>NC_062278.1:121560357-122810357 GCF_902655055.1 Lutra lutra | reverse complement strand
TTGCCACTCCTGCTTTCTTCTGATGTCCATTAGCGTGGTAAATTCTTTTCCACCCCCTCACTTTAAACCTGGAGGTGTCTTCGGGTTTAAGATGAGTTTCTTTTAGGCAACATATAGATGGGTTTTGTTTTTTTATCCATTCTGATACCCTGTGTCTTTTGATTGGGGCATTTAGCCCATTAACATTCAGGGTAAGTATTGAGAGATATGAATTTAGTGCCATTGTATTGCCTGTAAGGTGACTGTTATTGTATATTGTCTCTGTTTCTTTCTGATCTACTACTTTTAGGGTCTCTCTTTGCTTAGAGGACCCCTTTCAATATTTCCTGTAGAGCTGGTTTGGTATTTGCAAATTCTTTCAGTTTTTGTTTGTCCTGGAAGCTTTTAATCTCTCCTTCTATTTTCAATGATAGCCTAGCTGGATATAGTATTCTTGGCTGCATGTTTTTCTCTTCTAGTACTCTGAATATATCATGCCAGCTCTTTCTGGCCTGCCAGGTCTCTGTGGATAAGTCTGCTGCCAATCTAATATTTTTACCATTGTACGTTACAGACTTCTTTTCCCGGGCTGCTTTCAGGATCTTTTCTTTGTCACTAAGACTTGTAAATTTTACTATTAGGTGACGGGGTGTGGACCTATTCTTATTGATTTTGAGGGGGGTTCTCTGAACCTCTTGAATTTTGATGCTTGTTCCCTTTGCCATATTGGGGAAATTCTCTCCAATAATTCTCTCCAATATACCTTCTGCTCCCCTCCCTGTTTCCTCTTCTTCTGGAATCCCAATTATTCTAATGTTGTTTCGTCTTATGGTGTCACTTATCTCTCGAATTCTCCCCTCGTGGTCCAGTACCTGTTTGTCCCTCTTTTGCTCAGCTTCTTTATTCTCTGTCATTTGGTCTTCTATATCACTAATTCTTTCTTCTGCCTCATTTATCCTAGCAGTGAGAGCCTCCATTTTTGATTGCACCTCATTAATAGCTTTTTTGATTTCAACTTGGTTAGATTTTAGTTCTTTTATTTCTCCAGAAAGGGCTTTTATATCTCCCGAGAGGGTTGCTTTAATATCTTCCATGCCTTTTTCAAGCCCGGCTAGAACCTTGAGAATCGTCATTCTGAACTCTATATCTGACATATTACCAATGTCTGTATTGATTAGGTCCCTAGCCTTTGGTACTGCCTCTTGTTCTTTTTTTTGTTGTGAATTTTTCCGCCTTGTCATTTTGTCCAGATAAGAGTTTATGAAGAAGCAAGTAAAATACTAAAAGGGTGGCAACAACCCCAGGAAAATATGCTTTAGCCAAATCAGAAGAGATCCCAAATTGTGAGGGGGGAGAAAGGGGATAAATAGGGGTTCAAAAAGAAAAAAAAAAAAAGAAACTATTTAAAAAAAGAAAGCCGATAAAGAAAAAATATAAAAAGAGGAAAAAATATATATATATATTAGATAAACTATTTAAAAAACGTTAAAAAAGAAAACGGTAAAAGTTAAAAAAATTTAGCCGAAGAAGAGAAAAAGAAAAAAAAATTGAAAAAGAAAAAAAAATTAAATTAACTGCAAGGCTAAAAAATCATGGGGAGAAAGCCATGAGTTCCGTGCTTTGCTTTCTTCTCCTCTGGAATTCCGCCACTCTCCTTGGTATTGAAACTGCACTCCTCGGTAGGTGAACTTGGTCCTGGCTGGGTTTCCCGTTGATCTTCTGGGGGAGGGGCCTGTTGTAGTGATTCTCAAGCGTCTTTGCCCCAGGTGGAGTTGCACCGCCCTTACCCCGGGGCCGCGCTGAGTAATCCGCTCGGGTTTGCTTTCGGGAGCTTTTGTTCCCTGATCGCTTTCCGTAGAGTTCCGGAGGACAGGAATGAAGATGGCGGCCTCCCGGTCTCCGGCCCAGAGGAGCCGAGAGCCCAGGGCCCCACTCCTCAGTGCGCCCTCAGAGAACAGCGCCCAATGACTCCCGTCACCCTGGCCTCCGGCCGCGCTCAGAGCTGACCGAGCCTGCGACCGGTTCAAGGCAACCCCGAGCTGAGAGTCACTCCTCGGCTCTGTCTCTGTAGCCGGCTTCCCCGCTCTAATACCAGTAAGCTCTGCGACACTGAGACACCCCCGATCCTTCTGCGACCCTGCGGGACCTGAGGCCGCGCTGACCCCGCCTGGGCTTCATCCCAGTTAAGCCTCTGGAGCGATGTCCCTCAGCGGAACAGACTTTTAAAAGTCCTGATTTTGCTCCGTTGCTCCGCCGCTCGCCGGGAGCCGGCCCCTCCCCCCGCGGTCTATCTTCCCGTCGCTTTGGATTCACTTCTCCACCAGTCCTACCTTTCAGATAGTGGTTGATTTTCTGTTTCTGGAATTGCTGTTCTTCTTCTCTTCAATCTCCCGTTGGATTTGTAGGTGTTTGCAATCTTTAGACAAGCTATTTAGCTGATCTCCCGCTACCCAAAGTAGTCTCAGCCTGCTACTTCTCCGCCATCTTGACTCCTCCCAGGTTTTCTTTTTAAAAGTAACTCTATTTAGGGGCGCCTGGGTGGCTCAGTGGGTTACGCCTCTGCCTTTGGCTCAGGTCATGATCTCAGGGTCCTGGGATCGAGTCCCACATCGGGCTCTCTGCTCAGCAGGGAGCCTGTTTCTTCCTCTCTCTCTGCCTGCCTCTCTGCCTACCTGTGATCTCTGTCAAATAAATAAATAAAATCTTAAAAAAAAAAAGAATTAAGACTTACATTTGATTGTCCTAGGCCTTCACTTAACAACTATTTAAATAGATGACTGAAGTAGGATCTCTAGAGCCAACTCTTTCCTGAAGCTGACTTAAATCTATGAAATATAATTATTTGGATGTCACATTGGCCCCTCCCAAATCACATGTCCAAAACGAACTCAGTTTTTTCTGCTCTCAAACCTACTCTTCCTCCTATATTCCCAACTTAGTGAATGCTATAATTCAAATGTTGCCTTAATAAGAAGGCTGGAGTCATCCTAGGCTCTTCCCTCTTTGAGACCGTATGTGCTGTTCCCTTAGCCTGGAATTCTCTCCCTACTTTGTCTACCTTTCTACTAGTTCGTTCTTCAAGACCCAGATTAAGCTTCACTTCCTTGACCTTTTGTTTCTCCATGCAGGTTTAGATGTGTCTCCAGTAGTCTCCTTTTATACCCTGTACACACACCTGCCCCATCAATTATCACTTTAAGTGGGAATTGTTGGTTAATGTATCTGCCTTCTTAATCAGAAAGTAAGCTCCTTGAGTTCATATGGATTTAGTTGTCCTCTGTTCTAGGTCTAGTAATATAATACCTGGCCTGTAGGTGTTTAATTAATATTTATTGAATGGAAAATACAATGGAAAATACATAGACAATCTTTGGCAAATAGAAATAGATTTTTTTAAGCTCAGCTCAACCTGGCATGCACTTATTGAATTCCTGCTATATGCAGTTTGATGCAAGTAGTAAGATTGATTTTCTGCCTTGAAGGAAGGTTAGGGGGGTGGGATAAATGGGTGAAGTGGGGGTCAAAGGGTACAAACTTCCAGTTATAAACTAAGTTATGGGGGTATAACATCAACATGGTGACTATAGTCAGTAATATTGCATTGTATATTGAAAGGAGATAAAAGAACTTAAGTTCTCATCACAAGAAAAAGTTTGTAACTTTGTATGGTGACAGATGATAACTAGATTTATTGTGATCATTTTGCAACGTATACAAATAAAGAATTGTTACGGCGTGTGCACCTGAAACTGATATAATGTTGTATGTCAGTTATACCTCAATTAAAAAAAAGACAGGTCGGAGTCTACTTGAGGCTAAGACCAGTATACTTAGAAGGTAATCTAATTATTCGATAAATGATGCAGATGGTAGCCTGAAGAAGAGAGGAGTTGGTGAATGATTTTGAGTACTTACTGTGTGCCAGTTACTGTTCTCTGTTTGTAAATGTTATTTAATCTGTACAACTTTTATTTTCTTAAAAAGTAAATTGAAGTTAAATAGTCCAAGACTATACAGATAGTAAGTAAAGATTTTTTTTTTAATTTTATTTATTTATTTGACAGACAGAGATCACAAGTAGGCAGAGAGACAGGCAGAGAGAGAGGGGGAAGCAGGTTCCCTGCTGAGCAGAGAGCCCGATGTGGGGCTCGATCCCAGGACCCTGGGATCATGACCCGAGCCAAAGGCAGAGGCTTTAACCCACTGAGCCACCCAGGTGCCCCAGTAAGTAAAGATTTGAACCCAGGTCTGACTGACTCCACAAACGTGCCATTAAGTGTTCCAAAGGCAATTAAGAGAGTCATAAAGTGATATTGTAAATCAAGGGAAAAAATAATATCCAATTGTAGGGTAATTAAATCAGTGGTATAGCCCCACAATGAAAGGTTGTATAATCACTACAAATCATGTGGTTGAGAAATACTCATTATCTTGAGAAAGTATTTATGATAGAATGTGTAGTACTAAAAAGCAGTATATAGGGCGCCTGGGTGGCTCAGTGGGTTAAAGCCTCTGCCTTCGGCTCGGGTCATGATCCCAGGGTCCTGGGATCGAGCCCCACATCGGGCTCTCTGCTCAGCGGAGAGCCTGCTTCCTCCTCTCTCTCTCTGTCTGCCTCTCCGCTTACTTGTGATATCTTTCTCTCTGTCAAATAAATAAAATCTTTAAAAAAAAAAAGTATATAAAAGTATGACTCCATTTTTTTAATGTACATGTATGATTTTATAGAAAAGATTGGAAGAAAATACATGAAATGGTTAGTGGTAATCATCCCAGGGTTATGGTATTATAGACTATATGCATTTCTTCTTTGTAACAGTCTATTTTCCAGATTCTGTACAATAAACATAAGCTTTTATGATCAGAAAAAAAATCATTTGAAAAATAAAGGACTATGAAAAAGCAAGCATAATTTAGTCTTATAATTATTAAAGTTAGAAATGTTTCATGACCAGGGCGCCCGGGTGGCTCAGTGGTTTAAAGCCTCTGCCTTTGGCTCGGGTCATGGTCTCAGGGTCCTGGGATCAAACCCCGTACTGGGCTCTCTGCTCGGCAGGGACCCTGCTTCCTCCTCTCTCTGCCTGCCTCTCTGCCTACTTGTGATCTTTCTCTGTCAAATAAATAAATAAAATCTTAAAAAAAAAAAGAGAGAGAGAGAAATGTTTCATGACCTTCCTTGGCTCTGAGGTGGAACAGGCCTAAGCATCCCAGACAGATTGATGGTTCCTATTTTAAGATCATCTCACTAAGATAAGCAACTCACCTTCTGCCTTATGGTCAGTTCTGTTGCCCAGTAGCAAGTGGGAAAGGAATTTTCTCTGTGTATTATTTCATGAAGACATGGGCATGAGAGACACTCCCATGTCTTGTGAAAATTTTCGTTGTTTAAAGGTATTTTTTCTAAAATAAGGGCCAAATGTAAGGCCCCTGTCTGGGCTTTATGTTTCACTTTATAAAAACACTGAAAGAAATTTAATATATTTAAGAGGACTCAAAAGAGAATAGAAAAACACTTGGGTTTTCTATTAGTTTTGCATCAGTTTGAAAAACATTCTGTGTATGATGTATCTCTTCTGGGTGGCTGTTTTTCTCACACAGCATGTGTCGCTGTTCTCATTGGGATTTAGCACACTCTAGTGGACAGTAACTTTTCAATTTTTTTTAAATCATGTCAAATTACTTTATTGGACATTTCAGTGATGTGCTTACCTGATAGTAAGGTTTGTCAATATCTATTTGAGTCAAGTAGTAATCCTAGTGAGTGGGACTGACTTATAGGCCACTGGGGTGTTGTACGTTTTATGGGGGTTTTTTGTTTGTTTTTTTTTTTTCAGTAGAGAAGAGAGGTTTTTTACCTTATGTGGAAACTTTCCCATTGGCTCTCATCTTTTCTTGGGTTGACTAAGAAAAGAGGCAGAGCTGAAATAAAATAAGAGCAATTATTTGGGGGTCTCAGAATTGCAGCTTGAGGAGCACGGATTTGGTAACAACCCAGATTGTGTCCCTTTAGGTTACAAAAGTCAAGAGCTTAAAGAAGACAAAAAAGGAATGTTTGTATGTGTCGTTTACAATGAATTTTGTTTGATGTTGGCAGCAGAAAACCAATCTTGGCTGAATATAATTGGCTGCTAAGGTTGTCCCTAAGAAAATTCTCAGCAATTGCGGTTCGGGCAGAGTCTTTGGGATCTTTGTAGTTTGGCCCAGATAAAGTTCATAGCTTCATCTGGTGAGGATGTACATAAAGGTCCATCTCCTTAATGGCCTCTAGCACCATTTTAAAACCCCTTGACATAAGTGATTTCATTTCATTTCATCTTGCACACATGGGTAAGGTGAAATTGATGGGTCAAAATATAAGGGAACACTGGTAGTCTTTCTGTACCTCACACTCCTTGGAACTTTCAGGACTCTTGAGAATTTTTACATAACCACGTTTTGATGAAAATTTGACCATTTGTGCATAAACATTGCTGTATCCTATCCTGATGGGTTGTTTTTGGAAATGGGCTTCCACCAGGAAAAAAGTGATTTTTAATTTTGTTTTTGCAGAGTGATGGTGAAGATTTTAATTACATTGTTGCATTTTTCCTTGGAACAGCAGCCTGCCTTTACCAGGTAGGTTCTCTCCAACTTTGGAGAAACACTTTCCTATTATTGTTTGTTTTAGGTATTCTCTTATTTGTGCACTTTAAATAAATAAAGTGTCTGAGTTCTTTACCTCTCTTTAGAGCCTCTGTTAACTTTATGATCTACATCTCCATTTTGAATGGACCTGGATCCCAGTGTACTTAATGTTAACACTCTTCTGTGTCAGGTTTCAGTGGCAGTATGTCATCTGCCTGTGGCGGTAAAGGCTACTTCTAGATTTTTTGGTGATGGATTATTGAGCCTCAGGGCTCTGCTTTATACTTGAGCATGAGGATTTTGTACTTTTGGGCAAGTCTGAACAGGAAACAGCCAAAGTGGATTTTAGGATATTTAATTTAGTAGTGAGGAATGGGGTGGATTGCCAGAGCAGAGAAATTGGAAGAAAGGAAATTAGTTGGGAGGCGATTCCATTACATAAGACCGAAGGCGGTGAGAGATTGAACTCTGATAATGGCAGTAGGGATCAGGGGTGAGGGAATGACACTGAGGAGGAAGACTCCTAGGACCTAGACTTACAGAGCCAGGAGACATTGCACCTGGTGATAGGAAAATGGGTACTGGCATTCCTGAGAAGAGAGGAAGGACAGATTTGTAGGAAAGGGAGAGGTGACCATGCCAGTCACTCAAGCTGAGGAATGTCTTTGCTGAAATGTGGTACAACAGGCAAGACCTTTTGACCTAACTTATAAGTAACACATTTCTCTGGCTTACATAGGAAGAATGTTAGAAAGATTGAGGACTGCAAACATAAGGCTACCTACAACTCAGAAGTCTCTAGTGAAATACTTTGAATATATACATTTGACTTTATGTAAAGATAGATTAAAGATTTTAGTTTCATATTTTTTTAAAGCCCCTAGTTTTTCTTAATAATTTGTATTTAGAAATTTTCTATACAGTTTGACAGATTTAACTACAATGAATGACATTTCATGCAGGAAATGTGAAAACTTGTATTTGTTAATGTCACAAATGCTTTAATTTTATGAAATATTCTTGTGTAGATTTTTAAAAAAACTTTAATGTCTACAATTCTGTCACACAGAGGATACTATCTCATTTTTAAAAATGAGAAATTTGGGGTGCCTGGGTGGCTCAGTGGGTTAAGCCACTGCCTTCGGCTCAGGTCATGGTCTCGGGGCCCTGGGATGGAGCCCCGCATCGGGCTCTCTGCTCAGAAGGGAGACTGCTTCCTCCTCTCTCTCTGCCTGCCTCTCTGCCTGCTTGTGATCTCTCTCTGTCAAATAAATAAATAAAATCTTTAAAAAAAATAAAATAAAAATGAGAAATTTGAGGTAGTTTGGGTACTATCCAGAAATCATATAGCCCAGGAAGTGGTAGAGTCAGGACTTAACTCTGGGTCTTCTGATTTTAAATATTGTATTCATTCCATTATATTATGCTGTCTGTAAGCAAAATTCCTATATTTGTATAATTTCTATAAGGTTATTCAGTTAAAATTTTATAACATATGCATTATTTCATATGATTCTAAAACAATGTTAGGTAAATGTTAACTTTAAAATAATTTAATGAGTAATTCTTGTAAAATACACTTTTGGCTGTTTTGCCTTAATGAAATAATTTTATTAATTAATTAATTAATTTATTTATTTTTAAAGATTTTATTTTATTTATTTGACAGAGAGAGATCACAAGTAGGCAGAGAGGCAGGCAGAGAGAGAGAGGGAAGCAGACTCCCTGCTGAGCAGAGAGCCCGATGCGGGGCTCGATCCCAGGACCCTGAGATCATGACCTGAGCCGAAGGCAGCGGCTTAACCCACTGAGCCACCCAGGCGCCCCTAATTTATATTTTTAAAAATCACTTTTTATCAAAGAGCCTTAATGAAATATTTTTTTAGTTTAATTTTATTTTTTCAGTGTTCCAAGATTCATTGTTTATATTTTTAAAGATTTTATTTATTTATTTGACAGAGATAGATCACAAGTAGGCAGAGAGGCAGGCAGAGAGAGAGAGAGAGGGAAGCAGGCTCCCTGCTGAGCAGAGAGCCTGATGCGGAGCTCGATCCCAGGAAACCTGAGATCATGACCTAAGCCGAAGGCAGCGGCTTAACCCACTGAGCCACCCAGGCGCCCCAATTGTTTATATTTTTAAATACTACTAATAATAGCAAAATGTATTGAGGTCTTACTGTGTGCCAAGTTCTTTATATTCCTTGTACCCATTAAATCCTCACAGAAAGTCCCGTGCTAATCTTGTTTTCACTGTCATTTTTCACTGAGGGCTAGCCAGGTCTTATCGTCAGTGCCTCCAGCCCCAGTCTGCGTGACTCCAGAGCCCTGCTGTTGCCTTTAGAGAGGCTCTCTAAAAGGCACACCTCTCTTACATTACCTGGAACAGCTGAAAATCGTTCTCAGAGGAGACTGTCACCCAGGTGTTCTTTTACTTGAGAGAAGTTAAATGGATTCGTGCTTTAAAAAAGAATAGCAGAAAGCCAGTTTTCTTTTTGACAGGCATGAAACTGCACACTTCCCAAATATGCTGAGCAGAGTGATAATAATGCTGGTTTTTTCCCACAGTAAAACCTGCGTGATTATATCTTACCTTTAACATGCTCCATCTCCAGTTGTGAAGTCGTTTTTTAATCCCCTTTAGAGCAGACCTCAAAAGCTACGACTATGCGGTTTCTTGGCCTTTTCTCCAGGCTGGGGGTACTTACGGACCCACAGAACTCAGCCAGATAGGAGTGATCTTGCTATGGAACATTTGAAAGAGGAAATCAAAAGATCTAGAAACCAGAGACTTCTTTTTTTTCCTCCTAGTGCTTTATTTTGAAAACTCTCAGACTTCCAGAAAAGTTGAAAGACTAGTACACTTAGAGCCACCAAATTATTAACATTCTGCAACACTTTCTATATCTCATTCTCTTTTTGTATGTGCATGCGCATAGTGTGTATATTAGTTGTCTATAAAGTAAGTTGCAGATATGTACGTGAGTATAAAGTTGTTTTTCCTATTAACCTTTTTATTTGATTTAATTGTAATAGCTGTGAGAGAGATATATAACCTTTACCTGACTTTCCCCCAGTAGCACCATCTTGTACAACTATGATACATTATCTCAGCAAGGATATTGATGTCAGTGTGGGCAGATACAGAGCATTCATATCACCACAAGCACCCCTTTGGTTGCCCTTTTAGAGCCACATCCACTTCTCTCCTGCCCCTTCATCTCTGGCAACCACTAATGTGTTCTCCATTTCTATAATTTCCTCATTTTAAATAATGTTATATAAAGGGACCCATATATAGTATGAATCTTTAGTGATTGGCGTTATTTTGCTCAGTACAATTCTCTGGAGAATTTTCCGGGTTGTCAATATATAATGTTTGTTCCTTTTTGCTGCTGAATGGTATTCCAGGGTATGGATGTACCACAGTTTGTTTAATGATTCACCCACTGAAGGACATCTGGGTTTCCAGTTTGGGGCTATTATAAATAAAATTGCTATAAACATTCATGTATAGGATTCTGTGAGAACATAAGTCTTCATTTCTCTAAGATAAATGCTTAGGAGTCCAATTGCTAGGTCTTATAGTAGTTGCATGCTTAGTTTTATTGAGACAGACACAGTTCTCCAGAGTGGCATTCCATTTTACATTTACATTTTTACATTTTACATCACTCACATCAGCATTGTTATGAGTGATCCTGTTTCTCCACATCCTCTTCAGCATTCGTTGTTACCACTGTTTTTTATTTTAGCCATTCTGACAGATGTGTAGTGATCCCTCATATTGATTTTAATTTGCATTTCCGTAATGGTTAATGATACTGAACATTGTTTCAGGTACTTATTTGTTATCAACGTGTTCTCTTGGGTGAAATATCTTTTCATGTCTTTGCCTATTTTCTACTTGGATCATTTGGTTTTTACTGTCAGGTTTGAGAGTTCTAGCCATCAGCCCTGTGTCAGAAATGTAATTTGCAAGTCTTATTCCAGTCAGTAGCTTGTCTTTTCATCCTCTTAACCAGGTCTTTCGCAGAGCAAAAGTTTCTAATTTTGATAAAGTTCATTTTATCAGCTCTTTCTTTTATGGAAAAATATTTATGGTATCGGGTCTAAGAACTTTTTTTTTTTTAATTGAAGTATAGTTGACACATAGTATTAACTAGTTTTGAGGTGTACAACATAGTGATTCCACAAGTTTATACTCTAGGCTGTGCTCACCACAATGTAGCTACCATCTGTCACCATCCAATATTATAATTCCATTGATTCAAGTCTAATACTCTTTGCCTAATCCTGGACCCTGAAGATTCTTTGTTTTCTTCTATAAGTTTTGGTTTTATGTTTTACATTTAAGTTCATGATCCATTTTTAATTAAATTTTGTATAAGATTGTATGAAATGTGAGACTTAGATGATTAGATCGGAGGGTTTGTTTTTGTGTTCTTGGTTTTGTGTTGTGTTTTGTTTGCTTGTGGATGAATAGCCAATTGCTCCATTTTTTGAAAAGGCTTTTTTCTCTCCCCTGAATTAGTTTTACATCTTTGTCAAATATCAATTGGACATATTTGTGAGAGTCTGAGTTTTATATTCTGTTTTATTGATCTATGGGTCAGTCTCTCTGCCAGTACCACGTAGTATTGATTATCGTGACTGTATAATCTGTATTAAGTTCCATTTTCTTAAGAGTTACACAGTTATTCAAATTCTCTTTCTCATAATACATGGATTATGATAGTTTGTATTTTATAAGGAAGTGATCTATTTCATCTTACCAACTTTACATGTGTAGAGTTGATTGTAGCATCCTCTTACTATCTCTTTGCTGTCTGTATGATCTATAATGATATTCTCTATTTCATTCTTCATATTGGTCAGACTTACTTGTTAATTTCATCAGTCTTTTCAAAGAACCTGCTCTTTGTTTTGTGGTTTTTTTCGTATATTCAGTTTTATTGATTTCTCCTTATTATTTCCTTTTTCACGCTTGCTTTGGGTTAATTTGGCTCTTCTTTTTCTAGGTTCTTGAGATGGGAACTTTGATTATTGAGAATTTTCTCTTTTGTAATATATACTTTTAGCGTTATACCTTTTTCTCTTTGAGCATTTTATTATCTGTGTCCCATAGATTTTGATATGTTGCATTTTTTCATCTTATTTTTTTAAAAATATTTTATTTATTTATTTGTTAGAGTGAGGGAGAGAGAGCACAGGCAGGCAGAGTGGCAGGTAGAGGCAGAGGGAGAAGTGGGCTCCCCACGGAGCAAGGAGCCCGATGTGGGACTCCATCCCAGGATGCGGGGATCATGACCTGAGCCAAATGCAGCCTCTTAACTGACTGAGCCACCCAGGTGTCCCTTCATCTTACTTTTATTAAAATTTTTATTTTTTTATTTTTTAAGTTTTTATTAAATTTCGGTTAGTTAACATAGTGTAATATTAGTTTCAGGTGTAGAATTTAGTGATTTGTCACTTAAATACAACACCCAGCGCTCATCACAAGTGCCCTCCTTAATAATACCCATCACCTACTTCACCCATCCCTCTGCCCACCTCCCTTCCAGTAGCCCTCAGTTTGTTCTCTGTGATTAGGAGTCTGTTTCCTGATTTGCCTCTCTTCCCCCCTCCACATTTCTTCTGTTTTATTTCTTAAATTCTACATATGAGTGAGATCATATGGTGTTTGTCTTTCTCTAAGTGACTTATTTTGCTTAGCATAGTACTTTCTGGCTCCATCCATGTTGTTGTAAATGGTAAGATTTCATTCTTTTTTATGGATGATTAATATTCCATTATATATATGTTTATATAATGGTTTACACACACACACACACACACACACACACACACACACACACACACCATGTCGTCTTTATCCAGTCATCAGTCAGTGGATATTTGGGCTCTTTCCATTGTTGCATTTTTATTTTCATTTATCTCAGTGTATTTAAAAATTTTTATACTTATGGTTTCCTCTTTGACCTATGGATTATGGATTATTTGGAATTGTGTTTTGCTTCCAAGAGTTTGAAAATTTTCCAGTTTTCTTTCCATTATTGATTTCTAGTTTGATTCCATTGTGGTTGGAAAGCACTCTGTGATTTCAGTTCTTTTAAATTTGTTGAAATTTATTCTGTGGCTCAGAATATGGGCTGTCTTGATATATATTTCATGAGCACTTAAACAGAATGTATATTCTACTGTAGCTGATTTCATGCTCTATAAATGTCAGTTAGATCACGATGGTTGATGGGTCTCATTTTTTCTGTATCCTTGTTGATTTTGTCTCGTTCTATCGGTTGAAAGAAGAGTATTGAAGTTTTTAACTCTAATTGTGGCTTGGTATATTTCTCATTTCAGTTTTATCAGTTTTTGCTTTGCATATTTTGCTTTGCACATTTAGCTCTGTTTGACTCATTCACATTTAGGATTATTGCCCTCTTGGTGGACTGATCCATTTATAATAATATATCATTATATAATATATAATGATAACCCTCTCTAGCCATTTCTTTTTTTTGGAAATATTTTTATATTTATCTGATATTAATATAGCCATTTCTGCTTTCTTCTCATTAATGTTTGCACAATATATTCTCCATCTTTTTACTTTCACCTTGCTTGTATCATTTGAAGTGAGTTTCTGGTAGATTTAAAAGCTGGTTTTTTTTTGTTTGTTTGTTTGTTTTTAAAGATTTTATTTATTTATTTGACAGAGAGAGATCACAAGTAGACGGAGAGGCAGGCAGAGAGAGAGAGGGAAGCAGGCTTCCTGCTGAACAGAGAGCCCGACGTGGGACTCGATCTCAGGACCCTGAGATCATGACCCGAGCCAAAGGCAGCGGCTCAACCCACTGAGCCACCCAGGCGCCCTAAAAGCTGTTTTTAATCCACTCTGCCAATCTCTGTTTTTTAATTATTGTGTTTAGGCCATTACATTTACAGTAGAATCGATACATTAGGGCTTAAGTTTGCCATCTTATTTTTTGTTTGCTGGTTTTCATTTTTATGTTTTCTTTTTCCTATCTTTCTGTGGGTTACTTGAACATTTTATAAAACTCCATTTTGATTTATCTGTAGTGTTTTTGAGTTTATTTCTTAGCATAGTTTTTTTTTTTTGTTTGTTTTGGTTTTGTTGTTTTTTTTTTTTTTTTTTTTTTTGAGAGAGAAAATGCACATGCATGCAAGATTGGGAGAAGGGCCAAAGGGTGAGGGAGAAAGAATCCCAAGCAGGGATGTGGGCTTGATCTCATGACCCTGAGATCATGACCTGAGCCAAAACAAGAGTGGAACGCTTAACAGACTGAGCCACCCATGATTCCCTCTCCCCTCTTTGTATGGTTTTTAAATGCTCTAGGTATTGCGTTATAGATACTTTTCAGTTTTTTGGTGTTGTCATTTTACTAGTTCAAATGAAACATAGAAATTGTATTTCCTTTTATGTCCCTTTGCCTCCCTCTGTTTATAATAGAATTGTCTTAAATATTTCCTCTACCTATATTTAGAACCACATCAGACAGCGTTACAAATGTTTATTTCAGTCATTAATTTAGAAATCTCAAGAGGAGAAGGAGAACCTATTATATTATTTTGCTGACTGTTCTTTTTGCATTCTCAGTGTTCCAGGGTTTCTTCTTTTATTGTTTCCTTTCTGCTTAGGTATTTTCCTTTAGCCATTCTTTTAGGGTACATCTGTAGGTGTCAAATTCTGTTAGTCTTTTACCTGAGAATGTCTTTATTTCTCCTCCCACAAGAGAACTTACTAACTACAAAGGGAAAAATAGTAACTTCACAGTGGAGAAACCTGTCAGACACCACCTTACCAAGAGATCAAAGTTAACATCACCAATTTTAAGACATACTGCACATTGCCTCTGTGGTATTCTAGCCCAAACTGCATGTCCTCACTTCAGTCTTGAGACAATGTCAGGCAAACCAAAATTAAAGGACATTCTACAAAATAACTGATTGATACTCTTTAGACTGTCAAGGTCATGAAAAAGAGACTTGAGGAGCTATAACAGATTTGAAGAGATATGGCAGCTAAATGCAAGAGGCAATCCTGGATTGGATTCAGGACCAGAAGAAGGGCCTTAATGGGACAACTGGCAAAATTCCAATAAAGGCTGTAGATTAGTCTACAGTATTGTATCAATGTTAATTTTGTGGTTTGATGATTATACTGTGGTTATGCAACAAGATAACATTAGGGGGAGCAGGGTGAATGATGTACAAGAACTCTGTGATTTTTACAACTCTTCTCTAGGTCTAAATTATTTCAAAAGGAAAAATTACTTTAACTTTTTTTACACAGTGAAAACCACTCAAATAAAATAAGTACTTACAGTTCATTTTGCTTGGATAGCAGTCTTCTGTTTAAGTAAGCAAAGTCCTAATTTGTATAAGAAATAAAAAGATTTGGGGCACCTGGGTGTCTCAGTGGGTTAAAGCCTCTGCCTTTGGCTCCAGTCATGATCCCAGGGTCCTGGGATTGAGCCCCATGTCAGGCTCTTTCCTGGGTGGGGAGCCTGCCTCCCTTCCTCTCTTTCTGCCTACTTGTGATCTCTGTCAAATAAATAAATAAAATCCTAAAAAAAAATTTTTTTAAAGAAATAAAAAGATTTAATAGAACATTTCCACATTCTTTCTGCATTGTTGCAAACACCTTAAAGTCCTTCCTCTCCTGATGCCTGGATAGAATTTCACAATTTCTGCATCTTTCTTAAGACTTTGTAATCACATATAATTCCTATATTTAACAGATTGTGAATTTAGGCATCGTCTAGAAAACAATTCATTCAACAGATTTTTATTGAGCACTTACTATGTGCCAGGCACTATTCTGGGCACTGGATAAAGTGCCCACTGGATAACAAATCAAAAATCTCTCCTCTCATGAAGCTTAGATCCTATTGGAAGAATGTATATAACAGACAAAACAAGCACATTTGTAAAGTGTGTTTATATTGTGGAGAAAAATAAAGCAGGAAAAGGTGACTGCCAGGATTTGGGGCTTATGGGGGTAATTTCTTTATTCTGTTTTCTAAAATAGCAGTTATTACATTCTCTGTCCCCTGTCCCATCTTTTATTTTAAGACATAACTATTTGGTATTTTATATACATAATATGATCTTTTGTATATATAATCTTTCTCCCTCCATTAGAATTTAAGTTCTATGTGAGCAAAGGCTTTATTTCGTTACTTAAAACTAAAGAACAATTCTTAGCTTGTAGCTGGCCCTCAATAAACATCTGTTGAATGAATTCTACCTCAAATGTTCACTCAGATGCTCTACCTTACTTACTAGTTCCTTGCACTTAATGGGAGAGGAGTAAATATTTGTAGATTTCGTTAATATGTAGATTCAGGTTGTGTAAGAGTCCATTTTGCTGTGGTTTGTTTGAGGTATTTTGTACTTTTCTGGGGTGAGGAATGTGTGATGTGCTCAGCCTCTTTGCAGGGGAGTCATCCAGTTGTGACTCTGTTTTAAAATATGATACAAAATGGATCTTTTGACAGTGACAAACATAAAAGGAAAAATCTGCTTTCCTTTCAAGCTGTAGCGCTTTCATAGCTGAATGTCTTAAAGAAGTTACATTATCTTATCTGTAGGTGAAAAATCCTCTTATTCCACTCTTATATTTTACTCTGTGACCTGTTAAAATTTTATAGTAGAAGCATCTATTTCTTTTCTTGTAACCCTAATCATCTTTCATTTTATATTTTGAACAGTGTTACTTACTTGTCTACTACACCGGCTGGCGGAATGTCAAATCTTTTTTGACTTTTGGTTTAATCTGTCTGTGCAACATGTATCTCTATGAACTGCGCAACCTGTGGCAGCTTTTCTTTCACGTGACTGTGGGAGCGTTTGTTACACTGCAGATCTGGCTAAGGCAAGCCCAGAGCAAGGCTCCTGATTACGATGTCTGACCCCATCCTTCAGACATACTGCCCTGGCCTCCGGGGGAAAAGGAGGGAGCATATCTTAACTGCCACTGTGATGAAGAAACTGTTCACCACACTCGAGGAGCTCTGCTTTCTTTCTCGCCAGCTATCCTTTTTGTTTAAAGTCCGCATGGCATGCCTGGGAGCATGCAGCACCTGCTAGGCAAACCCCTCATGTTAGTCGCGGGATTATTATTCAGAGGAGGAGGAGGCTTCTCTATCCAGGGCCACGACCGTGGAATAACAGTCAGAAGCCATTTGGAGACTTGGCCAGCGGTCCTGAATCCTTCTGAAGAGTTCAATCAAAAAATGTGTGTGGTACATGCTCTGAGGACCAAGCGGGAACTCTACAGTCTGGGTTCGCCTTTGTGAGGCATGAGTATAGCGCAAATAAAAACATGCCGTGGAGTTTGTGTTTAAAACAACTTGCTAAATATCACATTATTTGCACACTTACAGTACCCTGAGTTTATGAAGTCCAGGATGGTGTGGAATTGGTTCTTTTTCCTTTTATATTTTTTGCTTGAATCCTAACTCTGGAAATCACTTGATATAGGAAAAGGCTTCTTATGAGCTTATCTCTAGAACATCACAAGTATTGAGAACATAGTAACATACGTTTCCTTCCTAGACCCTGTCTGGAGTTTCTTTTGAAATCACTTTTTAAACATGGAATTTGTTAGATTATAGCCATCGTTCCCCAGACTTCAATCACTTGAGTATTAACATATACTATTATTTTTAGTATTTATCTTTTAAATCTTAAAATAGTTTAAAGACAAACTAATCTCTACTCCAAAAGGAAAACCAGCATCAATTTACCATGAGTTAACTACAAAATAAAACAAAAAATGTTATTAAATTCTAACTAGATACTAATGTTATGAAATTCTAACTAGATACTAATGCCCCCCGCCCCCCGCCCCAGGCCCTGAATTTCCGAAGCCTGCTCTTTGTTGCAGTGAGAGAGATCTTACCCAGTGTGAAAATGGGGCTCTCTCCGTGGAATTATCAGAAGGGTAAAACTGTAAAGGGAATGACATTTTCACTGTGATTCTGCATTATTCACTTCTGTGTTGTATACTGCCAAAAATCCCCGTGTATGCTGCCAGTGGTGTGGGTCGTGTCCTCTGGAAACGGCAGCCTGTGCTCAGAATGAGACGGCGACTTCTCCCAGCGGCTCTTTCTATTTTGTGGCTTCGAAGAGTTCAGCACCTTATATCGTAGAGAACTTGTTTGCGTTTTGATAATAATAAACGTTCAAGCAGCTATGAATTAATAATATAGGAAGCACAGTTTGATTCCACTAGCAAAATCTGCCAACTCTCCTGGTTTTGGAAGGTACCTTCATTAATGATTTTTCTTTTGTTTTTTAAAGAAAAGATTATAAAAGTATATATATAAGGTACTAAAATTTGATATCCAGAAAATGATGGACCCGTTATGTATAATTCATGTTACTGGGTGTATTTATTAAGCAGAATAGTCCAGAGGGGTAAAGTCGTTGAACTACCGTGTTTGCCTGAACCCATATTATGTAGGTATATCTGCAACTGTAAAACCTTGCTTAACTAGAAGTTTTTGCTGCACTCCCCTTTTAGGAGAATGAGGCAAAAGGAAGACAGTAAGCTTGTAATATCAGGGATTTATTTAAAACAGAAAATTCCATTTCAGTTTTCTGCCTCTAGCAAAACTGCACAGAAGTTATGTATATTCTAGAGCTACCCCAAGATATACTACATGATATTAAATCAGCAAAATCAAGTTGATGTATGTTTGTTATTTTGTACTTTTTTACTGAGCCAGGAAAGTGAAGTAGTTCAGTTTAGAAAGCTTTTTCTGAACTAATGGTTAAAACAAGAAGAGTTCTCTTGTAAATAGCCAGCTAGCCAAGAAGATGGAACATTCTGTGATTTTACTATATATTGACACTTTATGGCTCGCTTACCAGTTTGGTTCAGTTGGTTCTTCTTATTATTGAATTATTGAATTATAGTGTTTGGTGTTTGGAGCATTCAGCAGGAACATTTTAAAATTCACCAGTTGTCTTTAAAGGCTTAATTTGTTTTTGTTTTGTTTTGTTTTCACTGCTCTTTTGGATAATGGGATGTTTACATCTTAATGTATAAATATGAAAATAGGCATAAATAATGTTTATGTATAGAAATGCTTTCTTTCATTATTTGGTGTCTGCATTGCTGAGTGTTTATATAACTTCTCTGTCTCTGTGATGTTGCCAAAGAAACTATTATGAATTTGGAATGAAAAATTTTTGCCATGAATGTAAAGTTCTTAAGCTCATTAGACTTCTAATGTGTATGATAGTAATATCTTCCATTTATACTGTACTTTTACTTTAAAGAACAAGTCTCTGTTTACCTAATTATAATGAGTTTTGTAGTGTAGGAGAATTACTTGCCTTCTTGTTATGAAGGAGGAAACTAAGGTAATCAAATGTTAATGACTTATCTAGGGTCACAGAGCTAAGCACATACAACTTCTAATCCCTTAGCCTTGGGGCTCTCCCCCACCAGAGTGGGGACTGATGACGATAACTAAGGTTGTACTCAGGAAATGGGTCTGCTCTTGGTGAAATCAGGGAATTGGGGACTCAATGAGCTCAGGCGTGGTGTGTCAATCCTGGGTATCTATTAGGGTAATTCTGAAATACTGCTTTTTTATTAAGGTATGCCGTGAAGGCATAGATGCTCTCTTTTATATCCCAAAAATAATTACTTTTTTTGCTTGGGGTTTTGGGGTTTTTTTGTTTGTTTGTTTGTTTGTTGGGTTTTTTTTTTTTTATCTGTTTTTGTAATGTATTTATTTTTTTTTCAACGTTTTGGTTTAATTTTTTTAATTAATTTTATTTTTTATAAACATATAATATATTTTTATCCCCAGGGGTACAGGTCTGTGAATCACCAGGTTTACACACTTCACAGCACTCACCATAGCACATACCCTCCCCAGTGTCCATAATCCCACTTGTAATGTATTTATACCTGGCCTCCTTCCCAAAAGAACTTGAAGCATGATACCAAAATAAGACTTACACAGCAATGGCAATAAAATATGAACAGAAAGGGAGAAAAACAAGATCAGTGAAAATGAAGGAAGAGGGAACATGATGCTGTTATCAGGTGTAAAACTTGACTCTTGAACTTCCTGAAGGTCATGGCTTAGAAGAAGGGAAACAAGTTTTGCACTACTCTAGCTCTGTCTGTAAGTCAGAGTACACCAGTTCCTCAGGGGGACTTCTTCCTGAGGGATTCTGATAAAAAATGTTGGCACTTAGGGCTCCTGTGAAATCCTAAAATGAACAGAACCCTCAACTGTTTTAGATATTTGCATATCGTGATTGTGCCTTAAATCCTCAACTTGTAACAGCTTTCAGAATGCATTTAAGAATGTTTGGTGTGGTTAATAGAGAATTTTGTTCCCATTAGGAAAAATTCTTATCCTAAGCTAAAATTGGCTTGAAAATCCATTTGAGACAAATGGAGACATGGAGAATCTTTACCTAATTTTGTAATTTTATGATTTATATCAAGTGAATGTGCTGTCCCTGGATTAGCACAGTTATTTTGTATTAAATGTGGTCTTTTTCACAGTGGAATCTAGTCTGGAGAAATGTCTGGCTCCATTCCTGTTAAGCCACGTCTAGAATCTCATTAGACTTGATTTGTCAGGGCTCCACAGAGCAGATTTGTCGTATGAGCCTTAACTTCTAGGTCGTAGAAGTGCTTCTTGCTGAGATTAGCTGCCCCCCTAAAAGGGAGTTGTTTAGCCTTTAATCCCAAAGTTTTACTATGTAACCTGGGGACCCCACTCTGAGCTGTTGGATTTCCAAGAGACACAATGAAACGTGTGTGTGTGTGTGTGTGTGTGTGTGTGTGTGTGTGTGTGAGTGAGAGAGAGAGAGAGTGATTTTTATTTTAAGAAACTTTTTGTTCACTTTAAAAGAGCTATCTGGAGTATAGTAAAAGAATGAATAAATTCCAGTTGACCTCAGACATCAAGTGCAGGGGTTAGGGACACCAACCTCTCCTTGTGCAGTCAAAAATCCATGTATAACTACTTAACTAGTAATAGCCTACAGCTTATTGGAAGCCTTACTGATAACATAGTGAATTAACATATTTTGTATGAAGATAAGAGAACATTTTAAGAAAATCTTTTTTTTTTTTTTCATTTTAAAAAATCTTAAGAGGAAATGCATTTATAGTACTTTAATTGTAAAAAGGTCCCATGTAAGTGGCCATGCACAGCTCAGACCTGTGTCATTCAAGGATCAGCTGTACTTCCAAAGCAGCCAGCACTCAGATCGAATTGAACACTCAGCCTTCCACCAATTACAGGTGACTCCTCAGGGCTGTTGTCTTTGTCTACGGGCAAGCCTTCTTTGTGTTTTTCTACTTTATTATCTCTAAGGAAATGCTGCAGTAAAATCAGACCTGATTTTTAGTTCGTAGGCTTTAGTAATTTGTTCCCTAAAAGTTAATGAAAGAAGTCCCTCCAGCTCCAAGCGTGATGGATGACTGTGTGTGTAAAGGCTGTGTTGCCCGAGAAGGTAACTCAAGTCGTTCTGTTGATGAGGGCTAGAGGTGTCTGATCATCTTCATTAGTGCTCTGGGACTGCTGCTGAATGCTGACGTTATTGTAGCCTCCTGTGGGAACAGTGAACTTTTCAAAGAGAAACCATGCCTGTGGCTGCCACTATCGAAACTTCTTCCCCGAGTGGCCAAGCTTTCTAGATTACTTTATTTCACAGGTGGAGTCACAGTGTGGAAGCACTGTGTGATTGCAAGTCATGTGGCTGGTAACAACTTTGCTCATGAACAGTGATTGCCGTTGACACATGTGTACGTGTTTTCTTCTGCGTTGGCAGTGCCAGTGTATAATGAATAGTCTTAGCACAGTTGGAGACCGTAGGAAATTCGAGAAGAAAACAGGCTTAGTTCTCAAGGAGTTCCTGAAATCAATAGCCTAGCCTTATGAATTGTTCCTGCTACTTCCTTGGTAACAAACAGTATTTTCTGCCTCACCTCACCCACAGTTCCATTGGCCCTTTTCTCCTGTATTCCACAGCACAGCAGTGGGATACAGGGGTTAAGAGGCTTGACCTCAGTCAAAAAATCTAGCTCATGTGGTGGCACCAAGATTTTAATCCAGATCAGTCTTACCCAGAGCTCATGTTCTTAACCATCATGTAATATTAAGTTAGACAACATGAGAATATGTTGAAGTGTATAAGGAATATATATTGGAATGTATATATAAGTAGTCTACATTACTTTTTTCTTTTTTTAAAAGATTTTATTTATTTATTTGACAGAGAGAGATCACAAGTAGAGAGGCAGGCAGAGAGAGGGGGGGAAGCAGGCTCCCTGCTGAGCAGAGAGAACCCGATGCGGGGCTCGATCCCAGGACCCTGAGACCATGACCTGAGCCGAAGGCAGAGGCTTTAACCCACTGAGCCACCCAGGTGCCCCTAGTAGTCTACATTACTTTTTAAATAAGGAATTGGTCAGTGCTAACTCCTGCACTGTGGATATTCTAGACTGATGAGGAAGATGATATCCTAAAATCCCTATGCCTATAATTGTACATCGAGACATGTGGCTACAGGAGGTATAGTGAAATATAAGTGAGCCTTAGATTTTAGGGCAAGAAGCTATACAGTCTGCTGTTTGTAGTGAGACTAACTCATGAATTAATGATTTTTTTTAAAAGATTTTATTTATTTATTTGACAGAAATCACAAGTAAGCAGAGAGGCAGGCAGAAAGAGAGGAGGAAGCAGGCTCCCAGCTGAGCAGAAAGCCCGATGCGAGGCTCGAACCCAGGACCTGGGATCATGACCTGAGCCGAAGGCAGCGGCTTAAACCACTGAGCCACCCAGGCGCCCCATGAATTAATGATTCTTGATGTAGAATGTTAAAGCTTCACTAGTGATTCATTTATTACAAACATTTGCTTTCTCATTTTTTTTAAAGATCCATTTATTTTATGAATCATTTATTTAGTGCATGAGCTGGGGAGAGCGTAAAGGCAAGAGAGAATCCCAAGCAGACTCCCCACTGAGTGCAGAGCCCAACATGGGGCTCAGTCCCATGACCCCAAGACCATGACCCCAGCCAAAACCAAGAGTCAGACACTTAACTGACTGAGCCACCCAGACACCTCTCAAACATTTACTTTTTCTAATTGAAGGACAGAATCAGTTGCTTCTTTGATATAAAGTAATATTATGGGAAGTCTTCATTAAGTGGTCCCAGATATATCTGAAAACACTAAATGAAAAATAGAACAGAACTATTTGCAATTTTGAATAGTGATTATGAATTTGGAATCGGACTCTCTGGCTCTCCCTTGTTCTGGCATGGTGACCTCAGCAAGCCATGTAACGTCTCTGCCTCCATTTCCTCACCTGTAAAGTCAGGATAGTAATAGTACCCAGGGCAAAGTGTTGCCAAGAGTATTTAAATGAGTCAACAAGCACAGAGTACTTAGAGCCTGGCACAGTGAGTGCTAGGACAGCATGGGCCACAGCATTATGGTCTGTCTTGGTGTTACTATTCCTTTCAAGGTAATAAGTCTCTTGCATTGTAAATGCCTCTAAATATAAGTCATTGTACAAAGTTTTCCAGAGATCACCCGCTAAGTGAGGATCCTATTGAAATCTGCCCTGGCAAGCTTTTGGGTGCAGTCTTCTGGGCAGGGTCGTGAGGGTGCATTCAAAGAGAGGAGAAGGATTTGTAGAGACTTGTGCTTGCTTCTGTACAGGTTCTGTGAGCGTAACAGAATCCATCTGAGGTCAGTGAGCAGGATTATGTCATCTGGTGTCACCCAGCCCAGCAGTGGCAGACTGTGCTCTCCAGGACCCCACATTCTCCCAGGTGCTGGCGTGCTGTCGAAAGGGGAAGGTGCCTCTGGGAGCCTCACTTGTTCATTGTGGCCCTAGCACTGTGGCGCCATCATTGTTTGATCTGATCTAGTGGGTACTCTTGAATGGTGGCTGCCCTAGTGCCCACCATGTAAGGGCCTTCCTGAGTGTGCATGTGTGTGTGGTCTCTGCTCTGATAGGGAGCAAAGGGTGACAGAATGAAGCCAGCAGCCTCCAACCCACAATACAGAAATAACATATAGATGCTGGGGATGTGAAGCTCAAGGCACTCTTAAAAAGTGCAAATGTGACATGGATTTTAAAAGATTAGTCTGATGCAAAATGCAACCCCCCCCACCCCCAAAAAAATCCCACATGGGCCAAGAAGTGCCACTCTAGCTAACTGACAAAGTCAAAGCACAGAAGCAAATTTTGCAAACTTGGAAAATAAAGATGCTGACAAACCAGAGATTTCAGGCAGGTCTAAATTAGAAATTGGCTGAGGGGGAGAATAAGTGATGAGGTCCCTCATGGACTCCAGTGAGAACTCTTTAATTCCCCAGCCTAATAGACCAGCAATAGGGAGCGGGCCTTGAGGATGCAGAGGCAGTCAGCCAGTGATGGGGTGGCTCCATTCCGTTCACTAGAAACTGACGGGTGGGTGAGGTTTAGGGCTGGCAAGCCAGTTGGGACAGGATGCCTACTTCACCCTCAGCCCTAGACAATCCTCTTCCTTCTCCTTATTGTCTTTCCCCTTCATCCCATCTGCTGGACTTTCTGCTGGGTCTGTGAACCGAGACTGGTCACCTAACCCTCTGCACTGCATGGAGCAGAGCCCTTGGTAGGAAAGGACTCCGGCCACACCGCCGAGGTGGTGGTGGTGCTGCTGCTGCTGCTGCTGCTGCTGCTGCTGCTGGCTGCTGGCATATCCGGAGGAGGTCCAAGCAAAGGCTTTGGCAACTTTGGTTTGAAGGTGATCTTCCCACAGATCCCCCCTTGGTGTGATGCTTTTCATCTCATTTGTCTGTCTTCGACTTTAAAATCTTAAAATCCTGATTTGATTGTGTCTATGTTCATACCATGCTTCGGGTCTGGCGCTTGAAGATTGGACAGGGTCACACAAATATTTAGAATCTGAGAATGCCAGAGGAGAAAGGAGCCTCGGAGGTCAGCCATTCCAATGGCCTGATTTGGCTTTGTGTCTGTCGTGAGAAGCAGTCACCCTTACAGGTGGGAAGGAAAGAGGCAAGAAGAGGACAGCAAATACCATATTTCTTGTTCCAAGACAGAGGGGAGAAAAAAACACCCACTGAAGGGCTTTTTTGAAAATCGGAAAGGCAAAGAAAAGCTATAGTACTACAGTAAATGGGCCTCAGCTCATCTGTTGTCAACTTTGAGAAGTGGCAGGCTCTCTGTCCCTGTCAGGTCATCAGTGTCCAACCGGATGGGCACAGTGGACAGAAATGCCTGTGGGCTAGAGCGATAGCTTTCGCCCTGGAGGATCAGAGCAGCCCAGGAGATGCGTCAGTCCTCTCTCCCACCATCTCCTGGGCCTGGGGGCAAGCACAAGTGAGAACATGTATGGGAAAGCTCTTTATACACTTTGGATCAATTTTGCTCAAAGGCAGGGTATGGGGGTATGGTATTCCCTGGTCTGTTGTGCCCTCCCCGACCCCATCCCCACAGGTAACACCGGCCCTTCCAACTCTACTCCTGCTCCCTGTGCTAAGTGCTACCTTTTCATGGCCAGCATGGCCCACACTGTCCCTTCCCTCGGGAGACAACGTGTACAGCATTCATTGTCTTCGGTGAGCAATTATTTGGATTTAGGCAAGCTCAGAAGCTGTGGGTTTTCAGTGTGTGTCCCTGCACTGCCTACTTGTGTTCAGGCGGCAGCAAGAATGTGCTCAGCACTACTTCTGAGTATTGGCCATGCCAGTGCCCAAAAATGCTTTCCTGGCCTGCAATGATATGGGCTCAGCATCTTTTCCAAGCTCTAGAGGCTCACTTTCTGCTAATCAGCAACTCGTGGTGAGGTTGCAACATTATGGAAAATAATTTTTATTATGTAAATATCACAGCTCATTTGACTACACGCCACTCGGGATGCTTGCTTTTGGAAAAGTTCTGTAAATGCATTTGTATTTTTGAAAGTGTTAAATTAACATGACTACCTGGTGAGTACGTAGCTCCAGCTTTCTTGGTGCACCAAGCTTCACCATGCCTTCCCACAAACATTGCTCACCCTACTCTACAATCAAATCATCACCATGTTGGCTGAAGTCCAGTCTTGGTTTTAACGGCCTTTGGTCAGTGGATGTTAGAGCGGTGTTCAGAACTCACTACACCTATCAGTGGTGTGTTTGCTAGTAAGTTTTGCTAATTAACATTGCAGGTATGGATATACTTTTGCCAAAAAGTGAAACCTATAAGGGAGAAACAAATGTGTTCTCTGGAATGAGCTCAGTGGAGGTGGAAGCGGAAGGGCTCTTGGGAGTTCTGAGTTGCTTTCCCTGGCTGCCCTGGTGTGCACAGGGTGTGCCTGCGGTTTGCTGGGCCTGCCTGACCGCACTCATCACAGCAGGATAGGGGTTCTTCAGGAGCTGGCCTGCCAACTTAGTCTAATCAGCCCCTACAGGTTGGCCTTTTCATTTGGTTTCCTTTTCTAATTGGTGGACCCTCGCCTGAAAAGCTCTCCGAGTTGAACATGAGTTCTATACAGTTGCATCCCACACCATGGACAGTGGAATCCTTGCCAAACTGTCCCGATTCCTCGGAGCAGGGGCCCTGCCTATGAGCAGGACAGCCACATCTTTGCCCTGGGTGGCCATTGTTGCAATGAGCCCAGTGAGGTCTTTTTCACTGGCTCCTTCATTTTTGCTTGACCACGCCCCCTGCCCTTATTGCCTGAACCCAAATAGAACCCTGCATTTGATGGGCGTGGCAGGCAAGCACTGCCTTTCTACCACCTTCCCTTTCCTCTCAAGGTAAGAGTCGTGCTGGGCACGCTTGAAGTTACCTGCATGAGCTTAGCAGACAGGCCTGCTTTGAATCTCATCTTACTTAATTACCAGTTGTGTGAGTTTAGGCAAATAATTCAACTTCTGTCAGTCAGTCAGTGATGTGAGGTGGCCAGGAGGAACAAATGAAGTTTGTATGGTGTTTGTATGGTGCTTGTCCTGGTGCTCAGCACACACACTGTCCAGTAAATGGCAGCCGTGGCTACTAGCTATCCAGGCCAAGTCAGTATGCCTCCAGCCAGCATCTCCTCCTCTCCCTGCTACTTGGGTCCTTTCCATGATCCATGTTCTTGTATTTGCAACTTTCTTTCCCTTAGCATAGAAACAAGGTTGGCTCACCGGTTTTAAAACATCTTCTCCTCAACCCTGCATCTTTTCTGGTACCATCCTTGGTCCCTTGTCCCCTTCACTCCTAGTGTCTTTCGATCCGTGTTCTTGTATTTGCAACTTTCTTTCCCTTAGCATAGAAACAAGGTTGGCTCACCGGTTTTAAAACATCTTCTCCTCAACCCTGCATCTTTTCTGGTACCATCCTTGGTCCCTTGTCCCCTTCACTCCTAGTGTCTTTCCTCATTCCTCCGCCTCCAGCACCCTGGGACCTGCTCTGCAGTCCAGTGAACTACCGCTTGCCAAGAACACGAATGTTCTCTCCCCTGATTGCCATGATGACTGTGGCCCTTAGCCAACATTCTCTCTGTAGCAGCAAACCGTTCCCCACTCAGGGTAGGTCTTTGCCCTCTGGGGCTCCCTCCCCAGTGCCCCACCAAGGGCTGAGTGCACTGTTCTTCGGACTGGAACCAGGCCCATAGCCCAAGCCACAAATCAGACCAGCACACATTACCAGTGAAAGTGTTTAATAGTTAAATTATTTAAATAGACTTTTAAATTTCCATGGGAAATCATAATCATATCTGTTTTTGCAAGAGCAGGAATAAAAAGAGTGCACACCCTTGGAGGGAATGAAGAGCTAGCACTGCACGGTGTCACAGTCACTGCTGAGATAGGAGGGATGGGCCCCCAAGAGGCCAAGGAGACCATAACCAACGGCGGGGGGGTGGGGGGGAACCACCAGAGGAGCTCAGCACACACACGTCACTAAGGTTGGAAGCAAAATTAAAACCTGGCACCACTGGCGGGCACTATGGAGGGGGAAGGGACTTGAGACCACCACCGTGGAGAAAGCCAGCCCACCCAACAGATGCGGGGGGTGGGGGGTGGCAATGCCGAACTCAAGGATGGAGCGGCAAAAGCATGGACAAACTCGGGCTGGCAGTTTCGGGTCTGTAAGCTTTGCTTCTCAGAGCAGAGTTCACACTGGGGCGAGGGATGGTGGGCGGAAAGGGGAGGCCAGTGCTAGGGCCCAGCGAGATGTGGTGCGGCTGGGGGTCAAAGTCCTGTTTCACAGCCAGCATATAGCTGCACCCCACCTCCTGCAAGCTCGTGTTGGAGGGGAGAAGAATTCTGCCCTGAGAAGCAACAAAAAGATCTGGGCACAGAACCCAAGGGTTCTGTTTGAATAGATCTCTATGATAATAGATCATTTTTCACTTTCATGCCCATATCCATTTTATACCCTGGTAGGGTATAAAAAATTTTTTTTCTGTATATTTAACTGCTCCCTCCCCCCAAAAAACAAAAACCAGACAAAAAATTTCTGCTAACTTTGCCCCTTGGACGCTGAAGCTGGGCTCTCCCCTTTTCTCTGTCTGGTCTGCAGATGGGGAGCAAAGCCGCCACCCTCCCTACACCCGAGGGCTGCACGTTAGCCTCGAGTCTGTGGCGTTCTTTCTGGGAGAGCCGCCCGCACGATAGCCAACTGAGAAGGTCAGGCAGGTAAGGCTTCCTGCCGCCCGCACACCAGCTGAGCGCCTGTGGCTGTCCCTGAGCTCTCAGAGCCGCCTCTCCCCAGGCAGCAAACAGCTGACAGCTCAGGGAACCGAGAGGAGACAAAACAGTGGTGCGCTGCGGCTTGGGGCCGTTTCCCTTGGTTCCAGCAGGGCCTGAGATGGGAAAACAGCTTTTTGTTTTGTTTCCATTTGCATTTAACTTAAGGAAAGTGCTGTGTTGAATGCGGTGATGTTTGCACGCATCTTCCCACTTCTGCATGCACCCCAAGCACACACGCTCCCTGTTCTGGGTGGAGCTGGAAAACCCCCAAAACTGCCGCATCTGCAGTGAGGGCAGCAGGCATCCTGTACGTGACCAGGTCAACAGCACAAACACACACACCTACACGAGTACACACACGGACGTACGTATGGTACAAATGCTGTGCACAGCTGTTTTCTAGTGTAATTTACAAAATATAGAATTTGGTATATTTGTTAGATCTCCAAGGATTTCAAGAGTACAAAATCAAAAATACAAAAAAGACAAGTTGGGATCCCCACCCTCCCACCCCAGTGGGATCTTTGTTTGCTTGTGGGTCTCATATGCATACAACTAGCGAAGTCTAAAGAAGGGCACAGAAAGTTGTTTTATTTAATAAATATTCTTTTTCTCAGAACCACCCCTCCTTGCTTCAAGTCCTCTCACCTCCCCCACACAATTCGCTCTGTTCCCCTTGAAGAGGCCTTGGCTACGTGTGTAGGTGTGGGAGGAGGACTGTGGAGAAGGCCGCAGTCCAGCCACAGCCCACACTCCTGCCAGAAAGCCCCTCCTTGGGGCAGGGGCCGTGGCCTCTGTTGGAAGTTGAAAGGCTCACACAGGAAACCGGACCCCTGGGGCCCCTAGGTTCCCGGGGCCAGAGTCTCACCGCCGAGCCACCCGCCTTCTGCCGAGCCCTCCCCCTCAGCCCTGTCGTCACACGCCAGGCTGCCCCACACCGTAAGAGCTCCGGCAGCTCCGCTCCACCCATGCAACAGCGGCACCCGTTAGAAAACTCGAGATTCAGATCACGCCTAGTGGAGTCTTCTACGGAGGAAACATCTTTGGTCAGCTTGGTGCTCGCAGGACGCTGGCACCCTGGGGCCTGGGACGGACGCTGCTGCCTACCCACAAAGGCAGAAGCTGCTTCTGGAGTCAAAGTGGAAAATCTCACCGGCGCGGCCACGTGGGCTAGAGCGCAGGCTTCCACCTGCCCACCGGTGCACAAAGAAGCCATTTCTGTTTCTCTGGAGGCCAGGCTGCCTGGCATCACCAGGTAGCAGCTGCTAACTGAGCGGGGGCCCCCCGTTGAGGAAGTAGGTCATCATCTCGCCTTTGCCCTTGACCTTGACCACACCCCTGCACTCCAGCTGGTAAGTATTGGCAGCCAGCACCTGGTACATGTCCGTGGTGACCTGAGGAGGCAATGGAGGAGACAGGATAGGCTGTGGTTAAGCTAAGCTGTGAGTCTGTTGTCTGGTGGCTCTGCCTTACTGTCCCCAACACAGAGGGTGGGCAGCACCTCCCGGGCAGGGGCTCCTGGGGACTGACGGCTGCTCATCCTTGGAACTGCCTATTAGAAACCAGAACAGCAGCACCTACTCCGTGCCAGGCAGTGTGGCCAGTAGCTCACCTGTGCTCTTTCAGTGCTACTCAGAGCGTGGCCTGTGGTCCCTGAACTGCCTGTCACTGTCCACAGTGAGAGGTGCAGAAGATGAGCAGACGTGGGCATGTCCATAACGTTCCGACCCTGCCACCATCGAGAGCGAGCTTAAGACCAGTGTGCTCACTCACGTCTCACTCCACCACAGGCAGGTAGAAAGCCACTGCTTATCTCATTTAATCTAAGGAAAACACTTTTTTAAAAAGATTTTATTTATTTATTTGACAGACAGAGATCACAAGTAGGCAGAGAGGCAGACAGAGAGAAAGAGAGGAGGAAGCAGGCTCCCTACTGAGCAGAGAGCCTGATGAGGGACTCGATCCCAGGACCCTGAGATCATGACCTAAGCCGAAGGCAGAGGCTTAACCCACCAAGCCACCCAGGCGCCCTAAGGAAAGCACTTTTATCTCAGGCTCAGACAACCTAAGTCCCTTCCCTGAGGTTCCACTGCTAACAAATGGCAGAGCCTGGATTCAGCTGTGTGTCCTACTGCCCATCTGCTTTAGCTTTTGGAACAGAGAGGGGAACTCCCCAGTGGCTTCAGTCATCACTGCACTAGTGCTGGGCGAAGGAGAAAGGCTGACCGGAGCAGCAATGCAAGCGTGTGTCTTGCAAGGTGACCTGACAGCTATGTGAGCACACCCTACGACACCCCTGCTGAGGATCCTGGCCCTGCCTGGCTATCATGCCTGGCTGGGCTGCTGGAAGGAGACCTGCTGTGTGATCACATGTATTCCAAGAATGGGAATGCCCTATGCAAAGGTGAGGTGCCAGGCCACTGTGTCATTGCAGAGTCCTTCACTCGTCTATGGGTGGGGTCAGAAGTTCTGTACACATGTGCCTCTCTCTCTCCATCTTCCATCTTGTTGTCCTTTCTCCTCTTGGCATAGGGTTGGAGGGGAGAGAAAGCCATTTGGCCCAGTCCCTCCAACAGCATCTACATACCAGCCAGGCCTGCTTGATTTGGCCAGGGCTTTGCAGGGGCTGACCCTTTGTTCAGAGGTCCCACAGGAGAGGGAATTTAAGGGACACTTAAGCAATGTCAGTGTGAGCAAAGGGCCTTGAAGAGAGCACAGGTCAAATGGGAAAAAGACCAGGGAAGCTAAGTAATCTGCCCACAGGCTTACGGGGCACTGGGGGTTGGAGGGTACAGGAAGAGAGCCTGGTCTAGGGCCTCACTGTTGTCGGATTGAAGCAGAGGGAATCAAGGAAGGCCTGAGAAAAACAACAGCAGCTGAAGAGAGGCAGACCTGGGCATGACAAGCACCAGCTTGCAAAAGAGAGGAGCGAAAGTCTCTGCGTCTCTGGCCAGCCCCCTTAGCTGTTGGGAGCACCATCCCAGGGGGACGAGTGGCCTTGCCTGGTTCTCCTGAACCAGGCCCCGAGTGCTGGGGGCTCCATTCGGCAAGACCTTGCTCCCTGCAGCCATCTCTGTATCCCCTTGTATGCATGGATTGTGACAGTAGCACTCCTGGCTTGACATGAGCCGTGGCTCCCACCTATACCCCCCCAATTCCTCCTGTGGCCAGTAGAGGGCTTTGCACAGGTGTGAAGATCTGTCCAAGGTCCTGAGGGCTTGAAACACAATTGTGTTTTTCAAGCTCCCAAGACACAGCCCTAACTACCTTCAAGTTTGGCCACAGAAATTCTGACTAGGAACTGTGGGCAGCCTGCCCAAAGCCCACGCAGCATCAGACAGAAGCCCCCCATGTGGGTGAGGTGGGTGGTGGATGTTCCAGCACTCACCTGGATGCGGTCAGGCACACCGGTGCTGTCCATGCGGCTGGCCACGTTCACTGTATTGCCCCAGATGTCATACTGAGGCTTGCGAGCCCCGATCACCCCAGCCACCACAGGGCCAATGTTGAGCCCTGCAGGGGACCGAAGTCAGCATGTTCATCAGGGCTCAGACCAGAGCTCACACTCACTGTCATTGCCCTTAGATACTCAGGGTCCTTTGGGCCTGAGGCCATGCTTGGCCCTGCTTGGCCCTGTGGCTCCCACTCCACTGCTACCATTAAGGGCCTGCTAACCCCAACCACAGAGGTCTGTTCACAAAGCACTGCTCCTATGTACTGGCCACCCAGCCAGCAGGCAGCTCCTGCAAGCCCATCACCAGGAACGTCCTCTTCAAGTGCACAGTGACCTGCATCAGCCAGCAGCCTTTCTTTAATCATCCCTCTCTGTGGCATTTACGTTTTCACATCAGTTCAGACTCCATGTACCATCACTCCCCCTTTCCTTACTCCTCACCTCCTCTGTTTCTTTCAGGGGCACTGCAGTTCTTAGAACCTAGCTCCTAACCCACAGTCTCCTCTCTGTCCAAGTGATCCTCCCTCTGGGTATCTAGGCTAGGGCACGGCTGTCGCCATGACCCAGCACCAGGAGGCAAGGCTGCTGCCCTCCGCCTGGGCTCCCTGTCTCACTTCTGGCATGTCTGCTCTAGTCTTTCCACCTCCCAGTCTTACCCACCCCAACCCTGCCACTCCACTTCGGCTGTGCTGGCTCCCCACATGAAGTGTCCTCCCTCCTCTGCAGGCAAGAGCCTTTCCCAACACACCTGGCTCAACTGACATTATCTAGACATTTCCTGCCATGTCTCCATGTCCCTGGGCACTCCCTCTTATCACAGAAACGGTCTGTCACCAGGGGGTTGCATGAAGCCTCACTGTTGTGTGAGACGCAGGACCACAAACACGGCAGAAGCTCCCAAACAGCAATGTCATCCGTCCATAAGATACTATCCACCACAGCCCTTCTCTTCAGTCCTGCCACACCACATGGAGCTTTTCACCCCACCTGCTCTTCCCAGGCCCAAATGGCCGGAAGCCAAGCTCACCAATCTTCATCTGGAAGTTGTTGAAGGAGTGTTCATTGATGTACTTCATTTGGTCCATGAGCTTCATGGCAAAGTCGGCCAGGGCTTTGATGTGGCTCTTGCCCACCTTGTCATACGTAGAGTCATTGAGGCCTGAGGCGGCCATGTAGGTGCTGCCAATGGTCTTGATCTTTTCCAGCTGCCTGAACCGATCCTCGCTGATGATCTGGATGGAAGGAGGTAAAACCTGGGTCACCACCAAGGCTGGGGCACTGAGGTCTACAGGGAAGGGAGCAGCGTGGCCTCCCACATCCCCCCAAGTTCACACAGGGGGCCGATCTCCACACCAACTCGGTGTAAGACCAACAGAGCAGGCCTCCTCCAGTATTCACCCATGTGAGGTGGCCGGGTGCTACCATCTGCCCTGCACCAGGAGCCCCAAGCCAGTTCCCTTGTCACTCCAGAGCCTCTTGCCCCGAACAGGGGCTGCTGGCCATCTCCCCGCCTCTCGGGCTCACATCCCCGTCCCTCCCAGGGATATGTCCTCATCTTTGTCCAGAGAGATACACTTCTTCCAACTCCAGGCCCTGCCAGCCAGGAGCCTGCCCAGACCCATTTCACCCACCTTTAGTTTCCCCCTGCCCCAGGACCTTCATAGGCTGCTTCCAGCATAGTCCCGTCCCAGCTCCATCATCCTTCACCCCAGGCATTACATTCCCATTGGGGTTGGCCCCCTCACACTCAACACTCAATGAGCTCCCAGGGCCAAAACGCTCTACTGGCACGGTGTACCCAGCGCTTGGCACACACTGGGGACTTGGCGAGGGTGCATACTTGTGTTTCTGTCCATACTGTTCAGGGCTTTGCATCTTTGTCCTTCCTCCTCCTTTAGCCTAAGAGTCCCTTCTTCCTTGGACTCTCTCAAAAGCTGGGCCCCGGCCTGGGGCCTGCCCAGCCTTAGGTGGCACGAGAGGAGCAGCAGCGAACGGGGAGGGTCGGCGAGATAGCCGGGCAGGGTCAGTGAGAGAGCCGGGCAGGGTCAGTGAGAGAGCCGGGCAGGGTCAGTGAGAGAGCCGGGCAGGGTCCCAGTAGGGCACAGCCAGGGTGCTGAGACTTCAAACCCCAGTAGCCGGGGCTGGAACACCCACTCTGCCACCCACCGCCTGGAAGCCATGCCACATCCGTGAACCTGTTTCCTCCTCTGTGACAGGCTCGGGGAAGAAATGGAGGCAAGGTGCATGTCCTCAGGTGCCCCAGGATCCCTCCCACTCCAGGAACCCAAGCTCCCCCTAGTCGTACCTCGTCAAAGTCGGCAATGATCTCATTGAGCAGCCGCAGGCACTCAACGCCCTCATTATTGGCCTCCAGCTCCACGTAGAACTCAGAGAAGTTGGCGATGGAGGCGAACATGACGGCCACACACTCACACGACTGGTAGTAGAGCTCGTCGTTGCGCCGCTCACGGGCCAGGAAGTGGGCGGCCACATCCTTGGGCAGGATGTTGTGCAGCAGCCGCCTGTTGTAGGCCTGCAGCTCCTCCATCTCCTCCTTCTCCTCTGTGGCCTAGGACACGGCAGCCGCTCAAAGGGAGGGCCATGCACCTGATGCCTCCACGGGGGCCTGGCTTTTGTCCTCTGTGCCGTCCCCACAACCCCCCTGCCCAGGCTCTCCACAGGGAGCAGCTGGTGCTCTGGCCATCAGGAAGGGGAGAGACGTGTATGCCCCAGCCTGGGCCCTGCCTGCCCCTCAGAATGTGGCACGAGGGAGGGTGTTGGCCCTGAAAGAGGGAATCCCAGACTGAAAATATCCTGAAGGAGAGGCCGAAAGCATCCTGTCTGGCCAAAGCTTGACCGAGGCAGGGCATTACGGGGCTGGTCCCAAACCACGCACACCCCCAAAGGCCCTCCAGCTACCAAGCGCTCCTCAACCGTCAATTTTTCTCTTCGTAGCAGGAACTGTAGTTTGATAAGATCACTTTAACAGCCTGGCCCCATGGAGGATGGCCTAAAGCCCTGCCCGTTCTCCGGGGCTCCCATAACAGCAGACTTGCCCCGGGCCACACAGTGGGGGTGCCCCAAAGTGCCCCCCAGGGCGGGATGAGGACATTACCATTGACTTTGATTCCTCCCCAGTTTGGGTCCTGGGTCTGGGAAACTGGGATCTGTGGTCATTCACCCTCCAGGTTAGAGGGAGAGTGCAGAGCCCTCGAGTCAAGAGGCCAACGGTGGCCCACAGGCTGAAACGCAGACAGTCATGCAGCAAGGTGTGCAAGGAGCCATGTGACACAGGAGGTACAAGTGTAGTCTCCTGCCTTCCTCCCCCTCGATGGCAAACAAAATGGCCCCTTTAACTGGGAGTCACCATGTCGGTAAAATAGGCAGGTAAAGGATAAGTAGCAGGGCCACTGAAAAGATCTAGGCAGCCTGCTTGGGCCTTCCCTAACTACATGTGGAGGCCTATTTGGCAGAAACAAGAATCTCCACAAGAGCCAGGACAATTTCCGTGACTCTCCGGGTGGGTGGTGGCTACTTGTGGGGAAACAGCTGGCACACCAGCCAAAGGCACAGGACCTGCATCCAGCAGCTGTGGCAGAAAGCTTAGGGGCCCTGAGGCTCAGAGGCTTGATGCAGCCCTGTGCCTTAGGTGAGAGGACCCATCACGCCCAGAGTCCCTGGAAACATGGCCTTGAGAATGGGGGTTCTCCAGGAAGTTACTGGACCCTGAGACGCCCGATGGGCCCAGTGGGCATGAGCTCTCTTCTAAGCCATGTGACCTTTGCTCCTGTGAGGTGAGATACTTTGCCCCCATCCTCATAAACAGGGGCTACCTGCTCCTAGGTTTCAGAGCTAGGAGGGAAGGGCGAAGTAGGGATCGCTGTAATTCTCATGGAGGAGGTTCAGCTGCTCCATCTGCCCCTGCAAATGCTCAGCCTGCCTCCAGCCCTACTGCCTGCTGAGAACACAGCTCCTTTGATCAGCCCCGCAGGTGGCAGAAACACAACACGCACCCTTCCCTTGTACATCTGCCCAGTGTCAGGCAGGTGGTGGTGGAGGCTGGGCTTGGGACACTGGGAGCATGGCGACTGCTGGGAACAGAGGCCAAGTCCCGACCAGGGACTCCTGCCACATCCTGACAACTTTGCCCTGAGATAGCTCCCAACATAGCCAACTGCTTCTAGGATTGGGCTCTGGCTGGGAAGGAAGATTCAGGGCCCCACAGACCCCCTTGCTGAGCCTAATAAGGTCAGTGCTGTGGGAGAGGGACAAGACTGGGTTCTCCCAAGAACTGAGGCCCAGTGGTCCGCCCAGGAGCAGGCTTGATGCCTCCTGCAGATGCTTCAGGGAAGCTAAGGACCGCAGGCTTCCCCATCTTCCTGTCAGCACCATACCCACCCACCAGGGCCAAAGATCCAACAGCAAAACTGGCTTCTGGATTAGACTAGGGATGGGGCAATGGACTATCACTCACCCATCCCAAGAGCCTGTGTTCAAGTTTTTGCTTATTGGCATGTTGTTCCCCCTCCCAAAAGTCCTGGAGGGTGACAGGAGATGGAGGGATGTGTAAGCATCCTGAGCCTGTTGCAGGGGTTCAGTGGAGAAAGGCCAGCACCCCTGGCAGGTGGAGACACGCTCACTACCCCCCACCCCCATACATCTGCGCACAGGCCTTCTTAATTGTTCTCTAAGTGGGAGAGGAGCTGCTGTTGCCTGAGCTCTGGGGTGGGGCTGTGAGGAAGCCTCAGGCTGCTCTGCTCAACCCTGGCAGGCAGCTTCACCTTGACCCTGTGCACTCAGGAGCAGGGCAGACATGGGGTGAGGCTGACAGGGCAGCAGGTCACAGGCAGGCTGAATGGCAGGTTCACCCTTCCCTTGCTTCCACCCCTTTCTCGAGGTCTCTACAGCACAACTGAGCTGCACAATAGCAACCATCTTGGGGGCGGGGGACTTCTTCCTTGGGGCTCATGCAGGAGGTTGGGTGTGTGTGTGCAGAGAAGTGGACGGACATCAGCCCTAGGTACCCTGGAGTCTCGTCAGCCCCTAGGAGAGAGCTGGAACCTCCGGGGAGATTCCCCGAAGGAGAGGGCTGGGAGCCAAAAGAAGGCAGGGAGGCAGCAATGTGAGCCAAGAAGGCAGAGCCTCACCCTGGAGGTGTCCCAGGTCCCTCCCAATACAGGGCTGCCCAGGGGCATGCCACATGCAAAACAGGTTCCCTCCAACCTCAGGGCATCCGCTCAGCAGGGACCTTAGCCAACCTCGTGCAACACATCCAGCGGCAGGGGCAACTGGATTCCCCATCTGTAACAAAAACTTGGGACCTCCTGCTACAGCCTGAAGACTTGAGTCTCAGCGTTAGTAAGAAGCTGAGGATGAGGAAGCCTAAGTGGTTTGCAGGTGAGCCGGAGAAGGAGTCTAGAAATGGAGGCCAGGCCAGGGGAGGCAGAGACTGGGCTGGGGGATAAGAGGTCTGAGGCTGCCCACGGGGAAGATGGCTTTCTCACCATGAATGCCCTTGGGCGCCCTCCCTGGAACTTCTGAGGCCACCTAGCAGGTGACGACAGCAACTAGGTCTCCTGCGAGCACCTGGAGCCTTATCCTGCATGTGGCCCATTGGCATCCCCTCCTGCACGTGGACACCATCAGGGCGCAGGCACAAAGCCTGGAGGGTGGAATGCGGGACACCTAGTACCCCACTGCCTCTGTCCCTGCCTGGGCCACCTCTCTCCAGGGCAAGGGCACAGCTTCCTATCGATGGTCTTTGATGCCCCTTCCATCCATTCTCCCCTGGAAGGGCCTTCAAGCCAGTTCTGGTCACTTCAAGCCCTGCTCAGCAGCCTCCCCATACTCACCTCCTGCTACTCCTTCCTACCCCCTCCTGAGACCTTGCTGCCCACACCACAGACTGGAGCTGGCCATGCCCTGTCCCTGCCCCTGGATGCACACAGTAGGGCCTGCTCAGGATTTGTGACCCATCAAATTCCCAGCACTACCAAGGGAGGTGTGTTTGGAATAAGCTCTGGGGTTCTGCCCCTGGGCTCCTGAAAGAAGGGAGCAGAGCTGCCAGGACCTGGGGCACTAGTTGGGGGGGGTGGTGAGGCCTCAGCAGGACACCCCAGCAGTGCAGAGCTAAGGCCCAACCAGCCCAAGTGATGAGCCCGTTCACTCACAAAGTGCTGTGAGGTGTGGATGCTTCCCCCAGCCCAGCCCCAGGGTCACCCACCTGCAGTTTCCAGAGAAAGTCCAGGCGGGCAGTGGACTCCACTTGCTGGGCATGCAGGTACAGGGCCAGCACGAACACCGAGATGATGATGGGCGTCACCACCTTCAGCGCCACCTTGGTCGCATGCTCGGGGCTGCAGGCCGAGGGAGATGGCCCGGCGCTTCATGGTGGGCTCCAAGGCCCCTGCTTTTCTCTTCCTCCCACTATGCCCCCTTCTCCTCACCCTCCTGCTCAAGTTTCTCCTGACGTAGGGCCTCTTCCAGGAAGCCTTCTTGGCTGGCAGCCCCATCTCAGCCCCTGCTCCCACCAATAGCTCAGCAGTCGTGACTCCTTTCCTGATGCCCCCCCTCTCCCCCAGGCTGGGAAACTTCTCTGGTCACATGAGGGGATCAGTGAGGCCCTGGTAAAAGGCATTATGTATATCCCTGGTCTCGCCCAGTGGATAAGATAGGGCCCGTGGGCACAGTAACAAGGGAGCCAGGCAGGCCATACTGACCAGCTCTGGGCAAGTCTCTTAACCTCTCTGAACCTTAGTTTCCTAATCTGTAAAATGGGATAACGACACCCACATCTAAGAATTAAAGATACTGCATAAAAAATTCCTTGCGTAGCACCTGACAAACAGTAGGAACTCCAAAACTGGTAGCTAATAATGGCTAATTACATTCCTGCTAATATTATTAGTAAGTATTCTTAATAAAAGCAGCTATCCCAGGGCACCAGGCTGGCTCAGTCAAATGGCTGACTTGATTTCAGCTTAGGTCTTGGTCTCAGGGTGGTGAGACTGAGCCCGGCGACAGGCTCCATGCTGGGTGTGGAGTCTCTGCTTAAGACTCTCTCTCTCCCTCTCCCCCTGCCCCTCCCCTCCCACATGCATGTGCACATGCTCTCTCTCAAAAACACCCCAAACGAACAAAAACCCCCACACAAAACCAAGCAGCTCTCCCAAACCCTGCTCCCTGTCCCAGCAAAAAGCCCAAACCTTGAACGCTGCAGACTCCCTACCCAGCAGCCGCCCCAGGGCAGGGCTTACCCTACAAACCCCACAGGCCTTGCCCTGGCTCCTGTCTTCCAGAGCGGGGGCAGGGGCCGGGGGGTGAGGTCACCAGCTCCCGTTCTCTTGTTCCTGGGATCTCACACATGCTCCTGGGGAAGAGCTTGATGGAATGTGGGATGGTCTGTGGGTCCGGATGACCCAGCTACTGAGTCTGCAGACCACCTTGGGGTGGTGGGAATCATCTAAGAAGGGCATCTACCCAGGGAGGCCCCCTTGGTATCCAGTGAGGAAAGGGTTTCCTGGCCCCCTCCAGCCTCCTCCTTCACTGCCCACCTTGCCGCCAAGGTCCCCTCCCCGCGGGGCACCACTGCCTTCTCTCCTGGGCCCTGGGCAGTTGGACTCTAGCTGCTCGGCACCAAGGACAGGGAGGAGCTGTATGGAACTTGGAGGAGCAGATCCACTCACCACTGGGAGGTCCCGTTGTTGTTGTTGAAGTCTCTGTGAACAGGAAGTGGGGAGGGCCGTTTGGGGCTGCTCTTCTGCATCGGCAGTCTCCATGCCCACTGTGCTCCCCCTACCCTGCTTGGCCCCCCTCACACTGCCATGCCCCCACTCCTAGCTCTGCTACCCCATGCCCACTGCTACTACTGTTGCTCTTTCGTCCCCTACCCCCAGCACTTCTCTGGATCCAAGGATACTTTCAGGATGGGAGTCTTGCCGAAAGCCCAGCCCCAGCCAGTATCTGGTCACCATGACCACAAATCGCCAGCCCTTACTTGGGGCCCCCCAGCAACATCGACCTGGGCAGAAGTCAGCCCACCTCCCACCCCAGCACTTTGCCGCATCCAGAGGAAGAGAGACATGACTCTGTGCTGTCCGGTGTGGCTACCACAGCCACATGTGGCTCTTGAGCCTTCCCACGTGGCTAAAGTTACAATGTTCTGGAAGTGTAAAAGAGCTACTAGGTTTTGAAGAATTAGTGTGGGAAAAAATGTAGTTTCATTCATAATTTTATATTGACTATGTATTAAAATAATATTTTGAGTATATTGGTCAAATACAAAGATTAAAATTGCATGTTTTGCTTTTTTAATAGAGCAACTAGAAAATTTTAAATGATGTACGTGGTTTGCATGATTAATCTATTGGACAGAGCTGCCCTAGAGCCAAGCCAGTGTCTCCCAAACCAGAAAGGACCTCTCTGTTCTCTGCTATTGCTCCAGCAGGAGGAGAGGAGAGGCTAGGGGTGGGGAAAGGAGCACATAAGAAAGAGGAGGCCAAACTTCCAGCTCCTACCCTGATTGGAGAGTAGAAAAGCCTGGACCTCCTCTCTCCCCCGGTCCTCACAGGACCGCGGGCTGCCCCGTTCCTGGAGCTACTGTGTCTCCTGGCTGGCTGCCCACAGCTCCACACACCACTGAGAAGAGCGTCCTTGGATCTTAGACCCTTCATTATACCTTCCTTTGCTCAGGTGACACTCTCTTCACTAGAAAGTGACATTTCTGACACTGGAGTTATAGCCTGTTTTATCCATGACTGTTCTGCCACTGGCTCAGTGCCTGGAATATGGGAGGCCCTCAATAAATAGCTTTGGATGAATGGATAGAAGGATGAATGGATCCCTTCCTATAACTTGGAGAAAACACAGTTGGCTGCATTTTCTCAGGGGACACAGAAAATTGTTTGCACTTCCTGGTGTGTGTGTGTGTGTGTGTGTGTGTGTGTGTGTGTGTGTACTGGGGTGATGGGAACAGAATTGTATTGACATCAGGCACTTAATGAACATTTTACTACTATGGATATGATTCCCATTTTACTGGGAGCTAGACACCCTGGGTTACAACTCTCAAGCCTGCTACCTAGATGTGAGACCTAATGACTCATTGTGATAACTAGGAGCCTTTGAGCAGTGCACAAATTACCCAACCCGTCCATGGAAGCCCTGTCTACTTGGCTGGGTTGCTATGAGGATGAAAAGGGATAATGCATGTCCCAGTGCCTAGCTCGAGGCAGGACACAGAGCCCAAGAACAACAAAGACTGTTTTTCTGCTCCCACAGACCTTGCTATTCAGCTCTGTCGAATCTTGACCCCTCCCTGGGCCTGAGGTGCCATAGGCTGATGGAGTTAAGTGAAAACAGCTCATCAGAGGCTGCCCTGAACAAATGAGGAACAATTCACTGAGTCTTGAGGGCAGGACTGAGTAGCAAACTGGAAGCAGAAGGACAGCAGGACCCAGTCACCCTGAGGCCACCCCCATACTGGGGAAGGGAAGGAGGGAAACAAGACACTGAGGTGCTTTGCCCAGGCGGTCAGCTGTGGAGGAACAGAACACTGCCCTTGCAAGGCCCCTGCACCCCAAGCTCCCAGCCACCCACTCTTCCGGCCTCTCTGCAATGCTCCAGACCCAGCCAGGCATGGAGGCAGGGGTGCCACCTACATGGCATTGGCGGTGACCAGCAGGTCAGCATTGTCAAAGAGTGTGACGCGGGGCACCTCGACGATGAGCACGTATGTGAGCTCAATGGCCAGCATGAGCACCAGCTTCCCGATGCAGCTGATCTGCAGGAACACGGAGCAGGCCAGCAGGCTGAGCAGCACGCTGTAGGTGAAGTACTGCGGAGAGAGGGCAGCTAGCTTCAGCACCCCGGCCCCACCTCCCCCGGCCCACACACCCTCCAATATCCCCCCCAGTCTGAGCTAGCCACAGGCCAAGCCTGCTCTGAGGGTATTTCTGCTGCTGCAAACTTGGGAGGTAGAGAAAGGGCCCAGGTTAGGAACCAGGAGCTGGGGCTCCAGCCCGTGTGGCTAGGGTTAGGCAGTAGAGCCCCGAGGTTAGAGCAAGGCTCCAGGCTCCCACAGACCTGAGTCTTACCCCTGATTTATTATGGACTGTCTGTGTGACTTGGGCCATTTATTATTCAACCTTTCGAAGCCTCAGTTTCCCCATCTGCAAAAGCTCATGTGTCATGGGCTCATTGAGACGGTTCCATGAGTTGAAACCACCTGGTGGCTTATGCCTGGCGCCCTCAGTAACTGTGGGGAGACCAGGAGCCCCAGCCCCTGATCTGCAACTTTAAACCCAAAATTCTGAAAACGGAAAGTGTTTCAGGACTGATAGGGCGGCAGCACTGAGCTGGCCTTATCTGGTGGGAAAACCACTCCAGCCAGTGTGCTGCTAATTAACATCTTCATCCGGCCTCCTGTGACGACGCACACATCTTGCTGCAGAAGTACTACTGTATGTCATTGGCAGGGGCTGCCCAGACTACACTGGGGGTGTGACATACCCTTTTGAACTCCGAAAAATTCTGAAATTCAAAACATATTTCATCTGGAAGCCTTCAGATGAGGGACTATGGCCCTATACGATTTACTTTAGGGGAGTCCTTTGAGCTTCAGTTTCTTTCTCAGATAGCAGAGGAGCTGAACCACGGATCTCAGTGGTTCCTTCCTGCTGTCATCCCCTGAGGCTAATCCTAGACATGTCAGCATCATTATTATTAGCAAGGGAGAGAGGCAGATGGAGAGGGAGAAGCAGGCTCCCCACGGAGCAGGGAACCCGACACGGGGCACGATCCTAGGACTCCGGGATCGTGACCTGACCAAAGGCAGACACTTAACTGAGTGGGCCACCCAGGCATCCCTTATTATTTCTTTTAAATTTAGCATCATTAAGCTTTGTGCAGTGGCAGTATCGTAGCCAATGAGGTTTATCTGAGGCACGATTATTGCTAATTAAATTTAGCATCATTACTTCTGAGTCAGACTTTGGGTGTCACTGTTTGCTTCCTCTGCCCACCATGGGCTGGAGGCCAAATGGCAGTGGAGGGCACTCGCAGGTTGGACCTTCACCTCCCCAGGCCTTCTGGAACCCAGAGAGGGGCTGTGGAGGGCCCCTGGTGACTGGCAATGGGAGGGAGCAGCCTCAAGCCACTACCTGGAACAGGGGCAGAGGAAGGAGCAGGGAGGCTCGCTCAGCTAATCCAGCCCCAAGGATCATAATCCGGTCCTTGGGAGCAGGGGAGGGATCGTCCAGGGCCGGCTTGGATTCCCATGCAGGCGCCAAGCCAGACAACCAGGAGGCCAAGGCTTAAAGTAGGTGTCCTGAAGGGCCTTGGAGTCTGTGAGGAGTTGCTGAGTCGGAACACTGTGGGGTCCGGGGAGCCGGAGAGCTCTGTAGTCAACAAGGCCTGGGATCAGTGTGAGTGAAACTGGTGGGACTGGTGAGGCCTGGAGGCAGGGACCAACCATCTCCCACAAAGAAGGAGCTAGAAAAACCTGCCACCACCCCCTTCCCCCATTCCTCAGCTTCTTCCATGAAGCAACCACCAAGGGGCAAGTACAAGATCAAACACAGCCTCTGCTCCTCCGCAGACAGCCCTCAAGCAGCGGCTCCTGTGGGCTCAGGCAGCTGTGGGGGAGAGGGAGGGGGAAACCGCGGCGGTGGGGGTGGGGGTGGCGGACAGAGGCAGGAGTGGAGCCTGGGCTCCATGGGGGGAGGAGGAGGGCTTGGCCTAGACCCCAGGGCAGGAGGGAGAGGAGAACCCCTCTAGGTGAACACTGGCAGAGTCTTGCCCCTCTGAATTTCCCTTGACCCCTTCCTGGGGCGGGGGATGGGGTGGGGTGGGGTAAGCCAGCACCATGACAGCCCAGGGGGCCCTCACTGCAGTTCTGGGCATTTCTGTCAGTACTGGGCCCTTCTGGAATAGGATGGAAGGTTGGACCTTGCCCAGGAAAGGGCAATAACTCACAGATTGTCTGGGAGCCGCACGCAGCTGGGGTGTGGGCATGGCCCCGTGCATGGAGTAGACAACCTGGGCAGGAAGCCTGGCCCGGCTGCTCGCTCAAAACCACTCCCCAAGAGAAGAGTGAACAAAGTACCTCGCATACCATAGGCACTTAATGCATGCTGCCCTCTAAGGACTCTCAGCACTGGTTTTTAAACCCAGTAACCTAGGGGTGTGATTTCCTTGGGGGCGATGAAATTGTTCTAATTAGCCGATGCTGCTGATGACTGCACACGTGTGAATACACTAATTACTACTGACTCAGTAGTGGGGACTTGACAGAAGAAGGGGTTCCTTGGCTTCCCTCCTGGCTCTGGCCCACAGCAGAGGAGCTCAGGCCGTTTCTCCTGAGGCAGGCCTGCTGCCACAGCCGAGGGTCCAGAAACAGCTCTGCCCTCAGGTTGAGACCAAGAATTCTACAGCCAGACGATCTGGGTGAGAGCTCTGGCTCTATGTATCACTGATTAGCTGTGTGACCCTGGGCAAGTTACTTACCCTCTCTGGGCCTCAGTTTCATCTGTATAAAAAAGATATTCATCATGTCTGTGTCATGGGGCTGCTGTGAGGAATGAATGAGTGACGCCGTGTCAGGGACTTGGCACAGTGCCTGGCACACTATGGAAACGACAGCCCTCCTGTTCTAGTACTGGGTTGAGAAGGTGGGCCTTGCACCCTGGGGTCCAACACAGGTAGCGAGAGCCTAGGGAAGGGAGGTCTCTGGGAGGGCTGCGAGCTTGAGAGCCCTGCCTCCCTCGGAGCAGCAGAAGGCAGGGAGGGATGGGGTGGGAGGGTGTCTGACTGCCCCAAGAACCCCCAGCCCCCCCACTCCCCCACCCAACGTACCTCAGGGAAGTTGCAGCTGGGCCACGGGCTGTGGCAGAAGCCCTGCTCGGCCCCCAGGCTGTAGTTGGAGGCCGACGCCACCACATGGCACGCGTTGACCTGGCCGGTGCTGATGTTGTGCTCGTCCGCCAGGCAGCCCAGCAGGTTCTCCGAGTTACACGTGAACTGGGGGCAGGGGAGGGGCGGGTGAGCTGCGGAGTCCATGACATAGTAAGACTCACCTCCTATGGGGCAGCCCGTCCCCCCCGGACTCAGGGGCAGCCTGCCGCAGACCAGGGATGGGAGAGGAGCCTGGAAGAGGCCAAGGAGTGGACAAGGTCTGCCCGTCTGCCGGGCTGGGGCTCGTCAACCTCCCTGGGGAACGCCTCTGGGTCCTTCCAGTTCCGCCAGCCTCGAGGGCAAGGGACCAAGAGCCTGTGTGATTGGCTCCAGAGTCAGATCTGATTCTGGACCTGAGGTGAAGCCCTAGTAAGAAATCTGGGGGCGGGAGAACACCAGAGTCGGGGAAGGTTCTGGGAGGTGGAGCCGCCTACCATGTTGACGAAAGCCGACAGGAACACGAGGGTGATGGTGAACACGCCGACCAGAGTGCTGTTCATCTTGGACCTCACGATCTTCCTGGAGAGGGTCTGCAGTGGGGCTGGGAAGAGCTGTCCCGGGGAAGAGAGCAAGAGAACAGAAGTCAGCGGGAGGCAGCAAATTGCCACAGGGGAGTTGGTGAAACCCACCCTCCTCCCCACCTCCACCCTCACCCCAGGGGGCTTCCTGATGGAAGAAAGAATGCTATCTTAACCCCAACAGCGTGCAGGAAAAAGCACGGGGAATGTGCCCTATGAGCTGAGCAGGTCAGGATTACAGTCAGGGAGGGGCGGGAGGTGGCAGCTGGGGGGGCTTGAAGGGGCCCAGAACTTTCCCAGGGAGAGTCAGAAGGCTTGGTGGCAGGAGGAAGCATGGGTCTGAGGATTTGGAGAGGATCTGGGGTCTGGAGGGAGGGACGGGCTTGTGAGATGGGGGCAGAGTACGGTGTGAGCAGGAGGATGGGACCCTGGACAAGTGAGTTCAGTGAACCTTTTTTCCAGGACTCTCACTGATCTCCTGTTTCCTCACCTAACCCTTCCTACATTTCCTTCAACTAGACAAACTGCATGTCCACTCAAAGACCCCCTGCGGCTCTGGTAATAAAATGACCCACTCCGCCAGATCTGACATTGGTAGCTTTGTCCACCATGCCCTCCTCATCTCTGAAGAAACCTAGATTTAAATAGATGTTGGCAGGGTGCCTGGGTGGCTCAGAGGGTTAAGCCGCTGCCTTCAGCTCAGGTCATGATTCCAGGGTCCTGGGATCGAGTCCTGCATCAGGCTCTCTGCTCAGCAGGGAGCCTGCTTCCCTTCCTCTCTCTCTGCCTGCCTCTCTGCCTACTTGTGATCTCTGTCAAAAAAATAAATAAAATCTTTAAAAAAAAAAAAAAGATGTTGGCAGACACAGAAACAAAGGGGTGGACTTGGGCTTCCCTTGCCCCTCCCACCTCAGTGCCTCCTGGTGAGGCTGGTCTGCTACACGAAGGCCAGGTGTCCTGTGGAAACCCAGAAGGGCAGAGGAGGGTGGGAAAAGTACTGGACCAGGAGTCTGGAGGGTTCTAGACATGGCTCTTCCCGTGCGGCCCTCAGCAAGTCACATCCCTTCTCTGCAGGCTCCCCATCGGGAGGACTCTCAGGGCCCTGAGCATCTATGCACATTCTGGCTGAGGAGGCCAGACTTACAAGGCTCATCCCTCCTCTGATATGGGCAGGACGGTCACACAGACAACTAAACAGGCAAGAGGATGCCCTGTAACCACTAGGTGACTACTTGTTCCTACTGTGCAAGAGACTGGCTTGTGTGCTACGGTGTTTGCTGCTGGCCAGTACGGGGACCTTGGTCTACTGCTCCCCAGCTGCAACCCCCCTAATTATATGCAGAGCACCCACGTGGGCCCATCACACCTGCCCCACGGGGCTTTGGGAAGCTGGCAGTTACATGCTGATGTGCCTGCTGCCTGCTGTGCTGGCAGTCACAGACCCCTTCATCTCTGACCCAGGAGTCTTGTGTCCCCTGCCAGCATCCATGACATAGTAAGGTTCACTTCCTAGCTTGCAAGTAAGGTGAACCCGAATCTCAGACCCTTTTCAGTTCTTGCCATTAAGTAAGTGCCCTGCTCACCCCTCGGTGTTGGGCTTCGAGCTGGGTATGCATGTTGGGAAGCAGTGTATCTTTTCCACCCAAATGCCCTTCCAGCCTTCCAACAAGGCCACCTCCTATTCAGCAGAAGGAGAGAGAGGACCACAGGGAAGGACACACGCAGCAATGGTAGAGGTCTCAGAGCCTCACACTCTATACAGGCCAGTGAAGACTTTGGATTCCAACAGGGGCGCCCCCCATCCATATTCACGTATCAGCAAGTCTGTGGCATTATTCTGAAAATACACTTCCTTTTGGAGTAAGAAAGAAGACACTCTGGTGAAAGCCACTTCTGTGGTAGAAGGAAAGCCATGTGTGATTTGGAGAGCATAAGCTTCAATGAACATCCTGCTTAATGACACAGAGAACAGAATATTCCACTCAAAGGAAAAGAGCGAATCCAGAAACAATGCCTGACATTTCTGATCAGTTGATTTTGACAAGGTTGCCAACATGATGCGGGAAGAATAGCCTTTAAACAAATGTTGTGGAGGCACCTGGATATCCACAGGCAGAAGAAGAGCGCTGGGCCCCTCCTTCACACCACATACAAAAATTACCTTGAAATGGATCAGAGACATAAATGCAAGGGATAGAACTACAGGACTTGTAGAAGAAAATATGCAAGCCAATCCTTGGGACTTTGGGTTGAGCAATGGTTTCTTAGAACACCAACAGCAAAGAAAGAAAGAACGAACGGAGGGAAGGAGAGAAGAAGGAAGGAGGGAAGGGAAGGGAAGGGAAGGAAAGGAAAAGAGAAAGAAAAAATAGATTAGTTGGGTGTCATCAAAATTTAAAAATTTTTGTGCTTCAAATAACACCACAAGAAAGTGAAAAAAGGCGAGGCTGTAGAAAAATTGGAACCTCTATGCATTGCTGGTGGGCACAAAAAATGAGGCAGCTGATGTGGAAAACAGAATGACAGTTGCTCAGCCAACGACACATTGAGTTGCTATATGATCCCGCAATTCCACTTCCGGAAATATACCCAGAAGAATAGAAAGCAGAGGCTTGTACACCTATTTGCGGACTTGTGTTCACAACTCACAATGGCCAAAAGGTGGAAGACCTAAATGTCCACCTATGGATGAATGAATAAACCGAATGGGGAATATACATCCAATGGAGTATCATTCAGCCTCAAGGAATGGAATGCTGGGCCCTGCTACAGTGTGGACATCACCTTGAAGACAGCAGGTGGAGTGAATGAAGTCACAAAAGGATAAGTAGTATAGGATTCCACTTTTTACAAAAAGATTTATGTGTTTATTTGAGAGGGAGAGATTGAGCGAGCACGAGTGGAAGGGGCAGAGGGAGAGGGAGAGAGAAGATCTTAAGCAGATTCTGCACTGAGCACAGATCCCAATGCGGGGCTGGATCCCTTGACCCTGAGATCACCACCTGAGCTGAAACCAAAAGTCGGATGCTTCCCTGACGGGACCACACAGGCGTCCCGCTGTAGGATTCCACTTGTATGAGATACCTAGAGTACTCTAAGTCATAGAACTGCAGTGGCATGGTGGTTGCCAGGGGTGAGGGCAGAATGGGGACGTACGGTTTAATGGGTTTAAAGCTTCAGTCTGGGAAGTTGAAGTTCTGGAGATGGCTGGTGCTGACCTTTGCACAGCAATATGAATGCATTTCATGCTGCTCAACTGTACATTTGGAAAAGGTTACCGTGGAAAATTCTGTATTATGTGCATTTAAAAAAGAAAGTGAAACCCAGAAAATGGGAGAAAATTGTTGCAAATCATATAGCTAATGAGGGTCTTGTAACCAGAATACAAGGGTCTCCTCTTATCCATCTTATTCCAAGACCCCCCCCACTAGATGCCTAAAATTGCAGACAGTCCTGAAATTATATATACTATGCTTTTTCTTCTACATACACACTTCCGATAAAGCTTAATTTATAAATTAGGCACAGTAAGAGCTTAATAACAACAACTACTAATAAAATGGGACAATTATAACAATGTAGTGTGATAAAAGTTATGTGACTGTGGTTGCTCTCTCTCAAAATATTTTGCTGGATTCACCCTTCTTCTGCTGGTGATGTGAGGTAAAGTGCCTGCATGATGGGATGTGGTGAGGGGAATGACGTCAGCACTGTGACGTAGCTTTAGGTTCCAACTGACCTTCTGACCACAGGTCTACTGCTTCCAGACCATAGCTGACCCCAGGAACTAAAACCACAGAAAGTGAAACCCTAGATAAGGTTTACTGTATACAAAGAGCTCTTATGACTCGACAATAAGACAAATAACCCAATTTAAAAATGGAACAATGATTTGACTAGCTGTTTCTTTTTTTTTTTTTAATTTTATTTTTTATAAACATATATTTTTATCCCCAGGGGTACAGGTCTGCGAATCGCCAGGTTTACACACTTCACAGCACTCACCATAGCACATACCCTCCCCAATATCCATAACCCCACCCCCCCTCTCCCAACCCCCCTCCCCCCATCAACCCTCAGTTTGTTTTGTGAGATTAAGAGTCACTTATGGAAAAAAAAAAAAAAAAGAGTCACTTATGGTTTGTCTCCCTCCCAATCCCATCTTGTTACATTTATTCTTCTCCTACCCCCTTAACACCCCATGTTGCATCTCCTCTCCCTCATATCAGGGAGATCATATGATAGTTGTCTTTCTCCGATTGACTTATTTCGCTAAGCATGATACCCTCTAGTTCCATCCACGTCGTCGCAAATGGCAAGATTTCATTTCTTTTGATGGCTGCATAGTATTCCATTGTGTATATATTGACTAGCTGTTTCTGAAAAAAATCTATATAAATGGCCAAGAACCACACAAAGGATGTTTGTTATTAATCATCAGGGAAATGCAATCCAAAAGAGGAGCTACCACTTCACACTCCCTAGAAGGCTATACCAAAGAGTCAGGTATTGGTGCCAGTGTTGGTGAGGATGTAGAGAAGCTGGGTGGAATGCAAAACAGGGCAGCCGCTTTGGAAAACAGGTGGGCAGTTCCTCGAAACGATAAGCGTTTCGGATGACCCAACAACTATACGCCTAGGTATTTACCCAAGAGAACTGAAAACCTAAGGGCCCGTTAAGAGCTTGTATACAAAAGTTCATAGCAGTACTATTCATCATAGCCTGAAAGTGGAAACCACTCTAAGGTCCATCCCCTGAGGGATGAACAAAGTAGGACACAGCCATACAATGTGACATCATTTGGCCATAAAACAGAATGAAATGTTGTCACATGGTACAACATGGGTGAACCCTGAAAGTATTATGCTAAGTGAAAGAAAACAATCTCAAAAGGCCCCATATTGTATGATTTCAGGCAAATGCATACAGAAAGAGTTTGAGGCTGCCAGGGGCTGTGTGGAGCAGGGAAGGAAGAGGGACCGCTAAGAGGTCTGGGGTTCCCTTGCATCACTACATGAATGTACTAAAAACAATTACAACTTCATCTGCCTTTATCAAGGTGAATCTTCTGTATGTGAATTGTAGCTCAGTAAAGCACTTATTAAAAAACCCTGCTCAAGCTCTGACTAGCTGTCGGACCCTGGGGAAGGCATCAAGGGCTCCGAGCGCAAGTTTTCTTATGGATACCTGGGGGATATCTCTCTCCCAAGAGGGCTATAAGACTCAATGAAATGATCCATTTTAAAGTGTTTTGTAAGCTGCGAAATTCAACAGAAAATTTAGTTAATATCTGCATTTTTTAAAGAGCTCTGTTGCCAATAGGAATGAAAGTCCTTGTTTCCTAGTAAAGGAATTTTTTTGTTTCACAGAGGGGGAAAGTGTCCTGGCACTAGCCTGAAGTAGGACAGATGGTTCCCAGTTTGTGTCTGCTTCAAATGTTGCCATTCCATCGTACTCCTCTTAACCCATGTTACTTAAATCGTTTCAGTTCTGATCATCCTACCCATCAATCGAAGGGTACAAGTAGATGCTAGCCAAAGGTGGCTGGAGGGACAGGCTAGGCGCATGGGCTTCCTGGTGATGGTGGGACCAGGAGCCCTCAGGAGCCACCTAGGGGTCAGGAGAAGAACTTCAGGCTATTTTTTACATTGAATCCAGAATGTAGTTCTAACATCTAATGAACGGTTGATGGGGGGGGTGTTTATATATAAATATTTTTTAATTAATTTTTATTAGTTTCAGAGGTAGAATTTAGTGATTCATCAGTTTCATGTAACATCTGGTGTCCTTCCATCAAGTGCCCTCCTTAATACCCATCACCCAATTATCCCTTCCCCCCACACCCCTCCCCTCCAGCAACCCTCAATTTGTTTCCTAGAGTTCAGCATCTCTTATGATTTGCTTCCCTCTCTATTTTCATCTTGTTCTTCCTTCCCTTCCCCTATGTTCATCTCTTTTGTTTAAATGCCACATATGAGTGAAATATGGTATTTGTCTTTTCTCTGACATATTTCACTTAGCATAATAACCTCTAGTTTCATCTACATCATTGCAAATGGCAAGATTTCATTCTTTTTTATGGCCAAGTAATATTCCATTGTGTGTATATACCACATCTTCTTTATCCATTCATTAGTCGATGGACATTTGGGCTCTTTCCATAGTTTGGCTATTGTGGACATTGCGGTGATAAACACTGGGATACAGGGTCCCCTTTGAATCACTACGTTAGTATTCTTTGGATAAATACCTAGCAGTGCAATTGCTGGGTCATGCAGTAGTTCGATTTTTAACTTCATGCATTGAGTTGTTACAAGCCAATTTCTTATCACCCTTTTCTTAAAATTTATTTATTTTAAAAGATTTTATTTATTTGTCAGAGAAAGACAGCACAAGCAGGGAGAGTGGCAGGCAGAGGGAGAAGCAGGCTCTCTGCTGAGCAGGGAGCCTGACATGGAGCTCGATCCCAGCACTCTAGGTCATGACTGGAGCCAAAGGCAGGTACTTAACTGACCAAGCAACCCAGGTACCCCTCTTGTCACCCTTTGAAAAGACCTGCTCTTAACTTTAATACCTCAGGCAGGAACCCAGGAATTGCTGTCTTGAAATCTCCAGAAGATTCGACATCCTGCTCTGGTAATGGTTTATAGAGTATCTCATCTCCTGTGATCAGAGAGTTCATCCGTATGTTTGCCCTAAATCCCGTCTTTGCTAATCCCAGTGTGGATGGTGAAAGTCTTCACCCAGGGCACGTATTCTCATAGGGACGCACCACAGCTGCGCAAAGACCCTGGAGACCATTTCTTTACAGCAGGATAATTGTGCCCATGCAAACCAATTGTTCAATGTCTGCTCACTTGCAATTACAGCTCAGAAAAAGGATTGATTTTTTAAAAATTCCAAACCAGTACTTTCCCAGTCTGATTAGTTCAAATCAATTCAACATAAAAAACAGGAGTGGGGACATAATTAATAAATCATGACTGGGGCAAAGGGCAGTTTTGATCCTGGCCTCTCATAAAGCCTCCTGGCAAATCAGTGGCGAGCCTGGGGCCCTGGTTCCCTGTCTGTGATGTGGGGTCAGGGTAGTGTAGAGATGAAAAAAAAATGATGAAATCTGATGGGAGAGGGGGTGCCTGGGTAGCTCAGTCAGTTAAGCATCTACCTTCGGCTCAGATCATGATCTCAGGGTCCCGGGATCAAGCCCCGTGTCGTCCTCTGTGCTCAGCAGGGAGTGTGCTTGTCCCTCACCCTCTGGCCCCAGCCCCACTTGTGCACTCTCTCTAATAAATAAAATCTTTAAAAAAAAAATCTGATGGAAAAAATCTTAAGAAAACTGTCTTTCTGACAAGAAACCAATTTTAAAAAGCAGTAGCTTCTACCTCACAAAATTTTATATAAAAGATATGGAAACTTCAGAGGCCAACCAAGGCAGGCAGAAGCTGACCAAGCTCCATACCACTGCTCTCCCAGGGGTTAAACTGACACATTAACAAAGGCGGTGTCTTTAAGAAGAAGGACTATGGGCTCGGGAGTCACGAACCACTGGGGTTTAAACCCCAGCTCTACCACTTCCTAGCCTCAAGGCTTCGGGAAAGCTGCCTCACCTCAGAGCCTCCTCATCGTCATCTGCAAGACAGATGTAATAAAAGCCACCTTACAGGCTTAGGAAACACAGCTCAAAGGGACAGAGCTGGGATCCAGACCCTAGACTGCCGGACTCAGAAGCTGTGGGAGGAACCTGAGACACGCCTCCTGAAGAGTTCTCTATCCCCAAAGGAACACAAGTCTCACAACGACAACCTCCCCTTAACAGAGTGGGACCCTGAGCATGCTGGTGGGAGGTGAGTGGGGGCGTTCTCCAGTCCTCCCAGGATAGAAGATACCTAAGAGGTATAGTACTGCTGTGTAGTCAGACCCTATTTCAGAAACCAGGGACAGCAGTCAGGCTGCAGAGGTTGAAAGGAGAGCCGGCACAGCGAGGGACCTGGTGAGGACATTCAGGCTGCGGGGAGGGAGAAAAGGTTTCTAGAGACTGCACAGAGCCCACAGAGCCTAGATGCAGCTCTGCTCACAGTTCCCAGGAGCTCAGACAGCTGGGCCCCAGAAGTCCATGGGGGGCAAGGTAAGAGAGAGCCAGCAGCCTGGAGGAGAAGGAGATTTAAATACACACATGTATGTACCCTTGTACACATGCGTGTGCATGCACACACACACACACACAGCAAGAACTATGGCACCGAGTCTTCCTTCTATGCCTATCTTCTCTCAGCCCCAAAATGCAGGAGAGGAGTCTGGCTTTCTATTAAGGAAGTGCTAATGAGCCACAGTGAAGACAGGGAGTCCAGGCCAGAATGTGGGGAAAGGAGGGAGCCACCCCTTTCTACCTATCTGAGCGGTGGTAGCAAAAATGCTGGCACTCTCAGAAGTAGGTCTAGGGGTGCCTGGGTGGCTCAGTAAGTTAAGCATGTGCCTTTGGCTCAGGTCATGATCCCAGAGTCCTGGGATCAAGTCCCAAGTGGGACTCCCTGCTCAGCAGACAGTCTGCTTCTCCCTCTCTCTCTGCTCATGCTCTCTCTCAAAATAAATAAATGAAATCTTAAAAACAAAATGAAAACAAAAACAAAAACCAACACAGGCCTGGGCTGCCTCACTGGATGATGGGGCAGAAGCCACAGGGAGGTTGATGGAACAGTTAGTGGTGCCCAAAGAGGGAAAAGGCTAAACTCAGGAGACATGAGTGAGCTCACCATCCCTGGAGGTAACCAAGCAGAGGCTAGCCCATCCTCGCATGGTTGTCATAAAGGGATTCCAACCTCAGGTGGGTGTCTGGGCTGCTTCACTACTCCAGCCATTTCCAATTTGAGATTCCCAGCCTGCGGACCCCGTGTGATGACAAGGAGGGATTTAGCGTGGCTTTTTCTAGGATGAGCAGCTCTGGTGCCCAGGTCAGCACGGATGCCGAGGGAAGGGAGGAGTGACATGTCGGATGTCCAGACTGGCCCCAGAAGAAAAGAAGTGCTTGAGGGAGGAACCTTAGGGCAAAGCAGCCCAGAGACAACAGGGTCCTGAAGGGCAGCTAATGGGGCAACGAGACCAGGAGACCAAGGCCCCAGGTTAGCCCCACATCTAGGTATGAGTGTGAACTGGGCCTCGCTTGTCAGGAGATCAAACAAGCCCAGGACAAAAAGGCCTTCAGAACCCTGGGTGGCGAGCGTCAGACACCCTCCCCCAGGAAGGTCCCAGGCAGCGCTCCCAGACACACAGCTAAGACAACAAAGTGGGCTGGTTTCAACTAACTCAGCCCACACTTTCTTCACAGTTCTCTCATCAAAAAGGGTAAACTAGGGACATTTGAGCAAGTAAGCCCCTGCTGTGCTGGGGACATGGGAGAACAAAGGGAACAGAGAAAGCCACCGTGGCTGACAGAGCCGCCCAGTATGGATCTGCTGAGCCCAGGCTGCAGGTAATTTAGGAACTGTCGTATCTCATCACGAAGCCACCACCCGTGACTCTTAAAACCGTGGAACGGAGATGAGAGATGTCTGGGGTCTAGCAAAGGGTAAATGTTTTCAAAGGGAAAACAGAATGGCACGGAAAATTCCAGTCTAGTCAGTGTCGAGGCCATACCTGAGAATTTATTGGGATAAAATCAACTCTCAGTCTGTCCGCCTTCGGGGCTCCATCACGGGCCACACACCATGGGACACAGAGGCCAAATGAGAATTACCTTTCACATCTTATTGTACCAACAGTTCGTCCACAGCACGGAGGAGGAAAGGATAACGAAACGGGAGAGGAATTCATACTGCAAACAACTTCTCAGGTTGGGGTCTACTTCCCAGAAAGTGGAGAAATGCTGAGATAATGCATCAGAGGTTGACGGGGGGGGGGGGGGGGTGGTTTGAGGGGAAAGGACACAGCAGGACCTTAAGGCGGGTGTTCGAGTCTCCTTGACTCTTGGCCCAAATCAGTGGGGGCAAGGCTTGATAAGTCAGGGAGCACTTTTTTCCTAAATAAATTGTTTAGAGGATCTATACTGTAAGATGGAAGCAGCAGCCTCCCCAGGTTGAGGGGGGACTGTGTGTAGAGGGGCGAGGGATGGAGTGGGGCCAGGAGGAAGGCACTTCCTTCCCCAGCCTCCCCTGAGGGGACCCTGGCCTCCTCAGAACTGTCAGAAAAATCAGTGGGCTGGACAAAGGAACTGAGAATAAACTTATTGAATGTGACACCGATTACAAAATAGATTCAATGAGACACAAGGAGGCAGGAACGATTTTCATAAACAATCCTGAAGAATAGCAAAAAGAATTCACCGGACCAAAGTATGAACTCAAAATGGCCAGGGTAAGTGGGAGATGAGCCTTCCTCCCCGTCTCCTCCCCTACGCCTGGATATACGTGTGGGTCAGGAAACCCAAACCAAGTGAAATCAGGGTAGCTCAGGCTTACCAAAGCAGCTAACAGGAAAGAGGGAAATCTAGGTTCTAGTTTTAAAATCAGAGACCACATACAGCTTTGATTCTGACTGGAATAAGCTAATTAGGTACCTCAAACAGACAAGGACTTTGCCTCACATTATAACTTAAAAAGAAAAAAGATTCTTCTGGACATTCAAAACTGAATGTTTAAAAGGCCCTTTTTAGCTGTGGTGTACTGTTTTTGTTTTTGTCTGGTTGTGGTGACTTACTGTGGTAAAACATATATTTCATCAGGTTAGCATTTTAACCATTTTTAAGCATACGATTTAGTGGCATTAACTCTCTGCACACTGTCGAGCAACTGTCATGGTTCCATTCCCGGAATGCTCTAGTTCCAGACCCTTCCATCACTCCATACAGAAAGTCTGCATGCGTGAAGCCGTAGCTCCCCATCTCTGCTCCTTCAACCCCAGGACCATCTAGTCTACTTCCTGTCTCTGTGAGTTTGCCTATTCCAGAGATTCCTTAAGTGGAATCCTATAGTCTATGTCCTTTCGGGTCTGGCCTCTTCCACTCAGCATGTTTTCAAGGTGCGTCCATGTTGTAGGGTGTGTCAGAGCTTCACAGCCTTCCATAGGTAGATAACATTCCCTCACAGAAATGCCATTTTTGTTTATTCACCTGTCCATGGATAGTTGCGTCATTTCTACCTTTTGGCTGTTGTGAATGTACCACATGCTTCTACAGCCATGAGATGGCTCCTGGGACAAAGCAGATGGGAGGGCGAGGGAGGGAGGCATGAGAACAGCAAGACCTAAAGGCAAGGTGTGACTGAACAGAGAGCCTTGAGGAAGGAGCAGGTGAAAGGCTGGAAATCAGGATTAAATCCTACACTGCTCCAGATGATTCCCAGGGGGGCCTTCCAGTTCTGATCATTGGTCCACCAAGACCTTGACCATTAGATAATTAAACAATTAACAGTCTAATGAAATACCCTGCCTGGAGGGTGGAGAGAGAAAGGGGAATTTGGAGGCAATCAAGGTCTAATCCCTCCAGAAGAAGAACTCGGTGGCCACGGCGGTATAAGTAGAGAATGATGGCGGAGACGGCCCCCCACTTTTCCTGGGGCTTGGCTCCAAGTGAGCATCAAAGAGGAGCAGAGAAATGGTTTCCACAGAAGCTGGAAGGGCTCGTACCTGCCTAGGGACAGAGCGCTTTCTGGGACTAGGCTGGCCTGTGAGGGAAGTCTTAAATCAGTAGGGAAGGAAATGAGGGAAAGGCTTGGTGGACAGGGCAAAGGGGAACATGAATGGCTTCCACCACAGACCAGAATGGCTTGTGGCCAGGTCCGAAGGAAGGACACAGCCTTGGAACAGGGGGTGAGGGGGGCACAGCATGCCTAAGAGAAAGAGGAAATATGGGAGAAAAACAGAGAACAGAGTCTCATGCCCACATTCTTGACTGTGTGGCTCTGTCCGAAACACTGAACCACTCTGGGCCACTCTCCTCCTCTCTGTGATGACTGGCTCAAAAGCTATCATCCCTATGGTCCCCTCCAAGGCCAATTCCAGGCACATGGGGGGCACTGAAGAGGGTGTTGAGAGAGGTCTCTTCCATACTCACTCTTCCAGCAAATATTTACTGACCACTGCTTTGTGCTAGACGCCCTGCCTTCATCCCACCTAACACCAAGTGGACGGACAGGAGGGACAGTGACATGACTTTCTTGTCGCCAAGGTTGACAAAGGCAGATGAGAATAACTACCACCACTGTCTCCACGAACAATGCACTCCCTGTGGTCTAGGTCACTGCCGATGCCAAGCCAGAGGGGTGCCCCAGCATCATGCACCCTGACCCCAAGTGCGACTCCTGGGCTCCTGGGAGGAGCTCCTATCAGCGGGCCGGGAAGAGAGGGAAGAAGGCGACAGAGGGCTCAGGTGCCAGCCAGACTCACCTTCACGCAGGAGTAGATCACGGACACAAATACCACCAACGTCAGCAGCAGGAAACAGGTCAGGTAGAAACTCAACATGAACACGGAGCTGGAAAAAGAGAGGAGGTGGGGAATTCTGGGGGCTCTGAAAGCCTCTAGAAGGAGGGAGAGATGGCTCCATCTCCCTGAACCCACTGCCCAGTCTCTTCCAGCCCCTGACTCACTGAGAAAGGGGCTTACACAGCCCTGTGCACTGATTCAGGACCCCTCCATGATCACCTGGCTCCCGTTCTAGCCATCTCCCTGCACGGCACAGAAGCCCGAAGGGGGCTGAATGGAGAAGCGAGTGTCACCTGCTCGATATTTTGCCTAAATCTTAGCCATCCAGAGACTCACTTCATTTGGCTTGGAAGGACCCATTTTAAAAGTCACCTGGTTATTTCCCCCAGGCAGTTACTCAGGGCTAGGTAAGTAACCATGAAGGCTGAAAACGGGATAGACGACCATCACTTTTTAACACACATTTGTCAGCAGCCTAAGCAGACACTCTGAGAAACAGCGGTGATGTATCCCTTTGGGGGACAGAGTGCCTAAACCCTGTATCCTGCCAGGCCCCATGACAAGTCCTACTCAGCTTGTCAGTTCAACATGGAAATGCAAGGAACCCCCTACCCCATCCCTGCAGAGGCAGACTACAGGTGACCTTATTGTTCACCACGGGCCAGAATCCTCAGACAGGAGAGCTGCCAGTGACTTTCCATCTGGCCCTGCTGGGGCAGGGGTTGGCTAAGGTACACCCCGTCATATCAGGAGGCCACAGAAATCCCTTTTCCCTTGCAGGGAGCGAGAGTGGCCTGGAGGTGCCAGGCGCTGTTAGCAGGTTAAAGGCAAACGGAGGGCTTGACAAGGCAGGCGAATACCTCTAGAGAGGCATTCAAAGGGCATCTTTGTTCCAGGCTCCCCCAGAAGCCAGCACTTAGATGCCTTAAACAAACAGAACGAGGGTAGAGAACTCTCTTCAGAGGGAAAGAAAGATCTTTAAAGTAGCTTTTAATGCTTCTGTAGAGAGAGGACTGCTGGAGCAAGACTTCCATCAACGCCTTGGCAGCTCGGAGCTGTAGCCGGCAGGGAAGGAAGCCACAGCAGGCAGAGCAGGGACCAAGGGAAACACAGCCCATGAGCCACACTGCAGGAACAAAAGAGCGAGTGGCACAGATGCAGGGTTACAGGGACCTAGGCTAACTGGACTATTGGGAGCAGCAGTGGGACAGAAAGACTGGGTCTCTTCTTTATACCTGTAGCTCCATATAGAAAAAAATGGGGTCCTGTGTCAATAAGGACCCACAGTCACACCAGCTCTGCAGCAGCTCAGCGTGGGGGACAATGGGCATTAGCGGCACCCACCAGAGTGGAGCTGGGTGCTGGTGTCTGTGAGGTCCGGACAGAGTCCCAGCAGACACACATGTAAAGGCTATCCCTGCAACAGTGTCTCATTACAAATAAAAGACGTATGGAGGCCTTGCGTACCTCCTGATAACATGCACTAAGGAGGACATATCGCTTCTGTGGGATCCTCACCCAAACTGCATAACCTCAACCGTATTGTGAAAACACATCAGACAAACCCACATGGAGACAGTCTACAAATTAATCGGCCACCTCTCATCAGAAGCTCCAAGGCCACAAAAAATAAGCAAAGGCTGAGGAAGCGTCACAGATTAGATGGGACTGCGGAGAACGAAGAGCTAAACGCAGTGTGGGATCCTACCCAGCTGCTGGGACACAAAAAGGCCACTAGGGGCAACAGCAACAGAATTAGATTACAGTCAGTCAGATAATAGCGTCGTGATTCTGGGTTAATCTCTTGCCATTCACCCTCTGCTGTTGTCAAGGAAGTGTCCGTGTTAGGGAAAACTAGATGAAGGATGTTTGGAGACTCTGTCTCCGTAGCGCTTCTATAAGTCTACAATTATTTCAAAATGAAAAGTAGAGGGTGTTGGGGTGAGGGGACTCTCCTAGATTCAGCTGGACTTAGGAGACATAACCAAACACAACCAGTGGATCTCGAGTAGATCCCAGCTATGAGGAACTCAGGGCAGGAGTTGTTTGGAGACGACTTTGGGTATGTGAACATGAACTTGGTGTTACATGATTGCAGAACTGGGGTTAATTTTGTTTGGTGTGTGGGGCATTGTGGTTAAGAAGGAAAATGCCCTGAAAATAGGTATATGGTAAGGGCTTTTAGGGGGGAAATGTCCTTGCATCTAAAATTTAAATAATCAGAAAAAAACAGATGAAACAATGGTAAAACATCATCAATAATTATATCCAGGGGATGGGTGCTGAGGATATTAATTATCTTGCTTTTCTGTATGTTTGCAATGTTGCATAATAAAAAGTAACAAACATGTAGCTACCTGCATACATGCACATACCAGTGTACACACACACACACACACACACACACAGATAACACAAGCAATTCTCTTCCTTGTCTCCATGTGACTCTGTGACGATTTACCTAAGACTTCATTTCCGAGAGCCCACTGCCCACAACAGGGTGGTCCCCTCAGGGGCCACAGGCCTCCCTCAGGGACATAGCCAGTCTTTGGAAGTGTTCTGACCTATCTGTGAGAAAAGCCATTAGAACCAGAAATCCATTCTTTGAATACCCAGAGGAGCAGAAAACCTTTATCTTTTGAAGATGTATTAACGTTTTTGCGAAAACCAAAGGTCACACAGAAGCAAACCTGGCGAATACTTTGGGTGATTTAAGGGTGACCATGGTGTGGGTGACAACGGGGCGAGATGATAAAGGATAAAATGTCGAGAAGGAGTCTCTCATGCAGCAAGGCAGGCCTGGAGGGCTTCCCGCCCTGTCACGGGGGAGTCAGACTCCCGGCTTCCCGGTCCCTCCAAGGACACAAGCGGAAGGCTCTCCTTGTCTGAACAAGGCCATCCCCCAACCCCCTCCCTGCTCTCCTCCATGACCCTTGTTCCCACCCTCAGAGCCCTGCAGCCAGGGGGACAGTACTCACTGGGGCACGATGGTGATTTGGACAAAGCAGATGAAGAGGAAGACAAGCGAGGCACAGGCCACGTAGGCACCAAATCGGTCATCCACCTGCTTGGAGTACTGAGAGGAGGGCGCAGGGTGAGGGGGGCCTGGTCTGCTCCAGCCCCGCCCAGCCCAGACACGCGGGCAGCCCACTCCTAACACCTGGGAGAAAACTGCCCTAGCCTTCGTACTCAAGAAACCCGTCCGAAGCGACATAATGCGATGCCTGTGGGGACAACAGCTGGACTGTGTCAAACCGGACACTTTCTGCGGGTCGGGTCACCGTGAAAGTCCTTCATAATGATCCTGGCTCCAATCACGGAGCACCAGCTACAGTCTAGGACACGCGCCCATCTGTGGTGTCCTCGGCACACCCTCGAAAGAGCCCAGGGAACAGGACCTGTGTAGCTGCCACTTCACAGAGAAGCGGACAGGAAGCCTGCTGCAAATCACAGAGCTCATCTCCCAGGGGCCAATTCCTCCTGCGACACCAGCCAGCTGCACCCACCGAGGCTGTGCTGGCACAATGTCACCAGAGAGGGCGCTCGCGGCTCGGGTCCCGTTCCCCAGGGCCAGCAGCATGTGCTCACAGGTCGGCCTCACAGGACCAAGGTTGGGTCTGGCTCTGTCACGACTTCCCTGGTGGCCTACAGCAAGTCGCCCAACCACTCAGTCACAACTTAAGGAGATGAGACAGAGAGATCTTGACTGTTTCTTCCGACTTTTTGTCAGTGTGCCAAAGGCAGAAGGGAGGTCCTCTGGTGATGTTCATAATGGTAACAGCAATAAAAATAAAATAAATACCAACTAACATCACTGAACATCCGTGGCAGATATGATTTTGTGTGTTTTACACATATGGACTTGTTTAACCCTCACTTCGCCCTCTGAAGAAAGTCAGAAAACGGAGGCATGAGGAAGTTACGACTTAGCCCTGCTGACCACGAAATGTCTCCCCGAAATCTCCATCTCCTGAGCACTGTGGCATTGGAACAGGCGACACTGACAAGAAAGGGCACTTTCTGTGGTGACGGGGACAACAGGGAACTGTCGCCCTGTCCTCCTCCCCCTGGTCCTGGTCCTGCCCAGGGCCTCCTTCCCACCCAGGGTGCCCTACCTTCTTCTCTAAGTCAGGCTCCCTGAAGGTCAAGAGGAACTTGCGGACATGCTCAGACCGCAGCCTGTCGATGCTCCTGGCGTCAATGGCGCGGCCCAGAAACTCATCCACTTCATCCTCAGGGTTTGCACTTTCTTGGGCATTCCTGGGGAGCAAGAGGAGCAGACGCGGGACAGGCTGACCACCAGGGGGCGCCGACAGAGGGCCCACCCGGAGCCCTGCACCCGGAGCCCTGCACCCAGGCCCATCAGAAAGGCCCTAATAAGGGGCGGGGACTCTGGGACTGTGACCAGGATGGCCTGAAGGCCAAGTCCCCTCTCTTAATCGCACACGTGCACAGAAAACTGCCCATGTCTGACCCTCTGGCTGAAGGGCCTCGCTGACAATAGGCTTTTCTGAACTACTAATACATTATTGTAGTGTAACAATAATATGACTTATCATAGAAGGTCTAATTGCTTTTTCCCACAGGTGACAGTCTCTGCTCTTCACTGCCCAGCTGCACCATCATCCCAGACACCCTCTGGGAAGCGGGTTTCATGATCAGGCTGCTGCAGGAAAAGCCCTATTCCTCAAGGTGACACCCAGTCGTCAGTGAGGTAGCTAGTGCCCCAGAGCAGGGAAGTAGAAGAGAAAGAAGACATTCCCTCAGGGCACTAGGATGTGACCAGGGGCCGGTGACCAATGTGGTGGGTCTGCATTTTCCTGAGAGCTGCGGTTCCTGTGTGTGTGTGCGTGTGCACACAGCCATGAACAGAGTATGCATGTCTATAGTTATGTGTGCACACATGTGTCTGTGGGGTGAGGACACATGGGCGGCGCTCATGCCCGGCCTGTCTGCCGGGCGGCCCCTCTGTCAGCAGCAGGGCCTCCGGTCACTCTCAGCCAAGACCGTGAGGGCACACTGCCCACACAGCACGGGGCAACCGAGCTATAAGGCAAACTTGGGGCTATCCCTCAGGCCAAGAGAGCAGGAATAAAGAAAGGCGTATTACTCACTTGTCCTTGGGGTCTTCGAAGCCCTAAAAGAGAGGGATAGAGAGGGAAGGAAAGGTGTATGAGAACAGAGAGGATGCTTCCAGAAGGGACTGTGGGAAGGCAGTCTAGCTCACCAAGGAGCCTGCCCTGAGGGAGGCCTGTCACTCAGGAGTTTTTTCTTCCTTCCTTCAGCGATACAGCCAGGGTCTTCCTATGGGCCAGAAGCTGTGCTAGATGCTGCAGGAGGCAGGCACTGCGATTTCAGGCGATCCACTGGCAAAACCCCAGTGTCTAAGCAAATCCTGTCCCCACACCCAATTCCCCAATCTCCCCTTCTTCCTGGACCCAGGCAGGGTAGGTCCCTCTCAATTCTGCATTGAAATAAGCCTGGAACAAGAGAAACCACTGCGTGATCAGTTCCCACATGTGTGCACACCCCCTGCGCCCCCACTGAGCACACAAAGTTCCCCCATCTGTGAGCTTAAAAGAGTTAAACTCCAGTGACCTGCAGCAGCCTTCATGGTATCTGAGAACCAGTGTGTTCTTCCAAGGCCAGAATTGGGTGGGCACCCGGGAGGTGAGAAACCTGCCTGCCACGGGAGTGACTACTGCTCACATACCTGGGCAGCGGTGAGTGTGACAGTCCCTTTTTGGTTGCCAACCTCAAAGCCCTATTTACAGTTAATCTACACCGTCCAGGACAATGTGTCTCAGGGTGTGACCAGGTGTGGCAGAATGGAGGGTGGGTTCCCTGAAATGGGAAGGGGATAGAATCTGGGAGGCAGAGACTTCGGCAAACAGCCCCAGGGCCGTTTCAGATAAGGCTCAGGTTGCCAGGACGAGGACAGAAGGCTACCTGCGGTTTCTTGTGGCCCAGTGTGGAGCTTACTGATGGGCAAACACGGGGGTCAGCAAGTGCCAGGTGAACCCAAATCCTAAAACACCGCAGACGTGTTTTGAAAATGCAAAAATCAGGATTTATGTTGCTCTCCGGGAACCAGAGCTGCCAGATGCTAAAAGAGATTGGGGCCCACACTGCCCCAGTGTCTCCATTCCTCCCGAGGGGAGGGCTTCCGAGGGCCTTGGCAGCCTCTAATGGCAAATCCAAGTGCCCGACCTCAGACTCTGAGCTCCTCCCAGGCTGCCTGGCAGTGGCCCTCCCTGGACAAGCCAGATCTTCTTCTTGCCCTCTGAGCATCATCAGGCCCAGGCCACGAGACCTGGCCCACGACACCACCCCAGCCTCGGCAGGAGGAGTTGGGGGGGACTCATGTGAGTGCTCCACAGGGGGGCAGGCCCATGCTGGGTGCTCCCGGGATCTGTCAGGCATGAGCTTAAGTGGGCAGCAGGGAAGCCAGAGAGCCAGCTCTTCACAGAATATGGTGGGGGGCTGGCCCTGAATTCCATCACAGGGGCTGGCCATGACTTTACTCTGGGACCGAGGACAACTGAGCTACTATTAAGCCAGCGCTGGCTTCTGCTGCTCAGAAGTAGACCTGAGACGTTTTTAACAAACCTGTTTCTGACTTTCTCCTATGCTCTTTTGGTCATCTGCTGGGGCTGGGGGTGGGGAACAGGTCTGCTCTGTGTGCCTTGTTAGTGTGGAGAGCTGAGCACTGGGCTGGTGTGTTGGCAGACTGACCATGGCAGACAGTCATTAAGTACACAGTCCAGGGATGCCTGGGTGGCTCAGTTAAGCGTCTGCCTTCTGCTCGGGTCATGAACCCAGGGTCCTGGAATCGAGCTCCATGTCAGGCCCACATTCAGCAGGGAGTCTGCATCTCCCTCTCCCTCTACCCCTCCCCCTGCTCATAATTTCTCTAATACATAAATAAAATCTTAAGAAAAAAAAATAACCCAGTCCAGTAGACGGGGTTCAAGTTCCCCAGCCTGCTTACTAGATCTGGAACAGCGGTCCTCCACCCGGCTAGGAGGACCCCCAGAGAGGTTCCTGCAGTTTGTAACACACCACTTCCAGGGAGAAGCTCTTCCTCTGTGTATCCTTCTCAAAGATCTCAGACAAGCATACCACCAAATGCTGACGGTGTGCCAGGCAGCTTCTGGAACCACGCCATCCACAGCCTGGACATTCTGACTGCATGGAGGGGGCGTGGCGTGTGTCCTTCGACGCTGGCCTCTGGTGACTCTGCCCAGCCAGGATGAGGGCCGGGGAGTCTCTTCTCCCAAAGGCTGCAGCAGAGGTGTTCCCAGCACTCTTTGTCCACACACTTTCCTGTCCCTTCCTGCTGGCGAGGCAGCTAACACCACGGAGAAATCCTGTAGCCCGTCTCCCCAACAACACCCCTTCTCTTCCAAGGCTCCTGGTCCTAACAATGATTAATGTGTCTGCTAAACCAGTGCTCACACTCCCAGCTGCCTCTGAAATAACTAAAGACTGCATTTACACCAAATACCACCAGGAGAAAAGCTTCCCCACGATTTTAAACAGAGAAAGCCCACCGGGTGCCTTTCCTGCCTGCTTGTGGCTCTTCTGCTCCTCGCTCCCACAGTCTCCTTCTCACCTCTGTCTTCTCCCTCCTATCTTCCTGTTCCCTCTTCCCTGCCCCCTGAACGACAGCCTCCCTCTCTGCCCCAGGCTCTCTGTGATCCCCCCCCACCTCTGCCCACCCCCTCTCTGGTCCTGGTCACACGGATACAGAGTCCACAGGAGATTATGAAAGGGCTGGGGCGAGAACAGAGAGGAACCACCAATTGCTCTTTGCTTTGGGGAGGGCCCCCCCCAGGAGGGGAAGTGGTGGCTGGAGATCTGTAGAAGTCCAAATTCAAAGCCCTGGAGGAAGGCCGGCACCCTTCCTCCACTCTGCCCCCTCATAAACTTGGTGTCCTATAAGTTGCTTCTTTACCATCAAAAATTAAAATGAAGGTCTTGACTCAATTCATTTTTTGACCCCATAGGTTTTCCTTAAACCCCTGTCATCTGTTAGTTGCCAGCTAGCAAGGACCAGAGTGGCCGGGTCCCCAGCCTGTCCCTGGCTCAGTCTGCTGCCTCTGCTGGATTTTCATAGAATTTACCTGCAGTCCCTGTTGCTATAGCTAAAATGTGGTCAAACCCACAGACCCCAAATTTGTGATCGTAGTGCCAGCATGCCCCATCTTATTCCAGTACTCTGGCTCCGAGGGAACAAAGTGCCCCCCAGACACGCACAGCTCCCTGCACCCTCCGGCCTCACTCATCCCTCTCCCCGTGTGGGCGCCTCCTGCCTGGGAACCAGGCTGCCCTCGAGCTAAGGAGCAAGCGTGGATGTGGAAGCCAAGCTCTCAGATGAAAAGAAAGAAAACACTGCTGCTGTACCCTTACCTGATCTGTCATCCCTCTTCCTCTTCGTCACATCCTCTGAATTATTTCTATCATCCCCGGCAGAACCCAGACAGTGCATCCCAAATTAGGTGGCCCCTGGTGAACTCAGGGAGGGCCGGGGCTGTCTGTCCCTCGAGGCAGGCAGGGTCACTTGAAAGGGACGTAGCACCCTTACCATGGCCTCTGCCCATCCAGTCTGCCTGCCCCACCCCAGACACCTGCGGTTAGCAGGGGCACTTCTCAGCACAGAGGGCTAAGGGGACCATCGCCTGGTGCTTGCCAGAAAGTACTGAGATGGTTTCTGAGCCCGAGGATGTGTTTCAGCTGCCTGGGAAAGGCAGAAGGTGCTGGAAGGATGTCTGAGGAGTTGCTGTCCCACCAGATGGTGCCATGGGAGGACTAGAGGCTCTGCCTGGACTTAGGGTCTGCTTCCAGCCTTTGGGACTCACGGAGAGAACCCAGGGCCAGAAGGCAGGTGCTCTGGGTCCTAGTCCAGTGTTGCTTCTGTGACTCTCCAATGTTCTGTCAGGCAACCTGAGGGGCCTGGCCCAGTCCTCACACCCATGGAAGGCCCCAGCGCCGGAGCGGCTTCAGCCCACACGCTGCCCCACCTGTACTTACCATCCGCTTCATCTCCTTGGACACCTGGTTGCCCCCCAGGTGGTTGTAGAAGGGACGCTCGGCCCCCCAGTGGGGTGGGTTGTGCCCAATGGAGTTGGTTCTCTGGCGATTCATCTTGGCAATCATGGCCTTTTCTTCTTTCTGCAAGAGTAAAACAGACAACATCAGCCTGTGGGCAGAGCCTACCGGGTGAGCCCGAGTGGGGCGTTTCTCATCCCTCCTAGGCACCTGGCCACGTAGGAATTAAGGAAGGTGGCCTTTCCTTTGGTGCACAGTCAGAGCCTAGTCTGGGATCCCGGAGCTCAGTGTAGAAAGCCTCCTAAATCCCTTCCCACTCCCCAGCGCTAGCCCTGGCTGGCCTAGGTGGGAGGCTGATCTCGTGAGAAAGCAAAGGGGTGTGGGGGCGACTGTCATTGGCACAGAATTCTCAGGGGGTGGGCAGAACCTGGGTCCAAGAGAGGAAGAGAGGAAGGGAGAGGAAACCAAGGATTCTAGTCTCCACTCGACTTATCCCAAACAGGCATGTTCTACCAGAGAGGCAGCTTCTGGAGGTTCGGGTCACTAGAACCTGAGAGGCAAAGGCCAACATATGTTGTACAAATACACAAGTGGGGCCTCGGCTGTCTCCCTATATGCCAGCCACGATCTCTGTCTGGTCGTCCACCCATCCGAATGGGCTCCAGGTGGATGGTTGGAGAGGCCCTGGGGAGACCGGAGGCAGCCTTCCCCTCAGCTCCCTCTCTAAGCCTGGGAAAGGAGCCCTTCGGATCAGGGACGCAGCTGACACGGCTCTGGGTGGAGTGGGGTGGGGTATGAGGTATCACTCCCTGTCTCCATTTCATCTTTCTGGACCACCTATCAGAAGAACATGACCCAGAGAACCCAGAGTAGCAGGTGAGGCCTCAGCCTGAGCGAGGCAGGAAGCTGGGGCTGAAGACCTTGTCACCCTGACAGAGGGGAGGGTGTGGGAGGGCCTGGGAGGAAGTCAGTTCACTTATACTCTAATCAAAGAGCAAGCAAATGTTCAAAAATGTGTCAAATAAGGCTCTCCCCAGAGTGCCTGAATCCTCCCATCCTTCTCTGTGTTCTATGGGGGACCCAACGCAGCTCCTGTCCTGCTGTGGGAAATGAGGTCCCCCCCCCCCGGTGATGTCCTTGTCAGGGTGGACACCTGCCCCCAAGGAGCCCCTAAATGTACCTTTGGGGTCACCCAAGACTTTCTCTGGACTTTTCTCCCAGCTTAGTTTTATCTTTCATCTAACTTCTTACAAAAGAAAGAGGGAAACCTTTCTCTATCAAAGGTCACTGACCAGCAGGTCAATTCAATGGAAAGATTCATTGGTAAAAGGTTTTTTAATCTAGGGAGAAATAGAAAATGTTCTCTTTGTTCGCTTTTTAAAAATTAAGAACATGGAACATGACACTATTAAAAATAGAACGCCGAAGTCTGCTAATAATTAAGTTTTATATTTGGGCAAGTGTGGGCTGGGACAAAGGAAGGGAGGCGAAAGGGACTAGAAGGTGAAACCCTGGAAAGGATGGAGGTCCTCCAGAGAAACGAAGGTGTGTCAGGACAGACGGCAGAAACAGTCAAGACACATAGAGGCAGAAAATGGCCCAATATCCACCTGGTCCAGGCAACAGACAAGGAGCAGGATGGACACGAAACCAATGGTTGGACAGAGAGTAGATGGTGGACAGAGTCCCTGCTGTTTCATTTCCATGCCTGGCCTGTGGCTGTGCTTTGGCTAACTGATTTGAGGCCTGTTGCATTTCTGCAATGAATGCAAAATTAAAACACTGTTGCTTTGCTGTTGGCCTTTGCAAGCCCTCTGTAATGCTCACGAGCTTTCCCAATGCAGGAACCACAGTGCGTGAGGAGTTCATGCCTGGACTCAAGGAGAGAGTGAGAAGAGAAGGGAGGGGATTCCTCCCTAGAAGAACAAGTCCCCACAGCCCCCGCCGCCCCACTGGGTTCTCTCCGTCCCACCAGTCCCCCAGCCCTCAGCCCTCTCCCCGGCCGACCCGCTTCTGGGTACAGCGCAGGATGAGGAAGGTCTCGATACTGTGCTCCTTGAGGTAGGCGTTGCGCTCGCCCCCACAGCCCGGCTCCACCTCGTAGTCCCCATTCAGGTAGTTGAGCGTGGCCTTGGTGATGTGGATACGCCTGCAGGTGGGGAGGGACGCAGGGAGAGGAGGGCAGAGAACATGACTTCAGACCTCTAGCCCCCACGCAGAACCACTCTGTGACTGACTCTGTCACAGATCAGATCCCAGAGCCCGGCACTTGGGCTCAAAAGCTAACCTCAGCCTAGATCCCGACCTTGATCTCAGTGTGCTGTATCCCTCCACTGTCATCGTCATGGTGGCTCCAGGAGGCCCCTTCCGAGCTTGTGTCCACCCTAAGCATACCATATCCCACTTAAGTTGTAGCGTTGTCATAGCAGAAGACATCACTGGCTCATGAGGAGGACACAGCCTCGGTCCCACAAACTTTGCTAACCTGCTCTGAAGCTGGCAGTGGCCCCGGCTGAGAAGAGGCCTAAGCCCAGATCCCCCAGCTGCACACAGAGGTCCTTTTATTACAGGCACTGTTTCTCCCGCAGGTCCCTAATAGCTCTACTTCCATTCCTTGGAAACACCATGTTTCCTATACCTGTGCCTGTCCTCACCTCAGTCCCTCGGACTGCCTCTCTTTCCACCTCATCTTCCTCACCTGTCAGAATCCTGCCCAGCCATCCAGGCCAACCCATGTCCCACTTCCTTTCTGTCCTGGCTACTCCAAAATTACCCATGGTTCCTCCCACCTCCAGAACTCTACCTCACCTATCCCATCGCACAAGCTGCCCTGTTTTATGCAAATATCTTCTGGGTGAAGTTCTGGGCAAAGGTTGAGAGGATGCTCCCTACAAGTTGCCCTGGTGTGGTGCAAGTCATTTGTTAAGGAGCGGAATTTTTACTTAAATTCTGTCAACCCAGAGTTGCAAGTTACCCCATCCTGCCCACCCCAGCCCCCTGCCTCACAACAGTCATTGGGGGAGGGGTGGGCTGGGGAAGTTAAGTCTGGGCCCTCACTCACCCTGCCTTGCCTCCAGCTTCCATGTGGTTGGCCAGCGTGACGTCATTAGACCAGACGTCGAACTGCCACTTCCTGAGACCAAGGACACCGCAGTGTACTCGCCCGCTGTGAATTCCCACACGCATGTTCACGTTCACCCCTGTCACCTCCCGGACCAACCTGGGGATGGAGCAGGGGTAAGGCTAGGAGAGGGTCAGGGACCAGGCGCACAGAGTGGGGGGCGAGGCTGGAAGGCACGGGATCGGGGGTGTGACAGAAGGTGCAGGGGTCAAAGAGTCACTTCTCTCTGGTCCAGCCCAAACCCAGAGTCTGAGACTGTTTCACCTGAGGTGGGCAGGGGCTGGGCCCTGGTACTCAGCCCCTCCAAGCAGGGAGGCGTCGCTTCCCGGTGTGGCCACAAGGGGGCACAGTGCCTCACACTCCAGTCAGGACCCCACTGCTTTCCCAGGAAGGCACCTTGGGCCTTCGCTAGCTACCCTCAGTCAATTCAAATGTATTCTGAGGATGCAAATGCTCTTAGTGCCCACTTGAGCCAAACAGAGAAGTTAGAGCCGGGGCAAACCCCATTTGTGTAATGCTCAGAGTTGTCCCCATTGCTGCTTCTTGGATATTAATGGTGTACTGAGCAAGGTGGTTAACTGACTGGGGAGGTTCCATGTGCTCGAAGCAGCACCACTTCCCACCACAGGCACCCAGGGCTGAGGGCGTCCCCGGGACATGGGGGACCCCTCCGTGGGCTGCAGGTTGTGACAGGAGCTATACTGCTCTGGGCATCCATCTGAGGCCCAGGGTCTGCAGAAGAGGGTGCAGGAGCTCGGCGCCAGGGGCGGGGGTACACGGTGTGTACTCTCTGGGGACCTGCATGCTCTCAGATACCCTGGCATAGGCCCACTCAGCCAGTGGCAGGCCGGCAGCCTGACTTGGACCAGCCCTGGAGGCTTGCCATCCTCCTTACCAGCCAGCGAGCGGTGAACACCCGATGCAGGGAAGAGTTATGTCATTCATCATTTCTCTTGTCCCTGCTGTGCCTTACATCCACGGTGCCTCGGGACCCTTGCTCGAGTTGCTAGTATCTCATTCCACCTTTCTGGCTTAAATCCCGGGCCACGTCCTGCATGAAGCCTCTCCTGGTCCTCCCAACAGAAACAAATGCCCCTCCTGCCCCCCATCTCAGTCTGCCTCCCTCACCTGATGCCATCCGCTCTGCATGACTGGGTGGCATACAAGGGCACTCAGCAAACACTGCCCAAAGGGGCTCTACCAAACCAAAGGGACCTGGCCACCTTCCTGGACAGCTGCTCTGCCCTTGACCTTGTCCACAGCGGCTCTTCCTTTGCCCCACCCGGGCTACTTTGAAGCTCCAAGTTACTGAGCCTAAGTTTGGATTATCTCCATATCTTTTAATAACCAGGGCTCCTTCTCTGGTCGGCAGTGACCAAGAATTGGCCAAAGATCCTTCTTGCTATTGCTCCCAGGAAGGATGGATTTTCTTAAATGGGGACACCTGCATTTGCATCCGCCTGGCATGTTGTATTACCCTGGGGAGATGTTTAACCTCCCCGTGCATCCAACCTCTCTCGCCTGGGAAGAAATGGGGCTGGGTGGCCATGGGCCCTGAGAGATGAGGGAGGGAGGCACAGGGCAATGCATGATGGCCAGCTTGTCCTCTTGTCCTCCTCGCCTGCAGAGCTGGGGCCACACCTCCCACTGCCCCGGAGTCTGCAGAGCTCTCCCTTCCTATAGGACACGCTCCTCTGGAACAAGCTTCCCGGGCAGCTGTGGGCAGAAGAAGCCTAGGAGAAGGCTCTAAGCTGGGAGGCACAAATCAACCCTCCAACATCAGGTCCTCAGGCTGTGGGATGGCCCCCTCCCAGACAGACACTTACGAGATGGCCTCAATCATGTCCATGCCCATCTCCACACAGCAGTGGGCATGGTCAGCCCTCGCTTCCGGCAGCCCAGAGACACAGTAATAGCAATCCCCCAGGATCTTAATACGTAAACAGTGATTCTCCTGGAAAGCAAATTAATTTTAAAAATTAAAAATAGTAGGAAAGAGAAGTGGGAGGGAAAGAAACGGGAAGCAAACAGATTCACCCCATGCCTGGAATAACTTGCCTTTTAGGGCAGCGAGCACAGACAAAGGCATGGCCCCAGCCCCAGGACAGGCTTATCAGGAGCCGAGGGGGGGATGGAGGCCAGGCTGAGCAGCCCTCAGGCATTCCAGCCTCCCCAGGCTCAGGAACTCACTTTTATGGTCACTGCTGAGACCCAAGCAGAGTGCAGTGGGTCCAATGTGGGTGCAAAGAGCGCAGACTTATCAATTTGAGGAAGGTCCCAGGTTGAGAGTCGGTGTCCCTGCTTCTACTCTCAGGAACTGGAGAATGCTCTGACCCTTGGCCTAAGGCTCTATGAGAAGTTTTCTGATTCTCCTTCTTTTACAAAAAGACTGAAGCAGGAATGAGACTTAATCAAAGCTTGCCTGCTCCTCAGCCTGTCTGAGATTTGACCAAACAGCACGCTGCTAACCAGCAAGCATGTGAGGACTAAGACCTCCCCACCCCGCAGAGCTGAAGTCCTGCCCACTGCTGCTCCTGAGGAGAGTAACCAGGCACAACGGGGGTCACCCAGCAGGTCCCAACTGAGCCAGAACTAGGACTCGGATAGGATGTCACTAATCACCAATTCTCAGCTCTCCAAGTCTGGCCACCAGAGGTTACTTCATGAAGTAGGACACTGGGACTCGAATGTCCATGTGGCCTGGATTCTCATTGAAGGCCCGTCCAATGTCCAAGGGCCCAGCATATATCCAGTTCCCCTCATCCTGGTCAGGGGATAAAAACCACCATGCCAGTGTGAGACCCGCCATCTAATGCCCTTGGAGGCCCTGCACCCCTCTGACTGGCACCAGCCTCTCATAAATGGTCTGATGGCAAAAGGAAACGTGTCCGCCTATCGGCGGACATTGCAGTGGGCAGCCCTGACATAAAGTGACTCAACAGAGGTCTGGGACATCACTCAAAAACACAAAAGCTGGAGAGGATGACAATATAAACAGGGACTGAATGAGCAAATATGTCATTTACCGCTCCATGGCCTGGGATGCTACTTCCAATTTGTCTGAACAGCACAGAGTCCTCTTTCTGGAAGCCTCTGGGGGGTGGCACATAGCTGTCTGCAGGCCATTTGGGATTCAGACTCATTCTCTTATCACTCTGGCCGAGCTCCCCAAGAAAATGGCTCTACGGGCACTGAATCTGCCCCACCAAACAGAAATTCCTCAGAGGCCTGGGCAGTGTCACCTGCAGGCTTTCCCATGCCCTTCCTCAGATGGAAGGCTCACTCCCTTGCTCCCTCATGATCACCGACAGTACAAAGACACGTCCAACTGTGTGAGGTGTGAGGAAACACAGCCACAGTGCGTACATCCCCCCTGCCCAGCAGGGCACATGCTGGCCCAGGGCCTGTCCCTGGGGCTCACAGGGCCTTGGCCATAGCGCTCTCCCTTGGGCGGCCCAGATGGAGCCAACCTTCTGGCTCTGGCAGGGGCCCGGGTGCCGGGGACGGCAGGGAGGGTGACTCACCGCAGCCAGCTTGTCAAAGCGGGCGAAGAGCTCGTTGAGGGTCATGACCAGCTCCTGGGCAGTGCACTGGGATGCCAGGCTGGTGAAGCCCTCGATGTCGGCAAACAGGATGCTGGGGAGACAGGTGGAGGAAGACCCCTGTGAAGGAGGAAGGACAGGGAACGCAGCTGCTGGCCAGCAAGAGTCCTGGGGACGGGGGGGCTCCAAATGGCTGCTGGGGAGGCATCAAGGGCCCCTGGCCCTGGAGAGTTGAGGGAGCTGGCCTCTCCATGCTGCCCAGGAGACAACTCTGTGCTCTCATCGTGCCCTCATTCCCACCCAGGATGGCGGTGGGGGTGGGGTTGGGGCAGAGGCATATGAGGCCTGGGAGTGCGCATCTGTCTGAGTTACTGAAGACAAGGCCCTGTGCACCCCCACCCCCAGTTCTGTCCCCTCTTGGGCCTGCCCTATGTGACTCCTGAACAGCCCCTTCAAGGTAGCTGTGGCCTTTGATTCATGGGCTTAGAAAGTGTTCCAGGCCCCAGTGTCAATCCCACTAAGGTCTCACTTCCCAGCCCCACAGATAGGGTTTCGGGCCGAAGCCCTCCATCCCTAGGGAGTCTCTAGAAGGGACAGACTAAAGAGGCTCAGGCAGAAGAAAGAGAGAGAGGAAGACACAGCCAGCAAACATGTCTGGAAGCCTCCAACTTGTCCCTGCCAGCAACAGCAGCCTCATCCCCAGGCATGGAGTCAAATGCAGCAGCCGGTCCCCACGGTGGTTATTGTGGGTCTTCTGTGTCTGTGGCTTGTGTTCTGGAGACCGAAGCCATCTTCCTTTTCTTTCACAGCACACCACTAGAGGTGAGGTCCTAGGGCTGGAGTGTGGAAGGGCTACTGGAGTTTTTTCTTTCAGTGGACACAGAAACGTAATAACCCTCATGTACTGAGATGGCCTGGCTCAGGGCTGGGAGCTTGCAGACTGTCTTCTCACTGAGTCCTCCATGCAGCCCTGCAGCAAAGGCTTGGTGTCTCCTTCTCAGGGACGAGGTGCCTGAGCCCCAGGGAAGAAGCTGTCAACAGCAGCATGGTGGGCTCCTTCTCCAAGGCCCGTGTTCTTCCCACTATACCGCAAGTCTCCAGAGGCCCCACATAGCCTTCTTTTTTTAAATGAGGAATGTAGAACAAGCATATTTTGTCATTCTATCTGGAAAATGTGTATTGGTGCATTAAGCCTGTCTTTCTATTCTGATGTTTGATACCTGGGGCCTCACTGACCCCGGGGAGCCTGTCAGTCCCAGGCCGGTCAGGACTCAGAGATTGTCCAACAGCTTGCCTTAGCGTCCAGCGCCCTACAGCCCAGCTAGGCTCTCACGATCAGGCCATGACTCTCCTGCCCTAATCACCCCCGGGATGGGTACCAGACTCGGGACGGTCCCTACACCACAGAGCCCACTGAAATGATTCCAACTAGCCCATCCCAAGCCTGCTTACCCATTCCTTCCTGCAGAAACCCCAACAAAGTCTCATCCTCAAACCCCTCTCACTCTGCCTCCTGACCCGCCGCTGCAGCACTTCCCCAGGGGCCCCCACGGTGTGGGGGCGACCTGCTCGCTTCTCCCAGGATGAGTAACAATCTTTCCAATGGCAGTTGTCTCCTCACCTCTTTGCCTTCGCACATCTGGCTGGTAATAAAACCTGTCTTTTGAAACAACTGGACACTGTCCTGTGCCCTTTATGTGTATGAACTCACTTGAACACCACAACTACCCTATGAGGTCAATATCCCCCTTTTACAGGCGAGAAAATGGAGGAAAACAGAGAGGATGTGTCCTGTGCCCAAGGCCACACAGGCAACCTGGCTTCACAGCCCAGGAGCTGAACCCATAAATATGAAGCTGTTGGCTCCAGAGCCATCTTAAGTAAATATGAGCGTAATTCCGGGGTCCGGCATTGTGAAAGGGGCAGAGGGAGCCAGAGGGGCTGGTATGGGTCACCACATGGCGTCCGGGACTCCATCAGGAGGGGGGCACCCTCAGCGGCTGCCCGCCAGCCCAAATGAGGGAAGGTGCAGACAGACAGGCCAAATGAGGGGAAAGAAGAAAAGCTGAGGAGGAGGAATGGAGAGGAGAGACACTGCCCCGGCAGGCCACAGAACTCGGGAAAGCAGACAAGCTATTCTTCAGCAGGCAGCTAGGGGACAGGGGCACAGATGGTGCGAGGTGGTCGGGAGTCTCCAGCAGACTTCGATGCCTGGGGTCTAACCAGGCAGATGAGCTCAGCAACCCCCTCCAAGGGGAGTACACAGGGAGTGCCTTGTGTCAGCATGCGTGGTAAGAGGAGCAGAGGAGGGAAGGCTGCCATGCCCCCAGTGCTGATCTCAGCCCCCTAACTAACTAGAGCCCCCTCTCCACCCAGCTGCCGCTTCTCCGCCAGTCAGTCTTGCAGGCAACTGGCCTGTTCCGCTCAGGAACAAGAGAAAGGTCTCTCCCAGTCTGTGGAAAAGCGCCATCACGTAGTTGTTCTGGAAACTCTTCTTTAGCTCTCAAGAATCCAGAGCTAGTTCAGGTTGGGGTCAAGATCCACGGCTCCAGAGTTAAGAAACATTCACCGGGCTGGAGCAGTATCTTGAATGCAAAGCCAGCAGATACCAGACCCGTGGCTATTCCATGCTAAGTCCAACGCTACACAGCATCAGCAGCCAGCTGTCAACGGGCCGTCCTGCCTCTGAGGCTCTGGGCAGAAGCCTTCCTTGCCTCTCCCTAGTTGCCAGTGGGGGGTGTCCACGCTTGGCATTGCGGGGCTGGCAGCTGTGTTATTCCCATCTCGGCCTCTGACCTCCCGTGGCGCTGTCCCTGTGTATCCAGGTCTTCATACAGCATTTTCCTCCTTTTAGGAGGACACCCCTTATATTGGATTAGGGGCCCACCCTACTCTAGCATCTGAACCTGATTTCATCTGCAAAGACTCTATTTCCACATTCACAAGGACCAAGGGTCAGGACTTCAAACATATGTTTTAGGGGAACCCAGTTCAACCCAATGTTCTAATGTATGTTTGTTGAATGGAAGAGAATAGTCACCCTTTCAAAGCAAGCAAGAGGCAAGACCGGTCACCTCAGCAGCTCATCCTTCAACCCCATGGGGCCTCTTGGAGTCCCAAGCTAAGTCACCTGAGACAGGAGCCTGTGGGGCCCGGGGCCTAGGTCCATGGGATGAACGGCAGAACAGTTACAGAGGCCACGAGTGGCTTCCCAGTCCATGCCAGGAGGCGTGGGAAACAACGGTGGTGTGTGAAGGGCCTCCGGGGGGCCGAGAGAGCCGGAGACCCCTCCAGCCTGCTGGGGTCTGCTCTTCACAGCCCCTCCTGCGGGGGAGGAGTGGGGGGGGGCACAGGCTGCCAGCAGATGAGCTGGGGCGAGATGGAGCCACCAGCCCACTAGAGAGGAGTGGCTCCGAGCAGGGCTCAGCATGGGTTGCTCCTTTGCGCAGAGGCTTGGACAGGGTCTCCAAGGTCTCAGCTCTGCAGCCCTGAGGCCTGTCCTACACATTCATGAAAATTCCGCCCCCTCCACATCCCCCCACCTCCCGTCAGAGGGAAGTCACAGGCCTCTGCTATCGCCTCGGTGGAGGGTTGCCCTCCACGCTGTCACTCAGGAAGGGCCTGTGTTTTTGAGGTTTGCCCAGCTGTAGACGGTCTGTTCCCCTGGCAAGATTTCCTAATCGGCTCTTGGGTGACCCTGAAGGCCATCTTCCAAGCATGCTGGGCCCAGAGAGGCAGGGAGGTCCTCCTCCATCCATCAGCTCCCGCTTCAGAGCTCAGCTTGGCAACGCGCTCAGGCCCTGGCAGTGGGGGCAGCGGGGGCAGTGGGCACATGGAAGCCGGTCCAGCCCACTGTGGTGGCGCGCTCCTCCCTGAGCCCGGCCATCCATCCCTTGCAGCCACCCACCTTCTCCTCTGCAGGCCAGAGTGGCCAGTCCCCGAGGCGGCCCAGTGACCACCAGGCCTTTCCGCCGCAGCTCGGCCCAGCTTCTCCACACGCGTTTTTGGGGAGGCACCTCTCCCTGCCGTTGTTCCCTCTCGCCCCTGCAGGCGCTGTGACCTGACAAAGATGTTGGGGTCTGACCCTGCCCCTGAACAGAAGCCACGCCCAGCAGCCACTGGGGCACCCAGACACAGACTTCTCCTCACAGTCTGGGCAGAAGGCAGCACCAAGGACCTGCTTCTCAGACCTGCATTTCTCGGCACTGTACACGGAGGGGACTCAAGAAATGCTGGGAGGCAAACCGTCTGTTGAGGCCAGCCCAGGGGGCGTGGGGGCCTGGGGAAACAGAGGTCATCGGGCAAGGGCAAGAAGGGAGTATGGCAAGGTCTCAGCCCAACTCTCAGGATCTGGGCCTAGCGGGAGCTGAAGGTTTTAGGGAAGCAGGGCAGGATGTGCCCTGGAGGCCTTAGCAGCGTAGGCTGGGGAGGGGTCTACCCCTGCAGCATGTCCTCTATATGCTCCAAGCCATACCACCTGGGTCCAGGCCCCCAGTACGATAAAGGAGGAGTGGTGGGTCACTGGTACGCGCTTGGCGAACGGTGCAGTCAGGCTGCTCACACCAACATCTAGCTGACGACGGACACCAGATGACTGGGCATTTTCCAAGGGGGGGTGCGAAACAATTAGAGCAGGGCATCTAGACAAGGAGCAGCCAGAGAACCTTCTGAGGGACAGATGGGAGAGGCAAAGGAGAGTGGCCACTGAGAGAATGCTGAACACACTGGATATGGGTACACAATCCACCCTGGACAGCCATGCCCCCTCCACTCTCGTGGCAACGGGCCACCTTCCTTCTGAAAGCTGAAGGGCCCTGTGACTGGCTTGAATCTCGGGATTGGATCCAGCGGGTCTGGGGTCCACAGATGTCCTGTTACCAGCCTTGGGGCCTCCTGCAGACCCTATTCCAACCCCTGATCCCCTGGTCCTGTTTCTGCCTACCAAATCCTACTCTCACCGCCTAGACAGTGGACCTCCCATCGCATTTACAGACTTTGTGTTCAGAAAGCCTTGCAAGAGCTGGGGGAATGTGGCCCACAGGAGAAGCCCACAAAAGGTAAAGGGTTGCACCAAGACTGAGCAGTAGTCAGTGACCTCTCAGTGATGAGCTCGTGGTGTTTTCTACTGTCTTCTCTGTATTGTTAGTTCCTAATTTTCTACAAAAAAAGAACACATCCTTTGTAGAACAAGAAAGGTTGAAAACTAATTATGTTCTTCTAAGATCTGATTCTAACCCTTCTATCTTCATAATGTCTTTTCTGACCTACCCAACCCAACATAATTCTTCTTATTCTGAATTCTTATTAGGATCAGAATTTCCAAGGCCTGGCCTGACACATTCCAAGGGTCGGTGTCTTTTCACCTTAACTTCTCTGCCTTTCCCTCTACCCCCAAGGCCCCCAATTTTGAATCCAAAGAGCTAAAATAACAAGTCCTAGCTGGCTGCCAGCTCCATTCCCCACTGATCCCCATTCCGTGTCCAAGGACAAACTCGGGTCTCTTGTGAAGACCCACGTCCATGCAAGGAAGTGAAGAAACCACCTCAGGCAAGGTGGAGAAGCGAAATGGCCAGTTGCTATGGAAAACACTGTGGACTCCCTTAAAAAATTAGAATGTAGCAATTTCGCTTCTAGGTATACACCCAAAAGAACTGAAAGGAGGGACTCAAGGAGGGACCTGGGCACCCATGTTCACAGCAGAATCATTCGCAATAGCCCAGTTTGGCAGACGAATGGATAAACAAGCTACGGCGTACACACGCCACGGAGTACTAGGCGACCTGGAAAAGGAAGGAAATCCCGGCCCACATTACCACATGGACGAGCCTTGGCCACGTTATGCTGACTGAAATAAGACTGCCGTAAAAGAACATGTACTGTGGGATTCCAAGGCCATGAGGTACCCGGAGTAGTCAAAGTCACAGGCACAGTGTGGAACGGGGTTGCCAGGTGCCGGGGGGGTGAGAGGGGAGAGATGGGGAGTTGTTTCACAGGGACAGGGTCTCGGTTTTGCAAGGTGAAAAAAGTTCTGGAGACAGATGGTGATGGTGGTTCCACAATGATGGGAAAGGTCAAAATGGCCTGTTTTATATCGTATCTATTTAATCACAAGTAAGATAATGAATTAACTGGTTGTTTAAGAGGAAAGCCCTGCCCCCAGGGGCTTCCCCAATGGGACCGGATGGGTTATGAGGCTGCTGTTCCCACTGCACTGGGCATGGCCCGACCTCACTGCTGAGGGCTGGATAGTCCCTGAGGGGCTTTTCTATCTTTTCTATCTACTCTTAGTCACACGTGGCAAAGAAGGGCAGCACAATAAATGTGGGATGAATGAGATAATAATATAAAGGCCACTTGTGTCTATAATTGGTATAGCGTAGAGCTCAGAATACTTTTCTTAGTATCAGGTTGGAGACAGGAATGCTAGGCTTACGGACCATCCCTTATGTGCTCGGTTCCCGGGAATATGACTGGAGGTAAATATTTTTCCTCTCTGCTCCCAGGGTGCACAATCCACCCACAGGTATCTGAGCATGGAGGACGCCGTCGTGAGGCCATTATAATTCAGAGCCGCGCCGCAGCTGAGCCAGACTCCAGAACGACCTGGGGAACACAGCCAAGTCCTTGAAGGAGACGGGAGAGGAGATGATAACCTTAAAAGGGGGAGGTTCAGGAGAGGCTGGGGAGAGAAGGAAAGAAGGGGGGAGGTGGGGGGAGAGGGAGCCCTCCCCAGCCCCCTCCACACATACCCCCCCCAGTTTGGATTTGGCTGTTACCTCATTTCCACCCCCTGAGTTCACAGCTCTTCGGCCAGGCCGCCTGAGAATGAGTCTGTGATTCCAGCCAATGAGCCAAGACCCGCTCTCCATCGAGAACCCCTCTGGGGGTCCAAACGGAGGAAGCCAGGTGAGGACCAGTGCCCCCTGGAGGAGCCGGCTCTCCAGCCCGCCCCACCATCTACAACCTCTAAAACCGCAGGGCTCCCGAGTGAGGACATGTCATTCAGGTGCCAAGCTGTCTCTCTCGGTTGGGACCCATAGGGCAGTACCATATCCTTCAGTAGCCTCTCAGGGCTGGCTTGAACGTTCCCTGCCCCCTGAAACGTTTGGGGTATTGGTCACCTGACCTTGACTCTCACCACATACCCTGCTCCGCCTCCAGAGAGCAGACAATCTGCAGCTACCTCCCAGGTGAGGGGCCTGGCAGGGGCTTTCCATACTCTACCTCATCTCCCCTCCCAGCACCCCACGAGGAGTGAGTCCTGGGGCTCTCTCTTAGGGGCTCTGTTCCTTTGTGGCTTTTATCCTAACAGAAAAATTGAGTGGTAAGTTTTGTAACATCTATATATGCTTGTAAGAATGCAAAGCGCTACCCCCATTCCTTATGTGATTCATTCCCAATTCACTGATTGATCTGCTGTTTATTGTATGTCTTCATCAAGAGAAAGCAAGCTTCCCAACATCGAAGACAGTGTCCCTCTTAATTCCTATTTCAATCCCTGCCTCTGTAGCTAAGTGTCCCACCAGTGGAAGCAGAGGAAAGTAGCCACTGAATGGTTGAGTGAGGGGACATCACCATCTCCATGTCACAGATGAGGCACCTGAGGCTCGGGTTAGGTGACTTGCCTGAGTTCCCACAGCCAATACGTGGCAGAGAGGGGTGTGACCCAGGCTGCTCCACACAGACATTCATCTTGCTCCACAACAGTGACATTTTGGCAAGGGTCCCCTGGTGACAGCTGGGTTCTGGCAGCATCTGTAAGTTTACTGTGACCCACGGGAATGTGCTATGTACTTCTAGGGCCAGCCCCTTCCTCCCACCTCAGTGCCCTCCTCCCAGACAGAGGAAGAGGCCTCTGGCATGCTGGAGGCCTTTGTCCCAGGAATGCGGGGAGGACAGCGCAGCCTCCCTCTGATCTTCACATTGCCCTGGCTGCAGGAGAGGCAGGTGTCTGCGGGGAGAGGACTGGGAGGAGGGCCCTCAAGCCACAGGTCTGACACCCCAGCCACAGGCCCTGGTCCCAGCTGCCCTGTCCAGCCAGAAGGGTTAAAACATCTCTACCTGTCGCTACATGTCAGACAGGAGAGCCTGGGGACTCCGGGGGCGGGGGGTATCTCCAAAGGTTCCTGGGCCCCTGGCCCACCTCAGTGCATTGCCAGTGGCAGCTCAGCACCAAAGCATCTGACAGGTTCCCGGCAGGTCCCAGGGACAGTTTTCTATCGGGCATCAGGAAAGGGGAAGGCCATAGCGGGCAGTGGGGGTCTGCTGTCACCCCTCCCTGCCCAGGCCAGACTCTCCCCACCCATTAGTCTCCTGCCCTTCCGCAGATCCAAGCCCAGTCTGTCACAATGCAGGGCTGATTTATTTTTCTTGTGGCCTTGTTCTCGGTAGGGACTAGAGAGCAGCATGTCATCACCCTGTCTAAATATTATAACTCTGCAGAGAATTGACAAACGTGACTCATCACCCTTCCACGCTCCAGCTAGAGAATCCCCAGGCCTTGCTTTGTTGATAGGAGTGTGATAATCATCACAATAATGGCAGTAACGACGATAATCACTGCTCCCAATTACTGAACACGTGGCCAGGGCCAGACACGGTGCTAAGCACTTCCCTCACACCCTTTCATCCGCTCTCCACAACCCTGCTAAGTTGGTATCCTTCCCGTCCCATCAAGAAGAGGAGGAGACTGAAGGTCAGAGTATCAAGGCCCCCCACTTGCCCTGCTCACAAGGCCAGGGGACAGCGGAGCCCGATTAACCCCAGGCCCCAGACCTAATCACCGCACCTCAAGCCCAGCCCCAGGGTGCTTTTCTATACCTTGATGTCACCCCTCCACCCACTACTCAGCCCAGCACCCAAGTCAGAGACTAAGCATGCAATGGGTTTCCATCAAGACCTGCGGCCACAGCTGCTCACAGAACAGGAAGGGCCCCCATGGGCTATTTGCATCTGATTGCTCATGGCTGGGCTATGGTGTGTACCAACCATAACCAGCCTGGCAATTTCAGAGTCAGAATTATGTCCATCCCTATGAAAAGAGTAGCGTCTTGATTTTTCTCCCCTTTCATCTGACAGCTGCATTGATCCTTAGCTCATCTAAAAACAGAAATACCCCCCTGGGGGCTTGGTGGAAGGGGTCTGGTTCTTGCCACATGGACACTCGGGTCACTCTGTGATTCGGGTATTATTCTTTTCTTTACCCAAAGTCACAGCCTCCCTGGGAGTGGAAAGATGAGGGGATGTCTCCCCAGGAGCGGGTGACTCCTTATGGCGGCAGAAGAGGCCCGAGTCAGCCCCTCTGCCCCAACCACCTTGCTGGAGAGCTGGGGGTCCAAAGCAACGGAGGGGCAGGAGACGGAGGGGTGAGAGGGCCAGGTGTGGGGCAGAGATGCAGAAGTGGGCAGATGTGCTAGCCCAGCCAGGCTGAGAACCTACGCCTTGCCTGCCACACTGTTTCTGAGCTGGGAATTTTCTGCATTCCCTACGTGTTCGACATCATACTTTAGCAGAGTCAGCCAGATGCTCTGCCGAGCTGTGAACAATCAAGAAAAGCACCTTTTGTCTGTGCTGTGCTTGAAACAATGCCAGGGCCCGTGAGGCCTTGAAGACGGGACTGAGAGAGAGTATCCCAGAAGCGGGTAGCACAGGGGTTCCTGTGTGTCAGCTCCCACCTGAACTTTGGGCCTCCAGGATGTGTTCTAACAGGGAAGGCTATTTCTTTAAGTGTCCTAGAGTCCCCCAGATTTCAGGGGTTGCTAAACAGGAAAGGCCCCTGGTGGGTCCATAGTGTCTGTCTCTCTCTCTCTCTTTTTCTCTCTCTCTAGAAGCCAAACCTCTCTCCAGAGTCTCCCCTTGGCTGGGGACTCCCCGAGATTCCTTCCCACAAATCCTCATACACACTCCTTTCTCCTGGGCATGCAAAAAACACCTAGTAAGGCTAGTTATGAATTCTGATACCGAAAAGTTTCCTGGGGGCAGCTGTCCCACTTAACCAGCTCTAGGATCTTAGACAAATTAATCTCTATGCCTCAGTTTCCTGCAAAATAGAGATAATAGTAGCACCGACTTCTTATATGTACGTTGTGGACTCAGCAAATGTTTGAAAGTATTCAGAAGAGTTTTGGGTTAAAGAGGCACTAGATGAATATGACTGTTGTTGTGAGCAATTTTTCTACCTTGTGGGGGCAGAGAGGGGTGTGAGAAGAAGTGGGGAACCAATATGTCAGCATGACCTGCCTAATCCCAGGCCCTACTCTCCTCTCTTGAGCTCGGCTCAGTGGAGCCCACGGCCCCTCGGAATGCCTCCTGAGCAGGCATGGGGACTCGGCCTGCAGCAGCCCTCTTCCCACCACTGGCGATGCTCTCCCTGCCTGACAGTGAACATGTGTGGGCTTCAGGGGGATCAGGGTACCCCAAAAACTGAGGACACAAGTGTTGTTCAGGTAACCTCTTTCTCCCAAAGGCTTAGCATTTTTTTTGGAAGATGGATACAGGACACAAGGGCAACCAACAGTCTTGGATTCCCGGGTACGCTTGGCAACTGGGCAATTGCGCCTGAAATTCTGATGATTTCTACATGAAAACGGTGTCCTCCCCACCCCTGCAGCCATCAGCCTTGCCTTGAGTGCACATTTATCAGCGTGTGCGTGTAGGTGTGTGCACCCTTATTCATTTTATTCCATTTAATCCCTTTATGAAAATTCAGCCCAAGCCTCCAGAGGGTTCCCTCTATACCAGCCTTGGAATATTTGTGGGTCCAAGGAAAACCTGCCCAGGGAGAGAGTCATTCTCTTAAAGGCAGCTTCAGCAGCTCCTTTTCTGGGCCTGTGGGATGATTCCTGGGCTCTCCAGGAAGCCATGCTGCAGGAAGGCCACTGAGCCGCTCCCCATCCCCACAGAGCTCTGAAGCAGGCTGTACACTCTATTAGGCTACATCTGTTTGGACGGGCCTGCCGTCAGCAGCTTCCCTCTAGAGAAGTGGCGAATGTGCAGTAAAAGGGGCATGGGCTCTGGGACAGGCTGACCAGAATGCACCGCCCTTTACCATTCCTGGCTGAGTGACCCTGGGCAAGGGTCTTAGCTGTTCTGAGCTCAATCTCTAAATGAGGGATGCTGATAAGGGAACCCACCTTGCAGCATGGTCAGGAGGACTGGCAATGAGGTACATAATGCCTGTCACAAACGGGCTCAGAAGAAATGGAAGCTGCTAGATAATGATGAAAATGGAGATGATAATAGCAACATGCAGGTCCCAAGTTGGCTTTCTGTCGCCCTTGTTAGGCTAGGAGTTTCCCCGACAGCTGATGCTACTGCTTTCTCTTTTCTCCTCCTTCCTTCCCTAGCTTCTCCCTGGGGCCTCCCCTTAATAATTCACTTCACCAACCTCGAGGGTGCCACGTGGCTGGGGCAACCCAGACAATACACCCCAAAGCCACAGACCACACAGTCAAATCAGCCACAGACCTCCCTTGGAAGGGCAGAAAGTGGGGATGTTGCCTCCCTGGGGATCAGTCCTCCCACACTGCCCTCGCCCCCCAGCCTCATTCCTACCTCACGTTGTCATGTTTCTGGATGTAAATCTTATGGAACATCATATCCTCCTGCTTGGCATTGATGTCTGCTTTCATCTCCATGGCAACATGACGGGGCAGGACAGACAGCAGGAGCCGCTCCTGGGGAGGGAAGCACATGCTTTCATCACAGCTCCCTCCGCCTGCCTGGCAGTCCCCTTCCCTCCCCAGGCCAACTCCTCAGCGCCTGAGCCCCCCCACCCACAGGGCCCTGGAGAACTCCTCAGGTTGGCCTGAAATTCAAGGAGCGAACACTCATGTGGGGGTGAGGCCAGTGTGATGCCTCAGGGCTACTTGGACTCTTCTCCCTGGGAGACCACCCAGGTTTTCTGTGCAGGTACTTGGGGAAGAGCACACCTGGTGAACCAGTACTGAGCCCCCTGGAATCCTGGATGTCACCTGAGACCATGTGTGACCACAGGCAAATGACTGAACCTCTTGGAGCCTCAGCTTTCCCATCTATAAATAGGGAGGGGGCTGCTGAGAGCATGACATCACTCAATTAGTCATCAAACACATACTGAGCTCCAACCATGTTCCGGGCACCGTGCTGGTGTCCCCGAGTTACGACTGTGGGAGGGGCAAGGTTTCTCCTCCACAAAGCTCCCAGTCTTGTGGGATTACGCAGTACTATGGAACACTGCACAGGGGTAACTGACCCAGGCTGGGGGGAATGGGGTGGCCAGAGAGGGCTTCATGGGGACCAGAAGGATGAGGCTGGGGTGCTCCATTTCCACGTCAGGGATAGTACCAGCAGAGGGGGAAAGCACACGGATTCTGAGAACCTGAGAGAAGCTAAGACCTGTCAAAGAGGAGGAGGGAGAGTAGCAGGGAGAGGGGCCAGGAGCACGCTGTGGAGGGGAGGGTCCCAACTTTGCCTCCCTTCCACGTTCTCCTCCCAGTCCCGCCTGCTGCGAGAGGTCCAGTGGCCTCAGGAATGGGCGACCTCGACCTGCGCCCGGACAGCCCACTACCCATGCCAGGCGCTCTGCTAGCCTAGCTCACAGACTTCTCCCACCTGGGACCCTTTACCCTGGCTGGCCCAGGCCTCCTCATTCTCCCATCACTCGCCCCTGGATGCTGGGCCCCCCGCCTTGTGTGGCCCTAAGACTCTGCTCCTGTTCCTGCATCTTTCTGGTTTCTCTCCCTCTTCCTGCCCCCACACAGCACATCCGTGCCTCTCTCCTCTTTCTGCTCACTCTCACCCCTCTGAGCATGGTTTCCACCAGCTCCTTTTCCCACCACCCCTGCCCCCTAGACCTTGTCCAGGCTCCGTGTCTCCAGCTGCCTGCTCGATGACTGGCTACTGCAACCTTGATGCCGCACCCGAAACCACCTCCCCTTCCCAGGTTTCTATTCCCCAGTGGCTCTTCAAGTTCTTGCCTTTGCCCGTGTCAGCCCCCATCCTCCTGGTCAGAAGGTCAATACCCCGCCCACGTAACTGCTTTTACTCTTCAGAACTTTCCCTCTGAGATTCATCCCTGTCCCTTTGGCCCCAGGTGCTGTCCAGCTCTGACCAAGTCCTGTGGGTGTGGGCTCTAGGCCTTCCAGTTCCACGGCCCCCTCCACTGCCTACACGTAGTTCTCTCACCCAACTGTGGGATTCTGGCCACCCCATCCCAGACAGATGGCCCCGGCCCCACCGTAGCCCTCCTCACTCCCTGTATGGCCCCAGTCTCTCCAGCACACTGCCTTTGTCATGCCACTCCCCAGCTCAAAGCCTCCAAAGCTTCCCTGGGTTCCACCAGCTGCATCAAATGTGCATTCTTCTGGACCCAATGAACCCACACCTCTTTATTTTCCACTACAACCCCATTCTACCTGCCCCCTTTCCCGTGCCTGGCCTGCTCCCATCAACCCAGGCCTGGCTGCCATTCTTATCCTTTGAAGCCCCTCTACCATCCCAGCCTGGCTCTCGCAGGTCTCGGCAACCTTCAAGTCCCTCCCAGGCGACCAGGGCAGTCCCTGCAACGGCTTCTGCGTCCCAGCTTGCTGCCTCTGATCCACCATCCACACTGCAAGCCAGTGAGTGGTCTTTCTAAAACATACACCTGACCCCATCACTGCCCTGCGTAAAACCCTCCTGTGCTTCCCAAGGCTTCCAGAACTAGCCCATAAGCCCAGCCTGGCCTCAAGCTTTCCATGATCTGGCTCCCCTCTACCCCTCCCTGGGCCCAGCACACAGAGCTCTGTTCCAGACACAGTGAACCACGAGCTGCTTCCCAAGCTCCTGGCAGTGTTTCCTTGCCTTTGCACACAAGCTCATCTAGAATCACCATCCTCACATATGCTGGGACCCTCCTTCCTGGCTCCATTTCCCGTGGGGAGGGTCCCGGCTCTGGCAGAGGCATCCCCCACCACTCAGGGTCTTCCTTCCAAGTCCCTGATCATTCAGTATGTCATGGTCTGTTAATGGGGTCTCCCTGCAGTGCATGCAGTGAGACAGCCCCGAGGACGGAGCTGTGTCGTGCTCAGCTCCACAAGTGACAGCCTTGGGCCTGGAAAACACTGGTAATGCATTGAAGGTGCTCACTGATGCTCTCGGTCTCCCTGAGCATCAGTGGACATGGCCTTCAATGGATATTTACTGAACTCTCAATAAGCAGTTCCTGGTGACAGACACACAAACTAAAGGACAATTCTGTGGCAATACAATGCAGCTGGGGGAAGGGGTGCTCTCTATAGTTATATGTGGGAGAGACCTTCCCACATTTCTAACCACTTCTGGGTCTGAGGGTTGGGGTATGGGTGCAGATGGCTGGACAACAGTTTGGAGTCCCACCATCAGGGGGCACCTCGGAGTGCCACCCCAAGGACCCAAAGAACAGCACCTTCTGCAGAGGGTGGGGGAGGCCCCAGAGCTGCTGGGCTCTGGCTGGGTGAGGAGTGCCTGTCCCCAGGAAGCACTCCTCCCCTCCCTGCTCTCTTGGCTCAGAACATGGTAAAGCAAATGGATTTTCTCCCCCAAATCCCTGTAGGTTTGCTGGAATGTCCAGCCTGGCCAGGGCCAGTGCAAATCAGCTGTGATGAGCTGTAAAATACGCATTTTACTGGAGAAAGAACAAGGCTTAGGAGTGACAGGGGACATGACAGGGTACACTCCCTGACAAAAAAGGGAAGAAAGACACCCCAATCTCAGATGAGCGATGCCAGGGCCTGAACTGGGACAAGAGGTGGCTCTTGAGGCGTGGAGGAGCTCAGGGTAGGGGGCAGAAGGGCAACAAACTTGTCAAAGAGAGACAGGGACACCGCCAAGCATGGGGTTCATTCAAGAGCCAGACCAGGAGTTCAGAGAGGGCTGAAAGAATGCCTGGGGCGAGGCAGGCCTCCACTGGACAGCATGAGCTGGGGACTGGCAAGACTCAAAGGCCAGAGCAGCAGGGCTGGACAGGAAGCTGGGACAGGCCAGGCGGCCGCTGGGGCAAGGTGGGGGAGGGGTGCAGTGCTGGAGAGACACCGCAGAGCCTCACGCCTTTCTTTGCTCAGCCATTCGGACTTGGCCAGCCCGTGTCACATAACTCCTCGGGAGGCATCCAGACAGAGTCAGAGACCCTCTCACACTGGGGTCAGACTGTTGTGCACTTGGGGTGTCCCCAGCATGCCCTCTGGGCAAGTGAGGAGGGTGCAGGGGACCACTGCTGTCTAGGCTTTTGTCTCCCTTGTCCCCAAGCTCAAAGGCAGCAGGACTCCACTCATATTCGTTAGGTAGACATGAACATATGGAGAGAGGAGAACTTGCTTTGGAGAATTCATCTCTCAGAGCCATGCCTAGTCCGAGTCCAGTCGGGACCCCGTCACCCTGCTGACCTGCCCATATTCTCCCTGGGGTCACACAGCCCCACCTCAGGGGCTCCTGTGAGCTCTTCAGCTCCATCATGTCCCAGAGTCCCCAGACCGCATGTGGTTCACATGCAGGAGAGAGCACAATGGTCCTGAGCCCCAAACAGGATGCTGGGCAGCTGTGGGGGGCACCCTGACACAACCCTCAGTCCTTGCCCGGCCCCCACCCAAGAGAGCACGCAGGGCCAGCTCCCTCAGCCCCAGCCCTCTGAGCCTGTGACCCGTGTGAATGGCTTCCTTCCTGGCCCAAACTTTCTCTGAGAGTGAGGTTTAGGGTGAGACAAGGTCCATCATCCTTTCTTTGAACCAATTAAACCCCAGAACTCAGTGCAGAGAAAGTGCCTAGTGAGGGTGTCCCAGGAGCTGACTGATCCACCTCCTTTCCTCTCTCTCAGGGAGCACCTTAATCCCCGATGGGAACACTAAAGCTCTCAGCGCTCCCACTCATCAGCACTGGGGAGGGGACAGAGCCACTCTGGTGCCCAGGGCCTGGATGATTTGGCTTGTTTGCAGCCCAGAGGTGGACGCTGAGGAGGCAATAGGCAAACTAAGAGGTAGAGTTTTCTCCAGAGTCTCCATAAAGCATTCCCACAGAGCCAGAAATGCTAGGCTCCCTCCAGGGAAAACATTCCCTTCTGGCTGGGTCCCTGCCCAGGGAGGTGGGGCTGGGCAGCTCCAAGGAGCACAGTTGGTGGGGAGACAGGCAGCTGGGCTGAGGCAGGTCTGGGGCCTCTGCTCCCTGTAGCCACGCAAGGACAGGAGGGCCTCACCTGTTGCTGGTTCTCCCGTTGTGAGTGGAGTCGTGCCTGGATGCACTCCCGGGTCTCCTGGAAGGCCTGTCTCTGGGAGACCTCAGCCGGGTAGTGGGTGCAGACACCCACGATGTTGGTGCAGGAGAAAATGAGGACATTGGAGACAAGCTGCAGAGGGAGAGATGAAGACATGGAGCTCAGGCCCAGAGCAGGCACCAGTCACAGGAGCCCGAACCCTAATCCTCCAGCCCCAAAGCATGGAGCTCCCAGCTTCCACATTAGCGCACACGCACAAACACACACATCTACCTACCTGTGAGTTAACCAATGCCAAGGACACCCAGCCACGGCTGGCTGCAGGGAGTAGCCATGCCTCATAGGTCAGGCTCTCTGACTTCCCCTAAGCCCAAAGCTTGGCTGGCCTGTGACAGGTGACAGGCTGTGGCCCTAAGGAACTGAGTCTCTGAATAATCATACTGTAAGTACCCATAGCCCCAGCGATGAAAATTTCAGCATATTGGTAATGCTATGAGGGAGCTGTGTATACACTGGGGCTGGCAGGGGCATTGCAAAGAAGGTTCCATAAGGGTCACAGGATTTCATGTTTTGAAAGTGTGATAGAGTCCAGCATAGGACAAAGGGCTGCCCATTTGGAGAGAAGCCTGAGATGGTTATTTTTTTTTTAAAGATTTTATTTATTTATTTGTCAGAGAGAGAGAGGGAGAGAGAGCAAGCACAGGCAGACAGAATGGCAGGCAGAGGCAGAGGGAGAAGCAGGCTCCCTGACGAGCAAGGAGCCTGATGTGGGACTCGATCCCAGGACGCTGGGATCATGACCTGAGCCGAAGGCAGCTGCTTAACCTACTGAGCCACCCAGGCGTCCCTGAGATGGTTATTTTTATATTAGCGTATTATTCCCCAGGATCAACTGCAGAGAAGTAAGAAGTGCTGGCTACCCTTGCGATACCCAGCACTGCACTGACTCCTCTGGGGACTGAGAGGAGAGGGTCCCTGGCCAGCAGGGGTCAGTGTCAACGGTTGGTCCCCTCTCCTCTTCCTGGGCTTCCATTGCTTCTCTGCACCAGCTGGCGAGCAGCCACCATCGCCCTCTGCTCCGTACTCATGCCCTTCTCTGTGGTGACGGAGATGTGTGTGTGGAAAAATACCACTGCCCCTCAGGTCGCAGAGACAAGGTTGGAATTCTTTGGAAAGAAGTATTTACTGAAAAGCTAAGGGAAAACAGAACACAACACTACACACCCCACAAAAGCAAGTTTACACAGCACATTTCAGATCCTGGCAAAGGTGCTGTTGAGACAAACTTCTTCTTGGCAGGTGTAGCTCCTGGGGTATCTGGGTAAACTTACGCTGGTCCTGCCCTTGACTCAGGCCACACAGGACAGAAGCCACGCAAAGATGTTCAGGCTTCCCCAGACCCATCACTCCCTCCCAAAACTTAATTCTTAGTCTCCATGACAGAAGAGAACCCCAATTGGCCCCTGGCACCTTCTGCTATAGCTCCTGAAGCTTTCTTGGAGTTCAGCACCTGACTGTGACCTGATAGACAGCCTCCCCACACCCTTCTTCCAGGGGCCTCTTTGTCTCTGGAACCTAGAAGTCCTGTCCTGCACTCAGGTCTGTGTTTCACCTGAAGGTTTTCTCCAGCCCAGCTTTGATGTATGCTGACTCTGCCCAGGGTCCTTGGCCAGCCTAGGCCTGGAGGCCATGTGGGCCCCATGCTGGATGTGGTGGCTCGTTTCCTTGGAAATATCCTATACCGTGACTGTCCCAATCCGTCAATAGAAAGAGACTTTGGGGGCACCTGGGTGGTTCAGTGGGTTAAAGCCTCTGCCTTCAGCTCAGGTCATGATCCCAGGGTACTGGGATGGAGCCCCGCATTGGGCTCTCTGCTCAGCAGGGAGCCTGCTTCCCCCTCTCTCTCTGCCTGCCTCTCTGCCTACTTGTGATCTCTGTCTGTCAAATAAATAAATAATATCCTTAAAAAAAGAAAGAAAGAAAGAAAGAAAGAAAGAAAGAGACTTTGTCTTTCCCATCCTGAAGTCTTGTTTTCTCCTTGGTTGCACAATAAATCCTGGTTTCCTAGCTGAAGGACACTGTAAGGTCCCCTTGAGCACCTCCAGACGCTTCCTGGATGTGTCTTCGGGGAAGGGGCAAACTGATTACCAGCTCCACCAACCCTGATGATGACTCATAACTCCCCCAAACTCCACCCCGACCCACCCACCTCAGAACTCCCTTTCATGTAAAAACACGGCAGAGAAAAACACAACCTACTCATCACAAGGAAAGAAAACCCGTGCTCTACGAAGCTTACAATCCAGGTGAAGAGATAAGTGGTCAAGACTGACAAAGAACTGGCGACAAGAAGCAGAAACAGCTTCACACCAAGGAAGAAAGAAAGGAGAAGATCATGGGGAGGCAAGAGGAGACCCCCTGGGCAGGCCAGGGCACATTAGCCCTGGGGTGGGGGGCATAGCTGGCAAGTCTGGCATGGGAAAGGTTATACCCTGGAAAGAGTATCCATGATGCTCAGTTTGTGAGGTACTCAGGGTCCTTGAATAAATAACTCGGGCTCTATGATCCTGAGGGGAAGTCCACAGAGAGAAGATAGAGCTGGAAAGGCAGACCAGACCACACTGAAGGGGCATCTGAATGTCAGGCTGAGGAGGCCTGACACAGCCCTTATACAACAGGAAATGAAGGACTATTGAAGGAAAGAATAGCAGGATGAGCACACAGCTTCAGGAAGTCCCATCGGGGGCAAGAGTAGTGTAGGGAGTAGGAGAATGGTCAGGAGGCTGCCACAGAAGCCCAAAGACCTATGTGAGGCTGGGGGCCAGGACAGGCAGAGCTGACTCAGAAGGAAGAGCCCCGAGGATGAGGGGGATAAGGTTCAGGAAGAAACAGACTGTGGCTTACAGTGTTACCAACACAAGTAACCAATGAGACAAGCTTCCAGGAAGCCACTGGGGCCCACTGAGAGAGAAGGAAGGAGAGAGAATGAAATGGAGGAGAAGGCTGAAGGAACAATCTCCAGAGAATGCTGGAGAACATTCTAGTTAGGAGATATCTTTTGAAAGGAGAGGAAGGTGCCAGATGACTAAAAACAGGAAAAACTGGGAAGGAAAAGATGAGAAGCTACCCTCAGATAGGATAATGTATCATGATAATGCAACATGGCCAAATGGGGTTTATCCCAGGAATGGAAGGCTGGTTCAACTTTGAAAAATCAAGGTAATTCACCATATTAACAGACTGAATAGAAAAACTATATGTTTATTTCAATAGTTACTGGAAAAGTGTATGAAAAAATTCAACATCAAGGCAAGATAAAAAAGAAAAACTTAACAGATTAGGAATGGAAGGGACATGCTTCAATCTGATCAATGGCATATACAGAAACCTACAGTGAACACTGTACTTAATAGTGAAAGACTGAATGTTTCCTGCTAAGACCAGGAAGAAAGCAAGGTCGACCCCTTTCTCACTCTTATTCACCATATTATTATGGTACTGGGGGTTCTCAACTATGCAGTAAGACAAGAAAAAGAAATAAGAGGCATACAGATTTAAAGAAAAAAATAAAACTGTCTATATTTGCAGATGACATGCAGAAAATCCCCCTCAAATTCTACAAAACAGCTACTAGAATTAATAAGCAAGTTTAAAAAATATAACAATGTAAGATCACAGGATACTAGTTCAAAATATAAAAAGCAACTATATTTCTATATGTAAGCAATAAATAATGTGACATGAAATCTTTTAAAGTGCCATTTAAATTATTACAAAAACTATAAAATATTTGTGTATAAACTAACAAAAACATGCAAACCTGGTCACTGAAAACTATAAAACACTGATGTAAGGAGGAAAAAAAAAAAGACCTGAACAAATGGGTATACCATATTCACATATTTGGATAACTCAATATTGTTCAAATGTTAATTCTCCCCAAACATTTGTATAGATGTAACACAATCATAATCAAAACCTAAGCAGGATATTTTAAAAGATATTAACAAGTTGAGTCTATAATTTATATGGAAAAACAAAACAACTAGAATAGCCAGAATGATTTTGAAAAAGATGAACCAATTGGAAGACTCCTACTCAATTTCAAGACTTACTATAAAGCTATGGTAATGAAGTACTGGCATAAAGATAGAACTACAGATCAACAGAATAAAGTTGAGAGTCCAGAAATAAACCCTTCTACTTATGGTTAGTTGATAATTTGCCAAGTGTACCAAGACAATTGAATGAGGAAAGAATATTTTCAGCAAGTGATGCTAGGATAACTTGATCTCTCCATGTAAAATAATGAAGTTGGGTCCCTTACCTCACACCATATATAAAATTAACCGAAAGTGGATCAGAGACCTCAATATAAGAGCTATAGGTATAAAACTCAGAAGAAAACAAAAAGTAAATCTTCACGATCTGTAATTAGGCAATGATTTCTTAGCTATAATGCCAAAAGCACAAATGACCAAAAAAAAAAAAAAAAGACAAATTACACTTCACCAAAATTAAAAACTTTTGCTCTTTAAAAGTCACCAAGAAAGTAAAAAGACAACCTACTGAATGGGAGAAAATACCTGCAAATCATAGATTATACTTTTATTTTTTTGCAAATAAAGGCAACTTAAAAAAGGACAATCTTTTCAACAAATGGTGATAGAAAAATTGGTTATGCATATAACTAACTCAAACCTCATAAAAGACATAAAATTTACTCAAAATGGTTCATACACCCAAATGCAAAACCTGACACTGTTAAGATTTCACTGTATGTTTCAGGAAAACATGGGACTTTGGTTTAGGCAGAGACTTCTCATATACAACAGCAAAATCATGACCCAGAAAAGAAATGATAAACTGATAAATAAGACATCATCAAAAATAAGAACATTTGTCTTCCAAAGACACTGTTAAAATAATGAAAAGACAAGCCACAGAATGGGAGAAAATTATTCATAAATCACATACCTGATAAAAAGACTTGTGCCTAGAATTCATAAAGAACTCTCAAAAGCCAACAATAGAAAACAACCCACTTTTTAAAAGAGCAAAAGAGGAGTGCCTGGGTGGCTCACATGGTTAAGCATCTGCCTTCAGCTCAGGTCACAACCTCCAGGGTCCTGGAATTGAGCCCCATGTCAGGCTCCCCGCTCAGCGGGGAGCCTGCTTTTCCCTCTCCCCCTGCCTCTGCTTCTCCCCTGCTTTTGCTCTCTCTCTCCCTCTCAAATGAAAAAATAAAATCTTTTTTAAAAAATAAAAGAGTAAAAGATCTGAATAGATAATTCATCAAAGATGTAAACATGACAAATAAACCCATAGAAAGATGCTCAAAATCATTAGCCATTAGGGAAATGCAAATTTTTTAAAAAGATTTTATTTATTTATTTGACACAGAGAGATCACAAATAGACAGAGAGAGAGAGAGAGAGGAGGAAGCAGGCTCCCGGCCGAGCAGAGAGCCCGATGCGGGACTCGATCCCAGGACCCTGGATCATGACCCGAGCCAAAAGCAGAGGCTTAACCCACTGAGCCACCCAGGCACCCCAGGGAAATGCAAATTTTTAAAAACAATAAAGTACTACTCAACACTGTTAGGACCCCTAAAATAAAATGACGAAAAGAAAAAAGAACGACCAACACAGGGACTGGTAGGAAGGTAGACCAACTGGAACCCTCACACCTTGCTATGAGAGATGAAGAATGGCCCAGCCACCTAAGAAGACAGTTTGGCAACTTCTCCTCAAGCTAAACACATACTTGCCATATGACTGGCCACCTCACTCCCAGGTATTTGCTCAAATGAAAAGCTGTGTTCGCTCTAAACTCTGTGCAGGAATGTTTACGGAGTAGGACTGATCTATAAAATGGAGCGACCTAGGGATAACACACAACAGCATGGACAAGTCCAAATACATGAGGACGAGTGAAAGAAACCACCCTTGAAAGTCCACACGATTGCATTTACATGGCATTCTGGAAAAGGCAAAACTGTAGGCACCACAAACAGACCGGGGGTTGCCAGAGGCTGGAGGGACAGGCTGGCTGCAAGGGGCAGCATAATGAAATCTTTCTGGGTGGCAGACCCATTCCCCAACTTCACTGTGGTCGTGGTTATACATCTGTTTGCCTCCATCAACCCACAGAACTGTATGCCAGAAAGGGTGAATTCTACCGCTTGTAGATGAGACTTTAAAAAAAAGAATGGGAGAAAGATGTAGGAGGACTGAAAGAAAGAATGTGAACGCCGGCCAGACCGAAAAAGAGCAGCCTTTCCTCTCTCTGAGGTCAGAAAGAGGGGTCAGAGTCTATTTCGGGACATGACCCCCAAGGTAATTATCAACTGGCCGCTGGAGCCTCTCGGTCCTAATCCTCCAGGCCTCTCCTGCTGTAATCAGACTCCTACAGCAGGCAGAAGGCTGATAGCAACAGATGGTGCAAATCCAGGTAAAACGATGCCCCGTAACCCAATAGGGGTCCAAATGGCTTTGCTGAGCTTAGTGTGTCTCCCAGAACCCCTGTGTCATTGACTAAACAAAACAGGGTGAGAGGTGCAGGGTGTGGGTCGTGAGACAGGGGTCTCGGGCCAGCTCATTGGGAAGGGTGGCTTCAGCAAATTTCACTCGCAACTAAACAAGTAAGTGACGAATATGTTTGTTACCCCCCCCCACACACACACACCACTCACCAAAAAACAGAAATCTGTGCCCCGGTTCTCATAGATGGTAAGACTCCTATGCGGACACTAATGTGATGAATGGAGAGGACGCATCAGTAAAATCAGGTGGAATTCTGTTTAAAGCCTTCTTCTAGAAAGGAGTTTGTAGCTTAAAAATGATCTCACACCTTGAGCACAAGGGTCCAAATGCTGACTGGCTATGATCTCCACTAAAAACAATTTTCAGGGCACCTGGGTGGCTCATTTGGTTAAGCAACTGCCTTTGGCTCAGGTCATGATCCTGGAGTCCCAGTATCGAGTCCCACAATCAAGTCTGCAAGGGGCTCCCTGCTCAGCAGGCAGTCTGCTTCTCCCTCGGACCTTCCCCCTCTCATGCTCTCTCTCTCTCTCTCTCATTCTCAAATAAATAAATAAAATCATTAAAAATAAATAAAAATAATAATAAATAAAAACAATTTTCAATTATTGAGCCCCGTGCAGACTCAGTGAAAGTATAAACCTGGTCCGTATATAAAAAACCTAATTAGTAAATAAAAACAGGTATCATTCACAACAGCAGGGCAACAAGGCCTAATTAAGGGTTTGCTAGTTTTCCTCGCATTGACCTCAAGGGACACATCTAACCACACAGAACATGTGCACAGGCGTGCGTGTCTGTGTGTGCATACGTGTGTACACATACACCTACACCGGGCAGAGTAATGAGGAGACCTAACAGTATAGCAAACCTCAGCCCTGGGATTCGCCTCAGCATCTGCTTTAAAATGAGCCAGGCAGGTGGTCTCAGGACCACACCGGGAGAGACACCCCCCTCCCCCCTGCTAGAGGGGAATGTTTGGAATTCTCGTCTCTGCTCCAGGAAACCCAGGAGAGATGCCTATGAATATTTACCACTCTGGTGGTGGCAGTGGTGGTGACAGTTCTAAAATCCCAGCACTTTAGGAAACCCCATCTCTCGCTGCCTGCCAGCTGCAGTTTTGACTTGGCCCAGGGGGAAGCCACAGCGCCCGGTGTGCACAGCGCCTCCTTGTGGAGGCTCAAAGGGATCCCAGCAGCTAGCCTTGTGCACTGCAAATGTCACTGGCTCTCTGACCTCCCGCTCCCAGGGCTTGCTACTTGTCACTTCTGGGAAAGGTGGAAGGCAAAGGGGGATGAGGAACGAATAGGTTTGGAACAGAAGGAAATGAGCTGCAGAAGACCCTCTCGCAATTCACTCTCTGGCATGGTTTCTGTCCTGGACACATTGGCTTGCCTCCTGCACGGCGATCCATAGGGTGTCTCTGATGGTGGCAATGGTGGCAGAGATAAGGAATCAGAATACCCCAGGGAACCAGATTTGGTGATGTGGGTGGGGGGACGAGATGTTCAGTTACATGTGAATTTCAGGTAAATAGCAAATATTTTTTAGTATAAGTATGTCCCACGTGATATTTGGAACATACATACATTAAAAAATTACTTGTTGTTATCTGAAACTGAAATTTAACTGGGCAACCATATTTTACCTGGCGTTTCTAGGAGGGAGCCTTTTCAAACCTGCCCTCCCCCAACTCTGGCAACCCTCTCCCCCTAGGCAGGGCAGCCCTAGGACCCTGGGGATGACCCAGCTCCCACTCCACCCAACTTCTTCCAGATCCTCCTCCACCCTCTACAGACCTTTCACAAACAGACCACAGTGCTCTATCTTCATATCAAAGTCTGACACCCCCTCAATTAAGAGCACGCCAAAGCTGAGATCTGATTTTCCAAATCCACCCATCTGGCCACAAGGTTCTAGACCACCTCTGGGCTCCTGCGGGCTGAGGACCAGCTCCCCAGCGCTCTGGTATTAGGAAGAGAAGAAAAGTCCTCTCCTGGGACCCAAGCCCTAAAGACAGGCACAGCCCCTCCTGTTCCAGTCCTTTTTCTATTTGCAAACACACAAAGCTGGCAACCAAATGAGTCCCCAATAAAAGGAGCTGACAAGCCTGACAGGAGTTTCTTCCGCCTGCCCCAGATTTCATTTGTTCTGCATGTTGGCGGTGGGAAGCTCGAGGGACCTCAGTGGAATCCTATTATGATACAAAATACAATAAATCAAGGAAAGATAATCTTAAATTATATACTCTAGGAAGTCACATCAGCTCGCTTCCTTGTATACTGCACCGTGCTCAATGAGGTGTTAAATGGCTATTTAAAAATCTTCCATATTTTTAACTTTTTAAAAAATCATAGTGACGCCTCTTAAAAATGTGTCCCTTACAAAGAATAAAGATGGCTGTATGCTTTTTTGGTGATCAAGGCCACATTATCTCTGCTCGGGGGTTTTCATGATGAGATCCCCTTTCGTGGAGATAGTTGGTTTATCTCAGTGGCTCTGGGGAGACAAGACCAGGCTCTCTGCTGTCTTCATTCCCACGGGGTCCTGCCCAGGAGGCACCCCCTATTCTCCATTCCAGTGAGGATCTAGTCGGTCAGGGCTTGTCCATCTCTCCAGCTCTGAAAGGCTCTGTGTCAGAGATCCCCATATCACATCATGATGGCTCCTGCTCCAAAGCCTGCCATGACTCCTTATCACCAGGAAGAAAAAGCCTCAGTTTCTACAAGCCTCATTACAGGCCACATTCCCCTTCTCATCTCCTACCCCAACCATATGGGCTACCCATTGTCTCTGGAAAATATCCAAAAGGATAATGTTTATTTAATATGATTTTGCTGTTACTATATGCAGGGCATGACATAGTCACCAATCAATAATTAGCATCTGCTTAGTACATTTCTAGGAAAGACCAAGTAGACTAAAATGGATGAAAGACAAGAATCTAGGAACAATTGGGTGCATCAATTACAGCTTTAAAACAGTTTTCACACGCACCAATTCACCACCTCCTTATCTCATCCTTCCGAGATAAGCAAGCTGGGTGGTATCACCCCTTTCACTAATGAGGTTGCCAAGGCTCGAGGCAGGAGCGCTGTCTGCGGCTACACAGCATAGAGGCAGCAGACCTAAATCACAAATTCTCATTCCAAGTGCAGAGCTCATCCTACTCTACAGGGCTAAGCCGTTATTTATCCCAACCTAATTTAGGCCTACTTTTGCTTTATTCTATTTAATAAAGAAACACTCGACTTTCTTCCACTCTCGCCCTAGGTGCCCCAGGCCTTCCTCATAGATCCTGGTCACATAAAATGCTGCTGATTAGAGACCTGCTCCCGGCCACGGCCTCCGAGACTTGCTCTCTCCAAGGAACGGCCACTGTGGGAGAGAAAGGCCCACCCCATACCTCAGGGAGGCCAACGCTTTCTGTAGTACAGCTTCCCTTAATTACCTTTGCATTGACCTATAATTTCTGTGCCATACAATTCACCCTCTTAAAGTACATAATTCAGTAGTTTTTGATGTCCTCTCAAGATTGTGCCACCTTCCCCATGACCTAATTCCAGAGCATTTCAACATCCCCAAAAGAAATCCCACATCCATTCATCATTGCTTATCTCCCATCTGCACCCTGACCCCCAGCACCCACCAGCCCTTAATTTACTCTCTGTCTTGATGAATTTGCCTATGCTAGACACTTCTTGGAAACCGCAGCATATAATAGGGAGCCTTCTTGCCCAACTTTCACTTAGCATAATACTTTCAAGATCCCTCTCTGTTGGGGCATGTATCAGTTCTACATTCTTTTATGGCCAAAGGACATTCCATAGAATGGATATACCACATTTTATTTCTTTAGCCAACATGTGGGTCGTGTTGCTATGAACAGTCATGGGCGAGCTCTGGCACAGACGTATGTTTTCCATTCTCTTGGGTATATACACACAGGAGTGGAATTGTTAGATGTTCTGGACTGTTTGTGTCTCCTCACCCCCAAATTAGTATGTTAAAATCCTCACCTCCAGTGAGATGGCATTAGGAGGTGGGGCTTTGGGGAGCTGATTAGGTCATGAGGGTGAGATTAGTGAATGGGATTCATGCACTTATAAAAGAGATCTCAGGACGTGTGGGTGGCTCAGTCAGTTAAGTGTCTGCCTTCGGCTCGGGTTGTGATCTCGGGGTCCTGGGTTGGGGCCCCACATGGAGCCCCCTGCTCAGCGGGGAGTCTGCTTCTCCCTCTGTCCCTTCCACCGTTCATGCTCTAATAAATAAATAAAATCCTAAAAAGAGAGAGAGAGAGAGAGATCTTGAGAGCTCCCTCTAATGCCCCTTCTACCCCATGAGGACACAGTGAGAAGATACCCATCTATGAACCAGGCAATGGGTTCTCAGCAGACACAGAATCTGTTGGTGCCTTGACCTTTGGACTTGCCAGCATCCAGAACTGTGAGAAACAAACGTCTGTTGTCCATGCCCCTCAGCTTATGGTATTTTGTTACGGCAGCCTGAATGGACTAAGAAGCCGGGTCACGTGGTAAATCTACACGAAACATTTTGAGGAACCGCCTGACTGTTTTCCATAGTGGCCGCGCCATTTTCTCCTCCAACCAGAAGTATATGGGGGTTCCGGTTCCTCACATCCTCCCAACTCCTGTTTCTGTGCATCTTTTTTATTACAGCCATCCTAGTGGGAGCAAGGCCGTATATCTCATTGTGGTTTGGATCTGCTTAAATTTTATTTATTTTTTTAAAGATTTTATTTATTTATTTGATAGAGAGAGATCACAAGTAGGCAAAGAGGCAGGCGCATTGAAAGAGGAGGAAGCAGGCTCCCTGCTGAGCAGGGAGCCTGATGTGGGGCTCCATCCCAGGATCCTAGGATCATGACCTGAGCCAAAGGCAGAGGCTTTAACCCACTGAGCCACCCAGGCACCCCGGATTTCCTTAAATTTTAAAGCAAATAGTGACAATAATAAGTGAGATGGTTTGTTCTGTAACTCAAACAACTGTGCTTTTAGAGACAGATAGTCCTACTGTACACTTTATATTTGTCATCTTTGGTTACGTATCCCTAGGAAGACCGCAGACCTTAAAGACTCATTCAAAAGAGAAATGACAGCTTTCACAGAACAGTCCTCACTTGAGGAGGATATCCTCTTACCGCACTCAGCAAACACTGACTGAACAGCCCAGGACAGAGCACTGTACTGGGGGTCTGGGAAAGCTCAGCCCTGGCCACCTGGCCCCTGTCCCCCAGGACTGCAAGTCTCGTGACAGAGCTAGGCACGCGCACAGAGGAGCTGAGAGGACACGCATGCTACAGGCTTTGCAAACTTCAACTCCAAGTTAGTTTCCTACACACTCAGTTTGCAAAAAATACGGCAGCAGAGACAACAGTCTTAAAATGAAGTGTTTTCTAAATTAACAAGAAATAAGTAGAACAGAATAATCAGTAACGTAGATGAGCAAGCTATTCAAAGAAGAAACTCCGAATGACTGACAAATACATGACATGAAAAAAAGGTGAAACCTCACTAGCAAACCAGGAAATACAAATGAAAACAGTATTTGCCTATTAAACTAGCAACACTTTTTTTCATGGTGAGAATATTAGCAGCAAGAATGCAACAGAACAGACACCTTCCGTCCATCAGTGGGGATGAGAATAGGTACCACCCTTCTGGAAACCAATTTGGGAGTATGGACGAAGAGCCTTAAAAATGTTCATACTCTCCCTTCACGCCTTGTCAGTGGGAATGTAAATTGCTGCATCCACGACAGAAAACAGTATGGAGGTTCCTCGAAAAATTAAAAATAGAAATGTTGTATGATCCAGTAATTGCACTTCTGAGCATTTACCTGAAGAAAACGAAAACACTATTTTGAAAAGACATACGTGCCCGCATGTTTATTATAGCATTATTCACAAAAGCCCAGATATGGAAGCAGTCCAAGTGTCCACTGGCAGAGGAATGGATAAAGAAGATGTGGCATACATGCATGATGGAATATTATTCAGCCAGAAAAAGAATGAAACCTTGCCATTCGCAATAGCTTGTATGGGTCTGGCGTGTGTGATGCTAAGTGAAAGAAGTCAGAGAAAGACAAACACCATACGATTTCACTTAGATGCAGGACCTAAAAACCAAATGAACACATAAACAAGCTAAGCAGAAACAGACCCATAAACATGGAGAACAAACTGAAGACTGCCAGAAGTGGGGAGTGAGGAGGGACGGGCAAAATGGGCACAGGGGAGTTGGAGGTATGGGCTTCCAGTTATGGAATGAATAAGTGACAGGGATGACGGGTACAGCATGAGCAGTACAGTCAACAGTATTATAATAACATGGTGACAGAAGGAGCTACACTTGCGCTGAGCACAGCAAGGTACAGAGCTGTCCAGTCACTCGTTGTATACCTGAAACTAATGTAACATTCTGTGTCAACTGCACCTCAGTGAAAAAATAACATGTTTACAGTCTTTGACCCACAAGTCCGTCCCCTCCCCGGAATCTCTCCTATGCAGAAACTCACTGGCCGGACAGGGCTTTAAATGCAATTTTAAATTAGAAAATTTAGGGGCGCCTGGGTGGCTCAGTGGTTAAAGCCTCTGCCTTCGGCTCAGGTCATGATCTCAGGGTCCTGGGATCGAGTCCCGCATCGGGCTCTCTGCTCAGCAGGGAGCCTGCCTCCTCCTCTCTCTCTCTCTGCCTGCCTCTCTGCCTACTCGTGATCTGTCAAAAAAAAAACAAAAAAAAAAAACCCACTATGCAAAAAAAAAAAAAATTAGAAAATTTAACACGAGGAACAGAAATGTTGCACTGGAGAAGAGTTAGGAAAATGGCAATGGTTCAGTACCCTGAAACATGTCAAGGCCTCTACAATGTTTTATTTGAAGAACATTAAACATCATGGGGAAATTTTCAAAATCCAATGTCAAGTGGGAGAGAAAGAGAAAGCAGAATTGCATATTCCACATGATCCCAATCTAAAAATGTGTGTGTCAACAGTGGTAGCATGTCTCTAGGTGGCAGCAGGATCTAAGTACTTTTTCAGACCTCTTTCTTTAGGCTACTGAACACTTTCCAACTTTTCTATTATAAGAATTACTCTTAAAAGACAAAAATGATAAATTGCTATTAAAAAGGAAAAAATACATGCTTTTGCTGTGAGCAGGGCAGGCTGCAGAAACTTCTCAACTAATCGAGGAGATAAGATGAGAATCCAAATGCCTGCAAAACCAGGCCAAAAAAGCCAAATGGGGAAAGAGATTCAAATCAGAAAAAGAAGCCATTGGAGGGACACCTGGGTGGTTCAGTCCTCAAGCATCTGCCTTCGGCTCAGGTCGTGATCCCAGGGTCCTGGGATCAAGTCCCGCATCAGGTTCTCTGCTCAGCAGGGAGCCTGCTTCTCCCTCTCCCTCTGCTTCCCCTACTGCTTGTGCTCTTCCTCGTTATCTTTCGCTCTCAAATAAGTAAATAAAATCTTAAAAAAAAAAAAAGTCATTCGAGACAGTGGGAACCAGGAAGGCTTTATGGAGAAGGTTATAGAGATGGAACTCACAGTGTGGGCAAGATCCAGGCATCCAGAAACCACATGATTTAAGGGTGGAGGGACTTCAGTGGGTGCAAGGTTACCTGGGGAACCCCAGGAAGTCAATGTTGGTTGGAACAGAACAAGTAAGGGGAAGTGGCCAGAGAGGTGGTGGGGTTCAGGGCTATATCACAAAGGATATCCATGTCCGGGTAAGGAGGTGACTCATGATGCAGGAAGCAGTAGAACTCTTTGGTGCCTGCATTTCCAAAACTCAATATGTATAATTTTCAGTTTCTAATATGCACATTCATTAAAGAAAATTTCAATTTACTGCCCAACACAACCGGTGTTAACCAGTTCATTCCCCTTTCTTTTTTAATCTACTCACAGTTTTTTGTTTTCTTGAAGCTGAGATCTTACTGTTTGTTCATAATATCCTGCTTTTTTCACCTAACGTTATAACGTAAGTCTATTCCCCCGTTATTACAACTTCTAATGCTCCCCTAATTTCAGTAGGAAAATGTGATCAGGGCTGCATTTTGGGAATATTAATTTCATGGCTGGCAAGGAGGTGGCAAAGAGGAAGATGCTAGAAGAAAAGTGGCCAGAGAGCTGGGCGAATGGCACAGATGAGAAGGACCAGAGCCTGATGGGGGCAAGGGGCCCTGTGAAGGGAAAGGGGAGCAGTGTTCAGGATGTCCCAAGGAAGCATCTCAGAGGGGTGAGTCTCCAGGAGGAAGGGAAGGGGCTTTGGTTCTTAATCCATGCAGGGAAAGACATGGAGGGAATGGTTTCAGGGTGGGCAGAATGAGTAAGACAGCATCATAAAAGCGAAATGGAAGGGAGAACTTCAGGCAAGAACTGGAGACCTCACAGTCAGGTGCTGCGGGAGAGGCTGAAGAGGTAAGGAGGAGTCCAAGGTGGTCAGGGGTCCCGCAGGTGACCTCAGAGAGAGATTAGGTAGAGGGGTCCAGACTGCAAGGGTGTAAGTCATCAGGGGTGGCTAGGAAGACACTAGTGAAGGTGGCTCTTAGGGTGCTTGGGAGAAAGCATGGGTTACAGCTTGGGGGGGGGTACAGCATGGAACAGAAGGAGAGGCAGGAGAACCCAGTTTATCCAAAGACAGAGGGATGGAGGACTAAAGAGGCAAAGGACAAAACTCCATCCAACAACACGGCAGTGCTGTCCGTGGTGGGAACCACTGGCCACTGTGACCACAAGCACTTGAAACATGACCAGTCTGAATTGAGACATGCTGTAAAATGCACACCAGAGTTTGAAAGAATGTTTTATATTAATTACATGTTGGTAGGATATTCTGGATATATTGGATGAAAAAAAAAGATATTGCTAAAATTAGTTTCATCTGTGTTTTTTGTTGCTTTTCTTTTTTAAATTTTTGGCTACTGGAAAAATTAAAATTACGTATGTGGCTCTCATTATATTTCTGTTGAACAGCACAGCTGGTCGTAGAACAAAGGGGAGGCAAATCAAGAGGGACCAGGAACCCGCCATCATCATGGGCTGATTTGCAGAATAATCAACTGTTCTTTGAGAAAACTGAAGGATTGGCAACTCTACCTAGAGCCCCACCTTTGGATTTCAGAGAGACTGGCCTCCCTCCCTGCCCTTTATGGGGGTCATTTTCCCAAGGCTCAGATTCATTCATCTGCCAGGCTCAGAACTCACTTTGGATGGTGCACCCCACAGCAGCTGCTCCCTCTGGCTTTGGGGAGCATAAAACATAAAGGAAAAAGTGGAAGGGTTGTGTGGGAACAGAGGTGCACCCATAAGACCCCAAGGGACTAGAAAGTCTCAGGTGGGAGCCCAGGTATAGACTGAGGCAGCAGGACTAGCTAGCATGTCGTCTTCTTTAGCATGTGATAAACCCTGGGGACTCCAGGAAAACAAATGGATTGAAAGCCATGGGGAGAAGGGGCAGCCTAGGAGCGACAAGTGAATGTCTATAAGCAGCAGAGTGTAGAGAAGGGACTGGGGACTTAGGAAGCTAAGTTCTCATCCTGGATTTGAAAAAAAAAAAATATGTGTGTATACATTAAACGAGAGAGGCAGTGGGTAAAGGCTAAGGTCTCTGCCACCTGGGACAATCCACGGTAGCCACAGCCTGAGTCTGGCTGCTCAGGCATAGCCACAGCCTGAGTCTGGCTGCTCAGGCAGGAACTTGTCCCAACCATACTAGTGGGAAAGGAGAGGCCACTCACAGGATGTTCTGAGAAATCCCCTATTTCAAATATTCTGCTCCCAGTGCTCCTAAAATGCAATGGAATGTTCCAGACTGCAGCAATTAGACAGCTGGTAACAGCTGGAAGTCCTTCAAAGGTGTCCCTTCTGGCCTGTGCAGGATCCATGGGGAATCCCAGAGGAAGCTGGAGTCCCTGAGCATCCATGTCACGATCACATGGACAAAGCCTTGTGGAAAGGCAAATACATTCTCACCCAAACCAAAGCAAGGACACAGGTGGGGTGGAGGGAACAGGGGTGACAGGGAGGCTGGCCTGGCGGGAGTGCCTGCGAAAGCCTTTCTCGAGAAGCTGGGTGGTGAGTCTACTCACCCAATAGGCTGCTTCTCGTGCGGTTCTCCCATCCCCGGGGTGAGGAAGAGTTTGTTTTGTGGTCTGGCAAGAAGTTCTGGGGGCTAGCAGTTTATTTATAAACCAGTGCAAACGAAATTTCTCTCCTCCAAAAAATCTCATCTTGGAGAACAATTATCGAGCCCCCATGCCCCACAAACTCCCCCACTCTCAGCTTCCTCCTCCCCCTTCCAGGAAAGTCAGACAGGCTTTCATTGTTCCAGGTGAGCCATGATGACAGATAAGGATGATGCCAGGCTGTGTAGGTGGAGAGAAGGGGCTGACAAAATGCTAGAATCGGATTCGGGGGTGAGGGGGGTGAGAAAAGAGCACCACCAAACCCCGAACACTGCTTGCCACCCCGCACAGGTGAAGTGCGGGCTTTCCTCGTGCCTCTCTGCCCACGAACCTCCTCCCCCTCTCCTTCCAGACCTCACCTCCAGGGCCCATTTTAGGTCTGCTGAATTTGGAAGGAAAACAGGAATGCTCGAGGTTAAGTGAAACTGCCATTAGTCCACATACCTAACCTTGACTTAGCACAATGTGCTACGGGGTTGGGTCAGTCTGTGTGGAAGACCCAGGCACCCCGTGCAGGACCCAGGGCAGAGAGGTGGCCTGGCACTGCTCAGGACAGGTGCCAGCAGGGATTTGGGGGCTCTGGAGGCTACCCCACAGACTGCCCACAAAGGAAGGCAGGGAGAGACAACGGACGGAGCACTTGTGCTGGAAGTCTGGGGACCCGGGGGCTAGCCCTGTGCCTTTGGGTAAGTCACAGCACCTACAGGAATCTCAAAGCCCTCATCTCTAAAATGGAGTGAAGGTCACCTGCTAATAAAATACTGGTGCAGGCACACTCCCCATGTCCGTACCTGGGCCGGCCACGCCATGAGTGGCTCAGGGCCATGAGAGCTGGAAGAAAGCCCAGGGTGGGGGGGATGCTGGCCAGGCCTCCCCCCTCACTAGCAGGGCCTACGGCTCCAGGACGGAGCTGACACACAGCAGGCACTCATAAATGCTTTGCTAAATGGATAAACGGGTGAAAAGGAAGTTGAGGGCTGCCGGGCACGTCCAAGGCCTCGAGGAGTCCAGCTCCCATGAGGAGACTGTAAAGGCCCCCAGCAGTCTTTGCTTCAGACACTGAGCATACAGCCCAAGGCAGGAGTGGGGGTACAGGACCCCCATCCACAAGGCTGCCGGGGCCTGACTCAGAATTAAACAAAACACAGATGGCGCAGTAAAAGACGGACAAACGAACACAGACTAAGTGCCACACGAAGGGCCTAGAGGTGGTTTCCAGCAGGGAGATGAGCCGTGATACAAGTCTGTGTGCCCCTGTGAGGGGAGGTGAAAGCTCGGTTCGGCTGAGATCTGGATCTGGGTGTAGTGTTGGGGAGTCCCTGCCTAGCCGGCTGACCGTGGGTCTGTCCCTATCCCAGGGAGACCCCCGGAGGCTGAGCCAGTGAGGGGAGACATAACGTGGAAATGGTGCTCTTGGCGAGGCGGGGTGAACAACAAAGGACCGGGATTACCACAGGCCCAGCCCTCCTCCTCCCTGGATCGGCTACCTCAGCAGCAAGTCCTCAGGGGGCTCGGGAAGTTTCTTCTTATGTAAAATACGAGAACATGACCCCATGGCTCCTCCCTGCTTCCCAAGGGCCCTGACATCCTGGGAGCCTTCTCTGTGGTGTGACTCAGTGTGCCAGAGAGAAAACCAAGAGCTGGCCCCAGTCCAGTCGCCACTCACTCCCAGTCATCCCACTAACAAGGGGCAGGAAGGGCGACTGGGGCTGGCACCGAGGCCACGAGGTGTGAGGAGTTAGAGGTAAGTCCTCCCCGGGGCCAAGGTCAACATACCCCGGATGCAGAGGGGCCAGCCATTAAACAGCCATGCCTGGTGCACGCCTATAAAAAGCACGCAGTAGGAAGAGTGCGGCAGACATTCCTTTGCAGACTGCCCACCCCGACCCTTCCCCTCCATCCAGAAACATCATCTCGGTTTGAGGTCTACTGGGGAGCCCTAGATTATCACACTACCACCTCTTACCACATCCCCTTAGAGTACATCATTAAGCTTTTTATTTTGAAAATCCATTTTTTTAAAGGCTACGGCAGAGACTGTTCATGGTCTACCGAAATTCATTCTCCCCTTCTTCCCAAACAACATACAGTAGCTGGGCATGCAGCGGCCATCCCTGCAGCCATAAGATGATGCTCAGGTCAAAGGGGTGGGAGTGGAAGAATGCATATGACCCTCCTCCATCATCAGACCTGGGCCAGCACCTTTTTGCACTTTCTTCTGGACTGGAACAGGGACAGGCTCCAAACCCAGCTCTGAGCACACAGATGGGGAGAACATCCTTGTAGCTAGCAGAACAACCCCAGGGAAATGGACCAGGTCACTTTGACCCTACTACATGCGAAAGAAAGAAACTCATTTCCTTAAAGCCACTGTTTCTTGGCATCTCTGTGTTGTAGAGCTGAGCCTTTTCCCCAACTCACAAAACGGCAAACAGCAGAGGTTTCTAGAACTGAGCATCCAACGGCAGCCTGAGCCCATCCTTCTTCCTCCTCCCCTAATACTTGCTCCGGCGCAGAAGGGAGAAGGCATGACACGCAGGGCGCATAAGATGAAGGAAGGCAGCATGGGGTTGGATGTGTGAACACGGGAAGGCCACTTGGAAAACGGCGGATGGTTGCTGAGGTAGTGGTCCTGACAAGAGCTGGGCCCGAGCCCAGACACCAGAGCAGAGACAAAGCAGACAGCGGCTGGGTTCTCAAGGGCGGAAGGAGGTGAGGTGGCTGCACTCAGCAAGCTGGGAAACAGAGGCCAAGAGGAGAGAAGGAGCAGCTCTGCGTTATCTCAAGGAGGTGAAGCATGGTACGGGAAAAGGAGTGGGACCTGGGTTCAGGTCTCAGCTCAGTTACTTACTAGATGAGTGGAGTTCACTGAGTAATGTCCCCTAGTTAGCCCGAGATTCTTCTATAAAATAAGAATGTACGACCTACTTCTCAGGTCCTGTTGATAGACTAAATAGGGCAATAATACAAAATGTCCAAAAAGCAATTATCTTCCACTGACTATCTGGGTTTAGGTACGTTGAAAGCAAGAAACCGAGAACCCCAACCTATCTATCTAAATCTATCCCTGGGCCCCGAGGGGAGTAGGGAGGGGGAGGACATCAGTTAGTATCTGTCAAGTGTCTTGAAGCACCGGCAATGCTGCTGGGTGCTTTTCCCAGAGCATCTCCCAGGGAAGGTGACACGCGAGCAGACCTGCGAGGGGTCTGGCCTGGGGCCCCATGGCATTGGGCACCTGCAGCCCAGGCTCAGAGATGGGCAAGGGTTGGGGGCAAGGCGGCTGTGCCCATGCCTCTTGGGCAGCACCTCAGGGGCTCCACCCACAAGGAGAAGAGGCCCCCAAAGATAGAGACCACCCCTGCTGGAGAAGGGGCTCCTCTCCTTCATCCAGAGGCCTCTTCAGGCTCTTGCCTGGGGACAACAGCCCTTTGCTGGAGAGTCCACATGTCCTTTACCTAAAAGCAGGGAGCTGGGAGGCATCTGGAAAGCCTCTAACGTAGGAATGAAAGCAAAGATTCACGCTTCTCCAGAGGCTCTCAGCGAGCTGCCAGGTCTGGGCCAGCACAGGCTTTTGAACACCTCATGTATCTGTCTGATGGGCCCTCAGCATTTCCATACAGCCAGTGCAGGAAAGCAAAAGTTGTCCGAGTACCTCGCCTCAGGCACGGCCAGGCCTTGGGCTCAGACTGAACTGGGGTGACGGTGAGAGATTTTGCAGAGGTTGGGACAGCAAAGTCCCTGAGGTCTGTAGTGGGACTAGAACCGCCCACAGTTCCCCTCTTGCCCTTTGGCCTGTCTTCCTCTTTCTCTTCTAGTTCCTTCCTTTCTCCCCCAAATTATTTGAATTGGTGGAAGAAAGTAAACAGAAACTCAGCCCTTGCCTGGCCCCATAGGCTATCCCTGAGAGCTCCAGCCCCACCCTCCGATGAGCCCACCGCACAGACCCCTGGGCTCTCAACCTGTCTGACCGTGTCCTTCTGCCAAGAGGTATGTCCAGGATCCTTGGTCTCCTCCTAAAGGTGACCTCCTGTGCCAGCCTAAAGCCCCGTCTCTCCCTTCCTGCACCCCCATGTTCCACGATACCACACTGACCTTAGTCCCAGCTGCTTATACGCGCCCCAACTGTACTCACCTCTGGTAAGCTCCCCCCTCCTCACCTCTCCCCAAAGACTCAGCACACTGTGCTCTGATCCCCGAAACATGGGTGTCTCCCAGAAACATGGTGGGTTCCTGGAAAACATCATGATGGCCTGTGGGGCAGACTCTCAACCCTGGAACAACATGGCCATCCTGAGAGTACCCAGATTGGAAGAGCCGGGAGAGCACTTCCTTCTCCCCATCTGGAGGAAGCAGAGTCCCGCCCAGGACTGAGGTGGATAGAAAGAGCTAGAGCCCTCAGTAAGGCAGACTGGAGTAGAACCCAAGCCAGCAAGAAAAGATGCTCTCAACCCCGGACCACGTGCCTGTACCTGGGATGACAAGGTGTGACAACTCGAGAGGAGAGGAATGCAGCGACCCATGCTTGGCCACCAAACCCGCCCCTGCTCCTGAGCGCCCGGCCCCACACCAGCAATGAGGGCGGGAAAGCCCGAGCAGGCTCATGGCTGGCATCAGCCACTCCCTATGGTGGGCTGTGTATCAGGGTCTGCACCAAGGAAGCCACCATGGGCAGGAAGCCTGGGGCACAGCCTTTGTAGTCCCCTACTTGAAGCAAACCATCACTCCCATCGTCAGTCAGCTCAGTGAGTCTGAATGTTTGTCAGCAGGGCTTTATTTTTTTTTTTAAGATCTTATTTATTTGACAGACAGAGATCTCACGTAGGAAGAGAGGCAGGCAGAGAGAGAGAGGAGGAAGCAGGCTCCCTGCTGAGCAGAGAGCCCGATGCAGGGTTCAATCCCAGGACCCCGGGATCATGACCTGAGCCAAAGGCAGAGGCTTTAACCCACTGAGCCACCCAGGCGCCCCATCAGCGGGGCTTTCTTAAAGAAGGCCACGGCTACAGCAGAAAGCAGAGCCTGGCAAAGCCTCCTTGGATCCTGGAGCAGCTGAGCCATGACCAGCAGAGGGGAGGGTGCAGGTGCTCAGAAACGTGGGTATTGCAACACTTGGCCCCAGGTTCTCTCCTGGTCAGCTAAATTCTTCACGTTGAGAAGTACCCACACCAAATTCCACAGGGTCAGCCAGGTAGCCCTCCAGGTGCCAAGACCACATCTCACAGAGCCTCGGAACCCCACACCATGCCTGGCCCGCAACAGGCACTTGATAAATGTTTGGTGAGGAGAAGAATGGGCAAACACGTCAAGGAGTGACTGGCTTATCCTAGCTGCGGCCATTTGCAGGCAGCAGATACGTACATACACAAGGAATACAGACCGATTTGACCTCAGTCTGAGCTCAAAATAATTAAGAGAGGAAGTCTGCTACAAATCACCCAGTGCATTCCAAGCTATCAAATGCATTTAGAAATTCTCTGCTGCTTGGTATTAACCATGCTCACTGGCCTCCTTGCTTAATGCAGCTAACTGGACTGACACCCAGAGGGGTGGGGACCTCTCTGGGAGCCTAGGAGTCTCAGCACTCCAGGAGCCAGAACAGGACCGGGGGAATGGGGGCTGAGCGAGGGGCAGACTCTTCCCGTCCCACCCCAGGACTCCCAACAGCGATACCCCCTGCCAAGTCCTGAGGGGCTCTGGGAGCTTGGACAGAGGTCCTTGTGAGTACCTCAAGTGCTCCCACAGCCACCTAAACTAAAACACAGCCACTGCCTGGCACTTGCAGGGCTGGTCCGGCTTGCATCAGTGACACTCGCTGAGCAGTGGAATTTGGCCAGGAGCCCCCTGGTAGCACAGGATCAGGCCTGAGGGAGCACAGGCCCTGGGCTGGAGTCCAATCCCATTTTGACTGCAGCCACTGGGGAACCGTAGGACACATCTCTCGACCTTTCGGTGCCGATAAAATCAGGATAGGACTTCCCTGAGCCTGATGGAGACATTTCTACTGATGGTTACAGTCAATCTCCAACTATCCATGTCAAAGGAATCAAATCAGTGTGGCTGGCCCAAGACATGCTATGGACATTCAAGACATGGCCCCAGCTCAAGGCCCTTTCAGTTAAGGTGGAGAGCCCCGGAGAAACCACACAGATAGATGGTGAAGAGCAAGATGGCTGGGTTCAGAACGCAGAGGTCACCCGTGGGCCCTGGACGCCAAGACAGGCTTCAGGGAGGGGTGAGGTTTGCATGTGTGACACTGAATAGAATCTGGATAGAGAGGGGAAATTTTCACACAAAAGCGACAATCTTGAAAAATCCTGGCATGGCCAGTGTGGCGGAGAGGCCGCCCAGCAGGATCAGGAAGTGAGGAGAGGGCCCTGCATATTTGAGTAGCCCAGATGATGAGCCACTGCCTACCCAGATGGGAAACTTGGTATCACAGCCAATGAGGAGCCACTGTGGGTGGAGTTTCACAGTGAGATGATATTTAATAACAGCTTGTGTCTACTGACTGTGTACCGTGTCTGTCACAACAACCCGACAGGGCAGGTGCAGTGAGAATTCCCATTTTACGGACAAAGAAAATGAGGCACAGCAAAGTTAAGCAACTGGCTCCAGGCTACACAGCTAGGAAATGACTATCCATCATGCAACACTGCTGCTCACCACCACCGAGAAGGAAGAATCATCTATCTGGGGTTGCAAGGAAGGGGAGACACAGAGAGGTCTGCAGACTGGGAGCACTGTTGCCTTAGGTGAACAAGGATGAGGACAGCCTGGGAAGGAGAGACGAAGGCAAGAGCTCCCACGAAGGGAGTACTGAGGAAAGGACTGACTGACCCCCAGCAGGCCCAAAGAGACGTGAACATTCAGGAGACCTGTGACAGAGATAGAAAAGTTGACAAGTACACCAGTTACAGGGCGGAGGAGTGGAAAGTTGCCCACATGGCTGATGCCGGCACTTCTCTCCTTGTAGGGGAGCTAGTTCTCCCACTTGGCCTAACCCCAACTCCAGCCTGGGGCTTCTCAAATTAGCCCCACCCTCTCCCTGCTCCCCCCCACAGACCCCCTCTACCAGGGACACCTCTACCCCACCAGAGTCCCTCCTCCAGGGCAGTGCATCTGTTCCCAGGGGAAATGGCCCCGATCTGGTTAGTGTCTATTCAAGGCCGTGGAGTCCAAAGTGGGAGACGGATTGCGCCCAAGTCTGTGTGTGTGAAAGCATGCACACATGTATCAAGATCCTGCAGATATAAACAGCTCTGCCTCTGAGCAGGAAGCACACTCATTTTTCCTCAGTGGAGGACAAACGAGATAAACCAGGCGCAGCGCTTTCCTAGGTCCCGCTGCCAGGAATCACAGCCAAAAGGGCTTTCCACAGGGTGTCCTTCCTGGAAACTCTGGGCCCCCACTGTCAAGTGTCAAGGCATCACCCCAACATTACCGCCGTCTCTGGGCTTAACCACCCATCTGAGACAGGCCCCTCTGGTCCTGGTTTTCAGAGCAATCTGGAGAAGGAAGGCTATTTACAACCCAAGGTCAGCAGGCACCATCTTGCTTTCTTGAGAAAGAATGCCTGCAATTAAGAGTTTGCCCCGAGAATGCATGAGGTGCCAGAGGGGTGAGAGGCCTCTGGCAGGCCAGCCATTCTAAGGGCTGATTTCATCCTTCAGTGTCTCCTGAGGCCCCATGGCATGCTGGACGTGTGGCCTCTGGGGCTGCTGGACGGGGCACTCACACCACATGTGGAAAACTAGGAGGGAACACCTTGGTCATGTATCCACGTCGGTGTCTCCTCTGGTGATTCCTAGGCACCTGCCAGGAGGAAGTCCAGCAGAGTTCCATGGCCGGGCTCCCTGCAGGCCTTCAGAGTTAGTGTGGGAGTCCTGGTGGCAACAGTGATGTGGGAGTTCTTAACTCAAAGGCTGAATTCTCTCGTGGCTGTTTGGGGGTGGAGGGTGTGCAGCAGACTTGGAAGATCTGTCTGCTCTCCAGGCCAAGGGGCTACAGTGGGGTACAGGGGGGACTCAAGGACTGCTTGGCAGTTCTGCCTGTTTTAGCAGGACTGTGACTGAGGTGGTCCTCGGTTCGGAGGCCCACAGGATCAAAGAACAAGGAGACACTCCAAGTGTAGCTCCGGTGGTCGCAGTTAAAAAGCTAAGCAGGATCAGGGCCCTGGCACGGCTGTAAGAGGAATCCGAATTTCTGCTGAGCACTGTACATTCTCTCTGCCCAAGGCCAGGGCCTCCCAGTCCAGGCCATATGTCTTTGAGAAAAGCCTCATTAGGGGGAGGAAACATTTGTTTCTAGTGGCCTCTCCTCCAGTAGAGGCCTCAGGACAAAACCTGCTAAGGAGAAATGACAGTCAGCCAACGGCCAGCCCGCCTACCAAGTGTGTAGCCAGTGAGATCTAAGACACGTAACAACGAGCCCCTCAACCTTAGCCCCATATGCCCCCCAGAGCCAACGGGGCCAAGTGAGCTAAAAGGATTTACTGGCCAGAAGGAGAGGCTGGAGAAGAGAAGTCTGGGGAGGCAGGTGGGAGGAACCAACGCCAAGCCCTCAGCAAGAAAAGGACGGGAAGAAGATGTTTCACTGAAATATTCCCAAAGCCTAATTTTAGACAATAGCTCCTTTCTCTATCAGCATTCTTCCCAGAATTAGGGTTCGCATCTGGCGAATTCCCATCATCCCCTGGGGAAGTTTCATCCTCTGGTGTTTCAAGCTTAGAGTGCTTTTCATCTGTGCTGACACAGACCAACAGAGAGACATGCCCCAGCTTGAAGAAGGGAATCTCAACCCATGGCCTTTCTAAAATCATGTGCATGTTCACCCAGGCAAACACACACACCTGTCCACCACCGGTTGACAAGAGCAGAGCAGACGAGAGCTGGAGCTCGACACAGTAGCCAAGACGATCTTTTCAAAACACAGATCTGATCATGTAAACTCTGCTTCCTCCCCCACTTCAAACTGATAACTTCCACGCCACTTGGAATAAAATCCAGTCTCCTTAACTCAGCTACATGTGCGTGTGTCCTCTGCCTCCTTTGACCTCCCCAGCCTCTTCTCACCCTACCTCTTGCTGTCACTACCGTTGAGTTCAATCCCTGCTTCAACATGCCACAGGGCTTTTGCATGTGCTAGTCCCTCATCCAAGAAAACGCAACTCCCACCCTCACCCCTCTCTGCACTGTTATTGTCTACTCTTCCTTTAGATGGCAGCCAATTATTCAATTCCTCTGAAAAGCCTTTTCTGACCTCCCAAAGTGGCTGTGACCTCTCCCTAACAGCCACCACAGGCCCACCTCTCCCTCCCTTTCGTGCTGACTATAACAGAGAGGTTACCATTGCCTGTGTGACTTCTCATCAGAGAACCACTTCCCTACTGGACGGACAGCTCCCTCAAGGCCACGCCCAGCTGCTCGCAGTGAAAAACCCACGCCTCGCACAGTGCCTGGCCCAGAAAAAACAAATGCTCAAGAAACACTGAATGAATGAATGAATGAATGAATGAGTAAACAAATGAATGAATAAGAATAATCAGGTCTGAGGGAGCCAGATTCACAAATTACACCTGGGAGCAAAGCTGAAAAGCAGCCAGGGCACCTTCCTTGCCCAGGAACCCTTCCTCCTCCAGCGGGATCATTCAACGCTCATCTTCAAGTTTCAAGCCCCAAAAGGACTAGACGCTTTCCTTTCCCAGAGAAGGAAACATTTGCGGTGCCCAGGATGAGACACACAGTGAGGACCACCTCCCAACTGCATGTGCCGCTGTGTGAGAACGGGCCAGGCCTGGCCACGGAGACAAGTACACCCCAGAATCTCGGGGGCCCCCCTCTGTATGAGCTTAGCTCTGGCTCAATAAAGACACAATACAGGCTGAGTGCTCTACTCGCTCTGGCCCATGCGCCTCTCGGGTCACCATGGGAAGGTGAGAAAATACCCAGGTAGCTTTGTGGGCTGGTCCCAGACGTGGCACACATTGTGGCGTATGTGGCTTCCACCTGTGTTCCATAGGCAGCAACTCAGTCAGTCACTGGGCCCCAACCCCCTGGGAGGGAGGCTGCAGAACCCATAAAGAGGGATGGTGTGGAGAACCCATCACCACCACTCTGCTGTTCCTTGCCGGGGCTTCTTCCCGCCAGAGTCCTGCAGTGACCCGTAGCCTCTGTGGGCCCAGGGACCCCATGTCCCTCGTGGAGGACAGAGCTTCCTACCCTGAGATGATGGACTGACCAGGAGCCCAGTTTCCCAGAGCAGAGAGCCCCCAGGCAGAGACCAGCAAGGGTCTTCCAGACTGGCTGGGGGCTGAGCGATAGTGAAGACCACGGCCTAGTACCCCGACTATGCCCACCTCGCTCCTGGAGGCTCAATGGGCCAGCTCATCCCATCCAGGCAGCCTGACGCTATCCTGGGGAATCCCCACCACCGCGTGGAAACTGGGGGCTCTTATTTTGGTCATCCACCTGAGATGCCAAGGGAGTGCCAGGGGAAGGAGCCCCAGCAAAGGAAAGCTACCTGTGGCTCAGTTCCCAGCCCTAGTCGGACTGGCCAAATGTCTTTACTTGTGTATCTTCATGCCTTTGTTTCCCGAAAGGTAAAAGGAGGATGCCCAACACCCACCCCACTCTATGGCCCAGGGTTAGTGTGCAGGTCAAGTAAGAGAAGTAAAAAATGATGCTGCGATTAAAGCAACCTCAGTTACTATCGAGAGAGCCACCTAAAGCACCACCCCCCAGCAGGGGGCTCCTCTTTGACCTTCCTCTGACTCTGCAAGGCAGGCCTGTACTGCCGATGTCCCATCCCACACTCTCATTTTCTGAGTGTCCTAGCCTGGCTTGCAGGAAGTCAGGCTGAGATTCTCCAAGTGAAGTGAATTCCTGGTACTGGCTAGCTCACTCCTTCTACAGTACACGGGGGACAGGGCGTCAGACACGAACATTCCCTGCAAACACTGCTCTTGTCCAGCACACAGGTGTCCACTATGTCCAGGCAAGGGACACACACCACTCGCAGGTGCTCTGGGATCACATCTGCTCTTATCCCTACAGAGGTTCTGGACCTGGAGAATGGGGTTGATATGGGGTGGCGTGGGGACAGGGGCTCCCGAGTGGGGGTGGGGAGAGCAGGAGGAGGGGACCTTACTCACAACCACTGCAAGGCTGAGCCTGGGCCAGTTTTCCTCAGGCCGAGACCTGCCCTCCAGGAGGACTTTGAGACAATTCTCTGGAAATAACACAGGGTCTCTCCACTCTGGGGAGGGGAGCGTGATGAGGTAAAAAAGGAACAGACAGCGCAGGAGGCAAGAGGAGGCAGGCCCACAGAGCAGGTGGGTTTGCAAGAACTTTGAGAGAATCTAGGAGAGCAACTGCTGCTGCTTGGGGTGGGGGCTCGGAAATGGGAGGAGAAGGTGTGAGAAGAGAGTGGGTGAGGCAGACAATGAAGGCTGTCAGGAGAGGCTTGTGTGACAGCTCAGAGCGTGGGACGGGTGTGCGGGTGAGGGTGGGGTCGCCTCACGGGGGCTCTGAGGAGCAGGGAGTTCGGCGAAGGTAACAGCAAAGGTGAGAAATGCAGCCAGGGCCCCAGGTCCCAGACTGCCTGAACCTCCAAAAGTTTCTGAACCTGCACTTGTCATTCCACTTAAGGATCTCACCAGGAGTTTCTACGTTTCTACGTTAACCTTAGTAGATTATCCTCACTCTTGCGAAAGAAGAAACAGACTCAAAGGAGAAACCAATGCAATCCCAGGCTTTGCAGAAGAAACAGCAAATACGGAGTCAGAATTCAAATCTGGGTCCTTTTAACTCCAAGGGACATAGCCAGACACCCCGGGGCCTCAAGAGCCTCTCCCGAAAATGGGTCAGACTCTCCTCGCTGGGGCTCCTTCCCTAATTAGAAGTCATTCGTCCCTCATCTGGCCTCTGAAACCGTGAGTCCAGGTTTGAACATTTTGGTCTCCTAGGAATAAAGAAGCCGGAAAGGTCCCAGTTACAATGACCAACGCCATCAGCATGATTATCAGCCACAAACATGTATGGGGAGCCATGAAAATGGGCAAGAAGTTGAAGCCAGTGAGCGGGAAAATGAGGATAATGCCCTCTGCCTTCAAGAGGATGTTTTGGTCCCTACTGGCAAAACCAAGCTCGGAGCACTAGCGTTCGGGGATTGCAGATCCTGGGCCCCCAGGGGGGCAGGAAGGGGGGAGAAGAGATGTGATGAAGTGAGTGACAAGCTTTGTCAGCTTCAGTTACCAACCTAAACCATGGGCTAGACTCCTCCTGCCACCCGGCCCTTTGCATACAGTCTCTGCTGGCTGGCTGTCCTGGAGCCTGAGATCAGGGCAGGCATGCTCCTGCAGTGCCAGGGCCTGCGGTCCCCACCTCTGACCTTCCTCAAATACCCTCTGCCCCCCACAAGAAGTGCAAACAGCAAATGTCCCCCATGGTGCACAGCAAGTACATGATGGGGCGTCAGTCCCCTATTCTGTAGAACAGAGATATCCTCTAGGTTGGCCTGAGGAGTGAGTCACTACCCTGAAAAGCACTAACTGTGCCAATCAAGACTGTTGCCAACACTCTTACTGTCTGAGAAAGGGATGGACAGATGTGGAGCCCAGAGAGGCATGTCTTCCCCCATCTTTCCCCTTCCTTTGCTTCTCTGGGACAGGGAGGGGAGCAGGAGCTCACAATTAGCACTATCAGTGAGAGATCAGGAGTCTGCCAGGAGACAGCAAGCCTGGGTTCTGTTTCTGGCCTCTCTACCTCCTGGTGTGACTTTGGGCAAGTTGCTGAGACTGTGTGCGTGTCAGCGTCCTGGTCTGCAACAGAAGGACAACAACGGTACTTTCCCCATAGGCTGGTTTGAGGATTTTATACTCACTAATAAGTGCAAACTGCTAACACATTATTTTTTGTTTTTATCAAAAGAGTGTATTATTCTACTCTTCCATTACTGGGGGACAGCAGCTCTCTCCTTTCTAGAAAATGCCAAGAATTTTCTCAGAGCTGAGGTCTCCATCATCTTGGGTCAGAACGGTGGGATGAGAGCTCACCACCTGCTTCAGCCGCGAGACCACCGTCTCCATCCACCTGGAAGTCCTTAACCTGGGGCCCGGGCCACAGGTTCTCCAGTACCCATCCCAGGAGCCTCTCGCCACAGGTGCTGGGGAATCGGCTCCGTGGCTGGAAGCGTTGCCTTGTTGCGGCGCTGCTCGCTGGCCTGGGAGAAGTTGGCTGGTGTGCAATCCTGGCAACCGCTCAGTTTAACACTCTGCTATATTCATCTCGAAATTCTTAGGGCCCCGCATTTTCATTTTGCACCGGGCCCCACGAATTACATAGCAGGTTTAGCAGGCCTCTCCACCTGTCTCCCAGTGGCTTCTCCTGTCACATCCAGGGCTCCATGTTTGAGAGCTTCCCCCATGTCAGGGCTTACCTGGATACCTAAGGCTGCGCTCCACCTTCGACCCTTGTTCCCTACAGTCTCTTTTCAACAAAGCAACCAGAGGATCCTTTTGAACTAGGAGTCAGAATCCTATCACCCTTGCTCAAACCCTCTAGTAGTCCTCATCGCACTCGGAATAGAAGGCAGGACCAAGTCCTGACAGGGGCCTTGAGGCCCTTCAGAATCTGCATCCTTCCCTTTCCTCACTGACTTCTTCTCTGGGGTCCTCCCTTCACCTCCCCCCTGCTCCAGCCATACTGGCCTACTTGCTCTTCTGCAAAAACGCCAGCAACCATATTCCCACCAGAGGGCCTTTGCTCTGATTGTTCCCTCTGCATGGGACACTCCGATCCCAGACATCCTTTCCAAACAGAGGACCAAACAGCCCTTTAATGCTGGAGAAGTCTTCTAAAATCATCTCTATCCCCTTGTTCCCAAGTTGGTTGACACTTAATCCAGTCTTCAAAAAAGTATGGTGCATTGGCAAGAATGTGAAGAAATTGGCACCCTGGTACAACCAGTTGCGGGGGGTGTAAAATGATGCAGCAGAAAACAGTATGACAGTTCCTCAAAAAATTAAACACAGAATTACCATGGGACCCAGTAATTTCAGCTTGGGGGATACAACCCAAAGAACGGAAAGCAGAGACTCAAAGAGATGTTTGTATGCCCATGTTCCCAGCAGCATTACTCGCCACAGCCAAAATGTGGAAACAACCCAAATGTCCACAGGTAGACGGGTGAACAAAATGTGGTATGTGCACACAGTAGAATAGCACTCAGCCTTAGAAAGGAATGAAATTGAATCCATGCGGCAAGACGGATCGACTTCACAGAAATCACGCCGAGTGAAATAAGCCAGACACAAAAGGACAGACATCGTGTGATTCAACTTCCATGAGGCAGAATTCATTGAGACAGAAATTAAAATGGTGGTTCCCAGGGGCTGGGGAGGAATGGGGAGTTGTTATTTAATAGGAACAGAGTCTCTGCTTAGTACGATGGAAAAGCTCTGGAAATGGCTGGGGTGATGGTTGCACAGCCCGGTGAATGTGCTGATTGCCACTGGACTGGACACTCAAACATGATCAAAATAACAAACTTGATGTTGTGTATATTTCACAGAACAAGAGAAAAGCCTGAAGGTAGAAGATTCTGTGAAATCTGGAATCCACTCTGGCCCCCGGACTCCCTTCTGGACTCATCAGCCTCCTCCATAGCCACCCCATGGTCTGACTCTGATCTCAGGTGACAGTGACCACCTTGCACATGGGTGGCTGGGTCTTGGCCCGGTGCTGGAGCGGGAAGGGGGTGCTCCGGCTCTGTCGCACCCCCTAGTGACAGCATGTGTAAGGGACCCTCAGACCCAGATAAACGCGCACAGCCCAGGCCGCTGACGAAGAGACAGGCCCTGTGAATAGATGGGAAGCTCAAAAGGAAAAAGCAGTCTCTGGTGAGGCCTCAAGGCAACTCTGAATTCCATCTCCAGTGCTCTGAGTTGCATGAAAGCCCCTTGGAGGGGCAGGTGGTGGCCACAGTGCATGACAAGGAGGAAGGGAGGAGGCTTCTGTCCTCTGCAGCCCAGCCTGGAAGCTGCCCCCAGGCCAGTGCTTCAGGAGTGTGAAGTGGATCCGCACAGCCTCTCCCTTGGAGCAAGCTCCAAGACTCGGGGCTCTCCAGGCCTGGCCTTCCCCACCACTGACAAGGCTGAGAGAGGAGAAGGAAACTCTTCCGGCCTCCTGGAGAGCTGGAGGTGCTCACAGCTCTGCCCCAGCCCCAGCCCCAGCCCCAGGGCGGAGTGTGGTGGGGCGGGGCAGGGCCGCCAGGGCTGAGCTCTGGCTCCCACCTTCCTGGAGGCTCCCACCTTCCTGGAGAAGGCCGAGTTCTTCAGGGAGAGAACTCCAGATGAAGAAGGGCCCGCCTCCTGGGCTAATTTTAGGCTCACAGCATCAGCGGTGTTAGCAGCAGCTCCCCGAGCAAAACCCCCTGTACCACTTGGCTAAGGAGGCTTAAACTCTGGGGCCAAACAGGAGAGGGAAATATGCACATGCAGGCACCCCCACCGGCATGTGCGCGCACTCTTCCTTCAGGCAGGCCTTGGAAATGCTCTGTCCTGCCCTAGGAAAGGGAGGGAACTGGTCAACGCTCCTCACTCCCTGTAGCTCTGACCCAGGAAGGCCCCAGCGAATGTCCTGAACCATGTGACCTGTGATTCCCGGCTCTGAGGGCCTGAGGTCGCTAGGCCCCAGGCAGAGACCCTGAGGGAGATTTAATAATAAATAGCCTGCAGCTCACAGCTGCAGATGGGCCCAGCTGTCTCCTCTGAGAACAGAATGAGAAGCTCAGCAGTACATATTATCAAGGAATTTGGGTGGACTTGAGGCTGAATCTTCCAACCAAGAGAAACCTCAAACACAGAGCCGCAGAGCTCCTCCCAGAGCATGGCTGTCACAGAAGGCTGCCTCTTCTGCCAGGCTTGGGGCTAGCTCAAGCGTGACCCACATGCAGACTGGGGGTAGGGGGACACTTAGAGGGCCAATCGAGCCCTTGATAACACCTGCTTGTACTTCCTGCATATACACTGCCTGGGGCTCAGAGATGCTAAGAGTCTTGCCCCCATCACACAGCAGGTAAGGGACAGAGCTGGGATCTGAAAGCAGGTGTGTCCTTGTAAAGCCTATCCTCATGCACTGTCCTTTCTCTGACCTCAGAACCAAGCTCCAGGGGACTGCAAACTGTTCCTTCTTTGTCCTCTCCCCATTAAAGTCACAAGAACTGGCCTTAAGCTTCGGTGTCCCTCTTTTCTCCCAAACTCCCATGCTGAAGCTCAGCTCTAGCGCCATCTCTGAGCCCAACATTTCCAATTTGCAGAGCACAGAGGCCCCTCGCATCACCCTGCTGTCCCTGGAGCCATCCCTGCGCCTATGACCCCTCAGCTGGGAGAAGAAGGGGACAGCAGGACTTCAGGGAGGCAGGGACCAAGCGGAGGACAATCCCTACAGTCTCCTTGAAGTCCCTGGGGCCCCGCCCCGGTCCTCGAAGTCATAATATTTACAGGGAACACTGAAAAGCCAGCCACCCCGCAGCTCCGCCTGGCTGGCAAGTTGCTGCAAACAGCAGATGTCTCTGAACAATGTGAACACGGCCCCCTCTCCCCACTCGGCGCCCTGCTCCACTCGCAGTAAACAAATAAACAAATACACGGCTGGAGCCAAGAGAGCTGCCCTCCCTGCAGAGGTCACCCTCGAGCCGGAGTTGCACACTTAGACTCCATTTGAGAGCAAGTCCTTCTAGGGGCAAAAAATGTCCATAGCAGACACACACACACAACCAGTGCTATAATCTGTGTGTGCGTGAGACAGGGGTGGGGGGAGAGAGAGAGGCGGAGGGGGGTGGAGAAGGGAGAGGGAAGGAATGTCAGTAGAGCCAAAATGCTTATTTTATCAAAACCTTTTATAAATAAGCCCACTTAGCCCCAGCCAGACGTGCAGCGTCAATGCCAGAAATCGTGACTCGTCAACTTTCTGGAGACCTGGGTGGTGAGACACAGGTGTGTACAGCAGGGTAGAGGGACCTGCAAGGTTCGTGAATGCTTATCCCTGCGCCCTCCAGCCCCTAGAACTCCCACAAGGAGCCCTATCTATCCCCAAGTTGACTAGAAAGCCCAAGTCCGAGTCCCACTGCACCGCTTACTTGCTGGGTGACTTTGAACAGATTACTTAAGTGCTCTGTGCCTCAGTTTCCCATCTGTAAAATGGAGAGTAACAGGGTCTGTATTTGAGAGTCATGGAAATTAGATATTAGCTATTGTGACGATGATCCCATTGTCCATTTTTCTTCCTTCCATTTCATGGTCGAAAAGACTACTTCTGTGGACCAGCAGAGAATCATCACCACCACCATCTTCCTCCCTTCAATCCCACGGCAGTGCTCCAAGGCAACTGTCCGTATCCCCATCTTAGAGGCTCAGAGAAGCTTCGCGACTGGCCTGAGGTTGTGGGGAGGCTTGTCCTAGACACAGTCGGAAATAGAGGCATCGGCCCCGTACAAAGGCTTTCGTAAGAGCCAGTTCTTCAGAACCCAAGAGGCCAAGAGAAAGTGAGGGAAGCCACACAGGTGTGCAGGACCCTGGGGCTGGGGCCAGGCTGGGCGCCTCAGCCTTGACACCTCACACCCTTTGGTGCCCAGAGCCCTGAGTTCCCAAGAGAGTTCCCAAGAGAGGGTCTTCCACAGGATGTTAGCAGCCCGGGACCCTGACTCCCACACTGGCGATCTCCCTACTTCCCAGAACGCTGCCACGATGCTCTAGCTCTCTACCCTAGCACAGGCCTGTCTTCCACACCGGATGTTCCCTTCTATCCGGGTGGGTCCTGGTCTATGCCTGCTGCTTCGGAGCAATGATTCATGGTGCTCCCTCCCCTTCACTGTCAAAACTGTCTTGGTTTTGATGCTCAATTTTATGGTCCCCATACTCCAACACCACCCTCCCTCCTGTCAGGGCTCTCGAGCCCTGGGCCAAAATCTGCTACCCAAGGGGACATCCCACCCTCCTTGGGCAGTTCCAAGGACCTTTAAGAAACACTCCTGACCAGGCTCCTTTACTTTCCAGGCTGTGGAAACTTTCTTCCCACGATGCCTGCCTGCCCCCACTGCCTGTGACTTCTAGAAGCAGCACAGCTGGGTCTTCTCAACACAGCACAAGTGACCAAAGGTCATGAGCCTGTCAGTGTGGAAGGCGACTCCAGCAGAAACTGGCCACTCCAGAATAGAGAAGGGAGGCGGCCAGATGCATCACCGCACATGGCCTGCGGACACATGAGGTCCATGAGAAATCACCACGTCTTCCAGAAGAGAAAATTCCCTCAAGTTCTAGTCTGCTCAATCATTGCTCCTTTCATTCATTCATCCCACAAAAATTGATTGAACATCCGTGAGGTTCAAGGCTATGTCCTACAGTCAGTGAAACCATAACTCACAAAATTAAAATATATAGAAAACCTAGAGAATAAGGGTGGAAATACACACAACATATATACAGATTTAGTTACCAGTGCTTGTGAGTTGTGAGCTATCCCAGGGATATTGTGACAATCCCTGGAATCAGGCTTTAAAATGCATTAGATGATTTTGTTCAATACATTTACCTCATTGGTGATGTTTCAGCCCAAGGATATTACACTGTTATTTAAATGAGCCTAGATTCTGAGACCTCTTCTACATGCTCAGAAAATACCAAGGGTTGGGGAAGCTAGTCAAGGGAAAAAAATCAATTCAGCCAAATTCATTGACCTGGGAGTTTGTATTAATTGCCCAGGATGTGACCAGGACGACAAGAAGCTGGGGGGGAAACCACAGAGGGAATACACGAAGTCAGAGTAATAAAAATATGCAAATTCAACAAACTGCAGAGAGAAATCTGCCTCTTGCTGAGGACATTCAGCCCAGCCCAGCCATGAACACAAGACATTGAACTAAGAGACAGAGTAACCTCCCTTAAAAAGACCTATTAGCAGATGCAAGAGAGAATTTATCTTCACACAACATTAATTAGACAAACGGACCGAGGCCAGTGGCAGGCCAGGCACTCTGCTAGGGCTAGAGAAATCAGCAATAAATAAAGCCTGTCTTGGATCTTGAGACACACCCAGTCTAGGGGGAGAGAGACAAAGAAAACCAGAGAGAGCACAATAGCTAGGTGAGTGTAGTCCCCAAAGGGCCCCAAGAACGGAAGGAAAGAGCCCATCTCAGTGTATTGAGACATGGCCCAGGAAGGCTTCCTGGAGGAGGTGATGTTTGATTTGGGCTCAGGAATGCAGAGGAGCAGTGGCAGAGTGGGCAGCAGGAGGGACAGAAAGCATTCCAAGGAGGCTTGGAGAGACAGCTATGCAAGTATACAGGGCAGATGGGGGAATCCCGCACCGAGGGCTGGAATGGCCAGGAAGCAGTACGCTCAAACCTGAGCTACAGAAATGTAGCATCACAGCTGTGTAGCAAACGCACCAAAGAGGGAGAGAGCAGAGTCAGGGCAACCAAGTCAGGGCTGCTGCAATGGTGTGGATGAGAGATGAGGGGTAGAACAGGGCAGTGGGGTGGGGAGGAACGGCGAGAACATTTCAGGGTCAAAACCATCAGCCCAGGTACCTGGGTGGCTCAGTGGGTTAAGCCTCTGCCTTCCGCTCAGGTCATGATCTCAGGATCCTGGGATCGAGCCTGCTTCCCCCTCTCTCTCACTGCCTGCCTCTCTGCCTACTTGTGATCTCTGTCTGTCAAATAAATAAATAAAATCTTAAAAAACAAACAAACAAACAAAAAAAAAACCCATCAGCCAAAGGGACACACAGCCTGGGAGCGACAGATAGCTGTTTATCTGCGAGGCCTGGGCCAGAGGGACAGATACGCGGACAATTACTGAATCACAGAGGTGGGCAAGATCAGCTAGAAGAGAGCCCACTATGGACTGGGAAACAATGCTCAAAGAGGAAGGAGAGAACCAGAGGCCAAGACAAGAGATGGTGCAGGAGTGTCAGGAAAGAGGCGGAGCCAGGCTAACAAGAGGGGGAAGACCAGAAGCTAAGAAACCTCAACCATGTGGCAGCCAGGAGACCCCAAAATGTGTAGCAAGAGCCACTTTCATCCTGGGGGGTAGAATTGGGGAGTTAGGGAGACGCATGGGCTGGGAACACCCTGTCGGAAAGACTGGTGGTGACAAGGAAGAAAGAGAATATGGGGATGCAGGCAGGCCTGGGGGAGGAAGAGGATGGGTGTGTACATGGGAGAACCGGTGGCCACGCTCAGCATCTAAGGGAGGGAGCCGAGGAGGGAGGAGGCTGAGTGAAGGCCAGGAGGGATGGGGGGAGGGAGGTGGCCTGGAGGGACAGAACAGAGGCCAGGACAGCAGGAGCAGGTCCTGAGCGTGGCTCTGAGAGGCCGGGAAGGGTATGTAGGAGGTCAGCTGAGAGAAGGAGGGACAGAGGTTGAAGGGTCTTCGGTGAGGCATGGAGTTCATGTGCCAGCAATGAGGGCTCGGGTGACACAGGCCTGGGAGCGAGAGAGACAGTGAAGACGCCTCCAGCCAGCCACTCTGGGGAGGAGGATGTGAATAAAACCACAAACCTCATTAGAGATCCTTGCTAGGAATTCCAGCCCAGAAGGGGAACTGGCTCAGAAGAGTCAGGAACACAGCCCGAAGAGTTTCCTCTGGGCTCGAATTTGTAGTCCTGTCCCTACATCTTTCGATCCCTTTGCCCCCGATGCCAGCAGGGTGCCTCTGCCCATGGAGAGTTCTCCCCAGAGAACCCACACACACATTCCCTGCACATCACAGCCGAACCCCTCGTCCAGCACAGTCCACATCTGTTTCTTGCTCTCGGCGATGCCCCCAGCAGAGCACTGCATGCAGGGAGGCATGTGACAAGCAGATGAGAGGGACACTAACCCAGAGGTTAGAAAAACCTATAACTTTCCCCCTCGCTGACCACAGGGTCAATCAACTCTCCCAGAATAAGTACTTCATGTCCGAGGCTCTGAGCAGGATCAGCTCCAAAGGAGAGCAAACATGACCTAAACCTAATTTAATGGAGAGGACACAGATGTCCAAGCAGGCCTCCAAGCCCCAAGAAACAAAGGGGACAGAGCATGCTGGGGAGCCTGGCTTGTAGGGAACGGCAAATGGTCCTGTCCTTTCTCAAGAGCAGCGGGGGGTACAGGTGGGGGCTGAGCCAGAGGGAGGGCCAGGGAAATGCTCCTGCGCAGGGCTGCCCACAAGTGCAGAGCAGGTGGCCCTGGATGACGGGTGACTGCCAGTCCCCAAACCATCAAGATTCTAGCTTTGGTCACAGGCTGGGAAGTTGGACAGACACTTGGAGCTACCAGCTCGGACAAGAGACCCCCCCTCCCACCCCCACGCCCTCACCCCACTACCCTTTCCTGGCAGACACAACTCACAGCCGGGCCTGACTTTTTTCGTGGCTTGTGGCCAAATGGGGAAAGACAGGGAGCTGGTGGCCTGGAAGCCTGCAATCAGGGCAGGTGCGGGACAGCCTTCGGGGGACCGCTAGATCGCCGGGTACTATGCCAGGCTTTGCCCCACCCTCTACGCCCTTGCCCTGCACCCTCAAGCCCGACCCTTCCTGCACATGCTGGTGGAACGGGCCGCAGATGGCCAGCCTTGCTGTGTGCGACCTGGTTAGCAGGGTCTCTAACTGAGGCATGCACAGGTAGTCTTCAGGAGCCCAGGACCCCCTAAGAAGATTTTGAGCTTTCTTTGTGTGTACAGAGGTGCACTGGGAGGGTTTACAGCTTTCCTTTGATTTGCAGAGGGGCTGAGACCCAAAGGAGGATAAAACGTTGTTTTCAGGGACTCAGAGGTGCCACAGAGTAAGGAACAAGGGCTGGGCTGGGCTCTGAAGTAGCTGTGGGTGAAGCCACAGGGCATCCTGGACCTGGCAGCTGGGCTGCCCAGTCACATCCCCAGAACGGCCTCGTCCTGCTCCTTTCTTCCCCTTAACTTGCTCAAGGTGGCAGGCTGAGGTCTGTACCCCCGCGGGGTCATCTCTGCAGTCTGTCCCCCAAAATCTCATGAAAAGGAAGAACTGACTCAAACTTTAAGAACTACAAACAGAGACTCATGGGGGCAAGGTGGGCACTTTGAGGTTTCCCTCCTCCCTGGAATGAGGTGGCCAAAGCTGACTTCAGAAAACCAGAAGCAAACACTACCAGCACGCTGTGCTGACTCAGCCTTGGGTGGGAGCCAGCACACTTCCCAGCTGCCCCTCCTGGAGCTCAGGGGACCGCCCAGCGCACCTGCGCACGAGGCCCAGCTGCCCAAACAGACTGTCCAAGGGGTTCCCGGAAGCTCAAAGAATGTGCTGGCATGCTAATCCCTCCCGGGTGGGTTGGGAGGAGATGGATGGGAAAGGAAGCAAAAGTGTGTGGGTCTGAGATGAAAAAAAATGAGCTACATTCTGAGACTCTCGAAACACGTGCCATCCCCAAGGCTGTTGGGCCACTAAACTAGGCCAAACGCACTCTTCCTAACCGGTCCATGGTGCTGCTGCCCAATGACCACAGACTGTCTAAACACTTCCAGATGTCCTTGAGGGCCATGCTGGAGACAGCAAGAGCAGCTCGGACAAAAAAAGTGAAAGATCATCTCTTGGGAAAGACCGGCTATAAATTACAGTTATGACTTCCCACCCAAAGGAGGGAGAAACCCCCGGTACTGAGGATGGACACCAGACGATGGGATTGCCCTTCCTGAGAGGCAGCCCTCACTCAGTTGAGGAGGCTGAGAAACAGGGACACTCCAGGGGCTGACACCCTGCTGCAGCCCAGCTCCCACCACCTCCCCTTCCCAAGCCCCAAATGCCATGGAATGGAAATAGGACTAAAATAACTTCAGCCCATGAAATGTGCTGGGCTGTCTCCAGGGCCCAGGGCTCCTGTTAACTCCAAGTGGTGACGCGCAGGCAGTCCCCTGGGCCTTGGACCACCCTTGGCCTTGTACAACCCCGGGGATGCCCCGCATGGGGTAGACTGGGCAGGCTAAGGGATGGTCAAGCCCAGGGAGTCCCTACAACCAGCTCTCCCAGCCATCTGCTCCCAGCCTCCATACAAGTAGCCCCCCACTCCTCTCCAATCCCAGGAGCACCCGCAGTCCCCACCATGCTCCCCTCCCTCATGGCTTCCTCATCATGCAGGGATTCTGAGAGTAAGGGCAGGGCCCTTACCAGAGGCCCCAACAGAAGCAAGGCAGCTGACACAGGCCTCGGGAGGCCTGCCTGCTCTGGACAGGTGCCTCCTCCTCGCATCGAATTTACTTCCTGTAATTAAGAAAAATTCACTATGTAGTGACCGGAGTGGGGAGGCAAGTTACAAAACAGTACATTCTGTATTATACTTATGTTGGTTTTAAACGATTAGAAGGACATACAGAAATGTCTTAGAATTAAGGGTGATTTTAGTTTCTCCTTTATACATTTTTTAAATTTTCCAGATGGTGTTCAAGAGACATGTGTGGCTTTTATGATCAGACAGAGAGAACTACAAATGCAATAAAGATTTTTTTTTTTTCCTCAGAGAAACCTTGAATGGAAAGCTCCGTGAGCTCGAGGTGGGGGATGAAACCTGCCAGGTGTTACAAAGTCTGAGGAAAAAGTGGAGATGGCTGGTGTGTTCAGGTGAGGATGTGTGTTCAGGCGCCCCTTTGAGGCACTTATAAACCCCACAGTTAGAGATCAAGAAGCCATCTCCAACCCACTTACCCCAGAATGGAGACCTGAGGCCTGGAGGATATGAAGCGGACCTACAGTCTGTTAGCCAGGGGGTAGTGGTAAAGCTGAGCCTGAGCCTGAGCTCAGCTTCTTGACCACAGGCACAGGGCACTGATACTCCCCCCGCCCCCCTTCATCTCTGTGCCGGTTTCTCTCTCCCTCTCTCTTTCTCACACACACACGGACATGGACACACACGCTGCCCTTCTGTGTCCCACCACCCACACATGGAACAAGCTATTTTTTGGTGAGGGGAGGATACCAGCATCCTCAGGGAGGTCCTCACCTTCTCCCCCTCCTCAAATGGCTCCAAGGACATGTGACCCTGACTGCACTGGGCCTAGACAATGGTACCCAGGGGGAAGGCTGTGGGCACTGCAGGGTCTACATCAGGACACAGTCGAGGCATACATCTGAGCTGGCACAGACACCCAGGTCCCCTTCGTCAAAACCTCCCCCCCCAGCAACACACGCTGTACCAACACCGCGGTCCCCCAGAGGTGCAAAGGACCACAGGGTTTAGGAGCGGGGCAGGCTTTAGTTCAAACCGGTTCACTCAGAGCTGAGCTCTGCGGCCGTGGGTATGTTATTCCACTTCTCTGAGTTCCCGTGCAAAATGAGGACAAGGACATGAACTCCTAGGGGTGTGGTGTCACATGAAAGCAAGATAACACGTGCACAGTGCCCATTTGGGCTGGCCTGGCCAGGTGCACGCTAGCTGGCAGCCACTGGGGCCACCAGCAGGGACCTCTGCAGACCAGTGCCAGATGCCAATGGCTCACCCCCATTCTAGCTGCCCTCTTTCCCTCTTTCCCCAGCTGCTGAGAACTCTGGCCCACCACGTACAACATCAGATTTTAAGACGGTGACATTCTAAATTCTTTTCTAACTTTAAAAATATTTTTTCAACCGCTTAGCTGAATTTGACTTAAAACAATTTTTTTTTACCCAAATCAAAGATAATGAAATTTTCCCACCTTAACAAATCAACTATTTTTTAGTTGATTTCAGATCCTTCTGGGGGATCTGATTATTTTTGCATTAAAAACAATGTGTATTTACAGTGGTACCTCATCCTTCCACAGCACAGCTTAGAACCCAGAAATAACCAAAAAGGCACCGTATGGGACAAAACAGAGGTCGCTTAAGACTATGCACTCACATTCATGAACTTTACCCAAAAGTGATAATCTCGGGTTATCACTAGGTACCTGATAACTGTTAGTCTCCGCAAATTCTAATAATATAGTTGCCAAGCTTGTGCAGTTTAGAAATAGCAAATTAGAAGTGGAGGTGGTGGAGTGGGGGTGGGAGAGGTGAAGAGTGGCTTGGGCAGGCACTGTGATAACTTTCAGAAGTGACAAGTGACGGTCTATTAAGGAGAAAGACAGATCATGATTTTTTTAAAGTATGCTTCAGTGATCCAAAAGACTCAGCAGCTGGGGCTTTTTAATATGGGAGCAAACATCCTCACGCCCACCTGCCCGCCTTGTTCTGTAGCAAAACATGCTCATTTACTCACACAAGGATTCCCCAAATCACACAGAAAAGGTTATACCGGGAACCACTTAAGGAGGTGGACGAAGTACATATTTTAAGAAGAACATCTATCAAAAATAGTTATAATAGGGGCGCCTGGGGGACTCAGTTAGTTAAGCGTCTGCCTTCGGCTCGGGTCATGATCCCAGGGTCCTGGGATGGAGCCCAGCGGCAGGCTTCCTGCTCAGCAGGGGGCTGCTTCTCCTTCTCCCACTCCCCTTGCTTGTGCTCTCTTTCTCTCTCCCTCTCTGACAAATAAAATAAAATCTTTCAAAATAATTATAAGAATAAATGCTGGCATAAATTCTTTTTTTTTTAATGATTTTTATTTATTTATTTGTGAGAGAGCATGAGAGGAGAGAGAGATCAGCGGGAGAAGCAGACTCCCCGCCAAGCAAGGAGTCCGATGTGGGACTCGATCCCAGGACTCCAGGATCACGACCTGAGCCGAAGGCAGTTGCTTAACCAACTGAGCCACCCAGGCACCCCAATGCTGGCATAAATTCTTAATTATTTAGAAAAAGCAAGCCGCACAGAATGGCCTCCTCCCTAAAGCTTCCGGGGAGCAGCGGGGTTACCATGCAAACTACATTTCTTTGTTTTCTTTAAAGTGAACATTGCCCTTTGGACTTTTCCTCCTTCCCTGGGCCATGTGTGATAAGCAGAAGGACTTCCCACTCTCAAGGACACAGACTTTTCTCCACTCACAGGGCCCATCAGACCCATGCCCAGCATCCAGACCAAAACCTCAGTCCGGCATCTCCTGGGCCAGACAGCTGACACACGGGCCATCCAAGGCACGCAGTGTCCCCAGAGTCGGGTCTCCACTGTGGCCCCAGGACATACCCATACCCCAACCCTATCTGCCTCCTCTCCCACAAACACACCCACCCACCTCCACGCTACTTGGCTTCGTCTGCCGTTAGTGCTCCTCAGCATGCCTCACAGTGCAGGGCCTGCTAGCTCTCCCCCCACCAAAACCCTAATCCACCTGTTGAAACCCCCTTCACCTGGCAGGCCCTGCCTGAGGCTTCCCTTGAGCTCTTTCCCATCCTGTACTTAGTGTAGCTGTGCGCACACCTGCCTCCCCGACTCCGATAGATGGTAAGCTGGGTGCAGACAGAACCGGCCTGTGTGGTTGCCTCCAGGAACAGCACAGCAGTCAGCACTTAACGGGCGTTCGATAAACTTCTGCTGGATTTGAAAACCCGTGTCCACTCCACTGTCCTGCTTTCCAGAGCACACAAAGGCATGCACACCCGTGGGCACCCCCACATGCAGGCCTCACCCTTCCCACCACTTCGGGGAAACTCACACACGATGTGCTCCCAGAATTAGGAAGGAAGCAACGAGGTCCAGCTGGGACGGAATTCCCCCTTGCCCAATAAGGACTTTATGCTAATGTTTTTCTCCATAAACTCTAAAAAATAGAAGGACTAAATTTGTTTCTGTACTGGTGTTCCTGAGAATGGGTGGAACTAGGTGGAAGGGAAAGGGGCTCTGCCAACAATTGCCTCGGCATCTTGCCTCACTAACTTTTTCCTTATTCTTTGTTTACGGCACAGTGCAGGGTGAAGCAGAAACTTCCAGAACCCCTAAGTCCTTCTTTTCTCCCACCTCACCAGACAGCAGTCTCCCCCAGCCTCAAAGACTGCCATGGAAAGGAATAGCAGACTTAGTCCTTCTAGCACTTCCAGATCTAGAAGTTCTTTCTGACGTCTAGCTTAAATCCCTCCTGTTTGGGTTGAAGGATCTTCTTTCCCATTCTCAACCATTTTCCCCCTCTGAGCTTAAGGGAACTGGATTTTTTCCAACCAGAGTGGAAAAAGGGATGAGGAAAAGGGCTTACCCTAGTGCTGGCTCAAGCTCTGTCTTATCTTAGGGATAAAACAGTGAGGGGCACCGACGTGGCACAGTCGGTTGAGCGACTGACTCTTGGTTTCTGCTCGGGTCACGATCTCAGGGTGGTGAAATGGAGCCGCCATCAGGCTCAGCAGAGTCTGATGAAGTTTCTCTCTCCCTCACCCTCTGCCCCTCCCCCACTCACACGCATGGTCTCTCCCTCTTTCTCTTTCAAATAAATAAATAAATCTTAAAAAGCCAAAAAAGCAAGCATCAGTGAAGGGGCCTGTGTGGGGGAGACAGGGCAAGAGGCTGCTGGGTAGAGTGTAGAAGAGGGGACAGACAAAGAGGAAGAAGGGAAGTTTAAGGGTTAACCCTCCTGTCACAAAGTCCCGCCAGCCAGCGGCAGGGCACGGACAAAGCTGCTCACAGGTGCTTGGCTTCCATTACCCCCTTGTCTGGGATGCCCCACCCCTCAGGCTTGCAGCACCTAAGCCAGTGTGGGCTGCCCTCCTCCTCAGAGCACTGGCAACAGGTGCCCATCGCCATGGCAACCAGCTCTCCAGGCACCGGGAGACCAGGTCTCATCAGCAAGGAGGCCCCCAGGTGGCCTCTGACACAGCCTCCTTCCTCCAAAATCAAGGGCTCTGCCAAGCCCTGGGCTGAGACACGTCATCTGGCTACAGAGTGACAGAGAGGCCAGTGTGCGTCCTGACTTGGACCAGTCATGCAGGCCATCACACGGTCTGGAAGGGTCTGCTGGAGAGATCCCAGGGCTGAGATGACACAGGGACACTGGAAGGCGCTCACTTCTTGAGATTTTGCAAGGATGAGTCAGAATATTGCCCATCTCTCATCACCACACCACTTGCCCTTCATCACCTCTGGTCTGGATTTCACGCCAATCTCCCCTACTCCAAACCATCAAGCTCACAGCTGCCGCCACTACCAGGATAATCTTCTCCAAATACTATTTTTATCCAATCACTCTTCAGTGCCTAAAATAGATTGCTCTGGCTTATCAGCTCTCATCTAAACCTTTATGGTATTTACACCCCCACACACTCCAAATTCAACACTAGGTCCCCACCATTCCAGCTACACCAGTCTTCTCTACCAATTTTCCCATTCTACCATGTTTTCTCTGCTAGTGCCATCATGCCCCCCCTCCCCTCACCCTGCCTCCTGCATGTCTTTGCCATCTGGTTCACGTTCAGGTCCCCAACAAGCTATGCTGTAATCTGTCATTGTAATGATGCTGTAAATGACCATCTGATTGTGGACTCCAAATTTCTAATTTCACCGCCAACTCCTCAACTGGGAAACGTATTCTTTCATTGGTCTGTGAGACTCCCCTGTTAGAATGGGAGCTCTCAGAGGACCCACAATGTAGCTTCCTCCATCAGACCAGGCACTCCCTAGGGACCAGCAGCCCAGCTTCCCCATGAAAATTCTCCAGGGACAGAGTTGGGCAAACTATCTCTGCACACCTCCCCCAGAGCCTCAGCCCCTCATGGGCTTCTCTACACCACAACTGTGGCTTCCAAGGCAAGTTGAAGAGTGGAAGTCCAGGGCAGAGCCAGCCACTGGAACTTTCTACAATACTGGAAATGTTCTGTATCTGAGCTGTTCAAAATACCGACACAAGCAACAAGGGGCTATCAAGCACCTGAAATGTGACTGGTCTAAAATGAGATCTATTGTAAGCCTCCAATGATATCAAAGACTCAGGAAAGATAAAATATCTCAATGATGATTTTTTTTATATTGGTTACAGGTTAAAATGATAATGCTTTACATATTCTGAGTTAAATAAAATACAGTGCTAAAAATAAATATATCGGAGGGGCCTGGTGATTCAGTGGGTTAAAGCCTCTGCCTTCAACTCAGGTCATGATCCCAGGGTCCTGGGATCGAGCCCCACATCAGGCTCTCTGCTCAGTGGGGAGTCTGCTTCCTCCTCTTTCTCTCTGCCTGCCTCTCTGCCTACTTATGATCTCTCTGTCAAATAAATAATAAAAATTTTTAAAAAATAAATGTACTGATTTCTTTTCATTGTTTTGAATGTGACTACTAGAAAAATTTTCAAATATACATGCAGCTGCCATTATGTATGTTTCTACTGGATGGACCTGTCTAGAAAGCTCTGGGTGTGTCCACCGGCTTATACCTTTCAGTTACAGGAGTCTCTCTTTGACCCCTGAAGGGTGTAATGAGTGTCCCTTCGGAAGAATGTTCATGACTCACCTTTTTTTCCCCCTCTCCATATTGCTTATTGTAGTAAAAAACACATAAGGAAATCTACCCTCTTAACAAATGTTTAAGTATACAGTACCGCATTAGTAACTTTACGCACATTAGCATACCCCATCACTTTTCTAGTTTTATTTTATTTTGAGGCATGCCTTCTGACGGATGCCTCAAATTTTATTTGATGCCTCAAATATTACAAATTAGTTACTTAAGCTAGACCTCTGGTGCCCTAATGCTGAGACTCTCTCATCCCAGTTGTGCTTTAGGAATAACTGCCATGGGGACAGCACATTTCCTTTATATTGTCCCTGACTGTACCGTGGTGCTTTGGGCACGAGCTAGTTCACACACTGACCCTGTGAAACAAGCAGACCAGTCATGAATATTCATATTAACAGGTAAGAGAACAGAAGGTTAGGGGGTGAAGTGAAGTGTGCAAAGGCCGTGCCAAGATGAGACCTAAACCCTTGACATACAGACGCTCCCTGCAGCGCACGTGCGGGCAGGGCAGTGGACAGAGCTCAGGAGCAGCAGAGTTCTAGCTACGCTCTCCTTGCCCCTACGGAGAGGCTGGGACGGAGTTCCAACAGCGGAAATGTTATTAAAAGAGGAGTAGGTGGAAAGGATAGTGAATAGAGCTAAAATGGGAGCCTGTAGACTGGGGTTCCAGAATCACCTCTGCTCCCTGGACACTGTGCATCCTTGGCTCACCGCTGCTTTCGCATCTGTGTGCTTCGGTCTCCTTGTCTGAAACGTAAGAAGCTGGAGGCTTCCAGAGGCAGCTGGACGGGCACCGCTCACCCAGCCAGTGGGAGTGCCCGCCAGCGCAATCCTTTTGTACAGCAGTTTGGCAATATGTGTCAAGAGCCTTTGAAATGTCCAAACTCTGACCCAGTAATTCCACTTCTGAGAATCATAAGGAAATAATCCTAAATAAGGAAAAAGCTTTATGTGCAAGGACCTTCATCTCAGCACTCCTTAGAACGCTAAAATACTGGGAAGTGAGCGAATATCTAAGAATAGGAAAACGGCTAATCCGATATGGTAAATCCACTTAATGAAGTTATACAATTATGTAAAAGAACGCAGCGTCAACCAAAAATGTGCTTTTGGGGCCATGTGAAAAATGCGGGGTACAGAAAGGCTGGTACTATATAATTGTAATTATGTTTTAAAAAGGAAAACTCTTGTGCTTCTATGGATATGCACATATATATATATTCACAAAACTGGAAGGAAATTCACCATACTGCTAATAGTGGTTATTTAGAGTGATGGGACTTTGGGTCACACTTCAGATGAAGCCTGGCCGGGCTAAAGCAGGTTGGGCGGTGGGGTAGTGGGAGGAGGGCCCGGACAAGGGCCATGAAAAGCCAGAATCATGAGCCAGCCCCTCCAAGACCAGTGCTGGTGGCCCTGAGGGCTTAAAGAAAGCCCAGTTAGGACACAAAAGAGAAGTGCTTTCTGCTAAACTGGACGGGAACCCCTGACCCCCATCTGTCTCCAAACTGAGATAGGCTGAGGACAAAACAGACACAGGGAGGGTTCAGATAAATTAAGATTGGTTATCAAGGGACACAAGGGATGCCTGAACCACAAGCAGGACCTTTTAAGGTTGATGGCGAGGAGGACAGCCCTCCACTCTGCAAACACACTGGCTTGGGCCAGACCCAGAGGTGGAGTCCTGGGGCTGCGGAGCATGGCTCCGACCCAGAGCTACTATTCTTGGGACTGACTGGCTGCCTGACAGCGCGGGACTGCCGGGAAGCTGGGTGGCTGTGTGGCTGACGATGCCAGCAGGATGGTGGAAGGGAAAGGGGACCCTTGTTGTGTAAGAGAGGGTCTGTTCTAAACTGAGCATCCCAAAGCAGAACGGTTCTGAGGACCACGGTTGGGGAAGGTGTTCAGAGAGGACTCTAGTCATGCCTACCGTATTTTCTTCTTGACAAAGAAAATGTACTTACGTTATCTTGATTATATAATCAAAGATTGGCAATAAAAAGTAGAAAAGGAAACCATGAACATATCTCTCGATACTGATGAGATGGGCAAGGAAATCAATGGATTTCTTTACCAGGACCTCCACATCTTGCCTGGTCTTGAGCATCACGAAGAGCACAGATTTAGAGGGAGAAAGACCTGGATTTGAATCGTGGCCCCACCACCTACGGCATGAGGGACCTGGGTCCGGTTTCCTCGTCCGTGAGACGGGGATGGTAAGAGCCACCTACCAGAATCACTAGGAGAATAGTTCAGGCATATTCTTGGGAAGCTCAGCACAGTGAGGAATGGGGTATTATCTCCATCTTCCGAAGGATGTCACCTTCTCCTTCCCTTTACTCCTACCCCACTGCCAGATGCAAGAATCAATCACATCAATCAAAAGCTCCCAATGGTCTCCTACTGACCATGAGATTAAGAATGAATTTGTGAGCCAGCCCTTCCCAGCCTTCGGAGGGCCTCTGCTCACACAACACTCCTCATGAGCCCTGGGTCCTTCCTTCCTCTCTGCTCCTGTCACCATCTTCCTTCTATCTCTTCTGTTTTCGGTCCCGTCTCTTTGGAATCCATGCCCACCCACCATCCCTCCTCTGTGAGGTCTCCCCTGACATCACCAGTCAGAAGGGAATCCTATCTCTCCCACCACCTTCTTACATGCTGATCTGATGACAGTCACCTGCAGGAAGGTGTCCATCCTCTTGACAAAGCAAACATTTCGAGTCTGCTTAGTTTATGAGAAAAGAATTCTTCCCTCAAAGACCTTGGAATCCAGTGAGGAAGAACAGAGATATGCCCACCAGGAAACACTGAGGAGACAGAACATTCGATGGCAAAGTACCAGCAGAAGTAGCTGAGTCGCAACCCTGCGGGGGCCAAGCTCCAAGATGCTACCTTCAGGCTTGGAAAGGGACTTGAAATGCAGCAGGAACTTGGGTTAACAAGCACCAGCAAAGCACACCACTGCTGAGAACAGAAGACCCAAACGAAGGCGCAGTCCCTCTTCCCATAGCTTCCAGCCCTGGACAAACACTGTCCCAGACACAGGGGATGGACAGGATTATCCTTGAGCTGCTGGCCAGCTCAGAGCATCAAGCAGAGGGCCCTCTGGTACCTCTAGCCTTGCCTCACCAGCCCCCGCCCAGGACTTCCCACTCTGGCGGAGCCGGAGGGATAGGGCCAGAAGGCGGGGGGTTGGCCCATGTCCCTGCCTGTGTTTGGGGCCTGGTTCCTGCCTCGTCCCATCTCTCCAGCTGTGTTCTGGAGAGAAGAATGTGCACTATGCCCAGAACAAACACTCACACAGGCTTCCTGGGTGGAAAGACAGCTCAGGGAAAAGCAGGGGGAGCCTCCACCCCCATCAGACCAGGGCTCCTGGCAGCTCTGTGGGCTCTGTGTGTGTGTGTATATGTGTGTGTCCCCAGAGCTACTCTGAGTTCAGCACTAGGGAATTTTCAAATCAGAGGGAGCCATGGTGAGAAAGTCACAGAACCATGGCTCCCTAGCCGGGCACCCTCGGAGGAATCAAGCTGAACATGGACAAGTCAGTGTAAGTCCCCCTGGCTGCAAGGGAAGATGACTGACATGCAGATTTCTGTCTTGTTCTATCTTTTCATAGCCTATCCTCAATCAGCTCCCAAGAGAATGTCTGTCAGAGTAGTCTGGTAAATATGTTTACTTTGGGGTTTGAGCCCCTGCCTCCAGCCTCCTCTGAGCCTCAGCGTGCCTACATAGCACAGACAGAACTAGACCTACCCTCCCTGCCTCTGGAGTGCCATTAGGACAACATAGAGATGCCAGAAGGAAGGCAGTGGGAAGCAAGCATGCTAGAACCACTAGTTAGTGTTTCCTATCAGTGTTGCTGCCGTTTGGCTCTAAGAGCAGAGTTGCTCAGTGAAGACCTATGGGCCAAACAGCGCAGGCTCCCCAGGCCTGGCTGCCATGGTCTTGATTCTGCAGCCAGGAGACCTAGGCCCTCCGTGGCCCGCAATAGCCCCACCCCTGCATGATCCTCCCTCAGCCCCTCTGCGAGTCTCTGAGCACCAGCCAGGAGCTGCCGGAGAGGGACCCGCAGACTAGAGTCTTCTCGGATCACAGTGCGTCTACCTTCCAAATCCTCCTTCTAGGGGCAGAGTCCAGATAGGCAGAGAAGCTAGAACTCCAGCTGGGCTCTGCTTCAGGACCTGCAAGAGTGGGGAGGCACAGAGGACCAGTAGGACCCAGCTTAAAATACGGCCCTTGGCATTCCCCACCATAGCAATCAGGTCTGTTTATTTTTCTGTATTTCAGAGACTTTGACATCTTGTAGCCCAGTCAATTCCTAGAGATAGCAAATGACTTGCCTCTTAACTGCCTGCAAGCCTTTTATAGGCAAATCAATGAACCCAGAGCCCAAAGGGCAAGCACCTCCTTTATCAAGCTCTTACAGGCCAGACTACAACTCCCTGCCCTAATCACCCCAGGGACGGGTACCAAACTCAGGACAGTCCTTATATCCCAGAGGCCACTGAAATGATTCCAACTAGCCCGTCCCAGACCTTCTCACCCTGCCTCACCCATTTCTTCCCTTAGAAAGTCCAACAAAATCTCTCGTTCAGGATTCTGCCTCACAATGCCTCCTGACCCATCACAAGCGCTTCCCCACTGGGGGGTGGGGGGGTCCACAGAGTGACGCCCGCTCCCAGGGAACTATGAGGAACAACAGATCTTTTCAGCGGAAGTCATCCCCTGATCCGTTGGCCTCAACACATCTGAATCATAATAATACCTCCATTTGAAAGCACTCAGAACTAGCGTTCTTTAGTCAGTTACAAAGATAATTTCCAGGTCCCACTGCCCAGCAAAGTGGTGTTTTCATTTGAGTTGGAGGCAGTAGAGAGGAGAGGAAAGGGATTTTTCCTTCTGACGTTGTGCTCTTGAGACTCAAGGCTGTTTCCTTTCTGTCTCTCCCAGGACCACTCAAATGGCACAAACAATGGTTTAACAAGGACCCGCTGCTGTAAAGACGGGAGGGACAAGGACACTCGGGTGACACGGGGTTGAGCAAGCTGACGTTCCCAGCACTCCACCCAGCCGGGCTCCATAAGGCTCTTGACAGCGTCCAGGCCCTCTCTCCCCGCCGTGCCCTGCGCTGACTTCTCTCGGGGCTACACGGCTGTCCTCAGCCGGCCTGACACTTGCACCCTACCCCACAGGCCAGGCCGCAGCTACTGCTGCTGTTTCTCAGGAAATACAGGACCTTTCCATCAGGGCACCAGGTCACCCCTTGGTTTTGGATCAAAATCCCTCAATGTGAACCCATTCACATGCAGGCTTGGGGACATCCTTGGAGTTCAGCCACATTCCCCTGAACTGCCTGCTCATCTCTTCTAGGACTGTGACAGCCCTTAGCTGTCCCTCCCTGCCAGGCTCCCTCAGTCGGCTCTGCCCGCTCAGTCCCTCAAGGCCACATCCCCAGTCGTAACCCTGACCACCAACACTAGACACCCTTCCACTCCTCCCACTCCTCTCTCAGCTCCCCTCCTTTCTCAGAAAATAACCCCTAACATTGGCCCTTAGGTTTCGCCAGTCACAACAAGCACGGCACTGGATAAACAAAATATGATCTCTCCACAGAACTGAATATTATTCAGCCTACCAAGGAATGACATCCTGATAAACGCCACACCTGGGATGAGCCTCCGAGACATGACACTGAGTGAGAGAAGCCAGACACAAAGATACACACGTGTTACATGATTGCATTTACATGAAATACAAGGAGTAGGTAAGCCCATGGAGGCAGAAGCTGGACTAGTGACTGCCAGTGCCTGGGGGAAGGGGAGGATGAGGACAGCCTACTCAAGGTTTTGGAATTGGGTTTGGGGTGACAGCAACGTTTGGGACGAGACAGAAGCGGTGGCCACACAGCACTGTGAATGTGCTACATGCTACCGAATTCATGCTCTTTGAAGTGCCTGACTTCATGTTCTTTGACTGGCCCCTCAATTAAAAAAAAAAAGAATCAGGGGTTCCTGGGTGACTCAGTCAGTTAAGCATCTGTCTTCGGTTCAGATCCTGATCCCAGGGTTCTGGGATCGAGCCCCGTGTCAGGCTCCCTTTTCAGCAAGGAGTCTGCTTCCCCCTCTAACCTCTCCCTGTTCATGAGCACTCTCTGTCTCTCTCAAATGAATCAAAAAAAAATCTTAAACAAACAAACAAAAGAATCAGATTGGGTCATCCATCAGTCCTGTACCATGGGCACACAGGAACGGAAGAGGTGGTCTGTGACAGCACAGAGAATGCTGGACCCACAGTGGCCATGCTAAGCCCCAACTCCGTGTCCTTTGCTGGGGAACCATGAGGCAAGCCATGGACCGTCACCTCCGTGGGATGTCCAACAGCAGGCATACTCTCAAAATGCACGCCTTCAGTGCCACTGGGAGAATTAAATGAGATAATATAGAGACATCCCACAAAAGACACTCATTTGTACACTCAGCAGGAAAATGAGCACACAAAATGTTAGGTTTCAAAAAACCAGCAGACACAAAGATCTAGCTAGGCAAGTTCCATCCATAAATGTCTGTCTCTGTTTGGGTAGGGAAGACCTCATGAACTGGCTGGTGTTTTCAGCGTACGGAATTTTCTATAAAATGGTCTGACAGACAGCGCCTCATGGGAGTCCAGAAGCCAGGTGCTGTTTCCGGCTCTGTCCCTAACAAGCCTGGGACACCTCTGTGAAATCCCTCCCCGCCTAAACCTCAATTTCCTGGTTTGGAGAATGGTTTAACCATGACAACAGCCCAGCTGAAGCAGACACACTCAAGCCTTGGTCTCTCCATGTGCCAGGGGCCGTGCAAGGTGCCATGGGGCCCCCCATTAATGAGAGTAGCTCCCCAGTCCTCAGGGAGTGTGCAACAGCACTAGAAACCCAGGAAGAATGGAAAAGAGAGACAGATGCCCAGCACGCACAGCTCTGTGTGGCCACAGGGGAAAGTGTCCTTTGAGCCAGGGCCTAAAGACAGGACGTGGCTTTCTCAGGTGGAGAGGATGAGTTCCCGACCGCAAGCAACCCTGTCCGAAAGGCAAGGCTGGGCGAAGGAAGAGGCACCGTATATCCCCACTTGGTTGTCTAGCGCTACTGTTCCCAGAGAGGGATACCCACACCAGACCTGGTTAGATATGTGAATTCTTGGGCCCCATCTAAACCTTGTGATTTGGAAACTACGGGGGTGGGGCCCAGCCTGACTACCTGGTTCCTTCACCAGCAAGCCCTGCCCAGCAAGAAGAGTGTGACACCTGCTCCAGCCCCACCCACCTCCAGGCCCCAGGGGGTGGAGCTGAGAAAGTGTACTGTGCTCCAAGGAACTCATCTAGCACTTGAATACAGATGACCTTTTGTTCTCCTCACCAGCCCACTGGCCTGGGAAAGGCAAACACCTAAAGGGACAGAGCCTAAATCAATCTGCCTGCGGCCACTGCCACCCTAGCCTTCCCCACACCCATTTCCCCTGACCTGAAACCTGTGCCTCCCAGGCAGTGGCCCCAGAGCCCTGAGGTCCCTGGACAGGAGGAGATGACTGGGACCTCTCTGTGCTTTCCCCACACAGCTGGGATCCTATCAGCCCAGCAGGAGGCCCCATCTGCCCCCACGGCACCCTCCAGAGCTGAGAGGATGAAGGAGGGAGAGATGAAGGCTTGAACACAGCTCATCACTTCTAAGGGCGGGCAAAGTGACTATGAGTTTCCCTTCTAGAACTCTCCAGGAAACAGCTCACAAAGACTCCCTCCAGGGCAGCTCCGCCCCTGGAGCTCTTCACCTCCTTTCCTCCTCCTCCTCCTCCTGGTGGGATCACCCCCACCTCCCAGGTGTCAGAGGACCACAGGGGCCCATAGCCTGTTTGGGGAGGTTCAGCCCCTATTATTCCAAAGCCCCCAGCCACTCCCTGCACGGGGTCTGGCTTTGGAATCACACTTCCACCTCCTGCTAGCTGGGTGACCTTTGAGATTTGGGTTTTCTGGAAAAGCAGGATAACAATACCCTCTTTAAAGGGCTGTGGGGAGGATGAAATCAGAGCATATAACACAAAGTACACACAGGAAAGGCTCAACAAGAGAAGCCCCTCGATTCAACACCACCATCACGCCCATCCTTCATTCAAACTCCTGAGATGGCTAATCATCACACACTGGGTAAAGCCCAAATACCTAGGAACTAGCCTTTCTGGCTCCCACTCCTCTCCAAACCAGCAACAACAGAAAGACATTCTTGATTCGTCAATTATGCCCTCCAACTATCAGGCCCAACCTCTGGGACCATGGAAGACCTCCAAGACCATCCCAGTTCTATCTGTCAGAAGCTCTCTTTGCCTGTACTGTGCTCCCCTCCCCCAGTCCCAGCAACCTGCCCAGGCCTCCAGGAGATGAGTGCCTGCTTGGCAGAGCGCCTGTCATCCACCCTGGGGTCCCCTCACAGAGGGCTGAGCAAGGCCAAGAGCAAAACCGATGTTTGGAAAATTGAATGGAATCCTTTCAGGTTCCGGAAGAGAAAGCAAAGCCTGAAATCAGCAGAGAGCAAGTGGGTGCTGGCTGACCCTCTCCCACCACTGTCCTAGTCATCCTACATGCTCAGGGCCTGTCCTGGGCACTTGGGGGAGGTCAGGTTCTGAGAGACTATGTCCTCTGAGTTCCCAGTCTGGGACAAAAATCTCCAGAGGCAACAGATGCTGACCCAGCCCCAAGGGGACAGAGGACAAAGGCCTGAGCTTGGCTCAGGATCTCAGCTCCTGCCTGCTGTCCTCAGCCTGCTTCCCTCCCCCGGGGCTGAGACCCACCATCCAGACATGTTCTAAGTCCTGGCTCCCAGAGTACCAGCCCAGCACTACAGGCTCAGCCCAGGTCCTAAAAGCAAAGCAGGGTGGGGGTTTTAAAACTGTTCCTGACCTCACATGCTGGAGGCCAGAGCAGCATGGGACCCAGGGACCCAGGCTTCCAGGCTCTGGCACACACACCTAAGAACAGCGTAACCTAAGGGGACAGCTGGGCTGACATGTCAATACAGGTGAGTGGGCCCGTGCAGGGCTTTCTGCCTGTGTTGACCACACAACAGAGTCCCACATGAACAGACTGCAGCCTTCATCATCCTTCTCGAGATGCAGTCCAGTTCCTGTCCCCACATCCTATGGACCCACTCACCAAACCCATAGAAACAGAATGTCCCCCCTTCTAGACCATGCCCTCCTTTTGCAAGCAGAGTTTCAGAGCCTCAGGTCCCTGCCCTAACATCCAGGAGTTCAAGACTTCTGCTCTCCTCTCTAGAAGGGGCCAGTGAGATCCCCATTCAAAAAATCTTCCTCCACATTGGGGAGGATCAGAAGAGACAACAGGAAGGAAGGAGACTAGCCTTCAGAGAACCTTCTTGATCAAAAGGGAGATGTCGGGGTGCCTGGGTGGCTCAGTGGGTTAAAGCCTCTGCCTTTGGTTCAGGTCAGGATTTCAGGGTCCTGGGATCAAGCCCTGCATCGGGCTCTCTGCTCAGCAGGGAGCCTGCTTCCCCCCCCTCTCTCTGCCTGCCTCTCTGCCTACTTGTGACCTCTGTCTCTCTGTCAAATAAATAAATAAAATCTTTTTAAAAAAGGGGGGGGGGAATGTCACAGCAGGAGAGAAATCACCTTCCCCCAAAGGGCTTTACTGAGCCCAGCCTGGGTGGCCCATCTTAGTTCAGATTGGTGCCAGCAGACTGCCCTTAGAGAAGGCATTCTCCCCACTAGGAAATAGGGGGGAGGGGAGAGATAAGAACAGAGCAGCAAGGCTGAAAAGAACCCCATACTACTGTCCCCACCTGTCTTTCTCTGGCTCTGAATAAATGCCAAAAAATGCAACCATAATGTTTTCCAAAAGTCCAGGCCCTCCTCAAACTGTGATTCTCAAAGGGGCCAGGGCTGGTTCTTTGGGTGACATGTAAAGAGTATTAGGACAGCAATTACAGTGCTGGCGATGGAGAGTCTCAGAGAAGAGAGAAGTTGGAAATGTTGACGGGCTCCGTGTAGAAGTCCAGCACAGAAGGAATCTGGATCCCCACAGAGGACAAATGATCAATCAGTTCTGTGTTATGTGGAAGGCTCTGGAACCCACCTGCCCCACACCCCTCATTTCCTATCTCTGCTCTTCAGCTTTACCACAAAAAACATCTGGGGAATCAGAAACATCTGGATCCGTCCTCAGGGCTAAAAATGAAACAAACAACCAGGAAAGGCGGTCATGGTTATGTGCTTGTTTGATGAGCACTCTAATGAGCCCGGTCCGTGAACATGCCCGTCACGATGGCCAGGGACCTTCACTCACAGGGTTTCAGACACCCAGGATGGCCTCAAAGAGCAGGAGTCACAGTCAGTTTGGACTTCGTTTCAGGTGAACTCGAGATTTTAAGAAGTCACAGAGCCCCCAGAGACGTTCTCAGTGGTAGAAACAGACACAGACTTCACAACATAGGCTTATCCCGGAGACGAAGAGCCTCTCTCCCCTGTTCAATGTTTTCCCAGTTTCATCTTGGAAAGGCTGCCAGTTTGTGAGAGATGAGCTACAGACCCTGCCAGGCTGTTTGCTTAAGCAGTGTTTTCTTAAGTCATGACCTTTCTGAAGGCAGGCACGGAGTTTGCCTAAAACACGTAATACTTCCCCAATCCCTAATCTCAGGCAGGCAGGAGCACTTCCTGTCCCCGATGAGGTCCCTGGGCTCTGAGCTCAGGCCCATGGGTGGACTGGGGCCAGAGGAAGGATGGCCATTTCTGATCTCAGCCTGAGGGGGGAGGGAGGAAGGGAGGGAGGGAGGGAGGGAGGGAGGGAGGGAGGGAGGTAGGTAGATGCTCCCTCCTAGACAGAATTTCTAGAGTTGAACCATATAGAAAAATGCACTTGGGGAGGGCCTCCCCTCAGAAACCTGAGGCCTGAAGTTGGTCCAGACCTGCATAGGATTCCCCATCACCACCACCACCACCCCCTAGAAAATCCTAGACCAGTGTGGCTCTCACCAGAGAGGACAATCGAGGACACAGCCTCCAGAGACTCGGGGCAGCGTGGCCGCCTGTCTGTACCGTAAGTCTAACCTAAAACCTCTGGCTGCATCTGGAGGTATTTCTCATTCTCTCTTCAGAAAAGACAGAGAGGAAGCGGTTCACTTTCCCTTTGCTTTGTTCAGCAAGCACTTATTAAACTTATTAATAAGTTTAAACTTGGGGCACGTGGGTGGCTTGGTGGGTTAAAGCCTCTGCCTTCGGCTCAGGTCATGATCCCGGGGTCCTGGATCAAGCCCCGCATGGGGCTCTCTGCTCAGCAGGGAGCCTGCTTCCCCCCTCCTCTCTCTGCCTGCTTCTCTGCCTATGATCTCTGTGATCTCTGTCAAATAAATAAATAAAATCTTTAAAAAAAAATAAGTTTAAACTTATTAAACTTGCTGGGGGCAAGAGACATAAACCCCAGCGTCTGCCCTGAAGGAAAGTGTGCAGCAGCCCAGACCAAGGGAGACCGTGTAGGGGGCAGGGCTGTGCCATGGACTGCGCAAGATGTGCGAGTCGCCTCCCAGCCCCACCGTGGACTGTGTGCTCCTAGGCAGGTCACTTCACCTCTGCGCACTTAGCCTCGTCCTCAGGGCAAGTGGAGTGACCCCAAGGGTCCCAGCCAGCTCCGGTTCAGACCTCAGAGGGGAAAGGAGAGAGAGGATGAAAAGGTGGTGCAGACAGTATGCTGTGAACCAAAGGCATATAAACTACTGGGGGACCTGCCTTGGGACGGGAGAGTGAAGAATGACTTTGGGAGTACACGGAGTCTTCAAAGGCCTGCACCACATCTCAGCCCATCCCCAGCCTCCGCCACTCCCAGGAGGACAATCCCAGCCCCCCTGCCACTCCACACGAATCTCACCCACTAGTCTGTGCCTCCCCTCAGCCTCACTGCCACACTTACTGTGCAACTATGTAAAATCCTCTTATCCTCTCTGAGCCTCATTTTTCTAATCTGTGAAATGAAGATGATAATAAACACTTCACTGACACACAGTGGGATAATGCATGGGAAATGCTCCTCAGAAACTCTACCAACAATGATTTGGGGGCAGGAGTCAATGATTTGTTTTTTTTTTTTTCTTTTTAAGATTTTATTTATTTACTTGAGAGAGAGAGCACACAAGCGGTGGGGAAGGGCAGAGGAAGAGTGAGAAGCAGACTCCCCACTGAGCAGGGAGCCTGCCGAGGGGCTCTATCCCAGGACCCTAAGATCAGGGTCCTGATCTTTGGACCTGAACCAAAGGAGATGCTTAGCCCACTGAGCCACCTAGGCGCCCAGCCAGTGATTTGTTTTGCCAATGGTTCTCTGTGTCATGAAGTGAATGCCCGAGGGACATGCCACACTACAAGGTCAGCGGAAGAGAAAGCAGCACTTCTGAGTACCAGTTCTGAGCTAGGTTCTAGAAGCTAATTACCTGCCTGAGGCCCCCAGGCAGACAAGGCAGGAGGCAGGAGGTCTGTGGGGCTGTCTGACTTCAAAGCTTCCACCACATCAGCATCTAGAACCCCCAGAGAGAAGACCCACGGGTGACTCCCAGCAGGACCAGCCAGCCCCTACTGGTGACCAGGAAGGAGGCCCACACGTGCTGCCCGAATCCCCACGGCCCTGGGGTCTGACAGGAACTGTTATTCTAGACTCTGATATTTTCTGTAAACATGGCTGAGGTTGCCAAGAGAGAGAGAAATTCATTTGTTAGAGAGGAATGAGACAGAATCCTTACACTTCCCCTGGCTCAGCGGGGGCCGGGGAGACAGTGTGGAAACAGCCTTGGACAGGCCCTCAGTGGCCTCTCCCCCAACCCCACCACAGACTCCGCACCTCCACGCCAAGTGCCCGCACACCTCCAGTCTCGTGGTCAGAGCACTTCTCACCAGAGCACCGGGGAGGTCTTCCTGGTACAAGATAAAATGACCCAGATTCTTTCCGAGCTGGGCCATTTGTCCTCCCGGGGGTGACAGCGGGCCCCTGGGAGGACTAATGAGCCTCTCCTCAGCGTCTGGGGGACCATTTAGAAAATGATTACTTTTCCTGTGGCCAGAGAGAGGGGGCAGCACGTCCCACAGAGCCTCTGCAGCCTCAGGGAGGAGCTCCAACCAGGGAGAACGCAGTTTAATTACAAAGCCCAGGCCTCTGGGTATAACCTGATACACCTTACTACACCGATTTTCTTTTTCAGCTCTCCTTTATTTTACCCCCAACACCGTACCTTTGGGAAGAAATCAGAGTGAGGAAACTGGACACTGAGGGCATCATTGACTGACTTGGGATGGCACGGGGTAGAAGTCAAATTTAGGTGCCGATTTTTTCTTTTTTCCAAAATCCATACTAAACACATTGAGGTAAAACTGACATGATGGTGGGATTTTGCTTTAATATACTTCGGCAAGAAGAAAGGATAAATGAAATAAATGGGGTGAAAAGCCTGACAGTTGTTGCATCTGAATGATGGGTACATATGTGGGAGTTCATGACTCTCTACTTTGAAATGTTTCATATTAAAACATCTGAGACAAAGGCCCCACCCAGGGGCAGGAGAGTCATAATGCAGAAACCAGATGAGGTGCGCAGGGAAGGTACAGGAAAAGGAAGAAGGAGGGACGGGAGGAAGGACGAGATGGTGCAGGAGGGCTTGGAAGGGAAGATGATGCCCCCATGGAGGTTGGCATTCTCCTCCAGGACCCGCTGTCTTGACGAACAGGTCGCCTCCATCCCAGCAGCTCTCTTTCTGAGATTTCATTCTTCAGGACTCATTTCCAGACTCTTCCCCAAAAGGGGCTAACAGCACAAATTTCCTTCTCTGGAACTTTGAGAACTAGAACATTTTGTCTAATCGACTTGAGGAAGACACCACGCTGCCCCGCGGAGGGACAGCTGTGCTGACATCCTGAAAGCCATCCCTGGCCCTGACCTAACTGGAGGGGAGGAAGCTCTAAGGCACAATGGGACACTCAAATGGGGCTTGGGGAGGTCACTGAGATTAAAAGAGGTCATAAGAGTGGGGCCCTCATCCAATAGGGCTGGTATTATAAGTCTCCTTACAATACAAGAGTCTCCTCTCTCCCTCTCAACAGCTCATGCGCAGAGGAAAGGCCATGTGAAAACCCAGCCAGGCGGCCATCTGCAAGGCAGGAAGACAGTTCTCACCAGAAACTCAATCTGCTGGCACCTTGATCTTGGACTTCCAGCCTCCAGAACTGTGAGAAAATAGATGTCTGTTGTTTAAACCACCCAGTCTGTGGTATTTTGTTATGGCAGCCCAAACTGACTAATTCTTCCCCTCAGAGAGCTGAGGAGCACTGCAGTTCCATCTGACCCAGTCAGCAGACCTGATTGCCTAGCATGCTCAGAGGTAGAGGGTGCCTTGGCCTTTCTCACCCAACACATGCCATGACCTAAGGCAGGAGGCAAGAAAAGCCCACAGAGGGTCTGCCTTTCCAAGGAAGGATAGGAGTTGGCATCAGCCAGAGGCCTTCCCCCTCTCCTCCTCAGCCCTCTTCCTGGGCTCAACAAGGCAGTGAGGGAAAAAAATCACCCTGCCATCAAGCTGGCCAAAGCCAGTGAGCCTTCCTCTCTCAAAGGCCCTGAACAGCCAGGACCCCAGAGAGGACGTTTCCTTAAGCCCCTGCCCTTGCCACTCCGTAAATGAATATTTGCATATGCTAGGCATTGTCCTTTTATTCAGGCAACGAATTTTTATTAAATGTCCACTTAGCTGAGTGCCAGAGATGGATACGTAGCTCCTGACTTTGAAGAGGCCAGAAACCCACACATAAAGAAGGTGACATGGGAAAATGGAGAGTATCTCAGTTCAGAAAATTGGTCTAAATCCCAATCAATTATGAAAGGTCTAGATCAGCCCTGACAACCCCCGTGACTTTGGGTGGTTGGTCACCTCACCATCCTGGGCCTCCATCCATGCCACTAAAAATAAGAACTGGATACGATAGCTAACGTTCTTGCAACCTCTAACATTTCAGAACTGTATGTAGTAAAGTGCAGAAAATGATACAAGTGAAGATTTGCAGGGTAAGAGTTTGAGAGGCCTGAAACGTGCTGGGTGAAGACCCAGAGCAGCCCTCCGGCACAGGAAGCCCCTGAACCAGATGTGGTTACCAACTCTTTTGTGGCAAGGAGACAGCCACAGTAATCAGAGTGGGCTCATTTCCCTGGGGAGCCCTGGCCACCAGGCCCATTGGCAAGTCTGAGCTACCAAAACAGCCAGGGGCCTGGGAGCCAGGACTCACGCCGCTCAATCAACCTGGAAAGGGAAATGCCACGTGTTCACCCAAGAATCCCACCATCCCAAGCACCCCAGAGGGGGCCCTGGCCCTGCATCTCCCTCGCCCCTTCACGATTCTCCAGAGACCTGCCCTCCACCACATCAGAGGCTCCAGTTCTGACCCCAAGCACACCAGCCCCTTCCCTCCAAATGCCCACAGTTCAAGAAGCCCCAGACCACATGCTTCCCTTTGAATGGCAGCCCTATTCCTTTACCCTGGCTCGTCTTCCGTGCCTCCTCTTCCTTCCTTGCCAGATCCTGTCAGCTGTCCAAGAGAAATGTCTCTCCCGTCAACCTTTCTTCCCACTCCCACTGAGCTCCCCACCCACCTCCCAGACCGCCTCAGCCTCTTTCCAGGGCTGCACGCTCCCCACCCCACAAACTCTCCCTCCCCAACCCCCTCTTAAAGTGCAGCCTGAACACACACTCCTGTTCTCGAAGGGTCCCTGCCTACAGTTCTGTTACACACACACTCCGCAGCCCCTGTCCGAGGCCACCCTGGGCTACATATCCTGCCTCACCTCCCAGCCACCCCAGGGAGGACTCTGCACTTGGGTCACCAGGAAGACTCAGTGTGCCCAGACACACCCTGCAACCCTCCAGCCTCCAGCCTCCAGCCCTTTGCTTCTGTCAGCGGCCTGTCAGCGCCTCCCTCATGAAGACCCCCTGGGCTCCTCCCCTGCCCCCAACATCCCCAGCGGCTACTGAGCTCTTCCTCCTCACTCCAGGCCCTCTCCCCGCTCCTGACTCTCAGTCTGCACTTCTCCATACTCCTTATCTTATTCCCCTCAGATATTCGTGTGCTTGTCTTAGACGCCACCCACCCCTCCATCCTGCATGGATGACACGTTCCCAGTGGGCGAGCCCTGTGCCTTCCTTATCACTGGATCCCCGTGCCCTACAGACAGAGGCACTTGGGACCTATCTGTTCCCTCAAGTGACACTGAACAACCAGTTCTCTGGAGGGAGAAGGCAGGGGCGGGCTGCCAAGGTGCACCGGGGAGGGCCTTGGCGCTGGCTGCCGCGTCAGGAGCCGGCATCGCCCGCCCCGGGGACAGGTCTCCTCTGTCCAGCGCAGCCTGATTGTACGCTTATGAGTCATGGTCACGAGGCCTACAGTAGCTTAATGAGGGACATTCTCTATACACACACTCACAGGCACACAGATACACACCAGACAGGCAAGCCATTTCCCGCCTAGAGAACAGAGTTAAGGTTCCAGGAGACTGGTGAGGGGATGGGCAGTAATGTTCAGGCCCAAATCCCCACCTTGGCTAGCCCTCTCTGGGGATTTGGGATCTCCTTTCTCCGTTTCCTCTGGCTTGGAGCAGGGAGGAGGTGGGAAGTGCTCTCAGAGGCAGAGGAGAGGGGCAGGAAGGCAGGGCAGAAGGTGAGGAGTGGGCTCTCTGTGTCTCAGGCCCTATAAATGGCTCCAGCTCTGTTCATCTGCAGGCCAAGGACCTGGACCCTCTGAGACAGAAGTCAGATGCCCAAGGCCAGCCCAAGCCTGTCAGCAGGCCACAGACCATGGCTTTTCCACGCCAACCCCATTCTTCTCCCCTGAGGGTGGCAGGCAGCTCAGGGTGGCTGTGGGGTGAGGGAGCCGTACACCCATCTGACTTGGCGTTCGTTTGGGGGGTTGCCCTGACAGAGCACCGCAAACTGAAGGCTCAACCACAAAAATTACTGTCTCACAGTCTTAGAGCCCAAAAGTCCAAAAACCAAGGCGTGAGCAGGGCTGGTTTCTCTGGGCTGGAAGGGAGAATCTGTCCCTTCTCCTAGCTTTAGGGAGCCTCAGGCATTCCTGGGCTTGTAGATGGCCTTTTTCCTTGTCTCCAGGCCATCTTCTTTCAACGCATGTCTATCTCTACATCCAAATTTCCCCTTTTCTATAGAGATACCAATCACTGGATTAACAACCCCCCCAATGACCTCATTTAACTCAATCATCTGCCAAGACCCTATTTCCAAATAAGGCCACAGGTACTGAATTAGAATTTCAACGTCTTTTAGGAAAATACAACTCAACAAAAACCTGTTGTACCCATGTCCAGAGGCTTTGTATTTAATGGGGGAAGACAATGAGAGAGAGAAGTCAGCATGAAAAGCCAGAAACCCACTGCCTTCCAGCCTCACAGCCATCCCTCGTGCACTAACCACAGCCTTGGCCTGGAGCCAGGTCCTCAAATCTTGGCTTCTCTATAATTGCGCGTCCTTGTTGGTGTTGTTGCTGTTATTATTACTATTGTAGTAATCGTATTACTCGAGGTTTCTTCCCTGGCCACTCCGGGGACAGCACAGACATTAGCTCATAATAATGCAGTCTTGCCTAGGAGGCAGAACAGTGTGCCGGCACTGGGAATGCCAGCTTCCTCCTGGGCAGAAAGGGGCCCTCCTGGGGTTCTGCTCAGCTCCTAATATGGCCACACTTTCTCCCCTTCTCTCGGCAAAGTGGCACCAAAGCTGAGGCAAGATTTAGATGCGTAGCTAGAGCAGCCAGAAGTTAAAACACTTAAGACCATGGAGAAACTAGCTTGAGCACAGGAGCCAAAGGAGCTAGACAACTGACTGACCGCACTCTTCCTCTCGGCCGGTCTCGGGCATTTCCATGATTTTACACAGATTAGTGCACAAGTCTTAGAACAGTTCTATGGAATAAACAGAAACAGCCCTAAGTGATCAGATGGGGACCAGAGGGTCAGAGGTGTGGGCACTCGTCTGAGATGACTTGTGCGCAGGGAGGTGGCAGAGGTGGGTTTCAAACCCAGAGCCGCCTGACTGCAAAGCCCAAGCACCTGCTGTTAAAACACACAGCAACTGAGTCATGACTGCAGGTCAAGGGCAGTTAACTCAGCTCATGACCGGAGGTGCTGCAAATTCCCCTCCCATAGCCCCTACCAGAATGACCAGACCATATGACACTGGCTTCCATTCCAGGCCCACCAGCAGTTGGCTTAGACCCCTCCTCAATGAGCCCCTCCTCATGCCCCTTAGAAGCCGTGGTACTCCAGAAGAATCCAAGGGTCATGGCCATTCCAGGAGAGGGACAAGCACACAAATCAGGAAGACTGTCCTTTCTCAAGTAGGAGAGAAAGATACAGACACAGATCACAGTCTGACAGGAGGCTGGCATAATCTGGATGCACGGAGCAGAGAGGTCCTCCCAAATGTCCCTCCTGGGGAGAAGCATCAGGGCCAAGCTTGAGGACAAAGCGGGGACAGGACAAGTAGCCAGGGCTGCTCCAGCCCTGGGCTCAGAATTGGGTCACGTAAGGCAGCAGTTCAAGAGGGCAGTTAGATTGGCCCACCAGGGAGCTACCCAGTCCTCCTTGACCACCCACCCAACTCACACCTGCACCCACCCCCGACTCAGGCCCTGGGCTTAGTACAAACTCTTAGAGCTCACCTGGTATCATACTATGACATCCTGACTGTAAAACCCATCCCCATTCCACCCCTGGGTAGAAGGGAAAGGAAAGTGAAACTTCTGCTGAAGGGGGTCTAATTGTTGGCTCTGACTTTCTGCAGGAAGGTGGGAAATTTCTTCTCTTCCAGTATCCCTGGCTATAAACTGTGGAGCCCCGAGCATTCCACCCACTTTCCAGGTTTTCCAGGTGCCCGGGACTGAGCACCTTTGTGTCCTATAGGCCAGGAACTGGGTCCTAAAGTGGAGAAGAAGAGGCCCAATTCCATCCTCAGGGAGCTCCCAGTCTGATGGGGGAGGTAACATCCTCTGCCCTCAGAGAGTTCCCAATCTACTGAGGACAGACTCAGCCCCTGGCCTCAGGGAGCATCTAGTCTGATAGGGGAGACATGGTCCTTGTCCTCAGGAGCTCCTGGTCTTGATGGGGGAGATGGAGCCCCGGCTCTAGCTCCCACTCTGATGGAAGGGGCAAGCCCCCTGCTCTGAAGTTCTCTGACATGCTGAGAAGGGCTGGCACTGGGTCCCAAGGCAGAAGCCCCACAGGACAGAGCCCAGCAGCTGGCTGACCCTCCGCAGACAGCATCCATGGACAGGAGTGCGGTGTCTCCTTGAGGCGGAGAACCACCCTAGGCCCCCTGCTTATTTTTCTGGAAGGATGGTGCAGGCATTTCACCGGGGATGAGTTATGTAGCTACCACACACCCTAAGAAGGGAAGGGTGGGGCTGGCCAGCAGAGTGGGAGAAAATAGGGAGCTACCCCAGGACTCAGGCCTGGTCACCATCACTCCCGGGCAGTTTCCACCCCAGCCCCTGATCTTGGAGGTGGCAAGAGCGTCAGTCCCATTTCTCACATGAACAAGCCAACGCCCAGGAAAAGGGCCAGAGAGCCTCAGGCGGAAGGTCTCTGCTGTTCATTCTATTCTCCCACTGGCTCCACGCTTGCCTTTGGGAGCCCCAGTGTCAGGGGCTGCTGGGGGGATGGGGGGCGTGGCCAGGGCTCCAGCCTCAGAGCAGAGAGACTGGCCCTGAAACAAGGAGACTGGAAACAAATGTGGGCATTATCACACAGCGCTCTAGGGTCCACGTCGTACCCCCCTGTACTGCACAGAGTGCCCTGCACACAGGAGGGGCTCACAGGTCTATGTGCTGTGGGGCTTAGCATCTGTTCTGCTCCAGCAACCTGCTCTCAAGGGGATCAAATGATGGGCAGGGCTGTGTGCACACTTCCCCTCCGTTCATGCCTGTCCCTTCTCATGCTCTTGGCTGTCAGGGGGTGGGATTGAGAACTCTTCTTCTCCCCGACAGAGCCCACAGCTACTCCCACCAGGCTGGGAGCTCTCCGAAGGCAGAAGTGACGTTTCCCTCCTCTGGAAGACGTGGGCTTGGTGGAACCAGATAGAAAAGTCCTACCAAGAGGGCCCTTAGTTCTCCCAGGCCCCCTGATTATTTTTCTGGAAGGATGATGGTTCAGACAGGGCTAACAATCTTCTCCCCCATGAGCCTTTCCTAGGACTGAACATCCTTGAGGGTGAGAGAACAGGAATAGAGATGCTCTGTGGGGGTGGGAAGCATTTCTGGGGAATGATGAGCTTGGGGAGGCCACTGCCTTCCATCAGCCCTTCCTCCACCCCGACTCAGTGACCATCCTTTTAATCATACCCCCCTGTGCACCCTGTGTTCAGCCTGGTGGGTGCAGGCTAGCTTTTCCAATGGGCTCTGGGTTGAGGGTGTGTGTGTGTGCACACACATGCATGTCAGAGTGTGTGTGTATGTGTGTGCCCATCTGTCCTGGGGAGCAATAATAGTTAATAAATAAGTGAATGGCAAAAATAGCCTCAAAGGAGCTGACAGGCAGAAGGCCAGAGCAGCCGGGCATGGGGCCAGCACCCTGAAATGCCAAATGTTAATTTAGCCAAAAAGAAAAAAGGTCCATTTCGAGACCGCCTCCATTAGCCAGGGTCAGGGTCTGTTATGGTTTCTGGCGCTGGCCTAGCCCCTCCCCGAGCATCCTGAGTGCAGCCCAGGCACAGGGGGCCCCAGGTGCACCAGGAGGGTAGCAGCACTGGAGGGAAGGGGCCCTGTCTGGGGCACATGAGGTTAGGAACAGGCAGGAAGCCGGCAGGCCGCTTCCCAGCAGTTCTCCAACAGTCCACCCAGCTGGCCAGCCCTGTTTCTAGCCCCCAAGGTCTAACCAGCTGGGGGAATGTTCTGGACATCATCACTGATCTCTTGACCAGTCAAGGGCCCTGTCCCACCTAGATACTCACTGAGGGGCAAGCCATGTGACTCAATGGCCTGGCTGTCCCTCACCTTCAGACCAGATCCCTCAAGTGTCTAGTCTGGCCTCTCTCTGGACTTCTCCCCAGCTCAGAGTGCTCTCCACACTGAGGCCTCTGGTGGTCCGTGGGTGGTTTTTTTTGTCCTTTGCTGCCTAAGTACGTGTCTTAATGAAGTTACAGAAGAAAGTACGTCTGGGAAAAGCAGATGTGTGTCCCCCTCTCCCCCAGGGCCTCTGACTCTTGAAAACCACTCTCAGTTTACTTACTGACCTCTCTAGAACGGTCCTGATAGGGGATGCTGGTCACAGGCCTCATCTCCTCACAGCCTCCTCAGCGATAGCTACCACCAAATTCAGGGGGGTACCTGGCCCAGCCCACTCCCCAGTTCACGCTTACCCAGGAAAGTCTTGCCCCAGTTCCCAGACTAGTCCCAGTCGGTTCTGGAAGCTGCCTTACTCCTAGGGGGTCTATGCCAGTCATCTGGTAGCCAGAATAAGGATGAGACAAGCCTGAAATCAAAACCCCCGCCCCAGCACCTAGCCCTCCCTCCACTTAGCCTTCTTCTGGGAGGTAGTGCAATTTTCTTCTACCCTCTTTACTACCATCCATGCTCACAGACATTGGAGAAAAACACTAGGCTCTCCTAGAATGTATGGGAATTTAAAAGTACAAACTAGACACAGCCAGGACAGACCACGGGTCATCTTTTCAGGCATTTTAGTTGGGCAGGCCCTGTGCTAAGTCCTTTGTATATATCATCACATATAATGTCCCACACAAGCCTCCAAGCTCACAATTTGTATTAGATCCTATTTTATGCAAAACAGGTTCAGAAGGGGCAGGGGCCTGCTAACGAGGCCCAGAGGGGTGCGGCAGACCTGGGGTTTCCAACCGTGTAGGCATAGGGAAGACAGTCGTTGAGCATGAGGCTCTACCTGGGGAAGCAGCCACTCCTACGCGGGACGGCAGGCAGGCAAGCAATGAACGAGCGAGTTCCATAAGCACTTTGTCAGGGGGTCTCTGAGAAAGGACAATATGTAGAAGTCAGCATAATGGGACTCGGGGAGTGCAAGGAGCTCTGCTGGGGGTCAGCGAGGCCAAGACACCAGGTCCCAGAGCAGGGTAATGTTCTCAGAGACATGGATCTCTGGGTACCTGGCTGGGCTGGCTGCGGCAGGGGGTCCCAGTTTCCAGAGGGAGAACTCAGAGGTTGAATGTCGAGTGCTTAACTGGACACTCTGGACAAAGGCAGAGCCCTAGGGATTCAAAGTCGGGGAGGCACATGGGATATTTAAAATCCAAGAAAAGGAAAGGAGGGATCCATCCCAGATCTCCCCAGAAAGGAGGAGATACCCAGTTGCCCGGAGGTTGGAGAACTGGTGTCCTGGTTAGAGAGCACGAGGGAGCAGCTGGAAACCAAGGCAAGAAGAAACTAATAGGCAAATGCCCAGGTGCTCTCTGGGAACCTCCCTCTCTTGTCTGAAGGCCCGACCCTCAACTCTCCACCCTCCCACTCCCCACCTCACCCAGTCTCAGGGCCAAGGTCAGCAGTCTCACCACTCACATCCTACCCTCCCCGCTTCAGCTCCAAACACCAACACTAAAACCACATTTCTAAATACACATGGGGACATAGCCACTTGCTATCCATAAGAACCTTCTAGAGATCTTCTTTGCCTCCAAACAAACAAGTCTTGGCCCAGAAATCTACACTCTTCCCAACTTAGTCCCACCTACTAGCCAGCCTCCCTTTTGCTGCAGCACTTCCCATTCCCACCAGGAAGAAGCCAGCAGGTTCTGTCTCTGGTGCCAACACTGTGGGTGCCCCACTGAGCCCCAGGGTGCACTAGGTAAGAGACTAGACTTGGAGCCAGGCTGCCTGGGTCATCAGTTCAGCTGGCTCTAACCTGCCATGTCTCAATGTGCCCATCTGCAGAATGGGGGTGACAACATCTGTGCTTATCTCATAGTGCAGTTGTGGGGTTTAAATGACTTAACACAACTGAAGCACTTAGAACAGAGCCTGGTACGTGAGAGACACTATTTACAGGTTTCCTCTCAAGGGAAGGGTCTGTGGCTAATTCATCTCGGTTCCCAGTGCTTAACACATGGGCCATATTTGCTAAACAACTCAATCCACCAACCTGGACATCAGGACCCAGGCAGAGAGAGAAATGACACTGACAAAAATAAAGCCAAGTTAGGAATGCTGAAGAATTTTGGTTTAGGACATACTAAGTTCCAGGAGGTGGAAGGACACTGACCGGGAGGACTGGTGGACAGGGAGGTTAAAGCAGGAAAGAAGCATCCAGGAACCCTGTCGTGTCTGCTGCATGACTTTCAGTCCCCAAAGGGCAATATCGTTTTTTGTTCCCATAGCCCCTGAATTACCTGAATGGCAGAGAGAACTAGGTTCCTCCAAGACCACCAGAGTCCCCATTCCCCAGGGATGGGGTTGGCCAAGGTGGTGGGAGCAAGTGGGAGAAGTCAGGGTGTGGCTAACCTGGTAGCTTCTCAGCTTTCTGGAAACCCAAGGCTGCCAGCCCCTCCACTCTAAGGAAGATCCGAATGCCCCCCACCCTGACACCTGCATAGGACTGCAATAGGTCCTCCCAAGCTCACTTGCCCTCAGCCACTGCCCTGCTCCCTCCAGGCCTGAGCTGTCCCTATTAGGCTCATTCCAGCTGGGGCTGTGGAAACCTAGTGGAAGTCTCCAAGCGGGTAGTGTTTACTCGCCTGTAGTAAATGAGTTAAGTGCTCCCTGTCATTCCAGGGCCAGCCTGGGGGGTGTGGAGGGGGCCCTCCTCGCCCAGGGGCCCAAGGCACCCTCTTCTTTCCGCAGTGGAACATAAAGAGGACCCTAGGGAAAGTGGAGTGGGCAGTCTACATCTCTGTTTCCTTAAGAGAAACCAGGTCTATTTTCCAAACCTGGGTTTAGGGTGATTTCCCTTTTACTTCCAGAAGATAAAAAGCAAATTTAAAGAAAAACGAAAACAAAACGAAAGACTACAGGAGAATGCAGGCTGGAACCTGTCTTACAGACCTGGACACAGCCTCACCTGGATGCCACTGCTTCGTCCAAGGAGAAGCAAAGCGCACTCCTGGGGGCTGTCCTGCCACCCCTATAAGCTATCACCTGCCACCCCACACACCTCAGGATCAAAGCAGAGAATGACACCACTCCAGACCCAGCAGGAGTTCCCTAGAGACCTGCCTGCCAGTGCAATCTCCCCAGACACCTGGGAGGGAGAGGGTTTAAACCCACCCCACGGAAGGAAGGCAGGTGGGAAACAGGCAGGGGCAAAACACCCCACACAGGGAAGATGTCAGCTGGTGACTAACTGGCTTTTCTAGGCCATTGTCACCAATGCTGGAGAAATATCCCACTTTAAAAATAAATGTAAAGCAAAATCCAAAATTAACTCTCCCCAGATAACCCCTTTCCAAAAAAGACCACGGCGTAATCCACATGTGGCCATTCGCGTACAATTTAACCCAAGGACATCGCTCTGTCCTGGATAGGGGTGCTTTCCAGGCCTCCACCCCACACACCTGGTGTGTTTCCATCGTCCCAGTTCTCAGGTGGACCCTGATTTCCTGTGCTTCTCTAGGTGTCCCCAGAGCGTGAAGACTGAAGCAGAGCCCTTGTGCTTCCTTCCCTGATCTGAAGGTGCTGGAGAAGAAGTAATTTGAAGGTGTCTTCGCCACACAGGCTGATAGTAGTAAATGCACACAGGGAGTCACTAACGACATCACCCCTTGCTTTTCAAGAAATCAAGAGTCAAAGGAGTCCCCGTAGTTAACAGCGCCAGACAAACCTCGCTAGTGACCTGCTGTGTCCCTCGGGGCAAATTCATTCATCCATCCCACAAATACTTTTTGAGCATCTACTACAGACGCTGTTCTCGTTTACAGTCTAGGTGGAGGGACTCACAGAGGACCGTGAACACTGCTGAGGGTGGGGAGGAAGGCCACGGGTGTTTGCACGATTTCCGCCCACTCCGAAGGGAGATGCCATGTACGGAAGACAGGACGGAGTTCGTGCGGAGCAGAAGGGACCCGAGTGTCTCTGCCGGGGCCGCAGCCCGTAGAGGGAGATCTGCGCCCCTGCTAGGGCGGCTCGGGCGAGCACATGGTGCGGCAGTCATTTCCAAAAATATTCCTGCCGTTATTACAGCACCAAGCTCAGCCATTTATCGAGCCACGTTTGGGGCTAATTGCTGGTGATAAGAGCAACATAAATATACCAAGCCACAGCCTCGCCTGACAAGATTTTATACACTGACCACCAACCAAGTTTTCTTCCCATTACATGCCTGCAATAATTTTTAGTGGCCATCACTCTTTCCTGAATCACCACAATAAACCCTTTCGATATGAACAACTCGCCTTTCAGTATAGCCATAAATCAGACTCAGTGTCATCTACACGGTCCCTCAGCGGAGGGAGGGAAGCTCAGGGCCGTAGTACTCGGCCCCGGTGCGCAGCAGACTCACCAGGAACGTGAGAACTTGCAGATGCCCAGCTCCCCCCCCCACCCCCGGGGCCCCTTCCCCCGCATGAGCCTGGGCAGCGGGGTTACGTAAGAATCCCCAGATGTTCCTTCACTTCCCACACATTAAGCTCTGTTGGGTCTCTTGAGGTTAACCCACCCAGAGAGCTGAGGTCTTGGCCCTGGGAGTTTGAGGTGAAAAGGGGAGCACGCGGCAACCAACTCGAAGGAAGCTGAGAATGTACTGCGGGAACCGCGATTCCACAGGATTGCTTTCAGAAGCATGAAGAACACTTTCTGGCATCTGTGTAGTTATCCGTGCCCATATTTATTGTCCTTATGGTTAAACTCGACTCCTGGCAAGTCTCTGGGGGTCTTCCCCACACCTTACAGCAGGAGTGGCGGAGTCAGGGAGGACTCAGGCAGCAGGAAAGATAAGAAAAAGAGGGGATTAGGCACCTGGGTGGCTCAGTCAAATTGGGGTCTGCCTTCTGCTCAGGTCATGATCTCAGGGTCCTGGGATCAAGCCCTGCATCAGGCTCCCTGCTCGGCGGGGAGTCTGCTTCTCCCTCTCCCTATGCGGCTCCCCTTCTTTGTGCTCTCTTGCTCTCTCCCTCTCTCTCTCTCTCTGTCAAATGAATAAATAAAACCTTAAAAAAAAAGGGGGGGATTGAGGATGGGGTGGGGTAGGGTGGGGAGCAAACAGCGGCAGGGGCCCTGCTTGACGCCACCGGCCAGACCAGTAGGAAATCCGAGAGAGGGAAGAGGGTACAGAAGAAAAGCAGTGTTTTCTAACGCCATGACCCCAGGCATGTGGTTCCCCACCAGTGGAGAGCGAGCCTGCCCTGGTCCAGGGAGGGAGCACCACGAGGGACTCTTCTCTGCCAAGTCAGAAATCCCTGCGGAAACAGAATGCGAAATGTCCGCTGTCTTCCCACACTGCTGGGCAAGTAGGGACCAGACAGTCAATAGGATTCCGTAAAAACCTGGGTATTAAAGCAGACACAGACCCCTGCCCTCAGAAAGCTGACTGTCAAGTAGAAAGATGGAAAAACGAGCCAGACAAATTACAGACCAGTATAAGTACTACAGGGAAAAAGAAGAGGACCTTCTACTTTAGAGCTACAGGGTCAGGGCCTGTAGGGAGGGGCACAAGGCTGCCCTGCTCACCAAGGTTCAGCTCACGCACTGCTCCCCTGGCAGACTCCTCAGCTGAGATGTAGGGCCAAGACACTACCTGCTGGTGGTACCCACCGGGAGCCAGTTGGGGAATGGGGGAGGGTGGCAGATGGTTCCCTCCTGTGCAACAGGGTAAAATGTTGACAGGAACAGGGCGTTGGCCAGAGGCAGACTGGGGACTTGGCAGGCTAAGTAAACAAATAAATAGCTTTCCCATCCCCAAAAGAGAATGTGAAAATAAAGATCCTGAAATCCCACTTAGCAAAAAATGGCACTTGGGCAGGAGTTAGTGTTTTCCTCTCATCTTCTTGAGAAGAGGGACAGGGAGAGAAGTGGATGTGAAGCAGGATGTTTGGGGTACTTTTTAAGATGTTGCTAGTTGTGAGGAGCTGGGCTTCGACGATATCGTAGGAACACTCTCATAAGCACTAAACCGCACATCTACTAGATGGTACTGCCAGAAAGACCCAGGGTCTGACCTCCAGGCTGTACCAAGGAGTACCATGAAGCATCCCTGGCAGCCTCTTCCCTCCCCTCCCCTGCTCCACTTATGCCACCGTAAGAGTGGATAGGAGGCGGCCTCCCCCGAGGTAAGCCATCCTAGTGTCACTTCTGACCCCTCCCCTGGGTCTCAGTCCCTATCCCACATCCATAAAACCACTCAAGAGCTCTTCATCGGTAAGCATCTGGTCCCAAGGAGCCCCTGAACACCTCCAGGCTGCCTTCCCTCGAAGCATTGCAGGCTCAGGAAATGACAACTCATTGAATGCCCACCTGAGCCAGACACCATGAAAGAAGGAAGGCTATCACAAATAAAACACCACGCATTCCAAAACCCAACCGAGACAACTGCCTGACAACAGCTGTGCCTTCTTTAGCTTCTGTACGCACCACGAAGTGGAGGCAAGGCTGAGTCCATAAGTGAAAAGAGCACTGGATTTAGAGTCAGAAATCGGGATTTATGGGGCAGGTTCCAAGCAAAATGACTAGCTGTGTGACCTAAATGAGGTCACTGAACCCCTCGGAATCCCTACTTCCCCCTCTCCAACATAATATCAGTAACACAGGTCTGGAATTGGGAATGCATTACCTTGTTTTGGCCACCCAACGTCAGATCCTGTCAATCAGGAATCTATCATCCCCCGTGAACAGGAAACACTGAGGGGGCAAAGCAGCTCAGCTTGGGACAGAATGAGGGTTTTCTCTGGGCCTCTGGGCTTAGAGCTCCTGTCTGCCCCATCCAAACCCATCAACTCCTCAGAACCCTCATGTGTAGCAGGGAAGATCACACAATGGTAAAGTCCTTTGTTATCAATCAAGTGCTAGTCATATGAGAAAGTGAGTCATTAAAAAAGAGATGGGGGGGGGCGCCTGGGTGGTTCAGTTAGTTAAGCATCAGGTCAGGATCTCCGGGTCATGAGATCAAGCCCCGCATTGGCTCCTCACTCAGCACCCAGGCAGTGTATATTTATAGAGATATATTTTTTTAAATTGTTTTTTATATTCCAATTCATTCCTCTCGTCCAGCAACAACCACTCTACTAGTGACAAAGGTTACCAGGTAGGAGTGAGGGGCCCAGGCAGGACTCAGTTCTTTTATTTTTAATTGTTTTGATTTATTTGACAGAGAAAAACACAGTGAGAGAGGGAACACAAGCAAAGGGATTGGGAGAGGGAGAAGCAGGCTTCCCGGCAAACAGGGAGCTTGATGCAGGGCTGGATCCCAGGACCCTGGGATCTTGACCAGAGCCAAAGGCAGATGCTTAATGACTGAGGCACCCAGGCACCCCAAGACTAAGTTCTGAGCCTGCCACAGAGTCTTGCACCCAATGTATGTTTACCCCCATAAGCAGCCTCTCCCCTTTCCTGGGGTTTAAGATAGACCTGGATTAGAATCCCCATTTATCAACTCTTGATTTGGATTCCCCACAGGAAAAGATCCTGCAACAAGGATTCAAGTACAAGTGGTTTACCTGGGAGGTGACCCCAAGAAACACTAAAGGGGAATGGAGGAGTGAGACAAGGAAAGGAAGAAGGCCCAGAAAAAGGGAACGTCATCAAGCCTGTTACCACTGTGGGCAACTAGAGCCGACAACTTCCTTGGGGTGGGAAACCGGGAGAACACATGTCTCAGAGTGAGACTCCCCGCACCCCAGAGACAAGGGAGCTGGGGTATCCCTCCACCAGTACACGATGGTCACTGGTTGAGAGCCACTCTAAGGCTGGAGACCCTCAGCACTCTGACCTGCCCCATGGGCAAGCAGAGAGGCTCAGGGCCAGAAAAAGCCCTCAGGTACTTACAGCTGGCAGGAATGGAAAGGTACACGCCCAGGGAATATGGGGGCATGCCATACCATCTGCTCTGTCACAGGCTGTGTGACCTTGTCACCAGCTGTGTGACTTACCTTCTCTTATTTCATTATCCAAGCCCTGAAATGAGGATAAAAATGTCTTTCTCGTAGGGATATTACAATTAAATGACGTCATGTATGGAGGGGATTAGTTCCTTCCATGTCTGGCTCCTAGTAAACATTCAGTATATACTCATGGTTTATAATCAATAATCTTTGTCTTTTGTTTTGTTTTGTTTTAAAGATTTTATTTGTTTGACAGAGAGACACAGCAGAGAGAGGGAACACAGGCAGGGGGAGTGGGAGAGGGAGAAGCAGGCTTCCCCCTGAGCAGGGAGCCCAATGCGGGGTTCGATCCCTGGACCCTGGGATCATGACCTGAGCTGAAGGCAGACGCTTAATGACTGAGCCACCCAGGCTCACCCAGGCACCCCATATAATCAATAATCTTTTTTTTTTTAAGATTTTTATTTATTTATTTATTCGACAGACAGAAATCGCAAATAGGCAGAGAGCCCGATGCGGGGCTTGATCCCAGGACCCTGGGATCATGACCTGAGCCAAAAGCAGAGGCTTAACCCACTGAGCCACCCAGGCGCCCCTATAATCAATAATCTTTCAAGACTTCTTCCTTTTGGAGGGTTGAGGTGGGAAGAAAACAAAATTTAGGGAAGAAGAATGATCTAGAATCACCCATCACTTACTTCCCTACAGACAGCCATATAATCAGTGCCTGAAGAAAGTTCTAGAAAGACATTCAGTGGACCCCAGACCAACCGAAGGTCATTATACAGAAACCCAACCAACCTGCTCCAATGTTGAATGATAGCAAAAAAAAAAAAAAAAAAAAGGCAGAAAAAAACAAAAACTAAAATTAGATTAAAGGACGCATCTTCGTGGTCCCTTCCATCAAAACCCTCTATTTTATAAAGGATTTCAGATCCAGATGAGGAATGAGACTTTAAAACAGGCAGCCAGCCAGTGCCAGCTGAGAAATCTTCTAGAGGGAGGAAAGCCCCCAGACAATGCCCCCATCTCGATTACTTTGCCTAGGCCTATCCCAGAGGCCCATGCCTGAGAAATTTACAGGCTGCTCCCAGCTCCTGAAGCAGTTGTGTCCTAAAATGAGTTCCAACAAACACTATTTTTTTTTACTGTTATTGAGAGTTTTCATCTATCTATTGGACAGAGAGAGAGAGAAAGCATGAGAGTAAGCACAAGCATGGGGAGCTGCAGAGGAAGAGAGAGAAGCAGACTCCCACCAAGCAAGAAGCCTGATGCAGGGGCTTGATCCCAGGACCCTGGGATCATGACCTGAGCTGAAGTCAGATGCTTAACCCATGAGCCACCCAAGCGCCCCCCAACAAACACTACTGATCCCTGTTATGTTCCTTAAAAAATGGATTCTAGGATCAAATATGCTTGATAAAGTCTTCATATGATATCCCCCCTTGACAAATTTTAGTGTGCATTAACACATTCAAAGCTTTGAAGTCCTACTGTAAAGAATTCTGTTTAAGCCAGTATGTCCAAAGCTCATCTGACACAGAAGCAAATGTGTGTAGGCAAAACATCTATTAACATCCCTCCAAAGTACACTTACTGGAGTATGGGCTAATGGCAGTCCTGCGTGCCGGGACCCAGCCTCTGAAACGCACCCCGCCCCCTGCCATGGCCTAGCACAGTGCCTGATATACAGTAGATGCCTAATAAACAGCTGCTGTCTGACTGAACGGGGAGAAGGCTGAAAGAATGACTTAATAATGGTTTTCAGATATGTGAAGTGATATAGTATCGGCAGTGCCAGGCGACAGCTCTCCGTTTCCAAGAAGGCACACGTTTTAGATTGCAGCAGGAGGGATTCTGGAAGCCCTGCTCGGAGTTTCGGATTGCAATCCACCAAAATAGGCTTCCAAGCCAAGCTGCATCGCTTCCTTCTGTGGAGGTGTTGGTCTAGCACTTCGGCACAACAGAGTCTGTGTGAAGCCGTCCACCCACCCCACCGCCCATTCATTCACTCATTCAAACCCTCACTGAGCACCTACTATGTGCCAGGCACTGGGGTCCCCAAGGACCCCTTCCAAGAGCCAACTGAGACTGCAGTGAGCTGTGCGATAAAGCCCTATGGGGAAGGGAGGGGGACCACCCACGTGTGAGGTCAGGAAGCCTCAAGCCCAAAAGCAACAGCTCATAACCCACGACAAGCAAGGAGGGGGTGGGAGGATCGCACGCTGACACTTGAGGCTGGCCTGTAGAATAAAGCCACTACTGTCTCCCCGTGTTTGTTTGTCTTTCCCCCTTTTCTGGTAACTACATCCCATTGTTCCCACACAGCATCCCTGCCCCCACGGCCAGGCCTGGCCCTATCCTCAGAGCTGCAATCCCCTCTGGCTTTCCTGAAGCCCTGCTCTTCCTTCAAACCTACCTCTTGCCCCACACCTTGTTCTCCCCATCCTGCATCTGTTCTGGACCAGGGTATCCTCAATATTTTTCATAACCACTACCAGACAAAGGAATGAATAAACCAGGACTCAAACCGAGGTCGACCTTTCTGCTGAACACCCCCCAGCACCACCACCAAGGGTGAGCCACAGAGGGCCACAGAGGGCTTTGCTTCAAACCGGAGGCAGGGGATGGGAAAAGTCGAGAGGAGAATAGGAGTCCAGGTCTGGGGCATCCCTTCCATCCTCTCTCACCACCACCCATCGCCTTCCAGACCTGCATCTTCCCATCAGCACATCCTGGCCAGCCCCACCTGAAAGTCTCACATCAGTTCTGCTATGATTTTGCTTCTTTTTTAATTTTTTACTTAATTTTTTATATGTACGTAATCTCTACACCAACGTGGGGTTGAACTCAACCCTGAGATCCATGCGCTCCACTGACAGAGCCAGCCAGGTGCCCCCCTGCTCTTGCTTCTTTCAAACAGAGCCTGAGATGGGCATGACGACAGAACACCCCAACAGGGTTTAGGGGACAGTCACACTGATGCCGGATACTAAACCCCAGACTCCTAGGGTCGACGGTGACCCAAGAAGTCATCTCGGTCAATGATCCCAAGCCTAAGCATCAGTCAAGATCACCTGGAGAACTTTGAAAACTAGATCCAAGCTGTTTAAAAAAACAGATCCATTCCTAGAGCCCAAGCCAGACCTCTGAAAGCAGAACCACTTCCTCAGTAACAGGTGCAGCTGAGGCCAGCCAGCCTTGACTTGAAAGCCTCCACTGCCCCACTGCCTACCCCGGGAGACATCTGGTTCAGTGGCTGCTGCCCCAAAGTCTGGAAAGGTACTTCCTTCCTGCAGCTGAAATCTGTCCACTGTTTCCACCCACTTACCCCAACTCTGCCCTTGGGAGTAACTAAAAGTAAATTTAGTCCCTCTTGTAGTGTCTGGTAACAAGGGTCCCAGCAATGATGTCTTGCCCAGCTGTTTTCTTACCCTGCTATAGCCTGCTCTCCTCCCAGCTGAATCTCTCCCAGCCTTTCAAATGTTCTCTCAGAAGTAAAGGTCTCCAGTCCCCTTCCCAACTGGTCACCTTCCTCTGAACTCCAGGATCAACAACAGTATTTCAAAGGGGGCCTGAATCCTCCCAGGAACTGGGTATGCTCATTAACCCGCTGGTCTTCTCAAACAGCCAGTCTGCAATGCAGGCTCATTTTGAACACACAGTCCGTTACCCAGAAACCCCCAGACTTTGTTTGCGACCTTATAAAAGGAGAGATCTTCCCTGTCCTACATCTGGACAGTGCCTTGAGAAAAACTGGGAGGAGGAGGTGGGAAATAAGGCTTTCCAACTCTCTCCATGAAGTTTTGGGTCTGGCAGAGAACGTTAATGCTGATCCTGCTCTCAGTTAGCTAGTTGCCCCCATCTGATAAGCATGGACGAAAGGAGGAGATTCTAAAACATAATTTATGTAACGGCACCCAAAGGATTGATGGGCATGAGTTTCCAACCCCACCTGGGAAGTAAATGACCAGGAGCTGGACCCCCGACAAGATACACACAGTTAACTGGGGCAGGCGCCATGGACAGGACATCTCCCATAGACAGGATGGTACAGTCACAGGAGTCTCCCATCTGGCCTTGCCCAACAGCCACTCCATCTCTGGCTGGGACCAAGGCTGCACCTTTCATGACCCTTAGAAAAACAAGAGGCCTGGCCCAGCGTGGGCCAAAGCCCTGCTTCTGCTGCCAGCTGCCCCTCAGAACAGGTGACCGGTGGCCAGGGCCCTTCTGCATGGAAAAGCGTCTGTCCAGAACTTTTATACTGATGGTTGAAACTTTTCTGTGAGATTGGGCAGGTTCCCGCGACCAGGCTCAAAACAGCATCTGTGTCCTCTTTACGGACAGACGTGAGCACGCTGGTCTGTGTTCACGGCACACAGACCTCAGGCTCTTGCTCCAGATCAAAAAGTAGATTGAATTATGAACACTGAACATTCCCACAAATACAGAAGCTGGTCCTGTTCCTCGGCTGGGTCTCTGGCCTGCCTGAAGTCCTCCCACTAGGAAGCAAGGCACCCCTGGGATCTGGAAGACAACCCCTACCCAGAAGCCCTGCTTGACGACCCCACCCCCCAGGCTTCTGCTCCCCTCCAAACACCCCTGACCGGTGGCATCGGAAAGGGGGCAACATAACTGAAAACAATTAGCAAAGAGAATTGGCAAAAACAATCAGCCTTGAGCTAAGACAAGAGGACCCTCCTGGGCTCCAAACTCAGAGCCCACCCCCACCCCACCCCAGACAGATCGCTGCCAGATCTCTCCTGTCCAGAAATGCGGGTGATGGGGGCAGTAACTAGTGGCCAGAAATTCCCAGGCACTGTGGTGGAAGAGTGTCCTCCTTCACAGCACCCCAGCAAGCAAGGAGGGAGCGGCCGGCGGCAGCCCCAGTGACCCACCACACAGGCCTCTGCGCCGAGCTCCCGAGCAAGGAGGCAGCCTTTTAATGGGGCTCACTGGGCAGCTGAGTGAGTGGGCAGCAGGCAGAATCTTCGAAAGGGAAGGATCAGAGCCCTATATTTCAGAGGAGCTGGCCACTCGAGTCCAGCCCCCAGCTTCATTAGGGATAGTAGGGGATGTGTACCCAGAATACTTCCCCAAGGAGCCAGAGGTCAAGGTTGGAAGGCAGTCAAGGCCCAGAATCAGAAAGGCCAGCCACCAGCCAAGAAGAAACAGGACAGAGCTGCAGTGATCTCCTTTGGAAGTCAACACAAAGCCGTCCCCAGGCCCACCTCCATTGCTGGGGTCAGCCCATGTGATGGACACACATACACACACACACCAGACACGTGTGTGCACACGCACACAGGCAGACACACCCGCGTATGCACAGCAGTCAGTTCGTGCTCGGCAGCCCCTCCCCCACCAGCCAGCTCGCTACAGACACTCACACGTGCTCACAGCCACAGAACATCACCCACACAGCGCCTGTGCCTCTCTGATCTCTGGGACAACTGCTGATGGTTACAGGTTCAAACAGGCACAGAGGAAGAAACGCAGGCAATCGTGGGGTTTCTCCAGAAGGGTCATGGCTGGAAGAGAGGAAGGAGGTGATGGGGGCAGGGGAGGAGGACTGGTCATCCCACACCAAGAGGGCAGCTTCTTGCAACTCTCCAAGCTCACAGGGACCCGTACGGGGTCAGAATCTTCTCAGAAATAATAATAATAATAATACCCCACATCTGAACAGGACTCTCTACTTTCCTCTCCCATCTGTCATCACCTCGTGGAGTAACACCGGACAGTAGGAATGTTCATCTCCTTGAGCAGATGACCGCCCGCACCCACGAAGCCCAGAGAGATTTTCTCCAAAATTATCTTTAATAGCTGAGCATATGTGATGGTTGTGCGAGCGTGCTTGTTTGTGTGTGAGTGCGTGCAGAGGCTTTATGTAGCAGAGTGGGATACAATCAAACAAAAATGAGGTTGCCATGGCAACAGGCTCCAGCATCATTGCAGCCCTATTAACACAAGTGAGGAATGTGTTTGGCAGATGCTCGAGTGTTATTTATGGTATGGGTGTAGCAGAGGGACTTCTAACAGGCAAAGAAGGAGAAAAAAAAAACAAGCCCGTGACGCTCCTACTGTACCCCACGGAGGAGACAACAGTGAGACAAGATCACAGGAGAGGCTGGGAGGCTGCAAACAGGGAGTGAGAGATGGGCAAGTAGCACAAGCCGGCAGGCAGATAAGAGAGGAAAGGTGGGCAGAGAGCAACAGGGAACTGGAAGGGGGGCGGGAGGAGAGAGGAAGTGAGAGAGAAAGCAGAGGGGGAGGGTGATGGATGCTGGGGGTAGAGCTAGAGCAAAAGACATAGGAAGGGAAGAAACACCGTCCTCCAGAGACGACTACCTCTCATTTATCTTTTGAGGAAAAACCGTCAGGAGGCACTGATTCAGAAACCAAGTACTTCTCCTCCTAACTGGAGCAAAGAATGGAGCCCCGAACATAAGGAGGGGGAGGGAAAGAAGAAAATACCCAGGTCAGATAATGATGTTGAGGACGTGGGCTATGGGAGCAAAGGGGCTGGCCTTGCAGGAGAAGAGAAGAATACGGTTTTCCGAGGGCCTATTATGTGTCCAAGGCACTGTGGGGCGGCGAAGGTGGGGGAGGATTTCCAATGCCCCAACATTAGAAACCATGCACTGCTCCCCCATTTCCCTGGATGTGTGTCTTTACCCCAGAAAATAACAAGGCATGTAACGCAAGCCAGCCTCAAACAACGGCTGCTCTGAGGCAGAGGTTAATGCTAGACTATCCCACTAATGGTTCCCTACCATCCATCACAGTTTGGTCAAGAACCACAAATTTTCTACCAGGCATAACCAAATACAAACCCCCCTAAAATACAGTTTTCTCTGAAGGCAAGGAGAATGTCTGCATTCCCTCGTCCTGGACCATTGCTAACAAGCTTTGCTGTCCTCAACGGAACAGAATGTGAGAAGTTAAGTGTAAATCCACCCAAAAGCCTACAGTCAAGTCTAAAGGCCGTAACAGGTAAAAGCAGCCTGGGTGAGGGGTGGTGAAGGTGGGGGAGAGAAGGGAGATTTGCCGGAGAAAGAAGGGGAGCCCCTCAGACAGTCCCTCTGCTGTGGCCAGGGCATTCTTATGCTAAGATGGGGCTGGAGCACCCCAGGACCAGAACTCCTTTCTTGGGATCTGACTCCAGTCCCTTGAAACCATACATCTACGATGGCTTAGGGCTAGTTCAGAGAAAATACCCTGAACAATCCTAGAAATTTCTGCTTCTCCATATGGATGACATGCCCTTCCCTCTGCAGAAAAGCTACACCCATCCAAGCAACCTGCCTCCCACCCAAGCCAGGAACAACGCCCAAAGATACGACATCTCTGTGAGAGCCTGGGTCCTCAGGTCAGAAAGACTCGTAGCCTATATAAGCACTAACAATACCAGTTAACTTTTTCTTATACCCCCACCTCTCAATAGGTTTCTCTGTCAAGTTCAAAGCTGATCTCTGAAGATTTTTTTTCCTTCTGATCCCAGATCAGAAAAACTTGAAGCTTCAAGAGCCCCACCTACTCCACTCACTGGAACACAACCAAACTGGCAAGCAGTTATTAAATCCCTACTAAGTACCCGAAAATGTGCTAGACAAGGGAGAGGGTGGAGAAGGAAAACGATACACGTCAAGAATCCTGCATGCAAGGAGCTTACATTGGACGGGGAGCAAAACCAATGGGCGCTGGAAAATAAGTGCTCCGCTGTGTGGCTCACACTCTATTGTTAACCATGCAGAAGAGGGAGAGGCCAGTGTGGCTGGACTGGAAGGAGGGGCTCCTGGTAGGAGGTGAGGCTTGGCACAGAGGGTGAGGCTTGGCACAGAGGTGGGAACTGAAAGGAGCATACACAATTCTCTCATTCTCGAGAAAAGAACCCGGGGCCCAGAGAGGCTGCAGATCCTCTCCCTCCCAGTCACGGAGTACTTTGGAGGTGCAGCTAGAGCCCAGCTCCCTGAAGCCCATACTGGTGTTATTCTCTGTGGAGAGATGGGTGCCACACCCAGGAAGCTGGGGGCACAGAAAAATCCCTCAAAGAATATGCAGTACTCAACAGAATCAAAGTCTGAGAAAAGGCATCAAAAGCGGGGAGAAGGGGGAAGGGAATGCCAATGGAATATGGTTAGAGGGTCTATCAGAGGACGCAGACATCCGGAAAGGGGTGGGGTGCAGTGGGGTCCACGGTCAGGAAACTAGCCTAGTCAAGGGCTCACCTGAGCCTCACAGCTGAGCTGCACTGAAGCAGGGGTCAATGCCTGAGGCCCATGCAGCTCCAGACAAGGCCACTGCTAAAGGAAGCAGGTGTGCCTATCAGAGGGGCTGGTCTCACCCGGAGGTGGGGAGACCAAGCGCACCTTTCTTCCAGAAGCCTTCAGTGGAGTCACCAGTTAACTAGAGGTTTTATTTCCTCCAGAGCCCACCGTTCTGAGCGCATGGAACCAGTCTCACCAGGAAGAAAGAGCCCCCACCACAAGCAATAGCCAGGAACACCCTAGAAAAGGGATCACGCCACCCAACGCTAGCTCTCTGCTCAGCCCAGGAGCGGGACTACCACACACACATCTCAGAGGCTCATTCCCACCTTTGCTAAAGGCAGGTTGTTTTTGTTTTGGTTTTTGTTTTGGTTTTTGTTTTGGTTTTAGTTTTGGTTTAGGGCACTTTCATAAACAAAACAAACTTGTCAGTCCTCCCTCAAGTTCAGGGATCTCTCCAGCTTGGGAGATGGAAAACCCTCGGCCTCAGACAACTGGCAGGGTTATCATTTCTCCTCCTTGAGACCAGGCCAGGGGCGCCCAGGAGCTCCCCTCCTCAACCCTCTATCCAGGAAACCTCAACAAACAAGGAGGGAGAGGCTGCTACGGGGTCCAGACACTTTTGTGAGGGGCCTTTTATATACGGGGGCAGGGGAAGGAAGGGGGACTTCGCCATAGAATTTTCTCCTCCAACTCTCCTTCCTCACACCTAGCCCCACACTAGTGGCTACGTGTCCTCTCCGGGGGCAACGGCATCATTTGTAAATGGACATGCTGGGGCTCAGAGAGGGTTAAGAGGCTCTATGGACACCACTGACTGGCACAGCCAAGTCGCTCTGGCTCTTTCACTGCTTTAGAAAGGATGATGGGGTTGCTTCTCTTTGGAGTCAGCCCGAGCCCTGTGCACCCCACAACCCATGGCCCTGCGGCCAGGTGGGCTCCTACCTGCTTGAGCAGGAACTGGTCCTGGGCGTTGGTGCGCAGGGCTATGGCCAGGTGGAGGGCAGACAGGAGCACTCCGCTGAGTACCGCGGCACGCATGCGCACAGGCAGCAACGTGTAGATGGTGTAGATGAAGAACACCGTCCACCAGATGCCCTCCGAGGCGCTGCGTGGCTGGGGCAGCAGCAGGCCCACCACCTGGACGGCCAGCACCACGGCGATGAGCGCGTAGCAGGCCAGGCCCATGTGGTCCTGGTGGAAGGCGGCGCGGTTGCAGAGCACAGCCATGACGAGGATGACACCTACCGCAGCCGCCAGCACTGCCAGGTAGGGCAGCTGGAGCGGGGGCCGCGCCGCGTGGAAGGCCAACATGACGAGGCACACGAGCACCAGCACGGCCATGAGCATAGTGAGGCTGCTCTGGTTCAGACGGAAGAAGTAGCGCTGGTACAGCCGCTCCAGCTTATCCGACGGGAACTTCTTGGAGCGGAATATCTGCAGCAGCGCCAGGCAGCAGGCGCCCAGCGACAGCACTGCGCCGGGCCCCGCGCCTGATTCTGCCGAGCTGCCGCCATCCCCAGACCCTTCGTCGCCCTCGACGGCGCCGGCCTCCAGCTCGTCCACCGCGCTGCCCTTGCCCCGCCGCTCCTCCAGGCCCAGCTCCACCGAGCGAGGGCGCACCTCCGTCCCGCCGGTCGCGGCAGCTGCAGCCGCCGAGCCGCCACCGCCGCCCGCAGGGGGCGCCCGGGTGCTGCCCCCGCCGGCCGCGCCCCGCCGCTGCCGGCGGCTGCCGCGACCGCAGTCGTCGCCGCCGCGCTCCTGCCAGGCGGACTTGGAGCGGAAACTGAAGCCAAAGCCCCCGGCCAGGGGGTCGTCGCCGCTCAGCGGAGGGTCGTCGTCGTCGTCGCTGCGCCAGCGGTTAGCCAAGCGCTGCTGCTGCTGCTGCTGCGGGGTCACCGCCCCCCCGGATTTCTTGGTGCAGCCGCGGGTCGAACCCCCGGGGGCGTGGGGGTAGCCATTGGCGCGGGAATCCGCCTCCCCCCACGCCGAACGGTGTTCCGGGCCTCCCCGGGACGCCGGCGCCGCAGCTGTCTGCGCCGCGTAGCCCGGGGGGCTCACGCTTTTGGAGCCGGACATCCCCCCCTCGGCCTCGTCGTCTTCTTCCTCTTCCCCCCGGGGTCGGGCCGGGGGTCTCCAAGGGGACGGCGGATGGCCGAGCAGGGGGACCAGGCTGGGGTCACACGTCGAGGGCGGCCCGGGGCCCTGCGCAGCAGCGGGGCATCTTGGCACCCCCGTCCTGAGCGGAGAAGAAGAGCAGCAGGAGGGCAAGCGGGTAGGCAGGCACAGCCCCGAGGTGATAAGTGGCTGAGAATCCTCGTCCGGAGTCCCAGGTCCGAGATGGAGTTGGCTCCGAGCTGGGGCAGCTGGGACTGCTCGAGCGGCTGCGCCGCGCGCAGAGGGACGTCTGGACTCCTGGTTCGCGTCGAGCTCGACGAGGACCGGAGTTGTTGCGGACAAGGCGGGACGGAGAGGTGTCCTTGCGGGCGGCGCCTCCCCGGGACTGGCAATGCCGGGGCGCGGCACTCGCAGATTCTGTCTAAGCGGGGCCCAGCGGCACACGCGGCGAGGCGGCGGCTAGGGCGGCGAGGCGGGGGTCCCGGCGTGGAGACCGAGCGGGTACCCTTTCCTCGCGGCGGACCAGGAGCGACTGGGAGGTGCGGGAGCCAGGCAGCATTATTTTCTTACGAGGGGTGGGGAGGTGGGATGGGGGGTGGAGAGGACGGGGGAGGGGGCGGCGGGCGGAGCAACAGCTCCGGGGCCCTGGGGGGTGGGTCCTGGAGCCCAAGGGGGCCGTCGCCCGCATCCCCCACCTCCCGCAGCGAGAGTGGGAGCGAGGCCCCCGCGAAAGCGAGCCGAGCTTTCAGCGCGTCCGTGCAGGGGGCGGGGGCGAGGACCGGCTCCTGTGGCGCGGCCCTTCCCCTCTCGCCTCCCCCTTCCCCCCAAACCGAGAGGGGCTGGCCCGGACCCGCTGGCCCAGGAGGGCTGCCGCGCCGACTCCGTAAGCCCCAGGCTCCTCGCCGCGGGCGGCGGGCCAGCCGCCGCCGGGCGCAGAAGGACTAGGCGGAGGGCGGAATCCGGCGCAGCGCCGCCGCCGTTGTGCCCCGAAGCAGGCGGGCTTCTCCCGGGCAGTGCGGCATCCAGAGATCGAGGGCCAGGTCTCAGATGCAGCCGGCCGAGAGGGGTCCGCCCAAGAGCTGCTGCGACCCGGGGGTGCTCCGAGGAGGCCGGCTGGAGCCGGGCTCAGGGCGCGCCATGCACGCCTCGGGCCCTGCGCCGCTCCGGCCGCTCGCGCCGCTCCTCCCTTCTCGCCCGCTTGCCGCCGCCGCCGCCGCCGCCGCCGCCGCCGGAGAGCCCTCCGCATCCCCTCCTCCCGCCGCCTCCCCGCCCCCCGCGCCGCTCGGGCCTCGGCTCAGAGAGGCGGGCGGCCGCCTCCGCCCCCGGCCGGGCCGCGGCCCCCGCCTCTGCGCCCCGCGGGCATCCTCAGGCCAGGCCCCGTGAGGCGCCCGGGGCCGCGGGGTCCCCAGTTCCCCTTCCTCACCTAAATTTCTTGCCGCACCCCCTCCCTCCCAGGCGCCTGGAGCCTCGTCCAGCCGGCAGTCCCTTCGCTGGACCTGGGTGGCGTGCGCTCCTCCCCCGCCCCCTGCTTAGGTTCTTGCGCCCCTAGTCCAAGCTCCCCTCTTTTGCATCCCCCTTTAATCCCCCTCCCCCCATTCAACCCAACTTCAGCCCCCGCGCTGCGCCCCCCTTCCCTGGCCCGGCTCGATTGGCCGCTTCCTGAGCTGTCAGACTTGAGCCCCGCGCTCTTATTGGGCGATTCTCTGGCCGGGCGGCCGTGCCAAAGGAAGGCGCACCGGGCTGGGGGCGCCGGGGCCGCGACTGCCGCAAGGAGCGAGAGACCAGAGTCCCCGGAGGGGCGCGAGAGCCAGACCCGGAAATGGACGGGGGAGATGGAGAAATTGAGGATCTCTGAGACGAAGGAAGGCATGACGGAAAAGATGGAGATGCAGTGGGTGAGGCTGATGCAGCCAGGGCGGGGCGGACCGGAACACTTCGATGGGTAGTTACCTAGAGAGAGCCCTGCAGACAGCACTAGGAACACCTGGCGTTTGTGAAGAGCTTTTGCCTGTTCACACTTTTTCTTTCTTTTCTTTCCTGCTTCTTCCTTCCCTCCTCCTTCCGTCCTTCTTTCCTTCCTTCCTCCCTCTCTCCTTCCCTCCCCCGTTCTTTCGTTCATTCCTTCCTTCCTTTTTCCTTCCTCCCGTCCGTCCTTCCTTCCTTCCTTCATTCCTTCCTTCCTTTGTTCCTTCGTTTTTAAAATCTCATTTGGCTTCCTTCAATAGCCCTGGGGTGTGACAGAGAACAAACAGGGCCTGTGTGACTATTCCCAATTTATAAATTGAAGCTGAGACTTCGAGAGTGTGGTTAGCTTGCCATGGTCACACAACTCCCCTAACTTGCAACGGAAAGATCTTTCCTCGGCACCAAATTGCCTCCTGTACACCTAGCAAGCTGTTAACTCAGAACGAAGTGGGGTCCCCCCTGGACCTCGGATGACCAGACACTCCTGCACAGCACCAGCCACAAAGAGTCAGGAGTGGAGAAAAGGACTTCACTGCCCATCAGTGAGGACCTTGATCTGTGGAATGATGTATCTACCCAATTCTCCTTGACCCTAAGCTGCTGTACTGGAGTTTCTGGCAGTCTAGACAGTGGGGCAGGCACGGGGAGGGTAGCACACCTCTACTGGAGAGAGAGAAACAACCTTCACTTTACTCTTCTTCCTCCAGCTCTCTCTGCAGAGCTTCTGAGAAGGAGCCTGCAGTCTGAGTGAGCTTCCCTTTCTCTCTCGGTTGATCATCTCTTTGCAGATTGCAAGATAAGCCTTGCCAGAGTCACAAATTGGGAGGACAAATCCAAGAGATCTGAATAAGAAACCCTTGAGCAATTCAGCCCTTGAATAATCAATCCATAATTAGCTAAGCCATAAAAAAGCACCCTGAACTTGGCCCACATACATCCGTAGAGCACCCATTATGTGTCAAGCACCATGCTAGGTGCTCTGGGGATAAAAAGATGAGCCAACTTTGGTTACCATGAGGGAGGGAGAGTAGCTAGCCACTGACTGCAGTTTTGAGCCACAATTTTGTCATTTAGGGATTTTAGGGAGGAGGCATTTCTTCTCATTATGAGAAGGCCAAAAAGAGACTAGAGGTCAAATCAGGTTAGCAGAGAAGGAAGAATAGAAGAAAGGAGGAATGGACTGATATTTAGTATTTAGTAAGCAACTACTATATATCTGTAGATATCCTATTGTCATATAAACATTTTGAGGAAGATGTTATTCTCCCCACTGTAAAGATGAGAAAACCGAGACTTAGAGAATCAAGGCCTGTAGTTTGTAGCGGAATGGAACCTAAGGTCAGCCTGCTCCTTGTACTCTACCACACAGCCTGTAGCATAAATGGTATGAGAGGGACCCCCAGATAGGCAGCTGCATGGACAGACCCAGATGGCCAGAGGTATCAAGGTGATTGGGTTCCATCCTTGATCCTCTGATTCCCTGAAGGTCTCCCTAGTTCATTCCTTTTCATCTTATTCAAATGTTTAAAATAACCATCATCTTGGGGGACCTGAGTGGCTCAGTCAATTAAGCATCAGCCTTCAGCTCAGGTCATGATCAGGGGGTCCTGGGATTGAGGCACATGTCAGGCACCCTGCTCCTCAGGGAGCCTGCTTCCCCCACTCCCTCTGCCCCTCTCTCTTTCTCCCAAATAAATAAGTAAATAATCTTTTTTAAAAATAAAATAAAATAACCATCAACTTACCAAAAACAGCCATTTATGATCAAATATAGAAAAACTACCAAAAAAAAGACAAAAGCAAACACATTCATAATCATACTACCTAGAAAAAAACCATTAACATCTTAATTTTTTTCTTAACAAAAAATAGGGCTAAAAAAATGGGACTTTTACTGGGCAAATGATTTTACAGTTTGCATTTTTCTGCTTAGCTAAATATTGTGTTTTTTTCATGTCAGTAAGCATTCATCTACAATATTCCTCTTATTGTCCAAAGAGAATTCCATTGCATGAAAATGGCATAATTTACTTAACCAGTCCCCTGTGGTTGGACATCTTTCCCTATCATAGCAGTTTATAGAAAGTTTCCACTCTTTTACTGTTATAAACAATGAACATTTTTGCAGATAAATCACATGTATATCTTTATATCCTTAGAAGAAATTCCTACGAGGAGAATTGCTGGGTCTAAGGATAAACTTTTTTTTTCTTTAAGGTATTTCGGAAATGTCTATCTTCAGCCCCTGCGTCCCTCCCCAGTACCAAGCTTAGTTAGCCCTGTCTACCGGCGAGCTTCCCAAGGATGCTCCTGGTACCCACCAGGGAAAGGTTCAGCTTATCTAAAAGTAAGTTCAGGTTACTTACTTGAAGCCTGCTCCTCCCTGTTTTCTCACCACTTGTGGAATCACTATCCCCCAGTCTCCCTGATCTTTGAGCTGTGAACCCTCCTCCCCTCCTATCCCAGTCACAGGTTCCTGCTGCCATACCCTCAACTTTTCACATCTGTCTTTTTCCACATTCCCCAGCTGCTACCTTCCCACATATCCTCCCTGCTCCTTGCCTGGACAATCTCCGGCTCTCTCCTTCTTCCATCCTCCTTGCCCTCAATTTGTCTTCAACTTTGTGCCCCACTTTGATCCTGCAGGTCACACCCCCTAACTGAAAACTGTCCATAAAACAGCCTCTTCCCACTCGCCTGCTTTCACTGTCCATCACTTCCCCATGTCACCCAAGCACCCCGAGTTGCCCCTTAAGCCTCTGTAGCGAGCACCTTTCCTACTCTGCCCAGATGACATTCGTGGCACCTCTGTGAAACCCTCCCTCATGCCTCACCCAGGCTGTGAGGCGCTCCCTCCTCCGCAGCTTCCAGCACACCTTGCTTTAATCTCTATTATAGCACTTGTCACATTGTATTTTCTTAACTTGTCAGAACTGTCTCCACAGTCAGCTGAACTCCTTGAGGGCAGAGTTGGTATCTTACTCATTCTTGTGCCCCGTGCTCAGCCTGGTGTCTGGCACATAGGAGATGCCCCATAACTGTTTGTTGATAAACAAATGGTACAGCTGAGGAATAATGAGCAGAATGGAGTCTGCTGGGGGGAGGGGCAGGATGGGGAGCATGGCAACTGGCAACAGTAGACGGAGAGGGAGAGGTGGGGCGGACTCTTGAACACTGTGTAGAGGGAGGGTGGGCTTCAGTTTGAAAGGCCCCTGAGGGGCACCTGGGTGGCTCAGTGGGTTAAGCCTCTGCCTTCCGCTCAGGTCATAATCCCAGGGTTCTGGGATCAAGCCCCACATGGGCTCTCTGCTCAGCAGGGAGACCGCTTCCCCTCTCTCTGCCTGCCTTTCTGCCTACTCGTGATCTCTGTCTGTCAAATAAATAAAATCTTCTTTAAAAAATTAAAAAATAAAGAGCCCCTGAATCTGGGTTCAGGAGTATTCTGGCCCATTATGTTTTAGGAGGCAAACTCTGGCAATGATATAAAGACTGAGAAAACAAGATCTAAGAGCGTAGGGCACTGGTAAGGAAGCTCTTGCCGAATGCATATAGACTGAGCCCAGAGTGATTCGATGGAGATGATGCCATTGGCTGACAGACATCTGTGGAAGGTTGAAACCCAGGAGTCAACTCCTGGGAAGAAGAGTCCTCAAGGTCAGACAAAGACAAGGAAAGGAATGAAAGGCAGAAGTTTTGAAGACCAACTCCAGGATGCACACCTGGCTGTTGTCATCAGATAGGGGTTGACCCAACACCACAGCAGGCCTCCTGCTGACATGAGTACTTGGTGTGCAGAGGTGAGGTGACCACACACCCCAGGGCACTGAAGGTCCTTTGGGAGATCTGCTGACACCCCCTTTTCCCCCCAGGCATCTGCCCTCTCGTGCCTCAGTTACACTTTAGGACGTCATTCTGCACTCTCCCGGGCTCCTTTTTGGAAGAATATTTCTATTTTGGAAATTAAAATATTAATATTTTAGAACATTTAGAAATATTTGTAGAAGTGGGTATCAGTACTACTCCCCTACCTAAAAATAACTTCCTTCACACTGCTTAAAATTCCACCATTAGATAGTCATGTTTTGGGATGAAAATCATTCCCTAAAAATGAATGCAACAAACCTAGAGACAGAAAGTAGATTAGATTAGTGGCTACCTGGCCCTAGAGATGGGGAGGAATAGGGAGTGATGGCTCATGGGCACAAGATTTCTGTAGGGGGGTTATGAAGATGCTCTAAAGTTAGATTATGGTAATGATTGCACAACTCAAGAAATGTACTAAAAACCATTGGATTGCACAGTTTAACTCACCAGATGAACTTTATGGTATGTAAATTTTATCTCAATAAAGTGGTTGTAAAAATGAATGCAGATACCCCTGGGAGACTGAAGGATTCATGCCTCGGCTTTGGTTGTTATCAAGTCAATGTGAATGAGTTTGATCAGCAGGCTTCCCCCACTAATGCCCAACCAAGGCAGGGCCAATAAGAGAATGGATGCTTGCTGCTTAGGAACAGAGATAAGCGAGGGAGAGGAAGGAGAGAACGCCTAGGACCACGGAGCATTTGCCAAGACAAAAGGACCCAGAAGAGGGCACAGGTGCCAGGGAGTGGGGAAGGAAGAGGGCAGAAATAGAAGCCAGTTAGGATTTGAGGGTGAAGAAAGGATTTACCCTGCTCTGTAATGTATTCCTCACCTGGAATTAAGGACCACTAAGACTCCTAGGGCTCTCTGTAGGGTGAAAGAATCTTAAAGATCACCCTATTCCCAAAAATGTGTCACTCACCCCCGGACATTTGCATTTTGAGAGGAAGCCCCACCCTTCAAACTAGATGATTTACCTTCCCCACAAAGACCTAACTCATTGTTATCCCCAAATCAGAGACTGGCTAAGAGGATGGAGCACGGAGTATCCTGAGGGAGTCATCCTTGGAGGCTTGGGGCCCAGTATCTTAGCCACTGGGCACGGGTGGCAGAGGTGCCTGCTGTCCCTAGGAACCATTCACCACTCTAGCCCCTTCCCCACTGGCATTTAGGAAGAACCAAGGATATCAGCCCTCTCACTCTTGACCTCTGGCTTCCTTGGCTTGGAAATCAAGGATAATAAGAAGTTTGCAGTTGGCCATAGGGAACCGGGCCCTAGATTTTTCCAGACCTACACTCTTCCAAACCTCTGGGCCTCAGGGAGCAGGAAATATTCAAAGAGCTCAGATTGTAGCTTAGGTGGAAATGGCTGATAATAGCTCGATCTGCCACTCTCCCAGGTGTTGACATTTGCATTTTAATGGAGGCGGTTAATGCCTTCAGCTGAAGGAGTGACTAATACATTCTTTCAATTGCTACAGAAGGTACGTGAGAGACCCTTTGCTGCCTGGGGGCCTTTTAATACCCTCCAGTCAATTCAAGATCATGCCTGATCAGCAGCTGCCAGACCTCTGGACTCTAATGCTCACGTTCCATGCTTTGTCTTGGCCCCGGTCCTTGATTTGCTTGCTTTCTTGCACTTTATCCTAAAAGTCTGGAAGCATCCCCATGAGTCATTTATTCTTTCAACACACATAAACCGATTATCCATTTCAAGCAGAAAACTATGTTGGGCACTGAGTTGGGGGACAGCGTGGAGCTCAAGAAATATGCCAGCAAGATGGCCCCCTCAAGAAGTCAGGGGAGCGAATCACAAGAAGGGCTGCCCAGCAGTCCCACCTCAACAGAGAGCGCATCCTACAGCTTATGCGGGTGCTTCTTGAACACGATAAACAACTTACTAATAGAAGGCAAATATTCCTATAGGCTGGGGGCGCAAGAAAGGCTTTGGGAGGGGTCAGGAGGGCCTTAAGGATACATAGAAATTGGGTATACAAAGACTAGATGGAGTTCCCAGGATCCAAAACATTCCTCTAGTCACAAAAGACCATCTATTGCACCATCCTATTTATATGACATGTCCCAAAGAGGCAAATCCATGGGGACAGGAGAGTAGATCAGTGGCTGCCTAGAGCTAGGGGCTGGAGGAGAGATGGGGACAATGGCTAATGAGTACAACGGGGTGGGGGAAAACTGTCTAAACATCATGGCAATGGTTCCACAACTCTGTAAAGATACTAAAAACCATTGAGTTACACACTTTAAATGGACGAACTTTGTAGAATGCAAATTATATCTCAATAAAGCAGTTTAAAAAATGGGAAAAAGTGAGGTCCAAAAAGACCATTCCCTCAATGATCAATCCTACTATTATGAGGAACCCTGCTTCATAATTGTAGAAAGAATATCCTAGTTTTAAGTTCCTAGTTTTTTTCCTGTATGGTCACTTTTTTTCCTTCTGAAAGCCCATTTTTAAGGTAAAAAATGTTCAAGGACCCCAATTTTAGTTAAGAAAATACATAATGGTAAAAGGCTATTTGAAGTTAGCAATTGATTGATACTTTATTAATCCCAATAGCATCTACATGTTAGAAAAATGGTTCTGTATCTGTAGGGGAAGCATGATTATTATGCCTACAGACAGGGCTCTGTGGCCCTCTTTCAAGATTTCCTCAGTCATCTGAGGTCCTCAGACCACAGGTTTAGAATTCTGGTCCATGCTCTGCCAAGGTGTTTTTGGTTCAACTTCTCTGTCAGGTGAATGTTAATGGATGAAGGCCCATTAGCAATCAATCAATCAATCAATAAGATACAATCTTCACCCAATAATGTTTCTGCCTCTTCAAGGGCTCAGCCAAAATGGCACCCTTTCTTCTCCCAAACCAGTGGGCTTTGCTGAGAGTAGATCCAGCAAAGACTACAGCCAGAGCCATGCTGGTTGGCAGACACTTGTCTCTAGCAAATGTAATTAAAGGCAGCAGCAAGTAAGTGCCTATTAATTTTTCATTAGAAAAGTCAAGGGCTACCTTCTTGGGAGGCAGCATCACTGAACTTCAGCCTTAGTAGTTCAAAATCAGGCTTTCCCCCACTGTGTATATACCCTTTTATATGAGTATACACACACACACACACACACACACACACACACACACACACACACAGAGTCTGCCACCACTTACGGAGTATAAGAGAGAAAGCATCAAGCACTCCTATCTATACACTACAGAGGTCATTTTGTCCCACCTTGACTTAAGTGGGACAGTGGCTCTCTGTACATGTAATTGACCATGTATATGAACCTTATACAATATAATGATATCTCCCCAAACTATGTTTACATACCATGTTTATAGTTAGAACCTTTTTTTTTTTTAGATGCCCTTGGGGAGAATACTAGTCAAAACTGTACATGGCAAATCCTTTTGTAAAGAAAGTATGCTGCGAACTCCCTAATGTATTTGTTTTGTAAGCCAGGGGCAATGTTACAAGGTAAGAAGAGGGGAGCTGGTGGTTGGGGCGGGGAACTCCCCCTCCCCAGTCTGGCCCTAACAGCTGTCTCCCTATTGGTGGGCAGAGCCTATTCAACAAGGGAAGAGCTCTAAGGTTGGAATCAGAAGACCCAGAGGCCCCACACCAGCTTGACTAACTTCTAGCTGTGTTGTATCTCACGAGTCCCTTCACCGCTCAGATCAGCAGTTCCCAGCCAGGAAGAGTGATAATGCTCTCCTACCCACCGTTGACCCCTTGTTAGGAGGATCAGGACAATGATGAGAAATTCCTTCTCAAATGATTCATCCTTAGGTAAAATTGGAGTCATTCTTAAAGATTTTTTATTTATTTATTTGACAGAGAGAAATCACAAGTAGGCAGAGAGGCAGGCAGAGAGAGAGGAGGAAGCAGGCTCCCTGCTGAGCAGAAAGCCCGATGCGGGGCTCGAACCCAGGACCTGGGATCATGACCTGAGCCGAAGGCAGCGGCTTAACCCACTGAGCCACCCAGGCGCCCCTGGAGTCATTCTTAATTACAGCCAATGAATAAATTGATTCCTAATAAATCCAGATGTTCATTTAAGAGGTAAGCACGGAGTAAGGTACATCTCCAGGTCTCAGGCTCTTGCATACATTTATGGATGACTGTGTTAAATATTTTTATGTCTGTGCTGCGTGTGTACCAGCTCCTCTAGTAGTCTGGGAGATCTGCTTTCATCTCTGCTGTGTTCAAAGCAGGGCCCCCAGGGCCATGCAGATGAGGTCTCTGTTCTTAAAGACATTCCCTCTTTCAGGATCTGACAGACTGCAGCCTGTCTGCCGGGCAGACTCGAGAGCTGGGCCCTCTTGCAGGCGTGGGTGGAAATCACAGTGGCCTGTGGGGAGTTGGTGGTGCTGAGTGCTTTCTTCTCCTCTCCGTGGCCACTCTGTTTGGCCTTGGAGTGGTCTCGCCCAGTCTCGGTGTCACTGACTTTGGTGTCACTGACTGCATCTGCGGCTGGGGATGGCATGGCAAACCAGGCTGTGTTAGAAATCTTGCTGGGGCTGGCTGACCTTCCCCAAGCTGGGATAATCTCTCTCCCTGGCAACAGGCGGAGGCACCAAGGGACAGCGACAGATTGCGAAATCCTGGGGTTGGGTTTTCTAGAATTACTTAAAGAGAGAAAATAGTAACAATACCTTGCATTTGTATAGTGCTTTAAAAAGACTGAAAGCAGTCTTTAAAAACTATTCAAGGAGAAGGCAGCTTTGGAATTGTCTGGTAAAGAAGGAACCAGGTGGGTAAGAAATGTATTGTCTTATTCTTACCTACTCAGTAACATTGGAAGTGTTAAGAGAAACCTCCCCCACCCCCAATCCACACAGATGGGGATACAGAGGAAGGACAAGTGGGGGGACTTGATCAGTAGCACACAGCAGTAGGGGCAGAATTTGACTCAACCTTCTTGACTTGTTTTGTTAACCCAAAGCAGGCAGAGACAAGGAAGTTGAATAACCTTACTGTTTGGTTTTGTTTGGCATGTGGACAGTACTTCCTGAGTCAGATTTTTGGATGTGGTCCTCTGGGGGCTTGCAGGAATATGCCCCTAGTTATTGGTCAGAAAGCTACGAAGGAGTGTAGAGGTGGGGCATGAAAAGAATTGTCATTCTCTTGCCTGAGGTGAGGTCCCCGAGGATGGTTGAGCAAGGCAGGACCAGACCCAACAAGCAGGGATGGATGGAGTGGCTTCTGTTGCCGAGGACTTTCAGTGTTGTTTGTAGAGGGATCCCCAAACTCTGGCCAGTGGGCCAAATGCGGCCAGTACCTGTTGTTATAAATACAGTCTTAGGGCGCCTGGCTGAGTCAAGTCTGTGGAGGCTGCGACTCTTGATCTCAGGATTGGAAGTTCGAGTCCCACTTTGGATGTAGAGATTACTTACAAAAAAAAAAAAAACAAAAAAAAACAACTTAAATAAAATTTTATTGAAACACAGACATATTCATGTATTTATTGTCCCAGCCTGGTTTAACACTATGTGACAGAGTTGAGTAGTTATGACAGAGATCAGATGGACCACAAAGCCTAAAATCTTTACTATTTGATCCTTTCACAAAAAGTTTGCCAACCTCAGTCTTACGCTATACACACAAAAATTCATACAAAATTTATCATAGACCTAAAGGTAAAACCTAAAACTGAAAGAAGAGTATACAGGAAAAAAATATTTGTAATTTTGGGTTATGAAGATTTCTTTGCTATAATACCAAAAGTCAAGATCATTCTTTTTCATGTTATTCAAAAAGGTACTGATAAGTTAGACTTCATTAAAATTAAGAACTTTCAGGGGCACCTGGGTGGCTCAATTGTTAAGCATTTGCCTTCGACTCAGGTCATGATCCCAGGGTCCTGGGATTGAGCCTCGAATGGGGCTCCCTGATCCACAGGAAGCCTGCTTCTCCCTCTCCCACTCCCCCTGCTTGTGTTCCCTCTCGCCCTGTGTCTCTCTCTTTGTCAAATACATAAATGAAATCTTCAAAAAAAATTAAGAACTTTCAAAAGACATTGTTAAATGAATGCAAAGATAAGCTACAGACGGGGCTGGGGGGGGTAATTATTTGCAGACCACATTTCTGTTAACAGATTTGCATGCAGCATTTGTAAAGAACTCTAAATTCAATAATGAGAAAACAACCCAATAAAAATGTGCAAAAGATCTGAACAGATACTTCACCAAAAATGGATGAAAATATGTGGATAACACATAAGGACATGAAAAGATGATTGGTCATCAGGGAAAAGCAAATTAAAATCACAACAAGATAACACTACACGTTTATCAGAATGGCTAAAATTCAAGAGGGACCATTCCAAGTGTGGGGCAGGATATGGAGCAACTGGAACTCTCTCACACAAGGCTCATGCAGTTGTCAAATGACGCAGCCACTTGGCAGTTTTTTAAAAAGCTAAGCATACACATACCATAGAATTATCAATTTCATCCCTAGGTATTTACCCAAGAAAAATGAAAGCATATAAGCATATGTCTGCACAATGCCCTGTATGCTAATATTTATAGCAGGTTTATTTATAACTGGAGACAACCCCAAACCCATCAACAACTGAATAGATAAATTTGGTATATTCATGCAATGGACTATAGTCAACAATAAGAAGGAATGAACTATTGATACATCCAAAACATGAATAAACCTCAAAATGATTGTAATTATCCTGAGTGGGAGGAGCAAGACAAAAAATAGTGCATACTGTATTATTAAATTTATAGAAGAATTCTAGAAAATGCAAACTAATCTATAGTGATAGAATACAAACCAGTGGTTGCCCAGAAATGACAAAGGGGCAAAGTGCAGGAGGAATGGATTGCAAAGGGACACAGGTGAAACTTGAAGGGGTAATGGATTTTAATTGTCTTGATGGTGGTGATGGTTTCACAGGGGTGTGTGAGGGTGTCTTTGTACATGTAAATCTCAAAACATCAAATTGTACACTTTAAATATATGCAGTTTATTCTATGTCAATATATATAGCCACTTTAATAAATTACCTATTTATAGCGAATAAAGCAATTTTTTAAATTGAAGTATAACCAACATATAACAGTATATTTACAACTTTTTTTTAAAAGGAGGAAGGTGGGGGGAACCCTGAAGTTGTTATTTTCTTTAAACGCTCTCTGTGGTTTGAAGTTATCAGCCTGCTCTCCAGATTGTAATATATTCATTCTTCTCACTACAGTGGCTTATCTCAGCACTGGCTCTGTCCTCTGAAACCCTGCCTTCATCAAAGGTGACCACAGAGGTTAACTGTATTGCCATAGCGAATGCCGTCTCCTAATGTTAATGGGATCACCGTGGCCTTCGAATCCAACCGGGTCAGATATCTAATCTCAGAGAATGGCATCCACTCTGACTAGCTGAAGCAGAAGGGGAGGTATTCAAAGATGCTGGAAACAAGTTCAAGGAGGAAGTTGGCAGCCATTTCTGCCTATAGGGTTTCCTCGGTGTGTGGGGAATGAGCAGACTGTAGAATAATGAAATCTACATCAGAGATCTAGCTTTTGAACAGTGTTCCCCCCACTACATGTCATAATTTCCCAAATCCTCTTCTTGTGAAGCTGCTACCAAAACTCAACTTAGACCCAGGGAAAAATGGCTTATTCCAGGGAGAACTTCATGGGATAGGAAAAGGACAAGGTGACTCTGGAATGCCTCCTTGGGCTAGAATGCAAAGATGCCCTCCAAGAAGAGTGGGGCCATGTCAAAAGCACATAGGACACTGCTCATCTGTTAGAAGGGCTAGAACAAAACAAGAACCTGACAAGGCCCCGAGAAGTGATTCCATGCCTGCTCCTGGATGGCTCAGGGCTCCCGCAGTCTGCTGTGCTGTGGGCACCTGCATATGGAGCCGAGACACAGTATCAGCCCGTCTGAGAAATCTTTGAGGAAACCGCCAGGAGAGTACGCTGGTAGAAGTCAAGAGTCTTGGATTCTAGTCTGGCTCTTCCACTAATCTGCCTTGGGCCTTGGGCCTTTTCCTCTTCTGAGCTTCTGTGCCCTTGTGTGTTTATGGGGGTGGACCTTAAGTGTTTTCAAACTGAGTTTCCTGGAACCCTCAGGCTCCTTGGATTGCCATCGGATATAAGAAGGGGAACCAGGATCAGGGGTGAGCTCCACCTAGAACAATCTTTCATCTGTTTTATGTTTGGCAGATATAATTCTCAGTTGACCAACCCAGAAGATGCAGGAAATATCAATTCCTTTATTGTCTAAATTTCTAAGTTAATCTCTGACTCCCAGGACCCATTCCCAGAATGGAATGAAATGGATGAAATTTTCACCCCAATTATTCTTGGAATTTTCCTCTCAGGCAGTGGCTCACTTCTGGGACATGGGTGTCTGCTAACAAGCCACATCTCTGTCCATGTCCCCTATGGGTCCAGCTGCCTCTGCTGATTCTGTGTTATCCCTGGGACATGGGTGCCTTTGGAAGCTGACCAATGTCCCCTGTCTGCTTTTCTCATCCTCATCCCACAGACCCTTCTCTCTAGCTCACACCCCATCCCAGGAAAACCCTTTGGAGCCTAGAGAGAATTCCCTCTTTGTGTGTGTTTTTTTACGACGTTCAGTCTATGCCAGTGAGTCCTGTTGTAGGTTGAACTGTGCTCCCGCCCCAACCAAAAAAGGATATGTTGGGTTCCTAACTCCCCAAAACCTCAGAATGTGACCTCATTTGCGAATAGGATTTTTACAAAGGTAATTGAGTTAAAATTAGGTCATTTGGGCGGGTCCTAATCCAATAGGAGAAGGGGAAATTTGGGCGCAGGCAGGCTTAGAAGGAAGATGACAGGAAGACACATGGAGAAGATGGCCATCTGTGAGCCCAGGAGAGAGGCGGGGAACTGACAGATCCTACCCAGCCCTTAGACAGAACCAGCCCTGCGACACGGTGACCTCAGACTTCCAGCCCCGGAACTGTGAGAAGTACACTTTTATTGTTCAAGCTGTTCAGTGGAGGGTATTTCATTAGCAGCCCTAGCAAATGAATGCAGATTCCTTCCCCTTCTTTTCTTTTTTAAGATTTGATTTTTATTGGGACGCCTGGGTGGCTCAGTGGGTTAAAGCCTCTGCCTTCGGCTCAGGTCATGATCCCAGGGTCCTGGGATCAAGCCCTGAGTCGGGCTTTCTGCTTGGCAAGGAGCCTGCTTCCCTTCCTCTCTCTCTCTGCCTGCCTCTCTGCCTCCTTGTGAGCTCTGTCTGTAAAATAAATGGATAAAATCTTTAAAAATTTTTTTTATTTTTATTTATTTAAGATTTTGTTTATTTATTTGAGACAGAAAGCACTAGTGGGGAGGGAAAGGTGCAGAGGTAGAAGCAGACTCCCCACTGAGCAGGGGGCCCTATGCGGGGCCCTATCCCAGCACCCCGAGATCATGACCTGAGCCAAAGGTAGACACTTAACTGACTGAGCCACCCAGGTGGCCCAAGATTTGATTTTTAAGTCATCTCTACACCCAACGTGGGGCTTGGACTTACAACCCCAAGATCAAAATTTGCAGAGATCAAGAGTCCCATGCTCTATCAACTGAGCCAGCCAGGTGAGCCCTTCCTTCCCCCCTTTTACCTCCCTTGGGAGCCCTTTATCTTCTCCTAGGTACTCTAGTTCTCTCTCTCTCTTTCTTGGTTCGTGTGTGTGTGTGTGTGTGTGTGTGTGTGTGTGTGTGTGTGTGTGGTGGTTTTTGTTGTTTTCGGTTTGGTACTGCTAGTTCTTTTAACATCTGCTTGAAAGGGGGAAAGGGATAGGGAAAACACGTAAGTAAACAGTTCATAATTCCATTCAGCTACACATACATAAGAAAGCAGAGAACCAGGGGCTAAAAACAGCTTAAAAATCACTGGATTGATGGGTTGATGACTGTTGTCTTTGGATGATAAGTCCGTGGGGGTTCATTGTACTATTCTCTCTACTTTTGTGTATCTTTGAAAATTTCCACTGTGAACCATTAGAAAAGGAAAAAAAAACAACAGAGAGCAAAGGCATCACTGCACATCGCTGGGGCAAAAGATAACTGAGACTCTTCCATCCCTAGAGTTCCTGCATGGGGACATTGACCCCTCTCCTTGTCTCTAGAGCCCCACTCTGTGGACTGGACCACATCAGGAGTTGCCCCTTCCCCACCTCCAACTCCTGCTACTGTAGCCAGAGCCTGAGCTGACTCTCAGCCTTGAGACTTGCTTCCCCAGCCAGGCTTCGGCACTGAGGCCTTTGCTGCCGTGGACAGCTGCAGCTGAGCAAGGATGGCAGGCAGATCCTCCCAGATCCCAAATACCCAGCAAATCTCCTCATTACCGATGGCTCCTCACTCCAGCTCCTCCCTCTCCTCTCCGGAGTTGTTTCCCCTAAATCCTGGTACTAACATTTAAGTTACCAAATAACTACTCAAAAATTTCTTTTTTTTAAGGTTTTTTTTATTTGACAGAGATCACAAGTAGGCAGAGAGGCAGGCAGAGAGAGAGAAGGAAGCAGGCTCCCCGCTGAGCAGAGAGCCCGACCCGGGGCTCGATCCCAGGACCCCGGGATCATGACCTGAGCTGAAAGCAGAGGCTTTAACCCACTGAGCCACCCAGGCACCCCTACTCAAATATTTCTAATGGTCACTCACATTATTTTCTGGGACACAGCTACCGTGGCTCTTGCTTGACGGACACACCCCCTCATCAAAAGCCCTCCTTGAGCCTCAAATCCAGGTCAAGGCGAAAGAACCTACAGACACAATATTATTTATGGCATTTTTAAAAGAAGTGACTTTATTTTATTATTATTAATTTTTTGACATATACACTACCCTGCCTGTGCAGCTCGAACTCACGACCCTGAGATCAAGAGTTGCATGCTTTATTGATGGAGCCAGCCAGGCACCCCTATTTGTGGCATTCTAAATGAGTTTGATATCAGTTTGATACTCTTGGAGCTATGGGTAAGCAATCAATAAATGACAGCCGGGAGTTCTCAGCTTCCCCGTGTCCCATTTCAGGGGCCACTCTTTATGTTTTCCCTCTAAATTTCTCTTCTAAACTCACTTCCTTCGCTAGTGTTGAAATTTCCACTAGCTAAGCAAGAAAAGGAAAATGGGCTTTTCGTGGGACTGATTTAATGAAATATAAGAAACTGTTCTTTTATTTTAGGATTAGGTTCTTCTTATTATGTAGGTCTTAAAAGTCCTTTCTTTCAAAGAATGGCTGTATCAGGATATCACAATGTGTCAGTCAGACTTTAACGGTAGGTAGAGCAATCACTCTAGCTATTTTTTTTTGAAGTTTTTATTTATTTATTTGACAGAGAGAGAGAGACATCGAGACAGGGAACATAAGCAGAGAGAGTGGGAGAGGGAGAAGCAGGCTTCCCGCAGAGCAATGAGCCTGCTGCAGGGCTCGATTCCAGGACCCTGGGATCATGACCTGAGCTGAAGGCAGATGCTTAACCGACTGAGCCACCCAGACTCCCCTCACTGTAGCTATTTTAAGCAGAAATAATTTAATACAGGGATTTAGGACTTCACAAAGCATTGGAAGGGCTGGTGGAGCAGGGTTAGGCTGGGCTTCTGGGAGGCATTCCCAGAAAACCTGGCCTGACAAGAGCTTGGCCAGCCTCGTCACCATGAGGAATGTGGGGGGTGGGAAGCCACTGGCCCCGTCTGCCAGCTCCAGGACCCCACCACCTTGGCAGTCTCCATCCCTGCGGTAGCTGGGAGAAACAGTGGCAGCCACGGAAGCACATGCTCGGCCACACTTCTACCTTCCCAATGTCACACCAGCATGTCTGCCGGGCAGAGGATGGGTTGTGGAGGGACCTGATGCCATAAAGCCTGCTACAGGGGAGAGGAGGCTGCTTGGAGCAGTCGGCAACATCTGTCACTGACGGCAGCTTGTTTTGTTTCCATTGGCAATTCGGTGGCTGAACCATGGATATCCGAATTCCCCTGCAGAAGTGAGGAGGGCCAGTCCCCCAGAGCAGCCCCATCACGGGCTGAAATTAAACTATGTAGATTCACACCCAAATAGCCAATAAATGTAGGAAGAGGTGGCCCTCCCCACTAGCTGTCAAGAGAATGCACAGTACAGTCAAGTTCAGTTGTGATTAAAATCACTGCTACATACCCAGTAGGATGAGAAAGTAAAAATACAAGTGTGCACAGGGATGTAGAGCAAGGAGGGCGCTTGTTCACCGCCAGGAGTTTACACTAGTGCACTTGGTAAGACTGTGTAACAGTTCCGACTGAAGTGCTAAGTCCGGGGGACTTCTGACACAGGAATTTCACCTGAAACCCGTCAAATGTGCATGGCACCATTGTCCTTAAGAGCCGCAAACCAAAGACAGTCTGAAAGTCCATCATCAGTGGAATAAATAAATAAATAAATAAATTATAATTAATAATTAATTAATTAATTAACGGGGACATAGTCACACTCTGGAACAGGACAGAGCAGCAAGAACCAACAAACTACAGTCGCATACAACGTGAGTGAGTATCAGACACACAGTGTGGAGCCAAAGAAGACCAACACAAGAGAGGACACACAATTTACTTTTATTTCAATAAAGTGCTGGGACGCTTGGGTGACTCAGTTGGTTAAGAGCCTGCTTTCAGGGGCGCCTGGGTGGCTCAGTGGGTTAAGCCTCTGCCTTCGGCTCAGGTCATGATCTCAGGGTCCTGGGATCGAGCCCCGCATCGGGCTCTCTGCTCAGCAGGGAGCCTGCTTCCTCCTCTCTCTCTCTGCCTGCCTCTCTGCCTGCTTGTGATCTCTCTCTGTCAAATAAATAAATAAAATCTTTAAAAAAAAAAAAAAGAGCCTGCTTTCAGCTCAGGTCATGATCTCAGGGTCCTGGGATCTAGTTCCGCATCAGGGTCCTGGGATCGAGTCCCGCACTGGGCTCCCTGCTCAGTGGGAAGCCAGCTTCTTCCTCTCCTTTGGCCTTTCTCTCCCCCTGCTTGTGCTCTGTCTCTCTGTCCCTCAAACAAATAAGTAAAACTTTAAAAAAAATTTAATAAAGTGCAAAAGCAGGATCTTAGAAGTTAGAAGCATAGTGTTTCTTCCAGCTGGGGGGTCGGAATCTGGAAAGAACGCGTAGCGGGCTTCTGAGGTGTCCATCATGTTTCGTTCCTTGATGGGGATGCTGATAACACATGTGTGTTCCCTTCATCAATTTCTATCTCGCTGTGCACTTATGATACGTGGGGCTTGAACTCACAACCCACACGTTCTATCAGCTGAGCCAGCCAAGCACCACACCCCACACTTTTTAATGTGTATATATATACACTTCAGTGAAATGTACAAAACGAAACAGACCCAGCTTTCAACCTTTGTCTTTCTCTACACCCCATCCCACGCTGAGAATAACAATGGCTCTGCTGATGGAGCGCTCAGTGTATGCCACGCATGGCATATCTGCCCTGTACGTTCTCATGGCCTCTGTGCAAGGTGGAAGGTCATTTTGTGGCTGGGGGAGCAGAGATGAAGGGAAGCAAAGCGGCTGGTCCAGAGTCAACCAGCAGACGGCCAATAGAGCCACCAACCAAGGTCATGATTCAATGACGTGCGCCCTCCCAGGACAGCCCCACTTCCCTGAGGAGCTCCACCTCTTTGCGGGGTCTGCAGTCTGGCTGGCCATGTGGTCCTTGGCTGAGGATTCGGCTGTCTCCCTGCTGTCCTCTCTCATCTGCTCTTTTCCCTGAGCCCCCGGTCGGTTATGGTGGGCAGCTGTCACCATTGCCAAAGCACACAGAGGGCAACATGGCACTCCTTGCTGACAGGCATAAGGGAGCCACAAACAGTTACTGTTGCCACGTGTGGATGGTCTTTCTGGAACTTGTCCTATGCCTTGTGCCAGCCCTTCCTAGGAACGGCTTGTCAGTGTTCGGGCATCGGCCAAGCCAGAGCCCACAGGAGCAGGGCTGACAGATTCATGCCCAGGCCCGCTTACCCCGTGGTAACCTGCATTACTCAAGCATCTCTGAGTAGAGTAGGCTGAGAGCTAGCGGGGGCCAGGCCTCTTGGAGACTCTCAAACCTCATGCCCTGGCTGGTTCACAGGGGACATTCCTGATGCCCTCCTGATTTCCGTCCCACAGACCCTGAGAGTGCCGTGAATGGCATGCTCCCTGAGAGCAGGGGTTGTCTCATCTTTCCCCCGTCCCATGCTGGCCGTCAGGTGTCTGTGCAGTGAAAGCAAGTGCCAGGTACTGAGCTAGGAAGGCATTAAAGGGACAGATGTGATCAAGAAAAATGCAGTGTCTCCGCCTATAAGTAGTTTACAGCCTTGGTGGTGACAGCAGCTAATAATTACAGAGCACTCCCTATTTGCTGGGCACTGTTCTGGTGTCTCTCTCTCTTTTTAAAAGATTTTATTTATTTATTTGAGAGAGAGAGAGCACAAGCCGGGAGCCTGACGCGGGGCTCGATCCCAGGACCCTGAGATCCTGACCTGAGCAGAAGTCAGACACTTAACCCACTGAGCCTCCCAGGCTCTCCACTGTTCTGGTCTCTATGGGCATTGTCTCATTGAGGCCTTCAAAGAATTATCTGAGCTAGGAACTCTAGGATTCCCATTTTGTGGATGAGGGGACTGAGGCTCAGAAGTCTGAGTGACTTGTGTGGTAGGCCCTCTGCACTGGCCCTGTCTTGCCCTCCTCCTCACCTTCCTGCTCCTGTGTAATCCCCTACCCTCTGAGTGCAGGCTACACTCACTGCCCATCTCTAATAAACAAGATAGGATAGAAGTAATGGAAAGCCACTTCTGAGACTGAGTTACAGAAAGACTGTGGCCTCCAACTGGGGTAGGGGGTCTCCTGTCTTGGAGCACTCACCCTGGGGAAGCCAGCTTCGGGCCTCAAGGGAGTCCCCACATGTGTGGAGGTGTGCAGATGTCCATGGCAGTGAACTTCCATGCAGCTCCTGCCCCAGCTCGGTCTTGAGATGACCGAGATGTCAGATGTCAGAAGCCTTGAGATGTCAGATGACATCCTGAGAGTAACCTCATGAGACACCCCAGGCCAGAACCTCCCAGTGAAGCAGCTCTCACATCCCAAACCCCCAGAATGGGAGATACTATCAGAATGGGCGATACCAAATGTTTCTTGTTTTAAGCAGCCAAGTGGTGGGGTAATTTGTTACGTAGCAATAGATGGTTAATCTGCCTGCCCTTGCCACACAGCCTGTCTGTGGCAGAACTGGAATTGGACCCCACGTGTATCTGATTCCACTCCCTGTGCTGTTTCCCCTGAATTGTGCAGGGAGCACAGCCTGTGCTTGAGCTGAACTGAGATTTCTTGGAGCAGATGATGAGGCTGAGAGCAGCATACCCTTGGGCCGGATTCTCAAGCATTCTGTGCCTGAGTTTTCTCATATATAAAATGGGGATGATTGGGGCACCTGGGTGACTCAGTGGGTTGAGCCTCCAACTCTTGATTTCGGCTCAGGTCGTCATCTCAGGGTCATAAGATTGAGCCCTGAGTTGGGCTCCGTGCTCACTGGGGAGTCTGCTTGAGATTCTGGCCCTCTCCCTCTCTCTCTGCCCTCCCCCTCTCTCAAATAAATTAATAAATCTTTTTTTAAAATGGGGATGATAGGGGCGCCTGGGTGGCTCAGTGGGTTAAAGCCTCTGCCTTCGGCTTGGTTCATGGTCTCAGGGTCCTGGGATCAAGGCCCGCATTGGGCTCTGCTCAGCAGGGAGCCTGCTTCCTCTTTTCTCTCTCTGTCTGCCTCTCTGCCTACTTGTGACCTCTGTCAAATAAATAAATAAAATCTAAAAAAAAAAATGGGGATGATAATAATACCCAATTTCATAGGGTTATTTTGGGGACTAAGCAAGTTTATACAAGTAAAGCTCTTAGAAAAATAGCGAATAGACATTAAGAGTTAACCATTATCAGTATTAGAGTATGCCAATATTGAATGAGGTAGTATTTGGCTCAGCGCAAGCTCCTCTGACAAATCAGTGTTCTCATCTGCAAAATGGAGATAACAATATCGTGATTCCTTGTTGTCAGAATTAGACGAACTAGCACAGTGCCTGGAACATACTAGAAGCTTAACAAATGGCACCCACAGTTTGACTATATGGACTAATGCTTTAGGGGCAGCGCGCAGCAGATGTCTGATGAGGAAGTGGGGTTACTGTCCAGTCCCTGTTAGTCCTACTTACTTGAGGTACTTCACACTCCCCTGCTCTGGGGTCTGGGAGCCAGCTGGAGGGGGACGGCAGGGTGAGAGTGTGGGGTAGAGAGCATGGGGGTCACGGGGAAATCCAAGAGGAGGTCTAGACTTTCCTCCTGGTCCTTAGGCATGTGCTCCCTTAGAGCATTTCTCTGGCTACTAATAGAACCCTCAAGTGCTCCAATTAGGGGATTATGTTAACAATCCCAAGAAGGAAATTGGTTCCATGAAAATCCCCAGGTCCCTGGGGCTGAGAGGCTTAATGAGTCCCAGCACAAAGCATGCCACTGATTCTCGTTCCAGTTGGATCTCGCTTGTGATCGCATGGTTTGTGCTCAAGACACACTCCAAAAGAAATAAATAAGTAAATAATACAAAAAAGATGGGCTTCACTCTGCAGCCCTATGTGGAAATGCTTGAGAAAAAAACGATGACCATCTTTGTTAAAAGATTTGGAGATTTGTGAGACATGTTTGTATAACTTCCTTTGCCAATTTCTTGTTGAGTTTTTGGCATATTTAAGTGCCAGATATCATAGAAGAGAAAACACAAAATCAAAGCCCCCAAATGATACTGGAACATACTTTAATTTTTTATGTATTTTTATTTTTTTAAGTTCACTTTTATTTTTAAGTAATCTCTACCCCCAACACGGGGCACAAACTCACAATCCCGAGATGGAGAGTCACATTGTCCTCTGTCTGAGCCCCCCAGGCATCCCTGGAACATATTTTTAAAACACACAACTGCAGAGTACCCCAAATGTTGCCATTTCCGCTAAGGTCTGACAACGTTGGCTGATGACTTCAGGCAGGAAAGACCTGGGCTGTGGTCCTGGTGGGGACAGATCATTTCCCTTCTTTGGAGTTTCTCTTCCACAAAGTGCCAGGCTTAGATCTCTCATTGGTTTTCAAATTAGTTTCCAGGGAGTTTCTGTGGTGCCCCAGGAGGGTTCGCACCCTCTATATCAATCAGAGTTTCTCCCCTCTTGTCAGCCTCACATTTCAGGATTCAGATTCTGATGTTTTACAAAAGGGATTTTCCTGTTAGATAAAAGAAAATGACTTGAGAGCTATTTTCTTAGATCATCTCTAAGTTCCTGTCTAGTTCTGATATCATTGGAGTCTGTGTTCAAGAGGACAGGGAAAGGGGGATAAAGACGGCAGAGGAAACACAAGAGTCAGACTCAGAGAAGAGCTTCCTTAACATCACTGGCATGAGGAACATGAGAGGAGAGCTAAGGAACGTGCATTTGCAGGTTTTCTGAGAACAGTGGGTGAGCCAGGATGAGGGCAGAAACCATGTTACCCAGGGCTGGGGTGGGGAGATGATTCTACAGTGGGAGGGTTCCACGGCCCTGTGAAATTCCTATGTGGGCCGAGCAAGTCCTGCATGGGGACAGGCCTGCAAATCACACTGTAAAGTCTCTTTTCCCCATTTCTCTCCTTCAACCTGAGCTTCTTCCTCCCAGCTTTCCACCCAGGGTTGTGCCCTCAACAGATATCCCTGAGCGTCGACCACACGACAGACACAGTGCGAGTGCTGGGGATACAGCACCAACATGGCCCGACTCCCTGCCCTCTCAGAACCCACATTCTACAGGTGGAGACCGAGCCTGATCTCTGAGCCGCACGGTCTTGCAGTGACACCAGTCCCAGGGCCCCAAGGGAGAAATGCAGAGCAAGAGCGATCGTGGGGGACGGGCACCCCGGGGTTCCTCGGGTGGGCTTCCCTGGGAAGTGATGTTTCAGAGAAAACTTGAGAGGTGAGAATTAACCAGATGGGTTGGGAAGGATGCCTGTGCAAGTGAGGGCCCCGTCCCAGGAAGGGAGCCCCAGTGACAGCTTTTCCCTCTGATGCACACACGTGGTGAGTGTATGCTTTGAGTTCCTTTCCAAGTTCTAGTTAATGAATTCGCTCTCTTGGTTATCCCACTGACTGGATTAGCACCCCTGATCCAGATTCGGTGGTGGTGAGGCGGATGCTGCCGCCTCCAGCCGTCCTTGGGAAGCCTGGGCTGCTCTGGGGATAAACTCCCTTCCAGAGCCTGGCTGCAGCCTGCCTGGGAGGTTGGGCACAAGGTCTCTGTGATCCTGGGACTGTGGTGGGGGAGAATTGCCCTGGGAGTGGAGCAGCCCCCCCCCCATCATGCGGGGGGGGGACCACACAGGAACCAGCACCTTCTAGTTTGGGGGGCCCATCTCGCAAGGAGAATCCTTATGAGGAAGGTGGGGGCAGGGCAGCGGGGTTGACGCATGTGGCTGTGTAGGGACCAGGAGCACAGCAGCTTTGCCATACCAATTGGGTTTTCCTCCCTTTTCTCTCAGGAGTAGGGTGGCCTCCAGAAGCTGTGCTCTCCAGTCCTGGCCCCTAAGGAGGCTCTCTGACATGGTGGAGAAAGGTGTTGACTTTGGAGTTAGACCTATTAGACAGAACTGTTGTTGGCTCTCTGTGTGACCTCAGCAAAATCACTTCACCTCTCTGAGATTCAGTTTCCTCCTCAACCAAATAAAAACATCTCTTCTCCCAAGGTAGGTCAAGGGCTTGATGTACAGCAGTTACTCTGGGACGGGTAGTCCTTTCTAGCTAAGTCCTCATCAGGGCTGAGTCAGGGCTTCTCAGGGGAGGATGTCCAGGTTGGTGATTCTCTCCCCTGCCCTTCCCAGAGAGGCCTCAGGCTGGGTCTGCAGAGGCCTGGGGTCAGCAGAGAGCCTCCTGCCCTCCCATGGGAGCCCTTCAGGACGCACCAGGTGGCTCTCAGAGGGAGGTGGCATCTCTTCCCTCCACCCGACTCCGCTGCGCTCCTCTGGAGAGATGAAGGTCAGGCCGCCTGGCCAGGACCCCCAGCATTTTTGCCTGTCTTTCATTAGCTCACAGATGCAGTCAGTTGACTAGTGATTCTCCCTCTGGTTCGATAACATCAGGTAGGGAGCTGGTTGGGCTTGCAGGCCTGTTCTCCAGCTAGAGCAACGAATGGCTGCTTGAAGGAGCCAAAGAGAAGGATGTCGGGAGAAGGGCGCCCCTAGGAGGGCCAGCCCAGCAGGAGGAAGGCCCAGCTGATGTGCAAGCCTGGGGTGGGGAGAATCCCCAGGGAAGCCATGAGGTCCAGCATCAGCATCTTGCTGGAAGTTTGCTCTGTGCACGCAGGTTATCCCAAATAATGTGCCTCTTGGGATGGGAATGTGGTCAGTGCTATTGCTGCCCACTGGCCCCTCCCCTTGGCCCACTTCGGTCCTCTCAAACCCCTGGTACCAGGTGGGCCTGGATGTAAGCTCCACAAGGGCTCATCCATCTCTACCCTGTGCGTGGGTTCATCCTCAATATCCAACACACACTCTGCCTGAAGAGATGTTCAGTAATACGTGTTGAGTGAACACTAGGACAGAAGGCACTCTAATGCAGCAGTTAGGAGCGTGGGATTTCCAGCAGGACAGACCTGGTCAGATCCCACCTCTCAACTTACCAGCTGGGTGTCAGAGCCCCATCCTCTTCGTCTGAGGAACAGGGATGGTGGCGGCAGCCCCCACGTCATGGGCTTCTGGAAGAGCATGTGAGACCGGGTCTGAAGGTGTCAGTGTAGACCGTGGCTGCTGTGGTCAGCTGGAATTATCTGCTCCTACTGTTGTTGTGGACTGAGGCCAGGCCGTCTTGGCGTGTGCTGGCCGGGGGCAGGACTGGAGGCTAGCCCATTGTGAGGAGAGAGACCAAGGAAACTGCCCTCTAAGAAGAATGAGGCTAGATGAGAGAAAGAACTTCTCTAGTGGGAATGGAGTGGAGGGCTGGCCGGACCCCACAGAATTCTGGCGGAGCTCCCACACGTCTTCACTGTCTCCTGGAAAGGGCAGGGTCCCAGGTTTGCTGCACTACTTGCCTGGCTCCTCTCCATGGCTTCCGGCCTCCTCCCAACTCCGCTCAAAGGCTAGAACTTGAGGATTCCGTCAGCATTTCTGTGGTGCTCTGTGCTGTCACCGTCACCGTAGAAACCAGGGACAGGAGAGACAGAAAAGGAACAGGAGAATGTGAGGTAGGCCGTGGTGAAGAACGTGTAGGGTAGTGGCCAAGACTCAGGCAGAGCCAGGGCTGTGGGGGAGGGGCAGGAGAGACCCCCTTGGAGTGAACTCATACCCAGCAGGAGCCATGAGTCCCTTCCAGACATCCCCCAATGCTGGAGCCCGAAGACCCCTCTCCCATCCTGGGTAAGTAGAGGGGTCCGAGCCCATCCTAGGCCTTTAGAGACACCCATGCAGTATGCATGCTGGGCATGAGTCCCTTAGCCGAGGGCAGCATGGCCCAGTGCAAGACCATAGTTTTTTGTTTTCTTTTTTAAAGATTTTGTTTATTTATTTAAGAGAGAGAGAATGAGAGAGAGTATGAGAGGGGAGAGGGAGAAGCAGACTCCCGGGCAAGCAGGGAGCCTGATGTGGGACTTGATCCCGGGACTCCAGGATCATGACCTGAGACGAAAGCAGTTGCTTAACCAGCTGAGCCACCCAGGCGCCCAAGACCGTAGTTTTTAACAACAGCCACGAGGGTAACTCTTGCTGGGGAATGGGCTTCCGTTGTGAATGTTGGGCCAGGTCCCACCTACCTTCTCCAGTTGAGAAAGCATAGGTGAGCACTGGGGCTTTGAAGTTGGTTTTGTTTTGTTTTTGTTTTGGGGGTAGTAGAGACTTAGCAGAGTTTAGCAGTATAATTAAATAAGGCTTATAACAAATTAATCTGCCACATAATTATACACAAAACTGGTAATTAGTCATCCATAGTAAATAGTCCACAAAAGCAAAGGTAACTGCCTTTCACACAGCTGAGCCAGTGGTCATAGTGGGCCTTTTTTCGTGGTTCGCTCTCAGGGCTGAGCTTCCCTGGAGGCCAGCTACCATTCTCTCAGACTCAGTTGCTGACTCTCATTAGGACTCTGGCGCTCTAGGCTCCAGGATTTCCTTCCAACCTCCTGTCATCCCCGGGACCAGCCCGCGTCCCCCGAGTCAAAGGGTCCTTGGGTCCTTGGGTAATACATTCAGTTGCTCCTTAATTTCTGCTCTGACTTCAGGCGGCCATCCTCCCTCATTTTATCAGCTGATAGAAGGGCCCCAGCCCCACGTGGACAGCTCTGTACTGGCTGCAGCTGAGACAGAGGAGATGGGGACCAGTCAAATGGTCGGGAGGAAACTGGGAAACATTTGGGCTTATGATGATGAGATATGTTCTCTCTATAATGTCTCCATATACACATTATTGCTTGTGATCAAGATATTTTCGTATGACTCAAAAACGGTTTTTTTTTTTGTTGTTGTTGTTTTTTTAAGGAGCTTTTTATAAAAGGAGCCAATGGGCTGGCAGAGGAAACCAGCCTCCACCCACTCATACCGAGCCCTGGGATAAAGCTGGAGGGTCTACCAAGACTGAGGAAGCATCTGTGCAGGCAAGGGCTTTTGTCTGGGTGAGGGCAAGGACATGGGCCTGGTTCAGAGCAAGTTCATGGGGTGGCATCTTGGAGGATGAGGAATGATGGTAAGAGCTAACCTTCCCTGAGCAGTTCTGGCGTGCCAGGCTCTGCTCTGAGCACTGGATTTGTACTAACCCAGGCGATCCTGACAGCATTGTGAGCACGGTGCTGCTGTTGGCCCTGTTTTATAGAGGAGGAAACAAAGTGTAGTGGTTTGAATGGTTTCTCCCCAAAAGATATGTCTAGAACCTGTGAATGTGGCCTTATTTGGCAATAGGGTCTGCAAATACCATTAAGGCATTTAAGATCTCAAGATGAAGTCATTTTGGATTTAGGATGGACCCTAAATCCAGTGACTGATGTTCACTGGAGGGAACAGGAAAAGAGAGGAGGATTTGAGATGCAGGGGCACAAAAGAGGAGACCGTGGGAACACAGAGGTAGAGCTTGGAGCTCTGCTGCCTTAAACCAGGGAAACCTGGAGCCACTGGAAGCTGGAAGAGGCAAGTAAGGGTTCTCCCCTAGGGCCTCCAGAGAGAGCCCGGCCCTGGCTATGGCTTGGTTTCTACTCGTACTAGAAGAAGCTCTTTGCTGCAGAACTACTGGCTTAAGTCAATGTAGCTGATGTCCCTTTCTTCCTCCGGAAGCCCCCAGAGGTCATGTCCACATCAAGGTGTGGCTGTCAGACAACTATGCAGGGAAACTGGTCACCTCTGGCATATGCCCAGCCCACCAGCAACAGCCTTGCTTTGAGAGTGAGCAGGGCCTGTGATCACTGTGTGGGGTCCCAGAGGCCAACGGAGCCCCTAAGTGGAGTCCGGGCTCCTGCTTTGGGGAGGGTCTTGGTGCTTTCCTTGATAGCAGCAAACCTGACTGCCTGTCCTGCGGGGAAGAAGGGAGACGCACTGGGCAGCCTTGCCTGGCCCTACCATCAGCGAGCAGGAGAACTCTGGGCCATGCAGAGAGACTGAACTTCTAGTGGGGCAGGCCATTTCTTCTGGGAAGTCTGGCAAGGGGTGTTGTTCTGTGGTGCCACTATGTTCTTGCTCCTTCCTATATCCCGCGTCTCAGAGATGGCTGGCGGATTGAGTATCTTCTTGGGCATAAGGTCTTGCTGGAGCAGGAAAGGGACTTTGTGGGGTGCCTGGGTGGCTCAGTGGGTTAAAGCCTCTGCCTTCGGCTCAGGTCATGATCCCAGGGTCCTGGGGTCGAGCCCCACATCGGGCTCTTTGCTCAGCAGGGAGCCTGCTTCCCTTCTCTCTCTGCCTGCCTCTCTGCCTACTTGTGATCTCTGTTTGTCAAATAAATAAATAAAATCTTAAAAAAAAAAAAGGAAAGGGATTTTGTGTTCTCAGGAAAGACAGGCGTAGTAACCAAGGCCTGGGGAACCCGTGAGATATTAGTTGAGGGCAAGGTATTGGGAGGCTTGTCTTGGGGCCCCTGAGGGTGAAAGCTTGAGAAGATAACACAGGGACACACTGGGCTCAGGCAATCTCTGGGTGTCCTAGGCAGTACCACCAAGCTCACAGCGGGAATTAGTCCTCAGTAGGAGGCAGGCCAAGGGGGCTCTGCCGGACTCAGGAGGATTGTGGGACTCCTAGCAAGGAAGAAACCATGCAGACTTTCTCTTGTCTTTGTTCATAGCCTCCAGCTACTAGCTCCTGCCTGGCACGACTTTGGTAAACTAGTGAACTTCCTCTAGGGTCTAAGCAGTGGGGCTCCATTGGGTCGGTTTCTGCAACTGCTCTTTATGTGAGTGTGGGACTGATGATGTCAATGCCCCATGGGGGCTGAAGGAGCCTGCCGTTCTCCAGGGAAGAGGACCCAATCTGCAGGAGCAACAAGGGGCTGTCTCAGGCATTTGAGTGAAATCCTTTTGGCTAGGGCTGAGCAGGGGAAGAGAATCGTGGGGGCTATGTCCTTTGCAGGGACTTGAGTGGGTCGTTTTGTTTCGCTGTGACAGTGAAGGGAAGAGATTTCAGTGTTGGGCCCTTACTTTCTCTGTGGTGCAGAGATGGACTTGAACCTGAAAGAGGGTTCTTCATGGCGCCTGCCTATCTTTGGTGTTCTTGGCTTGTGCCATCCGATGCTCGTGGTCACCAGCTCAGAAGTCAGGCTGGGTGGTTGCAGCTGGACATGATTTCAGATGGCAAGTGGCTGGGGGCTCAGCATGGGGCCCCTATGGCCTTAGAGCTAAAGCAAAAGCAATACAGTGGGTGTAGTCACAAAGAGTGTGGGTGCTGGACGCCCACTGGGTTTATACGCAGCCCCGATCAAACACCTTGATCGGTGTTTGCCAGGTGACCTTGGGCCACTTAGTTAGCCTTTCTGGGCCTCAGTTTCATCATCCATATAATGGGTTTCTAACAATATGCACTTCACAGAGTTGTTGGGAGAAATACATGGGTTGATCTATGTGAAAAAATAGAAACAGTGCTTGGTACCTAGTAAATGCTGCACATTATGGGCTCCTGTTACTCTTCAGGGGTCAGCCTTGCCTTAAGGGCCTGCACGTGGGTGAGTCACTCTGCATTGGGGGACAGGCCTGTGTCCCCTGGGTGGGCCTGTTCCCGTATCCCTGGGTCCCCCCCGCATGCCATCAAAAACCTCCCTTGGGGTAGCATTGCCTGAAGGCAGATGACATCATGGGGAGACTGAGGGGTGGTGAGCATGGACCAAACAGCTTCTGCCCCAGGCCTCTTCCTGTCACCTCAGAGTCTCAGAGCAGCCTTTCTGGGTCATACTTTGGTTCCATCCCATCAGCTTCTACTCCCGCTCTGCGGTTTGCTGTCACGTGAGCACCCCTCCAACATCACATTCCTCCTCTCTGTTCCATGAAGTCACAGGACGTCGGGGCCAGAGGGTGGCTGAGAAGTTCCAGAGCCCACGCTTTCACCATGCTGGTGCCTCCCAGAAGGAGGAGAGGTGCTGACCATCACCCCTGGCCTCCTCTGCTGGTTTCCCGAGGACCCCTTGACCAGGCTCCAGCTGGAGGGCCAGCCCCCTCCCTTTTCCCCATGGGTCTGCCCTACAGGACTGGAGCCCAGGGCTGCCAGAACTCCAGGTCTCTTTTTCAAGAGAAGCAGGAAATTAATTTTTTTTTTAAATGTGAACTCTCTTAATTTTAAAAACGTGAGTAACCAAAACAATTTAGAATATCATTTTAGAAAAAGAAAGAAAAGAAAAGAAAAAAAAAAAGAACAGAACCATGCTCGGCTTGTGGGCTGCCAGGGTACAAGCCTGACCTGATGGCGCTTGTCCGCATGAGGGGCTCACCACCGGGCTGCAAGAGTTTCTGGGCTTCTAAAGACCATAGGAGGGGCTGTGTGCCATGGAGGTAGGATTGAGAATTGAGGGCTCTGAGGTCACAAGGAAGAAAGCAGCCCGATTTCCAGAAAGACTGTAAACAGACGAAGATCAATGCACTGTTGTGAAGGACCGGAAGAGTCATTCTGCCTGTGACCACTGAGGTGCCTTCCACCTGGGCCTCCTGGTCACCGCGCCCCCAGAGCCACAGCTCCACGTGGGGCCCGGGAGGCAATGGGCCCAGGAGGGCTGAGCGGGGCAGGGAGGGAGGCTTGCTTGGAGGCGTTGGAAGCAGCTCGGCTTGGTTGCTGAGACGTGAATCACATTTCCATGTGATGGGTGCAGTTCACACTTTGTAAGGGAACAGGGAGCAACTGGAGCCTGACTTTTCTAAATATACCGTGTAAGCCAACAGCCGCCTGGCTCTGAATTGAGATTCCTGACAGGAGGCTGGGTGAGCCCTCGGATTGCGCTCGCTCGGGCTGCATCCCGGGCTGTCCTCCTCCAAGGCGGGGGAGAGGGGCTGATGCTGGGAGCTGGGACTTCCAGAGGGAGTCCACTGGCTTCCTTTCCCGGGTAACTACGTGTAGGGATTCTGGGAAACCCTTACCCGCCCAGATTAAGGCATATAACCACAGGGCTTCTGTGGCCAGAGGAGGCCACTTGACCCCACTGCAGACTTCCCTCCCCGCTTCACCTGGCCCAGAGATGCCTGGTTGTGTCTTCCAAGCTCCCAGGGACAGGCAGTCTCCAGGACACCCTCCCCAGGGAGGGTCAGTCTCCCCTTATTCTCTGATCTCTTGGAAAGTTGATACATGAAATCCCAGCGTGGGCCTTCCTTGGTAGGGGAATGCCACTGACCACCTCGTGTCCCTTTGTCTTCTTGGCACCAGTTTCCAGTGCTGGACCAGTGGAGGCTGAAGGTGGCAGCGCTGGTCTGAGGTCCCATCCAGATCTGAGAAGTCATAGTTTGCTGGTGAGCAACGTGGGCTTGAGATGTGGGGTGTGTGTGTGGGGGATGGTATTTTGTGACAGTCTTCCATGGGGCAGGTGGGGCTGCTCACCTCCTTCTAACTTTGCATGGGGAGAGCAGCAGCCCCAAGCTGCCAGCAGGCTGTGATCAGCACCCCAGCTTTCAGCAAGAGCTGGGGCTTGATTAGTCCTGAGGGTGGGGAGAAGACGCAGAGACCACCAAAGAAATGGAGGCTGGAGGCTGTGGTCAGAGACGCCCATGACACGTGGGCGCACAGTGTTGGCCGGGACTGGTCGAGACCGGGGAGCGGCTCTGGTCCTGGGCCGCTACAGATCCGCAGCCATCGGGCCTGTGGGAATTTCTTGTTCCCAGACTCTGAGCTGTCAGCAGCTTTGCTAATGAGAAGTGCCTGAGAAAGAGGCTGAGGCTCCGGAAAAGTTCTGAGCGCAGACCAACAGTGCTCTGACTGCAACACCGAGGGGGTGGAACTCTCCTGAGACCGCAGCTTCCCAGTGTGCCTACTGGGCTGCTCAGAGAGCTCAGTCCAAGGGTGCGCTGAGGGGACACCTGCGCCCTTTGAGAAGCTGTCTGGGTGGGGTCCCCACATAACATTCATCTTAGATGAACGCCCTGCCCCCCACCAATGTCATTGGGTTCCAGGGTCTAGGGAGGCGGCACTGTGGGCTTTAGGGGTCTGTGGGATCAGGATCAAATCCTGCATCTGTTAGTCCTCAGAGAGGTCATGCCTGCGGACAGGGCAGCGGGTCCAGCTCTGCCTACACATTGCTTTTCCAAGTTTCTTCAGAGAACTTAAACTACCTGGGGGACCCGGAGGGCGCGGCTGGCTAAGCGTTAGGCTCTTGGTTTTGGCTCAGGTTGTGATCTCAGGGCCTGTGAACTGCGTTGGACTCCGGGCTCAGCCTGAAGTCTGCGCTGGATTCTCTGGCCCTCTGCCCCGCCTCCCTCCACTCGCGCATGTGCACTTGCATTCTCTCGCCCCAAACAAGGAGGAATACAAAAACTTAGTCTCCGAAACAACCCTACTTAGTATCTTGTTTGTAAGTGGGGTGCCTGCTTGGCTCCGTCAGTGGACCGTGGGAACTTTGATCTCCAGGTCTTGAGTTCAAGACCACGTTGGGAGAAGCACTTAAAAAATTTTTTTTTTGTTTGTGGGCGCCTGGGTGGCTCAGTGGGTTAAGCCTCTGCCTTGGGCTCAGGTCATGATCTCAGGGTCCTGGGATTGAGGCCTGCATCAGACTCTCTGCTCAGCGGGGAGCCTGCTTCCCCCTCTCTCTCTGCCTACTTGTGAACTCTGTCAAATACATAAATAAAATATTAAACAAACAAACATTTGTTTGTAAGGTTCCTGCTGATGTCCTAAATGCCAGTGGAAGGCTAGGACTGAGACGACGGTGGTACATGGGATTGGGAGGAGTCCCTACCCTGATGGAGCTTATAGTCTTGAGAAGGTGGGAGAAGGTGGCAATAAGGACTGTGAGGGGTGCATCTGAGCTCTATGACAGTGATTTGGCAAACAAAAATGTCACCTGAGACATACTTACACTAATAAGAGTTTCACTGTTATCTGGAATTCTAATTTATTGTTTTATTTTTATTTTTTAAAGATTTATTTATTTAGAGGGAGACAGGGCAGGCGTAAGTTGGGGGAGGGGCAGGGAGAGAGAGAGAGAGAGAGAGAGTCCCAAGCAGACTCCCTGCTGCGCGCAGAGCCAGACTTGGGGCTTGATCCCAGTACCCTGAGATCAGAACCTGAGCTGAAATCAAGAGCTGGAGCCTCAATTGACTGAGCCACCCAGACACCCCTGAAATTCTAATTTAGAATTTTTCTTCTGGCCCCCTGGCACTGTGGGAGCAGCCAGGAGGAGCCCCAGAGCCGGGACCTTGGGGCCCGGTGCTTCCTGGAGGACCGGCAGGAAACAGTCAGGTAGAGAGGGAACAGGTCTGCCAGGCACAGGGAACTCGGTGCACAAAGGCCACGAGGTGAGAGCCAAGGGCCCTGAGGGCCTGGTTGCCTCTCCAGGAATGTGGGGCATGAAGAAGCTGGACACATCAGCAGACACAAGTCCTAGAAGGTCTCTGGGTCATGCTCAGGGGTCCGGACTTCACACCAGGAGTGATAGGCGGTTCCTGAAGGACTCAACAGGGAATACCATGGTAATATTTGCGTTCTAAAGAGGCTCTTCTGGCTGCTGTGTGGAGAATGGCTTGGTGGAGGACAAGAGTGGGAGTAGAGAGCTGCACAGGAGGCCTCCGTCCAGAGGAGGGGTTGGTTGCTTGAACAAGACATGAGGCTGTGGAGGAAGGAAGTTGATAGATTCGGCTGGTCCTCAGGAGACAGAATCAAGAAGACTTAGCAACTGATTGCCGATTAACTGAAGGCCAGTGAGGGGGCAGAAAAGGAAAGACAACTCTCGGGTTCTTGGCTTGAGCCACAGGTGCTTGGGATGCTATTCACAGAGGTGGGGCCCACTAGGAGGTGGGAAGAGGAGGAGGTTGGTGGCAGGGGGAGCAGAGGCTGATAAGTTCTGTTTGGCAGGTTGAGCTCAGGGTGCCTGTGGGCTATCGGAGTAAAGATGCCCAGGAGGGCCCTTAAATGCGTGCAGGCTCACGTCAGAGGGAGCTAGAAACCACGGCAGCCAGGCACCTCCTCTCTAGCTCCTGCTTCACATGCTGGCGGGGCATGGCCAGGCAGATATGGTGAACTGGTCTCTTGCAGGGGGCACTGGGGCCTGAGCTCCATCCAATGGGGCAGTCCTCTCTGTTTCTTGGCGATGCCCAATGTATGGGAATGTGGACTCCTGGTGCCTCATTTTCTGATTTTATGTAGATGGCTCACATGCCATCTATCCATTTTAAGATGCTGACAACTGATTCAATTAAAAAACAAAACAAAACAAAAAAACCAACGTGGGCCAGACAGATCTGCTCCAGGCCAGATCTGCTCCGGGGGCCTTGGGCTGAAGTGAGGAGTTAGGGTAGAACCCTCCAGATGGGGAGCCCCTTCAGGCAATCTTCTGCAAATGAAGTGCTTGGGACTTGTGTGACAGAGGACCATCACCCTTTGTCTCCAGTGATTCAGAGCTGATAGGTCTGAAGGAGCCCAGGAATCTGATCTCGTCAAGCCCCCCCCCCCCCCCCGCCCCCAAGCAGTTGTTCACGCACTCAAGTTTGAGAACCTCTGAGCTGGGGGCAGCAGAGGGGACAGAGCAAGGCTGTTCGCAGGTGTGGGAGAAAACCAGAAGAGGAGGCTGTCCAGAGCAGAGATGGTCTCAAGAATGATGGTGGCTTCCTGGAAGTCCCTACGCCTTCTCCCTACCACCCCTGTCCCTGCATGTTTTGGCTCCTCCCCAACGAATGCTGGGGAAGCTACACTGGCTACTGAGAGTGGATGAGTCAGTGGGCCTAGGGGACCGGTGGGGTCCTGGGGGTGTGGGTCCTTCCATTGGCTCCTCAAGCTGTAAGCGGTAAGCTGTGCTTCCCAGCCTCGACCTCCACCAGCCTGAGCCAGCCTGCTGCCCGGCATGGTGGCAAGTGCGTACAACTTGGAGTGTTTCTTTCCTGGAGCTGGTGGGGGGTTGGGTCAGCTTCTCTGCCTGTCCCAGGGAGGAGATCGAAGTCTGGGGTGGAGAAAAGTGAGATGAGCAGGGAGGTGAGTTGAGCAGGCCTCATAAATTCCTTCTGTCCCAGCCACTTACCAACTCTTGCTGGTTTAGGAAGGAGGAGTGTTCGGTGAGGTGTGCCCAGCTTCCCAGATTGCTCTCCTGGGGCTCATCCCACAGTTAACCATGACATTTTTGGTTGGCTGTTTTGTCACTGTTTCTTTTGCCTACACCTTCATTAGGGATGCATGGGGGAGAAATGAGCTCAGGCCCAGGATTTGGTACTCCTGGACCCCCCAGTCTTCTCCAAAACCATACCATCATTTCTAACACCAGCATGATGGCACCCCAATTTCAACCAAAAGACAAGGACTAGAAAGTGTGCCTTGGGTTTCATAACAAGATCACGAGTGACCATGAACAGAGCTGCTCCACTGGCATGGTAGGAAGCACCATGCAATAGTGAGAAAGGAAGAGAGTGAGGGGTGAGAAATAGAGAAACGTTTGCAGCCAACCCTTCCAAGGAACAGGAGGAGAGAGAGGGGTAGCAGTGGAGTGCATGGGGGTCAAGATGAGGAGGCAGTTGATGGGAATTGCTGGCAAAGAGGAAACACAGAGAGGGCTAGAGTCATGTCCCTGAGGGGGGCGGGGAGGAAGTTGGAAACACTCAGAGCACAAGCGAGGGGTTAGCTTTGGTTAGAGGGTCGTCCCTTTCATTCTAACAGTAAGATGAGAAAAGTCTTCTTATCTAGGCAAGTTTGTACATTTGGTAAAGAAAGTTGCAGGAGTTGCTGTCTGATGGCTGTTTTCTCTGTGACATTGGGGGTGCTTTCCTGGGCTAAGAGTGAGTCAAAGTTTTAAGGAGGATGGAATTTAAAGGGAATCTTGGCCAGTGTGCCAGGCAGGCAGTCTCAGGCAGGAGAGGCACAGGGAAGAGTAGCAGCTGGGCTGATCTCAGCTTGGGGTTTTGCCACAAGGGTGCAGTGGAAGGGCAGGAGGGCACGGAGGCTCATGATGATGGTGAGCATGATGGAGTCTGGCATGAGGGGGCTGCTGGGGAAGGTAGAGGAGTCATGGTGGGGGGGTTCAGGGAGCAGGGAGAGAGACCCGGGGCTGAGTAAGAGAGCTAGAAGCTTCAGCCAAGCCATGGGAGGGGTATGGGCAGAAAAGAGCAGGGCACAGCCCTAGAAGTGCCCTGGTGTGCATGTGTGTGTGTGTGTGTGTGTGTGTATGTGTGTCTGTGTATGTGTGGGAGGAGAGGGGAGCGCTGAGGGCTAGTCTCAGGCCTGTCTTCCCGTACAGCCTGGCTTCCTCTGTGCAGTGCAAGCTTCCTCTGTGCAGAGCAAGGTTTGGCTTCTCTGGCTCATGAGGGTCTACGTGGGGAGCTAACCGGGAGGATACAACACAGAACAAAAGGAACTCTAGGGCCTTGTCAGGTAACAGGGCACTCTAGGACAGCACAGCCGCCCCCTGGCAGCACTCGGGAATGTGGGTGAAGCGTGGAAGACAGGCTCTTGACACTGGGAGTCTCAAGGAGGACATGAGATTGAGTGAGAGGCTCTGACAGCAGGCACTTGAGTCTGTGTTCAGAAACTGGGGCGTAGGCACAGAAGGAGCGGCAGTTGGACTGCTCCCAGCTCGGGGGTTCAGCCCCTGAGGCCCTGGTCTTCTCAGGTCTGGTGGTCCCAGCCAGGTCTTCTCCCACACATGAGTTCACAGCCACCGGCAGACACCAGAAAGCAGCAAACGGCAGACTCCGTCCAGGGCTGCTGACATCTGGGTTCTTAATCAATTCATTTATCTACTTGATGATGGTGGATTATTAACAACAAAAACAAGGAAAATCTCCCCAGATCCCTGGCTAAGCCTGCATCTCTTATCACCCCCCATGGGTTAATATTCCCCCATGGGGAAAGCTGCCACCAAGAGATTAGTATTTTTTATTTTTTATTTTATTATTTATTTATTTTTAAAAGATTTTTATTTATTTATTTGACAGACAGATCACAAGCAGGCAGAGAGAGGAGGAAGCAGGCTCCCTGCTGAGCAGAGCCTGATGCGGGGCTCAATCCCAGAACCCTGGGATCAGGGCCTGAGCAGAAGGCAGAGGCTTTAACCCACTGAGCCACCCAGGCGCCCCGAGATTAGCATTTTTTAAAAAAGACATTATTTATTTGAGAGAGAGAGATGAGCATGAGCAAGGGGAGCGGGAGAGGGAGAAACAAACTCCCCGCTGAGTATGGAGCCCTGCTCGGGGCTCAATCCCAGGACCCCAGGATCATGACCTGAGCTGAAGGCAGATGCTTAACTGACTGAGTCACCGGGGCGCCCTCAGATTAGTATTTTGCAAGGTGTTCAAGGAGCCTTAGCTTTGAAGATGTTTCAAGGACAAACGTTGAAAAGAGCTTTGGAAAATCCTGCATTAACACTCCCCTCTCTTGGAGATTCATAAACTGCATTCACATACAAAGAGATCTGAAAAGTTTTATAGGAGAAACTTGAATTTTCTTTTAACTTTTTCAACCACAGAATCCACCCCCCTCCACAGTCCTCCTCCCATCATTACTCAGAACGAATATTCTCTGCATTTCACTGTGACATGATGCCAGCTCAAGAAACCACCTGCAGCAGACTCCCTGTATGGACCCAGCACAATCAACCTGTGCGGTTGTTGAGGATTACATGTACCCTGGGTTATCTAGCCGGTATGTCCAAACTTGGTGTCATTTAAATAGCTCTCTCTTGAGGAAGACTTTAAGCCCATTAAAGAGTGAAAATAATCCATGGCATGAATAGAAGCATTTTACATCTGTGAGAAAACCCACAGTCCAAGAGTCAAGTTAACTCACACCCACAGAGTGTACTCTGTGCAGACATGGTGCAGACACGCATTCTCCGGGCCAGACGCAGCCTTATAAGGTGGCCTGACATTTTCTCATGGCCCAGGCCACCCTCCAAAAATATCCAGAGACAGAAGAAGAGTGGGAACGGACCTCCCCAAACATTTCAAAGATTAACAAGCAGGCTCTCCATTAAACAGGAGCGCTAACACCTGCTTTCTGACCAGCTCCAGAAAGCCCTCCAGGGTCCATGCTGGGGAGGGTTCTGCAGTGGGAGGAGAGTAAATAGATGGAGCTTCAAAACACACATCCAAGCCTTCCTTGCCCCAAAAAACAGTGTTATTTCCTGGACCCCTCCAGAATATGCCTTAAGGTCTGACTGCCTTTGCTTTATATGGACAATAGAGACCCGGGACTAATTTCCATTCCTGTGCCTTTCAACCCCTTCGGAGTCCTGGGGCTGAAGCCGGTTCCAAATGCCCGGCTTCCAAAGACCCGATCGCTTGTGAGGTGCTGCCCCCTTGCGGGGGAGCGACGCTACAACAACGCAGAAACGGAGGCCTTCCGCCAAGGGCTGTATCTGGAAGTGCCATCTGGACTGCATCCACGAAGGTCAAAGACAGACGTGAAAGTGCGGCTGTGCTAGTAAGTCTACGCTCTGGAACTAGTGAACAGAAAACACAACTTTCATACATAAAGAGATTTATGAAATGGATACTAGGTGCTTAGATACACAGCCTTTCTCATTTTATTTTTACTCATTTTATTCTACTTATCATTGAATGGGACTTCTTAGGGTGAACTGCCTTTCTGGGGGAAAAAAAGATGATTTTTGGTAATGAGACCTGCGCCAGTAACACTAAGGAGTAGCTTTCTAAATTTGAAAACAAAAAAGACTAAATTGTCGCTCAGATTTAAAAGGAAGTGTTGGTCAAAGACCCGTGCAGCTCTCTTGTAACTCTGGTTCTCAGTTGCAGGCAGGGAAATATTCATAGGTATGGCTATTTTTGGTAGGAGTTGCTTAGAACAGTTTCTTCACCACTAAACTGTATGACAATGAGCCAGTCCATTTGTAAGACTGGGATTTTTTTTTTTTTTTTAAATAATATGAAGAATTGCAAAACTAGTCTTCATTCTTGTTAAAGGAAACAGAACAACACAGCGGTATTTTTGGAACACTGTGTGTAACAGTAGGTCTCTTAATTATACCAATGGTAATTCCTCAGGCTAGAGCTTATTAACATAGTACACATAATTGCCACAAAATATGACAATGACAAATTAGAAAGCACTGGTTTCCCACTACCACCCTGAGATTGTAGAGGTTGTATTTTCTGGAAAGCCTCTACTATTAACTCTACCATCTGTTCCTCAGCTTTAGTTGAAATGATTCTTTTCATAAATGAACTGCCTAGCTCTGAAAAAGACCAGACTGTACGAGAGGAGTGCTTCTGCAATTACTGTGCTGGTCATGTCTAAGCCGCAATCAGACAGCAGGTAGAATGAGGACCTTTGGAATGAGGACCTTTGGAATGAGGACCACAGCCTTGGACAATGGAGATGGTTAGCTCTGAGAAAGCCTCAGCCAACCTGACAGTAAACGTGTTAACTGCTGGCCACACACGAGAAAGATCACTCAGGGATCACCCGCTAGACAATGCCCACACCACGGACCCATCGGCGCTTTCATTTTGAGGTGAAGAGATCTGGGGTCTAGAACTCGTAGGACGGAAGTGGCTGGGCGGGGTGTATCCTGTCCGTCTCCCTCCCACCACTGCCTACTGTGAACTTGAGAGTGAGTAAAGCGGTTCCTAGAATTGCTCTGTATTTGGAGGTATTTTTAGGAGGTATTTGACTACATCTTGTTTCAATATGAGATGAACATTGCCAAGCAACAGTATTTTCCTTCTTATCTTATATTAGAAAAGTTAGATTAAAAGAAATTGTAAAAAACAAAACAACAACCCAAAACATTGTTGAGAAGGACCTCAATCGTTTACTGATTTTCTTAGACTTTCTCGTGCCTTCCATGAGTAATCCCACTTGTCCCCTCTGTGGCCAGGCTGAGAGGGGTAAGCTTGAAGACTGACTGGCAGGAAGAATGACTTTTTGGAAACCTCTTAATATATTCTATTTCTCCTGTGTAAGTACATTATAAATAGCAGAGATCAATTTTAACCTATAAAAGAAAGAACTGGAATCCACGACAAAACTGAAACTCTCCCATATTCCAATACCACATTCAGGCCAACTTCATGTGAAAAATCACTAGACCTGCTTAGTGGTTAGTATTTCAAATCCAGGCAGAGCACACAGTTTATTTTGAAATGCAACACAGATCAGTATTTTATGAATACAATTTGTTACTACATTAACATTATCAGGTAAAAACAGCTTCCAAATGCATGCATAGAAAGTTAGGTATAGTCTTTGAACTCCTTATTTCTAAATATACAAAAAATACATTTAAATTATATAATTTTAGTGAATCAAAGACTTATAAAATTACAATTTTGGTTTTCACAACATAGAAAAAATACAAAAATGGACTATATATATATGGTCGTATAATTTCTTACCCAAATTTCAAAGGAGCAGTATGTACTGGTTTTGATGTTTTATAATGTTTTATCTAGAAACTCAGAACTGAAAATAATTTGTAGGTTGTACCACATCAGTGCCAATCATTTGTTATAAACGAATAATCCAAACAAACCAGTAGAAACAAGGGCACCATCTTCACAGGCCTCTTTATCTCTCTCTTCTAAACCCTTCCTGTGGGAAGTTCGCTCCAAAGGAACGGACTTTATCTGGAAGGACAGTGCTTTACTCCATGACTAACTCTCCACGGTGCCTCTGATAATGGGGAGTACGTGTTAAATGAGTGATCCCAACCTGAGCAAACAACGCAGCGAGATGCAGATTGGCAGCTTGTGTCTACAAAGCACGACTGCGTAACTCAAAGAATTCTCTGCCAGAAGGCAGTCCCCGAAGTGGGGGGATCTGAAACACCCACCAAGGAGGGCGGCGGGGCCGAGGATGTCTTTGACCGTGTCTTGAAATGAAAACAGCAAGTCTGACAAAACACCCACCAGACACCGCCTTCCTCATTCACACTTTATAAGATGTGACAGTTGGTAGGGTTAGATGTTCTCTGTTCGTAAAAGAACACCGCCATGTCAAAGGAGAAATTAATTCACGGCTGGGATAAAGCGGCCAGTTACCGAGAGAGGTGGATAAAGGACACGGCCGTGTGCATGCCTTACTTATCTGCTGTGAGCATTTTAAATGTCGCCGGACAAAAATACACAGTGGGGTGGAGACCCTTCATGAGGAGGGAGTTGCTTGCTGTGTTCTCGCTGCCCAAGTTCAATTTGATGCAACACCACTGTCTGGGACACTGTTCTTCATAAATAGTGACAATTTATAACACAGAGGCCCAAATAAAATACAACCCCCAATCCAGCGATCCTGGAAAACCTACATTTGTCATCCCATATTCTATAACTATTCCAGAAATGACTGAGAAAAATCTTACCCAAACTAAGCAGTAAGACTAATATAACTCAAATTGTTTCTATTTTACAGTAGAAATACATTCTGGAAACAGAAAAAGAAAAAAACATGAAAAATAATCTTTCCTCTATATTTAGTTTATGCAGTACAAGAACAGATCCTAATCTCCCCATGCCCAAGTTAAGAGTGCTGACTTAAAGAAGCAGAATTTTAATGTTCAATTCAAAAATGATTTTATTACACATCTGCCTGCATTAAATTTTAGGCTCCATACTTTCTTCTCATCTTCCTTTTAATGATCAGGCTTCTATGAAAATAACATTGAAAAAATTAGTTTTCCATTATGACACTCTTCAGATATTAGCAATTATATTTTAAATAACTACTCAGTAAGCTAGTAAGCTAGGTTTTTAAAAATTTAAAGATCAACGGCTTATAAAAAAGGGAGAAAAGAATCCACAAAGAACATTCTGTGTTTAAAATTTAATGCACATCTGAACTTGGGCTTTACATTTTCATCAGCTCTCTCTTGAAGAGCCTTAAATGCACAGTTGAGCAATTAAATGGTATGAAAACATGACAGTAATTAGACAAGGTCCACATGACTCAAGTATTTCTTAGCTCCAACACATGGAGATGATACTGCTTTTAGCTCATGTCTGCCCGACTGGAATACTTCACCGCTCTGGACTTACAGCTTGGTGGGAATTACACAGGACCATAATTAGGCAAAGTATTCTAACAGAAGAGTTGAATGAAATCTAAAAATAAAGTAATAAGGGTATAGAAACCTATTCCTAAATGTTCTTCAGGTCTGTATTTCTAAAGTAACACCTTCCATGTGCTTTCAATTACAGACTCTCTACCCCTTATGTGACTTGCCTGGCTTTGGGTCCCTAAGGGAGAAGAGCTATGGGTAAATATATTACTCAGAGGCGTTCTGAGAAGGACACAGTGAAAGGTACTTGTCATTTACCAGCGAGTGAGCCTTCCCTTTCTGAGAACTGTCACTGGGTTAAAATATGATCGAGACTGAGCCCTAGATAAGATAGGTTCTCTACAAAGTACGCATACTTAATAAATTCAAGCATGTTCCTCAGTGGCAGGCAGTAATGACTCAACTGAAAACAAACAAAAGTGTTCTAGTTGTTTTCCAGTTACAGGTACTACCCCAAAGCTTCACAGACATATACGTGGTATAATTCATTCACTAGGTAGAAGGGGATAGGTCCCAGCCAGAACTTCATAACATTCCAGAGAACAAAGTTTGCCGCTTCAAAGATACGGTTTCCAGCATGCAGTCAAGCACTTTGGAAAGGGAATGCGAAACACACTGCAGACTGAAACGGAACTCTACTGTGAGGTGGGCATTTGGTGGGTACAACTTCCTTACTCCGACTGTAACTCCCAGGTAGTTAGTGTTACAGATCTTTACTAATCACATACAGGGAGGAAACAGGCAGCTCTAAAACGGCCAGATCCCCTTCCAGCGCCTTCAGAAATACTGGGAACGTCTGGTTCAAAGAGCATGCTGGAATGGACCAGTCAGAATGTTTTACGTAAGAGTTGTTGTGGTTGTTGTTGCTGTCGCTGTTGTTTTAAATAAAATCCCAGGCCTGTGTGACACTGGATTTTGGTTTTTATTTTTTTTATATTTTTAAAAATAGTTCTTACTTATTTTCTATGAAACGTATTGGGAACTCAAAAAGTCTGCAGCATTTTTTGTCATTGAAAAGTTTGTTTTTTGGGGGTGCACAGGAAGCAGGAGTTAGTCAAATTTCTTGTGTTCTTCAGTATGAGAAAGGACCTTTCTTCTCTGGTGTATCATGTGGAAGTATAACTGGGGAAAAACTGAAAGAAAAGAAAGAACTGGTTAAGGAGACAGGTCACTTGAAACTGTGTGCTCTGTTTAAAGCACATGGACTTGGGGTCCTCTTTGACTCTACTTTCTCATCCAGCAACCAAAGAAGGGAATTCGGTGGGCTTGGGTAAGGGGAGGAAAAATTCACAGGAACTTACCTTTCCCTGCTTTAGCTGAAGGGGAAGGGTGGTCCTGACTGGACTGACACACAGTACCATCACTCTCATTATCCATTGAGATGCCACAGAGTCGTCAAATGACACTCCACCCTCCCTCACAGTATCTTCACATTTATTCTGATTTTACCAGTAGGTGAATTCTAGTGACAGACTTACTATTCCTGTTTACAGAGGAGGAATTCAAGCCCCAGAGAGAGAAGGTAACTTGCCTGGGGTTTCCCAGCAAATTCCTGACAATCAGGACCAGGCTCTGGGTTCTTGACACTCCTAAGAACCCCAGTCCCTTCTGTCACCTGAGGGGATTCTCCGGAAAGCACTTCCTGAGAAAGGTTGTTCTTTGAGTGGGAAGACTGAGGAGGGGTGAGAGGGCCCTGACATTTTAACTGAACACGAAGAAGCCAAGTTTGGATGGAGAAAGTCCTTATGAAAAGTAAGCTAATATCTTAGGCACTAGAGATCCTGTTCTTGGTTATTTCTTTTTTTCCATCCTTAAAGATTTTATTTATCTTAGAGAAAGAGCAAGGGTGGGCACAAGCAAGTGGGGAGAAGGGGAATGGAGAGGGAGAAAGAAACTGAAGCAGGCTCTACTCTCAGCACAGGACCTGAGTGCTACTCCATTTCTTGACCCCGAGCTCAGGACCTGAGCCGAAAACCAAGAGTCAACGCTTAACTGACTGAGCCATCCGGATGCCCCTGTTCTTGGTCATTTCATAAGTTACTTTAAAAAGTACTGGTTCCCAAAGAAACAGGGTGGTACCACCTCCCTAGGAGGATCTGGAAGCTGTGGGGAGGGGAGATTTGGAGGAGGGAGGTTACTGGCATTTAGCACAGGAAGCAGGAATGCCAAAATCTGCGGAGGGTGACAGTCTCCCACAACTAAGAACTGTCCTACCCCAAATGCCTACAGGATTCCTGCTGGGAAATGCCATCTGAAGCTACCTGGCCTTCACAAGGTTACTCTGAACTGGCGGTTCAACACCCATGGAAAAAACCCCAGTGAGATGGTCTTAAATGTGTACTATCCTGCCTTCTTTTCTCCACAGCTTCAATCTCCATTTTGTAGAAAGTAACCTGTATTTCTGGGGAGGTAATTTCTACTATTCCCCTGACAGTTTCTTCCTTTTATTTTTTTTTTAAAACCCAAACCCACGACCCTGAGATCAAGAACTGAGCCGAAATCAGGAGTCGGATGCCTAACTGACTGAGCCCCCCAGGTGCCCCAACAGTTTCTTCCTTTTTCAATGGGTTCCAAGTTGGCCAAATTTCCAATGATCCTCCCCAAGTCCTCCAAGACATCAGTAGGCGTGCACACACAGATCTGATAAACTGCAGGGGAGGCTCCGACGCTGAACAGGGCTGCCATCCACTCCACTCGCTATCTGTAGGCAGGAAGTTATTCAGAGAAAAGACCCAACTTGTGCATATAATTCAACAGGGGAGAGAACTATTCTGGTACAAAAGCCAGAAAATTTGACAAGCTCTATAATCTAAAAACTGGAAGTAAAGATATAATTAAACCATAAGGAATGCTAATTGCAATCATTTAAAAATATGGGGCCAGTCATATTTCTGTAGATATACTTTACAAAAGGGAAAATTTGTGGCAAAATACACTAAGGACTTTTCCACCGGGTGCAGGGGTGGCTAAAGCTTGCCTGCTAGTTCAGAGGGTCTGAGGAAGGATGACCTAGAAAACGTTCACCAGACCTTCTGGCAGTTAAAGCAAGATGGTGGAGTATCCTCATCCCCATAGGCATGGGCCTGCTGGCTAGTCAGAGGTCAGAAATGGAGGGCAGATATGGCCCTTTCAATTCTTTTTTTTTTTTTAAAAGATTTTATTTTTATTTATTTGACAGAGAGAGATCACAAGTAGAGGCAGACAGAGTGAGAGGAGGGAAGCAGGCTCCCTGCTGAGCAGAGAGCCCGATGCAGGGCTCGATTCCAGAGCCCTGAGATCATGACCTGGGCCGAAGGCAGAGGCTTAACCCACTGAGCCACCCAGGCGTCCTGGCCCTTTCAATTCTTTACAGTTTCAGAGGTTTCTCAGTGCCCAAGCAAAGGAATGTCTGTGTGGGAGGCCAGGAGAATGGGGGCAGTTGGGCCAGAGGTTCTCTCTCTACAGTTCTACTAATGACTTCTTGGTGACCAGAACTTGGGTGACACTATCTTCATCTGAATTACCCACTTTTTTTTTTTTTTTTTTAAGATTTTATTTATTTATTTGACAGAGACAGCGAGGGAGGAAACACAAGCAGGGGGAGTGGGAGAGGGAGAAGTAGGCTTCCTACAGAGCAAGAAGTCCCGACGCAGGGCTCAATCCTAGAACCCTGGGATCATGACCTGAGCTGAAGGCTCCACCCAGGTGCCCCAAATTATCCACATATTTAGACTGGACCCAACTGTAATGGCTGAAACAATTCCAAATGCATGGCTATTCTTTTTAACCATAGACGATAATGAAGAAAAACCCCAAGACAATCTCAACCTGACAACAGGCTATTCTGAATTCTACCTTCTGCTTTCCTAGTCCAGGACACATGGAATAGAGATGGTCACTGTGCATGCAAGTGTTGCGGAGGGGAAAGGGTTTCCTCTAGGGAGAGGAAAACTTGGAGGCTGAGAGCAAATGGAAATGCTCTGCCTCGGGCAATTTTTTTCTTGGTCTCTCTAAAAATCTGAGGTGTGGTTATGGTTACTGACAACCTGGACAGCGCCCAGCTTCCCAGTGTCCTCACCCTCCACCACTGTTTCTCATTTCTCAGCTTTTATTTATTTATTTTTTAAATTCCTACTCCTATTGGGTGATAAAAGCCAACCTTTACCAGTTTGTGGGGGGGGGGCAGGAAATGTAGATAGGACTTAGACGTCTACAGAGTCCTATAGGTATTGTACACACTGCAGCTGCAGCAAAGTGGGAAAGGAGCGCCTTGCAGGGATCCCAAAGCACCCCGATATGAGAAAACTCCCGGGGCCATGGCTCATGGGCCACAGTCTGGGCCACATGTGCAACAGTGCAACAACTGGTCAGGACTGTAAAGAAAGGGTGTTACTTCATATAATACGTGTATATCACCAACTTCGCATTAAAGAAGACTAAAAGAAACTTAAGTTGTAAAAAGAAAGCCAAATTTGATAAAGAGAACTGGATGTCAAAAGCAACCCCTCTTAACTCTGCATTTTCTTCTTACAAATACAAAGTTTTGGAAAGCTGGAAATGTGCTGCTGGCTGTAATGAACTGTACAAATTGGTCTCGATATGAACAACCAAAGCAACTAAAAACAGGCAGGGCAACTGGCTCAGGCCAAAGGCATAATGAGTGCCAGCAGACACGATTTGTAGCAGAAGATACGGTCCCAGCGGTCATCCTGAGCCTGGGTGCGGGGTCAGGGACTGGGAGAAAATCTGTTCATCTTTACTTGAAATCAACCCTTTTCCCTGGACTACAGGAGTTAAACTACCTTAAGAAAGAAATAATATAGACTTTAACTAAGCCAAGTTCTTACCAAAAGGAGTCTGGGAACCAAAGAATGGGAAGGAACCAAGGTAAAGAAAGCCAACTTTGGTTGAAAGCCCCGCCTACTCTGAGTTTTCTTTCCTTTCTCCATCTGAATGCCCAGAAGGAAAATCCCACAGAATGGGATTTATTTTCCTTCAGGAATCCTGTCACTAGGGAGGGCTGCTGTGCTTGACCAGGCCCCTTAACTAGATCAAGGGGTCAGGAAGAAAGAGGCAACAACAGCCCGGGCGCTGGTGAGCCACCAGAAAACAAAAAACCTAGGAGGTACAGAAAGACTGAGGCTGTCCTGGAGAGCTGCTCCAGGACCCTCCTTTGGCACACCAAGATCTTAGAGCAACTCTGAGGTAGGGGCACCAGATTTCTGTCAACGTGGCAGCATCCTGCTCTTGTTTGATTTCATCACACCCTCCCTGCTCCTTTTCCAGTTATTCAATCTGGCATCTCTTATTCATTCAAATCTTATGCTAATTTTATTTTATTTTATGAAAGATTTTATTTGAGGGGGCAGGAGGAGAGCGAGAAACAGGCTTCCTGCTGAGTGTGAAGCCCACCGTGGGATTCGATCCCAGGAACCCGGGCTCATGACCTGAGGTGAAGTCAAGACACTTAACGGACTGAACCACCCAGGCACCCCCTTATGCTGACTTTTAATAAATCCTGTGGTGCCCACTGGGATAATATGTGTCACTCTGGGTTTGGCAAAACTCCAACTAGGAACTGTTGCTCCAGAGACTAGAAAGTGAAACTCTAAGGGAACAAAACTAAAAAGATGAACAACTGGAAGCTAATCTTTATTAAATTTTTAGATTCTTCCCTATTTATGTTTTCTGTGAAAATCAACTACCTTTTTCAATTTGAAGAGAAAAGGACTTTGGCCACCATGGTTCCAACACCAAAGAGGAGAACTTGATAATTAATAAAGAGTGGAAAATGAACCATTAAGCAGAACTGCTGTCTAAGAATTTCTCCAAGATAAATGCTCACATGAAATCTGGATGTAGTTTTTTCCTCACAATGCATGAAATGCAATTTTCCACAGAGGGACACAAACATGTCGCTTACGATTGTTAGGATGATTCATTCAGCTCATGCTGTGGGTTGAAGAAAAATCCAACCGTCCTGTCTGAATTTAACCTGAAGTTTATGGAAGAATATAGCATCTTATAGACTAAAATAAGAATCACAGTCGCAATGGCTACAGAAATAGCTAAATGAGAAGAAACCCTAACTTCCTACGTCCTTGGGTAAAACAAAATCCTTTTGTTTACATGAAAATCAGTCCTAGGATTTTAAGTGAATATCTGAATTCGAGAAAAGGACTAAACAGCTCTTCCTCAGCAAATAGGACTCACTTCACAGAAGCCTCAGACATGGCCATTTCTCCTTGGTACCGAGTACACTGATAGGCACTTTTGATTATCCATATTTAAACTTTTAGCAGTACTATTAAAATAACTGGAAACTGTTCTGAAGAAAACATTATGTCCTGGTCAGATGATTTTAGTGCTTACTTCCAAACAAGAAAATAAGGAATATAGAAGAAAAATAACCTGTTTTTATTATTTCTTTCTAACTAGCTGCTGATTCCTTTAAAATGAAGTGTCTATTTTGATATAATGAAAATGCAAAAATCTCTTTACAATGTTTTCCAAATACCCTAAGAAGTAGTTCTCCAGAGACACAAAAAGTCAAGGCCTTTTTTGTTTGGCACTCAGTACATTCCCCCAATAGGTAGTTCACCTTTCCTGGTGTTCAGTGTTTCAAACCCACACACGCAGAAGGGCTGCATTTTGGCAGCTGTACTGAGAAGGGTTCATCTTTATTCAATTACTACTAGAGAAAATCCCCTCTGACGGCATTCAATAAAAACCAAAGCGTTCCTAATAAATTAGATTTATATACACTTGGATATGGTATAAAAACATTCAAAGACATTTGGCTCTAATTACTGTAGAGCCAATTTTAAAAACATAAATAAATGTATGCATAACCGTTTACTTACTTGGAATGTAGGAGATCATTATCAGAATGAGGAATGCATAATAGTCAAAGGAAAAATTATATTTGTTGGGCAGACTGATGGAGTACAGGCCAGCCTGTCGGACAAAGGGCAAAGCGGCATATATTGTAAGCAGTTCTCCCGACACTCCCATTGGGTACAGCACAATGAAAAGTGTGTACCTAAAACAAAACAAAATATTCATGACTGAGGATCGAAGCCAGCATTAGTAGAAAGATGCATTCACACCTCTCTGATCAGTACTGGTCTTTCAGGAAGCTACTGTTTCTACATTTTCCTGTTTAACCACTGTTTGTTTCTTTCTTTCTTTTTAAAGCACGTTCCATGTCCAACATGGGGCTTGAACTCATGACCTATGCTCTACCGACTGAGCCAGCCAGATGCCCCTGTTTACCCATGGTTTAAATTCAGGTTTTACAAGCCAGTTTTTGAAAAGGGCCAATAGCAGGTATGTCTTTGAATTCTAAAATAAAATAAATGTCTTTGGTCAGCCTCAAAATTTGGTCCAACTAAATAAACAACATCCAATACAACTCCCTAAGATAATAAAGAGGATGCCAATCATTGGTAAAGGAGGGGCACCGAGTCATGGTTTATAGAAGGGTCCTGCCCTGTGGCAGGGGTGGGAGTGGGGGTGAGGGGTTTGCAGGGAATTGGTGGGGGAGGTGTTGGAGCACGTGTCCATGAACCCCTCAAAGCACACCACATCTGGTCTGTGGGCTGAGAAGGATAGCGCAGTGAGTGTGCTTCCACAGCTACCACTAGTCAAATGTCTATACATACCATTGTGAAAAAGGAAATACATGCCAATTTTAAAAACCTTAAAAAATTCACAATAGGTTTTAGTCATTATGTAATTTTTCAATAATAAAAACCCTTATAATAACTATCACATAGGAGAATCCAAAACCTTTTTTTTTTCACTTCAAAAAGGAGTTCTCTATGTTTTAAAAAGAATGCAGAGAAGAGTTCATCCTATGGAGCTAACTATCATTCTGGGGTGTAAGTATTGCTGAAGAAACCATCAGCTCAAATTTTAAAGGGGCTCTGGCTGTTTGTGGCTGACAGTGAGCAAATTTCTAGGCACAGAAGTTGTGCTGAGAAATCAGTGACAAAAAGCGGAAGCCATGTTTGCTGTGTTCCCCGCTGCCAACTTCAACTATGCTAGAGAGGAAGGGTCTTCCATAGGCTATGGACAACCACGGACAAAAGAATCATTCTCCACTGTTAAGATCAGGGATTGGCCAGCAAACTCTCCCTGTAACAGAGCAGACAGCTCCCACAATGCCTGCCCAGGTTGGTGAGTTACTAACTGCCATCTCTTCCCATTCTTCCCTTTTCCTAATAAAATTATGCACTGGGAAAAGGAAAAAAAAAGGAGTTTACACACTTGAAATGTTGGAAGCAATTGGTTTATGTCTCTAACTAAATCATCAAACTCCTAAGTTGTCTAGGAATCACCATTTTCCTTCTAGGAAATGAGACATTTAGGGCCCAAGGATAATTCTGATCCTTTTGCTTTGTCACTATCCCTATAGTCCACTCCAACTCAGAAAACTGCTCACAACTATTTCATGAATTAGCTCAGACAAAGAGATGAACTGTCAGCCTTTTTCCCAATTAATAACAAATATTACTGGTAAAAATTATCAAAGCCAAATAAAATTGCTAACAAGATAAAAGTGCATGTAACATTGGTTATTAATTAAAAATTAAGAATCAGAGCTTGTTGGCAAAACTGAGATTAGGAGAACTGGACTTGGTCCAAAAAACATAATGGCAGGAGCTCATCAATAAAATTTGCTATGAACAAAAAAGGAATGTTACATCAAATCTCTATTGAATAATTTAAATGAAAATAATCGATCCAATAAAAATAACAAGGATATCAAACTTAAAACAGTGTTTCTATTAATCAAAGTGAAGTAGCATCCCTTATCCTGATGAAATTCACGGACCAGTTTCATATCACCAATCCCAACTCTTGTCTCATACAATTAAAAAAATATATATATAGTTGACATCATACAACTTTATTTTTAGGAGCTTGGAGGGCAATATTTAGCAATAAAGGACAAACACACAAATACAGTGATGGGTCATTTCAAAAGTTATTCTTCATCCCATGTACTTTACCTGGCCCATTTGATGAGGTAAGGCAGATGGTTTAATAGACTGAAAGTATAAAAGGAGTAACGGATAATTTCTGTCATTGTCCAGGCAATAACATAGAGGAGGACACTGTCTTCACTCTGCACCTGAAGGAAAAGGAAGACAAAAGCAAAAGCAAACACATAAAACATTTTAAGAAAGAAGCACTCCCAGTGTGCAGTGCCAGCTCCCTGCTCCCTTGCAGAGCTGAGCGGTTGAGCAAGTGGACACAGCCCTGGTCTGATCACCTGTGGCCACAGGCCAGGGGGAGCTTGCCACATACAGGAACATGTGCCTATGACAGCAATCATGTAGAGCCACGTGATTAGGGGCAAGTAAGAAGAACTCAGCTTACTCATGAGTCAGAGAGGCAGAAACAGGAATTCCATGAGCTACAGGCCACAGGAAAAAACACAGATGAGTGAGTTTTGTCTTTGGGCCTCCTGTGGAGAATGTGGACTGATGTTAGTGGGAGCCAAGACTAGTTAAAGAAGGTAGAAGGGCAAATTGGTAGGAAGCTTGGGGACTGTCTATCAATAAGAATTTTGATTTGTATGACAACTAAGAATCTAAGGAAACTTCAAAGAAGGGGAATGTAGTGATTGAAACGCAACTGAAGACAAGGCTCATTCACTAGGCAGGACGAATTCCAATTGAGCAAAGAGCCAGAGACCACCTGAAAGGCAAGGACCATTTATTCTCTCCCACTGTGACTTCTTCCCCCAGATGAAGCCTGGTTTAACCTAAAAATTAAAGAAGCTTCCATGCTGACCACCAGAGGTGGCTAAAGCCAGAAGGGCTCTGGACTTTCCAAATTCCTCTGAATCACTTTAATGCTGAAAATGCAATGAACTTTAAAACAGCAACCCCTCCCTCCCCCCGCCCCCAGTGGTTTTTGGGGGCCATTCTCACTAGATGCCTTGGACTGCAAATCTCCCATGGAAATGTACCTCAGCTGCCCTGGCATTTGCTTTCAGTGCCTCCACCAGCCCCTCAACCAGGTTTATAATGATCTTGGGTCCAGACTTGAAGACCAGTAACAAGAAACTACCTTGCAACCAATTCACTCACGTTTTCTTGTATCTGAAACAGGCAGTTAGAGAGCTGGATGTGACTGAGAAATTCTACTGAGTGAACCGAACAGATTGACAAGATGGATCTGTCTCATTCCTAATGCCTAATACAACAAAGGTACAGCATTCTAACTTTAACTTTTCTTCTTTGCATTTGCAACGTGAATAGTTTTTAACACTTACATTCTTCCTCAGAAAGTGTACATGGAGCGATCCACCTACACAATAAAATAACTAGTCATTTACATACCTATTAACTAAATTGCTCTGACAAAGAATTTCATAAATGCATAGTTACTAATCCCTAAAAATAATAAGAATTTTACATTGTCAAGAGCAAGAGTACTTCTTGTTTTCCTGGTGCTCTCATATTAGCCAAAGTAAAAACCAAACACCTCTGAAGCTTTTATGTTTCATTTTTCAGTCTGTCCCCAAATCCTTGCTTAAAATCCATCTATATCAAAACATAATTTCAGAGCACATTTTGCTTTTTGATGTATTTTATAATCCTCTTCATCTTAAGGAGGTGTGTTTTACAGTTATGGGATGAAGCCTTGCTTACAGATCTCTGGGTTGTAATAGAAAGTTCTTCCAATATTTTGCATTCTAAACACCTTGGAAGCAGGGAGTGTGTTTTATTCATCTTCTGATTCCCAAAAGCACTTTGTGATTTTACAAGTAGGAGCTCAATAAATGTTTGTTGAACAAACAAATTCAATTTGCATCAGGTCACCCCAAGACTAAGTTCCTGCTTTTGATACCTGATATTAGTTTTCTGTGTAGTTTTAAGTGGCCTTCAGAAAGACAAGGAACAAACCCCCCTCAAACCTTGCACTTTGATCCAGCCTAATCGGACTCATTTCACCCCACACCCAAGTTAGACTTGAACCAAAAGAACTATAAAAGCTCAGACTCAGGCTGAATTTGTGAAAGCAGCTGCTTCCAGAGCCCAGCTGTGAAGACCAAGTTACAATTTTAAAAAGACAGAATGGGGGAAATGGCCATTTTATAAATGGTATCTTCAGATCAATAGGAAATACAACACTGTTATTAAGAAGGGACTTGGAAAGGGGTGCCTGGATGGCTCAGTCAGTTAAGCGTCCAACTCTTGATTTCAGCTCAGGTCTTAATCTCAGGATCATGAGTTCAAGCCCCACACTGGGTTCCACACTGGGTGTGGAGCCTCCTTAAACAACAACAGCAAAAGCAAGGGACTTGGGTAAAAGTTGGAGATCAAGCTCATCTGATTTGCAGATAATTACCCAATGACACAAAACAGGGGCAGAATGTAATGAGCTGAAGCTAGTAAGATCAATGAGACTCAAATGTATATTTGTACACCTGTGTTGACAGGAGTGTTATTCACAACAGCCTAAAGGTGGAAACAGCCAAAATGCACATCAACAGATGAATCCGTAAACAAAATGCTGTGTGTGTGTGTGTGTGTGTGTGTATGCAAAGGAATATTAGCCTTAAAAAGTAAAGGAATTCTGACACATGCTACAACATGGATGAACCCTGAAAACAATCTGCTTAGTGAAGTAAGCTGGTCACAAAAGGATAAACACTATACAATCTCACTCCTACATTACCCAGAGTAGTCAAATTCAGGGAGACAGGAAGCAGAAGCAGAAGGTTGCCAGGGGCTGGAGGGTGGGAGGAAATAGGGAATAGTGTTTAATGGGTATAGAGTTTTGCTTTGGGAAGATGAAAAATGCTCTGGAGACAGAGGGTGGTGATGACTGTCCAACCATGGGAATGTACTTACTGCCCCTGAACTATACACTTAAAAATGGCTACAATGGGGGCGCCTGGGTGGCTCAGTGGATTAAGCTGCTGCCTTCGGCTCAGGTCATGATCTCGGGGTCCTGGGATCGAGTCCCGCATCGGGCTCTCTGCTCAGCAGGGTGCCTGCTTCCCTCTCTCTCTCTCTGCCTGCCTCTCCATCTACTTGTGATCTCTGTCAAATAAATAAATAAAATCTTTAAAAAAAAAATGGCTACAATGGCAAATTTTGTTATCTGTGTTTTACCACAATAAAAAACCCAGGAAGATAAAATTTAACAAGGTTAACTGCAAATTATATATGATTCAGCAACAACAAAATGATTCCAGTACAGAATGGGGAAGACCTAGCTTATGACTCCTAGAGATGAGTTTCTGGTGAACTACAACTTTATCTGTGCCAACAGCATGCAGGTGGTTGTTTAGATGACCGACCGACCGACCAAGCAACCTACCAGTATTTGGCCACATTAACAGTCTCATCCCAATGATTCCACTCCAAGTGGATTAGATCCCACCCAGGGACTGAAGCAGGTTATAAGAACCCCTGAACTAGCAAGTTTACTATGGACAAGAAGAGGGTAAATACTTCAAAATATGTAAATGAATGTTGTGTGCAAGAGGCATACGGACACAAGACTAATGGCAGACTTAACAGGAGTAGAATACGTGGTCCGAAATAAGAACCCGGCAACAAACCAGATGACTAACAAAATAGGCCACTGCATGAACCCGTGTGCTCCCAGACCCTGGACACAGGTGAAGTGAGACGGCTCGGGAGAAAGCGCTATGAAGGGTGGAAGGCTGCCCTGGACAGTGGCCGCCGAGGGCTTTCAGCTGCTGCTGTTTGGAGACGGGTGTGCTTATAACTTGTATGTGGGAAAGGCACGAAACTCTGGCTGAAAGGAACTTCCTTGCATAAGTGGAAAATTTTTTGGTTGGAAAAAAAAAATGGGTAGAGCCTTTAAATAGTACTTCTTAAAAATAATTTTCCTTTATCAAAGAAGATGAGAGAAGAGAGAATAACTTTGTTATTGCCTGCGGACAGTATACCACAGGCATAGTTCCCTGGCGCTTCACTCCCTGATCGTAAGGTCTTCAGGGCTCCTGGGTTCCTCCTGGCTGGCTCTCTTGGCCCGGACATGGGTTTGCACACAAGGCATGTGTGGAGTCTGTGCCCCTTAACTTGAATGATACCTTCTATTTACTTTTTCTTTCTTTTCTTTTTTTTTTTTTGAAAGTAGGAGTCGGAAACATTTTTCAAACAAGTGGGGAGCTTCCTTTCTATTAAGGGCCAGTAACTCAGAGAAAAAGGATCAATGAGGTTTAAAAAAAAAAAAAAAAAGAGGAAGAAAAACTAGCCAGTTTAGCCTTGGAGGGGCTAAGGCCTAGGATTATAAAAAGCTCAACCCGGGGGTACCCGGGTGGCTCAGCCAGTTAAATGTTTGGCTCAGCTCATGATCTTAGGGTCCTGTGATCACGCCCCTCGAGATGAACCCTCACATGGGGCTTCCTACTCCAGCTTCCTGCTCAGCGGGAAGCCTGTTTCTCCCTCTGCCCTTTCCCCGCTCTCCGTGTGAGTTTTCTCTCTCTCAAATGGATAAATAAAATCTTAAAAAAAGTTCAACCCAGCTACTTTTTGAATTAGGAACTAGAAACAAAGAATTTCATTAATTATCAAGACTAGAAGGTTTAATATGCCCGCACAAAGATGTGCTGACAAATGGTCACACAGCATTACCCAGAACAGCCGAAAAGTAAAAACCACCCAAATGTGCCACAACAGGCAAATGGATAAACAAAACGTGACGTAATCCATATAATGCAATACTATTTGGCCACACAAAGGAAAGAGATACTGATACATGCCACAGCACACATGAACTTCAAAAACGTGATACTGAAAGATGCCAACTGAGAGATGCCAACTGCAAACGATTTCATTTATGTCAAACGTCCAGAGAAGGCAAATCTAGAGAGAGAAAGATTACTGGTTGCCAGGGGCTGGGAGTGAGAATGAACTTTAAAAGGCATGAGGACCACACTGAGGTGACAGAAATGCTCTAAAACTGGATTATGGTGACGGTCACACAACTTGGTAAATTTACTAAACAGCATTGAATTGTACACCTAAAATAGTGAATTTGATGGTATGTAAATTATACCTCCATAAAGTTGTTTAAAAAGAATATGTTTATTTAAAAATCTTTAAAGTAATCTCTATGTCTAACAGGGTCTTAAAGTCATGACCCTGAAATCAAGAGTTGCACACTCTACCAACTGAGCCAGCCAGCCCCCCCCACCCACGTTTACTTTAAATTATATTATTGCCTTTTAAGAGAAAAGGGGGCATTTGGGGCAAAAGTGGCGGGGAGGGGAGAAAAGAAATAAAAGGGGATTATCAAGGTTTACAAAAGAAAAGAGAGGGACAAAGGGTTGCCAAAAATGTCCCGAGGCCATGTTTCAAAGGTGCATTTCACCATCATGGAGTGGGTGTGGGGCAGCTCTGCCTGTCCGGAAACCTTCCTCTGCCCGGTGCAGTCAGTGAGCAGAGTACTGGACCCTCCAGGCTGCGGGAGGCGGGTTTCCGTTCGGCTCCACAGCGAGGGAGGCGGCGCTGGGTGTGGGCGGCTTGTGTAATTTAGCCAAGGGAGTTTACATAGAAATTCAAGCTGGAGAAACAAATGGGTGCAAGAGAAAAACCTTTACACACAAATAGCATCATATGTTTGACTTTAAAAGGCTCAGGGAGTATCAGTACACGAAAAGCTGTCATTTTTATTATAGTCAAAGAAAAACAGATGGTGTCACGGAGAAAAATCACTATTGTAGAACCCCTATTCTTCTTAGCATTTTGGAACCCACTGCTCACCACTCTGGTTATTTCAAAGAAATACCCTTATCATGCTTTATGGTAAGTGTTCCTTCCTCTTCTTAATACCCCTTTCATTTGTGAAGAGAGGAGATTTTGGTAAAATTTAAGAGCTGAGGGGTAGACTCTGTTCTTGGCAGAACTCTGAAGAGTATGTATGTTTGTCTTAAGTCTGCTCTGGTTGCCGAAATAAAATGGGAGACTGCGGAGACTGGCGGCTTAAACAACAGAAATGTGAGCACCAAGTTCTCACAGGGCAGGGACGAGAGGGGAGAGCTCTCTCGGTGTCTCTTCTTCTAGGGACACCAGTCTCCTCATGAGGATCCCACCCTCATGACCTCATCTAAATCTAAGTACCTCCCACAGGCCCCATCCCCAAATACGGCAACACTAGGGGGTAGGGCCTCAGCACATGAATTTGAGGGGGAGCACAATTCAGGCCACAGCAAAGTTGCCAACCAGGTGCTGACAAACTTTTTCTGTAAAAGACTAAGTAACAAATATCTCAGGCTTTGATGTCACATGTAGTCTTTGTCATGTATTCATCTTTGTTGTTTTATAATTTATACCCTTTAAAAGTATAAAAACCATTACAAATTACAGGCTAGATTTGGCCCACAGGCCAACATCTGTTCTAGGTTCATTTTGACTGCTGCCTTCCCAACTTTCCCTTCCTATGACTTATTTATCTCTACAAAAGTCATTCTTCAGTCTTCTTTGGACAGACTGTGTGTGGGTGTCAGGGGAGGGGATCAATATATCTCTAACCAGTGGACACTATGAAAAAAGGAAGTACACATAAGCCCGTTTTTCATGTTATGCCATCTTACACCTCAGTAATCTCTTTTTTCATCTGTGGTAAAATACATATAACATAAAACTTACTACTTTAACCATTTTAGATTATATAATTCAGTGGCATTAAGTACACTTACCATGTTGTATGACCATTGCCACTATCCATCCCAAGAATTTTTCATCATCCCAAACAGCGTACCCAATAAGTATTAATCCCATTTCCCTCCTCTAGTCCCTGGTAACCACTAGTCTACTTTTTGCCTTTAAGAATTTGCTTATTCTAGGTACCTCATTTAAGGGGACTCATATAATATGTGTCCTCCTGTGTCTGGCTTATCTAACATAATAACTTCAAGTTTCATCCATGTTGTGGTATATACCAGAATTTTTTCCATTTTTTTTTAATTTTTTAATTTTTTTTTAAAGATTTTACTTATTTATTTGACAGAGAGAAATCACAAGTAGGCAGAGAGGCAGGCAGAGAGAGAGGAGGAGGCAGGCTCCCTGCTGAGCAGAAAGCCCGATGTGGGGCTCGAACCCAGGACCTGGGATCATGACCTGAGCCGAAGGCAGCGGCTTAACCCACTGAGCCACCCAGGCGCCCCTCCATTTTTTTTTAAATTCTTTTTTTAGAGAGGGAGAGAGAGTGATTGAGCATGGGGTGGGGAGGGGCAGAGGGAGAGTGAGACTCTTGGGCAGGCACCACACCCAGCACAGAGGCCAACACAGGGCTCCATCTCATGACCCCAAGATCACGACTGAGTTAAAATCAAGAGTTGGTTGTTTAACCGACTGAGCCACCCACAGAATTTCTTCCCTTTTAAAAGATGAATAATATTCCATTGTTTATGTACATTATACTTATTCATTCAATTGCTGGTGGACATTTGGGTTATTTCCACATTCACTACTGTGAATAATGTTGCTATGAACATGGGTGTACATCAGAGTACCTTGTTTTTTGTTCTTTTGGGCATGTACCTTAGGAGTGGAACTGCTGGGTCATATGGTAATCCTGTATTTAACTTTTTGAGGAATTGCTAAACTTTCCACAGTGGCTACACCGTTTTATATTCCCAGCAACAGTGCACAGGAGTTCCAATTCTCCCCATCTTTATCAACACTGGTCATTTTCTTTCTTTCTTTCTTTCTTTTTTTTTTTTAAGTTACTGCAGTCATCCTAGTATGAAGTGGTATCTCACTGTGCCTTTGAAACAAGTCCTCAATGGTTATTGGTGTTGAGCATTTTTTCATCTGCTTATTGGGTTATTTGTATATCTTCTCTTCATTAATGTCTAGTCAGGTCCTTGAACCGTTTTTAACTGCTTAAAAAAATAATCCTTTTTTAAAAAAGAATTTATCTATTTTTTTGAGAGACAGCATGAGCGGAGGTAAGGGGCAGAGGGAGAGGGACAAGCAGACTCCCTGCTGAGCAGGGATGCCAGTGTGGGGCTCGATCTCATATCCTTAAGATCATGACCTAAGCTGAAGGCAGATGCTTAACCAGCTAAGCCACCCAGGCACCCCTGAATAATACATTTTTAATAATTTTGGTGACAATAGCAGTAAAAATAATAATTATACTCAATAGTTGCTGAACTCCTAATGTATACCAAGCATGTTTTTACATATATTGCCTCATTAAATCTCCATTTTACAGAGGAGGCAAATGAGACTTATAGAAATTGAACCCAGGGGACGCCTGGGTGGCTCAGTTAGTTGGGCAGCTGCCTTCGGCTCAGGTCATGATCCCGGCGTCCTGGGATCGAGTCCCACATCGGGCTCCTTGCTCATCAGGGAGCCTGCTTCTCCCTCTGCCTCTGCCTGCCATTCTGTCTGCCTGTGCTTGCTCTCTCTCCCTCTCTCTCTGACAAATAAATAAAATCTTTAAAAAAAAAAAAAAAAGAAATTGAACCCAGGTCTGTGCCCCTAAACTCTGAAGAGTACACACACACCCACACACACTACTGTTGTGGGGAGAACACCTCTCTTATGAAATGAAGAGAACTTTTCAAAGGAACCCAAATACAGAGCTGAGAATAGATAAGGTGAATGTGAAAATTTCCTAATATCTAGCAAGCTACTAAATTCTCCCAAAAATGTTGCTCACCTCTGAAGAGGAGACACTGAAGGAACTGAGTGGAACGGGCTCACTGAAAAGGACGGAGTAAAGTGTGAAAAATTCTAGATCACTGCTGTCCAGAGATATCTTGAATATTTCTATGAAAGGAACTCAGTCATGAATCAACTGACTTAAGAACTTGAAACAAACCCTAATGAATTCCCTACAGTTAGTGTGAATCTTCTTCCCTGAGCCTTGCTTTGCTAATAATCTTCACTGCTTATTTTGTTTTAGCCCTGTTTTACTTCCTGGGTTTAACTTATTGCCAAGACCCCTAAAATCGATCTCAAAAGTTTGTTTCTCTTTTCTATCTCTGCAGGAATAAAATTATAAAATATGATTTGAATTCAAAATGAAAACAAACTCATTAAAAGAAAGACAAAAAAGAAAATGAGAAAAAAGAATGGAATACCTTATGGGACAAGCCTCTGGTTTTCCAGAGAAGCAATCATCCCAATCATTTCAAGTTTGTCTCTGGATAGGCATTAAAATTCACTTAAGAGTCTCTTTCTTTTCCCCTCAATGGAGGAGTCAGCATGGAGGCTGGGACAGGGAGTGACGTGGACATGAAGACCAGTGGGCCTGGAGGCCAAACAAATGGACAAAAGAGGGAAGGTTGAGGGGCTGCAGACAGGTGAACCAGAGGCTGGGCAACCAAGGGATAGGGAGGTGAGGGAGAGATAAGAGGTGATGGGTAGAAGAGACGATGAGTGTGGTTGGGAAATCATTTACATGGGATGAGTGAGTACACGGAGCAAAGAAATCAGTATGCTAAAAAGAAAAATGGGCTTCTTATTGTTGGAGAGGTATTTACAAACACGGAAGGAGGATGTGAGAAAGAACACTAAGGTGTTGGACTATAACTTGAGGAACCGGTATGAACTCATAATTAAACATACATACACACATATCCACACAGAGCTATATAAATACTTTTAGATGTACATGTATGTGAGTATATATGCATGTATAATATGTGAGTGTGTGTGCGCATGTATCTCCTAGCTTTCTTGACTGAGAGGATCTAGAAGCATTAACACGCCAGTAGCATAAAGCACCTCAGCCACCCAGATCTTGGTTCCTAAATACCATCTCCCACTAAAAAGAACCAGAGCTCCTTGGCAAAATGGCGATTTCAGGAATGGGACTGGGGAAGTTTAAGGTAAGTCTGGAAATTTTTTTTGTCAGAAAGTAGAGGGATGCTCAGTGAATGAGGGAGACAAATCTAAAGAGCAAGTGGAAAGGGTTCCCCCTGGCCAAATTGGACAGTTTTAGCATCAAAGTAAATAACAGATTACAATCCACTGAATTGCATGGGAATTCATGAGTTCAAACTTATATAAATGAAATAAATGAAATAAATAAATAAATAAATAAGTAAGTAAATGGGAGAAAAGGAAAGCTATTCCTTATAGTAGGAAGCTACCTAATATATGTAAAGGAGGTAACAGAAATACAGGGGCCATCATCTAGTAACCACCACAGAGGTGGCTAACACAGGTGGGAGTCATGCCCACAAAATACTAACCAAGAAGGGGAAGACAGTGACTTGAAGGTGGGGAAAGTTGGCAGACACCACCAGGAGCAGGTGATTGGGGTCAACATCACTGGGATAAGATAGGCTGTCATGGAACTGCCACCTCACGTGATGTCCTGAGAAGAGCACGGCACCGTTTCTGTAGTAACCTACATGACTTGAACTGGTAACAGGGGAACACTAGATGGATGTGGGTTGAGGATCACCCTACAGAAATTAAGGCCTGTACTCTTTAAAACTGTCAAGGATTTAGAGACAGAACAAGACTATCAAGCTCTCCTCGACTGATGTGTCTTAACAGACCTGACAACTAAATGTAAAATGTACGTAGCAGGAATAACATAGCAACATATTTCTTCCTTTTCCTGAGTATCCTGGCACAATCCTTAGCACAATACCTGGAGCACAGATACACTTAGTAAATGTTTGCCATCCTAGAATAGAAAAAAAAAAAAAAGTGTTTGGGCAACTAGTGAACTCTGAATGGGTCCTGTAGACAAGGTGGCAATATTGTGTCAAATGCTGGTTTCTTGACTGGGAGGTTATAGGAAGTCATCACCTCCATGGCAGGTGATGGAGGAGAATGTCTGCAACATGAACTTGAGTAACAGCAAGTACAGCTTGCTTTCAAGGTTCAGAAAAGGATGGATGATAATGGGTATATAAATATAGAAGAGAAGGTAATGGAACAAGTACAGTAAAATGCCAGTAAGTGGGGAATCTGAGAGTTTTTGTACTTTTCTGGGGCCATAATTAGGAGCAAATACAACTATCACTTAGTTTCTAGACACACTGTTTCTGATATGAAGCCTCCGAATCTGCTGGAGAGGCAGGCTATATAACCACAAAAAAGATACAAGAACAATTACAATAAAGCATATAAATCAGAGCACACTGACAGATGGTAACTTGTGAAGGAATAATAGATTTAATGCTGCCTCTCAATTGATATTATCTTAGATGGTAAATACGCTGAGGGCAGGTCCACAAACTTGCTTTGAAGAGGGGTTAGCTTTAATTAAAAGGCAAAATCTAATTTTTAAGACTTATTTGAGAGAGAAAGAGTGTGTGTGCATGTGTGCAGGGGCAGGGGAGAGGGAGAGAGACAATCTCAAGCAGACGCCTCGCTGAGCACAGAGCACGACTTGAGGCTCGAGTTCATGAGACTGAGATCATGACTTGAGCTGAAACCAGGAGTTGGGAGCTTAACTGACAGAACCACCCAGGTGACCCCAAAATCTAATTTCTAACAAATGCTTTAGATTAGTATAATAATGATGATTAAGATAATGATAACTCCCATTTGCAGGGCTAATTATTCCTTAAGTATGATCAAAGTAATTATGTGTAAATTTTTACCAGCTAACTGATACTATTTTAATAAGTATAAAAAAACTAATTTCTTTGTGAAAAGTAAATTATATCTGTTTTGAACCTCAGGACATGGAAAATAATTCAAAATAGCTGCACAGAACTTTGTCACTAAAATTTTTTAATAAGATTACATTGTACAGAATATGTAGCTAATATTGAACACTTCCTAAGTACCACACACTGTTCTAAGCACTGTGTATATATTCCCAGAGTCCCCAGGACTACCCCATGAAGAAAAACAACTAGGCCGGGGATAATGGAACAGCTGAGTGACCATGTGATCCTAGCAGCACCTTCCTCTGCCTTACCAAATGGCTATCCCACTCTATGGTACTGCTGTCTGCTCAGTTCTGCTCCTGGACTACACTAGAAGCACTGTGAGGACAGGACCCATGATTTCCCTTCTCTCATGTATCCTAGTGCTTCATGCAATGGCTAAAGTGTAGAAGATACTGAATATTTGCTGAATGATTAAGAATGAATGGCGACCCATCTGTAGTCCAAGCCTGCATATTCTCTGGCTTGGCTGGAACAGCCTTGGGTGAGGAGGGCAGGAGAGAGTGAGGCCAAGGGTCACAGGGCTGTTGCCTGATTGATGACGTCAGCTGAGAACTTGGGCTGGAGAATAGGACAGTTCTGACGATAATCCTGCTCTTTTCCATAATTTTATTAAGTTTTTGAACAAAAATAGAACTCATTTAGTTATCTACTTAAAGGAATTTCGTCCTTGATAAGAAAAACATTGAAATGTAATAAATATTGATATGTGGTGGTTTAAAAAAATAGTTTGAATCAGTATTAGCCTTATTCACATGACAATTCATGTGTAAAGTGTCCTTCATGCATAGCATTTATTAAAAATCCTTTATAGGGTATATAGTAAACAAACCAGAAAATACTATTTCTTTTTTATGGAAAACTTGAGTTACATTATAAAGAAATATTAATATTCTTTCCCATTTAAAGTAGAGAAAAATGTGCATCTACATAGGTTTTTTAAAACCTACAGTGACAAGGGGAACTGGTTAAAAAATTCTTTCCATTACAACACAACAACTAAGGACTCTTTTTGGTGTGCATGATGGCCTAGTCAAATAATTTTTGGCTTACCAAAACAACTCTTGGTCATGAAATCAACTTTTCTGAACATGCAATGAATAAGATGTAGAAGCATGCAGTCAACACACAATGCTCTCAATCAATGCTGTACTTACGGCAAGGTCAGACATGCAGATCTGAAAGCTAACATGTCCCCAAGAACCCAACTCTAATGCTACCATGTGGTCAGCCCATTTCCTAGAAGACATGACGGGAAGGTAGTAGTTTCCTTAACCAAGCTCTTCTCTAATCAGTACCGCTCTGGAAATCAGAGACCTTCAGACATCTGAGCTGCCTGTCCTGAGACAAGCTACTTCCCTCTCTGAGCCTCTGTTCCCTCATATAGAAACTGGGGAGGATATCTGCCTTTGCATGGTCGTTGTAGGATCAGAAAAACATATAAAGTGCTTAGTGGAGTGCTAGTGATTTAATAAATAGCAGCTGTTATTATTCCACAATAAGAAAAATTCAATTCAACAAATATTTACTAAGTTCCGACTATCCATGCTAGCTGACTCTGAGTCCCTGGTGGCGCCTCTTTGGCTTCATTACCAAGACAATGTTTTGTTGTTGTTTTGCTTTTCATTGTTTGGTTCGGTGGTGCTGCTTAAGAGATGCCATCCCTCTCTCTACTTGAAGGTTAATATGCTTCTACCATCTCTGGGATGTCTGAGGACCTCCAGGTGCTAGCTGGCTTTCCCAGCATTCCTCCTGAATTCTGTTTGATTCTCTCACCCCCAAGGAGCACGTTATTTCATGCAACTATTTTCTTTACCCCAACTCAAGCATGGAGGCTCATCAGAATGGAGTCACAGGCAGTCCCAACCAGGAACCTATATGTCTAATCCAGTCTAGAACCACAGCAGTAGGTTCCTGCGATCCCATGGGGAGGGCTGTGGCATACTCACCCCACAGAGTCTGCCCCCAAACCTTTAAATGCAGTGTGCCTACTCAACACTTTAGGGTGGGGGGGAGAGGACCGATCACCGTCAGAAACTTAAAAAGACATTCAAAAGAACACAAGGTTGTTCATAGATATCGTGAAATGGCATGGTTCTTCGGGTTCTCTAACAGTCTAATGATTGCAAAATCTTCAATAAGACAGAAAATAAAAATCAAGACTATGAACACCATCCCCTGGATTGTAGATGTTCTGTTCGGGCTTGTATGGTGCCTTAAAGATACCGGAGCCAGTTTTTAAAGCTGGGAGATTCCACATAAAAAAATAATTTCTACCTTTTCTTTAAAAATTCATACTATTGCTGGACCCACTTGGCAATCACTAGCTGTAGCTGAAATGAGTACCTCTGTTCTTGTGAGACGTACACCCTCCAGCTGCTGGGTTCTTGAACTTTCTCTTCAAACCCACCTGTAGGATAACCATCTGCTGCCAGCTCACAGCTTCTGCACAGGTCACAAAGTGCTACCCAAAGGTCACATTTTGAGAAGCTCGAGTTTTAAAAACTATACAGTATTACTTAAAAACTTGGTTAGCTTGATTAGCTTTTACAACATAATTTTGAGGCAATGACCTCAACAAGATTCCTTAAACCTGACCTAACAGTCCAGCACCAAATGCAGAACGCAGACGAGACGCACACTTTTCAAGTTTTTGGTTATTCTGGTAAATTTTTTGCCAGTGCAAAATAAGGTAAAAAAGAGAAGATGCCCAAACTCCTCTTGTTAAAAACAAACGTTTATGGTGGCAATCTGAAGAAAACAAAAGTTAAGTCTTTAATGCACCAAGCCTGATAATTAGTTATCCCCCAATCCCACTTCTAAAATGCAAAGCATACTCTCGGCATGCACCCACACACAGCCGCACATGTACATCAAGTCACGTCTTACAAATTCCCGAAGTGCACCAGGGTTTCACTTCAGACTTGAAAAGGGGTCCTCTTTCTGGAAAATGCAGACAACTTAGTAATATGCTTTATTTTATTCGTGATGCATCACAGCTTGTCATGAGAGGTGCCTGACTAGGGTTTCTGGAGATGAGTAACTATAAAACATTATTGAACCCTCTTCCCTGAAGAAACTAAAATACATTTTATCTATATTTCAGAGGAGCAGGGAGTTGCGGATGAGTTCTTCAGGCTGCCCCATCATTATCGAGACTCCCAATGAGACCAGTTATCGCTGCATTCACCATGCAGGCCTGTTGTCAGAAGACTGACTGTACATCTTGTCAATTTATATATTTTTAATTAAACTAGCTCATACTCCATATTTGTGCTTAAAAATAAAGTTATACTGAAAAAGCTACAGTATATAAAAGACTGATTTGGCAGAGAAGAAGGTAATTTAAGAGATAGTTCCTCCTCCCACGTATTGAAAGTTTTCAAATGAATATTAACCAATGCTGTAGAAATGCCACTCATTGTACTGTGGAACACACCTGTTTAAAAGCAATTTATAGGTAATAATTTTTAACTTTCCTTGACTTTGATGACATATTTTAGCAATGCTCACGATGCAAGTCAATCATCTTACTTTTATAGTGTGAAATGAGAATCTTCGAGCTCATTGGGATAATAATGTCGACTGTACTTCTACGGCACCTTTTGCCTCAAAGAGGATAGAAAAGGCTTGTGAAATGCTTTTCAAAAAGGGCAAGCCCGGGACATGCTATCACGATGAATCTGTTGCCGCAGGGGCCAAGCTGCAGGCTTTTGACAGGTCGGGCCCACATGGCCTTCCGCCTCACCAGCTAATCAACTGCTCTCTGTGCAACAGAGAATACCATCCACACTGTTTCCCACATCTGCAGGTAGGGTTTTTGTAACCATTTAAGCTTGTTAAAAAAAAAAAAAAATCCTTGGGTCTAAAGAACACAGCATACCAATTATATTGTATAAATTTCTTTCGACTACTTTTTTAAAAATCACACAGTTGGGGATACCTGGCTGGATCGGTCAGTGGAGTGTGTGACTCTCAATCTCAGGATTGTGAGTTCAAGCCCCACACTGGGTGTGGAGGCTACTTAAAAAAAAAAAAAAAAGTAAAAAGATCACACAGTCATGCACATATGAGATCAAGTATATGAAAACTCAATTGGCTGAAATCAAGAGAATGAGAGAATGGCAAAATAACATTACACTGAACATCTACAGCTACACTAATACGGCAACCTCCAGTAACATGCAGCTATTTCCAATTACATTACATGAAATTAAAATTTAGTTTTTTGGTCAAAATAACCTTATTTCAAGGGTTCAATGTGTTCACATATAGCTAGTAGCTACTGTACTGAACGGTGCAGACAGGAACATTGCTACCATTGCAGAAAGTTCTACTAGACAGTGCTGGGGAAGAGCACATACCCCAAAGACAAATGTCGGTACCCAAAATTTCCCTTATTTGGCTTGGAATAAACAGTCTTATATAAGCACCTTTGAGCATTTCATTTTCAGACCATGGATGAGAACTGTTTTGAACACCAGAATTCACTTCCTGGTGACTGTCCCCTGACAATACAACTCAGCAGCACAGTTCCGTGACACAGAGCTTTGCTTCGCCAGGTGATTCTTTAATTCGAATTGATGCCATGTAACCAAGGCTGAAACCATGTAAGCTCCAGCCTGTAAATCTCATGGCCTTATTTGGGAAACTACTATTTCACACCCAAGGTATCCATCTTTTCCTTCCTTCATGCTCATTCCTTCTCCATGATAGTTTCCTAATGTCAAGAGTCAAGCATCCTTGTTAATCTCAGGACTGCAAGGAAACAGATTTGGCTCTAAACAGGCTTCCTTCAATTTGTAAATAGCAGCAATACATAGATTAAGATACTACCCGATAGTATAGAAATGTCTAATGCTTGAAGATGATGCATTCCAACAATAAGTTTCTTTGTCAGAAAATTTCACTATCAAAAAATAGGAGCAATGTAGGCGATCCCACTGATGCATCCAGAACATCAATTACAAGAGGGATGGGGACTTTAGCATAATATATAAAAAGACTAACTGAAGTGTAAAATGCACTAGAAAACCTAATATCTGGAAGGTCTGGGGCAGAGGAAAAAGAAGAAGCCAACAGTGTTCAAGCCTGAAAGGACTAGGCATCTCCAGGGCAATGAGTCTGCAATGAGTCAGGCTGGGGCAGGTTTGGCCCTTGCTCCTCCTCCCTTGAGTGAGACTGCCACCCCCCCACCCCAATGAAAATATGAAAATAACCATGCAGGCTTTTGGGGCATTTCCCTAATGTAACTGCTGCCTCTCATGCCAGAGTTGACAACTGGGAATGGTGGATGTCAGAGTTAGCCCTTGGGGTGAGAGAGCAGAAGAAAAGGTCCTGAGAAGCTTCAAGTGTAGGAGTGTCTGTGGGGCAGGGTCACCCTGGGGAGGAGAGCCCAGAGGAGAAAAAGATTAACATTAAAGACAAATGAAACCAATTTCCTGATTTTGTTGAACTTGGTACCTAGTCAATAATGATTAACTGACAAAGGGGGCTATGTTCTGTAGGAAGTGGTGGTAATTCTGGCTTACATGGTTTAAGATACTTGATTGTATCTTGTTTTAACACAACTGACTTAATGATCAAAGAACAGGACCACCAGACTATATTTTGAACAAATGAGTCCCCATGGAGTTTCTCAAGGGCTACAAAAGCACTAAGACAATGGGAGAAAGAAGCAACATGAGATGGCAGAAGTGAACTTATAAAAAATCTAAATATCTTTCAGTATTTTGAAATAAAAATCTTTATACATAGCTCAAGAAAATGTTGGGAAGAGACAGAAATACACTGCGGGGAAAATAGGCAATCTGATTTTGCCCAAATCCCCTATGCTAAATACAGGCAATGGCAGAATGAACCACCTAGCTATGAGGAAAGTACCACTATCTTCAAGTGTCCATTAGGAACAGCTGTGAAATTGGCAATACACTATGGCCGCCTTTGTCTGGGACTTGTCTCAAGTTTGACAGTGTCTGATTAATGATCAAATAATGAGGTTTTCTACCTTTAGGAGAAGTGCTAATTTTAAAAGTGAAGGTGATGCAAATCCACCTCCAGAAATATTTAAAATAGAAACTGTGGGAATAGATGGAATTGTGTGGAGAATCTGAGACATCTGACATTCCAGGGGGCAAAAGAGGCTGAATGTATCCTGAGGGCCTTTGCTAAGATGACGTAACACCACGGAAAGGGCATGCCAGAAGACAGAGTGGCATGGCTTCGGGTCCAAGTACAGAACCTGAGGGGGGACATGGTGCCCCCGACACAGCACTGAGCTCCTCATCTGATGGATGGGGAGAGAAGGTGTCCTTCCTGCCTCAGGGAAAAACACTGTTCACAGATGGCCATTAGGGACGAGAAGCATGTGCTGCCACGGGAAACACTAATGGAAAAGCCAAACCTCGAGAGGTGACAGGGCACGTGCATGCTGTGAGACCAACAGAAAAGCAAAAGCCTGTGATGCAAGCAGAATTGGATGAGGAGTGTGGGAGTGAGGGTGTCACTTCACTTAGTATTTTAGTTTCCGCAAGAGTGAAAAAGAAGAGAAAAAGAGAGGACGAAAAAGCAAACTGTTCATCCCTGAAAGAAGGAACATTCCTTCTGAGGTGAAACTGCTTTATAAGGGCTTTCAGAAGCTACTCGGCAAAAGCTGCACCCTAGAGACCTTGATTTCTGAATAAGGCTGCCGCGTCTCTGTAACCCTTCTCATTTCATCTTCACAAAAACTCCACAAGATAAGCAGGACAGATATTCGCATTATAGATGAGAAAAACAAGGCCTAGAACATTGAGCCATTTTGCCCTAAGCTACAGGGTAAGTGTCAAAGTTGATACTCATTAACTCCTCACAGGAGTTATGTGCACTAAACCTCCAGGTTCTAGAATACTGAGTTCTAATTACCTAGAACATAATAAAACTGTCCAAGGAAGGTGACATTTTTTGACAAATCCCAGGAAGAGAAGTGTCTATACAGTATCTCCTTAGGTGGGAATGACGTCCTAAACAATCTGCCTCCTGGTTGTGGCTGGGCACTATGAAGCACATGCCCAGGACAGAGCTCTTCCCACCCCAAAGTGAAGCAGCTGGATTCCTTATCCTCGATCTTAAAAACAAACAAATGAAAGTTATTGTTGCTTCTTTAATGCTGTGGCTTCTGATCACCCTCTGCCTTCAAGGTGGGCCTCCCAGGCTTTCTCTGACAGGAGCATGAGTCTCATGCTTTGAGAAAAGCATTTGTACTTTGGAAAAAGGTCCAGAAACTCCACAGTGCCTTTACTCTAGCAGTGTGAGGGAACCCTAAGGCTTTCATTCTTCAAGAATGAAACTAAGATTCTTAGACTTGAAAAGAATGGTGAGAGCTGGTTAGGCTTCAAGTAAATTAAGTAGAAATATGAAGTATTATCAAGAAAAGAGAAGGTCAATTAAAATTACATCACAACATACGGTGTCTTAGACCATACAATTATCTGAGGAGCTTATTCACAATGATCTTCTCTGGCTCCACTCCCAGAGAGTCTGTATCAAGTGTGGGGTGGGACTTGGAATGTGCATTTTTAAATAAGCTTTCTGGGTAATTCTATTCCAAATAATCCATAAGCCCCAATAGAAAAACAATCTTGGAACTTCCAAGGAGAAAGGCTAGTTAATTGGAGGGACTCATCACAGAGCCACCGGGCACAGAAACAACATAGGAGCAAGTGGACAACATGCCTCAGATGAGCGCCCAGAGCCCACAGCTCATATGTATACTTCACATACAGAGAGACGATCAGTCTGAGAATCCTAGCTCAGCATGTGTGCGGCATGCTAGAACTGCTTCAGACACATGTGTTCCTGCGTCTGGAGACGGGGGTTTTCCACTCCATATGGGATAAAGAAAGCATGGTCAGCACTCAAAAATAAGGCTATGTTCATACCACAACTTAAACGGTGAGAAGGAAGCTCTGATATAGAGGGAAAACTTTGGAATCAGAAGTCCATTCCCAACTCTGCTTATCTGGATGTGTGACAATCACTTTGCTTCTCTAGCTTCTGAACTCTAACTGAAGGCTACAACCTACCTCAAGGGACAATTATCAAGAGTGAATGATCATAATATATCGTAATAAAGCCTTCTGTAAACTGTAATGCATCAAACAGAGATCAGTAGAATGATAAAAAAAACTGGAGGCTACTTTCTTAAACACTGATTGCAAGCTTTTTGTAAGCATCTCACTGAGAAGTTGACAAGAATGGCAGATTAAGTATCACAAAGCCCAGCAGCATGCCAAAAAGAGATGGGAAACAGATGACTGGTAAAATGAGGAGAACTCACAGAACATTCTGCAGGAATGCAGGAAAACATCCCTTTCTCCATTGGTGGCAGAGGGTGAGGAAGAAAGGAGACAAGGCTCAGCACTCAGCACTCAAGCAGGGTATAGCTTTATTTTATGCAAACTATTACTAGCAGACTGTAGATGGTATTCAGTGCACTTGGGCTAAAGTCACAGTGAGATCCAGCAACTTCTTTCTCAACTACTGCCTAGGGACTTCTCCTCAGAACATGGTGATCTCCAATTGAGAACTCCAACAAGGATTTGGATGGCTTCTTCTAAGAGGGCTGGGCCAGAAAAAGGGACAGTGGCTCATTTATGTATCTAGGAATCTGGGGATCGGTTTAGCTACTTTTGAACAAAAGAAGAATATATGCCCTATGAACTCATGTGTTTTTGAAGGGGGGTTTATATTGAGGGATAGAAGGTAGCATTTTCCACTGTAGTTCACTTTGAAAAAAATGCCAGTCTTGTTTCAGCTCAATGAGGAGACAAAGAACAGACTCAAATACAGTGTGAGGAAAAAAAAAAAAGCCCCTAGTGGTCTGATGTGGCAGCAGCAGTGGCCATCCTGACTAAGAGACGGAGAAGAAGCCAGTCCAAGCCTGGGACACAGGTAGGAAAAGTGGAAAGGAAAGAGGTCAGCTAGAATTGCTGATTCCTACACCCTACCTCCCACCCTGAGCTTGTCACTTTTGTCAGAAGCTTTACTTTGCTCATATGTGCTCTTTAGAAGGAAAAAAATGAGGTTATTTGCAATGCTTAGTTAAGAAAAGCTTTTCAATGAAGAGACCACAATTATTTCTTTAATATCCTGCCAATCAAGATATCACACACAATCAAGATGGGTGAGTCCTTTTATATCATAATAGAAAACTGTCTGGTCACCTTCTGGTTCTATGATGTACATGGCAACACTTACGTGACCAACATTCCATGGGTAGAGATTTAAAATGACCAGTGAGATGCATGTCCTATATGTCCTATAAAGCCTGTTAAAAGGAAATATATCTCACATATAAAAAAGGTAACATCTAGTCTTAAAAGGTATATAGGCCCCACCTGAGGACACCACGTACAATTACAGAAAAACAAGGGGAATGAGCATGGAAAAACATGAGAAATCCAGAGAAAGGGGGTTAGAAAGAGTCCATATCCAAATATAATGCTATGAATGTGAAGAATTCTTACCAAGTTAGAGGGGAATAGGATGTAAAAACAAACGGAGGATGAAAGTAGAGTAAGAATTTGAACATTACTATGAGAAAGTGAGATGTATTTTATAAAGCAGTTATTTCTTTTTTTTTTTTTAAGATTTTATTTATTTATTTGACAGACAGAGATCACAAGTAGGCAGAGAGGCAGACAGAGAGAGAGGAGGAAGCAGACTCCCTGCTGAGCAGAGAGCCCAATGTGGGGCTCGATCCCAGGACCCTGGGATCATGACCTGAGCCGAAGGCAGAGGCTTTAACCCACTGAGCCACCCAGGCACCCCTAAAGCAGTTATTTCTGACATCAATTTCTTTATGTGTTAGTTGTGTGGTTCCCACTGTTAAAGTAAACAGAGTTGAATATAAGGGAAATAAGGATAGTTCAATGATGTTTCAGGAAACAGAAGAATGGAAGTGTAGCAGGGAAGCCATAAGTACTGTTGTATAGAACGAAGTGAATTATAGTTAATATGAGACTCTAAGGCAGGAAAAATGGGATTTGGCCAAGAGCAGGGACTGAGGACCAGATGACAGCAGATTGGCCTCTGAAATGCCACAGCAACCGGCTCTTCACATTAGCTATCGATGACCTGGGGTGAGCTGGGAGGGGATCTACCCTGCAAACAAAATAATGAAAGAAAAGGGGAGCAAGGAAAAGAGAACAATGATCCCTGAACAGCAGAAACACTGAATCCTAATTACGTGAGAAAGGAGCAAGTCAACTAATTAATAGGGTGTATGTGAAAAGAAGAGGACCCAAGAGATGGCAGAAAGACAACACAATTAACTGCACCACATTCTTAAGAAAATGATATGTCAATGATAGTGGAAACTGGGTATGTTTGGTTGCCGAGAAACAATTTGGAATATGCAAAGTAACAAGTGTACAACTTACTGCAGAGCTCAAATAGGACACTATATATGAACCATCTGAAATGGTCAAATCTATGCATCTCTCAGGTAGTATGTTTACTGAGGACAATGGCCAGGTCCCCGTACCTGTCTGTAATTCACAGTTAATAGCTTTTAAGCCAAGCAGTCTTAACGATCGCTCAGGAAATCCTGGCAAATGTTGCTAATAGTAATATGGCAAACAGAACTGCTTGAAACGAATTATAAGCATTTTAGAGTTACCTGTTACCCCCTCTGCCAGAAGGAGAAAAGGAAAAGAGTGATCATTAAGGCAGAAGAGAGGAGAAAAAAATCAGAGGCCATAAATAATCTGACAGTGGAGCATTAGCACCTGGACAATTAATATCTAATTATTTAGGCAAAGCGATTACACAGCCTGTAGTTGACAATACTGTCTTCATGTACCTAACATTTAATTCCTGAAACTACATTATTACCTGTTTAAGACTCCTATCAGATGAGCTCCTATCAGAAAAATAATTTAGATCACTTGAGACTATTGGAAAGTTAATGAGTTGCTACTTAAAATAAAAAGGAAATAATGTAAATACATAAGTAAGGGAGGAAGAAATACTGGTTAAAAATGATGATTTGTAGAAAGAACTTTGAAATAGAGAGCTTACATGGTATTATAAGTAAAGTAACTTTCCCTTACTCCATAAACAAACAAGAGTGAGAACAAAGGGCAATTCGCCTCATTAGGATACATGCCTAGAAGACACAGACATTTTTTTCAAAGAAGATATACAAATGGCCAACAGCACATGAGAAAATGCTCCATATCACTCAGCATCAGGGAAACACAAATTAAAACCACTATGAGATACCACCTCACAACAGTAAGAATGGCTAAAATTATTAAGTCAGGAATGACAGATGTTGGCAAGGATGTGGAGAAAGGGGAACACTCTTACACTGTTGCTGGGAATGCAAATGGGTGCAGTCACTCTGGAAAACAGTATGGTGATTCCTCATAAAGTTGAAAATAGGGCTACCCTACGACCCAGCAATTGCATTACTGGGTATTTATCCAAAGGATACAAAAATAGTGATGCGAAGGGGCACATACATCTCCGTGTTTATAGCAGCAATGTCCACAATAGCCAAACTATGGAAAGAGACCAGATGTCTATCAACAGATGAATGGAAAAAGAAGATATGACATATATATATATATATATATATATATATATATATATATATATATGAATGAATATTACTCAGCCACAAAAAAAAAAAAAAAAAAAGAAAAAAAGAAAAAAAGAAAAAAACCTTGCCATGGGCAACAATATGGATGGAACTAGAGGGTATTATGCTAAGCAAAGTATGTCAGAGAAGACAAATACCACATGATTTCACTCATATGTGGAATTAAAGAAACAAAACAGATGAACATAGGGGAAGGGAAGGAAAAATAAAATAAAACAAAAACCAGAGAGGGAGGAAACCATAAGAGACTACAGGGCTATAGACTGTAGGACTGTAGGACTATATAGACCTATAGACTATAGGAAACATACTGAGGATTGCTGGAGGGGCAGTGGGTGGGGATATGGGATAATTCGGTGATGGGCATTAAGGAGGGCATTTAATGTAACGAGCAGTCTCCTTATATGCAGCTGACGAATCACTAAATTCTACCTTTGAAACTTATAATATGCTATACATTAACTAAATTGAATTTAAATAAAAAACATTTCTAAAAGGATTTATGTGTCTTTTTAAAAAAACTTTATTCCTTAAAGAAATGAGCTCACTTTTTAAAAAGTATGTGATTAAATGAACAAAGGAAAAAGGGACAAACCAAAAAACAGAGTCTTAACTGTAGCGAACGGATGAACAGATGGTTATCAGAGAAGGGATGGGTGAAAGAGGTGAAGGGGATTAAGAACACACTCATCAGGATGAACACTGAGTAATGTACAGAATTGTTGAATCACTATATTATTGTATACTTGAAACTAATATAATACTGTATGTTAACTATACTACACTGGAATCAAAATAAAATTTTTTAAAAGTACATTACTGTTTTCACATTCTTCTTGCATATAAAGTTTAGATATCTTAGAGAAGTGAGAGAAGTTTAAAAAACGCCTTTGCTTCAGCAAATTTCATATGAATGTAACAAAAATAATAGCTTAATCAGCTTTGGTTAAAAACTGATTACCCACATGCATTCTTCTGTTTGTATATCACATGCCAATAAAAAGTTAAAAGAAAAACCTCACTGAAATTCAAATGAAACTGTCAAAATAAATCCTGAAAAACAAAATGTTTTGACAGAGGTTTTGGGAGAATAGAAGACAAAGAAAACATTAGAATAATGCCAATGGATAAGCACATTTCATGAGCCCCACAGATTCTAATACTGCTGGTGTCTGGGACAGAAAAACTGAAAAATGAATCCTCCTGGTGGCTACAGGTACTCTACCTCAAGGTGACATTAACAAGAAATAAATGACTTTTAAAAAGCAAAAAACATACAGGAAAACAATCTCCTTCTCCATACTGGGAAATGAAGCTTGGTTGTCGATTCACACTGATCGTACTGCTGGCTTTCTCCCAGTATCCTTGGGCCTGCTGGGGGTACGTACCACCCCACGCCCCCTGCAGAGCACTTCCCTTCCAGAACCACTAGAGTCAGTACGTTTGAGAATTCCTGGTGGGTGTGGTGGAAACAAGTTTGTTTCTCCTGGTCCTATAAAGAGGATTGCTCCGGACTGAATTAAAACCCCCCAACAGTTCCACTATAAGGATGCAGATGTCCAGTTTAGTATGCTGAAACAAACAAGATACCCCAAAAATATAACTGAAGTGCAGATCACATCCATATTGTCCAAATCTCTATGGGAACTAAGCCTGCAGGACGTTATCATTTAACCAGTCTTCTCTTTAACAACACTGCATATTTGGGGTACATTTCCCACCAGTAATCCAACTCTCATAGCGAATATGCATTTCAGTTGGGCTACACTGATGACCTAGAGTTCCAATCTGTAGCCCTAACACACACATGAAACAGAAATGTTGACTAGCATTGACTAGTATTGTTGGTATTACTTTCTTTTAGCCTATGTAAACACTCACCTCTTTGACACTATGTGTTACTGCCCATATCAGAAAAACTCTTGACATCACCTGGAAGGAAGTCAGGACAACAGAAGATGGAACGATTCCTGAAAGAAATTTTAGGATGGGTAAACAAATATATATTGTATTAAGTTTCAACATGTAATACATTTTCTGAAACATTTAATTTTGTTTTTTTTTTTAGTTTTTTTTTTTTAAGATTTTATTTATTTATTTGTCAGAGAGAGAGAGGGAGAGAGAGCGAGCACAGGCAGACAGAATGGCAGGCAGAGGCAGAGGGAGAAGCAGGCTCCCTGATGAGCAAGGAGCCCGATGCGGGACTTGATCCCAGGACGCTGGGATCATGACCTGAGCCGAAGGCAGCTGCTCAACCAACTGAGCCACCCAGGCGTCCCTGAAACATTTAATTTTAATGTTAAGATATAAAACCATCTTGAGCAACTGAAACTTTATATAAAATGTCTTTCAGTACAGTCAATATTAAAACCTTTTTTCCTCCAGGGATGCCTGGGTGGCTCAGCCAGTTAAGCATCTAGCTTTGGCTTAGTTATGATCCCAGGGTCCTGGGATCGAGTTCTGCATCAGGCTCCTTGCTCAGTGGGGAGCCTGCTTCTCTCTCTGCCTGCTGCTCCTCCTGCTTGTGCGCGCTCTCTCTCTCTGACAAATAAATAAAATCTAAAAAAAATAAAAGACAACCCAAAACCCCAACTTTCCCCCTCCAGAACACTAATATTGCCTCCCCCCACCCCCAGAACAATATATTTTTTTAAAGATTTTATTTATTTATTTGACAGAGAGAGAGAGATCACAAGTAGGCAGAGAGGCAGGCAGAGAGAGAGGAGGAAGCAGGCTCCACGCTGAGCAGAGAGCCTGACGCGGGACTCGATCCCAGGACCCTGAGATCATGACCTGAGCCGAAGACAGAGGCTTTAACCCACTGAGCCACCCAGGTGCCCCCAGAACAATATTGTTAATGGCAACAGCATACCATGGAATCTAGGTACCCTTCTTAAGCCTTTCAAAATCACTGGCCAAGTGCAATATATTTTACATTTATCATATAGAGAAAACAAAACCATTGCTTAACCTCTAAAATTAGACACTGAAAGGTCATTTTATAATATGGGTTTCAAAAATGAACAGACACCTATAGAAGGGAAATCAACTGTATTTGTATCTAATGAACATAAGCAACTCCTACATTTCATATGTATTATCTATACTATATATCAAGGTATTATCTAATGTTTAAATTATCTTTTAAAATCCACTCGAATATTTTGCCAATAAGCATACGATAATCAAAGTTTATTATCTTTATTAAACCATTCTCACCTTGTTCATTAAATAAGCACTGGTAGAATTATCCTTCCAATGTCCAGAAGTCATAACACTGGAATCATTAGTTTTTGGAAATCATTAAGTTCTGCTAACTTTAAATTTCTTTGGCTTCTCCTTTCAATTTCTACAATCACAACCCCTATGAAGACACGAGCCACCACCATTACAAAAAATTCTTGCCCCCTTTAGGTCATCTTAAACCCAGCAATAAGCCATTATCTGTAAGTGTCATTTTCTTGTTGTAACTTTATACTTGTAGGGAACGGCTCCTAAAGTAAAATCAGGAAGCAGAATTATGGGTACCCAAACCAGCAGGCTCCTTTACCCTCACTTCTCTGTGGTTTCTCTCTGGCCTTCCTGCTGGCAGCAATTACACTTACCAACTCCCTGGACATTTCAAGTTGCATGTGGGCCATTCCAAACCTGCCAGGAGCCCTCATCGTGGTGGCAGATCTTCCTACCACTCTAATACTAACCTCATCTTCAATACATCCACTGGACTATCCCAGACCAATTTTCATTCCTCTAAGCCTTCTAAACCACACTCAGACTTCTGAACATTTATTAAACAGAGAAACAAACTGCCAAAAGACTGTGTACAAATCAGAGATAAAATTGTCTCTATGGGTATGGCTATGAAAGGAAATCACTTCATATCTCATTAAGAAAAAGAGATGCAAGATCCTATTAGAATGTGTTTCTTGAAGAAGGCTTGGGCTTCAAAAAGGAACAGTTAAGCTCCCAAAAGCAAGTAACATGGACATGTCAAGCAATGCTTGGCATATAAAGATACTCAATAAATCTTTGTAGAATGAATGAAAGAAAAATAAATGCATGGACATGTAGCCCAATGGAATAGAGTTCAGTCTAGAAATAAATCCTTACATTTATAGTTACTTGATTTTCAACAAGGATGTCAAGACAATTCAATGGAAAAATAACTGTCTTTTCAATAAATGGTGCTGGGACAACTGGATAGTTGCATACAAAAGAATAGAGTTAGAACACTTCCTTATGTCAAATAAAAAAAAATAAATCAAAATGGATCAAAACCCAAAATGTAATAGTTAAAACTATAAAACTCTTAGAAGAAAAGATAAATGGGGGGGGGGGCAGGAGTCCAAGATGGTGCAGGAGCAGGAGACTTTAATTTCATCTGGTCCCAGGAATTCAGCAAGATAGCTATTAAATCATTCTGAACACCTGCGAATTCAACCGGAGATCTAAGAAAAGAAGAGCTGCAACTCTACAAATAGAAAAGCGACCCTTTCTGCAAGGTAGGAGGTGTGGAAAAGTGAATCCCAGGCGATACATGGGAAGATTAACTGTGGGGGGAGGGGGGAGGGAAGGGAGCCTCCGTCAGCTGGCTACCAGCAAGTGATAGAGCAGCAGAACACAAAAATTGGAACTTTCAGAAGTCTGCTCCAGTGAGGGATGTTGCTCAGGTGGCTAAGTGGGGGTGGAACCCTAGCTGGGACAGTGTGGTCTCAGGACCCTCAAGGTCACAGGAAGACTGGAGGTGCCTGAGTGTGGCAGAGCTCCCAGGGATCAGGATAGGGAAGGTGGCTGCAGAGTGAGCCCACTTGTGGGCTCTCAGCTCAGGGCTGCCATAACCTTGATCTATGGCATAGTTAGGCGACTGCTCTCTGAGCAGATGCCCAACAAGCAGAACTAGCAAGACCCCACCTTCCTCACCCAGGAGGAAGGAGTCCACAGGGTTTGGAGACTCCAAACAGGGCTGTGTGCCTGAGAGAGAAACACTCGGTCACAGGCTGGGATTGCGGATGAAGGCCAGGGGGACAGGAGTGACTGATTGCTTTATCTGAGGGTTCTCTGAGAGGTTGGGCCCAGAGCTCTGGCTCTGGGGCCAGAGACTAGAAGGTTGTCATTTTCATTCTCATCTTCGAAAGCTGTACCAAAAGCCTTCAGGAAATAAAAGGCACATAGAGCAAACTGGAGCAGGTAACTTAGCCTGGCCCCCACCAAGGATGGTGCAATTCCACCTGGGGAAAAGACACTTCAGAATCAATGCAATAGGCCCCTCCCCCAGAAGATCAGCAAGAACATCCAGCCAAGACCAAGTTTCCAGATCAATGAGAATTGCAAAACTCCAGCCCTAGGGGAATACAGCATATAGAATGCATGATTTTTTTCCCCATGATTCTTAGTCTTTCAACTTTAATTTTTTTCCTTTCCTTTTTCAACCAATTTCTTACTTTATCAACTCTTTTTTTACATCTTTATTTTCATTTTTACAGTTATATTCTATCCCTTCATTGTATTTGATCATCACATATATATACACACACACTTTTTTTCTTTCTTTACAATTTTTGGGATGCAGTTTCTTCTAACAGACCAAAATATACCCAAAATCTTGTATACGACTCTGTTCTATGCACATAGATCTGATCATATTCTCTTTTTTGTTTTTTTTCTTCCATTATTTTGTTTTTTACATTCTATCCTTTCAATGTACTTAGTTTTATTTTTGTATATGTAAGTTTTTCTTTCTTCACAATTTTGAGATGTAGTTTCTTCTAACAAACTGACCAAAAGATACTCAGGAGATAGTGCATTGCTATGTTCTGTTCACCTGTTTATTTATATCCCTTCCTTTTTTTTTTTTTTTTTTTTTGTTGTTGTTCTTGGGTTTTTTTTTCCCTCTTTTGCTTTTTCTTGTCTTTTAATTTCCATTTTTACATTACATTCTATCGTTTCACTGCAGTTAATTTTATTTTTGTACATGTAGAAGATTTTCTTCTTTACAATTTTGGGATCTAGCTTTCTTTTTTTTTTTTTTTTTTTTTTTTTTTTTTTTTTTTAAAGATTTTATTTATTTATTTGTCAGAGAGAGAGAGGGAGAGAGAGCAAGCACAGGCAGACAGAATGGCAGGCAGAGGGGGATCTAGCTTTCTAAAAAAGAGACCAAAATACACACAGAATCCAGTGTATTGCTCTATTCTGCTCACATGTCTAATTATATTCTTTTTTTTCCTCCTGGTTTTGGGTCTCTTCTGATTTGTTTAGTGTATATTTTTCTGGGGTTATTGTTGCCATTTTAGTATTCTGTTCTCTTGTTCATCTGTTCTTCTCTGGACAGAATGACAAGACAGAAAAATTCACCTCAAAAAAAAAAAAAAAGAATTAGAGGCAGTACTGACTGCCAGGGACCTAATCAGTATGGACATTAAGTAATATGTCAGAACTAGAGTTCAGAATAATGATTATAAAGATACTAGCTAGGCTTGAAAAAAGCATAGAAGACAGAAAAAGAGCAAAAAGCATAGGAATCACTAGAGAATCCCTTTCTGGAGAAATAAAAGAACTAAAATCTAACCAAGTTGAAATCAAAAAGGCTATTAATGAGATGCAATAAAAAATGGAGGTTCTAACTGCTAGGATAAATGAGGCAGAAGTGAGAATTAGTGATATAGAAGGCCAAATGATAGAGAATAAAAAAGCTGAGAAAAAGAGAGATAAACCACTACTGGATCAAGAAGGGAGAATTCGAGAGATAAGTGATGCCATAAAGTGAAACAGTATTAGAATAACTGGGGACCCAGAAGAAGAGGAAAGAGAGACAGAGGCAGAAGGCATATTGGAGCAAATTATAGTGGAGAACTTCCCAATCTCAGGAAGGGAGCAAGCATCAAAGTCCAGGAGGCAGAGAGAACGCCCCTCAAAATCAATAAAAACAGGTCAACACCCTGACAAATACTAGTGTAACTTACAAATCTCAGAGACAAAGAGAAAATCCTGAAAGCAGATAGGGGCAAAAGATCTGTAACCTACAAGGGAGAAACATTAGATGGGCAGCAGACCTGTCCACAGAGACCCAGCAGGCCAAAAAGGACTGGCATGATATATTCAGGGAGCTAAAAGAGAAAAATATGCAGCCAAGAATACTTTATCCAGCTAGGATGTTATTCAAAATAGAAGGACAGATAAAAAATCTTCCAGGACGAACAGAAACTTAAAGAATTTGTGACCACCAAACCAGCCCTACAAGAACTATTAAAAGGGATCCTCTAAGGAAAGAGCCCAAAATTAACATAGATCAGAAAGGAACAGAGACAAATACAGTAACAGTCACTTTACAGGTAATAGAAAGGGGAAGAGGTGGGGAGATGGGTGAGCCTGGTGATGGGTATTAAGGAGGGCATGTATTGCATGGGGCACGGGGTATTATATGCAAACCATGAATCATGGAACACTACATCAAAAACTAATGATGACTAGTATGGTGACTAACACAACATAATAAAAAAATAATATAAAAAACCCAAAGGCTGGGGGCGCCTGGGTGGCTCAGTTGGTTAGGCAACTGCCTTTGGCTCAGGTCATGATACTGGAGTCCCGGGATCGAGTCCCACATCAAGTCCCACATCAGGCTCCTTGCTCGGCAGGGAGTCTGCTTCTCCTGCTGACCTCTCTACTCTCATGCTCTCTCTCTCTCAAATAAATAAATAAAATCTTAAAAAAAAACCAAAAAACCCCAAAGGCTGTAAAAAGAGATGAGGAAAAACATTAATTAAAGGGTCTATTCAACAAGAAAATTACCAATTATACGTATTTATGCCCCTAACATGGGAGGAGCCAATTATATAAGCCAATTAATAATAAAATTAAAGAAGCACATCGATAATAATACAATAATAAATAATAGTTGGGGACTTTAAAACCCCCTTAACTACAATGGACATATCATCTAAGCAGAAGACCAACCAGGAAATAAGGGCTTTGAATGACACACTGGACCAGAGGGACTTCACAGATATATTCAGAACATTCCATCCTAAAGCAACAGAACACATATTCTTCTCAAGTGTACATGAAACATTCTCCAGAATAGATAACATCCTGGGTCACAAATCAGGTCTCAACCAGTACCAAAGACTGGGATCATTCCCTGCATATTTTTAGACCATAGTGCTTTGAAACTAGAACTCAATCACAAGAGGAAAGTTGGAAAGGACTCAAAAGAGCATCCTACTAAAGAATGAATGGGTCAACAAGGAAATTAAATAAGAATTTTTAAAAATTCATGGAAATGAATGATAATGAAAACACAACTTCAAAATCTTTAGGATGCAGCAAAGGTGGTCCTAAGAAGGAAATATATAGTGATACAAGCCTTTCTCAAGAAATAAGAAAGGTCTCAACTATACAAACTAACCTTACAACTAAAAAAACCTGGAGAAAGAACAGCAAGTAAGGCCTAAATCCAGCAGAAGAAGAAAAATAATAAAGATTAGAGGAGAAATCAATGAAATAGAAACCAAAACAGTAGAACAGATCAACAAAAGTAGGAGCTGGTTCTTTGAAAGAATTAGTAAAACTGATAACCCCCTAGTCAGACGTAACAAAAAAAAGAAAGGACCCAAATAAATAAAAATCATGAATGAAAGAGGAGAGATCACAACCAACACTGAAGAAATACAAACAACTGTAAACATATTATGAGCAACAAATGGCAACAAACTAGACAATCTGGAAGAAATGGATGCATTCCTAGGGACTGCAAACTATGGAATTTGAAGCAGTAATAAAAAATCTCCCAACAGGGACGCCTGGGTGGCTCAGTTGTTAAGCATCTGCCTTCAGCTCAGGTCATAATTCCAGGGTCCTGGGATCAAGCCCCGAATCGGGTTCTCTGCTCAGCGGGGAGCCTGTTTCTCCCTCTCCCACTCCCCCTGCTTGTGTTCTCTCTCTTGCTGTGTCTGTCAAATAAATAAATAAAATCTTAAACAACAACAACAACAACTCCCAATAAACAAGAGTCTGGGGCTGGATGGCTTCCCAGGGGGAATTCCACCAAACATTCATTCATTCATTCACTTATTTATTTTTAAAGATTTTATTCATTTATTTGACAAAGAGAGACACAGTGAGAGAGGGAACACAAGCAGTGGAGTGAGAGAGGGAGAAGCAGGCTTCCTGCTGAGCAGGGAGCTCCATGCGGGGCTTGATCCCATTACCCTGGGATCATGACCTGAGCCAAGGCAGACACAATGACTGACCCACCCAAGCGCCCCTCCACCAAACATTTTTTTTTTTTAAAGATTTTATTTATTTATTTGACAGAGAGAGATCACAAGTAGACGGAGAGGAAGGCAGAGAGAGAGAGAGAGAGGGAAGCAGGCTTCTTGCTGAGCAGAGAGCCCGATGTGGGACTTGATCCCAGGACCCTGAGATCATGACCTGAGCCGAAGGCAGCAGCTTAACCCACTGAGCCACCCAGGCGCCCCTCCACCAAACATTTAAAGAAGAATTAATACCTATTCTTCTGAAAATGTTTAAAAAAAATAGAAATGGAAGGAAAACTTCCAAACTCTATGAGGCCAGCATTACCTTGATCCCAAAACCAGACAAAGACCCCACCAAAATGAAGAATTACAGACCAATATCCCTGATGAAGACGGATGCAAAAATTCTCACCAAAATACTAGCCAATAGGACCCAACAGTACATTAAAAGGATTATTCACCACAAGGAAGTGGGATTTATTCCTGGGCTGCAAGAGTGGTTCAACATCCACAAATCAATGTGATACAATACATAAATAAAAGAAAGGACAAGAACCATATGATCCTCTCAAGAGATGCAGAAAAAGCATTTGACAAAGTACAGCATCCTTTCTTGATTAAAACCCTACACAGTGGAAGGACAGAGGGAAAATACCTTAATAGCATAAAAGCCATTTATGAAAAGCTTATAGCAAATATCATTCTCATTTGGCAAAAACTGAGATTTTGTCCCCTAAGGTCAGGAACATGACAGAGATGTCTGCTATCACTACTGCTGTTCAACATAGCCCTGAAAGTCCTAGCCTCAGCAATCAGACAACAAAAAGAAATTAAAGGCATCCAAATCGGCAAAGAAGAAGTCAAACGCTCACTCTTTGCAGACGACAAGAAGAAACCCAGAAGACTCCACCCAAAAATTGGCAGAACTCATACAGGAATTCAGCAAAGTGGCAGGATATAAAATCATTGCACAGAAATCAGTTGCATTTTTATACACTGACAATGAGACAGAAGAATGAAAAAATTAAGGAGTCATTCCATTTACAATTGCGCCCAAAACCGTAAGATACCTAGGAAAAAACCTAACCAAAGAGCAAAGGATCTATACTCTGAAAACTATAGAAAGCTCATGAAAGAAATTGAGAAAGACACAAAGAAATGGAAAAATGTTCCATACTCATGGATTGGAAGAACAAGTATTGTTAAAATGTCTATGCTACCTAGAGCAATCTATAGTTTCAATGCAATCCCTATCAAAATACCATCAACATTTTTCAGAGAGCTGAAACAAATAATCCTAAAATTTGTATGGAACCAGAAAAGACCCCAAATAGCCGAAGGAATGTTGAAAAATAAGACCAAAACTGGTGGCATCACAATGTCAGATTTCAAGCTCTATTTCAAAGCTGTAATCATCAAGATAGTATGGTACTGGCACAAAAACAGACACATAGATCAATGGAACAGAATAGAAGGCCCAGGAATGGACCCTCAACTCTATGGTTGACTGATCTTCAACAAAGCAGGAAAGAATATCCAATGAAAAAAAGATAGTTCTTCAACAAATGGTGTTGGGAAAATTGAACAGCCACATGCATTAGAATGGAACTGGACCATTCGCTTACACCTTTCCCAAAAATAGACTCAAAATGGATGAAAGACCTTAATGTGAAACAGGAATCCATCAAAATCCTAAAAGGGAACACAGGCAGCAACATCTTCAACCTCGGCCGCAGCAACTTCTTGCTAGAAACGTCTCCAAAGGCAAGGGAAACAAAGGCAAAAATGAACTACTGGGACTTCATCAAGATAAAAAGCTTTTGCACAGCAAAGGAAACAGTTGACAAAACCAAAAGATAACCAACAGAATGGGAGAAGATATTTGCAAAAGTCTTATCAGATAAAGGGCTAGTATCCAAAATTTATAAAGAACTTATGAAACTCAACATCCAAAGAACAAATAACCCAATCAAGAAATGGACAGAAGACATGAAGAGACATTTCTTCAAAGAAGACATACAAATGGCCAATAGACGCATGAAAAAATGCTCCACATCACTTGGCATCAGGGAAATACAAATCAAAGCCACAGTGAGATACCACCTCACACCAGTCAAAATGGCTAAAATTAACAAGTCAGGAAATGACAGATGTTGGTGAGGGTGCGGAGAAAGGGAACCCTCCTCCACTGTTGGTGGGAATGCAAGCTGGTGCAGCCACTCTAGAAAACAGTATGGAGGTTCCTCAAAAAGTTGAAAATAGAGCTACCCTATGACCCAGCAATTGCACTACTTGGTATTTACCCAGTATACTGTACCAGATACAAATGTAGTGATCCAAAGGGGCACTTGCACCCCAATGTTTATAGCAGCAATGTCCACAATAGCCAAACTATGGAAAGAACCCAGATGTTCATTGACAGATGAATGGATAAAGAAGATGTGGTGTGTGTGTGTGTATATATGGATATATATATATATATATATATATATATACATACACATACATACAATGGAATATTACTCAGCCACCGAAAAACCCAAAATCTTGCCATATGCAATGAAGTGGATGGAACTAGAGGTTATTATGTTAAGTAAAATAAGTCAATCAGAGAAAGATAACTATTACATGATCTCACTGATATGTGGAATTTTCATTTTTTTTTTTGTGTGTGTGTGTTTTAAGATTTATTTATTTATTTAACAGAGATCACAAGTAGGCAGAGAGGCAGGCAGAGAGAGAAGGGGAAAGCAGGCTCCCCGCCAAGCAGAGAGCCCGATGTGGGGCTCGATCCCAGGACCCTGGGATCATGACCTGAGCTGAAGGCAGAGGCTTAACCCACTGAGCCACCCAGGTGCCCCTGATATGTGGAATTTAAGAAATAAAACAGAGGATCATAGGAGAAGAGAAGAAAAAAATAAAACAAGATGAAACCAGAGAGGGAGACAAACCGTAAGAGACTCTTAATCATAGGAACTGAAGGTTGCTGGAGGGGTGGGGGAGGGGGGATGGGGTAACTGGGTGGTGGACATTAAGGAGGGCATATGATGTAATGAGCATTGGGTATTGTATAATAGTGATGAATCACAGACCTGTACCTCTGAAACCAATAATAAATTACGTTAATTAAAAACTCTCCTCCTCTTCCCCAGCATTTTAGCAAAGATAAAATTCAAATGATGTCTTTAATAAAAAATGATCGCCTTCTTTTAAAAGATTGTATTAAAGATTTAAAAAAAAAAGAGGAAGAACACATAAATGTAAATCTTTGTGACCTTGGATTAGGCAACAGTTTATTAGCTATGACACCAAAAGCACACACACAAAAAAATAGACATCAAAATTAAAAACTTCTGGGCTTCAAATGATACTATCAAAAAGTGAAAAGACAACATACAGGAGAAAATATCTATGAATTGTATATAATAAAGGACTTACATCCAAAAAAGAGGATTAAAATTTTTTTTTAATATTTTTTTTTTTAGAGAGGGAGAGAGAGAAAAAGAGAGGGAAGAGAGGTGCAGAGGGTAAGAGAGCAAGAGAATTTTAATCAGCCTTCACGCCCAAAGAGAAGTGTGACACAGGGCTTAATCTCACAATCTTAAGATCACGAATTGAGCCGAAATCAAGAGTCACGTGCTTATCCAAATGAGCCACCCAAGTGGCCCCCAAATAAAGAATTCTTACAACTCAATAATAAAAGACAATAACCCAATTAAAAAATGGGCAGGGAATCTGAATAGACATTTCTCCAAAGAAGATATGCAAATGGATAATAAAGACATGAAAAGATGCTCAAATCATCAGTCAACAGGGAAATGCAAATCAAACCACAATGAGATATACTTCACTAGGAGGGCTACAATCATCACATACATTATTACAGAGAATAACAAGCGCTGGCAGGATGTGGGGATACTGGAGCCCTCAGACATTGCCATTAGAAATATAAAATGGTATGGCTACTGTCTGAGAGTACCTCAAAATGTTACATATGGAATTACCATATGGCCCAGCAATTCTCCTCCTAGGTACATATGTACCCAAGAAAAATAAAAACACATGCCCACACAAACACCGGCAGTGAATGTTCATAGTGGCATTCATCTCAGCCCCAAACTGGAAACAATCAAAATGTCTAAAAAACAGATGAATGGATCAATCGAACATGGTATCTTAGAAAGAAATGCAATGGAACCTTAGAAATAAAGTAAAAAGAAATGAATAATAAAAAAGAAATGAAGTATTGATACATAGTATAATATTGATAAACTTTGAAAACAAACTGACTGAAGAACCTAGTGACAGAAGACCACACGTTACATGATTTGGTTTATATGAAAAGTCAAGAATAGACAAACTATAGAGACAGAAAGCAGATTAGTGGTTAATTGGGGCTAGAAGGTTAGGAGGGAAACTGGGAGCAAATGCTAATGGGTATTGGGTTTCTTTTTGGGCTGATGAAAATGTTCTAAAATTGATTGTGGTGATGGTTGCACAACTCTGTGAATACTGAATTATATACTCAAAATGGGTGAATTTTATATGTGAATTATATGTGAATAAAGCTTTTATAAAAAAATAAATATATGAGTTAAACACAAAGCCTGGTGATATAATATGTAATACTGCTAAAGAAGCTCAATCAGTGAGTCAAATATGAAGTGAATATACTTAGCCAGATTATACTATAGATTACATTACCAGAAAAACTAAAGATCAATAATCAAAGGCTTTCCTAAATGAGTTCTTAAGCATTTGCTGCTTAAGGAAAGACCACCAGTATTTCTAGTTTCTTCTTTTTTTTTAACTCAAAGACTAGCTCATCACATAAAAATATTATTTTCCATTTCATTTCTGCTTTCTTCTTTTGCCATTGAAACAATGGGTTAGACTGTTAATGGAGTGACCAGTGCTCCAGGCTTACTGATACACTTTGGTGGGAATCAAGAAGTCCAGGATCTGGACCTCAGATTTCCAAGTTCAATAAACCAATTTAATCCCACTCATGAGCAAAAATCAGGCTCTTGGGAGACTGGTTCAGGCCAATCAGATCCAGAGGAGTCTAGCTAATAAACCAAAATGTCATTTTATTCACTTACAACAGAAGTACAGCCTTCATAATAATAACTGAAGAGTTGGGATTTTAGAGACCTTCATCTAGGGGCACTTTTTTCCTCCTATGGAAATCAGAATGCTTATTAGGAAGTGTGACTTCAATGAAGGATCTGGTTGCTCTGAGGGATGAAAACTGCAATTCAGTGGAAACCTTCTTTACTCTAGAGCTCCCTTTCCTAGGGAATATGAAGATTTCTATATGTCTTCCTTTTGAAAGTGCTAATCAAAAATTATCATATTTTGTTTTAAAGTAAGACTTAATAGCCAAGAACATTTATTCCTTAGGTATATTTCCCACCATTCTTTTCTTCTGTGTGTTTGTGTGTGTTTATTCACTTTTAAAAAATTTGTTATGTCAGAGACAGAGCGTAGAAAAGCAGGGGGAGCTGCGGCAGAGGGAGAAGCAGGCTCCCTGCTGAGAAAGGAACCTGATGTGGGACTTGATCCGAGGATCTTGGGATCATGACTGGAGCATGAAGGCAGATGCTTAACCAACTGAGCCACCCAGGCGTCCTCTCTTCTAAGTATATTTTTAAATACAGTTCAACTTCTATTGTTTATACTCTTTGTAGTTTGCTTTTTTCACTTAACATTTTGAGAAATTTTCTTACAACATATTCTTAAAAATATTTTAGCTTGAGTCCTAATATATTCCTTTGAGTAGAATATATTTGTTTATCTATTCTCCTTCTGTGAAACATTTAAATTGCTTAAATTTCTTGATATTATAAATGAAGTAATAAAGTATTAAAAATAATACTTAAAAATTTCTGAGGCTTAGAAAAAAACAATTTTTTAAAGAATTATTTCCTTGGGATAGTTCCCAGAAGTAGAACTACTAGGTCAAATGCTATGAATGCCTTTAAAGATCTTGAAATACATTGCCAAATTGCTTTCCAAAACATTTGTATCAATATACACTCCCACCAAGAGCATACAAGCCTGGCTGCTTTAACCTACCTCTCCAGAGTAAATTTAAATCTTAGTAAGTTAGGGAGTAAAAAGCCAATAAATTTAAATCTTAATAAGCTAGGAATAAAAAGCTGCTCAATGCTTTCTAATTTGATGCAAATGCAGAGATATTCCTGGCTTGGCCTGCAGGTGCTCCCCTAAATTCCCTATTCAGGAAACTGCCCATTTAGGCACCTGAATTTCCAAATGATGTCATTCATACCAAAGCTCACTTGGTTTCTATGGCATATGAACCTACTTCAACTGATCGTCCAGCAAACAGAAGTTTTGGCTCTAGCCTGACAACCCAATCTTAAAATGCCTGCTCTACTGGACCAGTCAAAAGGCCAGTAGGAAGAAGTACCCTTTATATAAGGAAGACCATCTGAAGGCCAGTATCTCCAAGTTTATTCTTGGAGGTAAGTCAGGCCAACAACAGAAGGCCACATAGATAGCATCATCTTTGCTCTGAATAGAACCGATTATCACTGAGTTGGGTGTATTGTAATTGTCAGTTGAATTTCATGAGGAACTATTAAAAAAATCATTATTTGCTATAGGAAATGCATGCAGTATAATATCCACTTTATCACGCAATGCCCTTACATTAGCCCTAGGTGGGAAGTCTGCTTTAGAAATCAATGCTAAGAAATATTTACACCTCTCCAGTCTGATAGGATTTCTGTAACTTGCCCTTTCCTTTTTTTCTTTTATTATTTTACTTTAGTTTTAGTGTAGTTAACATACAGTGTTATATTCTCAGTTGCCCTTTTCAATATGGTAGTCAGAAAGTTCCAAGTCAAATCTGAAGCATACTACATTATTATATTTCTTGTAGAAGTTTTCACAAACCCTTGTGGAATGAGGAGTACAGACAGACTGGATCCTCTTTCTTTTCTAGACTTCTTGCAGTCAGTCTCAATGTGACTGCATTTATTATGCCATTACCCTTATTTGAACACAATGACACAGCATGTTAAAACTATCTACACCTCAGATTTTTGGTTGTTGATTACTTAAGTTGGATGTTTTCAGAAGAGAGATTCTGCAATCTTATCAGTAAGCCATCACTAGAACAAAATTCATTAAAAAAGGACTTACTAGGCATCTATTACTTATTAATTGAATTCAACAAATGTTTCTGGAGTACCTACTCTGTACCAAGTACTATTTTCTATGCTGGAGATATAATGGTAAATGAGATTCGTCCCTGCCCTCATGAACTTAAAACTCTCAGGCTTTAACTGATTTGGTTTGGGATAGCTCTTATTTTTAGGCCTTTTTCCTGAAGGCGATGTGAGGCAACTAAACATCTGTAAACAGAATGGCATGATCACTTCTTGGTTTCAGAAAAATTTCTCTATCAGCAGGGCACATCTTTGGCAAGATGAGGTTATAACTTGAGAAATAATTACGGGAATTTATGTTGAAACAGCAATGAACTTTTGAAGCAAAACATGGCAGATAAAAGAAACACAGGCATTTATATGTGTGGGGTATGTGCACGCATGCGTGCACGCTAAGCAAAAGCTGTATAAAGGGGATCTGGCAAAGAGTGATTCTCCAGAACCAGGGTGCTCTGAGGACTCCCTGCGCCTGGCAGAAGTCGGCAGCATCGGAAATCCTCCCTGTTCAGAACAGCCCTCAGATGGAACAGGTTAGTGGGCTTAGGAGATTAGCTACTAATGACCAAAACTGGTTTGCAAGTCAGGTATGGTCAGGCAGGTTGGAGCAGAGCAGGACAGTGTTCAGCTGGAGCCCACAAAAAGAAAAGGAGTCAGTCATCAATCATCAAGGAATACATGCGCAATGGAGGCCAGACCAAAACAAGGCAGGCGACACAAAGCTGGTGCCAGTAACTAAACTAAATGATGGCAATTGAAGCCAGAATCTCCCTACCCAAATACCAAATCCATAGATCTAAAAGTAGCAATATTCACTAACAAAAACAACACTCACCAGCAGCACCCAAAAAGGAATTGGGTAACAACTGTACACCATATATTTTTAAAAGTTCTAGCCAAAAAAGGAAAGATTATTGCGCACCTCCTACTCTAGCCCCATCTCCCAAAAGTGATAGTGGTGAATCAACACAATTTTGAGACTCTTCACCAACAGGCTCAGATTTAGAGAGAAACACAAATTTCTGAGTGGAGTGTGACAGACATGGAGGCTGGAATGTGATGGCAAAGTGGAAGATGTGACTGGCCAGGGGCCCTTCATGGAAGCCAAGCCCTTCCAGTCCCACACTGAGCTGCAGGACTGGCACAGAGTTCCCTATGGGAATGGGATACACATTTTATGAGGTGGCAGAATCCCAGCATGGAGCAATTAAATCTGAGAAAAGAAGGAAGAGCTCATGTATTTTTAAATAAGTAATTCATTTGCACTGTTCAAAATTTAAAAAGTATAAAAAGATATACAGAGAAAAGTCTCCCTCCCAATCCCATCCTACTATCATTCAGGTGCCTTTTCCACAAGAAACTAATTATTAATTCCTTGTCAATCACTCAAGAGATATATTCTAGGTATAGAACAACAAATATGTAAGTGAATGCATAAAGATATATTTATACCCAGCCTTTTTTCCAACTTTTTATGTAAGGGTAGCAGTGCTCGCTTCAGCAGCACATATACTATATGTAAGGGTAGCATTTTATACACATTGTTCTATACTCTGCTTTCCTTCCCTTAAAAAATACCCTGAAGACCTTTCTTCAGCAATACATATACATATACTGTTTTAATTCCTGAGACTTTGTCTTAATATCTATGCACTCTCCTAAGCCCTATCCCTCTATGTCCTCAGCATGCAGAAAAATATGTAAAACAGGGTAACTCCAATCCTAAATTGTAGCTCAGTGGGAAAACAACTGAATAAACATTGTGGAAATGCAACCAGGGAGAATTCAGTAACATCCCTATCAGAGCAAATAAAATGGCTGCACAGGGCTGCTCACACTTTAGAAATATAGAGAGGCATGGCAACAATACAAATCTAATATAAGAAAAGAAAATAATAATGTATGCATTATGTCTAGGGTAAAGTAAAAAATTAAAACAACTGGAAAGGAGATAATAATTATGCAAAATAAAGGCAATCCAACAAAAGAATAATTTTATCCCCAAAGTAGAGAACACAATATATGGAACAGAAAATATATGGAACAGATTATTCAGGAGTATAATCCAAGAAATATAAGAACTAAATTTGTACTGAAAGAACACACTGTGTTCCAGAAAACAAACAAACAAACAAACAAACAAAAAACCTGATAGTGAATGAGTAAAACCAAAAAATTTCTTGGGGGATCCAGACCACAAAAAAAAACAAAACAAACAAACAAAAAAAACAAGTTACCTACAAAGCAGCAAGAAAATCAGCCTGGCTTCAGACTTCCCCACAGCAACATTCAATGTCAGAAGACAATGAAACAATACTACAAAGGTCTGAGGGAAAGAAAGTACGTTCAAGAATATTATACCCAGGGGCATCTGGGTGGCTCAGTGGGTTAAAGCCTCTGCCTTCAGCTCAGGTCATGATTTCAGTGTCCTGGGATCAAGCCCCACATCAGGCTCTCTGCTCAGTGGGGAGCCTGCTTCCCTCCTCTCTCGCTCTGTCTGCCTCTCTGCCTAGTTGTGATCCTAAGATTTAGAAAGAAAAAAAGAAAAGAATATTATACCCGGCCCAAGATGTCACCCTAGCACAAGGGCAAAAGATAAACATCACTAAATATGAAAGAACTTGCCACAAAATGCCCATGCAACCAATGTTCTTAAGAAACATATGCTATCAAAAAATCAGCCAAACAAGAGATGAATCAAAATAAGGAATTCAGGAATGGAGAAGTCATGGTCAAAGGGTCCAGAGTAGGCAATGAATCCATTCAAATATAAAGCTAAGACTAAACAATTATGCTAACTATGGCCACAGAACATATTATAAATGGTCACAAACCATAATAATATATTAGTAATATAATTTTAAAATGGGAGCCAGGGAAGAAGAGATGGAAGGAGAAGTGAGAATACTAATTTTCTTAATAGAATTAATTAGGAGATACTACCTAAAACTAAAATATAGCCAAATGTAATTCTGAACTAAATTTTTGCAACTTTTTGTTAAACTTCAAGGGACTTTTAATAGTATAACTCATGGTAAAAAGATTTTATATATTTTAATAAGAACGGCGATTTTAACGAAAAATAGCAGGTGTAGTATGAACTTATCTTGATTCTTCTATCCATTTACTTTTTTCTTTTCTTAATATATATGTGAAGGAAACCTTCTCCAGAATGGTGTTTATCTAATACTAATGAAGATTAGTTCTAAAAAGGTAGAATTTGGAGTCATTTGTAAACTTTGCTCTTTGTACTTTTCCACATTGCTTGAACTCCTGAAAACACATGAATTAGATTTCAAAATTAATAAAATCATTACTCTTAATGAGAAATGAAACATTTGGTACCAACAAAAAGATAATTCTGACACTGACCTAATCCAATTTTAAACAGGAATTTTCTTAAATATTTTCTTTTACATTCAAGCTAATCTCAGGGAAGTAAAATATTTCTGGCCAAAATGAAGGAAAGGGTGGGAATGTGGAACTCAGGGAAGATGATTGGCTTTTTAAATTTTTTTCTTTTTAAAAGATTTTATTTATTTACTTGAGACAGAGAGAGGGAGAGAGAGCGCAAGTGAGAGGGAGCACAAGCAGGAAAGAGGGACAGAGGGAGAGGAAGAAGCAGATTCTTGCTGAGCAGGGAGCCTGACATGGGGCTCGATCCCAGGACCCGGGGACTATGACCTGAGCCAAAGGCAGATGCTTAACCAACTGAGCCACCAAGGCACCCCCCCACTTTTTAAAAAATTCTTAAAAAGAAAGACAAACAGAAGGACAACTCTCTTCTCTATTTTCCCAGAACATAAAAAACTGGCCTTGCCTCTTGGGGTTGCAGCGCCTGACCCCCTAAAAGCAATGCTCAATATATTTTACTTAACCACACTTGCTTTATTTAGCTCTGACGAAAGAAATCAGTGTCTTATACTGAAATCAACAGCCAAATTATAATACTCATATGATAAGCTCTGGATTTATTAGAGGTTAGCATTTCTAAAAGATGTACTAAACTGTGAGAGGGGATTATATTTCTTTGTGCTAAAAGGATATTGGTACTAGGTATATTCATGCTTATTTTTTACTAAATTGAAATGGATAAAAAGGGAGACACACGTGAAAACGAAGTACAGTGATATGTCATGTGTCTAGCATTGGAAAGAAAGGTGCAGCTAGAATTAAATCTTTTCCTTTCATGTGACCAAACTTTAAACACCGAGGAGCTTCTCAAGCTGGGGCACACAAACCCCAAACATGGGCAGCAGGGTGCAATCCTGTGACATCCTAGTAGCTGTTAACTTACTCAAACTCAACTGTATGAGCACAATTCAAAGAAAATAAGATAGAAACCTAGTATAGACAACTCCACCTAGTATCTCACAGTGTGAATGTGGGCACCAGAGTGAATGATAATCTTAGGTCTCCTGGTCACTCATTGTGACTGTGGTTCCACTGTTCAAAGATAAAAGTCATCCAACATAGACCCCAAATGGGAACCAACTATTTAATCTAGCATTCAAATAAAGAAAGGGTAGACATTTTCAATACTGGAGGGAAAAATGGCTGTGCTGGACTTACTAAGAGTCCATACTAAGCTGCATTGTGTTACTTTAACAATTCAAAGTATTTTTCCGTTGGAATTTTATTCCCACATAAGCAATTCTATTTTACGAGAAAAGCCACAGCACATAGTCAAAGTATATCACTCTGGTTCACTGATTTTCCCTGAAAAATTTTTTTGGGAGTATCCATTTTCTTTTCTTTTTTTTTTTTTTTTTTTAAGATTTTATTTATTTATTTGACAGAGAGAAATCACAAGTAAGCAGAGAGGCAGGCAGAGAGAGAGGAGGAAGCAGGCTCCCTGCTGAGCAGAAAGCCCGATGTGGGGCTCGAACCCAGGACCTGGGATCATGACCTGAGCCGAAGGCAGTGGCTTAACCCACTGAGCCACCCAGGCGCCCCGGGAGTATCCATTTTCACATAAAAACATAAAAAAGGGACTTCAAAAGTTTTCACATTTATGGCAAGCCATTTTGCCTTTATTCCCAAATCCCTGAGGTAACTATACCCCCCTCATAGATACTAGGGAAACTTAAGAAGAGCTGGAAAAAACACAATGATACATGATACAAATATAAGGTAGGAAGCAGGCTTAGGAAAAGTAAGGCTAAGAAAAATATCTTGAAACAATGGGAGAAATTACCCCCTACACAAATGTGAAAAGGGCCTGTGTTCTTGTGTTTGGGGCAAACCGTGAACTTGGCACTGTGCTCCTTTATGGTGAATACAAGGAGAAAAAAAGAACAATCCAGTTGTATAATTCAATGCACGTGAAAGAAGAAGAACCAGGTACTTACTTTTGATCCATATCCCTACATATTAAGTGGCTTTGACTATAGCAGCAGTTTGATGTCCTCTGCACAGCTTACTGTTTCAAATGGCCAGCTGTTAAAGTGTCTGCCACTGGCAGGTTGCTCTTCTTAACAGAGGTTCTCACATGTAAAAAGTAATAACAGAGGTTCTCACATGTAAAAAGCTCCAAGAGAGGAACCAGCGGCCTTTGAAGGGAATGAGCCTTTGAAGGAATCAAATATCCAGAGGCTTTTCATTTGTTTGTCTACTTTTGGGGTCTCCACTCTTTAAGAATCAGGTTACCGAAAGTCAAAATCTCCAAATGAGGACGAAATACAGACATGAAGAAAAGTGAGATATGTTTCCCACCTTTCTGAAGATAACAGAAGAGTGTCACTTTTGAAAAGCAGGAAAACATAAAAATATTAGAAGCCATTCTCTAAGAGAACACAATGAGCCAATTTTAAGTCATGGAAACTCTAAAACCTCTGTATTGTAGTTAGCATTTCAGTAGCAAACTGTCATCCTATTATTTTTACTGTCCATAGCACTCCAGGTGCTGTGGAGACCAGACTGTTAATTGCAGCCTTCAAATATATATATTTGAAGTATACATATTTCATATATATTTTATAGCAAGACTACATCGTAAGTTTCTCTTTAAAAATTAAGATACAATAAAACTGTCAAGACCAAATAAAACTGATAGTTGAACTCTTAGATTTACAGTCACTTTTGGCTAAACTTACACTAACAACCCATAAGAACCCTGGATACTGGGGATAAGAAAACATTTATTTTGCATCTCTATTTTAAAATTTTATTAAATTTTGTCTTCGTATACTCTGAAAATTCTTTTTATGTAAAACTTTCTCAAAAGGCTGAACCTGATCCAATGGTCATGGCTTGAAATAATATAAGATCTAATGACAAGGTTAAGAAAGGAGAATTATTTCCTTATGACTTGAAAAAAAAAAAAAAACAATCACAGGATTTCATTAAAGCAAACCAAGAAATATACTACCAAACCATGTTCTTTCTCAGAGTTCTGCCAAACCATGTGGGCAGTGAAGGAAGACCGAAGAAGATGAAATTTAACCACACAGGTGGTGGTGAAAGAAGGCTTCCATGGGACAGATGCTCTACTTATAAGAGAAAGGAACCACAAGGATTATTTAATATGGTGACCTGTAGCTAAGAGAATCTTGGCTGTCAGTACTTGAAAGGATCAATGAAAACAAGTTCAACCCAATGTTTGATAGATTAGCAAATAAGGGCTGGAGAAGTAAAGTGACTTGCCAAACTTACAGAGATAGTTTTGAATAAATAAATTAATGCTTATGTCCAAAATTTGGTGGTTGCTCTCAAAGGTTACTTATTGGTCAATATATAACTAGAATTAAAATATTTGCAACCAAGGGGTCCCTGGGTGGCTCAGTCTTGGTTAAGTGTCCAACTCCTGATTTTGGCCCAGGTCATGATCTCAGGGTTCTGGAATCAAACCCTGAGTCAGACTCTGCACTCACTGGGGAGTCTGCTTTACAGTCTCTCTCCCTCTCCTTCTGCCCTTCACCACACCCCCCAAATAAATTAATCAAAAAATATTTGCAACCAATATGACAAAAAGTTAACATTCAAAGCATACGAAACAGAAATTGTTTTTGTCTTTTAAAAAATCAAGATCCTGGGGCGCCTGGGTGGCTCAGTGGGTTAAAGCCTCTGCCTTCGGCTCAGGTCATGGTCCCAGTGTCCTGGGATCGAGCCCCACATCGGGCTCTCTGCTCAGCAGGGAACCTGCCTCCTCCTCTCTCTCTCTGCCTGCCTCTCTGCCTACTTGTGATCTCTATCTGTCAAATAAATAAATAAAATCTTTAAAAAAAAAAATCAAGATCCTGTTAGGCAAATGAGCAAAGGGTATAAATAATCCACATAAAAATAAACATAATAAATAATATGGAATTTTATTTCACAATTAGCAAAAAATAATGGGAAACAAGAGTACATTTGAGCTTGTATGACTAACCTAGTGAATATTAAAAATAATCATAATACCTAAATATTGATACTGTGTTAAAACCACCATACTCACTTTGTAAATGGGCACAATCCTTTAGCAATTAATTGGGCAATATTTTTAAAAGGATACTTGTACTCAATGAATTAGTAATTACATCTGAAAATGTATGCAAAGGGCAAAAACCAAAGACTTAAAAAATCTATTTATCAACAGAGATATTGGCTGAAAAATTATTAACAGTATTTAAAAATGGGAACAACCCAAACATTCTCCACTAAGGGAGGCATAATGGTACATCTAATTCAATGTTTTGTAGTGAATTTAAAAGTTTAAAATATCAGTGAATAAAAGATGAGCCTGAAACATCTTTCCACATCAGAAAACAAGGAAGTTACCAAAGATGACTGGGGTCCTGTCAAAAAAGACTTGGAAGACAATCTAAAGATGCTTTCATAGGCCAAAGATGGTCAACTGGAGCATTAAGCAGAGTCACAATGGGCTGAATCACATCAGTTATGTTAAAATTCATAAGTTCGTGATGATAAAGTAAGAAGCAAAACCTTTACTATCCCTTGGACATATCTGATTTTTGTTGTTTGGGAGAAAGGGGGTGGTGGTGGGGTGTGTGTGTGTGTGGTATCTATCAATGTTAGTGTCTGCCTGAGGTAGGAAATCCACATGTCTGGCTCTGTATGAGAAGAAGGGTGTATAAAGCAACACAAAATAGTAGCCTTCATTTTGTTTTAAATTACAGACGAATGTTAAATGTTCTCAGAACTGGATTTTTTCTTCAAAATTGAAATGGCTTTTTCTTTTGGATTTAATAAAGTATTGCTAGCTCAAGCCAGTATGACATGCTGAGAGAGATGTCTGATTGAAGAGAAATGTTGCTGCCTGATTTAAAACCAAGCTCTGAACTTTTTAAAGAACAAAAAAAAATATACTTCCTGTGGGGAAAAAAACCCCAAAACTTTCATTGGTATGCTTTAGAAGATTCGGAGAAACCAGTATGTTATATACCAGTATGGTATATAAAAGGAAAGAATCAAGCTAAAAAAAAAAAAAAAAGTATATGTACAGAGTTATGTTACCAAAAAAAAACAGGGAAAGCGGGGTGCCTGGGTGGCTCAAACAGTTAAGTGTCTGCCTTTGGCTCAGGTCATGATCTCTCAATCCTGGGATTGAGCCCCACATCAGGCTCCCTGCTCAGCCGGGAGTCTGCTTCTCTCTCTCCCTCTGCCTCCCCCACTCCATGCATGCTTTCTCTGTCTCACGTGAATAAATAAAAATTAAAAAAATCTTAAAAATAAAAACTAGGGAAAGGAGTTTTACCTGTAGGAAAAGGGGAAGGGAACTTGGATTACAAGGAACCAAGGTGGGACAAGGATTTACTTTTCACTGCATACCCTTTTATATCTTTTTCAATTTTATACCATGTGAATTAACATGAGTTTTATACCATTTTGTACCATTTGAAAAATAAACTCATTAAAGCACTACTACTGATATTATGTAACAAAATGGAAAATGGTTATATTAAAAAAACTCAGAAATCAAATGATAACTACATTAATTATAACAATGTAAAAACTGCATACACATATAGACCAGACCTCGAAAAAACAAAGAAAAATAAAATTGTTGACTAGAACTGCAGAATTTAGGGGCATTTTTCCCCCTGTTGATTAAAATGAATCCCATTGTTATATCTATTGTGTTATTTGTCCAATAAATAATGTTAAAGTGGCATGTAAGTGGAAAACATAGTATTTTCACTCACTCCGTTACCCATACTTAGACAAAAGCCTAGCTATTTGAACCCTGAGCCCATAATCAAGACAGCTAAGCACCATTTGGGGGTAACTTGACTCTTATTGTAGGCAAAAGATCTCAGAAGGATAAAAGAAAAGGTCTATTGAGGGCTGTTCATACAGTAGCTGTTCAAAGTACAATGACTCTGCCCAGCTCTGTTTGCCCATCCCTGCACCAAGACAGGGGTGGAGGCGGTGGTGGTATTCACTGAGTAGGAGGCCAGCGGAACATGGAAAGAGCCTGTCGACAATGCACAAAAGACACACACTGAAAACACTGCTTGCAGGAGGAGTGAAGCTTGTCAAAGTACTGCAGAGGCTGGGGAAGTGAAGAGAAGAGAGCAAGCAATTATAACCTGAACCTAACAATTCCTCGGCTAAATTTAACTAGAGAGGTGGAATATATCGGCAGCTTGAAAACGATAGGCAAATGAATGTGCAGGTATAAAAGGACCCAACCTACACAGATCTTTAAATGGTCACTGTTGAAAAAAAAAACAACAACCTGTTTTCCTATCAATCATCTGCTATTATTCTGATAATATTTCAACTGTGAGCCCCCAAAATAAATAAATGGCCCCAGCGAGGAATAAGGAAATCCTAGGCTCAGTGCAAAATCCTTTTATTTTTTGTTACGATATAAATCAAAAGTAAGGATTTAATAATGTCAAACTTTTCCAGTAACATGAGTTGAAAATTTTTCAACTATGAATAATGAAAATGAAATAGTAACTTTTATTTACCTTTTTAAGGTTGAAATGGAGTTATTCATCCAAAGTTTTCTCAAATTTTTATGTCAAGAGATATCTCAGTTAATAGTTATTCATGAACTACCTTCACAGATAATTCCAAAATATATTACCTAAATACCTAAAATGCATTATCCTAAAATGTAAATACTTTATATGTATAAGAATATATATCAAAAAGGTAACAATTATTTCAGGGTAAGTAAAGTCATTTTTATTTTCTTCTTTGTGTCTTTCAGCATTAGCTGAATTTTTCTCACAATGTGCATGTGTTACTTTTATATAAGGAATGTAAGAAATATAAGATATAAATTTATAAGAAATAAGATTACTTTAGAAATAAGGCCTTTCTGTTAAAAAAAAACTTGTTTTAATAGCCACGAGACTATAAGTTAAAAGTAAAAATGGGTACAATTTCGATCAACACAATGTGTAATCATTGCCATGCACAACAGAGTTACAATCATTTTTGCAAAAAAAGAAGTCACATAAAATAAAAAATCTAACTTCAAACAGCTTTTGGAAATGTGTATTTATTGAAGTAACTCCTATTCTAATGAAGGCTGCTGAAAGGAGAAGATCATGTTTAGGTCATTACTGAGGTTTATGACCATGTACACTACTTAGGAGTACTAAGATTTAGAAATATATATATATAGATAAATAGATATAGATAGATAAATAGATAGATAGATAGATAGATTGGCTAACCCCTAGGGAGTGTGTATATGTATGTATATATGTATGTATGCATACACACACACACACACTCCCTAGGGGTTAGCTAATCTATGTTTTTGCTTCTCAAATCCAACTTGAGAAATACAAAACAGATTATTTACTCATACCAGGTACTACAATATCACCATATTCTGTTGCTAAGGACGGACTGGTGGATTGCTATATTGGCTGGAGACTTTAGCAACTATCCAAATCCTTTGTGGCAGCCACTAATAGCCACTAATTCACTGTGCATCCTCCTTCTCTTCCTCACTAACAGACCACTGATCTGTAGCAGTGCACTCTACTTAAGCACTAGCTTCCTTGGAATCCCCTGCAGCTGGAGGAAGCCAGGGGCCCAAATCTGACCAATGAAGGACTGAGAGTTTCTGAAGAGCCTTGCTGTGCAGCACTTTCTGCCTGGAATATGACAAGATACCACATAACTCACCATAGCGGCCTTCTAACTGTGGGATCACATGTACCAAGACAGAAGTCCCACTAGGGATGGTAGAGCAGAAAGACAGATTTCTGGTTATATGGAAAAAGAAACCCTTATTTGGTTAAAGCACAGTAGTCAGAATTCTGGCATATATAGTCAAATGCAATCCTACCTATTTAATTTCTTTCACAGTTGAAAAAACAAACCCCAAATCTGAAGGGAATTTGGAAAACTTAAGAGATCAAAGTATATAAAGAGTGTGGGAATAGGTAACACTTTTTTTTTTTTTTAAGACTTTATTTGTCTGAGACAGAGAGAAAAAGAGGGTATAAGCAGGGGGAATGGCAGGCAGAGGAAGAAGTAGGCTCCCTGCTGAGCAAGGAGCCCAATGCGGGATTCGATCCCAAGATCCTGAGATCATGACCCGAGCAGAAGGCAGACGCTAAACCGCCTGAGCCACCCAGGTGTCCCTAGGTAACACTTTTCAAAAGAAGCTATTTCAGTGATACTTTTCAGCCACAAAGACTAATGGCATCAATAAGAAAGAAGATGGTGGAAATTTGGTGTCATAATTCCTTCTGGTTAAGAGTTTTTTAAATCAGGGGGCGCCTGGGTGGCTCAGTGGGTTAAGCCGCTGCCTTCGGCTCAGGTCATGATCCCAGGTCCTGGGTTCAAGCCCCACATCGGGCTTTCTGCTCAGCAGGGAGTCTGCTTCCTCTTCTCTCTCTGCCTGCCTCTCTGCCTACTTGTGATTTCTCTCTGTCAAATAAATAAATAAAATCTTTAAAAAAAAAAAAGAGTTTTTTAAATCATCTATAAAACCAAGTTCGTTATCTCAAAAAAAATCACTAGTATTTTACGTCCAAAAACAAAACAAAAACCTGCTTTCTTCTGCAATTTTGACATATGATATTCATGAGCGTCTTTTAAAAACATCTTTCTGGAGCCAAAAATGTGGCAACTCAATGCCAGGTCAAGATCTAACCAATATAAATGCCAGGTCAAGATCTAACCAATATAAATATTTACTGAAGTATTTAACTATCATAAATAGTTGGTTGCTCTTTCATAAACCATTTTTCTTTAAAAGTGTTGGAACTGTGATTACCCCTCTCCCCCTACAGATTATCTTAAGGGAAATCTCTAGCATAAGCACCATACTCTATCTAAACAAATCAGTCACAGATCTAAGAGGAAATGTTCCATGAAAAGAGGTGTACACTCCAGAGAGCTAGGAAATATCTATTTTACTTGATTCTTCATGGTAAATGATGTACTATGAAGAATCATCTCCCTTTGAACTCCAAAGAAATTGTAATAAATATTTATGGACTGATATGTCAATGAACTGTAAGAATAATGCACATAGGACCCATATCCCAAAACAGGTTGCTGTAAAGTTAAGGAGAAAGTCTGCTCCAGGTCAGAGTTTCAGAGTGCAGAGGGATATACTTTCCTTATGGTATGTCCTGGAAGCTAAGGCCCTCACAGGCTTCTCGTCTGTAGGTGGAGTCTACCCTGAGAGTCACCAGCTCACTCTACACCTATGATGGCCACATATTCCTAAAGGACTTGTCAAGATGGCCAGAAACTCTGTAGTAGGTGCTGTGTTAGACCAAGCATTACTTCAGATTATCCAGAAGTAAAGAGAGAAACATATAAGGCTATATTGTTGCCCAAACTACAACAATACTAAAATCTACTATTTATTGAGAGTATTCTCCACATCAGTCATGGTGCTACATCCTTCATTTATATTTGCTAATCTACTTCTCACATACTCTAATGAGGTAGGGACTATTATTTTCCTCAATGTGTAATAAAGGGAAGTGAGATCCAGAGAAGGTAACTCATGTGAAATTGCACAATGGGTAAGTGGTAGAACCAGCATCGGACCTAGGCAGTCTGGTTCCAGAATCCCTGCTCTTAAACTACTATACTACTTCTAACCATGGGAAGGAGAAAATAAGGCAAAAAAAAAAAAAAAGGCTGTGATGATTTTTAAATATGTTCTCAAATTATTTGATAGTCCTCCTTTCAAGAGGTAGAGCATAATTCTCTTGCCTTTTACTGTGGGGCTGGACCTAGTGACTGGCTTCAAACAAATAGAAAAAATAGAAGTAGTGGTGGCTGACAATAGGAACTAGATCATAAAGGCACCGTGGCTTCCTCCTTGCCCTCTCTCTAGGATCATCCACTCTGGGGGAATCCAGCTGTCACATTATGAGGGACATTCCAGCAGCCCTATATGGAGAAGATCAAATAGTGAGGCCAAGGTCTCTGGCCAACAGCCATGTGCATGAGTCATCTCAGGAGAAGATCTTCCAGCTCCAGTCAGGTCTTTAGCTGACTGCAGTCCTAGCTGACATCTGAGTGTAACTATGATAAGGAATGAGCCCTCCCCCTGCCCCAATGGCTCCTGAATTCCAGACCCACAGAAACTATGAGACAGGCAATGTTTGTGATTTTAAACCACTCGGTTTTGGGGTAATCTTTAATGTATCAATAGATACAGAACATTTCAGCAGAACCATATTTTCAGTATGAATTGTATTTAGGTAAGCTATAAATTGCATAATTACTTAATGATTTATTTTTATATATTCATTTACTTTTCAAAGATTTTATTTTTAAGTAATCTCTACTCTCAATGTGGGACTTAAACTTACAATCCAGATGAAGAAGCACATGCTCTATCAACTGAGCCAGCCAGGCACCCCTACTTAATGATTCTGAGTGTCTGTTTCTGCTTTGGAAGCAACAGCCATTTCGATTTTCGCAGAAGGGTGGAGTGACATATCCTTCAGGTTCCTTCAAAGGCATAATGAACTGAACTAACTTTTTTCTAAGATTCTACTCAACTTCACAAAAATAAACTAATATATGTTAAACATATATATAATGTACAAAGAGTATTCCCACCTTAGATTGTCACATATCTTTTGCTTTTTCTATTTTCTTATAAGTCAATAAGGAAACAATATATTCCAGCTCCAAAAATCTATCTATAAGAGCAAGCTATCTATGGGATTCCTGACAGTCTATTCAAGGTGCTAATCTGTCATTATTTATAGACCCTTAATTCCTTTCTGAGCAGCTGTCACTAAAAGACAACTTAGAAGTTCAAAACACTCTTTATTCAACTCAACTCCCTCCTGGAATTATTAGTCATGCTCCTCAAAGCTACGACTGTGATAAAAGCTAATGATGAACCAAGTCTCAAGAAGCCTGTGAAAAAGAGCTACCATTAAACACACCAAGATTAGCTGATGTTCACTGACTGATATATCTTTAAAGCCTTCATTCCTGATCATTCGGGTCTTTTATCAGGCTGAAAGCTCTCTGGGGGTGCTTCTTGCACCCAAGTTTTAGCTGTTCGTGGCTTTCAAGGCACCCCAGAGCTGTCATTTGGGAACTCATGTATGCTCAGAAGACAAATACTGGCTATTCTTGGGGTAGAAGGAAAAGGGAGAGAGCAGCAAGTTGGCTTCTAGTTTATAAGTATTTGATTCTCTGGCCACCCCATTCTCCTCTGGCCCAGGCTTTAGAAACGGCACTCTGGCCTCAAGCTGTCCCAACCAAACTCAAATTCTCCAAAGGAAGAAGAGCAGAGGCATGACCAAGACACATATCTGGCAGTGAGGGCCAGACTAGAGTCAGCCTAGAGTCTGAGAACAGGCAATACAGAGGGAGCAAACAGGGAAGGAAGTGGGAAAAGAGAAATGGGAGAAAATGAGCAACAATGAGGTGGTAGGAGAAATAAAGGGAGGGGGAAAAGCATGAAAGAAGAGAAAGAAGGGTAAGAGAGTTTCAGGGTAGGACATGAGAGCAAAAAGAGAGGGGATAAATATAGAGGCAGAGAAACAATGTCCCCTAAAGGAAAAGAGAGAGAGTGAGCAAAAAGTCAAGGCTTACCCCCAGGTTTCTGATTCCATAACCTGTGGAAACTGGTAATGCTATGAACAGTCCAGCAGAGGACAGGAGAAAGCACACCTGGCATACAGTGATGAGTTAAGCTTTATACATGTTGAGTCTGAGGTTCTGCAGAGTAACTAAGTAGAGATTCCAAAGAGACAGCTGGGATAGAAACTCAGGAGATAGGTGTGGCCCAGAAGTGAGTATGTGGGGGCCACTGAAGCCACAGAGAAGATAGTAGGAGGTCACACACAGAGAATGTATAAGGGAAGAAAAAGAAGGCTCAGGGCCAAAGCTGAGGGAACACTCATATTTGAGGGGCAGAGGGAGAAAGAAGAGCCCGTGTATGAGGCTAAGGACAGGAGCAGGTAGCCTAAGGCCAGCAAAAGCTGGGAGAGAGACTGGGGTGGGTAGATGAGTTAGTTGCCCTACTGTGAGGGGCAGTAGGAGAAGCGTGTCGTCGGAGTGCCAGGGTTCCATCAGGCTAAGAGAGCTGAGGAAGAACTCTGTGAAGACACAGGTGAGTTTGTTTATAATAGAAAAGGGTTCTAAAATGTACTCTCACCTCCCCTGTGCTCATATACTGCTCTGATCTTACCCTTCAGGCAAAACTTTCATCACACTGTGCTTCATGCCTGTGTCCTTGGCTTGAGAAGAGGACTGGGTATTTGTATTCTCCATGTTTAGTCAGAGCAGGGCCTGGCACCCAGCAGAAACTCAATAAATGCTTGGAGGTGTTCTGAAGGGCAACTGGGAAGTATGCATCAGTGTAAGTATTAAAATGTGCTATTACTCTTAACCTATTTCTAGGAATTTATCCATAGAGACTAATCAGAGCTATTTAGCTACACATATGGTTTTAATTTGCACATTTTAAAACCACCTACATATTCAACAATCAGAGCACTAAATAAAAACCACAAGACATCTCTACGACCATACTATGCATCCTTCAAATAGCTACACAGAGCAACAACACTGGATCAACAACACTGGATCAATACAGAACGTACATCCTCAGTACAACTGAAAGACTACTACAGGCACAAATCATCTGGAAGTAGAAAAACAAATATCAAATTCCAGCTGAGCTATCTTTTGAACTGCCACTGCAAACCTTTGTGGAAAGTGGGGAGTTTGGACAAAACACATGGAAAAGAGAAAAGAGGAACAGAGGGCCTAAACTTGAACTAAAATCACCACAGAAAGAGGCAGTCCACGCTAAGTACAAAAGCACTGAAAAAACACCTTGTCAGTGAGAACACCAGCTAGAGGCGAGGGGCTTACGTCCATGGGACTTGAGGGGCAGTCCCAAGAAAACACTGCTTCTGGGAAAAAATGGGTAAAAAGGGAAGGGAAAGGTGCCTTCTAGTGACCAGATGGTGAAGAAGAAAAGAGAGGAGAAAATTCAGATTCCTACAACACATATTAGAGCAAAACAATTTATGGGCATGCAATTTCTCCCTCTGATAACCTCCTCAAATAAAGAAGCCCCTGAGTGAAGGGGCGACACTTCACTGCATTTACAGATGAAAGTTTTCTCCAACTAGGAATCTTAAAAACGAACTCAAACTTCCAACCCGTTCCACAAAGTGAAGAGATGAAAGTAATTTACAACTATGCAAAACTATTATCAGAAGAAAACAAAAAAAGATCAAAACATTTCAGCTAATGAAAATGCACTCCACAAAATCAATCACAAGGAAACTTAAACACAACACTCCAAACTGAATTAAATATGCTTAAACAAGCATTTGAGGGATATGAAAAATTATTTTTAACAAGAAGTTCAGAACCTAAGAGAACAGAAATGGACAAAAGCAGGTAGAAGCAAAACAAAAATTATTGACTCAGGACAGAATGAAAGAAAAAGGCAAAATCATACCTGAAATAAAGACTAATTTCAAGGTGATCAAAGAATAGATTCAAATGAAAATTTAATAAAGGGCACTGACGAAAAGAAGCAAAGCCACCAAGAGAATGAAAATGAGGTAAGTAAAAGGGATCAGAAAAAATGTTGTTGGAACAGAGGGAAAGAAGATCCAACATAGAGACATACCCCGTTTTACTGTGTTTCACTTTATTTCACTTCACAGATGTTTTTTTTTCCACAAATTGAAGGTTTATGGCAAGTTCTACTTTAAGCAAGTCTATTGGTGCCATTTTTCTGACAGCATTTCATCATTGTGTCTCTGTCATTTTCTGATAATTCTTGCAATATTTCAAACTTTTTCATTATTATTTTACTTGTTATGGTGATCTGTGATCAGTCACCTTTGATGTCACCACTGTAATAATTGTGGGGCAACATGAACAGTTGCCCATATGGCATGGCAAATTTAACTGATAAATGTTGTATGTGTTCCAACTGCTCCACTGTTGGGCCATTTCCCCATCTCTCTCCCTGTCCTCAGGCCTCCCTGTTCCCTGAGATACAATAGTATTGAAATTAGGCCAACTAAAAACCCTACAATGACCTCTAAGTGTTCAAGAGAAAGAAGAGTTTCTCTCTCACTTTAAAATCAAAAGCTAGAATGATTAAGTTTCATGAGGAAGGCATCTCAAAAGCTAAGACAGACCAAAAGCTAGACCCTTGTGCCAAAGACTTAGCCAAGTTGTGAATGCAAAGGAAGAGTTCTTGAAGGAAATTAAAAATGCTACTCCAGTGAACACATGAATGATAAGAAAGCAAAACAACCTTATCACTGATATAAAGTCCAAGTGGTCTGGATAGAAGGTCAAACCAGACACAACACTCCCTTAAGCCAAAGCCTAATCCAGAGCAGGGCCCTAACTCTCTTCAATTCAAGAAAGGCTGAGAGAGGTAAGGAAGCTGCAGAAGAAAAGCTGGAAGCCAGCAGAGGTGGGTTAATGAGATTTAAGGAAAGAAGCCGTTTCCGTAACATGAAAGTGCAAGGGGAAGCAGCAGGTGTTGATGGAAAAGCTGCAACGAGTTCTCCAGGTCTAGCTCAGATAACCCATGACGGTGGCCACACTAAACAACAGATGTTTCCATGTAGGTAATACAGTCTTCTGTTGGAAGAAGACAGCATTTAGGATTTTCACAGCTAGAGAAGAGAAGTCAATGCCTGGCTTCAAAGCCTCAAAGGGCAGGGTGATTCTCTTGTTAGGGGCTAATGCAGCTGATGACCTGAAGGTGAAGCCAGTGCTCATTTACCATTCCAAGATCCTAGGGCCCTTAGGAATTATGCTAAACTTGTTCTGCCTGCGTTCTGTAAATGGAACAACAAAGCTTGGATGACAGCACATTTGTTTACAGCATGGTTTACTAAGTATGTCAAGCCCACTGTTGAGACCTACTTCTCAGAAAAAAAAGATTTTTTTTTTTCAAAGTGTAACTGCTCAATGACAATGTACCTGGTCATCCAAGAACCCTGAAGGAGATGAACAATGAGATTAACGTTTTCATGCCTGCTGACACAACATCTATTCTGCTGCCCATGGACCAGGGAGTAATTTTGACTTTCAAGCCTTATTTTTTAGGAAATACATTTTGTAAGACTACTGCTGCCATAGGTAGATCTGTGTCTGATAGACCTGAGCAAAGTAAATTAAAAACCTCCTTGGAGGATTCACCATTCTAGATGCCATGAGAACATTCATGATTCACGGGAAGAGGTCAAAAGAATAGCATTCACAGCAGTTTGGATGAAAGTTGATTCCAGCCCTCATGGATGACTTTGAGGGTCCAAGACTCCAGGGCAGGAAGTAGGTACGATGTGGGGGGAACAGCAAGAGAATTAGAATTAGAAGTTGGGCCTAAAGGGACGCCTGGGTGGCTCAGTTGGTTAAGCCGCTGCCTTTGGCTCAGGTCATGATCCCAGCGTCCTGGGATTGAGTCCCACATCGGGCTCCTTGTTCTGTGGGGAGCCTGCTTCTCCCTCTGCCTCTGCCTGCCACTCTGTCTGCCTGTGCTCGCTCTCTCTCTGACAAATAAATAAATAAAAAATCTTTAAAAAAAAAAAAAAGAAGAAGTTGGGCCTAAAGATGCTGCAATCTCATGATAAAACTTTAATGGATGAAGGAAGGGTTGCTTCTTATGGATGAGCAAAGAATGTGGTTTCTTGAGATAGAAACTAATCCTGCTGCAGATGCTGTGAAGATTGCTGAAATGACAACAAAGGGCTTAGCATATGACATAAACTTAGTTAATAAAACAGCAGCAGGGTGTGAGAGGACTGACTTCAATCCTGAAAGAAGTTCTAAGGGTAAAATGCTATCAAACAGCATCGCATGCCACAGAGGAGCTGTTTGTGAAGGGAAGATTCGATCAGTGTGGCAAATTTCACTGCTGTCTTAATTTTAAGAAACTCCCACAGCCACCCAACCTTCAGCAGCCGCCGCCCTGATCAATCAGCCGCCATCAACACTGAGGCAAGACCCTCCACCAGAAAAAAGATTACAACTCAAATGATGGCTAGCATATTTTATCAATAAAATATTTTTACTTATTTTTTAAAATATTTTTTTTAAATTTATTTATTTGAGAGAGAGAGCGTGCAGAGTATATGAAACCATGAGTGGTGGGGGGAAGGGTGGGGGGAGCTGCAGAAAGAGAGGGAGAAGCAGCCTCCCCGCTGAGCAGGGAGGTGGCCATGGGGCTGGACTCTCAGACCCTGGGATCATGACCCGAGCTGAAGGCAGACATTTAACTGACTAAGCCACTTAGGCACCACAGCGATGAAGTATTTTTATTTTTTTTTTTATTATTATTATTTTTAAAGATTTTATTTATTTATTTGACAGAGAGATCACAAGCAGGCAGAGAGGCAGGCAGAGAGAGAGGAGGAAGCAGGCTCCCTGCCGAGCAGAGAGCCCGATGCGGGGCTCGATCCCAGGACTCTGAGATCATGACCTGAGCCGAAGGCAGCGGCTTAACCCACTGAGCCACCCAGGCGCCCCCGATGAAGTATTTTTAAATTAAGGTATGTACATGGTTGTTTTAGACATAATGCTAGTGCACACTTAACTGACTCAGTACAGTGTAAGCGTAACTTTTATATGCACTGGGCAACCAAAAATTCATTTAACTCTTCTAAATTGTGATATTCACTTCAGTGCAGTGGTCTGGAACCAAACCCACAATACCTCTGAGGTATGCCTGTGCATAGATTTGGAGTCCCTGAGAAAGAAAAACAGAAAAATGGAACAGAGCTAAAATTTAAAACTATAATCCAATAAAGCTTTCCAGAAATAAAAGGCCTGAATTTACATATCAAAAGGGCATACTAATTACCTAGGGATATTGCCCTATAATGGTCAACTCTACGGCATATGCTAGTAAATGTATTAGACTTTAAATATAATGAAAAAATCCTCAGTGATGTCAGCAAGGGTAAGAATAGGATTATTCAGTGCTTATCCCCTCAGAAAAACATCTGAACAACAATCCATGAACAAAAATACCTTCACAAGAGCTGAGAATTCCAAGTGAAGGATTACAGTATCTGGCTGAAGCAGAGACATAAGAAAACATTCAATGAAGAGAATAGGAAGGGCAGTTTCACATTACCTATGTCATCCCAGTCTCAAGCCTGGGCAATACAGTGTGGAGAAAGATACCCTTTGTTGTGGGGTAGGGTGAGTGAAGTAAACACCCAACTTTATCACAGCACTAGACCTGCGCCTGTGGCCCCACCTGTAGAACCCAGCACTGGACTAGGCCCATGAACTTGGGCCCAGGCTTCAGGCCCATCCCAGGGCCAGACAGGCCACTGTAGCCCCAGCTTCCAGGCTGGCCCCTGTGGACCCAGGATCTAGGCCCGACACAGCAGTCCCAGGCACCAAGCCCATTCTGGAGACCCAGATTCAGACCCATCCTAGGGTGCTCAGGCACCAGACCTACCTACCCACTAACCTAGGCATCTGGCCAGTGTGCCCGACTCCAGCAGCAAGCTCCTATACAGACCCCCATTAGTCAGCCTGCCCAGAATCTCTGACCAGGTACACTGGTAGAGGGCTTTCCCTGTCAAAGCCAGGAAAAACACAGGAAAAAATGACTAATTCTTCAAATGCACAGACATCAATGCAAAGGGTCATGAATAATCAGAAAACACGACAACATCAAAATAACAAGATAAAGTACCAATAATTGACCCTAAAGAAATGGAGAATTATGAACTGACTGGAAAAGAACTCAAAATAATCATTACTTTAAACATAAATGGATTAAAGTCTACAATGAAAAGACAGACTGCATGGATAGAAAGAAAGATTCAACTATCTGCTGCCTACAAGAGACTTGCTTTAGCTTTAAGGGTGAGAGTGAAGGTAGATATTCCATGCAAATGGAAACTAAGAGTGCCAAAATGTATCAAATAGACTTTAAGTCAAAAACTGTCACAAGAGACAAAGACCACCATATAATGATAAAGGAATAAATTCATCAAGAAGATATAACAACTGTAAATATACGCACACCCAACATTAGAACATCTAAATATATAAAGCAAATAATAACAGAACTGGAAAGAGAAATAGATAGTAATACAGTAAGAGTAGAGGACTTCAATATCTCACTTTCAACAATGATCGATCATCGTGACAGGTATCAGTAAGAGAGCAGAGAATAGTTACAACACCGTAGACCAAATGGTCCACATATACGTATACAGAACATTCTATCCAGCAGAATACACATTCTTTGCAAAGTGCACATGGAACATTCTCCAGATTAGATAATAAGTTAGGTCACAAAACAAGTCTTAAAAATTTAAGAAGACTACAATCATATTAAGTATCTTTTTTGACCACAATGGTATGAAACTAGAAACTAGCAACTTTTACAAAAGTAAAATTGGAAAATTAGAAACCAAAATGGAAATCAAAAAATATCTTGAGTCAAATGACAATGGAAACACAACATACCAAAACTTATGGGACACAGCAAAAGCAGTTCTAAAAGAGAAGTTTATAGCAATAATGCTTATATTACAAAAGAAGATCTCGAATAAACAACCTAACTTCATGGAACCAGAAAAAGAACAAACTAAGGCCAAAGTAAGCAGTAGGAAGGAAATAATAAAGATCAGAGCAGAAATAAATGAAATAGAGACTAGAAAGGTAACACAAAAGATCAATGAAATGAAGAGTTTGTTTTCTGCAAAGATAAAATTGACAAGCTTTTAGACAGACTAAGGGAATAAAAAAGGAAACCTCAAATAAATAATATTATAAATGAACAAAGAGAAAGCACAATTGGTATAATAGAAAGATAGAGGATCATAAGAAACCATGAACATTTATGTGCCAGCAAATTTGATAACCTAGAAATAATGGATAAATTCCTAGAATACTATTCACCAGGACTGAATTATATAGAAATAGAAAAATCTCAACAGACCAATAATGAGCAAAGAGAATGAATCAGTAATCAAGAACCTCCCAAAAAAAGAAAAGACCGGACTTGATGGCTTGGCTGGCAAATTCTACCGAACATTTAAAGGATAACAATACCTCTCAAATTTGTCCAAAAAACTGAACAGGAGGGAATACTTCCAAATTCATTTTATGAGGCCAGCATCATGCTGACACTAAAGCCAAGAAAGGAAACTGCAATAAAAGAAAATTACAGGCCAAAATCCCTCATGAACACAGATGTATAAATACTCAACAAAATACTAGCAAGGCAAATTCAACAGCAAAAGTGGGACTTACCTTTAGGATGAAAGAATGGTACAACAGATGCAAATCAATAAATGTGATATTAAGAAAATGAAGCATAAAAATTGTATGATAATCTCAATAGATGCAGAAAAGCATCTGACAAAATTCAAAAGCTTTTCATGATAAAAACTCTCAACAAATTAGGTATAGAAGAAATGTATCTCAAATAATAAAGGCAATATATGACAAGCCCACAGTTAACATCATACTCAATGGTGAAAGCTGAAAGCTTTTCCTCTAATATGAGGAAGAAGACAAAGATGCCCCTTCTTACCACTTCTATTTACTAGAGTACTAGGAAAAGCCAGAGCAATTAGGAAAGAAAAAAAAATAAAAGGCATCCAAGTCAGAAAGGAAGAAGCAAAATGGTCTATGTTTGCAAACGACATGGTCTTATATATTAAAAAAAAATTAGAGACTCTACCAAAAACCTGTTAAAACTAATAAATGAATTCAGTAAGGATGTAAGATATAAATTCAACATACAAAAATCTGTTGCATTTCTATACACTAACAACAAACTATCTGAAAAAGAAATTTTTTTAAAAATCCCATTTGTAATAGCATAAAAAAACTCGGTATAATTTTAACCAAGGGGATGAAAGATCTACAATTATAAATCTATAATTTATAAAAATTATAAAACACTGATGAAAGAAATAAAGACACAAATAAATGGAAAGATATCCTATGTCTGTGGATTGGAAGAATACTGTTAAAATGTCCATACTACTCAAAGCTATCTACAAGATTCAATGCAATTCCTACCAAAATTCCAATGGCATTTTTTTTTTTTTACAGAAATAGAAAAAAAAATTCTAAAACTTATAAGGAACCTTAAGAAGACCCCAAATAGCCAAAGCAATCCTGAGCAAAACGAACAAAGCTAGAGTTTTTTATTTCAAAATGTACTTCAAAGCTACAGTAATCAAAACATCATGGTATGAAAACAAAAACAAAACATCAGCATGGTATAGTCATATAAATAGACACATAGACCAAAGTATCAGAATAGTGAGTGAGTCCAGAAATAAAGCCATATACATATGGTCAAGTGATCTTTGAAAAAGGTGCCAAGAACACACAATGGGGAAAGGATTCAGTAACAGTGTTGAGAAAATTGGATAGCCACATGCAGAAGAATGAAACTGGACCTCTATCTCACACTATACACAAAAATCAACTCATAATTAATTAAAGACTCAAATGTAAGATCCAAAACTATAAAGCTACTAGAAGAAAACATAGGGAAAAAGCTCCTTCACATTGATATGGACAATTATTTTTTGGATACTTTTTAGTTCCATGCAATCCCATTTGTCTATATTTTGTCACCTGTACTAAAAAGCTTCTGCATAACAAAGGAAACAATCAACAGAATGATGAGACAACCTATGAAATAAGACAATATATTTGTAAATCATACATTTGATAAGGGGTTAAGAACCAAAATATATAAGGAACTCAAACAATTCAATACCAAGAAAACAAGTACACAATTAGAAAATGGGCATCATGTCACTTATAGGAGGAATCTAAAACAGTTGAACTCATATAAGCGGAAAATAGAATGACAGTTGCCAAGAGCTGGGGAGATGGGGGAAATGGGGAGATATTGGTGAAAAGGTACAAAGTTTCAGATATGCAGGATGAATAAGTTCTGGAGAACTAACGTACAGCATGGTGCCTATAGTTAATAATACTATATTGTACAATTGAAATTTTCTAAGTAGATCTGAGTAGATTTTAAATGTTTTGCTACCAAAAAAACTATGTGAAATGATTAATTAGCTTAATTGTAGTAATCATTTAACAGTATATGAATATATTAAACCCTCATACTGTATACTGTAAACATATACCATTTTTATTTGTCAATTATACATTAATAAGAGTGAGAAAAAAAATTCTTAAGGCTTTCAGGGAAAAAGACCAAATAACTTAAAAGAGCAAAATAATTAGTTGGCATCAGACGACTCAAGAGAAACATACAGGCAAGGCAATAATGGAGCAGCATTTTTAAGAAATCCAAGAGAAGAAAATTGTGAACTGGTGATTTTACATCTAAACGGGTCCTCCAAATATCAAGGCTACAGAAAAAGTCTTAAGCATGTACAAGCTAGAGGAATACTGTGCCCACAAGCCTTTCTTGAGAAGCTACTTTTTGGGAAGGGCAATCTGACACCGGCCCTGAGCGTTCCTGCACATTTCTGTTGGGTAAGCCAAAAAGGAAAGGCTCTGAAGACTTTCTACCCAGGTCGCTTCTTACGTTCTTGTCTGCATGGAGTACCTGTGAGGAGTAAGGAAGCATCTACTCAAAAGCAAAGAGCAAGCTGCTTCCACTCACTATGAAAACAGTAAATTCCCAAGCTCCATGTTCCTCCACTGCGTGCTCTTCATAGCCACTGGTCACAAACAAGCCTCCTGGCTTACGAGTGGGGTGCTAACTGAGACAGCCCTCACAGTCCCTGACACTGCTAGAGCTGAGTTTCCTCCAACTAAAAGGTGATAGGACAATGAGTATTTAGCATATTTAAGAACAGATAAGACCAAGACAAAGGGGAAGACAAGGCAGAAGAAATATAGATATATATCCCATGTTTAGACAAAGCAAAAATAATGTAATTTAAAAAGCTGGGAGAAGAAAGGAGTGGGAAAGATGGAAAGACAGGGGCCAGAGGCAGGGGGCAAGACACAGCTTTAGAAATTGAGAAACGAGGTCACAGAAGTGTAAATAAGAAAACAGAGAACGAGGGGCACGTGGGTGGCTCAGTCAGTTACGTCAGTTAAGCAGCTGCCTTCAGTTCAGGTCATGATCATGGGATCTAGTCCCTCACCGGGCTACTTGCTCAGCAAGGAGCCTGCTTGTTCCTCTGCTGCTCTGCCTGCCACTCCCCCTGCTCGTGCTCTCTCTCTGTCTTTCCGGCAAATAAATAAAATCTTAAAAAAAAAAAAAAAAAGAAAGAAAACAGAGAACGAAGGGCCTTTAAAAAGGTATAAACACAGGGGCACCTGGGTGACTCAGTCAGTTAAGCAGATGACTCTTGATTTCAGCTCAGGTCATGATCTCAGGGTCATAAGATGGAGCCCCACATCAGGCTCTGTGCTGAGCATGGAGCCCGCTTAAGCTTCTCTCTCCCTCTACCTTCTGCTCATATGCTCTCTCTCTCTCTGTCAAATAAAGAAATCTTAAAAAAAAAAAAAAGGTATAAATGCAAAGGTAACCATTACAACAAAACCTTCTAAATACTAAAGCAAATAAAAGAACAAAAACAAAGCAAACACATCATGTAGGTAAACATAGCAAATATTACATGAGATATGTGGCAATCATAACTTCAGTGTGACAGAGTAAGTCCAAATATCTCTCATAACAGTAACTTATCAAAGGAAAGAGATTTTCAGACCGGCTCACAAAACAAGACTCAACCTCTGATTAATACAAAATGATACAGAAAGGCTGCAAAAGAAGACATTTTTTAGTGCTAAAGGTCACAATTCATAATGAAGATTTAACAATTACATGCATCAGAGGTAGTTTAGCAAAGGTAGTTGCTAAAGCAGAAGCTATAGGAGAAAGAAGGAAAATCAGAAACACATTAATAATTAGAGGTTTTAATATTCTCAATCTCAGAGCAAAACAGATCATGTAGACAAAGAATAAGGATACAGAAGATCTAAAAAGAAAAAATTCCCAAGTGACCTTATGTATAAATACTGAATTTTACACCTTGATAGTAAATATGAAGTAGGAAGAGTGTATTTCTTCAAAATTGGTTGTGGAGAAAAACTGATCTGGCAATTATTTTATTTTATTTTTTTTATTAAGTAAAGAACATCATGAATGTCAAACTGGAAGTCCTAGCTATTGCAGTTAAGAAAAACCAACAAACCCTGTAAAGTATACAGATTGGAAATGAAGAAATAAAATTGTTTTCATTCACAGATGACATGACTGTCTATGCAAAAATTCCCCAAAAATCTATAAAATCACTCCTGGAACAAATAAAAAAACATAGCGAGGTTGCAGGGTACGAGGCTAATATAGGAAAGTCCACTGCTTTCATACATACTAGCAGTGAACAACTGTAATTTGAATTTAAAAGGGCCATTTATAATAACATCAAAAAAAGGAAATACTTAGGTATAAATCTAACAAAACAATTTGTATGCAGAAAGCTACAAAACAATGATGAAAGAAATCAAAGAAAAACTAAATAAATGAAGAGGTATTCCCTATTTGTGAGCCAAAAGACTCAATATTCTTAAGATCTCAGTTCTTTCCAACTTGATCTACAGATTCAACACAATCTCATACAAATTCTCAGGAATCTATTTTATAGAAATTAACATACTGATTCTAAAGTTTACATAGAAAAGTAAAAGACCCATACAATACTGAAGAAAGAACAAAGCTGGAGGAATTATACTACTGAATTTCAAGATTTACTATAATCAAGACAGTGTGCTATAGACAAAATAATAAGACGCAGATCAAGAGAATACAACAGAAGGGTGCCTGCGTGGCTCAGTAGGTTAAAGCCTCTGCCATCGGCTCAGGTCATGATCCCAGAGTCCTGGGATCGAGCCCTACATCGGGCTCTCTGCTCAGCAGGGAGCCTGCTTCCTCCTCTCTCTCTGCCTGACTCCCTGCCTACTTGTGATCTCTCTCTGTCAAATAAGTAAATTAAATCTTAAAAAAAAAAAAAAGAGAGAATACAACAGAGAGCCCAGAAATAGACCAATACAAATACAATCAACTAATATTTGACAAGAACCTGGACATAGACTAGGTGTCTTTTACAAAAATTAACTCAAAACAGATCATAGACTTATCTGTAAAATGCAAAACTATAAAATGTCTCGAAGAAAACCTACATGAACTTGGGTTTGGTGATGAATTTTTAGATACAACATCAAAAGCAAGATCTATGAAAACACAACAGTAGTTAAGCTAGACTTTATTAAAATTAAAAACCTGTGGAGTGCCTGGGTGGCTCTGCCTTCAGCTCAGGTCATGGTCCTGGAGTCATGGGTTCGGTCCCCACATTGGGCTCTCCGCTCAGTGGAGAGCCTGCCTCTCCCTCTCCCTTTGCCTACCATTCCCCCTCCTCACTCTCTCTCTTTCTCTCAGTCGAATAAATACATACAAATATTTAAAATTTAATAAATAAATAGAATTAAAAACTTGTGCTTTGTGAAAGACTCTATTAAGAGAATGAAGAAAAAAGTCACAGACTGGGAGAAAATATTTGCTAAATATATATCTACATATGTACCCAAAATATAATAATGCTTTTTTTTTTTTAAGATTTTATTTATTCACTTGACTGACAGAGCACTAGCAGGCAGAGCAGCCGGCAAAGGGAGAGGGAGGAGCAGGCTCCCTGCTGAGTGGAGAGCCTGACATTCCAGGACCAGAGGATCATGACCGGAGCTGAAGGTAGACACTTAACTGAGCCACCCAGGCACCCCTATAGTAAGAGTTCTTAAATCTCAACAAGAAAACAGATGACCCAATTACAAAATGGGCAAAAGATCTGAATAGATACCTCATCAAAAAACACACATAGATCGTAAATAATATGAAAAGATATGCAACATCATTTGTCATTCAAGAAATGAATATTAAAACAAAAGATACCATTACATACATATTGGAATAGCTAAAACCCACAATACTAATTGCAGATTAGTAATGATGCAGAGCAATGGGCACTTTCATTACTGATGGGAATGTTAAGTGGCACTGCCATTCTGGAAGACAATTTGGCAGATTCCTACAGAGTTAAACACAGTCCTATGACACAATCTACTGATTTGAAAACGCAAAAATTATTTTTTTGTGTGTACATGATACCAGCACATGAATATTTACAGCATCTTTATTCATAATCATTCCAAATTGGAAGCAACCAAGATGTTCTTCAATAAATGAACGGATAAACAAACCTGTACATCCATACAACGGAATACTATTCAGAGATCAAAAGGAATGAGCTATTAAGCCATACAAAGACATGGATAAATCTTAAATGCAGATTGTTAAAAGAACATAGTGAGAAAGAAACTATTATTGACAGAAAAAAATTACTGGAAAGACATTTGCCATGAATGGAGAAGAAAACAATCCTCTCTCAGGAAAGCTGTACAGAGCTATAAAAAAAAGACATACCACTTTCATACAAATATTCCTAAGTATTCTTGTTCCATTTATTATTTATTTAGCCATTCAACGCCTGCCACAGAGTCATAAATCAAATAATTCTTTTGCTAAAGAGAACTCAAACTTTCCCCTTTTGGCTCAATGGAATTTACTCAACTCAGTCACTAGATGGTGTTTCCAGTTTCCTTGAACTAAACTTGCTTTTGAAGCTAAGAACATAAATGAAAGGTTTATCGACTTTAGACTGTCTCAAGCCATCTCACCAAAGAACTTCTGAGAAAAAAATTCTTCTTTTGGCCTGGCTTTTAATGAAGCAAATTAAGCTTATTTTTAATTTTAAAGATACTATGGGGGGCGCCTGGGTGGCTCAGTGGGTTGAGCTGCTGCCTCCGGCTCAGGTCATGATCTCAGGGTCCTGGGATCGAATCCCGCATTGGACTCTTTGCTCAGCAGGGAGCCTGCTTCCCTATCTCTCTCTCTCTCTGCCTGCCTCTCCGTCTACTTGTGATCTCTCTCCATCGAGTAAATGAATAAAATCTTAAAAAAAAAAAAAAGATACTATGGTGCCTTAAAAATATATATTTATATGATAATTTCCTTCAGGGTAATGAAGAAAGTTTCAGTTTTTCATTACCTCTGATATCCAGAAAAACATCCATTTCTCTTTTTTTCTGGTACTTGATCATTCCTCAGTTTTAGCTATTGATTCATTACTATCTATTTTTATTAGAAGTCCTCCAGAAGATCTGCCAAGAGAAAAATCTCCTAACTGATACAAGGGTACCATCTAGTGATAACTATGGGTAAATGCATACCATAGAAAATGTGTGTGCTCATCTCCTATTTCAATTCTGCTTCAAGATGTGGCTTTCAAAATGCATCGAGCGGAAAAATTCCTGAAACTACAGTGCTTGAAACAGTACTGTTTAAATAGTTTCCTAATACTAATACATAGGTACATTGAAAGATCTAGCCTACCCTTCTTTTCTATCACTACTCAGATAACTGAAATTCATCTCTGAAGCTACATTAGTTTCATGGAATGTCAGAACATCAAGTTACAGGGAATGTTAGAAATAATCTGTTACCTAGTTCAACCCCTAGTTTTCAGATGTGAAAACTAAAGTCTAAAGAGAGGACACCTGACTTGCCACAAAACTAGTAGAGTTTCCAGTAGGCCTGGTTTGCCTTAGCCTGGTTCCTGAAGGACCGGATGCTACAATATTATCTTCCAGAGAAGATACTTTAAATATCTCAGTAACAGGTTTCTATTCAAACCTAACCCCTAGTTGTTCCTACAAGGATGGCAGAGGGTAAAATTCCCCAATCAGGGCTCTCTTCATGGCTTTCCCTTCTGAACCCTGACAGGGCACAGAAGCCCTCAGAGATCAAGTTTTGCCTACCGATCATCAAGGCAGGAGCTGCTACAGCTCACTGAGTGCTGGCCACATGCCAGGCAGTGCATGTGAGCTCTGGATTAAGTCTCCCACCTGCCCTGCCTCAGGCACTTTGGTCTCCTAATGAACACGCTCTATTTCTCCTTTCCCTTCATCTCGGTACATTCACACGGAGCAAGGAACAACAGACGGAGCTGGGTGTTCCAGGCAGAGACTGCACGTACAAAATTATGGAGGTGTGAAAACACAAAGTTTATTCAGAGAACAAGTGTTTTAGCTTTGGGCACCAGGAGTAGAAGTTGCAGGTGCTAAAACTATCTGTCCTTCCTTCACTTCCTCTCTGGAGGGGACGAGGCAAAATTTGATCAGGAGGCAACAGAATGAATGAAGAGCCAAGGCAGAAGGAGACCAAGCTAGGCTGGTGTGTAGGGCTTGACTGATGTGGGAAAGATTATGGTTTGACCATGGCCATATGGTCTTCATATAGGCTCTGGATGTTAGGACATTGAGAAATGACTGTACCTAACAAGTGACAAAGGCAGAATTGCGAAGATGTGAGGGTTGACTTTGGCAACCTCCTATCCCGGTCTCTAACCCTCCTGCTGCTCCACAGAACTCTCCGAGGGGCGGGGGGGTGCCTTAGAAGCCTCCAGGCAGGGGAGATAGGATAGCCTGCTGGGAAAGGTTAAGTCCATTTTCCCCACCTCTAAAGGGCTCCTTCTCCCCTTTGCTACTGCCACCATGAAACATGCCTTCAGGCAGTTTAGTGAATCTGAACCTGAATCTAATTCTGAAATATTTTTATTCACTTTTGTGAGGGCATCAGAAAAATGGGCTGGAGAGGGGTGGGGGGTTCCCAAGGTTGAGCACAGAAAGAACAGGGTAGAAGACAGCAACTGTGTGACTGTGTCACCTCCCAGTAACAAAAGGGGAGGTAGATGACAGGATCTAGAGTTTGTACTTTGGGGATCTGGGTATTTTTATACTGTTTGTATTTTGATACGCATTCCCTTTCTTTTCTTCTTCGCTATTTGATGAAGTTCATTTAAAAAAATGTCAACTAGGGGGTGCCTGGGTGGCTCAGTGGGTTAAGCCTCTGCCTTCGGCTCAGGTCATGATCTCAGGCTCCTGGGATTGAGTCCGCATTGGGCTCTCTGCTTGGCAGGGAGCCTGCTTCCTCCTCTCTCTCTCTGCCTGACTCTCTGCCTCCTTGTGATCTCTCTCTGTCAAATAAATAAAATCTTAAAAAAAAATGTCAACTAACCTAAGTGGAACCAAAGAAAGCAGTTTTTATTCACAGCCATACCCCTGTGGACTGGGCAGGTATAGGGATGGGAAGGAAATTCCAGGTATGCGAATCCAGAGGAATTATCCTTCCCCTCCAGGATGCTTTCTTTCCAAAATTCTCTTCCACTATAATAATATGGAGGGTTCTGGGTCTGGTTTTAATAATATGTGGTGACAGTTCCCCCTCACTATACTGCACTGTAAGTAACCGCTAAAAGTTTGACCCTGTCAAAGTGGGGGGGGGGGGGTAGAAGTGTTATAGTTTAACGAGGATTTAATTCACTCTAATTGGTGGAAGGGAAAAGATTTCTAATAGGAGATGTGGTCTTTGGTGCTCATCTCCCCAGTAGCTGCTCCTTTTCCTCCCTGGCACCACTTGTTACCTAATAAAGTCAGGTGTGAAGCCACATCCTACCTACTAAATATTAATACAATTGCAAATTTCTTAAAATTCACTTTTTAAAAATAAGTAAATAAAAGAAAAAGTGTCATTAGTTTGAGAGAGGAGTGCAAGCTGGCCCATACAGTAAATATTTGAAATCACAGATCCAGAATATCTTAGTAAAAAGGCTCTGTCCTTGTCTGTTGAGGTTATCAAAGTGCTAATACTCAACATTAGACATAATACCCTCTGGGCTATGACTGAGTTTGTTTTACACTTTTCAATCAGAAGACAACTTCCAAAGTTATTGATATTGAAAGTATAATTTCTGACATGAAGGTTAAAACCAGTGCACCATGTCTCACCAAGAGTATCTTCAGCTCCAGTCCCTCTACCTTTACTTTCCATCCCAACAAAAAAGGAGAAGCACCCGCCAGAGTTAGCTGAGAGCCCACCCCATGTCCCATATACCTCTTCCACATCTAATCTGAAGCACAACATGGGAAAACAGGTAATGACTTCCTTCAGCACAAACTGGCCCACATGAATAAAGAAACCAGAACTATTCTCTATGGCCTTATAAAAGACAGGTCTCAAGTGGTTTTTTGTTGTTGTTGTTGTTCTTTTTAATTTCTCATTTCCAAAAAGAAAAATGTTGCATAAACATAAAGCACTACAGACCTTGGGTTGAGGGCTGCAACCACAACTTTTAAGAAATACCTGTCTCAGAGAAAAGCAAATACTGCATTATCTCACTCATATATGGATTCTGAAAAAAAGAAACCCCAAACCAAACCCACAGATAGAGGACAGACTGGTGGTGGCCAGAGAGTGGGGGTGGAGGAAATGGGTGAAGGCAGTCAAGAGACGCAAACTTCCAGTCAGAAGATAAGTAAGTCCTGGAAAAGTAATGTATACCATGGTAACTATAGTTAGTACTGTATTTTATATTTGAAAATTACTAAGAGAGTCATCTTAAAAGTTCTCATCACAAGAAAAAGAGCTTATAACTATGTGAGGTTATGGGCATGAACTAAATTTATTGCGGTCATCGTTTGGCAATGTATACATTTATCAAATCATTATGTTGTACATCTAAAACAAATACAGTGTTAGATATCAATTATATCCTACTTAAAAAAAGAATACATCCCCAATACATGTTCAAAACCACCCCCCCAACCCCAAAAAAGAACTCTTGTTTCTACATTACCAATGGAGAACAAACCACCAACTCTGAAATAATTGGGGCATGGGAAACCTTTTGCATGGACAGAAGGCTTGACTTCTCACAGAAATGAGCCCCTCAGACAGAATTTTTACTTATTGTTTCTGGAAGCTATGTTTACCCGGTTGCACTGTCACAACTATGAACTAGAAGCAGCTCTAACTTACACTAGGAATAAGTGGTCCTGAAGCACTCACTTACATAGAAATTTTAATTTAAGAAAACTAAGAATATGGAAAAGTTATGCTTATATAAATATTAAATATCACATTATGGACAGTAACTCAATGTTGCTTTAGTTAATAATCACAGATCCCATTTTGGGGGGGCAGTTTTCAGCATTGCCATGTTTTAGGCACTATGCTAAGTATTTCTCATGCATGTCCCTTTCATTTGCACAATGACCCTATGAGGTGGGCACCATCCCCCTCTAGTTGATGAAGAAACAAGGTGCAGAGCAACTGAGTCACTTCCTGAAGTCACACCACTAATAATTAACCAGGTCTGACGAAGGTCCAGACTTTTCACCTATAGTGCATAAACTAAACAGTATGTAAAATCGGGCTCCAAAACAAGTTTTTTGTTTTGTTTTGTTTAAGATTTTATTTATTTATTTGACAGAGACACTGAGAGAGGGAACACAAGCAGGGCGAGGAGAGGGAGAAACAGGCTCCCCTCTGGGCAGGGAGCCCAATGCGGGGCTCGATCCTAGGACCCTGGGATTATGATCTGAGCCGAAGGCAGATGCTTAATGACTGAGCCACCTAGGCGCCCCATTCTTATTTTTTAAAAGAACTGAAAGCACTTTGAAACAACTGTTGGAAAACGTCACCAGGATTTGGTAAGATTATGATCAAATGTTCACTGAGCTCCCAGTAGGCACCCTGTATTGCTAGATTCTGGGATACAGAAATCAGTAAGAAATAGTTCTCATTTCTCAAAAAATTCAGTGATGTTGGTGGGGGACACAGGTACAGTGATAGACCATAATACATGACAGAAAGTATAACAACAGGGAGATATAGGATATTACAGAAAGATGAGGAATGGTACTTAATCTAGCCAGCGTGTGGCAGGAAGTTTACTGGAGGAAGAATGGTGAAGAGTTGCCAGCCGAAGAGGGTGGGCTGCTCATCCCAGACAGAGAGCAGAACCTGGCATGGACTAGAGGCAGGAAGTAGGGCAATAGTACGGTAACAGGCGAGACTTGCAAAAAGGTCTGGGTGGTTGAAGCACGGAGTGAGAGGCAAGGTACAGGTAAGGCTGGGGAGGCGGGCAGGGTCCAAATCATGAAGAAGTTGAAATGAGTGAAGGGTTTTAAGCAGGGAAACAAGCTCAGAATTATCCTTTAGGGGCACCTGGGTGGCTCAGTGGGTTAAGCCTCTGCCTTCGGCTCACATTATCTCAGGGTCCTGGGATCGAGCTCCACATCAAGCTTTCTACTCCGCAGGGAGCCTTCTTCCCCCTCTCTCTCTGCCTGCCTTTTTGCCTACTTGTCATCTCTCTCTCTCTGTCAAATGAATAAGTAAAATCTTTAAAAGAAAAAAAAAAGAATTATCCTTTAACTAAATTAAATCCCTCACGGGCTATGTGAAGTATGGGCTTAGAGTCACACAGCCCAAGGTTCAACTCCTGGCTCTACAGCTTATTAACTGTGAACTTTGGCAAGATACAAAACCTTCTAAGGGGGTGCCTGGGTGGCTCAATTGGTTAAGCATCTGCCTTCAGCTCAGGTTGTGATCTCAGGGTCCTGGGATTGAGCTCACTGGGGAGTCTGCTTCTCCTTCTCCCTCTCCCCACTGCTTGTGCTTGTGTTCTCTCTCTCAAATAAATAAATAAAATCTTAAAAAAAAATTAAACCTCTAAGCTTTAGTCTTGTCACCTGTAAAATGGGGTGGGGGGTAAATGAGGTAACAAATATAAAGCACTGGAATACAGTAAATGCTCCATAAAGGGGAGCTATTATTATCGCTGATAATATTAAAAGACTAGAAGTTCAGGGAGACCCATAAGGGAGCCTAGATGAGGCACACTGAGGCCCTGAATAGCAATGAAAAAAACTGGACAATCTCAAACAGATGCAGGAAACAGAAATGATAAAATGTGATGACCACCTGGCTACGGGAGTAAGGGTGTGAGGGGAGGAAGAGTGGTCAGTGAGCTCTAGGTCTAGGTTGGGTGACTAAAGGCCGGTGCCTGGTGGTGCCCCTGACAAAGAGAGTTAGGGAGGCAGAACAAGCCTGAGAATCTGACTCATATGGAGGAGGAAGTGTGTGTTTGGAAGTAGATAGCCAGCAGGCAAAGGGATGATCCGGAGTCTAGGGTGCAGAGGAGGCTTGGAGCTAAAAGAAGGGGGTGTCACAAGTATCTCACAGCATGGGAAGAGAAGAGATCACCCACAGAGGGCATATTCAGTCAGAAGAGCAGTTAGGCCAGGCTCTCGGAAAACCCACAGTGAAGAGTCAAGGAGAGAAAGAAAAGCCCCCAAAGAAAGAAGAGAACCACAAAGTACAAGAAGAGCCACAACAGTTCAGTGTAATGGAAACTGAAGGAGCAGGACCTAATGGAGGGAGTCATCAGTAGTGCCCATGTAGTCGAGAAGTTCAGTAAGTTCCAAACATCCTCAGAATTTAGCAGAAACTGTTGCTGATTTTAGACCAAAGGGCACTTTTACTAGGACAAGGAGATACAATTGCTGGTCTAAGGTATTAACGGGAGTGAGGAAGTGGAAAGCGTCCACCGCAAATCTGGTAAAAGGGATAGAGAGGAATTAAGTAGTGGTAAGAGAGGAATGTAGGGTCAAAGATTAGGTTACAAATTATTTTTAGGATGGCGTACCCTGAGCATTTTGTGAGAAGGAAAAGGTGGATGACAGAGAGTGATGATGTGGGAGAGAGAATCACTGACAGAGCAAGGTCCTTGAGGAATTAAAAAGGAATTTTTAAGTATCCACTATGTGTCCAGGCACCATGCTAGGTCCTGGGGACACTTGTCCACAAACTATCAGAGCGGAGTGTGGCATGAACACCAGTCTGGAGCGCATCTGTCCAGAGGAGCTCAGAAGGGGGCCCATCTGACTGGGGCTTTCCTAAACCCAAGCTTGTGCCTGCTCACCTTTCTACTCTCATTGTCCAACCCCGTGGCTGGCACCAACCTGCCAGGCATTCGGTAATGTTCCTGATATGAATGAATACATAGACTGGTCAGAAACTTTATTTCTAGGGGCAGAAATTTTATAAAGAGGTATGAAAATACATTCTAAGAAAAAGGAAATTGGAGCACTAAAATATAATAAAACATGAATTAAAATGTAGCACACATGCTCAGAAAACATGCATCTACAGACAGCTGAAGGTTAGGAGAATGGGGAGAATGGAGCACAAGGTTTAATCACATGGAAAAGGCCTGAAATGGTTCTAGGACTCTCTCTGGCCAAATGTACCCCCTAATCTGCAAGCTTATGCTTAAAATTTATTTAACCATCTAAGAAGGGACAAAACTGTTCATCTCAAAATTGCAGATAAAGGATTAAAAAGGAAACGTGTGTGAAATGATACATCAGCTAAAACCACTTTACTGGTTATGTGACACAGCCCAGGTTCCATAACCTCTGAGAAAACAGACCGTGTGGCAGATGAGATCCCAAGCCCTTTTCAAATCTCTTGCTCAAAGGTTCTAAAGCAGTGCTTCTTAGCCTTTTGGGGATCACATACTCCTGTGGGAACCTAATGAAAGCTACATATTCTACCCAGCCACCCCTCAAATAAATATAGATACAAGCACACAAAATTCCGCAAATCATGAGAAACCCCTGACTGTAGACCTTCTTCCTAGCAGGAAATAAGCCGAGGTGCAGCTGTTTACAATGAAGATGCTTTGTCTTCCTTAAAATTAATGGAACCAGGTATCAGAGTGACCCTGCAAGACCTACAGGGGGTAGTTTGCTGCGTGTTCACCTATGTGTCCTTCTGAACCAAGCCTCCTCATCTCTGAACTCCACAGTGCCAAGCGCTGTGCCCTGAATATAGTAAGTACCCACTTAATTTGTGAATTAAGTCGAAAGAATCAAACATGGTTCTGGCGTTTTCAGACATTTGGTGCTTCCTGAGGTCAACTGCAAATCTTCCCTTTCAGAGACAAGTCTAAACTCACCTGAAACCACCATGGGCTTATTCTACAAAATCTGTCAAATTTCAGGAACTGATTTCTATTTGATTAGAAGGGTTTAGCCCACCCCAGACAAGGAAGCTGTACCTCAGTTCTGAAGCAGAATTTGATGACCCACCTCTTCCCCTCCCAAAGAAAACACACTTATTTGCTTTTTGTAGAAATTCCTAACGTTTATATAACTCTTTATACTTAGATTTTTCCAATCCCTCTTACCTTCATTCAGTATTCATTTGGGAGATGGCAATATATGTAGTACTCCATTTTAAACGTAAGAAAAGAGCATATAATATTTAAGTGATCACAGAGAGGGCTTTCCACATAGCCCAGAACAAGGACCCCAAGCCACATTTTAAAGAATATGCTAGTGCTTCTGTCATCCTTATAACAAGGTGAGAGGGGCCTCTTTACATTGACAGAATGAAACACCTGTGACATTTAATAAATTGTTCAATGATAACACCTAGTAGTACCTGTCATTTAAGAAACCAAAAGCCAGGCCAATGTAAACAATTTTATATACAATGATTAAATAGTTTTGTTTTTTCAATATTCAGTCATAATCAAATTGACCTATTATTTATGACTTTTTAAAAAAGCAGAGCCTACTGTATATAGTAGGGGGAAAATTCCATACTTACCTACTGCACAATGTAAAATCTAGAGAAAAAAAGGTGGGGGGGGAAGAATTAGTAAAGATCAATAACAACATATAGTTCCTATAAACTTTTCAGTATTAGACTTAAAAAACACACATTTCATTTTTAAACTTGGTTATTTAACAAAATGTACATTCTTATTTATTTTTGTTGTTCCTTTTTAGTTTGTGAATCTGTGGAAGATTTCCTAAGAAATAAATCTTACCCAGTAGTCTACCAGACGTCATGAATCTCTTCTACAATCATAAACTTCTAAGAGCAATAGGTATCCCTCTTCCATGGCCCATATTCTACAGAACAGAATGGTCACAGTCTACAAAACACAGAGTCAGAAGAGCCTTTGTTGGCTCTTCTTACCGGGCAGGCCCTTCAATGCAGATATTCATTCAACCTACAAAGCTCACAGTGAGACTCCATCTTGTCTCACTTGGTGACCTCATTACAGGCATTTTCCCAGTCCAATATGTGACCCTAGATTTCTTCATGCTCCAGACCCACACTGCAAACTGGCTTTGGACATCTCCATCTAGGTGTACTAGCAGCACCTCAAACATGGCACGCCTCTTCAAGAAACTCCCCTTTCCTTCCCTCATACTTGCTATGCTTTTTGATCATCAACCTCCCAGTCTCCCAAGTTCAGCTGTTCTCTTGTTCCCTGACCTACAAGTCCTACTAGTTTCTAAGTCCTACCAATACTTCTGGCATCAGTCTTCCCTGTTTTCATTTCCAGTGCCTTGGATGAGACTGCTACCTCCTTTCCTTCTCAGTGGTCATCCAAGTGGCCAATTAGGTTATTGTAAATTATCTTCTAATCCATCCTGTATATGGCATTGCTTTAACCCAGGTGGTGGTTTCGGTAAAGATAGAATCTAAGGAGCTGGGTTTGAGATGGTGGTGTAGCAAGACCTGAACTCACCTCCTCTGTGGATACAAATCTACAGCTAACTGTAGAATAATCCTTCCTAAAAGGGACCTGAAAGGTCAATGAACAGGAGCCTTCACAACAAAGAATAAAAAGATAGCAGCAGGATGGGAAAGAGGGGCAGAAACACAGACTGGCTAGGGAATAAAACAAACCCAGCTATGGTGGGTCACAATTGGGAGGGGCATCAAAATTATAGATTTTTCCCAGAGGATCAAAGGTACCTGAGTTCTATGTCTGGCACCCAAATCCTTAGATCCTGCACAGGAGAGACGAGCCCCCAAAACACTAGGCTCTGAAAATCAATATGAACCACCTTTACAAGGTCTATAAAGCTGCAGGAAATAGAAAACCTGATCTTAAAGGACCCATACACAGACTCACTCATCCCAGAAACCAGTGTAAAACATCAACTTGAAGCGTACATAGAGCACAGATTAAGGAGAATCATTTGCTAACCTTAAAAGCATCTGCCTGAAGAGGCAGGAAACAGCAGGGACTCACTCTGGAAACTGACACCAGTGGGAGCAATTTTTGCAATTCAAGTCTACCTTACTAATGTGGGTGCTGGTGGGCACCATTTTGGAATTCCTCTAAAATTCTAGTAACAGTGGGAATACCCTGCAGAGCACCCAGCCCACAGACTCCCTGCAGTAGCTGCAGATACCTGCAGCCCAACCAAGTGTCAGAGTAGCCCACCAACCACAGCCCCAGGCCCTGGCACAGCAGGAGGGCACGCACAGCCCACAAAGGAGACACCCCTTGAGCACCTGGTTTTGGTGACTGAGAGACTGTATTTCTGGGCCAAATAGTACCATAAGATCACTCATTCAAGACTGGGAGAGGTAGCTGACTTACCTCATCCAGAGAAACAGACACAAAGAGGCAAGATGAGACAGAGTAATATGTTCCAAAGAAAAGAACATGACAAAAATCTCAGAAAAAGAACCAAATGAATCACAGATAAGCAATCAGCCTGATTTAAAAAGTTCAAAGAAATTATCATATAGATGCTCAGTAAACTCAGTAGAAAACTGGTTGAACACAATGAGAACGTAAACAAAGATATAGAAAATTTACGAAAGTACCAAACAGAACTTTGAAAAATAAACTGGAAGGGTTCAAAAGCAGACTGGATGAAGTAGAAGAATGCATCAGCAAGCTGGAAGACAAAGCAAGGGAATTTGCCCAGAAAGAATAGCAAAATGAAACTAAAAAATTGAGACGAGTCAAACAGATAGAGGGGATGAAGAAGCTCAAACTTTCGGTTATAAAATAAATTAAGGATTCCAAACACCTACAAATCCAAGAGAAGAGAAGAAGAGCGGCAATTCTAGAAACAGAAAATCAACCACATTCTGAAAGGTAGGAACGGTGGAGAAGTGAATCCAAAGTGACGGGAAGATAGACCGTGGCAGGAGGGGCTGGCTCCCAGCAAGCAGCCGAGCAACAGAGCACAAAATCAGAACTTTTAAAAGTCTGATTCACTGAGGGACATTGCTCCAGAGGCTAAGCTGGGGTGAAGCCCAGGCGGGGACAGTGTGGTGTCAGGTCCCGCGGGGTCACAGAAGGTTCAGGGGTGTCTGAGTGTCCTAGAGCTCACAGGTATTAGAGCAGGGAAGCTGGCTATAGAGACAGAGCCAGGGAGTGAACTCTCAACTTGAGATTACCTTGAAACGTAATCCGTGGCACAGTAAGACCACTGCTCTGTGAGCAGGGACCCCACAAAAGCTGGGGAGAACCCCCCCACCAGAAGAGTGGCAGGGATCTGCTGGGTTTGGAGACTCCAGGCGGGGCTGTGTGCCACAGACACTTAGTCACAGGCTGGGTGAGCTTGGAGCACAACCGGAGGCCAGAGAGACAGGAGTGATTGAGCGCTTTTCTCTGAGGGCGCACTGAGGACGGGGGCCCTGAGCTCTTGGCTCTTCCGGGCCGGGGATTGGGAGGCCGCCATTTTCATTCTCGTCCTCCAGAACTCTATGGAAAGTGTTCAGGGAACAAAAGCTCCCAAAAGCGAGCCCATACGGATCACTTAGCCAGGCCCCTGGTAAGGGTGGTGCAATTCCGCCTCAGGCAAAGACACTTGAGAATCACTACAACAGGCCCCTCCCCCAGAAGATGTGGAAGAAATCAAGCCAAGACCAAGTTCACTTACCGAGGAGAACAGCAGAATTCCAGAGGAGGAGAAAGCAAAGCACAGAATTCATGGCTTTCTCCCCATGATTCTTTAGTCTTGCAAAGTTAATTAATTTTTTAATTTTATTTTTTTCTTATTCTAAATTTTTTTTTAACTTTTACTCTTTCCTCTTTTAACATTTTTAAACTAGTTTATCTTAACAACATCTTCCATAAATCTTTTCTGAACCTTCATTATTTAGTCATATTTTATCCTTCATTGTATCTAACTTTATATTTTGTATCCACATAGGGTTTTTTCTTCTAAAAAAAATCTGGGATACAACTTCTTCTAATAGATCAAAATATACTCTAAATCCAGCACAGGGCTTCGTTCTAGTCTACACCCTGAGCAAATTCTCTCTACTTTCATTTTCTTTATTCTCCCAACCAACTTATCAACTCCTTTTTTAGAGATTTTTTTTTTAAATTTTCATCTTTACAGTCATATTCCATCCCTTCATCAATTTTACCTTTATTTTGTGTATATACACACAAAATAAGGGTATATATGTATATATATACATATGTATACACACACACACACACACACACACACACACAAACACATCTATGTTTTTCATTCTTTAAAACTTTGAGAGGTAGTTTCTTCTAAGATACCAAAATACTCCCAAAATTAAGTGGGTGACTCTGTTCTATTCACCAGTCTAATATATATATTTTCTTTTTTATATTTTTTCCTTTTTAAAAATTTTTTTCTTCTGAACTTCTTTTTACTCTCTTTCTTCCCCCCACGATTTGGGATCTCTTCCAATTGGTTAAAGCACATTTTCCTGAGGTCTTTGCCACCCTTTTAATATTTTATGCTCTCCTTCATATACTCTTATCTGGATAAAATGACAAGGAGGAAAAACTCACCACAAAAAAAAAAAGAACAAGAGGCAATACTGAAGTATAGGGACCTAATCAATATGGACATTGGTAATAAGTCAGATCTAGAGTTCAGAATGATGATTCTCAAAGTGCTAGCTGGGCTCGAAAAAGGCACAGAAGATATTAGAGAAACCCTGTCTGGAGAAATATAAGCCCTTTCTGGAAAAATAAAAGAACTAAAATCTAACCAAGTTAAAATAAAAACATCTATTAATGAGGTGCAATAAAAAATGGAGGCCCTTACTGCTAGGATAAATGAGGCAGAAGAGAGAATTAGTATTATAGAAGACCAAATGACAGAGAATAAAGAAGCTGAGCAAAAGAGAGACAAACAACTACTGGACCACTAGGGGAGAATTTGAGATAAGTGATACCATAAGATGAAACAACATTAGAATAACTGGGATTCCAGAAAAAGAAGAAAGAGAGAGGGGAGCAGAAGGTATATTGGAGAAAATTACTGTAGAGAATTTCCCTAATACAGCACAGGGAACAAGCATCAAAATCCAGGAGGCGAAGAGAACACCCCTCCAAATCAATAAAAATAGGTCCGCACCCCATCATCTAATAGTAAAATTTACAAGTCTTAGTGACAAAGAGAAAATCCTGAAAGCAGCCCGGGACAAGAAGTCTGTAACATACAACAGTAAAAATATTAGACTGGCAACAGACTTATCCACAGAGACCTGTCAGGCCAGAAAGGACTGGCATGATATATTCAGAGAACTAAATGAGAAAAAAATGCAGCGAAGAATACTATACCCAACTTGGCTATCATTGAAAATAGAAGGAGAGATAAAAAGCTTCCAGGACAAACAAAAACTAAAAGAATTTGTAAACACCAAACCAGCTCTACAGGAAATATTGAAAGGGGTCCTCTAAGCAAAGAGAGAGCCTAAAAGAAGTAGATCAGAAAGGAAAAGAGACAATATATAGTATAGTCACCTTACAGGCAATACAATGGCACTAAATTCATATCTCTCAATAGTTACCCTGAAAGTAAATGGGCTAAATGCCCCAATCAAAAGACACAAGGTAAAAGAATGGTTAAAAAAGATAAGACCCATCAATATGCTGTCTATAAGAAACTCATTTTACACCCAGAGACACCTCCAGATTTAAAGTGAGGGGGTGGAAAACAATTTACCATGCTAATGGACATCAAAAGACAGCTGGGGTGGCAATCCTTATATCAGATCAATTAGATTTTAAGCCAAAGACTATAATAAGAGATGAGGAAGGACACTATATCATACTCAAAGGGTCTGTCCAACAAGAAGATCTAACAATTTTAAATATCTATGCCCCTAAGGTGGGAGCAGCCAACTATGTAAACCAATTAATAACAAAATCAAAGAAACACATCGACAATAACATAATAATAGTACGGGACTATAACACTCCCCTCATTGAAATGGACAGGTCATCCAAGGAAAAGATCAACAAAGAAATAAAGGCCTTAAATGACACACTGGACCAGATGGACATCACAGATATATTCAGAACATTCCATCCCAAAGCAACAGAATACACATTCTTCTCTAGTGCACATGGAACATTCTTCAGAATAGATCACATCCTGGGTTATAAATTAGGTCTCACCTGGTATCAAAAGATTGGGATCATTCCCGGGATATTTTCAGACCACAACGCTCTGAAGCTAAAACTCAATCACAAGTGGAAATTTGGAAAGAACCCAAATACATGGAGGCTAAACAGCATCCTTCTAAAGAATGAATGGGTCAACCAGGAAATTAAGGAAGAATTGAAAAAAATTCATGGAAACAAATGATAATGAAAACACAACGGTTCAAAATCTGTGGGACACAGCAAAGGCAGTCCTGAGAGGAAAATTTATAGCGGTACAAGCCCTTCTCAAGAAACAAGAAAGGTCTCAAATACACAACCTAACCCTACACCTAAAGGAGCTGGAGAAAGAACAACAAAGAAAGCCTAGCAGGAGAAGAGAAATAATAAAGATCAGAGCAGAAATCAATGAAATAAAAACCAAAAAACCAATGGAACAAATCAACGAAACTAGGAGCTGGTTCTTTGAAAGAATTAATAAATTGATAAACCCCTGGCCAGACTTATCAAAAAGAAAAGAGAACGGACCCAAATAAATAAAATCATGAATGAAAGAGGAGATAGCACAATCAACACCAAAGAAATACAAACAATTATAAGAACATATTATGAGCAACTATACGCCAGCAAATTTGACAATCTGGAGGAAATGGATACATTCCTAGAGACATATAAACTACCACAACTGAACCAGGAAGAAATAGAAAACCTGAACAGACCCAAAACCAGTAAGAAGATTGAAACAGTCCTCAAAAATCTCCAAACAAACAAAAGCCCTGGGCCAGACGGCTTCCCAGGGGAATTCTACCAAACATTTAAAGAAGAATTAATTCCTATTCTCCTGAATCTGTTCCAAAAAACAGAAATGGAAGGAAAACTCATTTTATGAGGCCAGCATTAACTTGATCCCAAAACCAGACAAAGATCCCATCAAAAAAGGGAATTACAGACTAATATCCTTGATGAACACAAATGTGAAAATTCTCACCAAAATACTAGACAATAGGATCCAACAGTATATTAAAAGGATTATTCACCACAACCAAGTGGGATTTATTCCAGGGCTGCAAGGTTGGTTCAACATCTGCAAATAAATCAATGTGATATAATACATTAATAAAAGAAAGGACAAGAACCATATGATACTCTCAATAGATGCTGAAAAAGCATTTGACAAAGTACAGCATCCTTTCTTGATCAAAACTCTTCAAAGTGTAGAGATAGAGGGTACATACCTCAATATCATCAAAGCCATCTATGAAAAACCCAAGGTGAATATCATTCTCAATGGAGAAAAGCAGAGCTTTTCTGCTAAGGTCAGAAACACAGCAGGGATGTCCACTATCACTAGTACTATTCAACACAGAACTAGAAGTCTTAGCCTCAGCAATCAGACAACAAAAAGAAATTAAAGGCATCCAAATTGGCAAAGAAGAAGTCAAACTATCACTCTTTGCAGATGATATGATACTACATGTGGAAAACCCAAAAGACTCCACTCCAAATCTGCTAGAACTTGTACAGGAATTCAGTAAGTGTCAGGATATAAAATCAATACACAGAAATCAGTTGCATTTCTTTAAACCAACAGTACAGAAGAAAGAGAAATTAAGGAATCAATCCCATTTACAAGTGCACTCAAAACCATAAGATACCTAGAAATAAACCTAACCAAAGAGGCAAAGAATCTATACTCAGAAAACTATACTCATGAAAGAAATTGAAGAAGACATAAAGAAATGGAAAAAAATGTTCCATGCTCATGGATTGGAAGAACAAATATTGTGAAAATGTCTATGCTATCTAAAGCAATCTTCACATTTAATGCAATCCCTATCAATTTTTTTCAAAGAAATCAACAAATAATCCTAAAATTTATATGGAACCAGAAAGGACCTCGAATAGCCAGAGGAATGTTGAAAAAGAAAGCCAACGTTGGTGGCATCACAATTCCAGAATTCAAGCTCTATTACAAAGCTGTCATCATCAAGACAGTATGGTACTGGCACAAAAGCAGACATAGAGATCAATGGAGCAGAATAGAGAGCCCAGAAATAGACCCTCAACTCTATGGTCAACTAATCTTCGACAAAGCAGGAAAGAACGTCCAGTGGAATAAAGACAGTCTCTTCAACAAATGGTGTTGGGAAAATTGGACAGCCACATGCAGAAAAATGAAATTGGATCATTTCCTTACACAACACATGAAAATAGACTCAAAATCGATGAAGGACCTCAATGTGAAAAAGGAATACATCAAAATCCTTGAGGAGAACTCAGGCAGCAACCTCTTTGACCTCAGCCGCAACAACTTCTCCCTAGGAATATCGCCAAAGACAAGGGAAGCAAGGGCAAAAATGAACTATTGGGACTTCATCAAGATCAAAAGCTTTTGCATGGCAAAGGAAACAGTTAACAAAACCAAAAGACAACTGACAGAATGGGAGAAGATATTTGCAAATGACATATCAGATAAAGGGCTAGTATCCAAAATCTATAAAGAACTTATCAAATTCAACACCCAAAGGACAAATAATCTAATCAAGAAATGGGCAGAGGACAGGAACTGAGTTTTCTGCAAAGAAGACATCCAGATGGCCAACAGACACATGAAAAAGTGCTCCATATCACTTGGCATCAGGGAAATACAAATCAAAGCCACAATGAGATACCACCTCACACCAATCAGAATGGCTAAAATTAACAAGTCAGGAAATGACAGATGCTGGTGAGGATGCGGAGAAAGGGCAACCCTCCTACACTGTTGGTGAGAATGCAAGCTGGTGCAGCCGCTCTGGAAAACAGCATGGACGTTCCTCAGAAAGTTGAAAATAGAGCTACCCTATGACCCAGCAATTGTACTACGGGATATTTACCCTAAAGATACAAATGTAGTGATCCGAAGGGGCACATGCACCCAAATGTTTATAGCAGCAATATCCACAATAGGCAACTATGGAAAGAACCTAGATGTCCATCAACAGATGAATGGATAAAGAAGATGTGGTGTATATATACAATGGAATACTATGCAGCCATCAAAAGAAATGAAATCTTGCCATTTGCGATGACGTGGATGGAACTAGAGGGCATTATGCTGGGCGAAATAAGTCAATCAGAGAAAGACAATTATCATATGATCTCCCTGATATGAGGAAACTGATAGGCAATGTGGGGGGTTTGGGAGGTAGGGAAGGAAAAAAATGAAACAAGATGGGATCGGGAGGGAGACAAACCATAAGAGACTCTTAATCTCACAAAACAAACTGAGGGTTGCCAGTGGGGAGGGGGTAGGGAGAGGGCGGTTGGGTTATGGACATTGGGGAAGGTATGTGCTATGGTGAGTTCTCTGAAGTGTGTAAACCTGGCGATTCACAGACCTGTACCCTTGGGGCTAATAATACATTATATGTTAATAAAAAAATAAAAAATTATATTAAAAAGATAAAATAAATTAACTCAGGGAGATGAAAAGTACAGCTTAGGGAATATAGTCAATAATATTGTAATAATGTTGTATGGTATAATCTATGACTAAGCAGGCAAGATACACTGGGAAAAGTCTCTTCAAAAATGGTGCTGGGAGGGGCACCTGAGTGGCTCAGTCGTTATGCATCTGCCTTCGGCTCAGGTCATGATCTCAGGGTCCTGGGATCGAGCCCCACATCGGGCTCCCTGCTCAGCGGGAAGACTGCTTCTCCCTCTGCCACTCCCCTTGCCTGTATTCCCTCTCTTGCTGTCTCTCTCTGTATAAAATCTTTAAAAAAGTGGTGCTGGGGAAAGCAGACAGCTACATACAAACAATGAAACCAGACCACTTTCTTATACCATATACAAAAATAAACTCAAAATGGGTTAAAGACCTAAATGTGAAACCTGAAGCCATAAAACTAGAAGAAAACACAGGCAGTAATCTCTTTGGTGTCTGTGGTAGAAACATTTTTCTAGATGTGTCTTTTTTGGCAAGGGAAACAAAAGCAAAATTAAAACTATTGGGAATACACCAAAATAAAAAACTTTCGTCCAGCAAAGGAAACCACCAATAAAAAAAAAAAGACAACTCACTCAATAGGAGAAAATATGTGCAAATGATGTATCCAATAAGGTTATATATATAAGATTAATAGCCAAAATATATAAAGACCTTATATATCTTAACACCAAAAAACCAAAAATCCAATTAAAATATGGGTAGAGGACAGGAGAACACATTTTTCCAGAGAAGACATACAGATGGCCAACAGACACATAAAAAGATGTCCAACATCACTAAGTATCAGGGATATGCAAATGAAGACCTACGAGATACCACCTCACACCTGTTAGAATGACTACAATCAAAAAGACAAAAAATAACAAGTGTTGCCAAGGATGTTGAGAAAAAAGAACCCTCTTATACTGTTGGTGGGAATGCAAGCTGATGCAGCCACTGTGGAACATAGTATGGAGGTTCCTCAAAAAGTTAAAAACAGAACCAGCATAGGATCCACTAATTCCCCTGCTGGGTATTTACCCAAAGAATAAACACTAACTGGAGAACATATATACACCCACTGTGTTTACTGCAGCACTATTTACAATAGCCAAGATATGGAAGCATCCTAAATGTCCACTGATTAATGGATACAGAAGCTATGTTATATATACACAGTAGAATATTACCCAGCCACAAAAAAGAATGAAATCTTGCCATTTCCAACAACACTGATGGATCCAGAGTATTATGCCAAGCAAAGAAAGTCAGTCAGAAAAGACAAATACCATGACTTTACTCATATGTGGAATTTAAGAAACAAAATAAAGAAAAAAAAGACAAAAACAAAAAAACAAACTCTTAACTATACAGAACAAACTGGTGGCTGCCAGAGGGGAGGGGATGGAGGGATGGGTATAACAGGTGAAGGGGATTAAGAGTACAATTATGAGCACTGACTGTAATGAATAGAATTATTGAAACATTATATTGTGCACCTAAAATTAACATAATACTGTACATTATTAATACTTGAAAAAGCTACTTCACACATTTATCTTATTATTTTTTTTAAAGATTTTATTTATTTGACAGAAATCACAAGTAGGCAGAGGCAGGCAGAGAGAGAGGAGGAAGCAGGGTCCCTGCCGAGCAGAGAGCCTGATGAGGGGCTTGATCCCAGGACCCTGAGATCATGACCTGACTCAAAGGCAGAGACTTTAACCCACTGAGCCACTCAGGTGCCCCTACTTCACACATTTAAAGAACGAAAGAAAGAAATGAAGCCCAAAGGCATCTTCGTAGTTAGCCAAAAAAAAAAAAAAAAAAAAAGTTGCATGGTGACAGATGGTAACCAGACTCATTGAGGTGAGCACTGCATTAATACAGAGAATTGTTGAGTAACTGTGTTATTTACCTGAAATTAATATAACCCTGTATATCAACTATATTTCAATAGTAAAAATTACAAGAAAAAAGGTGATGTAATTGATGAATGTTATGAAGCTGTGGAAGTTTGGGACACAAAGGAATCAAGGTCAAGAAGAATAGCAAAGGGGCTCCAGCAGTTATTTAAGTGTGGTGTGACAACGGCCTGCACAGTATATGAACTAAGAACACAGGAAAGAAAGAGTGCAGCTGAGAATCACTCAGATAAAGAATTGGTGGGGCTTGGTAATGGGAGTAGACAGTAGAACAGGGAAAAAACTCCCCAAACTCCAATCTGAATCAGGTAATCACAATGCATTGGTTCCTGGACAACTTAATCTCAAGGGCTAAGAAAATATCCACAATTTTAAAAGGGGAGGGAGTTGACATAGTTGTTTATTTTGTCAAGTGCCCATTTTTAACTAAATACCAAATACTATCACAATCATTTTTTTAAAAGATTTATTTATTTATTTGAGAGAGAAGAGAGAGGGTGAGGGAGGGAGAAGCAGACAGAAAGGGAAAGAGAGAATCCCAAACAGATGCTCTGCTAAGCATGGAACCCAACAGGGGACTCGATCCCATGATCCTGAGATCACGACCTGAGCCAAAATCAAGAGTCAGATGCTTAACCAACCGAACCACCCAGGCACCCCCACTTCACTTTTTTTTTTAGATTTTTATTTTTTTATTTTTTTTTTATTTATTTGACAGAGAGATCACAAGCAGGCAGAGAGGCAGGCAGAGAGAGAGGAGGAAGCAGGCTCCCTGCTGAGCAGAGAGCCCCATGTGGGGCTCGATCCCAGGACTCTGAGATCATGACCTGAGCCGAAGGCAGCGGCTTAACCCACTGAGCCACCCAGGCGCCCCCCCCACTTCACTTTTTTAAGGAACACAAGCTTAGGAAAGATATAACCTGAAAACAAACAGTCTTTTGGGAAAAAAAAAAAAGAAGAAGATAAAAAATTAATTAGGATTCTAATTTTAGAAACAGTTCTGAAAATGTTCAAGAAAAAAAAAAACAAAACCGGCAGATGTGTCTCTATGTTCCAACACTTTATCTGGCTACTTCCAAAATATCTTGTAATAATTAACACTTTTCCCAGTTCACACAGTACCTTTACAAATGTAGTTTTTAAAAAAAGGAAAAAATTAAGAGAAGTGAAGATACCTTAACAGACCCTTAAGACTACATCAAATGGGATAACATTCATATTGTAGGGCTCTCAAAAGGAGGAGAGAGAGAGAAAGGGCAAGAAAAATTATTTGAAGAAGTAATGGCTGAAACTTCCCTAATCTGGGGAAGGAATTAAAATCCAAGTCCTGGAAGCCCAGAGTTTCAAATAAGATGAGCCCAAAGAGATCCACACCATGATACATTATAATTAAAATTCTAAGAGTTAAGGATTAAGAGAGAATCCTAAAAGCAAAAAGAGAAAAACAACTTGTTATGCTCAAGGGAAACTCTAGAAGGCTATATAAGCAGATTTTTCAGTAGCAACCTTACATGCCAGAAGACAGTGGCATGACATATACAAAGTGCTGAAAGGAAAAAAATTCCAACCCCAATTCCCTGCCCAGCAAAGTTATCATTCAGAACTTAAGGAGAGATTAAGAGCTTTCCCTGTAAGCAAGAGCTAAAGGAATTCACCACCACTAAACCAGCCCTACAATAAATGTTAAAGGGAATTCTTTAAGCTAAGTAGTAAGAAAACATAGGAAAGTAAAAATCTCATTGGAAAAGGTAACTATATAATAAAGGTAGTGACCAGTCACTTATAAAGCAAGCATGAAGGTTAAAAGATAAAAGTAGTAAACTTAACTGAAATTACAATAATTAGTTAAGGGAAGCATAAAATAAAAAGATATAAAAAAGAATCATCAAAAATAAAAAATGTGGGGGGTAGGAGTAAAAAGGCAAAGCTGTGACTTCTGTTTAACATTAAGTTGCTATCAAGTTAAAACACTGCTATTTGCATAAATGTTTTTTGTGAACCTAACAGTAACCACAAGGAAAAAAACTTACAGTAAACACACAAAATAAAATGAGAAAGGAATTAAACATAACACTAAAGAAAACAAGCAAACTGCTAGGGAAAAGAAAAAGAAAGGAGCAGAGAGGAACTACAAAAACAGCCAGAAAACAATTAACACAATGACAATAAGTATACACCTATTAAAAATTATTTTAAATGTAAATGAACTAAATTCACCAATCAAAAGAGAGTGGCTGAATGGATAAAAAAAATTAGACCAATCCATATGCTGCCTACAAAACTCAGAAGTAAAAACACACATAGAGGGAAAGGGAAGGGTTAGAAAGATAATCTATACAAATGGAAATGAAAAGAAAGCTGGAGAAACTATACTACTATCCGATAAAATAGACTTTAAAACAAAGATAAGAGGGGCATGTGTGTGGCTCAGTTGGTTAAGTGTCTGACTCTTGATCTCAGTTCAGGTCTTCACCTCAGCGTCAATTCAAGCCCTATGTTGGGCTCCACAGTAGGCTTATGGCCTATTTAAAAATAAATAAATAAATAAGTAAAACAAAGACGGGCATTATATAATGATTTAGGGGTCAACCCAGCAAGAAGATACTACATTTATAAATATATATGCCCCCAACACAGGAGCACCAAAATATATAAAGCAATTATTAACAGACCTAAAGGGAGAAATTGAAAGCAATACGATAATAGTAGGAGACTTTAATACCTTACTATCACCAACAGATAGATGATCCAGACAGAAAAAATCAATAAGGAAACACTGGTCTTAAATGACACATTAGACCTGATGGAGTTAATAGATATTTATAGAATATTCCACCCAAAAGTAGCAGAATACACATTCTTATCAATTGCACATGGAACATTCTTCAGGACAGATCACACATTGGGCCATAAAACAATCTCAATAAATTAAAAATGAGTGAACTCATATTAAGCATCTTTTCTGACCGCAATGGTACGAAACTAGAAATTAAGTACAAGAAAAAAACAGGAAAACCCACAAAAACATGGAGATTAAACAGCATGCTACTGAGCAATCAATGGTTCATTGAAGAAACCAAAGGAGAGATTAAAAAAAAAAATCTAGAGACAAACGGACACAAAAATCAGACATACCAAAATCTATGGAATGCAGCAAATGAGGTTCTGAGAGGGAAGCTCATAGCAATACACGCCTACCTCAAGAAACAAACAAAATTCTCAAAAAAACAATCTAACTTTGCACCTAAAAGAACTAGAAAAAGAACAAAAAAAAAAGAGCCCAAATTAGTAGAAGGAAGAAAATAATAGAGATCAGAGTAGAAATAAATGAAATCGAGATTAGAAAAAAAGATTTATTCAATTGAGAGAGAAAGTGGGGAGAGGGGCAGAGGGACAAGCAGACTCTCCACTGAGCAGGGAGCCTGATGGGAGGAGGCTTGATCTCATGACCTGAGCCAAAGTCAGACACTTAACCTACTGAGACACCCACGCATCCCTGAAATAGAGATTTAAAGCATGATAAAAAAGATCAATGAAAGTAAGAGCTGGTTCTCTGAAAACAGAAATTCAACAAACCCTTCACTAAACCAGCCAAGTAAAACAGAAGAGAGGATTCAAAGACGTAATATCAGAAATGAAAGAGAAATTACACCTGATACCACAGAAATAAAAGGATCATAAGAGACTACTATGAACAAGTACATGCCAACAAGCATAACAACCTAGAAGAAATGAATAAATTCCTCGAAACATATAATCTTCTAAGAATGAATCATGAAAAACTGAAAATGTGAATAGATTGATTAACTAGTAAGGACACGGAAACAGTAATCAAAAGCCTCCCAACAAACAAAAGTCCAGGACCAGATGGCTTCACTGGCAAATTCTACCAAACATTTGAAGATTTAATACCTATCCTTTTCAAACTCTTCAAAGGAAAGCTTCCAAGGGTTTTATAAGGCCAGCATCATCTATACCAAACTAGACAAGGACACCATAAAAAAAGAAATTATAGGCTAATATCCTCGATAAACATAGATGTAAAATCCTCAAGTTTAGCAAACTAAATTCAACAATACATTAAAAGGATCATATACCACAATCCAGTGGGATTTATTTCAGGGATGCAAGGATGGTTCTGCAAATTGATGTGATATACTACATCAATAGAATGAAAGATAAAAATCATATGATCATCTCAATAGATGCAGAAGAAGCATTCAACAAAATTTGACATCCAGGGACGCCTGGGTGGCTCAGTCGGTTAAGCCGCTGCCTTCAGTTTCAGGTCATGATCCCAGGGTCCTGGGATCGTGTCCCGCATCGAGCTCCTTGTTCAGCGGGGAGCCTGCTTCTCTCTCTGCCTCTGCCTGCCGCTCTGCCTTCTTGTGCTGTCTCTCTGACAAATAAATAATAAAATCTTAAAAAAAAAATTCAACATCCATTTATGATAAAAACTCTCAACAAAGTAGGTATAAGAGGGAACATACCTCAGCATAATAAAGGCCCTAAATGACAATTCCATAGCTAACATTATACTCAGCAGTGAAAAGCATTCAGGAAAAACACAAGAACACTCACCACACTTGCCACTTTTATTCAACATAGTATTGAAAATCCTAGCCATAACAACTAGGCAAGAGAAAGAAACGAAAGGCCTCCAAATTGGTAAGGAAGAAATAAAACTGTTACTACTTGCAGATGATATGATACTATATATAGAAAATCCTAAAGATTCCACCAAAAAAACTGTTAGAACTAATAAATAAATGGATTCAGTGAAGTTGCAGGATACAAAATCCATATAGAGAAATCTGTGGTGTTCTATACACCAATGATAAAACATCAGAAAGAGAAATTAAGAAAATAATCTCACTTATAAATGCATTGAAAAGAATACCAAAGAATAACTTAACCAAGAAGGTGAAGGACTTGTGCACTGAAAACTATAAGACATTCATGAAAGAAATGTAAAAAGACACAAATAGTGAAAAGATATTCTGTGGTCATAATTTAGAAAAATTAATACTGTTAAAAAGTCCATATTACCTAAAGCAATCTACAAATTCAATGTAATAGCTATCAAAAGTCTAGTGGCATACTTCATAGACCTAGAACAAGTAACTTTAAAATATGTATGAAACAACAAAAGATCTCCAACAGCCAAAGCAATTCTGAGAAAGAACAGAGTTGGAGGTATCACACTGCTTGATTTCAAACTATACTACAAAGCTATGTAATCAAAATAGTATGGTATTGGTAAAAAAAAACAAAACAAAAAAATAGATACATAGATCAATGGAACAAAATTGAGAGCCTAGATATAAACCCATACTTATATAAACAATTAATCTATGATAAAGGAGCCAGGAACATAATATAGATAAAACAAAGATGCTTCAACAAATGGTGTTGGATAGCCACATGCAAAAGAACAAAACCATATACAAAAATTAACTCAAAATGGATTAAAAACTTGAGTGTAACCTGAAACATAAAATTACCAGAAGAAAGAGGCAGTAAGGTCCTGACATCAATCTTAGCAACATCTTTATGGAGCTGACTTCAAAGGCAAGGGGAAAAAAGCAAAAATGAGCAGATGGGACTACATCAAACTAAAAAACTTCTGTACAGCAAAGGAAACCACCACCAATATAAAGGCAACCTACCAAATGGGAGAAGACATTTGCAAACTATACATATGGTAAGGAGTAAAGACTTAATATCCAAAACATATAAAGAACTTCTACAATTCAGCAACAAAAAACCAAACAGCCCTATTAAAAAATGGGAAGAGGATCTGAACAGACACTTCCTCAAAGAAGACCTACAGATGGCCAAGAAGCACATCACTAATCATCAGGGAAATATAAATCAAAACCACAATGAGGTATCACTTAATGTTAGAATGGCTGTTATTAAAAAAGACAAGAAATAACAAGTGTTGGCAAGGATGTGGAGAAAAGGGAACCCTAATACACCGCTGGTGACATTGTAAATTAGTGTAGCCACCATGGAAAACAGTATGGAGACTCCTCAAAAAATTAATAATAAATCTATCATTTGACCCAGCTATTCCACTTCATATTTATCTGAAGACTACAAAAATACTAATTTGAAAAGATATACCCCCATGTTCACTGTAGTATTATTTACAACAGCCAAGATATGGAAACAACCTAAGTGTCCATTAACAGCTGAATGGATAAAGAAGCTGTAGTATATTTATAAAATGGAATACTACTCAGCCATAAAAAAAAGAGTGAGATCTTGCCATCTGCTACAACACGGATGGACTGTGCGGACATTATGCTCAACAAAGTAAGTCATATGGATAAAGACAAATACCATATGATTTCACTCATATGTAGAATCTAAAAAACAGAACAAGTGAACAAAATGAAACAAAAGCAAATTCACAGAGAACAGACTAGCGGTTACCAAAGTGGAAGGGAGTTATGGGGTGGGTGAAGAGGGGACAATGGTATGGTGATAGTTGGGAACTAGACTTGTGGTGATCACTCTGTAGTGTATACAGATACTCAACTATAAAGCCACATATTTGAAACTTCTAGGATAATAAAAAAGTAATCTGAAGCCATCTACAATATTATTTAATGACCAAAGTTTTTCTGGATGACAAGTTATCAGCTATTGTAGTACATTTTAGAATTTACATTTCTGTATAAGTCATTCTGTTGTCTGGTCCTAATAACAACCCTGGCAAATAGGCAGGGCAGATATCTTTACTTACAGTTGAGAAAACCAAGGCTTAGAAAAGCTGCTTGAATTCCCTAAGGTAGTAAGTGATGTCCAGAATCAGGCTCTCTTTCTACTCTACAGATTTTTTTTTTTTTATCATTATCTCACTGTTCATTAGTTACAAGATATCTGCTGAAACTATCACTTGACAAGATTTGGCTCATCTAAAATATGCCTGATAAGACTATGTGCTCAAACATTATTAATTCTCTAAATTTTGGGGGAAGGGTGAGTGAAAGAGGCTTAGATTTAAAAAATAAAGCTTCACAGACTTGTTGATAACTGATAAGAAAAGAATTACTATACTGCAAATCTTACGTTTTTCAAAAGAAAATGTGGCTAAGAATCTCAACTGTGTATTACAAGATAATCTGGACCTCCTGCTGTAAAGTTGAGGAAAATAAAAATGTCTGTAGATTTAAACGAGGAACAAAAGACATGAATAAAGAGCATGCTGAGACAAGACAGATAATAGTACACAGAAAATGCATCCATGTATGTGGTAAGATGCCCACCCAGGAGGCTGATTAACAATAAGACATTACAGAAAAGGTGTAAGGTTGATCCTTACATAACAATGGTATGAACTGCATGGGTCCACTTACACTCAGATTTTTTTTCAATAGATACGTATTTCTTTTTTAAAAAAAATTTATTTATTTTAGAAAGAGAGCAATGGGGGTGGGGCACAGGAAAGGGAGAGAGGGTCTTAAGCAGACTCCTTGCTGAGCAAGGAGCCCAATATGGGGCTCAATCTCATGACCCCAGAGATCATAAACTGAGCTGAAACCAAGTGCTAGATGCTTAACCAACTGCACCAGGTAGGTGCCCCAAATATGTATTTCATATTGTGATTAACAAGTAAGACAGAGGTTGCCAAATGACTGGAAGGGAAAGAAAGGTGGGGGAAAGATGTGGAAAAGGCTGGGACAGGAACAAGGAACAAGCCTGTTCCTGGCATTCACCACACCACCCACCTCAGGGATGCTCAGTTCACTGAGGTCTTCAACTGAGAGGTGCAAAGGAACCGGCTCTGGGGAGGGATTCTTTACAAAGTGGCAGGGCCAGTCACTGGCCATTGTTGTTCAAGGACCACAGAATAACCTGCCCCCCCTGTAGTAAAAGTTCCAGAACTCTAGGGACAGGATAGCATCAAGCAGAAACCTAGCCTGTAGAGAGGAAAGCCGGGAGGGGTGCTGTCCGCAGTGCTGAAAATACTCTGAGGCTAGGAACCAACACTCAAGGGGCGGCCTCTCGAAGCTTGCTAGCATTTCCCACAAACAGAAACTGTAATAGAACCATGCAAAAGGGGTCAGGGGAAGCAAGTGACCTAGCAAGAAGGTTTAAAGTTGCTCTGCCTTCACCGGTTCTTTGACTTCCCCTAAACCGTGCCTGCAATGTGGTTTCCTACACTCCTGGGAAGAAGAGCACAGAGTAGGTGTCACTCCTGGAAACAGCTTTGCTAACTTTGGGTGAGGATGAGGTGATGTGTGGTGCCTCACTCTACTACTATACTGTACTGTACTATACAGTAACTGCATTTTTCTCTTCCTTATAATTTTCTTAATAAAATTTCCTTTTCTCTAGCTTTATTGTAAAAATGCAGCAAAGAATACATGTAACACACAAAATACGTGTTTATCAATTGTTCCTGTTATTGGTAAAGCTTCTGGTCAACAGTAGGCTATCAGGACTTTAAGTTTTTAGGGACTAAAAAGTTATACATGGATTTTTTACTGCATGGGAGGTTGGTACCCCAACCTCTGTGTTGTGTAAGGGTCAACTGTAAAAGAAACACAACTGTAAAAAGAAACACAAAAGCAATAATCAATACTGGACTTAAGAAAACTATACAAGGCCCTAAAGTGGAAGATCTAGAAAAAGAATATGTTCTTGATCCAAAACCACCACCATTAACTTTAGCACAGAAGCTGGGCCTCTTTGAACCTCCCCCACCGCTACTATCCTCAGATGAATGGGAAAAAGTGAAGCAAAGATCCATCCTGCATGGGGACTCCGCGCAGCAGTGCCCAGTATGCAAAGAAGAATTCGAACTTCGCCCCCTGGTGTGTAGCCTGAAGATCAGATAAGCAGGCTTGGGAACTAGACTGAGCTGGAGCCTAAGATCCCAGGTTTCATTTTTCTAGTTTCTTCGGCCTATGTGACCTCAAATACTTTTACGTTTACGGGTGTTTACGGGCTATCATTTTTTTCTTTTTATGACAGAATAACAGGGCTCTGTTCTAGTAGACCCAATCTCCCTCTTTTAATGGTATACCGTTTATAATGCCTCTTCTATCCTGAAATGAAATTCATATCTACCTACCCAAAAAGTTTTTAACAATACAATGTTCTGATACGTAAAGAAGAAATAGTAATTTATTTTTTTTAAATATGTATTTCACTATACAAATGTTTGGAGACATAATAGTCAGATATATGTGACAATTCATGAAAAATAAGTTTGGATTTAAAAATAAGAATATCAGAAAGCACTCTGAAGCAGTATAGGACAATGAAAGAGCAGAGGTGCAGACCAACACTAGAATGAAAAACAGTATTAAGATAGTAATGGACATAGGAAAGTAATCTTAACTGAACTCAGAATAATATGCCAAGGTAAATAACAGTCAAAGTAAAAAAAATAATAATAATAAGCAAGTTCAATATCATCATGAATGAGCCTGGTCTTACTTATTTCTAACCGTGGTGTCAAAATAATCCTTTATGCTATGTTCAGAACATAAGCAAGAAAAAGGGGGTATTTATTAGAATCATGAGATAGGGAAGGAAGAAAGTATCACAGAAAGCTCATCTGCCCATATCCTGTTGAATGGTGCAACAAGGAAGAGACAGAGTAGATAAAAACAAACCCATACTGCATGAGGCAATAAAGCAGTTGTGTAATAGACTGGTGACAGTTATTGGATAAAACGGAAGAGCTATGGTGATCCCCAAGAAGGCAGTAACAGGAAATATTATTCGGAGTTGTATTTTAAAAAATCCAAAAAGATCCCTATATTTCATGTACCTCCACTAACTTAATAATTGAAGTCTAAACAGCAATTTCAAATCATCTGTTACATAATTTCAGTCCGTTTCATCACATTGGCAGTAACAACACTATTGCACTGAAATTCCTTTCAGCTAAATATGCAAGTTGGAAATGCTGCAATTCTTACAGAGTATAATGTGCAGAGTGAACAAGTTACTCAATTATTTTGAGATGGTATCTGTATTTCACTTGGGTTCCCTCTTCATATCAACTGTGATTCTAAAGATGATTCCCCATGATTCCCGTCCCTTGGTTATCCAAACACTATTCTAGGTCCAGCAGTGTAGGGATGTTACAAAAGTAATTAAAGTCCCAAATCAACTGACTTTCAGGTATGGAGATCTTATGGGTAGATCTGATCCAACAAGGTGAGCCCTATAAAAGCAGAGCTAGTGGCAAAAGCAGGAAGTGACCTCCAGCTGACAACTAGCAAGGAAGTGGGACCTCCTACCTTCAAGTATAAGACCTGGATTCTGTCAACAGGCTAAATGAGTTTAGAAGCAAATTCTTCCCTAGAGCCCACAGGTAAGAGCCAGCTTGACTGACACATTAATTTCAGTCTTGTGAGGCCCTATGTGGATAACCGATATAAGCCCAGTTTCTGAATTCCACAGCCTTGGGTTAATAAATTAATGTTATTGGGGCACCTGGGTGGCTCAGTGGGTTAAGCCACTGCCTTCAGCTCAGGTCATGATCTCAGGATCCTGGGATCGAGCCCCATATCGGGCTCTCTGCTCAGCGGGGAGCCTGCATGCATCCCCCCCCTCTCTCTGCCTGCCTCTCTGCCTACTTGTGATCTCTCCCCCCCCCCCCCCCCCCCGCCGGTCAAATAAATAAATAAATAAATCTTTAAAAAAAATAAATTAATGTTATTTTAAAAACAAGCCAAGTTTGTGATTTATTTATTAGGCAGCAACAGAACACTAAAATAACAACTTCCTCTTAACTTAATAAGCTTTTGGCTTAATTTCTCATGAAGATATTTTAATATCAATATGTACTACAAAACTATCAATTTGTATTTATCGGGTGGTTAGCTTGCGGCGGGGGATATACAAAAGTCAGAGTAGATGCAGGACAAACTTTTACGGAGTTGGGAGTCTCACAGGTGCAGTGAGACATCTAGACACAGCAACTCTACTGTGGCAATAAAAGCACTCTCATAAAATGTTTAGCAAATCTCAAGAGGAAGGAATTGGAACCCAAGCAGCTCTGGAGACCTCAGCTGTAGCTCATGAATTTAATATGACTGGGCTACAGTGGGCCCCAATCTCTTTCAACCCAAAATTCCAAATTCTTGGGAGAAAAATATCTGATCAGTGCAGGATGGGTCCAGCCAGTTATGGCCTGAGAGGGAGTTAGGGAGTAGAAATGCCCTTGCTATCAGAAAAGACAAGTCTGGCCGTGAAACTGGGAGAACTTCCAGGGAGGACAAACTCTCCTGAACTGGGCAGCTCTAGACATGTCTACCACACTCATGTTATGGGAGGTCCAGAACTAACCTGAGTTATGTTTACCAGTATCTGGCTACTTTTGAAAATTCTCATACCATATGTATGTATGTATGGCTCCATTTTCTCTCAAAACATTGACTCTGCATTTTATTCTTTACACTTATGGGTTTTTTGCCCTCTGTAATGAATATACAGCACTCAAAATTAGAGAGAAACACCTTTCCCCGCTCTGCTGGCTTCCATGAAAAGAGTTTTCTCCCAAATAATTCTTTTTTCTGTTAATCACTTCATCCCAGGAAAGGATGAGTCATCTGAACAGTAAATTTGAGAAGAATAAATGGGGAGAGCTCAACTCAGCCCTACCCTGGGGTTTTCACAAAGAACTCCAAGCTCTCTATTTACTCCATGCCACCCTGGTCACTGCTGCCTAGGGCAGATGGGTGGTGATCTAATTCTGGAGTTCAGTTAGCAAACCCATTTAGTTTGCACACAAACACACAGCTTCCAGCTAGGCCTTTATCACTATACAGTTGATTTTTAGGACTCTGATACAATTCCTTTGAGTTATTTCTCAATGTTCAGACAAAAGCAAGAAAATGGGGATATTTATTGGACTCCCTCAAAGACTCCAGTCCAAACTCATTTTTAAAATCCTTTTACGTGGGCGCCTGGGTGGCTCAGTTGGTTGGGCAACTGCCTTCAGCTCAGGTCATGATCCCAGAGTCCCAGGATCAAGTCCCATATCAGACTCCCAGCTCAGTGAGGACTCTGCTTCTCCCTCTAACCCTCTCCACTCTCATGCGCACTCTCTCTCTCGCTTTCTCTCTCTCTCTCTCTGAAATAAATAAATAAATAAATAAATAAAATAAAATCTTTTAAAAAAAACCTTTTACATCCATTTTTAAAGGAGAAAATAGGTGAAATTCCCTTAATTACCATTATTTTCTCTTTTTCATTTAATTTTACCTTTCTTGCTATATTCAGCTCTGTAATTCATTAATTCATTACCTGCTTTATTTTCATAATCTGATAGTTAAATGCTGAACCCTTACTGAACTTAAAGTTGGGAAAAAACCAGGGGCACCTGGGTGGCTCAGTTGGTTGGGTGTCTCTTGATTTAGGCTCAGGTCAAAATCTTGGGATGGTGGGATCAAGGCCTGCATTGGCTTTGCTGAGCAGTCTGCTTGGGATTCTCTTTTCCTCTCCCTCTGCCCCTTACACAGCTTGCTCTCTAACTAAATAAAATCTTTAAACACACACACACACACACCTGGGAAAATCTTAAGGTAATCTAATCTGTGTATTCACTGCAGAGAGTTTACTAAGACCATTGGGCAAAACCAAGTCTCAGTACCCAGATTTCTTGTCTCCAGTGTTCTTTCACATATATTGTGACACTTAAGTACAATTCTAATTTTACTTCTGTAACATTTCTGCCAGCTTTTCTATGATAATCATTTACCCATCAACTAATTCCACCCGCGTGTTTGCCATGTTCCTCCTGCATGACAGATTGTGAACTCTGACAGTTTCTCTTTGGCTCCTGCTGATAGCAACTTTACCTTATGCTATAACTGGGCGGTCCTGCTTTTCTTGTATGCTTGGTCATGGCAGACTAGTTTGTGCTCCAGTAAACTTGTCTTTCATAGAAACAGGTTGCAGAATTTTGTTTTTTTTAAACTGTTAACCATCACTATAACTTTTTATTTTGGAAAAATTAATTATTTGGAGTCTATTTGTATAAACATTAGAAATGACGCATTTATGCTACACTCAGTCACCTTGTAGATTTACTGTTATTGCTCCTTTTTCTTCTTTTAACAGATGTAAAATCTTGTACTTTATTTTTGTATGTTTTTGTTTTGTGTGTAGTTCACTTTAAATCCCAAGGTAATCTATCTCAGCTGCCTATTTTTCTTCCTTTAAAAAAAAAATTTTAATCTTGTTTTTCTCATTTTTATTTCCTATCATGTATTACATATTATATTTATTATATCTTCTTTTTATTTCAAGATTCACAGAAGTGATATATAGACACTCACTAAATACAGAGAGTAAAGAGGAGAACTTCTCTTTTATTCTCCCCCAAATACCACACCCCTCCGTGGGGATAAGTACCAGTAGCAGTTTACTATATATCCTTCCATAACTCTTCCAGTATCTGCAACTTGCTTTTTTCCTAGGAATTTTTCCTAATCTAAAAACATCGACATATTTTAATAATTATTCTCATTATTTTCACCTTATGAACTATGAAATTAAACTCTGGATTGACAGAATTTACAGTGCCTTCCTTCGCTCACTCTCCTTCCCATTTCATTCTACTTGTGTAAGATCTGAATTATCTTATGAAATTCCAAATGGACACCCTGCAATCTATATCAGGCTCTCAAGCCATGCTGCCCAGTGCAGTGGCCACTACCCACATGTGCCTATTGAAATTTAAACTAAAAATAAATAAAACTTAGAACTCAGTTGCTTGGAGCATTTGGGTGGCTCAGTTGGTTAAGCATCTGACTCTCGATCTCACCCTAGGTCTTGATCTCAGGGTTGTGAGTTGAAGCTCCATGCTGGAGCCTACTTCAAACAAAACAAAAAAACAAAACAACTCAGTTTCTCAGTCCCACCAGCCCCATTTCAAGGACTCAACAGCCACTTGTGACTAGCAGCTCCTGTCTCAAACTGCACAGATGCAAAACGCTATCACTGCAGAATGTTCTACTGCACAATGCTCATCTAAATGCTTGGTTAATTTTGTTTATTTACCTAGGAGTTAAGTACCCTTTGATAAGGTTCTTTCAAGGTTTCATTACTTTTTGTAGGTATTTCAAAATGTCTCCATCTGTAGGAAATTGCAAGATTATCTAGGCACCTAACACTTTCTCCTAACTTCATGTGCATTTTTTTTATTCTTCAAAGTCTAAAGTCCTAGGCTGTCTATTACATTTTAAGATCTCTTTTCTGCCAGAAATTGCTTATCTTTGGGGTGCCTGGGTGGTTCAATGGGTTAAATCTCTGCCTTTGGCTCAGGTCATGATCTCAGGGTCCTGGGATCGAGCCTGCATCAGGCTCTCTGCTCAGTGGAGAGTCCACTTCCCTGCTCTCTACCTGCCTCTGCCTAAAGGAAAAAGAAAAGAAATTGCTTATCTTTGAGTTTAGAAATTTAACAAATAGGTGCCCAAGAAGTGAAAGGATTTCTTTTTCTTGAAAAACAGCTTCAGTGTGGAACTCCATATACTCTCAATAGCCATACTAAGTTGGTCCTTCAGTTCGGAAAAGTTTTCTAGAATTTTTTCTGATTGTTTATGAGTTATATGTTCTAACCTTTTCTATTGCTGGTACCCTTACTTTTTGACAAGCTGTACAGCCAAAATCCATTTTCTAGATATGTTAGTTCTATTACATTATTATTAGTCTGTAGAATTTCATTACTTTCCCATATATTCATTTTTCTGTTGTTCAGATAGTCAATCACACATTAGCTAATCCACCAACAGCATAGTATCTCTGAACCATTTGGCACTACATATTTTGTAATGTTCTTTTCTACATTTCAAATGGTGAACTCTGAACATTCCCAACAGCTGCTCTGTAATCTATTTAATCTTGGACTGTAACTGGGAATTTTTACCTTTTCTTTTTTTTTAGTATCACCTATTTATCTGCACTATATACCATCAATATTTTCATTTCATTAAAAAAAATTTCTGCCCACTCCTTTCTATAGCCATTAGCTGTCTTACCTGTTTGAATGCTGTCTCAATTTTCTTCTATTTGCTTAAGTTATCTAACAGTAAGGGCTGTGTAGGTGGGCTCCGTTTCCCTAGGCTCCCTCTTCCCTTCTAATGTTGTGACACTTATTAATTACACCAAGTTCTATTTTACCTCTGGTTTTCACACTGTTTCTGAAGGTGGCTTGTCTGAGGTTTGTTGTCCTTTCTGTTTGTGTTGGATATCCCCCCATGTTCTGCTACCTCTTCAAAAGCCTCTTTTAAAGGTCTGTTTTCTTAAAACAAGTCTTATAATAAAGTTAGTCTAAAATGTTCATATAGCTTGTGTTTCAAAATTTCCTTTTTAAGACTATTATTACTGGGAAGTTAGCATGTTTTCACAAGGAAGGAAAATATTACAGAAGGTAGTCATGTCCCCAGACAAGTACACAAAAGTAAACTTGACCAAGATGGGCCTGAAGCATGCTATTGTATTAATAATGAACTTAACCTCCCAGTATCTCTATACAAAAAAGTCATCTAGTTATTTGAGGTAAACAGAAAGAAAAACTGGCAGGGAGACAAGATGGGAGCCCCCTCCTTCTCTTTTTTTTTTTTTTTTAAAGATTTTATTTATTTATTTAACAAAGAGAGACACAGCGAGTGAGAGAGAACATAAGCAGGCGAGTGGGGGAGGGAGAAGCAGGCTTCCTGCTGAGCAGGGAGCCTGCCCGATATGGGGCTTGATCCCAGGACCCTGGGATCATAACCTGAGCTGAAGGCAGGTGCTTACTGACTGATCTTCCCAGGCGCCCCGGGAGCCCCCTCCTTCTTAAGGACACTGCAAGTTCTTAATATTTTGTTGTATTTTAGAGAAATACTCAGAATCAGCTTCCTGAATATGTCATTAAAGTGAAGAAAGTTGTGAGGTGAGGCAAAATGAGTCAGACCAGATTATAGTGACAGGGCTTGGAAAGTGGTAGTGGCGTAAGAAGATCGAATAAAAGCTGTCTACTCTCCCCGACTGCCTCTCTGGAACCAGTTCTGCCACTGCAGACCCAGTTTCCTAGACCAACTCTAGGAAAAGATTGCAAAAAAAGCCTGGGGTGTTTTCCCCCTTTCTTTTCATAGGTGAGGGGGTTCTAAACGATAGAAGGATCTGGAAGAGGATGGGAAGGAAAGAGAATCCCTGCGGTCCCATATGCATTCCCAGCTGGACATTGGTCAGTTACATGGTATATATAGTGATGTACATATGTTGAAGATGATCTGTATCGGTCTCAACAATTAATGTCTTTGCTGAGCAGTCCTTAAACCACTGAATCACACTGCCACTCACTGAGGCTTCTCTAATCATAAGTATTTAAAGTGTCTTTGCTATAATTACAGTTTTATGCTAACTAAATCCAGATTCTCTCAGAAATAATTTTCTTTTTCTTTGAAGATTTATTTATTTTAGAGAGACAGCAAGCGAGTGGGGGTTGGAGGAGAGGCAGAGGGAGAGGGAAGGAAAGAATCTCAAGTAGACTTCCCACTGAGCACAGAGTCTGACGTAGGGCTCAATCCCATGACCCTGAGATCATGATCTGAGCCAAGATCAAGAGTCGGACCTTCAACTGACTGAGCCACCCAGGTGCCCTCTCAGAAATAATTTTAAAATGTCATAATACATCATCAATCTACTAAATTTTAAACCTTTTTTCTTTTAAAGATTTTAATTATTTGTCAGAGACAGAGAGAGAGAATGAAAGAGAGAGCACATGCAGCGAGAGCAGCCAGCAGAGGGAAAAGCAGACTCCCCACCAAGCAAGAAGCCTGATGTGGAACTGGATCTCAGGGCCCTAGGATCACAACTGGAGCTGAAGGCAGACGCTTATCCGGCTGAGTCACTCAGGCATCCCTACTAAATTATAATCTTTAACTCAACTCTAACAAAGCTGGAAAGATAATTTTTCCTTACCAGTGAATATCACAGATTTTAAAAAATGAAGAAAACTTATCCACAGCTGGAGATGAATTTTTTAAAAACTGAGTTCTAGGAGCATCTGGGTGGTTCATTAGGTTAAGCGTCTGCCTTCAGCTCAGGTCATGGTCCCAGCATCCTAGGATTGAGCCCCACAGTCAGGCTCCCTGCTTAGCAGGAAGCCTGCTTCTCCCTCCCACTCCCCCTGCTTATGTTCCCTCTCTCGCTATCTCTCTTTCTATGTCAAATAAATAAATAAAATCTTAAAAAAAAAAAAAGAGTTGTAATTTAGATACCACTAAATTCACCCATTTTAAGTGTACAGTTCAGTGGTTTTTAGTATGTCTGCAAGGTTGTGCAATCATCACCACTAATTCCAGAATACTATCATCACCTTAAGAAGAAATCCTGTACCCATTAGCAGTCACTCCCCATTCTCTCCTCCCCACAGTTCCTGGCAACCACTAATCTACTTTCTGTCTCTAGGGATATGCCTCTGCGGACAGTCACATAAACAGAATCATATGGTGTGTAGTGCTTTGTGTCTGGCTTCTTTCACATAGCACAATGTTTTCAAGAGTCAGCCGTGTCATAACATGTATCAGTAATTCATCAACTTTATGGTATGGAAATTTGTTCATCCATGAATGATATTTTTAAAATCTATTTTTTGCTACCTATGTTAATTAGCTCTCAGGATTACTCAAGATTCAACTCAAGACACACCATATGTATTCACACATTCACCTCTTGGCTTACAAGATTATCAGTATATTTTATTTTCTGTCAATTTAAAAATCATTTTGTACATTATGGTATTGGTTGTATTGTGTTTCGGTACTTTGATAAATATTTATTGGGCTTTCTAACTAGCACCGCTTTTTCTAGAAATTACCCCTTCCCTCCAACTTCTATATGGTTAATGTGATCTTGTTCCCGTCTACCAGCTCCAGGAATGAGACCCTGATTCAAGATAGACAAATTAGGCCCTTCACTGGCAAAGCGGAATTGGGTGTAGGATTCCACTTCCAACTAGCTTATCTCTTCATTGCAAGAGTAAATCTCAGGAGTTTTTGGCTATTACCATTTTTTTTCCATGTAGACTAAGAAACCAAGAAAACCAGTGTGCAAGAAGAATCAGAGACAAAGAGAGAATAGCAGAGATAAGAGATGGAGCAGGAATCCCTGAGATCCCAGCAGGCTGCATCCCTATCCTTGGATTCCGTGAGATATCCTATAAACTTATCCTAAGTCCCCTTACCATTTAAGTGGGTTAAGGCGGTTTCTGTAATCTCCAGCCAACAGCCCTAATATAATCATCTACCCAATAAAATTTTAAGGTCTTTAGCAGTAAGGGCTCAACCTCCATAGCACACATTACAACAATTCAAATGCATACTTAATCAAATGATCACCTATGGAGTACCTTGCAAAATTATCTATAAAATGCACTCAAGACATTCTCCAATGAGTATGTAAAAAAAAATTAGGATTGGTGTCTTTTTGTTTTATTTTATTTTATTTTTAAGATTTTATTTATTTATTTGACAGAGAGAGATCACAAGTAGGCAGAGAGGCAGGCAGAGAGGGAGGGGGAAGCAGGCTCCCTGTGGAGCAGAGAGCCCGATGTGGGGCTCGATCCCAGGACCCTGAGATCATGACCTGAGCCGAAGGCAGAGGCTTTAACCCACTGAGCCACCCAGGTGCCCCGGGATTGGTGTCTTTTTATAAAAATGCTGTATTATTGTATCACTGACTCAATATATCTTCGCACCCATTTTGCAAAACAGTAATTTCCTCAGAAGTGAAATCATCTATTTTATTGTACTACTCCATCCCATTTGCTCTTGCCTGATATTTAAATCTTTTGAAAAGCACAGTGTTACATTTTCCTTAGAAAATTGGAAGCTTCTCACAAACAACAAGGAATCTCTATTCGATTTTTAAGCAAACTCCCACAAAATCTACTAACAAATAATCTTCAGGGGCAGCTGGGTGGCTCAGTACGTTGTGTCTGACTTTGGCTCTGGTCATGATCTCAGGGTCCTGGAATCAAGCTCCTACTTGGGCTCTGCACACAGCAGGGAGTCTGCTTGTCTCTCTCCCTGCCCCTTTCCCCCAGCTCATGTCCTCATGTCTCTCTCAAATAAATAAAATATTAAAAAAAATTCAGCGTACAGAAATACAAGTAAGTAACCTCATTTATAGTGGTGTGCATTTACAATGATGTGATGCACACACACACACACACACACACACACTATTACTCAGCCATAAAAAAGAAAGAGCTTGCCATCTGAAACAACATGGATGATTCTAGAGAGTATTATGCTAAGTGAAGTAAGTCAGAGAAAGACAAGTACCATATGATTTCATTCATACGTGGGATTTAAGAAACCAAACAAAGAAAAAAAAAAGACAAATCAAAAAATACACTTTTATCTTTAGAGAACAAACCAGCGGTTACCAGAGGGAAGGTGGGTGGGGGATGGGTGAAATAGATGATGGGGATTAAGAGCACACTTACCATGATAAGCACTAAGTACTACACAGAATTGTTGAATTATTATATTGTACACCTCAAACTAATACAACACTGTATGTTAACTATATTAGAATTATAATTTAAAATAAGGCAAAAAGATGCAAAAAGATAAAAATCAAAGATATAGAATGTTGGGAATTAAAAAAAAAAACCCAACAGACTCTTAAATACAAAAACAAACTGGTGGTGGCAGGAGATAAGTGAACAGATAGAGGAGATTAAGAGTACACTTATCTCGATGAGCTCTGAGTAATGTATAGAACTGCTGAATCATATTTCACACCTGAAATTATTAATATTGTATGTTAATTATTTTTCAGTTAAAAAAAGTACAACGTTATCGAGCATACAGAGATATAAATGAATGACCTCCCTGGAATCATTCTCTCCTTTTCTCCTCTCGAAAACAAGATATACTGTCAAACATGAATCATTCCCAGAAGGATAACTAATCTGTAATACAATGACACTGTGCACACGTAATTATTAGACGATAGAGGTTTCGGAGGCAAGAAATGTTCCTTCACCGACAACTCAGGAGACACAGTTTCCAAGTCTGCTCTCTTTCCCCAGGTTGAGGAGCCTGCTGCTGTAACTGAAACTGCAAAGCTAATTCCCCGCTCTTCCTGGGAGTCCTCACTTCATTTTGCAAAGTTCTTTTCCCAAAATCAAATCCAGGATTTGTCACCTAATTGGTTCTCAGTGGGGATAACAGAGATAAAACCAAAAATCCAAAATGTTTTCTTAAATCCCTGTTAAAAAGTCTATAGGGATAAATGGGCTAATCCTTCAAAGTGTTAAGATTTGGTTCCTGAGTGGATTTTGTAAAACACATTAACGTCACTACCTTCTCTAAGACATACTGAAATTTAAAAAATTATACTTCCAATACTACAAAGGCTTACAGAGACAGAACCCCTTTAAATTACTGAAGAATTCCAAGAGAGTACAACTGTGTACCGTGTCAAGCACTGGGGCAGTTTCTCATGGCCTTGGCCCCAAAGCTTCTTTGTAGCTGAAGAGAACTGTCTTGGCCAAAGCTCTGAGAGGCAAAATACTATTTACTTACTATTGGCCCCTTCCAAAAAAAAATTTTTTTAAACTCTAAGTTTAACAAATGGCCCACACAAGGACTTGCTGAAGTTCCCTGAGACTCAAACTGTTAGGGCAGGAAGAGATTTTGGAAACCTACTTTAACCTAATTATTTCACAAATGAGAAGAAGGGGTGGACAAGAGATAAATGACTTGCTCAAATTCACAGAACTGATCAAACCAGCAGAGTTAGAGTATGGGTCCTCGATTCACAGCTGGAAGCTCACTTCCCCCTACCATCTGTCTAAAATGTGTAAAATGGACAGTTTTGAAACCTCAGCTTTCTGAGAGAAAAACCAAAAAAAAGGGAAAACTACAACTTTCTGTTTCAAATGTGACGCTGAGAGATTAAAGTGTTACATGTCAATTCCTGACAGTAAAAGGTAATATCCATCCAAATGTTGTGATGGACTTGCCCTGGAGGCTAAGTGAAATGAAACCGAACACAAGATTTTTGCTGCAACCTGAAGGTTTTTTTGTTTTGTTTTGTTTTGTTTTTACCATTTTTTACTATTATGAACTATAGTAACTATTGATTCTGTGTGCCCAAAGCTACCCCATTCCTCCTTTTCCATTAACAAAGCCTATAGTCCCTTGACCAGAAGGATGGGCACATGTCCTAGACCTGGCTAATCAACAATCTCACATCACAGGTCTAAGTAAGGCCATAAAGAACCCTTCCCTAGAACTGTGATACAGATGTGGAGAAAAATAACTCCTCCCGCTTTCCTATCATGTGGAGAAGGCAGTCTGCAGTAGGAGAGGTTAAGACCAACATTCAAAGAGAAACAGACATAAAGGAGATGAGAGATGGAAAGAGTCTGGCAACGTCAAATCCTTGGGTCTCGTTCCTGAGTTGGTTCCTTTGAGTCAGTAAGTTAACCCTTTATCAACTATAAAGCCAGTAAATTCCTTTTTCAGCTCAAAATACTCTGAATCGAATTTCTGTCACTTGCAACTCAAAAATGCTAACATATACTGACCCCAGGAGACAGAACTAGATATGCTATTCTTAATACAGGGAAACTAATGAACATTTATTTAAGAAAAATGTTTTGATGCATGTAGTCAGGCTCTACTGTTTCTTGTACCTACCATGTCTGACATCCTACACTCACCAGCTTCCCTGTTTCCATTATAACCTGGCTGCTGAAAGTGTGTGACTTTGCTAACAGTTTCCTAGGATTTCCCTAGACTAAAAAAAAAAAAATCCTATTATACGCTTGTTTCATTTGATTTTCAATAGAAGCTGAATGTAAGATATGTTCTAGGTAATATAGATTAAATGAGATTTTACCTTATATAGACTGTCAAAAAGATAATCTAGTCATCAACATTATAGTATGCCATGTGGCAAGTTTTCAAATTTTTAACAATAGACACCAATAAGAACAACAAATCTCAGGACCTACCTCTAGTAAGGCTCCAGTTTGGAAGAATTTCAAAGGCTTTTCAATGGAATAATAAAGGCTATGATAGCTACCTTTAGCCAGGTATGCTCTGACGAGACCAACTGCTATAACCAGCCACCTATGAGAAAGAGGAAAAATAGCAATCAGGATATTAAAAAAAAAAAAAAAAAAAAGGTAGGTCAATAGGACTGGGGGTAATAGAAAATTTGGTGACAACACATACTGTTAAAGGTGACCTCAAGAATCAGTAACCCAGATTTATCAACTATGGCCCTCAAATGCCAAGATGTAATGCACAGAAATGTCGCATCACCAGCACCCAAGCAAGAGTGCTCAGCAAAAGCAGAGTGGCACCTCACCCATCTGGAGCTCAGCTTTTTGGCAAACTTGCCTGTTGAGAACAAGGCCAAAATGAAGAGAATAAGCTAAATTGGTCCTTGAGCAGCTAAATTAAGTGCCAGAAAGTCTAAGACGAGAGAAAAAAGCTGTTAAAGGAAAATTTTAAATGGCCTGTGCAGTCAAAGACTCTGTAATAATAATAGAGTGGAGGAAAGATGTTTTAAACTGTTTTCACAAGTATCTCACAGAAACATACCCATACCCTACTCTTTTAAAATTGCGAATGAGATAAGAATAAAAGGGACGCCTGGGTGGCTCAGTCATTAAGTGTCTGCCTTTGGCTCAGGTCAGGATGCCAGTGTCCTGGGATGGAGCCCCGCATTCCGCTCCATGCTTGGCGGGAAGCCTGTATCTCCTTCTCCCACTCCCCCTGCCGTGTTCCTGTTCTCACTCTCTCTCTCTGTCAAGTAAATAAATAAAATCTTTAAAAGCAAAAAAAGAAAAAAGGTAAAAATAAAAGGTTGGTTTAAAAAAAGATTTTCTTAGCTGAATTTCCCAAAATCAATTCAGTAAAAAAAAGCGCCAGATCAATACAAAATACAAAATAGGGGAACACTTAAGCATATCACTGTGAATGTTACATTTCTGTTCTGTCCTTCTCAAAATGAATTTCTCCAGTCCTGTAATTTTAAGTACCATAGTGCAACAAATGGACCTTTATTATTAAAGGATTATTATTAAACCTTTATTATTAAGGTTTGTCTCCATAAAAGCAGTAACAGATTTACCTAAACAAATGTACAATCCTAACTAGGCAATGGGTTATATGGTCTATGTTATTTTCAGAAACTATCATACAAAGATATCAAATAAGAATTTGCAAAAGAAATGAAATCCTTAATGGTATAACTGTCCCAGGACTAGCAACCTACAAAAAAAAAAAAAAGACTACTTTCTCTCAAAATCCCAATTTCTTTTCTTGGCTTAAGACACCACTCCCCATCCTCCATCACCCAGGAATAAAGGCTTCTTTCCTTCTTCCCCAGTGTACCTTAAAATCTCTCTCCAGCCCAATGCTCTCCTTAATGGCCTTGCCTACAAGAATTCACATATAAATACAAATACTAACTCCTGAGAGGTTCTTTTAAAAATCACTCTCTGACCATTTATGCAATAAAGAAAACTTGCATCTGTATTATTTCTCCACTGGCCTGGGAATCAAGGGAAATAGTTTTTAGATCTAGATCTATTACTAGCAAGTCAAGAAAGTCACAACCTCTCTGAACCTAGGTTTCAACACCAGCCATTTCTAAAGAAGCAATCAAGTCTACAATGCTCCCTATATAACTGTGTGAAAAATGCAAGGTGCTGAAATGCTAATCTGACATTAGCATTTGTGTTAAAAAGGGCGTGTGTCTATGTGTGTGTACAGATTTGCTTTCATCAGCATCTGGAGGAATCACAAAATTAGCACCTCCTGGGAGGGGGATCTGGGTGGAAGGGAAGGGTGAGAGGGAGTATCACTGTATGCTCTTGGGTATATTTTTGAATTATGCACCTGCCAATGTAGTACCCATTTTAAAAATAAATAAAACTAGATGTTCACCCTACAATTCTTTAAACTTCTCTGCATCTTTGAAAATTTTCATAATAAAATGTTAGCGAAAATCTTTTACAAATGATGGCTGGCTCAGTCGGTACACCAAGCGACTACTGATCTCTGGGTTGTTTGTTCGAGCCCCACATTGGGTGTAGAGATTACTTAAAAATAAAATATCAAAAAGAAAAACATAACAAATTGTCTGATCCTGTGATCCTCCGCACCAAAACTAAGGGATCAAAGAACTGGAGGAACCCTGGAGATCACCTAATCCAAACTCTTTAGTTTTACAGATGAAAAACTGAGGACAAGAAAAGCAAAGTGATTTATCCAAGGTCACACAGATAGCGTCAGAACTAGAACTAAAAACCTGCTGTGACAAGGGATGGGCTAAAATGGAGAAACAAGAGGAGGTAAAACCTGTTTAAAGCGTCTATCTCCCTCCTCCCCAGAAACTCTGCCTTCCACCTTCCCTACCCCAATCCATCCTAAAAAGTCTCAGCTGATCTAAAGCACAGCTTTGCTCATGTCACTGGTCAAAAACTTTGAACGCTTTTCCATTACCTTTCGGATTAAAGCTCAGTCTGGACTTTGAAAACAGCCGCCTAAATAAATGGTCACTCTGCAGCCACAGCTCCCTCTACTCCCCTTGGGGGAAATGGCTCGTATTCGTGACTAGCCGCCGGGGCTCTCCCCGGCGCAGCAGAATAGCCGGCACGCCGCGCCGCACCCCACCCACCCAGCCCAGACTGACCCCTGACCAGCCCACCCGTCCTCCCAAGGCCCTCGGGACCAGCGCCAGGGCGACTTTCCCCGTGTCCCCCTGAACCCCGGGAACTCCAGCTCGGGCACACCCAGTGCCTGAGAACTTGCTCGGCCCCCGCCCAGGGGGGAGTCCCTGGCAGGCACCTGGTCCGATTCGGCTGCCCTCAATGCCCCGGAATCCGAGCCCGTACACCCACCGCCCCGGCTGCCCCGCGCGCTGGCCCGGCCGCTCGGCCGGCCGCAGAGCCGCCCTCCCCGGCCCGGCTTACTCCCCGCCTCCCCGAGCCCCGGCCTCACCCGGCCGTCATCACCACATTGTAGATGACCAGATACGCCGTGGCCAGAGGCCCTGGGCCCTTCTTTTTCCGCGCACCGCCCGCTTCGCCGGCCCCGGCCCGGGCCCCCCCGCCCCCATTCCCCTTCGTCGCTGCAGTCGCCGCCGCTGCCGCCATGTCAAGCCACCGGAGCACGCTCTCCTTGCGCGAACACAGCAGCCCGGACAAGGCACCGCGAGGGGGCGGAGGGACGAGGGAGAGGCGGGGTCGAGTCCGCGGGGCGGAGCCAGAGACAGCGCCCACGGCGGCCGCCATCTTGAAAGAGGGCAAAGACACTCCTGACGCTCCCGGCCTTTCAGCTCGTTTCAAACGCCAGTGCCATCTTGGATCACGGTAATCACCGCCTCTTTGCGCTCCGGGTTATACTCTCTGGCGCCATCTTGGATTAGGTCAGAGTCACCTCCGTCGGTAGTCCAGCAGTTTCTAACATCTGGATGCGTTGTCGTCCTTGACTGTTTCTCCCCGTATAAACTCTGTCTCCATGATGGATCAAGAAAATGATGCTTTCCTTCTCCCTTTTCATCTTCTTCCAGTGGGTGATCGAACAACCTGCCATTTTGGGTCAGGGTAATTGACGCCGATATCGCTTCCCATCAACCCCAGAGGCGGGAGAGGAATACACTTTTTGGCGGGTTCTCTTTGCTCCTGCACCAGCAGCCAGGTTGAAGGTTCAACCTTCGAAAGTTTCTTACCTGGCTTTTAAATTTTAAGTTACTAGTACAGTGGAGAAGGTCAACGAGAAGTGTGCCCCCTTTTTTTACTAAAGTCGTACGTGTGGTCTAGGTTCCAGTGTCATTTGGGAAGGTCTGGAAGGTTCAAGTGCATCTTCCAGCCTGAAGCCCTGTGGGATCACCTGTCGCCGAGGCGGGACGAGGACGAGGTATTTAGGTGGTCAACTAAGGGTGAGGTGCCGAGTGGAGCAAGTAACTTCCCATCTACAGTGGTCAAAAACAGAAGTGTTGGCTTAAACGGAAAACCTGACTGCTGAGGTAAACAGGGAAGGCTTATGGAAACTGTTTCAGCCAGCTGACCCCTCTTGCTCATTAAGTGCTTTGTTCTGGTTTTTTTTTTTCTTTAATTTGTAAAAGGCTCCTACAGCTAATTTTCACACAGATATCTTAAATGAATTGCTGTATACATAGTGGTATAAAATATTTATCCATTCTAGCAAGTAGAGCTTCTGTGAGGTTGCACAGGGCGGCGGCGGGGGGTGGGGGGGGTTCTTTGCACTAAATGAGAGACAGTCTTCTGTCTCCCAGAGACCATATAGAGAGAGCTGGTGGAAAATAAATCTATATTAACTGGTGAAAGGTCTTATCAGTTAGGAAGTTATTGCAGTAATCCAAGCTATAGTGATAGTGGTTTAGGCCAGAAAGGTTGTGATTGAGATGATGGAAACCTGATTGAATTCTGGACATATTTTTAAAGAGCTGGTAAGATTTGTGGATATATTATACGTGGAGTATGAGGTAAAGGAGACATTGTGAGCAACTTGGAAGAACCGAATTGAAGAAAGTGTTTTGAAGGCAGAAATGGGGAGTTTTGCTTTTTTATGTGTCAAATTTGAAATTTACATTAGACATCCAAGTGGCGATATTGAGTAATCAATTACATTTAGACCAGGTGCAGGCAAAACTGTTCCTTCTGTAGGTTCCAAGAGAGAATCCATCCATTCCTTACTTCCTCCAGTTTCTAGAAGTTGCTGGCATTCCTTAGCTCACAAGTTACTTCAATTTGCCCTCTCTGAACTTCCACCTGCTTTCTTAAAACAACTGATCTTTGTGATTGCATTGGGCTCAACCAGATATTCTGGGATAATTTCCCCATAGCAAGAGCCCTAACTTCATCACACCTGCCCAGTGCCTTTTGCCATATAAGTAATATTCTGGGGATTAGAATAGCGACCTATGTGGGGGCCATTATACAGCCTACCACATTCCATTGCCCCCCCCCAAAAAGACAAGCAAGAAAACCCCAAACACTTGAGAAAAATTATGTTATTTTTAAACCATTATTAAATTTTCAGGGAAAGTAAGGAATCTCCAAAGTGGGAACTGGAAGTGGGGAGAGGGCTTTTGTTGGTGGTGGTTAAGAATAGTAAATTGAGGGGCGCCTGGGTGGCTCAGTGGGTTAAGCCGCTGCCTTCGGCTCAGGTCATGATCTCAGGGTCCTGGGATCGAGTCCCGCATCGGGCTCTGTGCTCGACAGGGAGCCTGCTTCTCTCTCTCTCCCCGCCTGCCTGCCTCTCTGCCTCTCTGTCTACTTGTGATCTCTCTCTGTCAAAATAAATAATAAATAAAATCTTTAAAAAAAAAAAAAAGAATAGTAAATTGAAATTACAACAGTGTCAGTTAGCAAAAGCCAAAGCCAGGATTTCTCTGAGGGCAACCACTACGACCAGGGCTAGGACTGAGAGACTAACCAAGAGAGATTTCTAGGGCCCCTTTTATAAGGGTGCTAATCCCATTCCTAATCACACCCCGAAGGCCCCACCTCGAAGTACTAGGGTGTTAGGGATCAGGATTTCAATACGTACATGAATTTTGGGGGGACACAAACACTTAGATTAAGGTGTTATTTTCCTTGGCAAAAGGGATTTTGCAGGTGTGATTAAATCAAGGTGTTTGAGGTATAGAGATTAGTCGGATTATCTGAGTGGGCTCAATGTAATCAAAAGAGGGAGGCAGAAAAAGAATCAGTCAGAAGGGGAAGTGACTGTAGAAGAAAGGCAAAGAGAGATGCAATGTTTCTGGCTTTAAAGGTGGAGGCAAAGGGCTTCTAGAACCAGGAAAATGTAAGGAAATGGATTATCTCTCTAGCAAGAAATGCAGCCTCGCCAACATCTGATTTTAGTCCAGTGAGACCCGTATCAGACTTCTGACCTACAGAATTGTAAAATAATACATTTGTATTGTTTTAAGCCACTAAGCTCGTGAAAATTTTAATAGCAGCATCAATTGGAACCTAAATCGGAACCTAAATACAGCTAATACATCTCCATCACTATCAATCAAAAAAGCATTCCTAGTGATAACATGATGAAAGATTCTGTTCATCAGAAACACATAACAATCATAAAAGTGTACATAATTACATGACCTCTGCTCTAATGTTCCAGTTCTATGTAGAGAATAATAACATTATTGGGTGACATTAAGGAAGACCTAAAATAAGTAGAGGGATACTGAGTTTGTTACCAGAGAACCGGTTCTGAACTCAGCTTCAGCTGCTTGCCACTTGAAAATCAACAATTGAGACAAGTGATGGTGGGAGAGGAGGGTGACTTTACTCAGGAAGCTGGCAGCCTCGGAAGATGGTGGCTTCACATCTCAAAGACCATCATCACTGTCTAGGTGTAGCTGCAGGTATTTAAAGTGGATGGCAGAAGAAAAGGGAGGGAGGCTATCTATAGGAGAAGCAGGTGCCCAGGCAGTTAGTCCTATGTCGACATGACCCTGAACAGACTTACTGGCATCAGCCCCAGCTGCTTTAGAATGTAATCAGGCCTTATATTCTGGCAAAGTTTGGTCCTTCACTCCTTAAAGGCCAGTGGTCTACAAAGCTCAAGGAAAGTAAGTTAGTTCTGCCAAAGACCAGGGACTTATTTAGGTCAGGAAGCAAGAAGTGCATAAGCTTGAAGCAAGTTAACCCTTAAAACTGGTTGGAGTGCTGTTACAAATCATAAATTGAAAGACTCCATATGGTAAAGGTAACCGTTCTCCCTAAATTAATTTATAAATTACATTAGATCTCAAATCAGAATTTCCTCAGGTGGTTATTGTTTGTTCATTTTGGTTTTTGTGGAACTTGATAAGGAAATTAAAATTTTACAAAGTGTAAACGTTCAAAATTTGTCAAGATATTGGGGTGTGCGGTTGGGGTGCCTGGGTGGCTCAGTGGGTTAAAGCCTCTGCCTTCGGCTCAGGTCATGATCCTAGGGTCCTGGGATTGAGCTCCGCCTCGGCTCTCTGCTCAGCAGGGAGCCTGCTCCCCCCCCCCCACCGCCCCGCCTGCCTCTCTGCCTACTTGTGATCTCTGTCTGTCAAATAAATAAAAATCTTAAAAAAGATATTGGGAGAATTTGATCTATAATAGATCAAGAATTATTATAAATTATAGTAAATAGGACAGTATAGTATTAGTATAGGAATGGCAAATAGGCTGATGAACCAGAATAGAGAGCCTAGAAACAGACCCAAACATATATAGTCACTTTGGGTATGACAGAGATGCTGTAGAGAAAAGATGGGCATTTCAATAAAAGCTGCTAGAACAGTTGGATATCCATATGGGGAAAAAAAAATTCCCTTCCTCACAGTGCACACAAAAATCATTTCTAGGCTTAAATATGAAAGACAACAATTAAAGTTTTTAGAAAGTACTATAAGAGAGTATCTTTATGATCTCAAAGGTAAAGAATTTTAAAAGAAGACATAGAAAGTATCAACTGTAAATGAAAAGACTGATACATTTGACTAGATTACAATAAAGAACTTCTTTTCATCAAAAGACAGCATAAAATTAGGGGGAAACCCCATAGAGTACAGAGTGGGAGAAGATACTTATCACACACATAATTAATAAAGGACTAGCCTTTACAACATAATGAAAACTCCCTCAAATCAATAAGGGATAATCACATTGAAAAAATGAGCAAAAGACTTGAATAGGGACTTTATCAAAGAAAAAATATGACCAATAAACATATGCAAATATCCTCAACTTCACTGGTAATCAGGGAAATGAAAATTATAACTATAGTGAGATACTTTACATTGAGATACATTTTAGCCATCTTCCAGGGTGGCTGAAATGAAACAGTTTGAAAATACCAGTTTTTGGTGAGAACATCGTGCAGCAGAAATTCCTGAAGCCTGCTGGCGGTGTTGATGCATTCACTTCAGAAAATGGTTTGGCTTTATCTAGGAAAGTCAAAGGTACCCATGATTGATATTCTACTGCCAAGTAGATACCCTTGAATGCCCCTAGAATACATATATCAGAAGATTCAAAGCTTTGTTTATTACAGCCCCATACTGAATACAACACAACATCTTATATATAGTGGAGTAAATAAATAAGCCATGAAATGTTACACTGGGTTACCTTACAGCCATGCTCTATATGACAACTTCGATGAATCCCATAAACATAATATTGAGTGAAAGAAGTAAGGCATAAAGGAATGTATGTAGCCTGATTCATCTAAAGTTCAAAATCAGGCCAAATGAAACTACATTTTGGGGGTATATATACATAGGTAGGTGGGAAAACTATAAAGAAAAGCAAAGAAGGGATCACCACCAAAATCACAGTAATGGATTCTTCTGGATTAGAGCTGGCCACCTGACATAGGGGCAATTGATTAGGAGGCAGCCCTCTCCCTCATCTTTTTATCTTCATAGAAAAGGTGACTTCTACACCAAAGGGGAATATACGAATCATTTCCAGGTTCCTATATAATGGAGACCAACTTAGGTTAGTTAGACAGAAAAGGAATGCATTGTAAGGTCAGTGGGTAGCTCACAAAATTAATGGAAAAGTTAATGAATGAGGTTTGGAACATGGACAGGAAGCCATTGGAAATTAGGCAACTAAAAGAGAGACCAGATCAATACTCAGGAAGAATCTGGTTATTATCCAGAAGCTTCTGTCATTGGCCTGGCTACCTCTGGACGTTGAATGCTTCCATTACTGGTTCTTCTACTACTCCTGAAAGATTCAAAACTGCCATTTGCTTCTCTGTGTTACTAGGGGGTCAGGGTCCTAGGAGCATCTGACTAGAAGGTCACATACCCAAATTCTAGAGACTTTGTTGTTGGGTTAGGAGCTATTAGCCTACACTTGAGCTTCTTTCTTGAAATTCCCTCCAAATAGTGTGTTTAGAACTGCATGGTCAGAAATGAAAGACATCTATCAAAAGGAATATGAGAAGTAAACACATATGGTCCCCACAGGAAGGAGGAAAAAGATATATGAGTAGTTAAGATTTGTGAAATTCACTGGGCCATGTTTTTACTGGGGGACAAGACATTATGCACAGTCATTGAATTGAAAGGCAGCCAGCCTTTTTCTTCCTTCTGGCTTGTAGTGTACCATTCTCTCTGTCTCTCTTTTTAAAAATTTTAATTCCAGTGTGGTTAACATAGAGTGTTATATTAGTTTCAGGTGTACAAAATAGTAATTCAACAATTCTATGCATTACTCAGCGCTCATCATGGTAAGTATAGTCTTAATACCCATCACTTATTTCACCTGCCACCCGCCTCCTCTTTGGGAACCATGAGTTAGTTCTCTATAGTTAAGAGTCTTTTTTTGGTTTATCACTCTTTCCCCCTACTTAGTTCCTTTATTTTGTTTCTTAAATTCCTCATATGAGTGAAATCACATGGCATTTTTCTCTGACTGACTTATTTTAGTTAGCTTCACCCATGTTCTTGCAAGTGGCAATATTTTGTTCTTTTTTATGGATGAGTAATATTCCGTTGCCCTCACCCCCATCTTCTTTATCCATAGTAATGCTGCAGTACACATTGGGCTGCATATTTTTTTTTTAATTAGTGTTTTCATATTCTTGGGTAAATAGTCAGCAGTGGAATTACTGAATCACATAGTATTTCTATTTTTTATTTTTTTTGAGGAACCTCCATTCTGTTTTCCACAGTGGTTGTACCAGTTTGTATTCCCACCAACAGTGCACAAGGGTTCGTTTCACATCCTTGCCAACATTTGTTTCTTGTGTTATTGATTTTGACCATTTTGACAGATGTAAGGTGTTACCTCATTGTGGGTTTGATTTGCATTTCCCTGATGTTAGTGCTGTTGAGCATCTTTTCTTGTGTCTGTTGACCATCTGTATGTCTTCTTTGGGAAAATGTCTCTACATGTCTTCTACCCATTTTTTAGATTTCTCTCTATGTGTGTAGAGCTGTAGAAATTTTTCTTATATTTTACATACTAACACTTTATCAGATATGTCATTTACAAATATCTTTTCCCATTGAGTAAGTCATCTTTTAGTTGATTATTTCCTTTGCTGTGCAGAAGCTTTTAATTTTGATGTAGTCCCAGTAATTTATTATTGCTTTTGTTTGCCCTGCCTCTGGAGACATATCTAGAAAATGTTGTTAGGGCTGATAGAAAAATTACTGCCTGTTCTCTCTTGTAAGGTTTTTATGGTTTCAGGTACTTAATTCATTTCGAATGTATTTTTGTGTTTGGTATAAGAAAGTGGTCCAGTCATTTTGCTAGAAGCTGTCCAGTTTTCCCACCACCATTTGTTGAAGAGATTTTTTCACATTGTATATTCTTGCCCCCTTTGTCAAAGAGCAAGAGACCATAACACTGAGGGTTTGTTTCTGGGGTTTCTATTCTGTTTCATTGATCCATGTGTCTATTTTTGTGCCAGTACCACACTGTTTTTATTATGACACATTTGTAACATAACTTGAAATCTGGAATTGTGATACTTCTGGCTTTGTTTGGGGGGGTTGTTTTGTTTTGTTTTGTTAAGATTTTATTTATTTATTTGACAGAGATCACAAGTAGGCAGAGAGGCAGGCAGAGAGAGAGAGGGAAGCAGGCTCCCCACTGAGCAGAGAACCCGACTCGAGGCTCGATCCCAGGACCCCGGGATCATGACCGGAGCCGAAGGCAGAGGCTTTAACCCACTGAGCCACCCAGGTGCCCCTGGGCCGGGGGATTTTGAGATGCTTTGGCTCTTCAGGTTATTTTGTGGTTTTATACAAGTTTTAGGATGTTTTTTAAAGTTCTTTGAAAAATGCTGTTGGTACTTTGATAGCAATTGCATTAAATCTGTAGATTGTTTTGGAAAGTGCGGCCATTTTAATAATATTTGTTCTACTAATCTATGAGCATGGATTGTCTTTCCATTTCTTTGTGTCATCTTAAATTTCTTTCAGTAGTGTTTTATAGTTTTCAGAGTACAGGACTTTCACCTCCTTGGCTATGTTTGTTTCTAGGTATTTTCTTATTTTTGGTGCAATTGTAATTGGGGTTGATTTCTTAATTTTGCTTTCTGTAGCTTGCTTATTAGTGTATAGAAATACAACAGCTTCTGTACTTTGATTTTGTATCCTGTAACCTTACTGAATTCATTTATCAATTCTAGCAGTTTTTTGGTGGAATCTTTAAAGATTTCTATATATAGTATATCAACTGCAAATAGTGGAAGTTTTGCTTCTTCCCTACCAAATTGGGGGCCTTTAATTTCTTTCTGTTGTCCGATTGATGTAGCTAAGACTTTTGATATACGTTGAATAAAATTGTTGAGGATTTTTGCATCTATGTTTATCAGAGATACTGGCCTGTAGTCTCTCTTTTTTTTTTTTTTAAGATTTAAAGATTTTATTTATTTGACAGACAGAGATCACAAGTAGGCAGAGAGGCAGGCAGAGAGAGAAGGGGAGAAGCAGGCTCCCTGCTGAGCAGAGAGCCCGATGCGGGACTTGATCCCAGAACCCTGAGATCATGACCTGAGCCGAAGGCAGAGGCTTTAACCCACTGAGCCACCCAGGTGCCCCCTATAGTCTCTTTTTTGAAAGCATCTTAATCTGCTTTTCATATCAGGGCAAAGCTGGCCTCATAAAATGAATTTGGATGCTTTCCTTCATCTTCCATTTTTTGGGATGGTTTGAGAAGAATTTTAAAATATTTTGTGCAATTCACCTGTGAAGCAATCTGGTCCTGGACTTTCATTTGTCGGGAGTTTTTTGATTATTGATTCAATTTCATTGCTGGTAATTCAGTTTTTGGAGGCTTCTCTGTATCTAGGAATTTTTGCCTTTTTTTTTTTTTTTTGGATGAGTCTGGTTGAAAGTTTACCAATTTTGTTATTTTTTCGAAGAATTGACTCCTGGTTTCATTGATCTCTTCTGTAGTTTCTATTTTGTTTATTTCTGCTCTAATCTTTATTATTTCCTTACTTCTGCTGGTTTTGGGTTTTGTTTGTTCTTTTTCTAGTTCCTTTAGGTATAAGGTTAGGTTTTCATCTGGGATTTTTCTTGCTGCTTGAGGTAGGCCTGTATTGCTATAAACTTCCCTCTTAGAACCACTTTTGCTGCATCCCAAAGATTTTAGACTATTGTGTTTTCATTTTAATTTGTCTCCATGTATATTTTTTATTTCCTCTTTTATTTCTTGGTTGACCCATTCATTGTTTAGTAGCATGAATTTAATTTCCATGTATTTGTAGGCTTTCCAGATTTTTTTTTCTTAAGTTTGATTTCCAGGATCATAGTGTTGTGATCAGAAAGGATGCATGATATGACTGCAGTCTTTTTGATTTTGTTAAGACTTGTTCTGTGGTCTAATATGTGATCTATTCTGGAAAATGTTCCATGTGCACTTGGAAAGAATGTTTTCTGCTCTTTTAGGATGGAATATTCTGAATATATCTGTTAAGTCCATCTGGTCCAGTGTGTCATTCAAAGATCTGTTTTCTTGCTGATTTTCTGTTTGGGTGATCTATCCACTGATGTAAGTGGGGGTGTTAAACTCCCCTCCTATTATATTACTACTAATTACTTCCTTTTTGTTATTAGCTGCTTTATGTATTTGGATGCTCCTATGTTGGGTGCCTAAATAGTTAAAATTGTTATATTTTCTTGTTGGATTCCTCCCTTTGTGATTATATAATGTCTTTTTTTGTCTCTTGTTACAGTCTTTGTATTAAAGTGTATTTTGTCTGATATAAGCATTGCTATCCCAGCTTTCTTTTCATTCCATTTGCAAAATAAATGCTTTTCCATCTCTTCACTTTCAATCCTCATGTGTTTTTAGGTCTCAAATGAGACTCTTGTAAGCAGAATATAAGTGGGTCTTGCTTTCTTAATCCATTTTGTCACCCTGTGTCTTTTGTGTTTTTTTTTTCTTCCCTCTGCCCCTCCCCCACCCCACCCTCCACCACATGCACACCACCCTGTGTCTTTTGATTGGAACTTTTAGTCCATTTATATTCAAAGTAATTATTGATAGGTATGTACTTAATTGTCATTTGTTATTTGGTTTTTGGTTGTTTTTGTGTTTTTCTCTGTATTTTTCTTCTCTTGCCCTCTTCTCTCATGGCTTGCTGGCTTTCTTTAGTGATATTCTAAATATCACTAATTTCTTTATGTGATATTATAAATGATATTTATTTAGTGATATTCTATTGGATTCCTTTCTCTCTTTTGTTTTTGTTTTGTTTGTTTGCATATTGCTGGTCTTTGTTTAGTGATTACCATTAGGTTGTTATGTAACTTCTCATGTGTATAGCAATATATATTAAGTTGATGGTCATTTAAGTTTGAACCCATGCTAAAAGCACTAAATTTTTACTCCTCTCCCTTCCCTGTTTTAGGTATATTCTGTCATATTTTATCTCCTTTTATTTTGTGAATCCCTTGACTGGTTTTATAGGAGGTATACTTAATTTTACTTCTTTTGTTCCTCCTACTTTTTTTTTTTTTTTTAACTCTTATTGTCTTTCCTTTCCACTCAGTAAATCCCATTTAACATTGCATATAAGGCTGGTTTGTGGTCTTTTGTTTGTCTGGGAAACTCTTTATCTTGACTCTATTCTGAGTGATGGCCTTGCTGGGTAGAGTATTCTTGGATGTGGGTTTTTTTTTCTTTCAGCTCTTTGAATATATCATGTGACTCCCTTTTGGCCTGTGAGGTTTCTGCTGAAAAATTAGCTGATAACCTTGTGGGGTTTCCCTTGTATGTAACTGTTTTATTTTACTTTTAAAATTCTCTCTGTTTTGCTACTTTAATTATTGTGTGTTTTGGTGTGGACCTCTTTGGGTTGATTTTGTTGGGGCCTCTCTGTATCTCCTGGATCTGGATTCCTGTTTCCTTCCCCCAGGTTCAGGAAGTTTTCAGCTATTATTTCTTCATATAAACTTTCTTCCCTTGGTGGGAATGCAGACTGGTGCATCCACTCTGGAAAACAGCACAGAGGTTCCTCAGAAAGTTGAAAAGAGAGCTACCCTATGACCCAGCAATCGCACTACTGGGTATTTATCCTAAAGATACAAAGGTAGTGATCTGAAGGGGCACATGCACCCAAATGTTTATAGCAGCAATGTCCACAATAGGCAAACTATGGAAAGAACCTAGATGTCCATCAACAGATGAATGGATAAAGAAGATGTGGTGTATATATACAATGGAATACTATGCAGCCATCAAAAGAAATGAAATCTTGTCATTTGCGACAACGTGGATGGAACTAGAGGGTATTATGCTGAGCAAAATAAGTCAATCAGAGAAAGACAATTATCATATGAGCTCCCTGATATGAGGAAGTTGAGAGGCAACGTGGGGGGTTTGGGGGGTAGGGAAGGAAAAAATGAAACAAGATGGGATCAGGAGGGAGACAAACCATAAGAGACTCTTAATCTCACAAAACAAACTGAGGGTTGCCAGGAGGAGGGGGGTAGGGAGAGGGTGGTTGGGTTATGGACATTGGGGAAAGTATGTGCTATGGTGAGTGCTGTGAAGTATGTAAACCTGGCAATTCACAAACCTGTACCCCTGGAGCTAATAATACATTCTATGTTAGTAAAAAATTAAAAATGAAAAAAAAAAAAAAACAACTTTCTTCCCCCTCCATATAATGCAAATGTTATTACACCTGGTGGTGTCACTTAGTTCCCTAAGTCTATTTCATTTTTTATTATTATTTTTTCTCTCTCCTGTTCGGCTTAATTGCTTTCCATTACTCTGTCCTCCAGATTGCTAATCTGTCCTACTTCCTCTAGTCTACTATTTATTCCATCTAGTGTTTTTTAATTTCAATTAAATTAAATTTCATCTCTGATTGGGTCTTTACAGTCTCTCTTTGTTGAGGTTCTCAGTGAGGTCCTCCACTCTTCTTAAGTCCAGTGAATATCTTTATGACCATTACTTTAAAATCTCTATCACACATATTACTTATCTCCATTTTGTTAGCTCTTTTGCCATTTTGTTCTCTTCTTTCGTGTGGAACATATTCCTCTGTATCCTCTTTTTTTCCAACTTTGTTTCTATGTGTTAGGAAATTCAGCTATGTTTCCTGCCCTCGAAAGTAGTGGCCTTGTGAAGAAGAGGTCTTATAGTACCCTGCAGTGCAATGTCCTGTATTCAATAGAACCTGGAGCTTCAGGGGTGTCTCCTATGTATGTTATGTGCATCCTGCTGTTGTGGCTGAGCTACTTTGGCCTTCAGTCCCATCCTCAGTGATGTCTCTCTTTGCCTGTTATAGGCAGGATTTGGTCCCTGTGTTGTTAGTGGGCCAATACAGGGCTGCCTTGGGCTTGAATTGAATCAGATCATTTGTTTGCAAGATGTGGTAGCCACGAACTGCAGGATGCCTTCTCTTTGTTGTTCCTTGAGATGCTTTCTTTGGTGGGCAGGGCCTGTAATCAGACCAGATCTTCCTTCAGCTCACTGCTGGGGCTACAGTCAGACTTTTCTGTGTGGTTATCTGCCCCTGTCCCTGGGGCAGGAGTCACTTTGGAGTGGTGCTAGCCCCTATCAGGGCTGCTTGCATAATGCTGGGCTTGTGTGGCACTGTTTTTGATGGGCTCCAGCCAAGGGCATATTGCAAGGGGCAGGTCTGCAGGAGAATGCCAGGGCTGTGTGTCTGTGCAGCGTTAGCAAGGTTTGTTGGGTCTCTTGTGGGAAGAGTCCTGGAGCTGAGGCCTGGCTATAGCGGGACCTATAAAGATGTAAGACATCCATTAAAAAGGTTCATTATTGAAAGTCTAAACAATTTGGCTTCTTGGACAACCAGTGTGAAGGAGCTTATCTGTCTTTAAAATTGCTTGAGCAGGTCACCTGTGTGGTTCAGTCAGTTAAGCGGCTACCTTTGGCTCAGGTCATGACCCCAGGGTCCTGGGATCAAGCCCCATGTTGAGCCCCATGTCAGGCTCCCTGCTCAGTGGGGAGCCTGCTGCTCCTTCTCCCTCTGCCTGCCACTCTGCCTGCTTGTGCTCTATCTCTCTGTCAAATTAAAAAAGGAAAAAAAATCTTAAAACTTCTTGAGCAAGCAAATGCCTCTCTAGGACCAGGCTGTTTTCTGCACTTTATGGGTATTATGAATGTGTTCAGACTGACTTCCTGGACTCTGGACCTTGGTCTGTTCTAATTCCTAGCTATTCTATCTACCTCTGTCTTGATCTTCTAGTTGGACTTTTGACCTGCTTTGACCTAAATGACCTTGGTTGGCATCTGTGAGTTGATATCTTACATTCCCTTTAAGGATCCCCTTCATATGTACCTGGTTCTACCAGTCTCTAGCCTTTTAGAGATTCTTCAGGGCAAAGCTGTCCTGCCTCCTATAGCTTCCTTCTCTGCAGGAAGTCAGGTTTCAGCTTTTGTGCTCTAAGTCAGTTACCCACTCATTTGTTTGCTTTCTGTCTTCCAAAAATCTGGTATTTTTCATTTGTCTTCTCCCATATTTATCTTTGAAGGGTTTATGGCTTTTAAAAAATTATTATTCCTTTACTCTCAGTTTAGCATGGGTTCCAAAGAGAGCAGAGTGACCACTTATTTTCAGTAGGTCCTCTTTGGCCTCCACTCCTGCCATAATAGCTACTCATTTTCTAAGTCCTTAGTATTCTGCTTCTCCAGAAAATAGACCCCTCTGCTTTGAGCTCTCTAGACAATTTTTAAAAAGATACCTACCCAGCCATTTCCCGGGACTGCTTAACAAAGCACTCTTTGTTCTGTGGCTAATATGTAGTCAGGTACAAGTCAATGGGAATTAGTTTTTGTAAGTATCAATTAAAAATTGGGAATTTATCCATCTCTTCTGAGTTATCCAATTTGTTGGCATATAGATCTTCATAATATTCAGTTACAATTGTTTGTATTTCTGGTGTTGTTGGTTTTTTTTAAAGATTTTATTTATTTATTTGACAGACAGCAAGAGAGGGAACACAAGCAGGGGGAGTGAGAGAGGGAGAAGCAGGCTTCCCACTGAGCAGGGAGCCTGACCTGGGGCTGGATTCCAGGAGCCAAAGGCAGCCGCTTAACGACTAAGCCACCCAGACACCCCTCTGGTATTGGTTGTTATTTCTCCTCTTTCATTAGTAATTTATTTGGTTTCTCGCTCTCTCTTTTTTTTTTTAAGGAATCTTGTTAGAGGTTTATCAATTTCATTGATCTTTTCAAAGAACCAGCTCCTGGTTTCATTGATCTGTTCTGTTTTTTTGTTTTTTGTTTTTTTTTAGTTTCTATGTCATTTTTTTTCTGTATCATTTATTACTGCTCTAAGCTTTATTTCCTTCCTTCTGCTGTGTTTGGATTTTGTTTGTTCTTTTTCTAGCTCCTTTAGATGTAAAGTTAGGTTGTTTATTTGATATTTTTCTTCTTGAGGTACAAAGCTTTGCTACAAACTTAGCTCTAAGAACCACTTTTGCACATCCCAAAGATTTTGGACCATTGTGTTTTCATGTAATTTTTAAAAATTTCTTTTTAATTTTTTGATTGACCCATTCATTGTTTAATAACATGTTATTTAACCTCCTTGTATTTATGCTCTTTAGATATTTTTTTCTTGTGGTTGATTTCTAGTTTCATAGAGTGTGGTCAGAAAAGATGCATGGAATGACTTCAGTTTTTTTGAATTTGCTGAGACTTGTTTTGTGGCCTAATATGTGATCTGTTCTGGAGAATGTTCCCTGTGCACTTGAAAAGAATGTGTATTCTGCTGTTTTAGAATGGAATGTTCTGAATATGTCTGTTAAATCCATCTGGTCTAGTGTGTCATTCAAAGACACTATTTTCTTGTTGATTTTCTGTTTGGATTATCTATCCATCCATGTAAATGGGTGTTAAGGTCCCCCATTATTATATTAATAATGATTATTTCTCTTGTGTTTGTTATTAACTGTTTTGTGTATTTAGGTGCTCCTATCTTGGGTGCATAAATATTTACAAATATTATATCCTGTTGTTGGATTGTCCCCTTTATTATTATGTATTATCCTTCCTAGAATGAAGCATTGGCAAGAATGTGGAGAAAAAGGAACCCTCCTGCCCTGATGGTAAGAATGTAAATTGGTACAGCCACTGTGAAAAATAGTACGGAGGTTCCTCAAAGGATTAAAAATAGAACTACCCTACAATCCAGGAATTGCACTACTGGATATTTACACCCAAAATGCAAAAACACTAATTCAAAGGGATACATGCACCTATGTATATTACGGCATTATTTCCAATGGCCAAACTATAGAAGCAGTCCAAGTGTCCATCGACAGATGAATGGATAAAGAAGATATTTTATAGACACACACACAATGGAATATTACTCAGCCATAAAAAAAATGAAATCTTGCCATTTGCAAAAACATGGAGAGAGCTAGAGAGTATAACACTAAGCGAAATAAGAGAAAGTCAAATACCATATGATGTCACTCATATGTAATTTAAGAAACAAAACAAATGAGCAAAGAAAAAAAAAAAAGAAACAACCAAGAAACAGACCATTAACCATAGAGAACAAACTGATGGTAACCAGAGGGGAGGTGGGTGGAGGGATAAGGGACATAGGGGATGGAGATTAGAGTACACTTACCATGATGAAAAAAAAATCAAATGAGCTATTATTGTAGGAGTGCTTTATAAACTGAAAGTTACCACCAAAACTAAAAATTATTATTACATGAAAAAAAGAAAATGAAGTTAAGATTTTTTTGGTAATTATGAATCTGTGTGTATATATCCATAATATACTCCTCATTTAGTAAATTAGATTTTAGTTATTTTGCCACATGTTACCCCCCTCCAACTGTACCTGTGTATAGAACTGTTGATCTTCACAATGTTTTTTTTCATGGGAGTTAATGTTACTTAAATGGCAAATAGATCAAAGATAAAGAAAATGGGGAACTAGGGCGCCTGGGTGGTGCCTCTGCCTTCTGCTCGGGTCATGATCTTAGGGTCCTGGGATCGAGCCCTGCATCAGGTTCTCTGCTCAGGGGGAAGCCTGCTTCCCTCTCTCTCTCTGCCTGCCTCTCTGCCTGCCTCTCTGCCCACTTGTGATCTCTCTCTCTCTGCCAAAATAAATAAATAAAATCTTTTTTAAAAATGAGGAACTCTTTAGAATAAAGGTATAGTGCAATTAAAGTCAAGCTAAGTCTGAGAAATTTCCTCTTAATTGCAAAATAAGTCTCATAAGGTCAGATGAGCTTTTCTCTTGTGACTATGAAGAGGAGAGTAGTTTGGGAGTTAAAACTTTGCCTTAGAACAAGTAGGCAGTTGTAGCATTTCCTAAACTCACAGCAATTATTTTTTTGTACAATTGCATGGGAGCTTTCAGATTCAAAGATCCTTCTCTGGGACGTGGGTGAGCTTAAATAGTTCTCTTCATCTTTCATTAGCATATAACTTTTTCACATGTGTATTTTGTTTCTGCAGGAGTATAATCAGTTCCTTGAGAGAGGATATTTCAGACACATCTTAGCATCTCTGACTACCAGAAGAATAGGGGCTTACTTTCAGGAGCAGGTAATGTTCATGAGTTCATTTATTTTTATTTTTATGTTTTAGGGGTGGCTGGGTGGCTCAGTCAGTTAAACATCTCTTGATTTTAGCTCAGGTCTTGACATCGGGGTCATGAGTTCAAGCCCTGCATTGGGCTCCACATAGGCATGGAGCCCGCATTTAAAAAAAAAATAAATCCATCTTCTTTTATTTTTGAGAGCAAGCAAACATGTGTGCACATGCTAGCAGGAGCAGTGAGGTGGGGAGAGGCAGAGAGAGAATTCCAAGCATGCCCAACAGGGGGCTTGATCTCATGACCCTGAGATCATGACCTGAGCTGAAATCAAGAGTCACGTGCTTAACGGACTGAGCCACCCAAGCACCCTGCGCTCATTTAATTTTTATAACAACCATGGGGGAGGGGCTATTACTCTAATTTTATAGACGAGAAAACTGAAGCACAAACTACACAGCTCCAGTAGGAGGTGCAGCTGGAAACGACTCCCCTTGGCTGATTAACCAGGTTTGCTAAGCCCTACCCTAGTCTCCTGTAGTGTTTGTCTTCAGTGAACAGGTCAGGTGCTTTCTGGAGAGAGATTTGGGACTTCATGGACCTTACAGAATAGGTTGTATGTCTACTTGTTAATAAGTACTTGACGAACCTGGCCTGAGGCTCTCTTTCACTTTAACATAGCACCTGGAATAAGCTTGTGGAGGAGCCCTGTAACTCCACCTCTCTTAACTACTGGAGGCTACTAATGTCTGCCCAAAAGAAGCTAGTAAGTGTGAATGACCAAATCTATAGGTTAATTTATAATTTTCTTCTTTCTTAGTTATCTCCAACTAGAAGAACTCTAGTCCCAGAGTCCAATAATGTGAGGATTTATTACACACTTCCATGTGGTCACCACTGGGGCAACAACAGTTTCTGACATGAAGCCCTCCCCGCAGAATGTCAGCATTTGGAACACAGCAGGGCCTGCGGGCTAAGATTTCAAACAAGCAGCAGTTAGAAATTTTAAAGTTGTCTCCAAACATTGTAGGTCCTCTGGCTGTCTCCAGTTCCAGTGATCAAAGCCACTGAAGGTAAATTATTGTAGCTGTCAGAATGGCCCCTCCCACTTCCCTTTTGGGTCACTGTCAAGGAAATCCTACCCTAGTGACCCTGTCTCTCCTCTGCATCTATCTCAGATGGCCCCATTGGATTCTCTCCTAACTCAGGTAGCTCCAGGTTCCAAAAACACCCGAGATTGTTGTCCTGGCTGGTTGTTTCGTATCACAAGTAATCTGGTAATTGCTTCTGAATTGCAGGTCTACTTAGATTCGGTGGTGAGGAGCATAGAACTGGTACTTTTAAAAGTCTTAAAAAGTGGAAAATATGTGTGAATATAAATGGCTAATCACAAACTATAACGTAGGTATTGAGTCTATATTATCAATGTAATTGGTGAAACTATGGACCATGCCCTCCAGACTGATTTCACACAAACATTTAAATTTTAATTTCACTGTAATTTCAAAAGTAATATGCATGGTTCAGGTAAAATTTGGAGTTCTCGTTTTTCCCTAGTCTATCTGGAACAGCGCTTATAGAACTTTACAGAAAGTTTTAACCTGTGCTGTCTGATCAGGTAGCCACTAGTCACATGTGACTACTGAATGCTTGAAATGTGGTTAGCACAACTGAGGAACTGAATTTGAAAATTTATTTATTTTAATTAACTTAAGCTTAAATAGTCACTTGTGACCGTGGCTACCATATTAGTCATAATGGAAGTAGAATTTGATGATGACCTTATAACAGGATAGTCAATTATGTTTCAGCCACAAAGTAACCTAAAATCTTGGTGATTTATAAGAATCAGGGGGAAAAGAGCCTCCTTAATGACTAGCAAGGATGTTAGCCTCCCTTTCAAAATACAGTGAAGGAGTTCCTACAGGGTAAAGACAGTAGTATCATTTGTATTTTCTTGAAAATTGGAGAATTGAGTTTCTTTAGAATTCAATTATCCTTAATCTCCTTGATACTTATTAGCATTGATTTATTAATAACCAGTAAGATGTGAAAAGTAAAATTCAAAACACTTTGATTAAAAAGTAAAAGAGACTATATAAAGTTAGAGCTGACAATAGCCATCGTGTCTTTTTAATTATACATAGATATATCATTTAATATGAAGTTCTGCAATGTAAACAGCAACTAATGAATTTTTGTGTGTTTGGGATGAAAATGGAATGGGAGAAAATTTCTTTTTTTTTCCTGGTGCAGAATATTTATAGTCAGTTTTTCCCTAGCAAGGAATAAAAAGTCCTTTTCTTTAAAAATAGTAATTTCCTCACTAGGAATACTTGTAGATTGTGGTTGCCTAAAAAAAAAATGAAAAAAATTAAATATTTATTAATTGGACAATGGATTATTTCCCTCCAGACTACATTGTAGAATCATAGAATCATCTAACCAACATTTATTAGCATGCCTTGATTCTTTCTAGAGTATCTATAATATCATTTGAACCCTCAAGACATACGGGACTCACCATCTGATAACAGATTTCCGATAGAGCAGGAGGGTTATCAGGAATTTCCTCCTAACAAGTGTTTCAATATCAAGACACAGAAAGATAGCACTTGATTGCCAATTACAAACCGCAGCAAAATTACAAATGCAAACCAAGCCCTCGTTAATAATATTAATGATGATGATGATTTTGTCACATGCCATAAATGTCATATAGATCTTAGCATTATGAAGATTTGTTAGATAGCGAATGTATGGAAGTTATCTATAGAATTGAACCAAACTGATGCTCAAGAGAGATTTTGCACAAAATTTGCAAATTAGGCTACCCGGTGTGAACAAGATCTCTGTAAGTTGTTCTGTTCCAAAGTGAAACACAACCATCTCAGCCATTCATACAGCACAGCTTTTTTATTTTTTTATTTTATTTTATTTTTTAAAAGATTTTATTTATTTATTTGACAGATCACAAGCAGGCAGAGAGGCAGGCAGAGAGAAAGGAGGAAGCAGGCTCCCTGCTGAGCAGAGAGCCCCATGCGGGGCTCAATCCCAGGACTCCAAGATCATGACCTGAGCCGAAGGCAGCGGCTTAACCCACTGAGCCACCCAGGCACCCCACAGCACAGCTTTTGTTTGTCGTAGCCAGGAGCGCTCTGGGTAGTCTCCAGCTGGTGGCATAGAAAGAAAGAGAAGGCTGCAGAGACTGAACAAACAGCATGCACTGTGGTATCCTTTATTTAAAAACTGTGAGCTAACTACAGTCGTAGTGTTCTCATTTACCATTCCGATGGCATAATAAACTGGGAGAACATGAACACAATTTCAAGGACATTAAAAACCTGTAGCAAACACACACACCACACATGCGCACACATGACAACACACATGCACACAAAGAGTATAGTCTAAACACAGCTAAGTGAAGAAAAGCTTCAAATGCTCTAAATCAAATTTTAAAACCCTTTATTATAAACTGTGGCAATACTGTGGCTATTATGAAAAAAAATTTGTTTAACTGCTTAAAAAGCAAAAAGAAAAATACTGGCAAATTTGAAACTAGCAGCAAAAAGCAGATAAAAATAGAATGGAAGGTAACATAAGACTAATATCAAAGTTCTAAAGTTGATACTGTGTAGGGTTGCACTGAAGTCAGTTCAGATTGGTTCTTGAGGAACTATTAACAAGTCCCTTGAAACATGAAATTGCTGCACTTTACAAACAGTGGGAAAGAAAAAAGTATTTGGAATGTTACACACACAAGCAGAGAAATGTATTAGGCATATCGGCTTATAGTCTTTGTTTATGACCTTCAAAAAGTTTATAAAGAAAAATTTAAGTGCCGATGTAGTGAAAGAAAAATTCCTAAAGATGCAAGTCTGAGTGCATTTATCAGGTCTAAGGATACATTTGAAGGTTGGGGGCAAGGCCTGACTGATGCACGTTCAAGAAGAAAACAGCGTGGAACCCATAAGGTAGGTAGAGTTCTCTGGCGATTGTGTGGCATGGAAGGTGTGTTAAACTCAGACTACCCTGAAGGAGATTCCAAAGTACGTGCAGTTCTACAGCCCTTCATCAGTTGAAATCTGTTCCATAGTGGCCGATAAATAATTCAGACTAACTTTTCAGCAAACTGGTTTTTCATACATTCAAACACAGGAATCCTTACCACACATGCAGAGCTGATATTCTGTAACCGCACAAATACGAATCCTGGTTTCAGAAGAAAAGCACATTAGCAAGGTTTTTTTTTTTTTTTTTCACGGGTTCTTACAAAAATGTCTGAAGCTGCTAGACATCTGCAAAGAGGGGATAAGTTTAGATTTCCTACTGATTTTGGAAGAAAAGAGATTCTATTTGCCTAAGGAAGCCAGCCATCCAGGAGCAGGGGACCGGTCTTTCAGCACCTAAGAAGCATCACGTCCTTAGGGCTTAAACTCCTGGCAAGTTCAGAGCCAGCAAAACTGGCAGGTGGAACAGGGGAGAGAAACGAAAAGTTTGCATGTCTACAGTATACTTTGGAATCAAATGGGCCTCTTAAGTTAGAATGGCTCAACCGCTTTCAGGATGAAGTGCTGCCAGACCGGAGGAGATGCCGTTCTCTGGAGTGAGGAGCTGGAACAGACACATCTCCATCTCCAGGGACCTTCTGGGCCGAGCTGTGAGCGCAGGGCCTTATTTTTCACAAGCGCTTTCAGCTAGGGAATTTATGACTTTGCCCAGATAAAGATTTCTTTTGGGTACTTTCTAACATCAACTGTTCAGGCAAGTTACTGGTAATTTCCCAAAATGAAATCTGGCTGTGCTAGTATCTTAAGGGGCCAGCTAATTCACATTAATGCCCTCCATTAGCTGCTGCTAGGTACCACCTGCTGTTGCTGAACAGTCAACCCTCAAATGACCTAACTAGAGAATCTATCACACTAGGTGCTTTTACTATCTTGGATTTTTTGAGCTTTAGAGAAATAGTCTTTGTAAAACGACTTAGAAGCTGCTACTCTCTGGCTTTGTTTCACTCTTCCTCTTCTTCCCCTTCCCCTTCCCCTTCCTCCATGGTCTCCACAATGAGCTCTGCTGTGCAGGTGGCTTCTCCCAGACTGTTGACGGCCTTGCAGGTGTACTTGGCATCGTCGTCCCCGCAAACATCGCTAATGATTAAAGAGCAGTTCCCATCCTCATCGTAGTCTATCTGGAAGTGGCGGGACTCCCGGATTGACTGGTCATCTTTGAACCAGACAACTTCAGGGTCTGGGTATCCTGCAGCACAGGGGGAGGACACAAGTTGCAGAAACCGTTATTCAAAGTTTCATATCAATTCATGCAAGCAGCTCCTAAGCAGCCTCTGTTGATTAAAGGGAGACAGGAAAGAAGTCATGATGTTGGCTTTTGGCATGTCTTTTTGAGATTTACATTTGGATATGGGCATAGATTGTAAATAGTAATATCTGAAACCCCGACAAAAGGTACTTTACAGGCATGCCATTTGCCATCCATGTGGGGGCTGTACTGTGTCCCACATTTACACTGATCTAGAGTATGACCTGCAACACAGCGCTGACTCCAGCCACATGCCTACGGCTAAACCTCTCCTTGGATGAACAGAAAATTTATCTTGTATAAAAACTGAACTTAAATAAGTTTAAGTAAAAAATAAGAGAACAAATGGGCACAAGAGATTTTTTTTTTAAAAGATGTTATTTATTTGGCAGAGAGAGAGATCACAAGTAGGCAGAGAGAGAGGTGGGGAAGCAGGCCCCCTGCTGAGCAGACAGCCTGACGTGGGGCTCGATCCAGGACCCTGAGATTATGACCTGGGCTGAAGGCAGAGGCTTAACCCACTGAGCCACCCAGGAACCCCCAGGCACAAGAGATCTTTTGCGGGTGATGGAAATGTTCTAAATTGGATTGTGGTGATTGTACAATTCTGTAAATTTACTGAAGATCACTGAATTGTACACTTAATATGGATAAATTTTATGTTATGTAAATTATAACTCAAAGCTGATGATAAACTCTATAATACATAAGTTAGAGGAGCTGATAATATTGCTAAAAAAAAAAGGGCAGTATTTATCTTAGTCTGATTCAAAGATGGATAATCTACCAACTGTAAATAACTGGAAATTGACCACATTGGTCAGCGTCATTTTATGTTATTAGTCATGTTTCTGGAGAGTTCAACATGTAAAAATATATTTTATGTGTATATATGCATCATATGTATTATGTACGGGATATATTTTTATAGGAAAAGTTACAACCCCATCCAGAATAAAAATTACACATAAAAATTTAAGAATTCATTTTTTTCTAGTAGATTTTGTTTTTATCAAAACTCCAGCCATATGCCTTAATTCCTCCTTAGTGCTTTAGTCAGCTACGCAAATAATGAAGGAAATAATCCCAAAGAGAAAAGTACAAAAATGATAACAGTATGCTGTAATAATTTTTAAAAAGGAAAAAGAACTTCAGAAGACCCAAAGACAGTGGTGATGGTGACAATTCTGAGCACTGACCCCAGAGCTTTCAGCAGTGTCCCTAAGCGGTGCACTTTCACAGTAGCAAAGGCAACACATCTACCTTTCTTTAACTGAATAGAAAAAGGGAAAGATGATTATAGGCATTGCATTTACAAGGCAATTTGAGATATAATGAGGCGGGAGAAAACCATTTTTCATTCCTCACTTTGGGTTACTTTACCTCAAAGGCATTATCTAGTCACACTGCTGGAGAATCTTAGAACGTGGGAGGCATGATTTGTTCTGACTACTGTCCTGTGCTATGCAGCCTTGAGAAAGTTGTTTAATGAACTCTTGTGCTTTATTTGGTCAGACTGAAATGGGAGCTAACCCTCCACTTGGGCTGGCACACAATCGTCACAGACTTGAGACAAAGAACCCTGCCTTTTCTTGTCCCTATCTTTCTGGAATGTTGCCATCTGGAAGCTGAAATGCTTTGTGTCCCCAACATTGCTCACTTCTCAGGCGCTATGCTAAGATCCCTTAAGTTCCCTTGAGCACTAACAACTCACAATTCTACAGCCACATTATTCTTGGCAGGCAGAGAAGCATGGGGAAGGTGGCATAGGCACCTGGACCCCAGCTTCCCTCCATCTGGAATAACATGGTGTTCTCACTCTCTGCACTTACCAGTCCCACAGCTTTTCCCTTGACTTCATGACATCTTGAACGGATTTAAAGGTTACCCCTTTTCACATACGTCCTCTCACTGCATCCCCAGAGCTATGCAGGCATTAGATGTCATCTTAAGGTTAAAGGCCTAAGGCTCAGAAGAGTTAGATCACCACCCTGTCACACAGCTCGAGGATGAGCAACAGGGCCACCGGTTCCCCATCCCATACTCTTCCTTTGAAGACTCTTGTGGACAGTTCACACGCTTCCCAGAAGCTTGCAAAGCTCGTTGCGTTAAGTGTGTTTCATAGCCAAATAGGTCCGTGATAAACTACTTTTAACTTGAGTCTAGTGGCTGATGTAAGGATGTGAAATGGCAAAGGTGTCCTAGGTGAGTCACTGAATGGCAACAACCTTCAGGAGGGGAAGTTGGGAGCAGTAGGCCAACTCCTCACCCAGTTGTCCTCACAGCCCGGCTGCCCAGAATGGACATTTTGCTTGGGGCACGCAGCAGGGCTCACCAGTCCACCACACCCCTTTCGTAGTCAAGGGAAGAAAAAGCTACAACTTACCTTCAATCTTGCAGTCAAATCTAGCAGCGCTTCCCTCCACAACTTCTAAATCACGGATGGTCTTAGAGAAATAGGGTTTTACATGGGGCTTTTCCTCAGCAACAGCCTCAAGGAAAGCTTGAGACACATCTTCTAGGAGACAGGGAAGGAAATGCGATCAGTTCTTCATTCCCCGTTCTCTCCTCATCCCTCATTTATGAAAGCTTTGTGGGGGGAGCCTGGGTGGCCCCGTGGGTTAAGCCTCTGCCTTTGGCTCAGATCATGATCTCCGGGTCCTGGGATCCAGCCCTGGGTCAGGCTGTCTGCTCAGCGGGGAGCCTGCTTCCTCCTCACCCCCTGCCTGCCTCTCTGTCTACTTGTAATCTCTCTCTGTCAAATAAATAAAATAAAATAAAATGAAATAAAATAAAAAATAAGCTTTTTAAAAAAAAAAGTTGCTGCGGGGTACCTGGGTGGCTCAGTGGGTTAAAGCCTCTGCCTTCGGCTCAGGTCATGATCTCGGGGTCCTGGGATCGAGCCCCACATGGGGCTCTCTGCTCAGCAGGGAGCCTGCTTCCCTTTCTCTCTCTCTCTCTCTGCCTACTTGTGATCTCTCTCTCTCTGTCAAATAAATAAAATCTTTAAAAAAAAAAAAAAAGTTGCTGGGGCGCCTGGGTGGCTCAGTGGGTTAAGCCTCTGCCTTCGGCTCAGGTCATGGTCCCGGAGTCCTGGGATCGAGCCCCACATTGGGCTCTCTGCTCAGTGGGGAGCCTGCTTCCCCCTCTCTCTCTGCCTGCCTCTCTTCCTGCTTGTGATCTCTATCTGTCAAATAAATAAATAAAAATCTTAAAAAAAAAATAAAAAATAAAATTAAAAAAGTTGCTAAAATTCAGCAAATAATGCGGCTTAGGGGACTGAATCAAACACACCTTTCTCCTGGGGACAGGTTGGCCTGCTGCCAAAAGCTTTTGGCAGCAGAGAGAACTGTGACCAAACTGCGGAAATGTTTGGACTCCCCCCTTCCCTTATGTTGACACATTGAAAAAGGAAATAATCTTTAAAAAGGATTTTTGGCTGCATTCCATGCTGTTTCAGGATTCAGTGGAGGGTATCTAAGAAGGACAAACCACATCAGCCTTCCCATTCTCTGTCACCCCTTTGCCCTCCTCCTATAGCAGAAGGCCTGCTCCTTGGGAAGGAGGAGCTGGGTCCTAGATGCATCTTCAACCCGCCCGGATTTCTGTCCACACTTACATGCCTTCCTATTGTATGACCATGGACCAGGGACTTAGGATTGGTCCAGGGAAAAGCTGTACTTGGGGAGCGGGGGGCTCCTCTATCCTCTCTCTTCCCTTCAGGCTATTTCTGGGTCATCTGGGGAGCGTGGGTCAGGAGGAAACAGGCCCGTGTGTTGCACACTATATCCCCGACTCCCTCAGAGCAGCCCAGCAAGCAGCCTCACCAGTTACCCTGCTTTTACGCACAGGAGGGATCGAGACTCAGCTTCTCAACTTTGGATACCAAAACAGCAGGCAGCAGGAGGTAGAGGGTGTCTCTGGCGAAATGAGGCACCTCAAAAAGATGAGGGCCAGACCCTACATGCTTCTGGAGCAGGAAGAGGCCAAGCCCTTCCTGGAGATGGTCAGGGCAGTGTCTCGAAGATGGTGTGCAAATAACTAACCCTATTGGTCTCCAGGAGGAGCCCCGTCATGCAGAGTCTACCCCATTCAAATGACATGTTTCAGCATCCTGAAAAATGCCAAAGGAATGTGGACTATAGTTCATTTGTTAAAAGAAAAACCCGAAGTAAGAATATGGAAGAATATTTTTTTAAAAAGATACTATATGTTTTTTTTTATGTTTACCTATCAATATACAAATATCACTTTTGTAATGAGAAAAAAGAAAGCTTTTAATGAAGTCTTCACTAATTCTTATGTAAAATATAGGGAGGAGAATAGCGGAGGTCATCTCGTTCTATTAGACAAATAACTTTCCCTCTGAAAATAGTTAAACTTAATGTTAAACAATTAAAGAATAACTAGTAGACTTAGTAATTGTTGTCAGGGCAACCTAAAATTAGTTCAGACTTTAATCCTTGTAGTTTATATTATTAAAAAAAAAAAAAACAAACCACCCCCCCCCCCCCCGACCAAAACCTCAAAATATCCCCCCATCCCCCAACCCTTCCTTTCTCACCAGCTGGCTGGAGAAAAATCTTCCTGGAGCTCCTTACCTTCAGATTCTAATTTTTCTGCATTGAGTGGGCTGGTTGGTGACCCTGTTGAGGATTTCCTGCCACTGAGCCCTGAGATCATTGCCATAGAGGACAGTCTTCCAATGGCTCTCACAGCATTGCCCGTTTTCTGGAAAACAGACACCGGGGTTGGACTCAGGTGGCGTCCCCGGTTCCAGCTGAGCAGTGGGGTTCGGGGAGAAAAGCCTAGCCCAGGAGAGGCAGCTGTCCCTGAAACGAGGGCCTCCCAAGTGCCGAGGATCTGCCGGAGGAGTGAGCCCAACCTTGCTCTGCTCAGCACTATCAGCGTGTCAGAAGATGTTCGGAGAATGGAATGGGGCCTGGAACCAATGTGTGCGTTAATGTGACTAAACAAGGTCAACATGAGACAAAAACCCTTTTCATACTGTGCTTCAACTCCCATAAAAGGGATAGTTTATATAAAGCAACTGCAGGCTGAGACAGCTCCAAAGACTTATTGCTGATGGGGCCCAGTAGGCTGTTTCTCGTAAAACAATACTAGTGATAGGAATGTAATTGGTCAAGAGAAAGTTACTACAGATCCCACAGGTCCTGATGTGAAGGGGAAAAAAGAAAAAAAAAAAGAAAAACGCCTTCTATTGACCTCGGGCAAGTTCCATAACCTCTCTGGGCTTCAGTTTCCTTCTCTGTATAAGGAGGGGGTTGGACAAGATGATCTCCAAGGTCTCTTTAGTTCTGTTTATGATTCAGATACTTAAGAGATTTTGAGAAACACTCTGACTGGCCTGTGAGTCTGCGAATGCACAGTGAGGTTCTAGAGGGCTGTTCCTCCCTGATGTACTCCTTCAAAAAGAAGGACCCAAAGAAATGAAAGGCAGAAGCACTTTGCTTTTCTGAGATGAGAGACTCCGGGAGAGGACAGAATTTCTGTTAAAAAGGATGCCAGAACTTGAGATGAAAACTTCCTTTGCATTGTGAAAATTCTACCAAGCATAAGGATTTAAGTCAGGAAATCCCCTATAATATACAATAGTGTCTATGCCACTCCTTCACCTTCCTATTCCACGGGTCCTTGAAGGTTTCACCTCCAGGTGAAGTTTCTTGCCCTTTTTCTAAGGTCAGTGGAATGACAAGGTAAGAAATGAAGGCATAAGCAACTCTTTCCATCTCTGTACCCAAAGCATCTTTTCAGGCATCCAGATGCTGTGTGCCCAGAGGGCAGACACCACTGCAGACTGGCTCCTAAGAGAGGAAAGAAACAGTCTGCACACAGGCCAGTGGCTAGCACTCACCTACTGGACCATAAACTGCAGCAGCAAAGCCATTTCCTCCTGAACTAACTTCACGCGCTCAAGCATTTCAGTAAAGCCTCACGATTTAGGACTATCTGGAAAGCCAAGATATTTCCATAAAAAGATCATTTTGGAAAGTAAAGAATCACAGGGCACTAAGGACTCTTAAGGGTGTGTGTGTGTGTGTGTGTGTGTGTGTGTGGTTTAAGCTGAGAACTGCTATGACCACCGCTACTTTTCTGTTTGTCACATGCCATCCTTGTGGCTCTCTTCATGCACTTTGGACAGACATTCCATCATGCTCTGTCCCCTGGCCATCAGCCCTCATGCATACATCACTGTGGTGTGGTTATGTTTCTGCCCTCTGTCACCATGGTGAAGGTGCGTCCCTCTGAACAGAGTTCTGGAAGTGGGGTGGTGGAGATGAAGTGGGGGTGGAGGAAGAAGGTGAGAGAGGACAGTGGACCAACTTAGCTCCCTGCAGGGCCACAGGGCCTCTGCACTCTCCAATGTACCTGCAGACTGAGCCCACATGGCAGTCTTGTATGCTCTGCTGAGAAAGGCTATTCCTAGTGACATTATTGATCTATTTGTTGTGCTAGCTGGGGAGACCCAGCTCGTCCCATGGGAGGTCATCCTGACCTCAGGAATGGGCAGGAAGAGGAGGCACCAGCCACGACAGCCTTCCCTATGGAGTCAATGTCAGACCAGACTATTCCCAGGTCCGCCAAACTCTCAGACCCAGTCCTTCTGGCTCTTGATTCCCTTTATCGAACACAGAGCAGTTTGCCTGGGCCAGGAATCACTGGACTCAGAGAGTTCGTTCTCAACAAAGGGACGTTACTATGTAAATCAGTTCCCCTCTGTGGACCTCATGTTCTTGAACCAGAAGATTCAAATCTCCCTATAGCTCCAGTCTTCTGCAGAGAGACTCTGATTCATACATGTGACTATGTAGCAGGAAACACTCCCCGTGAGCCCATGGGGTCCCTAATTCCAAATGCCTGGATTGTGACTGATCACGACTATCTTCCCTTGTGTGGTGTCGAATAAGGAAGTCTTTCCTCTTCTATTAACAAAATGACTCATATGAAGTTGCCGGAACAAGGCAGATATAAGAGTATTTCAGAGAAGGGAGCCAATACACATTAACAAACATATAGGCTACCCATAGGGGGAAATTTTCCATCAGATAGTGTATTACAGCATATAATTTCTAAAACAGGGAGAAAAGAAGTGATTAATAGGGAAAATCTTAAAAATAATCTATATCAGATTCAATCTTTGGGAACTGACTTATGAAAAAAAATCAGCAGAGAAATTGTCACAACTGAAAGAGAAAGAGATCTGTACATTCGAGCCTTCCGGTTTCATGCCTTTGAGCTAAAAATTGGTTGCTGTTTTACTAAGACTTTTAGAAATTTTTGGAACATCAAGAAAGAAAGTTTCAATTCCCTAAGTTCCATCCTTGCTTTGAGGAAGTCTTTTTCTTGTCTGAGGGCAATTGCCAAGGCTGGGTTCCTGTGCTCCAGGCAGGCACTGTTTGTACTGGTCTCCCTAATGCTGCACAGACTCCCTTCTTGGGAGAGCCAGAGAGGGTGACTGACCCTCCTGGGTTTCCCTAGAACTGAGGGCTTTCCCAGGATGAAAGTCTTTCAGGGGCCTAAAGCTGGGAGGCCCCTGGCACAGTGGGAGCAATTTGGTCTCCCTAGAGCCAGCCAGCCATCACAGACCCTACATATATACCAACAGCTCTGAGACTCCAGCGTCCCCTGACAAGTACATAATATCCAAATGTGATGGCCAAGAGTACTCTCTGCTATCCAGAGTCAAAACTTTCTTCTCTATGGGCCTATGGACCATACTGATGGAGTCTTTGTGGGTCTCAGAAAATAAAGATGGCTGCCCACAGGCCTCTAATTCCCAGTCCTTCACTTCCAGTTTTACAAGCAGCAGCCCCATTACCCTGTTCAACTCACCCTCAGTGCTACTGCTCACCATGTATAAGATTTTTTTTCATTTAAATAAAAAAATGTACCTTCTTTCAGAATAACTTCCTTCTAAGATCAATGACATGAGTAGTCATCTACAGGTTGCCTTACTTATAGGGATTTGCTCTCATGTTACTTCCTTCTTCCTGGCCCTTTATGGAAACCACACCAGAACGATAGCAAGGAACCTACTCTTGTGCAGCCATAGAGATTTCTGGGCCATCCATGTCTGCCCTGGCCCTTCCCTTCCACCACAGTCCACCCCATTTTATTCCACTGCACTTTGACCCCTCAAACACAACCTCAGCTGCCCTGAGAGGGAAGGCCCTGTTTGGGGTGTGCTAAGGTCCTTGTATCTGGGGTAAAAAATGTGCATGGGTAGATGCAGCTGAGCCATTATCAGAGAGTTTATGCTTCAGGGACATCTTGAATGGCATGGGATTTTCTAGACTACTTTCGTGTGTATGTATGTGAGACCTAACCGCTATTTTTGTGGAAAACCCATTTCCAAATGCTGCTACCTATAAGAAGATATGAAATTTAGATTCCTCCTCTGGGGGCATCTGGGTGGCTCAGTGGGTTAAAGCCTCTGCCTTCTGCTCAGGTCATGATCTCAGGGTCCTGGGATCGGGCCTGCATTGGGCTCTCTGCTCGGTGGGGAGCCTGCTTCCTCCTCTCTCTCTCTGCCTGCCTCTCTGCCTACTTGTGATCTCTATCTGTCAAATGAATAAATAAATAATCTTAAAAAAAAAAAAGATTCCTCCTCTGAATTCTATCCTTTTCTCTCCCTTCTCACTTCCAGAAAACCTTATGGCTAGTTACACTGTTAACAAGTAGAAAAAAATTTAAGTGATTTAAAATATCAGCACAGATCATGGTTCCCTGACCCATCGGACTAAAAAATTCCATTTATTTCCTCTCCCATTTCCTTTTCTCTGTCCCTGTCCCCTGGGTTCAGATCCTTCCTGGCTTTGGTTCATCAACAGATGTGTCGATGCTCCCAGAGAACCTGAAGTGATAAGGCTGCCTCTTAACCCCACACTGTTGTCCAAGCGTAACCCAATGGGACTCCCTGCACGTAGGACCACCCCACTCCCACACCAGCCATAGGATCGTTAATAAAGCCAACTTTGATTTTGTGGACGCCTTTTTGTTTTAAGAACATTAGTTACTCTGATTTCACTGGATCCTGATACCGGAAGATAAGTTAAGCAACACAGGTGTTCCAAGTCACCTGGCACTTGAGGGAGCCAAGAAGTCCCCCTAAACCTTTACCGGGGGCTAACCAGGAACTGACTCTCATTGTGGGGGGAGTCCTGGGTGAGCCACACAGGGGGGTGTGGTCCCTTAAACCCACACACCCTAAGCGCCGCCCCCTTCGCTTCTGCTCCTTTCCACCTGTGTGTGAAGTTGTGCTTTTTGAGGATTTAGTGACCACGGTTTAATCATGCTGTATGGCAAATTACCAGTCTCCGAGTTGTCCCTAAAACAGAGATTTCCTTCTCTGCCATGCAGACCAGTTTTAAATACGCCAATTCCCCTAGCTGCCCAGCTAAAGGACACTGCTCCTATCAGGGTGAGGACCTCCGCACCTTCTCTCCCATCTATGCTGTATCCCCTCTTCTCTTGTTCGAGCCCAAGTTCCATGACCACTTTCAAAGTCCTGCCCCTGGCAGCATTTCCTCACAACCACATCCAACGCTGGGGTGACTGGCTCCCTTCTCCCATCTACACTCACATATATGGCCATGGAAGGCTATACTGATAGTTTATGATTCTTGGTGTGCATTATGTCCTTTTATGTCCATTTGCTTCAGTGCCCCCATTACACTAACATTCCTTGAGTATAGAAACCGTGTACCGGAGTATAGAAACCATAGCCCAGAAATTTTGTAATACTAATAGTGATAATAAAAATAACATAGCTGATGACAAGTTCTCTGTGGTTTGGATGACAATTTCATCCAGCTGCTATTAATCAGAGGCAATTTTGTGCCATTGCTAAGACAGTACTTTGGAACCAGGTCTGTGTTTGAATCCTCTCCCATTTACTAGCCACGTGATCCTTGGTGACTTTCCTAACCTTTTTCTGCCTCGGCTTGTCTGTAAAGTGGGGAAAATAATAGCACCTGCCTTCCAGGATTAAAAGACTGTACAGAGGGGTGCCTGGGTGGCTCAGTGGGTTAAGCCACTGCCTTCGGCTCAGGTCATGATCTCAGGGTCCTGGGATCGAGTCCCGCATCGGGCTCTCTGCTCAGCAGGGAGCCTGCTTCCCTCTCTCTCTCTGCCTGCCTTTCTGTCTACTTGTGATCTCTCTCTGTCAAATAAATAAATAAAATCTTAAAAAAAAAAAAAAAAAAAAAAAGACTGTACAGAGAGTGTTCTGAATGTTCCCTGACATGGCCAGCCCTTCATATGAGCTACTGGTATCATTTCTGAACACTTAACTACGTGCCATGCAATGTTCCCAAGGCCAGATGTCGATTACTTCATGTAATTCTCCCAACAATGCTGTGATGTTGCTACCACTATTATCCCCCATTTTACAGGTGAGAATACAAAGGCATGGGAAGGTTGTCACTCACCCAAGGATACATAGTAACACACAATCTCCCTAGGTGGTGGGGACCTTATCTCTCTTTGTAGATCCTGTGCCCTCCTCCTTCACTATAAAGAAATGTAAGGCCATCATACTGTCTTTAAGGAGGTCACATTCTCCAGGCTTGCCAAATAGTCTTCAAGGTGATATTGCTCAACCCTAGCCACAAAGACATGAAATGTAGGTCTTGGTCCCAGACTATCTCAGAAACAGATGTAAATATTTTTGGATTGCGGGTAGCTCCAATAAAGCAAATGTGAGGGGCAACATTCAAGTCCAAAGCGACACCCTCATTACCTGCCATTTCCTTCTTGCCATGTACTTCTTCATCCGGTCTTTGGAGAGTTTCTTGGCCTCCATGTTCTTGGTGTCTTTCATTAGCCATGGATGCTGAAGGCACTGGGTGCAGTCCAGGCGGTTTCTGATGGAGGCAGAGATCAGAGGATTTCTGAGCAGGAGGGGACCTCAGAGACTGCTGGTCAGATCAGAAATGGGAGGTCACCTGTCCTTGGTCACACTGGGCAGAGCCCGGGGCTCTCTCTGTTCCCAGTTCATCCACCACAATCAGGGTCACTGTGCTCCTGGTCTTTTTACTCTCTTGGTCTGGGCTACACTGACTAGACCCAGAATAGGTAAGTGTTAAGGCCTAACCACCAAGCAAGCAACTGGAGTCTCATGACCTGCCCTTGGGGTCTAGGAAGGGTAAGGGCAGACACATCTGAGAATGATATTCTAGGGTAGGGTCATTCTACTGGTCACAGGGGGTCAGGGGACTGTGGACTCTAATCTTTCTGTCTCCTTGTCTGATGGAGGGAAGAGTGAAACGTTAGGCTGAAATCTCTGAGAATCACTGAGCCCTCATGTCTTATGGTGTGGTTGAATGTCAGGTTTTGTCCTACATACAACCTACGACTTACGACAACCTTCGAAACTGCACTCAAACTCATTTAATCTTTCTGAAAGCTCTGGGATTCTAGAAATAATTCAGGGCCATCACCTTAATTGTAATAGGACTAATAAAGCCCAAAGAACCAATGTTAACATACATTGAAAAATGAGTATAATTAAATTTGCTAATTCCAGCAAAACGCAGTGATCTTTAGATAAAGGAATTATGGATTATTTTAATTTTCCTATATTCAAATTTTCTACAATTCGCATGTACTGATTTTTATAATATAAAACTATTTTTTAAAAGTGTGGATAGGTGGAGATTTCTGGTTAAAGAGATGCTACATTTAAGAGTTTATGGGACTTGAGTATCTTGATAAGTTGAAATCAGTTCTTTGGCGAATCCATTTTATGAGCACCAAAGGGCCGCACAGCTCATTACTGAATCAATTTGAGGTCAGATGAGAAAACATGTGTGTGTATGTGTGTGTGTGTGTGTGTGTGTGTGTGTGCATGTATATGTATATGTGTGTGTGTTACATATATATATATATATATATATATATATATATATATATATCCTCATTTACCAAATCTTCAGTGAATGAAGCTTGATGGACAAAGGCCATCCTGGACTAGTGTAGTGTTACTAGGAAGGAGGTCTGCATCTCCACGAAGCACCTGAGAGTGAGGATCACTTCCACTGAAAGGGAATCTAGGGCCCCACGACATCCAGATTCTACCTGGGTCATGCCTACTTCTGCTACAAAGGCTGTGAAACAAAATGCCATGATGATCTCACGGAAGGAGTGGATGTAGCTTCTGGAGGAGTTTGGCCTGAGGTAGCTCAAAAGGACTGAGAGGTGGACACAGAACCAGAAAATCAGAGCCATCTGAGAGACCCTCAACTCTGCTCTTTTGGCACCATGATCTTGGTTCCAAACAGGATTTCTTCCGGTGGGGAGAAAGATAACTGGTAGGCTCAGGGGGGTCTGTGGGCCACACAGACAGGGCAGAACCCGTACCCCACAGTCACCTGCCTGTGGAGTTGGGCCACCCTTCCCCTTCTCATCCTCTGGTACCCCACCTATTCAACACCACCCTTCTAGGGCAAAGCCAGATGCTAGTGGTGGTGGTGGGGAGGTGCTCCTGGAGCCAGGCCCTGCCTCATCTGGCCACCTGTTACAGAGTGGGTGAGGCACCCAGTGGGCCAGTTCTTCTCACCTGGCAGCCGCTGCTCTCTTCCCTGGGGCAGGCCAGTTTTCCCTACACACGCACCGCCTCCCCACCTCCCTGCTGTCATCTCACCAGTTCCCTCACCTGGAGAGTCCTCACCCACGAATTCTGCTAACCACACCCGAGGCCTCTGCCCTAGCCTCCCCAGCTCCACCCCTCTCCCATGGGAACACCTAAGAGCACCTGGTGTGTCTGACCTGCTCTCACGGCCTTAGGCCATCCATGTGACCGAACACACTGGCCTCCCAGTGGTCACTACAGTTTTATGTGTCCCTCCACTGACCACGTGGGCAGCTCCCAGCAGCCCCCAGGGCAGAGGTGAGGAACTGCACAGTCTGCACGGTGATGGGGTCCAGAGGCCACACGGGAACAAGGCTGAGCCAGCAGTCTGAAATCACAGCCTCACTTGGGCCGGTGGGAGAAGTTTCCTTGTTCAGGCCTGTGGTTCTTAAGTCATCGAGATATGGAAAAAACACCAAGCCAGATTAGCCCGGGAGTATGATCGGGGCCTCAAACAGGATACTTCCCGAGTAACCCCCGAAGAGGGGCTGAGGTTTCAGCCAGGCTACAGCCAAACTCACACACAGAAAACTAAAAGGGCTGTCATTATTCACACACAGCAAGCTATTCCTCTCCCTGCAACATCCGTCAAGGGCTGCTTTTTGAGTGAGGTTTCTGTGCTTCTAAAGACCAGTGGGGTGTCTGGAACTGGGGAGCAGGGGGCCTAGGAAGACCCCTTCCCCTCCCCACTACTTGCAGTACCTGTTCTCCCTGCCTCCTCAGGGGAGAGGGTAAAGGAAGTCCCTGCTTCCGGACCCAGTCTAGGGAGTGGGGAAGGGGAAAAGATGGAAATGTCAACTCATTACTTCATATCTTTCTTCAGCAAATTGCTGATAAAATCCTTGGCATCATCAGAGATCTCATCGAACGCTTCATCATCGAAGTCCCAGGTAGCTGAGGTAACGTTGGCTAGGGTTTCATTATCGTTGTCACCCATAAAGGGGGAAAGTCCACTAACCCTGGAAGAGAAGAGTGGGACAGCAGATGAATGGGCGTGGGTGTTGGCAAGGAGGGCAGGGTGGGATGATCCCCACCAAGCGAGTGTCACTGAGGTCAAGAGTGAGGGCCTGCAAAGCTGTGCACCCATAATACCCTTGTGCCTGCCTCTCCTCCTGCCAGAGAAAAGGAGAGAGAGTGTGGCTCCCCAGGCTTTTGTGGCCCTGACTCTCCTCAGGGCTCACTGCACTTTTGGGGTCTCAATGCCTCTTATTACCATCTGCCTGTGAGGCCGAGGGGAAGGAATTTACTTCAGATTATGTTTTGTCAGGACACAGCAGGGCACCTCCTCTCTGTCCTCTGTTCTTGCCCAAAGCCCAGAACCTTCACCAAGGTTCCTGGGTAGAAGAGTCCCTTCCTCTCTGTGCCCACCCTCACCAGGGACGAGTCCCATGGTACAGCACTCATCACATACCGGGCTGCCCCTGCTCCCTTCTACCTCTCATCTTCCTCCCTGTCAGCAGCAGTGACAGGGCCCAGCACACCCAGGGTGCTTAGCAAGCACGGACGAACAGCAGACTTCGAACCAGCAACGTGGGTTTGGTGTTCCGCCTATACCAGTGAGCCTGAGGCACTCAGGTCAAACCAAAAAGCTTCCCTAAGAGATACTGAGGCTGAGGAAATGGCACAGTCTGTTCATTTTCTGGGTGATCTGGGACAATTTCCTCATCTCTCCGTGCCATGTTCTCCTCCTCTATATGATGGAGAACCTACCACTTAACTCTACAGTGGTCACCACTTTTACTTATCCTCCTTCTCCTCTTCCTCCTTCTCCTCCATCAACAGCACCATGGTGGCAAACATTTACTATGCGCCAGGTACTGGGCAAACAGCTTAAAGTAGATGAACTCACTCAATCCTAATACCACCCCTATCCCAGGTAACTCACGGCTTTAACAGATGAGGAAACAGGCACAGAGTGGGGTTAAGTAACTCACCCAAAGATTCAATCAGTGAGATCTGAACCCAGGCATCTGTCTCTAGAGCCTAGATCTTAACTGCTCCTTTAATCAGTATTTCTATGCTGATGAAGCCATCCTGGCGTACAGCTCTGGCACGAGGCCTGGTCCGTAGGAAGGAGCTCTGTTCAAGACTGCAGATATTACACAGTTCTTCCCCACTGCCTCACCAATCTGTGACCTCGGGAATGACACATTTACCAGTAACAAATGAAATATGTCAGGCCAAGTATCTCAAAGCTAAGTAGGACAGGTTTACAGCTTACCGGCCTAATCTCTCACTTCTGTGTACCTCATCTTCACACCAACCCTCCCCCTGCCATTCACCCTGACCTACGATGACCTCATGGGTGGGTCAGGCCTACACAGGTGCACAGGGCCCCACCCTTAGAAGGTCTCGCTCTTAGTTTAATTATCTGCTGCTGTCATACTGAAAGAGTAACGTTTGAACAAGTCACTCCACCATTTCTTTTTGCATGGGGCCCCACAAATTATGTAGCTGGTCCTGCCCTGACCTCACTTGAGTCCCATGAGATGAATATAGGGCCTTCTTGCCATCAACCTTCCAGATGAAGCCGTCACTGATGTCCCTTTCCCCTAAATCCTTAAGAACCCATTATCATAAACAGCAACGCAAATCCTCCTGGAGGCTTCTCTACATCCAAACGGACTCAGCTTATGAAATACAACAGCACCTGCAAACTCAGTTTTGTAAAACAAAAGCCACTGAAATATTGTGAGGCAAGCTTGCCACGGAAGGAAACCTTGGAGGATACCTTTTGTAAAAAGAAGAAAGCTTTTGCAATGTGAGTTATCTCACCCTAGTCAATATATTTTAGAATAACAGAGTTTTGCAGATGGCATTAAGATGTCTTAAAGCAAAACACCGATTTCCCTTCTGTTTGAAGAAGGCATGGGGCTCATTATACATGACAATGAAGATAGTGTGGTAGCAAATCACTCCCAAGTCTACACACCTACAGGCCATTCTGCTCTGCCTCCACACACACACACACAAACACACACACACTCTTTGGGCCTCGGTTTCCCCTTTTTCCACCAAGGGTGCTGGGTTAGAATTCATAAGGGCTTCCAGCTCTCCCCATCTCTGCAATTCTGTGAGACCCCAGCTAGCCCCATCTAGAAAACGGCCTGATTCTTGCTTGTCGGCTAGGTGCCTCCTTCCGTCTTTCCATTTTCCATTTGAAACAAAGAGGGGGAAAGTCCTGCAGCATTCCAAAGACTGCCAGAAGAGCAGACAACCCTGCTGTGGAATGCTGCACCAGCCCCTTCAGTAAACCTCTTTTCCTAATTAGGGACTGTAATCCTGCAAAGATAGGGCTTAATCTCTGTAAAGTTCACAGCTGGGGAGAGTGTCCTCGCCTCTGGCACTCCTTTCTGGCAGCCCATCCATCGGAAATACCCCCAGCCCTGGCTGGCTCCTTGCCTGCCGAGCTCCCACAGAATTCCTGTTAAAGAGTACGTCTCTAAAATAAAACTTGCCATATATGCAGAGCATGATGACAAAGAGAGTGTCGGAATTTCAGTGATGTTTCCTGGTGGTGGGATTTGGCAGGATTTTTTTTTTTTTTAATTTCTTATTTGGGCTTTTTATTGCTAAAATTTGCATAAGGATCACATATGGTTGGGTTGATCAACCCAATCAATAAACATAATAACATTAGCATTAAAAAACACAACTACCCACCCCTCTTTCTAGTTTTATCTCATTTCTTTAATTGAAGGGGATCAGAGTATGTCACTCTGAAATATGCCACTTTGGTATAAAGAATGTTTTGAGCTGATGGCAATTAGCTCTTTGCCCTCCCTTTCAATCTAAAAGCAGGACATACATTTCTCTTTATTAAGGTAACATAAATTTCCATTTGTAAATACGTTCTCTCCCTTCCCAGAAAGACGAGACTCATCTTCATAACAGACCTTGCTAAACAACCCTTACTCACTACACATTTCCTAGTCACATTCTCACAACTTTCCTTCTCCAGAAGCCCCAAACCTCTTTTCCTTGGTCTAGTTACTTCTCTACAATTACTTGCTTGCTCTCTTTAAAATAGTATGTAAGTCCCCAATTCTAAATACCTTCTTGAATCATTTCTTTGTGAACTCCCATGCATACATACATAATTAAATCTGTTTTTTTTCTCTTGTTAATCTGCCTTCTGTCAGTTTGATTTGCAGGCCTCCAAGAAAAGAACCTAAGAGGGTGGAGGAAAGTTTTTTCTTCCTCCCAACATAAACAACAGATTTATCTGTTTGTTTGTTTGTTTTTTAATTTTATCTTATTTATTTATTTTTTTAACAAAACTGTAATCACTATGGCCAAACTTTTGGGTGTTCCACTTTTTTGTCACTTGACATTGTCTCTTCACAAGTGTATACAAAGTCTTCACATCCAATTTTAATGGTTGCTGAGGAGTCACGGAGGTCATGACAGCAGGCAGTTCTTAATTCTTTTTTTTTAAGATTTTATTTATTTATTTGACAGAGATCACAAGTAGGCAGAGAGGCAGGCAGAGAGAGATCTGGGGAAGCAGGCTCTCCACTGAGCAGAGAGCCCGATGCGGGGCTCGATCCCAGGACCCTGAGATCATGACCTAAGCCGAAGGCAGAGGCTTAACCCACTGAGCCACCCAGGTGCCCCCTGTTTTTAATTCTTAATCTCTCACTGAAGCAAAACTTCAGGCAGGGAATCTTATGCAGAAGACCATTTTGCATGCAGGGCAGAATGTCAGAAAAGAGAAAGATATAGAAATGCCTCTTGCACTGTACTCTCCTCCTGGTGTTTTCTGAGCAGCAGATGACCTCCTGCAGGAATGGCCGGTGAAAGAGACCACACATCGGCCAGCAGAGCTACTGAATGCTTAGGAAGACAGTTTTTTATCCCATTTGCGCCTTCAGACACACATTCCTCAGGGTGGTGGAAAGATCTGAGAAGGCTGGTTAGGTCCCAGAGGAAGAACTGGGTATTGTTTTGTGCAGTGGCCAAGAAAGTGGGACTCCCTGGGTTAGTCACTCTAGCTGCAGCCCAAGTCTCTGAAAAGTGAAACCTATAGGTAGTGGCTGGGTCTGGGTCTGGTCTCAGGGCTCCTGGAGGCTGCAGGAGCTGGAATCAGACAGCATGTCTGGGCTCAGCAGTGGGGAGGGCGAGGGCAGCCTTTAGTGGGGCTGTTGGATCCCTCTGAAGAATCCTGTACCAAAACCCAAGTCTGAGTAGGCACTTGACACTTGGGCACTGGCCCTTCTTCCTAGCTCACTGGGCTGATGTCTCTAGAAGTTAGGCTCTGGATGGGGATGGCTGTGGTGTTCTGGACTATAATAGATACTCAAGAAATGAGCTGAGGGATGCCTGGGTGGCTCAGTCAGTTAAGCGTCTGACTTCTGCTTGGGCCATGATCTCTGGCCCTGCGATCAAGCCCCACATCAGGGCCCCTTCTCCTCTCCCTTTGCCCCTCCCCCCACTCATGCTCTTTCTCTCTCTCTCAAATAAATAAGTAAAATCTTGAGGAAAAAAAAAAGACAAATGAGCTGAAATGATGAGCTCATCTTCCTATTGCTGCTGAGCCCAGTAGGAAGATGGTAGGGAGAAGGCAGAGCAGTAACTGCCCTTTACCTTGCCTTGGAGCAGGGGAGGGAGAGAAGGAATTCTGGAGTAGGGGTGAGAGAAAGGCACAGAGAAGGGTTCTGGTGTCCCCACAGGCGGTAAGGCAACACTAAGTCCTCAGAAAACAGAGAGGAAAGCAGGAAAGGAAAGGAGGTCTTAGAAAAGGAGGTAAGGCTTAGGACATCATTAATGTGTGGCCTAGATCACTCCCATCCTCTCTCCTCCTGCCTAAAACCAGGAAATCTCCAGGAAATTCATGAAATCTACCATTTCCTTCCAGAATCAGGGATGAGAAGGTAGGGGGTTCATAATCCCACCCACTGCATCTCTCCTGTGCCTGGAAGCGAGGCCAGGTCTCCAGGCTAGGACAAGATCAGCCCTGATCTCCCTGAGGGGTTTGAGGAGTTCCTCCAAGAAGTTCATAACAACCTATGGGACAGAGCTGGTTACTTAGGAGGTATTCACCAACTATGTGTTAAATAGTAAATGAGTTATTACGTATTTCCCCAACTCCCTGGCTTCCCGTTTCTCACTAGCCCCAGAAAGGAGATGGGGGATTCCTCTGGTACAAATGTGGAAGGTGGCATTGACAAGGATTATCAGACAGACAATGAAGCTCCAACGAGAGGGATAGAGGGTACATGAAGACTACCACAGCACCTCTTCCAGGAACTTCCAGCAGCTGCTACTCTAGAATTTTGCACAGCAGGGTCTGAAAGGAAGGGCCTGGCTGGCTCCCACTTTTGTTTTGGGTCCCACGTGCTCTGCTGAGAGCCCTCACTCAGGAGGGGAGCTCCCAGTCCTCTCCCCATTGTGAGAGCTAACAAGGAAAAGCCCCAGAGGGCAGAGCAGCCTGCCGTGGTGTGTGCAGGAGCCTAGACACTGGGGGGATAGAGCTGACCTGCGTCCATTATGCCTGGTCCGCACTGGACTGCCTGGCCTGCACTGGCCTCCCTGGCACACACACAGCTCTCCCCTCTCCGTGCACCCTGCTGGCCAAACACCTTCCGCATGATGCCCCTTTCATCAGAATTATTTTCTCCCCATTTCAAAAGGTCTTCCCTATTTCTTGGTCTTAGCCTTAAAGAAATCTGGTAAAGCAATAGAACATATTATCCAGATTATGATGTTCCTCCACCTAAAAGAATTGGCATTTTAAAATAAAGTGCTCTTATGGCTCAATGATTCTAGTTCTAGAATGTACACCCAACACGCACCAGAATACTTGGAATACCCACGATGGGCATCTATTAAAACCCAGCAGTGCAGATAGGACAGACCAGATGAGGGTCACACAGCAGAACGCTACACAGCGTGAGCATGAACAATCTAGCACCACACACAGTGACATCAGTGGGTCTCACCAACAGCGCTGAGCAAAGGAAGCCGGACACATCTTCCCGTAGGATTCCATTTATACAAAGTTCAGGGACAGGCAAAACTGCGGTAGGGTGTTAGACCTGAGGACGATGGTTACCTCTGAGGGACAGTTGATCTGATCTTCGTTTGGCTTGGAGGTGATTAGGGCCAAGGAAGTCCACGTGGCTGCCTACTTCCCACAGTCCTGGAGGGTGACCAGCCTTCCTGGTACACCCAGGCCTGATGGGCTGCCCAGGATACAGGACCCTCAGTGCTACACTGGGGAGACACTAAGGGTACCTGGGTGGCTCAGTCGGTTAAGCTTCTGCCTTCAGCTCAGGTCATGATCCTGGGGTTGTGGGATTGAGCCTGCTTCTCCCTCTGCCTGCCACTCCCCCTACTTATGCATTCTCTCTCTCTCTCCCTGACATATAAATAAGTAAAATCTTAAAAAAAATATAAAGTGAGGATAGTCTGGGAAACTAGGACAGCTGGTCTCCCTACCAGTTAGGGACTACCCTTACATTTTCACAGTGAACACACCCATGTAACCTTTCCCCAGATGCAGAATGCCCACATGGCTAGGGCCCCTGTAGCCCGGGTCACCTCCAAGCCACATGAAGGTCAGATCCCTGCCACAACTCCCTCCCAGGCTTGCAGTGAGGATCAAATGGGAGCCCCTGTGAAAATCTGTGAGGGACCCAGGGATAGAGCCAGGCCACAGGATAGAGGGGTCTGAACAGAACAAACGGAGCCAGCCTGTTTCTCAAGTGCCAGGTGTCTCCCCCAGGGCCAGAGCTGCCGTGGGAGCACATGAGCACCGTGCAGACTGGGGCAGCCCCCAGAGGGGTGGCTGGGCCCAAAGCTCTGCTCTAATTCCCTATCTACCAAGGGAGCCAGGAGGACAGGGTCACTGCAGCTTCCACTAGCCGTCAGCTCCCTTTCTTCTGGGGTAGGGGAGGGGGAAACAGGCATACGTGCTCCTGGCTAGGGAGCTTCTTGTCTGCTGCTTTGGGGGAGGTGGGGGGACCCCGTGCAAGGAAGAAGAGGACTCTCTGGGCTACAGAGCCCACGACCCAGGTGTTACTGAGGGAGGCTGTCCTGACAGGCCACAGTGAGAATCAAACTCCTGAGCAGGTAGAAAAGAATGAAAACTCCTGGCCCTGGGAAGGGGGTGTGAGAAAGGGGGACACCAAGTAATCTTGGTCAGTTCACTCTGCAGACACACAAATCACTCCATCTCTGCTTAAGCTTTTGTACCAGCGGTTCCTGAAGCTGACTGTGCAGCACAATCTCCTAGAGCCGTTGTCAGTTGGCTCGGAAGACCCCAGGGGGCAAAGAAAGCTTCCTTGGTCCTCCTCAAGTTTTCTATGAGGACATTAAACTTTTCCTTTCACTTTAACAACAGAAATATGTTCACTTTTCGAAATGAACGTGAGCCTATTTGTGTCTTCAGGAAACCATCCCATCACTGTGTGCTGCCCCATAAACCCAGGAGCTGCCTCTGAGGCTAAGGACTGTCTGCAGCCTGGGGTTTCGGAGACTAAGTCAGTGAGAGCCCCCCGCAAGGTGTGTGTTCTAGAGCCTGCTAGTCAGAAAAGTGTGGTCCTTGGACCAGCACTACCGGCAGCCTAGAAGCTGTTAGAAACGTGGATTCTAGGCTGTCCCAGACCTCCCGAAGCAGAATCTGCAGTCTACGGAGAGGCCTAGGTGATTCGTGTCTAGGACTGGTCCCAGAGCTCTGGTGGGCATTCCTGCCATCGTTAACCAAAGTGGCTTCATATTGTCCACCTGATTCCCCAATTCCGATTCCTGCGTGGCTTTCTGTTGTCTGCTGAGGGCTTTCTCATCAGAAGTGCTTATAACGGGCTCATATACTGGACTCAGGGATGAGGCTGGTCGCTGGGGTCCCCTGCCATGAGGATGGGGTGCTGTCTTCTGAAGACAATGATGATGCCCACAGAGATGCACCTGCGTTCCCTGCCTCCTTCTCCATGGACCCACGTACACAAGCGAGGGTAAATTACGTGGCACCAGCCCCACGCCACCCTCCTGATTGAAGACCCCAGCCTGGTCAGCATGAGGGACAGTGACGGGCCCAGGATGGGGTGTCAGGGTCAGTGCTAGCCACCCCGACAGGATTGCAACAGGGGGCTGCTGACTCCACCGGGCAAACCGGAGTGGGGCAGGCTGGTGGGAGCAGGATAGGAGCTGCTGCCCTCCTGACTCTGAGGTGGGCTCTCCACCAACACCCACACTAGCCCCTTCAGTGGCAGGGCAGCCCAGAATCCTCCTGTTTGGCTCTCTGCCCCTCCCTCACGTGCCCAAGACTCACAGGATATAGCAGATGACTCCAATGCTCCACATATCTGTGGCATAGCCGATGGGCTCGTAGTTGATGACTTCAGGAGCCACAAACTCCGGGGTGCCAAAGAGGACCTTCAGAGACCCCGCATTCTCTGTAACCAGGATGGAGAAGGATCAATCACCAGAACATTCAGGAGGAACCCATGCTAAGTGAACGCCATCCGTGTGCACGGGAGGGACACAGACAACGCCTGGCTCTTGGGTGCTCTCCCCTTGAGAATGGCACGGAGACACCTGGCCTCCTTGGGAATTGGTGTGACAATGCCCTGGTGAAACTGACAGACCATGTACTTCCTGTCAGTGTGGGGGGCGGCGTAGGACAGGGAGGGGAGGCCGTGGAAGCCCCTGCACCCCACATGGTTTTTCTTTCTTTCTTTTTTTAAGATTTTATTTATTTACTTGACAGAGAGAGAGAAAGTGAGCAAGCAGAGGGAGTGGCAGGCAGAAGAAGCAGGCTCCCCGCAGAGTAGGGGAAGCCCGATATGGTACTTGATCCCACGACTCCGGGATCCTGACCCGAGCCAAAGGCAGTGGCTTAACCAACTGAGCCACCCAGGTGCCACCAACCCCCCACCCCCAGCATGTTTTTTCACATGTCTGTCTCTCCCAAGTATTCCCAGAAGGGACTGTGACTTGTGCTTGGCAATAATCCCTAACATTCTCTATGTCCTCTGTACCCTGCTGCCTGTTTCATAAGGACTTTCCTGTTCAATGTTCTCGAGGACCTGAAGGTGGCATGACATCCCTGTTCCTGAGGAAGAAAGGGAGGCCCAGAGCAGTCAAGTGGTTTACCCACATTTAACAGTGGGGGTCAGGACCTAAGCCCAGTTAGTCCCACTCCTAAGCTATACCCCCTTGCCCCCACCTGTCTCTCCTCCCAGGAGCTACCAGGGGGATAGCCAGGAAAGACCTTAACCCCAGGCTGCTGTCACTCAGCCGGAAAGGACCAGAGATGTCTAGTAGGATGTCCACTGCATGGTACCATCTCCTGGAGGATCTCGTCCACAGTGGGGGGTGGCAGACATCTGGCCTGTGGACCACATCTGCTCTGTGTCACTACAGAGCCCACAGCAAATGCTCAAAGACAGATGACTGAAGAGCTTTCAGATGCAACAGCTCTGTTCCACTCCAACCTGAACCCTTCCAACTACACGCTATTCCTTCCCAGCTCTCCAGGCATGGGAGAGACACGCTATCTCCACGTATCTCTCACCGGGGAGCCTGCATGTTGTGTCACTGGGGCTCTCATGCTACCAGCCCCTTGGGCCAGAAGCACCCTATCTGCTCAAACCGTGAGTGGTTCCTGCCTGAAGGTGGGCCCTGTGCACCAGCTGCTGCCCTCACGCCACGTCTTCAGTGGGCGGAGCACAGCAAGTCAGAGCCTAGCAGAACCTCACTGCCTCAGTGACCCCTTTGTAATGGGGTGCCCTGGCACCAAGTGCCCCGGGGTGGTGAAAGGCCAGTCTGCGCCAGCCCTCAGCTCCTTGGTGACAGGGCAGGGGTCAGGGGATAGAGGGTGAGGCTGTTTTGTCACTTACTGAGACATCAAAGAGTGAAGCAGGCAGGGGGCACGTGGGCAGGGCGTGAGGCAGACATCACAGACCGAGACGGCTGCAGGGCTGGACACGAAGGCCCCGGCACCTGTCCCCCAGCTGAGGCAGGAATAGCAGGGGGGCCTCCGGGAACAATGAGCCAGGGCCGGGGTCCTTGTTCCAGCCCCAGCACCTCTCCTGGCTCGTAGTGGGACCTGCTAGGCAAAGCTACCGCTTCCTGGTCTATAAACCAGGGCTCCGAAAATCTGCTCTGCCGCTCTTGCAGGGCTGCTTTGAGAACCCAGTGCAAGTATGTGAAAGTGCTCCGGAAATCGTTGCGAAAGATACAAATGGGAGCAGGCACCATCACCAAAATGAGTGGCTGCTGCAGGCCCCAGAGTGAAAGCACAAGAGGGGAGAGTGACAACAACAAAAGTCAACAGCGAAGGCTCACTGTGTGCCAGGCACCACTTTCATCACTGCACCTGTATGAATGTCCCTGACCCGACCCTCCCCCACCGCTCAAGCAGGTGGGGACTACCATTAACCCATTTTACAGATAAGGGATAGAGACTCGAGGCCAAGCCTAGTGGGTGGGCCGGGGCAGAACGGGAGCCTCAGCAGCCCCCACGACCTCTGACTTTAGCTCCACCCAGCGCATTCCCTCCAACGCCCAGTGCATGTAACACAGTCACCGTACTGTGGGTGAGCACAGGACGGGTGAGCGGCCTTACACCAGCTTTCTGGCCAGACCGAAGTCGATGAGCTTGATTCTGGTGCCGGTCTTATTGACACACATGATGTTCTCGGGCTTGAGGTCCAGATGGACGATGCCCTGCTTGTGGATGTACTCCACCCCTTCTGATATCTGCCTCATGTACTGAATGCACTCCCGCTCCGTCAGCTCGAAGTCCTCGTCGATGATGCGCTCGAACAGCTCACCCCCCGAGACACTGCAGGGGCGGAACAACAGTTAGCTCCCAGGAGCATGGCGAGCAGGCTGGCAGGGAGTCTGGCCCAGGGCAGTCTGGGGCAGGATCGGCAAAGACCAGGGTCGGAGGGGGCTTCTCGAGTTCTAGGCCCCTGCTCTGTTATGCTGATCCTGGTTTCCCCTGTATGAGGATGGGCCCGGGCCTCCTGATTTCCTGCTGGGGTGGGGGGGCACTGTTCGTGCCCACTAAGCTGCTGGGGGACTCAAAGAAGCATCCAGGCTGGGCAGTTTCAGAGGTGATCATGAGCTGAGTGAGTTAGACATAATCTCCTCGGCTTGACAAAAAGGGTAACCACCAGGAGGCCTCCTTCCCCGAATGACCACAGATGTGTAAGGGCTCGTTCTTGTACCCCAGCTATGTATTCTAGTCAGGGAGAATTGACATTTGAAAGACTCACAACACCCACAGCATTTGTTCCACACATCCAGAAACAGAAAAATAGCTTCAGGGGCACCTGGGTGGCTCAGTGGGTTAAAGCCTCTGCCTTTGGCTCAGGTCATGATCCCAGGGTCCTGAGATCGAGCCCCAAATCAGGGAGGAGACTGCTTCCTCCCCTCTCTCTACCTGCCTCTCTGCCTATGTGTGATCTCTGCCTGTCAAATAAATAAACAAAATCTTAAAAAAAAAAAAAAAAAGAAAGAAAGAAAGAAAAAAGAAAAATAGCTTCAATAATAAGGAGCCCCAGCACATTTTCTGACATTCATTGGCTGCAACCCATTACATTTGCCTCCTCTAGCCAGGCCTATGGCATCAGTTACTCCTTCCAGCCACAACTAACTCGTCTTGCCTGCTCCCTTGCTCTGACTGCATAGACTCTGGACCCTGACCCAGGTGTTTCTGGGGCCCACAGCAGGCATCCTCCACTAAGAACTGGCCCAGAGGCTACAGACAGCAGCATACTGCCCTTCAATGCAAACGCATGGCCTTGTCACCTGAGTGACATGGGTCCCTTCCGTTCCCCTGTCCCAGCCCTCTGACCCACCTTCCTTCCTTGCTGCTCAGAAAATTTAAAGCATTTCCCCGGTGACTTTTACAGCATGCAGACGTCAGTAAGCTCTGTTCTGCAATGGCCTGTATGTCCACCAGCTGAGCAAGGCTGGGTAGGTTTTGTTCTGGGCCCATCCTCTTCCAAGGGCCTTCTCTCTTCTAATGGGAGCCATCATGAAGAAGGGAAGAGCTGCATGTGGATCCTGTCTCTGCCTTTTACAGCTGTGTGACCTTGGGCACAGTACTTAATCTTTCTGAGCCCTGCTTTCTTTATCTGTCCTTACCTCATAGAGTCGTTAGGATTGAAGGAACTTTTGTAAAGCATTATGCCTGACATGCAGTAGGTGCTCACCACATATTAATTACCATTTCACAAACTGTGGTGAGTCCATGGATCTTGGCAGTGACCCTGAGAGAGGGACAGACAGGGGCGCAGCATGGGGCCCAGCACACCACAGCCTGTGTGGGCCTCCATCACCAACACTTTCCAGGAGGGCTGAGCAGGAAAGGTCAGTCTGCACCAGTGGTCGCTGGAGGCACTAGAACGGACGCTCTCCCACCAACGGAGAGGGGGAGGGGGTGTTTCCCTGGGCGGCCAGCAGGTGGCGCCTGCGTCCTCAAGCTCTCCGTTTCCACAGCTCTGCTCCAAGTCAAACTTGAATTATCCTTCTCAGGTCTCCTTCCACCTTACCCATTTCTGGGCCTCAATGTCCTCACCTGGAAGGTGCAGGTAAAAACAGTACCACCTCACAGGGCTGCTGTGAAGACTGAGTGAATAAATACAGGTAACGTGCTTAGAAGAGTACCTGTGACGTAGTAAGTGCTCAATAATTACCTTTTTAAAAAAATTTTTTTTAAAAGCCTGTTTTTTGTTTGTTTGTTTGTTTGTTTTTAAAGAGCCTATTGGGGCTCTTGTTGAAAATACAGACTCTCAAGGTCTTCCTCTCTGCAGGTTATGATTTAGAAAATCTTGGGAGGGCTCTGAGAATCTATGTTACATAAGCCCCCCAGGTCATTCTTAGGATTGGGACAAGCTTGGGAAATTTAACTGAGAAACTCCTCTGAGAAATCACTCCTGATTTCCCCAGGGTAAATGATCTTTCCAGTCCTGGGTTTCGTCTGCACTTTTTTGTATCAGATCTGCCTTGTCTCAAAGTTGTTTATGAATATGTGTGGAAAAGGTCTGGCTCATCTCTGGAACTTTATTTATACCTGGCAATATGTGGCACTGACAAGGTGTCTCAAAATGTGTGCTTCTAAATGCAAAATATTCTGGAAAAGTAAGCAACCATTATTTGCAGTGCCCTTGGGAATGTCTGAGGCAATGAGTAGTAGAAATCTGACCCGTAGAGGTAATAACTACTGCCTTTCTAGAAGTAACCTACTCAGTGTAAGTTGAAATAGGTTCAATCTATTAAAAAATAGTTAATGTATTTTGAAAGCTGTTCCTGTGGTCCATTTCCTAGGATGGAAGAGGTTACAGAAACAGGATTAATGGTTCTACCTAGGTTTCTCTTGAAAATACTCAAGACTATGGGTGGAAAGGAGCTGCCACCCACAGAGATGGGATCATGCCAAGGGCCAAGACTGGGCCAGAAGAAATGTATGCTTAATAAATGAGCAGTGAGTGAGTGAGTGAGTGAGTGAATACCATCTAGCAAGGCTACTTAATCCCAAGGGATCAAATTCATCCACCCCCCACAAGTGTAGACCTTGGCCAGCCCTCACTGGCAGCCAGTAGGCATGGTGTTTCAGCGGACTCCAGACCCAGACCCTCTACTCCTTGTCTCCTGGCAGCCAACTGAATAGTCTTTGATAAATTTAGCCAATGGCAACACGGAAGTGAGATGGGCAGTGAAAAGACCCAGCCTAAATCGTACTGCTTCAGTGCTGAGGGTCTCACCATCACTTGGAAGGGCCTGAGCGTTCCCCAAGGACAAGCCGAGATTTGAGGCCAGGAGCCCAAGGGAACCCCTGTGTCTGGGCAACAACCCCCAATAAAAATGGAGGCTTGTGGCTCGTCCCATCATCAGAGGTCAGAAAGGCTGAAGACACACTGCTTCTGATTTCTCACTGTGTCGGAGGTGGCTGAACTGAAGGAGCGGACCCTTGAAGGCCCTGTCCTTCTCTTACTCTTAGTATCTCCATCAAACAAGGGCAATGGCAAATTGTACCGCTGAATGCCAGGCTTTACCCTCTCAAGGCCAAGTCTGTTTAAGCTGGAAGGGAAGTACAGATGGAGTGTGAATGTGCTCCCACTTCTTTGGTTGAGCTCCTATCAAGGGGCAAGCTCCTTACCCCAATTGCAGAAGACTGGCATCTGTGACTGCCAGACTTGCTCCTGGCCACTGGGGAGGTGCAGGGAGGAGGGACGAAAGCCAGGCCAGCTGAAGCCTTCTTATGTTTTCTCTCAACATTTTCCATCCAGCTTGCCAACTCCCAATTCCACGCTAAGTATGGGTGTTCTGCCCACTGGTGCTGCTGCCCGGCCTTACCCAGGCTTGGCTGCCTCCCACCCCCTCCCTGCACCCTCTCCCAACTTACCCAAAGCTTAACTTCTAAACATAAGACATTTCTTCCCATGTCCCCACACACCCGCACTTGCTGCACCAAGCAACTTGTTCTGGAATAACCGTGAAGCACAGAGCCCAAGGGCTAATGTGAGAGAGTGATTGGTGAGGCCACAGACATGGGCCAGCCTTTCCTGGAAGTGGGCAGGTAGGCTCGAATTGGGGCGGAAAACAGATTCTAAGACATGAATGCAGACTTTCTTGGAGTAGTTTACAGTTCCACAGAATTGTCGAATTTTAGAACCAAAAAGGGAGTCTAATCCCAATATGCCTCCTCGCTGGATGGATTTAATAATGACAAAATCACAGCTCAGCAGTAATAGGACCTGACTCCAGGTTTCCTGAATAGGAAGGTTTTTGTTCCACAACACCTCGGTGTGTGTTAAAATGCTCACGGAAGAATTTTAAGTGGGAAAGGGACCCCAAGACGGAGAAAGTCAATGTATCATACGACCAAGAATAAGTCCCAATTAGAGAGCACTAGGCCTGACTACATGATTCCATTTAATCCTCACGTTATTCATGGGGCAGCTTATATCCTCCTTTTACCGATAATATCATTAAGAATTTAGCAAAGCTGAGTAACTTATTCAAGGCCACACAACAAGTAAGAGGCAGAGCTGGGACTGATATGAGACTTATCAGACTCAATTTGTATTCTAAGCCTGTGCGTTTGAGCCCCTCTAGCTTTTCCAGATGTGCATAAGCCAGAAGGAAACACCCCAAAGTGATCAGAGTGAGGGGAGAAAATCACACCTTAAGCCCGGGGAGGCCTCACCTTTCCTGGGAACAAAGGTGTTGAAAGGATCCTCTCCAAAGGACTAAGGTCCCTGAAGCTCAGGACGAGCAAGCAAGGAAGCTGAGGCAGTTTCACGAGATTTCTGAACATTTCAAATGCACATGCACTTTGATCTTGCATAACCACACTTCTGGGAATGTCTCCTATAGATGTGCACAGGTGTGAGTGAAGAGACGTATGGACAAGGTTACAAACACTGTTTGGAAGGGCAAAGGCCTGGAAACCAAGGAAGACCACTCCAGGAGACTGTGGTTTCTGCATGCAAGCTAATCCCACAGAGCAGGGCTGATGGGAAGCTCACCAGCCATGGAAACGTTCAGAGCCTTTCGCACCAAGATGAACTTGGGGCTGAAGTTCGAAAGGAAGGAAAGGAACGAAAGGAAGCAAAAATATAGAATAGTGGCTAGGAGGTACCTTGGTGCTAAAAGGTGGGAAATATTTTTTTAAAAAATCATATATGCTTGTATTTTCCATAAAGAAAGTTTGGAAGGATACAAAAAACCAGTGGAAATAGTTACCAGTGTGAGCGGTAGTGGTAGAAACAGGGTGGATGAGGGACAGGGTCAGAATGGGAACTGATTATTGTGTATGTTCTTATAGTCACAATTTTTGATCTGATGGTATCACACTGAAAAAAACTTCTCATGGAAACAGGAAAGAAACTGAAGACACAGACCCCTCTGCAGAGGACATCTGGCTGAGGGCAGAATGCGCATGTGCGTTCGCATATGTTTATATGTGTGTGTGTGTGTGGGTATAAACCTGCGCATGTGTGCATATGCATGCCTGCCAGCAGCTTGGGGGCGGATGATTCCAGGAAAGCCTTGGCTGGAGGGCATCGGATCCATCCCCTGTGTGTGGACAGCCCAGCCCAGAAAGCACTACCTACCCTCTGGTGAGAAGTCAGAGTACAAACAAGCACACGATGGGGGACTGCAGAGCACAGGGTTGCACCCCACATCCCAAGCCCCCCACCCTGGGTACGTCTACTTTGAAGGCCAGTCAGGAAATTGCTCTGTCCCTCTCTTCTCCTCCAAAGCCACCTCCAAGTCAAAGCCCCTGAATGCAGATGCGGAGCCTAGGGGTAACCTGGCACATTCACAGGAAGGTGGGGGCAAAAGGGGGGCAGGGGGTCCTCAAGATCTGCCAATCTGTTATGGAAACAGTGAGGGCTGCCATAGGCTGGAGGTCAGTGGGTGAGGGCCACTCCTGTGTACAGATGTGCTGTTCTAGAGGGTGTCCCCCGGCCACTGGGGGTGGGAGGCTCTTTCAGGCTACAGCTCTAGCTGCAGTGCTCCCCACTTTGGGGCAGAGGGGCCTGGGTGTGGACAGTGGGGGAGATGCACGAGGGGCTCCTGGGCCCGCAGCCCACCACTCACATCTCCAGGACCATGACGATGTTGGCCTTTTCTTCAAAGGCGTCCACACACTGGACCAGCTTGGGGTGGTGGAGGCAGTTCATGATGCTGATCTCCTGCCGGATATTCTCTTTCTCTTTTGCGGAATATGCCTTGAAAAATTTCCCTGCCCAGATTTTTCCAGTTTTCTTCTCTACAAGTCGAAAGACCTGTCCAAATTTCCCACTGCGAATGAAAGGAGGAGGAGAGAAAAGGCAAATTGAGTCAAGCTTTTCACTACGCTGGGGCTGACAAGTGATGGCCTGTGGGAGAAATCTAGTCCACCTCTTTTCGAAATAAGATGTTATTGGTGCACAGCCACGCTCGTGCGTGTGCATCTCGCCCATGGCCATTTTTTTTGCTTCACCAAAACCTCACCTAGCCATTATCTGGCCCTTTATAGAAAAGTTTGCCAGTGCCTGCCCTTGATCATGGGGTGCCCCTCTAGCTCAGACAACCCTCCTCTCCCTCACCTGCAACCTTGTGGCCAGCCCAGCCTGTATCCCCACCCAATCCCCACCGAGGCCTGCTCCTCTGTCTGGGCTGAAGCCTCCATCCTGGCTGATGGACTTCTCTCTCCTTCGCCAAAGATGGACCCGTGACTTCAGGTGGAGGAAGTCCTCCCCAGCTACAGAGAATTTCTGAGTGGCTACTTCCTTCTGCTCCAGTGTCCAGCATGGGGTCCTGGAGACAGCCCAGGAAGGTCCCTGCTGTCCATGGTGGGAGAGAGGAGTGCAGTGTTCCTCTGACCCAGCTCCCACGGGCAGGGCAGGCTCCTTGTAGGCAACTCTGGTGAGGTTGGTGTCACCCTTTTATTTCCCAGAAACCTCCTAGAAATCAAACCTGAACCCCACCCCCTTGGCCTCCACTGGGCTTCTCCAGGGATAGTTAGTGGGAGACAGGCAGCCGTGGGGGCTGCTGCTGGAGGGGAAGGGTGAGGGCTCAGGGCTGGGGTGTCTGCACTCCAGGGGACAACCAGAGCAAACAGCGCAGACCAGGTTCCTAAAGCGAGCAGTGGTGAGCAGCTGTGCCTTTCAAGGCTGTGGCCTTTACAGACGCACAAAAGCTATGACTGCTGAACAGCGAGATGGCACAGACTTGCCTGCCTCCTGCCGATGACACAGACGGCAACCTCAGACAGTCCGACCAGACCCCCGGTGGTGCCTTGTTAGCCCATGCAGGGGTTGGGGGAAGAAGGCACAGGAAAGGAAGGCCTTGCTCAAGACTCTCCTGGAGCTGAGCCAGCTGCACCAGCAGTAGCTGAGAGGGCCTGGGTGGGGATGCCCTTGTGGGTTGCTGACTGGTACTGCACCTCCTCTTTCTGCAGGGGGTCTCGGCATGGGAGGTTGGCAAAACCCAAGAAAAGATGGGGACACGAGGCATGGAACTTAATGACGGGATCTGTGCCACCCCACCCTGGGGGCCTGAAAGACACTTCCCGTTCCACTTACGAGCCTAGTCTCTCTTCGATGTCATAGAAGTCAGACACTTTTTGTTCAGTGTTGACGGTCACGTTCCGGTAGTCGATCTCAGGTTCCTTCTCATCTGCGGGGTGAGGGTAGGGTGACTGTGAGCTGTCAGATTCCTCTCTCACCACCCTCTCCACCCATGCCTCGAGTCTACCTGAGGACAGGTGGCCTGCACTCACCATCATCTGATGCCTCTACTTCGTCCTTTGGCTCTGCGGGGGAGACAGGGAGGAACACAGAGGACACAGCAATCATTAGGGAAGGACCATCAAGAACGAAACATGCTGGGGGACTTGTCAGACCTCAGGCTTCCCAGGCCCAAGACCACGAAGCCCAAAGCACTGGGAATGGCCATAGGCTTGGGTCAGTCCCCACTGTACCAGGGGCCATGGACACACCACAGCCTTAGCCTACCCAGCAGCTTCTTCACAAGTAGTCACCTCCATTTCTTGCTCTGTAACCTCAGGATCCCCTAGACATACCCTTCTTCACAGTGCTCCCAGGCTCTCTGACTTTCAGAACCGACACAACTGTGACAGCCCCTTTCTGCTCAGCTCGAAAGTCAGCAACTTAAATTGCTCTGAGTATCAAATCCATTTATCCATTTACTTAGATAATGGTACCTGGAGTTCTAGCCGTGTACCAGGTATCATACAAGCTACTGTGGGTATACAAACAAAATACACAGAAGGCATGATCTCTCCTTTCTGGAGCTTACAGATGAGTTGGGGAGGGAGATCTACATCCCCCTGAAATCCCTGCATATGACATCACAGCACAAACTGAACATACAGGGCAGGATGTTGATACAAAATAGGGCAACTGTAAGTCAGAGGAATTATTCTGGGAAGAAGAAGCCCTTGAGTTGGGTCTTAAAGGAAATGCTGGAACACAATGGGAAGGTGGGCGAGGGCACACAGTGAAGCCAGCAGGTGTTTGAGAGGTGTGGCGAGAAGGGACATAAGCAGCCCACACTGGCTGCTCACATGGATGCGTCAGAAGTGAATGGGGGGAGGCATGAGGGGACAGTCAGTGTCCATCAGAACAAATTCACATCAGAGCTCCAGGCTTTCCTTTTATTTTTACTTACTTATTTATTTATTTTTAAAGATTTTATTTATTTCTTTGACAGAGAGAGAAAGAGAGAGAGAGTGAGAGAGGGAACACAAGCAGGGGGAGTGGGAGAGGGAGAAGCAGGCTTCCTACAGAGCAGGGAGTCCAAAGTGGGGCTCGATCCCAGGACCCTGGGATGATGACCCAAGCCGAAGGCAGATGGTTAATGGACTGAGCCACCCAGGTGCCCCTCCGGGCTTTCCCTTCCCTAGGCATAGCTTTGTCCCTATGGAGCCACTATGTTTTTTGACCTTGGTTGAGAGCCTTTCCCTTTCTGGGTCCCTGTTTCCTCGTCAGTAAAAGGAGGGAGGTGTATTTTTAGGTGATTTCTAGTGTCACTGGCTAGCTCTAGGTGCCATATTTTGGGATGTGCTCTGTGCTCCTTAGTCATGATGTGGGCTATGTTTCACAGACAGATGGAGACAAGGCAGGTTTCCTGAGGAGACAGAACAAAGAACTGAGAGAAGTCAGCGAGGGAGGACAGAGATTTTACAGAGTGCGTGCACGTGTCTGTGTGTGAGAGAATCAGACTTTGGGGAAAGGGTGTGATAAGGGACAGCACTCATCCTATTGATAAGTCTTCCGGGAGCAAGAGAGGCTGCAATTTGTTTAGAGTCTTTTTTTTTTTTTTTTTTTTTTAGTTTTTATTTTTCTTTTTTAAAGATTTTATTTATTTGAGAGAGAGAGCATGAGCAGGGTAGAGGGGCAGTGGGAGAGGGAGAAGCAGACTCCAGGCCGAGTGGGGAGCCTGACTTGGGGCTCCATCCCAGGACCCCGAGATCATGACCTGAGCTTAACAGACCAAGCCACCCAGGCGCCCCTTGTTTAGAGTCCTTAAAGTGCTGCTGAGGAAATGAAAAACTAAACATCACTGGGACAGGGAAGAATATTCTGTCACAGGAAGGCAAATGCTCTGGAACCATAAAAAGGGTAGGAGAGATGGGAACTCCCGGGTTAGTGGTGGGGGTTTCACAGAGAGCTCCAGGACAGCAGCCTAACCGCGCAAGTCTTCTTGCTCTAACCGAGCGACACTTGCACTTGAGAGTGGAGAGTGACCTTGTCAGTTCGTAGACCATTAGAATGCCCAGGGAGCCACACCTGGAAGGCAGCAACGGAGTCACATTTCAGGGAGAATTTAATTATTCAACATTTAGGGGTAACAAGTCCTAGGGCGGCTAGTTAAAACCCAAGCGTGGGGAGCCCAGTTTCTCAGCCTTCTTATTGCTCTGGCCAACAGAACGCCATCAAGGCAGGTAGAGGGGAAATGTGCACTGGACACAAGCAGGTATTCTCACTCTGCCCCCAGCAGAGCCTGGGGTCATCCGCTGCTGGAACTGGGGCCGTAGGCACTTAAAAAGTCACAGCAGGGCTGGGGAGGCATGGAAAGCCACTGAAAGGAAGAGCTGTTGTGGGGAGATGAGCAGACATGGTTAGGCCTCCCTGGTTGGGGAAAAAGTTTAAAGTGGAGACTTTTTTTTTTTTTTTTTTTTTTTTTTTTTTTTAGAGGAGAGGGGCAGGGGAGAGGGAGAGAGAGAATCTCAAGGTCCACGTTCAGTGCAGAGCCCCATGTGGGGCTCGATCCCAGGACCCTGAGATCATGACCTGAGCCGAAATCAAGAGTCAGACACCAAACTGAATGAGACACCCTTACTTTTTAACAATTTCAATGGCCAAGGGTGGGATTAAGGTTACTGATTTTTTTTTTAAAGATTGATTGATTGATTGCTTGGTTGATTTGACAGAGAGAGAAAGAGAGATCACAAGTAGGCAGAGAAGCAGGCAGAGAGAGAGGGGGAAGCTCCCTGCTGAGTGGAGAGTCCGATGCAGGGCCCAATCCCAGGACTCTGGGATCATGACCTGAGCTGAAGGCAGAGGCTTTACCCACTGAGCCACCCAGGCGCCCCAAAGTAACCGATTTTTATCAGCTAATCAATGCCGTAACTTGAGAGAATGATCTCGTGTGATTCCTCACACAGGAGGAAGGCTGTAGGCATAAGAACTCACATCTCCAGATGCACCATGAGAATGATAAATAGGGTCAGCAGGAGTTTAGGGCACTTCAGATGGGGCTTTAAGGGAACCAAGGGATTCGAGTCCTTCACAACGGCTGCTTCACTGGCTGGACCCTGGAGACAAAATACTAACAATAATAGTGACCTTTACTGTCGGGGAGGCCTAGCGTCCTGGCCCACGGTACCCTCTCTGAGAGAGTTCACCCAATGAGGCATCCCCTTTTCTTTTCATTCCCATGCCACTCGTCCTGCTGTGGAATGAGCAGTGGGACAAGAGATAAAGGAGAAGGCGGGCCATGTAGGCCTGGCAGCTTTAGTAAGAACTGTCTATGCTTCCCTAGTGAGGGGGCAGCAGCTGTACATGGGGCTTTCCAACGGCCTGGCACCTGGGGGCACCCTGCGGGGAGTCCTGGAGAAGGCATGCCGTTCTAGAACTGGCCTCTTCCCAGTGTTAGAAATGACAGGGCTGGCCTTCTGGCCCTCACTGCAAACACCACATCCACCCTTCACCTCTGCCTTTCTCCCCTGGCAATTGAAACGCAGACGGCTCTCCTGATGCTATGGTTGTGGGGACCTAGATCCTTCTCAGGGAAGTCATGCCCCTCTTTCGGGCTCACTGTTCCACCACTTTTCCTCTGTTTGAAACAGACCAAGATTCCAGGCTGAGAGGTTTCCCTTCTTCCCTTTTCTTCTCGTTCCGCCTCCACTCTGCTTGGAGGGGGATGTGGCCCTAAGGAGATGAGCAGTGTAGGAGTTGGGGAAAGGCCACAGTTGGATTAGCCAGGCCTTCAAGAATAAAGGGCTGTAGTAATGGGAGGGGTGACCACTCAGTTTCCATCTTTCCGCCACAGAAGGAGCTGAACTACACAGCAGGAGGGATTTCAACAAGAGGTTTCAAAAACCTTCTATTCAGAAAGAGCTAGGACATCCACGAGCTAAGCACAAGAACTATTTGGAAGATGGTTCTGAGTTCTTTTGGCAAGCAGATAAGTCTCATGCCCCTGGAGTAGTGTTTGGGACAGGACCAGAATGTGCCCTGGGGACTCCCACGAGGCATACCTTAGGCAGCCCCCTGGACGGAGCTCTCCAGGGCCAAGGGCTGTTCCATGCCCAATGGGCACTAGAGGGCACCCCAGCCCCAGAGAGGCCTCTGCAGCCCCAGACTGGGCCAGCCGCCCAGGGAGGCAGATCTGTAGCCCTCAGGGGGCTCTGCATCTCTAACTGCCCTCAGGCTTGCAAGGAAGCCCTAGTTCCTCAAGGAGTCTTCCTCCCTGCTGTTTTACTAGCAGCTATATATTCTAGAACAAATTAGGATGGGGGCAAGGATAGAGTGGATTGAAGAGTCAGAGCAGGGGTAGGGTGGGGTGGAGATGAAGGCCTGGCTGGGACGGGAGAGATGGGTGTACTGGGCTAGTGACTCTGTTTACCCAGGTTTGGGAAGACAGGGAGGGGAGCTAACTGGGTTAGGGATTCTAGTGTGAGGGGCGGCTGTGGCATAAGGAGGCCACTAAAGCTGGTGTGGGGGGGAAGGACATCGTGCTTTGTCCTGTGCCAGCCAAACAGTGCCTGAACACAGGTGGGGTGCAGGATACACTGGGGGAGTGAATGTAGGGTGGGGTTGGGGTGCTTAGCAGGGTTAGAACGGGGAGATCAGGATGAAGAGGAAAACCCAAGCTGCTAAGGCACAGGCGGGAGGGGTCCTGGTGGCAGTGGGGAAGGGGACAGCCGACGTTAGCTGGGCTTAGTGGAGGGAGAGTAAGTTGGCACTGCTGTTTCGATGACCACCACAGACCACTGGCTCCATGGAGAGGAGCCACCAAAACCCTCCTCTCATCCCTCCTCTACCTACACGCGCACCCATGCACACATGCAGTTCACATGCGTGTGCAAACACACCCCACTTCTCTGTGAGCCATTTCCCTTTTAAAGTAGACAGATGACCTACCCAGGTTATAACTAACAAGCATCTGACCCATCCACGGGGGGCTTGACTTGGAACCCCCACTTCCCTTCAGCCCACCTTCCCAATCCCTCTGTCCGTGCCCCTCAGTCCTAATGCCCCACAACTCTTCTGCCTGCCCCTCCTCCCCGGTAATCCAGCTGGGCCTGGAGGTGGGAACAGCTTCCAGTCTGGAAGCTCTGGGTGGCCTGGACCCCTCCTTGGGCTTGCAGGCTATTTTTGCATTTCCTTTCATTTGCTCCCAGCCAGGAGGGGCCCTAGGAAGAGAGTCTGAGGACCACAGCAGGGGTTTGGCTTGGCTGCAGGGAGGACGGGGAGGGCAACCTGCCCAGAGCCCAGCAGTCCTAGCCCCTGGTCCCCACAGACTCTCCCTCCAGCCCTGGGCGCTGCTGTCCTGGCCTCCTGGGAGTCATGCCTTACAGCACTCATGGCCTTCATCTTTTGGGGTTTTCGGGAACTCTACAGTTTCTCTGGGTTTCCTCCAGAGACAACCTGGAAGAGCTCCTTTCCAGCTAAGGAACATCTTCTCACTGCCCTGTCATCTCTTTCCTTCTCACTTTTCCAGAGGTGGGGAGTACTCTTCTTGAACAAAGCAATATGCTAAAAACATAAAACTGAGTGCCTGATCTGGAGCCCCCACTGCCCCCAAGCTAACCTGCCTATGCCAGCTCATTTCAAAGGGGGGCGTCAAAGGGCGGCAGATAGCTGTTCTGTTACAGGCTCCCCCACCAGACATTTGCAAGTCGCTGGTGGGCAGGAGCCCAGGAGCCCAGGACAGCTGCAGGGAGGCCCAGTGGGCCTGTCCCAGGGGCTGGGATCCATGTCTCCACAGCCTCCACATTCCCTGGCTTGCCAGATAAAGGCCCCCAAGACAGGGCTGTACCTGCAACGTTATAAATCTGGTATGTTTTCCACTGGCGTCCTCCGATTTCTTTCTGGAGCCCTCATTTCATATGAAAGCAAGGTTTGAATATCTATTTTATATCTGATTTTCTCACCAAAGAAGGACATCAAACCGTAATGGCCATCCCATACTCATGAGGCCTCTGGTCCCGTGATGACTTCAGACAGGCCCTGTCCTTTACTCTCCCTTCTCCTCTCTGTCTCACAACCTGAAGCTCTCCCTCTCCCAGTGCTCTTTTCCTTGGTGTCCCTCCTCCCCACCCCCAGCCTCTTCTCCACCTTGAATTCATGGCAGCCTTTTGCTTCTCTTCACACCAAACTTCTGAAAAAATATTCCACACTCTTGGCCTTTCCTTCTCCCACTTATTACTTATCCCAGGGTAACCATTTTCCACCCTGTGGAAACGCTCTGCTCTTCACTCGCAAAGATGGCTGCGTCCGGAAGGGCTAAATCCAGGAGACCTCATCTCCTTCTGTATTTAGTGCTGGTGGCTGTTTCCTGAGCCCTCTCAGTGACTCACAACATCTGTGTTTCTTCAGCTCGGCTCCATCTTCTCCTGGTGTTCTCCCTCTTGCCCTTCCTTCTGGTCTTGCAGGCTCCTTCGTCTCCGTGTATCTGTGGTGACTTTCCTACCACCCTCTTGGGGACCTCACTGATGCTTGTGGCTTCAATTATCAGTTAAACAGTAAGACTCTCAAATCCTTAGCTCTGACCTAAGCCTTCTTCTGAGCTCTAGATTCAAGTCAGTAGTCTGAGGACACTTGGATTGCCCTCAGTCACCTCAGTCACACAGAACTGAGACCAGAACTTGTGTCTTCTCCGGGACTCCCCACTGCCTAACCTCCAGTCCCTGGGAGGCAGTCTGACTACTCCCAAAGAGGCACAGGCTTCAGGTCAGACAGCTCTCCATTTACATTACAGGCTCTGTGATCTTGGGCACGTAGGTTTGCCCTATAAACCTCATTTCTCCTATCTGTAAAATGGGGGTAATAATGGCAGCTACTTCACTGAGATAGATGCAGGAAATGATGCACGTAGAGGGCTGCCCACACTGTTAGCCTATAACAAGTGCCTGATATATGTTAGCCACCAAGAACTATAATAATAAATGGCTCTTAAATTTGTGTTCGGGGTGTCTGGATGGCTCAGTCAGTTAAGCGTCTGCCTTCTGCTCAGGTCATGATCCTGGGGTCCTGGGACCCAGCCCCGCACTGGGCTCCCTGCTCAGTGGTGAGCCTGCTTCTCCCTCTCTCTCTATCCCTATCCCTGCTCATGCTCTCTCCCTCTTAATCTCTTTCTCTCAAATAAATAAATTTTTAAAATCTTAAAAAAAAAAAGCAGTGGATTTTTAAACAAACAAACAACAACAACAAAATAGAAAATTTGTGTTCAGTTACTTAAGCCAGGAGCTGGGAGTCATCTTGTACTCTTCTAATTTTTCCTCCAAGTCTACCCAAAAAGTCACTGAGAATGGTCGGTTCTATCGGCTGAGGCCTTCATTCATGGCCGGACCATTCGCCACCTGAACTACACCACAGAGGTCCCACTAGTATCTTGCCAACTCCAGTGTCATCTCTTCCCTCCCTGGGTGCTTCCCCAACTGCGGCATGCATCTGAATCCATGGGGTAGACCATATTGAAATGAGGGTTCAGAAGGGACCAGGGGTGGGGAGGGGCCAAGAGTTTACATTTCCAGCAAGTGCTGAGATCCCAAGACTGCTGGTCCAGACTGCAGTTTGGGTAGCAAAGCTCTACTCTTCCTCTAATTCTCTTTCTTAAAAAAACCTCATGTGATCATATCAGTCCCCTGCCTGGAAATCTTGGATGAACTTCACAATGTAACTTAAACTGCCCTTCGGGTTGCTTCCTCCTGTTCTGACTCACACAGCATATACCCCAGCACAAGCTTCTCAGAATGCCATGTTTTTCCAACACTTTGCACCTTTGCTCATGCTGTTTCCTCCATGGGGAATGCCTCTCCTTATCTTCCCTGCCTCTTGGAAGTCCGTTCCTTTCCCCAAGACTCCACATAAGTGTTACCTCCTCTAGGAAGCCTTCCTCCACCTTCATGGCAAACTTATTCATGCTTTCTGCTGTGTCTCCTCCTCTTTTTGTTTACACCACTATAATTGCATGTATCCCATCTCATCACAGTGACTGTCTACGCAGCTGTCCTCCTACTTAAGATTTAAGCCCGTTGTCTAATCTGTCTTTGTGTTCCAAGAACTCAACACCGAGTAGACAGTGAGATAGGAGCGCGAGAGAAGGAGGGAGGTGGATGCAGGGGAAAGTTAAAACTTAGGTCCCCACGAACTCCTGCCTTCCAGGACTGCGCTTCTGATTAACAAACCATCGCCCCCTGGTGGCAGGGTACCAAAATTGCTGGTCCAATGTCTGGAAGAGTCACACAGGTACCTCTTTTAAAGCATGGATCAGCATCACCATCCTGGAAACCAAGATCCCCAAAGACTCTGCTAGCCATCACTAACATCTCCTAGGTTCTCGGTACCCCTCTCAGTACAGGTTTCTACATACACAAGGAAAGCCATGCACACATATTTCAAGCCAGCGATAAAATAAAGGCAGCCTACCCTCTGGTTTCTCTCCCACTGCTGTGAGTTCAGACTCCTGGCTCGGCTCACTGGTTCCATACACATTGATGGCGCGCACACGGAATTTATACTCTCGGTCAGGCAGGAGGTCCTGGACGTTAAAAGAGGTGCTGCGGCATGTGGCTAGCTCTTTCCACGTTTTGTCCACCGAGTCCCAGATCTCGACGCTGTAGGACTGCACGGCACTGCCCCCGTCGTATGAGGAGCCATACCAGGACAGGGTCAACGAGGAGCTCCGGATGTCAGAGGCGCAGGGCGTGCCGGCTGGGGGGTCTGGCTTGTCTGGGGACAGAGAAGCACATCACCCACGTCTTCAGAATTGCAGGGAAAGAATGTTTCTGGATTAGCATTGTCTTGGAGGAAAAGCCCAGAGAACCTGAGCCGACAGCCCTGGTCCTGGCTCTCCTCTCCTCATCTACATGGTCACACCTGTGTACAAACACACAAACACGCAAAGCCCCGCAAATACCTATTTGCTCGAAAACCCCCCTCTTTTTTTGGCTAGTTTTCCAGCCTACAAGTTATGATTTCCTGTACTTTGCCTCAGTCCTAAACATATTTCTCTGAGTAAACAGATCTAGGAAGCTGCCCAGAAGGCGTGGACTGCTTCCCATCACAAGTATGTTTTGAGAGAGAATTTAATGTGTGCGTGTGTGTGTCTGTCAGGCCCTAGGCCAGTGGCCTGTGACATAACGAGGGTCAGTCTCCACTTTCTCCGGGACTTGGGAAACGCCTGCCCCATGGAGAGGTGGAATAGCACAGCGAGCTCTGAGGTCGGACAATCTGGGTCTGAACACGGCTCTGTCTCCACTCACTACTTGTTAACCTCTCTGTGCCTCAGTTTCCTGGTCTCTAAGCGATGTGGAAAATAACAGTGATTGGATTACAAGGCAGCTGTGAGAAGTTCCTGGACAAGGGGCTGGCATGTACCATCATCACTCTCATTTTGGGGGGAGTTTATTTCTCACTTTGTAATATGTAAAACATTCCTTCTACCCCACCTCTTTTATCCTCATAGGACCAGGATAAAATGAGAAAGACTTTCAAAAGCAAACCATAGTAGTGAATCACAACCATCCCAGACTAGGCCTGGAACAGGAGCAGGCTGCCTTCCCACTCAGACCAGTGACGCCACCCACTTCCAGGCAGATTATGCCAGCCTAGACTTTGGTCAGGCCTCGGAGTTTTGCTGATTCTGTCTGCCACTCCTCTGAACAAAATTCTCCTGTTTTTCAGATTTTGTTTTCATAGGTGGCTGATTCAGCTATAGATACCAGTATTCAGTAACCTCTATCTCCCCCCCAACCGGTCCCCGCCAAGGCAGTCTGAGGTGTAGGGTTTCCCAAACCAGCAATTAAAACCATGCTTTTCATGCTATGTCATTCTTATAAGCTATGTGACCTCGAGCAAATTCCTTGACTTCCAAGGTTCCAGACTTCTAGTTCCTCTTTTTTATTTGGACAATGGTGCTAATGTGTATCTACCTGGTAGGGGTTTTGTAAACATCCAAGGAAGCAAAGCCAGGTAAAGACCTTGACTCCTACTCACCCTCCCTTCAGCAAGGCCGGAAAGCCAAAGAGAATTCTTATAAATGACTTTGTGCAGACAGGGGAGAAAACAAACATTCCGTCGTGTGTGTGTGTGTGTGTGTGTGTGTGTGTGACACACACGTACATACACATATCTGTATTCATCCTCCCTGGTTCCCCAGGCCCCACGGCTTCTCTGTCCTTCCTATGGCTGCCTTGCCCAGAGACCGCCCATCCCCTCACAGCCCCCTTATGTGGAGTGTTTCTGGGATCATGGTAGAACTACCTCCCACCATTGGCAGTCACTCTGGAGGCCTCCTGGAATGGAACCACTTTCGCTGGTTGTTTAAAGAGTTCTCTTAGAAAAACTATTTGTTCTGAAAGATGTATTGGTCTTTTTAGAAATATTTCTGGTGTTGGCTAAGATGTTTATTGCTCTAAACTCTTGTAGAGGCAAGTGCTTCAAGTCCTCTCAAGACCCAGCTAAGGAAGTTAAAAAAGCCCAAAGAGGGATGAAAGACAGACTCACTGCTTCCCCCAAAGAAAACTGCCTGGGAAGTGTCTTGTTGGACACGTTTAGAGTCGTGTAGGTTTATAAGACAAATGCACATACACTCCACTGAATGATTTTTCTCCCCTCTGTGTTGGTGAGACCAATGTTGAGAAATGGGTATTGCAAAAGAGGTACTACTTGTGCCCTACCCTGTTCCAGATGTCTCTTGGCTGAAAGGGTCAGAAAGACTGACAAATGATATGCGTTGCCCCCTGTTGCACAAGAGAAGATGAAAAATTGAGGAAGGGGGACGTTCATTCCTAGTGACCACCCTATCACCAGGGTCATCTACTGGACGATCCTGGCCCTTGAAAGCTAAGGCACTTTGCTTGCTAAGAATACCCAGCTAGCGAGTGGCAGAGCCCAAAGGAGACTCCAGGACATCTCCAGAGTCTTGTTCGAGGGCCTGCTTTTTTACAAGCTATCAGGCAGAATAAGATCAAGAAGCATCTTGCTTAAACCCACACCAAGCTGGGGAAGTCTCCTGCCCTTAAAATTCATGCGAGTTCCAAGCTCAGAGTAGCTGGGGATTACTGGGTATTTGGAGATTCTCTGGACTTGGTTTTTCTCCTTTAAAGATATGCAAAGTGACCTGTTTTTCCCCTAGCTGGACAAGTTACTGGAAAGAATGCATCTGGGCCAGTGGCTCTCTGGGGCCCCTCCCTCCCTTGCCCGGTGGCAGAGCTGGAAGGGCCATTGTGGCAGAGGCTCTCAGAAGGCCACCAACTCCTGTGCTGCCTTTCAAAATAGTTAAACATCACTCATTCAAAGGAACCCGGGGAAAGGCTACTTTTTATTACCATTTAAAAAAAACAGGAGTCATAGCCTCGATGAAAAGAAAATGGTATTTTTAAAGGACAGACAAGAGAAGTTTCCTGCTAACCAGTCGAAGTTAAGTCGGCCTCAGCCGGCCTGCAGACGGATGCTTCCAGAGTGCTCGAAAAGGGTCTGGAGTTGCCCAAACAATTCCTGTTTCGTCGTCCCATTTCTATCTGACATCTACTTAATAAGCCCTGATCAGATAATGCCCAGATGCCCCCAGAGCCACGCAGGGAAATCTGGCCCTAAGCCAGGTTTACTGTGGACTAAGGCTAAATCCACGGGCTCTGAATGAATGCGGCTTTGCGGGTCCATCAATGCAAGTTCTCCGTTTATTGAACCGTTCTATTCTTAGCTCTCCGAGGGGGAGGCAGACAGAAAGCCCGTTCCCCTCCATTCCATTCCCCTCCCAGGACGGCATTTAACATGCTGCTCCTGCCAGCTGGCGGGCAGCCACGCCAAGGCCCTGTCAGCACTGGCCGCAGAGAATGAGAAACGAAACCATAAAAGGCCAGAAGCACAGCCCCGCGGTGGGCCTGGGGGAGGGGCGCGTGTGGCACCGCAGAGCCAGTCAGAGCGGGGGCAGGGGCGCTGGTCACGGGAGAGCAGCTCAAAAGAGGTGATCCCCCAGGTTCCCCAAGCTGGGGCAGATAAGAGAACACCAAGGAAAACGGGAAACCGATGCTTGCTGATGCCGGGAGAGGGGAGCCAAGTCAATACTTCAGGTACACATCTCAATGTGTAGGCGATCTGGGTCACTAGGGCCAATTTCCCAAGCCCCCAAATAGTCTTGCCTCCTGGGGGACAATCATCGAAATGAATATCCGGAGTCACCAAAGAGAGAAAGAGTGAGAAAAATGTGTCTCCTGTCTTTATAGATGAAAAACCTATTCCCTGACCCCTTAGCACACTGGCCTTCCCAGAGTTAAAACTCCTGATCTACAGCAGCAGAAAAAGGGGATCAGATCAGCCACCTCGAGGCCAAAGGCCTTTACGCACACAGCCTCTGATGGCCACAGGTGTACAGGCACATGGCTTGCTGTCCACCTGCCCAGTCCTTCATCTGCTGTTCCTTGGCTGTCCCAAGTGCCCGCCATGTCAGGGCTCAAGGGCCGGAGCACAACCCACAGTGTGGAACCAGTTAGCAAGGTATTTGGACATTTCAGGAGACAGTCCCTCAGGGCATGAAAGACAGTGACTGGGACGGAGAGGAAAAAGTGAACTTAAATATCAGTCTGGAGAGAGACTCAACTCCATATGGCAGGAGGTGAAAAAGAAGTGGAGGTAGGACTGGGAGGTCACCATGATCTTGAAAGGGTGGTCCCAGCAGACTCATGGGGGTGGGAGGGAGGCCTCAGGGGGGTGAAGAAGCAGGATCAAAGTGGAGACTGGCCCCGGTGAGGGGGCATGGCTGTGCAGGAGGCAGAGACGCGGCAGGGTGGCCAGAGTGAGACAGGATCCTGCAGGTGTACACGCGCCTGCGTGTTTGGCTGGGATGGGAGAGCCCTGGCAACATTTCCGGGAGAAGCAGAGGAGGTGAAGACAAAGAAAGGGGCACAGATATACAGACACCTGAAGGTGCGGGCCACGAGGTGGTGAAAGCTCATGCCTACCACCTCCAATTCCTCAGGTAAGCCAGAGAAGCAAGGAGGACACTGAGCCGGCTGACACCGGCGAGGGAGCACTGAGTCTGCAGCTCGTGATCCTCTTCCTGCAGTGCCCCCAGAAGCAGGCACAGGAGGACGTGGAAGGCAGCACGGCCTGAAGGCGAGGACTGGCAAAGGGACTGGTGGCCGGGGAGAGGGAAGGGGGTGGACCACAGAGACAGGGAGCAAGGTGCCAGAGCAACGGGTCTGGGGTAGTGTAGCTCAGGTTTCCCAAAGACTAGAGAGAAAGAAGCCAGGAGGGGGTTCACAGGAACAGGAAAATGCTGTGGGTGTGCGGTAAGGTCTGGGCTTCTCCAGAAGCATGAAGTCCAGCCAGAGAGAGGGGGCAGGGAGAGGGAACACGGGAGCATGTGAGGCTGTGGGCAGGGCGCCGAAGGAGTGGGCCCTGGGGACATGAAGCCCAGAGGCCCATCATCCTACTGTCCTCTGACCTCCAGGCTAACCCATTCCCAGACTTACCCACGACAGTGAGGTTGACCTGGGCCTGCCTGCTGCCCAGCTTGTTCTCCACCAGCAGAGTGTAGCAGCCGCAGTGTTCCTGGCGTGCGGCCACGATGGTGAGCCTGCTGCCATTCTCGCTGTTCTCCACCTTGATGTGCTCGCTCTCCTGGATCTGGGAGCAGACAGTGGGACAGGTGCTAGACACTTGGGCCAGGAAGGGAAGAGGGCTCTGACCTCCACTCCCCACCCTTAGGGAAGGCTGTAGACAGGCTATATGGGCCTCTGTCTTGTCTAGACCCGGGGCTTCCCCGTTGGCCCCTCCTCTTCTGCGTCCAAAGCCCAGCCTCCCTGAGGGGTTCCAGCTCTGGGGTGAGCGGGGAGCGTGCCGAGCACGGCCTGATGGATGGACTGTGTCTGCCCTTGCTGCCCAACCCAGAGCTGGGGAGGGCCCCATAGCTTCAGGGCTTTGGAAGGGAGGGCAGGAGAAGCTGTCTGAGCAGTCACCTAACCCCAGTGTGTTCTGACCTCTCCTATGCTAATACTGGAGCCACCGGCCATATGTGGCTTCTTAAGTTTTAATTAAGTAGAAATAGCCCAAAGGTCCATCAACTAATGAACAGATAAACAAACTGTGGCCTATCCAGACAATAGAATATTATTCGGCCAGAAAAAGGAATGAAGTACTGATGTATGCTACAACATGGATAGGCCCTGAAAACGTTATGCTAAGTAAAACAAGCCAGACATGAAAGAATACATTTATATGAAATGCCCCCAGTAGGCAAATCCATAGAGACAGAAAGTAAGTTAGTGGTTGCCAGGGCTTGGGGAAAAGGGAGGAATGGCTGCTAATGGGTCCAGAGTTTCTTTCTGAGATAATGGAAATGTTCCAGCATTAGATCATTGTTATGGTTGCACAACTGAAATGGTTGAAAACCACTGAATGGTACACTTGAAAAGGTCAAATTTTATGGTGTCTGAATGTTATGGTGTATATAACAAAGCTGTTATAAGGATTTTAAATTAATTACAATTTCAAAGTCTGTTCTTCAGTTGCACTAGTCACATTTTAAATGCTCAGTAGCTACATACAGTGGTGGTTACCATATTGGATAATGGATACAGAACATATCCATCACCAGAGAAAGTTCTTTTGTCCCCGGCTGGGACCTGGCCAAATGTCTCTGAAAAAGGAGAGAGTCCATCTTCCTTCAGACACCACCAGGCCAGAGAGAGCACAGACCAAGCACCCTTTGGGACAGTAAGGCAGGCTTCTCAGCTTCATCTTTTGAGACCAGTCCTCCATGCCTCCTTGGTACTAGCCTCCCATCTCTGGGCCTCAGGGCAGTTTGAATGGTTTGGAATAGAGCAGCAGAAAACTCAGAAGAAATCTTCACATCCTCTGCAAAGTTCCTGATTCAGTGTCAGCCACCGCCTGGCACCTTTGTTGGTCTCATGTAAGAGGCACACACTACCCACATGGGCCCAGTGGAACCGGTGGGCTCCCCATGTCCTTTTAAGCTGGTTGTTCAGAAATTCAGACCCTTCTTTCATAGGATCATTATGAGAACGGTATATTTCCGGGCCAGTAAGCCAAGGTTCTAGTTAATGTACAATTTATCTATTCAAATAGTTGGATTCCCTTTTATCCCTTCAGCATTCGTAAGCTGAAGTGGTTACCACAGATAGGATTCAGTGGGCTAACCCAGAATCACAGAAGGTTCACAGGGTCTGAGAGGTCCTTTCAGTCAGTGGTTCAATTCTCCTGACTCTGAGTAGAATTCTAGACTAAAATATCAAAATCAGGTTGGGGGGGAACGTGCATGGTTTCCTTTTTTTCCTTCATACTCTTCTCTGTCACCCAAAGGGTCTGTAAAGCAGATTCAGAAGAAAAGGTTATTAAGAACTCAGATGTGGTGGGTGGGGACAGATGGGAGACGGGCCCTCCCATTTCCAAGGCCCCGCTGATCAAAATGCTGCTCCCGCCATGATGGCGTTTCTGGTCCCTTTCGGCACAGGGGCTGGGGAGGTCATTCTTTGGCCACTCCCCTCCCTCACTAACCTGCTTTCGGAACTTCATCCAAGTACAGGTGATGGGCTGGGTGCCTGCCACTTTCCCAAACAGCTCCACAGACTCTCCTGCGCGCACCTTCTGGTCCTCAGGAAACTGGATGATCTGAGGGGGCATGGCTGGGAGAGGACAAAGGACAAGGTGAGCAATGAGGAGGGAGCCTCAGAGAGACTGATCTCATTCAGTGCTGCTGTCCACACTGGTCTGTTCCTCTCTTGCCTTCTAGAGCATCCAGGGTACACTGAGAACAGCGGCCTTTGCTCCAGAATGTCCAACTGATGGGCCTGCTAGGTTTGTTCTTCTTCAGAAATGGCCCACACAATCTACATGGCAGAATTTCCCAATTGTCAATTGCTCTGGAATTTGCATCTTACCCTAAATTTCTTAATATACCTGCTCACTCCTTTAATTTTTTCAAAGGATTTTATGTATTTATTTGACAGAGAGCGAGACAAAGAGAGAGCACAAGCAGGGGGAAATGGCAGAGGGCATAGGAGAAGCAGGCTCCACACTGGACAAGGAGCCGGACGTGGGACTTGATCCCAGGACCCTGAGATCACCACCTGAGGTGAAGGCAGATGCTTCACTGACTGAGCCACCCAGGGGCCCCCTGCTAACTATTAATTAAGCAGCACCTTGCCTTCAAGCCAGGTTACCCTGGCTGACAGGTTCAATAGGGTCCACCTCCTCAAATGCCTTTCACTGGGAAACAGACAAGGCTCTACATGACAAAGGCATACAGACCAGAGCATTAAGATAGCACACAGTGAAACACCTCCTTAAATGGCAGCGTGGAGGGCAGAGTTAGGCAGAATTTCACAGCAGGGATGGGAAAGTCATAGTACTGTATGATACCATATGATGTCCCTATAGCTAGGGACACTACAGCGGAAGGAGAAAAGACAAGTAGTGACAGAGGGTAGGGGACCAGGCTGTACAGAGGCTCTTGGGGAAAATCTGGCCTGAATAATACAGGGTTTGAATCAGGGAGGGGCAGCAGTGGTCTCCTGGGACTTTATGCCAGTGCTCAGTCTAGCCGGGCAAAGGAAAAACACCTCATGGCAGATGACCCTTGCCCCCAAATGTTGCTTATGACCAATTACCTGCCTTCGGAGGCGTCTTGGGGGCAGGTTTCTTTTTCACAGTTGCATCACCTGAAACAAAGATGTTCACAAGTTATTTTCTGTAAATCCTGGCTTTTCATAAAGTTCTTGAATCCTAGGAGACTTGCCCACTGCCCCTGCCCCAGGCAGAGCCCTCATTTAATAAGTCTCACTTAAATATGTTTTTCAGGAGATCTTGCACTCCCGTAGAGACAACCTCATGACTGAATGAATATCAGGTCTCGGGGGTCCTCTGGAGGGGCCTCTGGAGGGGCCTTCAGAGTCACCATTGGGATAAGAACTCAAAAACACTTGAGTCTCCGTTGTCCATTTCAACAATGATGACTCCACACTTGCTAACTATTCTCTCACCCAAACTTCAGGAAACTCAGAAAGGAAATTATGTCAGATAAACCATCTAAAATTAGCCTTTGGTGTAGATCCAAGGGTCTCAGGCTTCCTTAGGGTCACAGACTGTGGACTAGTGGCTTTCATTTTTTAGTGTTGGCTGAATGGATCAATGAATGAATGAACTAGTGAATGAACCCACCAAATGGTTTCTTCCCTTCCTACTCCATTGCTTCCACTCTCTCCAAGTAACTCAAATAAGAAAAATGACCCAAACAGACCAATTTCACAGCACAAACCTACTCATTTGGCTAAATAACAGTATGATAAATGCCAAAAATAGCCTCAGCGATCTTCATGGCTTATCTTCATCTTTCTTGAAGGTCTTTAATCAAAACCTATTTATCCAAGTAGAATGAGAATCTATGCACACACAAGTATCTATACGTGAATGGTTATGGTGGCTGTATTTGTGATTGCCAAAAGCTAGAATTTACCCAATTATCCCACAACTGGAGAACGGGTGACCTGTGTATAGCTATACGATGAAATACCAAGAAAAAGGAACAAACTACTGATATACAGAACATAGATGGGCGCCTGGGTGGCTCAGTGGGTTAAGCCACTGCCTTCGGCTCGGGTCATGATCTCAGGGTCCTGGGATCGAGCCCCGCATTGGGCTCTCTGCTCAGCCGGGAGCCTGCTTTCCCCTCTCTCTCTGCCTGCCTCTCTGCCTACTTGTGATCTCTCTCTCTGTCACATAAAAAATAATAATAATAAAAAAATAATTAAAAAAAAAGAACATAGATGAATCTCAACGATTCATCTATCTCTAAGAAAGGCCAGACTCAAAAGGCTATGAACAGTATAATTCAATTGATATGTCTCATTCTAGATAAGGCAAAGCTATAAGGGCAGAGAATAGATTAGCAGGGGTGGGGAGAGGGGTCAACTGTTAAGGGGCACAAAGACATGTCTCAGGGTGGGGGAACCATACTTTGATTATGGCAATAATTATATGACCATATGCAGTTGTCAAGATTCATAGAACTGTGCCCGAGAAAGGGTAAACTTTACTGTATGTAAATTAGACCTTAATACAAAAAATGGGAAAGAGTCACTTAACCAATGAGATCTTCCTTAAGCATTCCATGTCCTACAGCAACCCCCTGCCCTCAGCACTTCTCCTCTCCCTCACCTCACTTTATTACTGCCCCTCCCCATGGCACTTAGCACCATATAACAAACTATATATTTACTTGTAGATTTACTGCCCGCCCTTCCCCTATCTCTGAAGTAAAAGGCTTTCAAGGGCAGACTTTCTTTTTTTGCTCACTGCTATATACTCAGTGTGCTTGGAACAGAGGAGGCACTTGGTAACTATTTACTGAAGGAATGAGTGGTGGTGACATTAGCAATTAGTCACCCCCAAAGCCTCACCCCTGCAGATTACAGAAAAGCAGTCCCGTGTCCTGGCCTGGACACTGCTGTGTGCCCACAGGCCAATCAGAAGTCTTTGTAGATTATCAGCTGTGCATGTGGGAAACAGAGGGTAGTGCGGCTACCCACCTGAGAGCCACACAAGGACTATGTAAGGAGGCGATCTCTGAGATCACAGAGCTGACCACAAATAGGTATATGCTGAAGTCCAGGGTGAGGCCTGCTTCCACCAAACGCTCCCTGGCTTGTCACTGTTATCTACCCATCTGTCCATCTCACAGAAACTTACCAGGCAAATGCCAGTCAGCACACACTCCTAACCTGGGAGCTGAGAGGAAAACCACACAAATGTGAGAAATCAGAGCTTGTCCTCAAGGGCTTAAATGTCACGGTGTGTGGCCCAGAGGAAAGGCTTTTTTTTTCTCCTTTTGTCATAAAGAATATTGATGGGACAACTGGCAAAATTTGCATAAGGTCAATAAATTAGATGATAGTATTATATCGGTGTTAATTTCATGTTTTGATCACCAAATTTGTTTTTATAAGAAACTCTCTTTGTTTTTAGGAAATATACACTCAAATGTTTGGGTGTTGGGGGCACCCGGGTGGCTCAGTGGATTAAAGCCTCTGCCTTCAGCTCAGGTCATGGTCCCGCGGTCATGGGATGGAGCCCTGCATCGGGCTCTCTGCTCAGTGGGGAGCCTGCCTCCCCCCCCCCTGCCTGCCTCCCTGCCCACTTGTGATCTCTATCAAATAAATAAATAAAATATTTTTTAAAAATTAAAAAAAATTTGGGGTGTTGAGGTTATCATGTGTGCAACTTACTTTCAACTTCTCATAAAAATTATATGTATGAATGTGTACATACGTGCATACGTGTGTGGAGAGGTAGAAGGAAGGAGAAAGGGAAAAACACACGAAAAAGCAAACATGCTAAAATGCTGACATTTAAGGAATCAGAGCGAAGGGATACAAGTATTATTTGTACTGTTTTTGCAACTTTGAGTTTGAGATTATTTCAAAATTAAAGTTGATAGAAAGTTTTTTTTTTTTTCAGAAGGTTTTATTCAGGGGGCACCTAACAGGCTCAGTCCATAGAGCATGAGAGTCTTGATCTCAGGGTGGCGAGTTCAAGCCCTACACTGGGCGTAGAACCTACTTTAAAAAAAAAAACAAACACAACAAAACTTTTATCCGGCCAACACAATGCAGTTGTTCGATGAAGGACAAAGAGCGTGGACTGTGGGCTGTGTGCACACAGGACAGACCTGAAGGCTATGAAATATCTGAACTGGAGACAGGAGAAGGGCCCCATGGTTCAGGAACAGAGAGTGGCTCAAGTTGAGGATCAGGGCGATGTCCGGTGGAAGCTGTCCAGAGTGCGGGGCTAGGGTTAGAGAACTCTGGTGTGAAGGCAGTGGGACAATTCAAATTAAAGAAAATAAAGAATTCAGTTCCTTGGTCACAGTAGTCTGGTTTCAAGTGCTCAACGATAGCCACACATGGCTCGTGGCCACCATGCTGCACAGACACGGAACATTGCTGTCCTCACAGGGCTGGTCTAGAATCCCAGGTTTGAGGGCTAGATATTTGTTGTGAGTGAATGGGGACATCCTCATGGAAACCGCAGTCTAGCTGGGCTTGAGGACCCCTTGGCAGTCTCCCTATCTTCTGGGGGACAAGGCTATCCAATTCAGAGGCTACTGCCATCCTTTGGGGAGGAAGTGATGAAGGTCCAGGCTTAGTAAAGGCAGCAGAAAAGAAAATACAAATGAGGCAGAAGAGAAGTTAAGACAATTTAGGGGGGAACAAGAAGGAGATACAAAGATTCCTTAGAGATTTCTGGCTTGGATAAATGGGGAAAATGGTGGTGACAGAATACAGACTTTGGGATTGAAAGCTGAGGCATTTGGTTTGGTCCAAGTGAATGTGGTAGATGAGAGAATTTAATGCACTTGTAGGCTAGAAGCCCAGGATCAGAATTCTAGAGGGAGGGTGGTGGAGACTGGAAGTGAAAGACTCCAGAATCAAACATGCAGTCATAATGGAAACTGCGAGGATGGGTCAGTTCTCTGGGGGAAAGAATGCAGTGAAAGATGGGAAGGGACCAGGGTCTGAACCTACGTGATGCCCATGGTGAGGACCTGGGATGAAGGAGAGGGCTGTGGACCTCAACAGATGGAAGGAGGACTGTCCCTGCAAGCCAGGGTGGAGGAGAACAGGCCCTGGGAAGTGGGCTTCAGGTGTGACCAGCCCTGAGTGATGGGTAAGGTGTGAGAGGACAGGTGGCATGAGACGGTAGGATCAGAAATCACTCCAGAGGAGATTCTCAAGGAAACAGGCAGGAAGTCAACTAACCTGACAAGAGTTCTAGAGTTGAAGGGACAAAGAGAAACAGGGTGATGAAAGGGGAGATGTCAAGCAAGGTTTCTTTCCAGGTGAGAGAGGAGCACAGGTTTGAAAGCAGAAGGCTGGTGCTCGGGGTGGGGGGGGGGAGAAACCCAAGATGGAACAGCATGAGAAACCCCTTGGAAGCGGGTACTAGATGGGCTCTGGAATAGCCATGACAGGCTGAGCCAAGCAGCCCTTCCCTTCACCTAGGGCTGCTGGGAAGGGAGAGGCCCTCCAGGGAAGACGAAGAGCTGCTACCACAGCCAGAATCTGACCTCCTGTGGAGAGCAAAAGCCATCTGTTCAGAGGAGCTGTGTGGAGCTGCTGTTACGGGCTGAGCTGCATCCCCCCAAAATTTATATGTTGAAACTTGAGCCTTCCAGTACCTCAGAATATGACCCTATTTGGAGATACGGGGTTTAAAGAGGTAATTCAGTTATGGTGAAGCCAAGGGGCGGGGGTCCTAATCCAAACAGACTGGTGTCCTTTAAGAGAAAATTTGGACACACAGAGACGCCAGGGGTACGCGCACAGAGAAAAGGCCATGTGAGGACACAGTGAGAAAGAGCCCATCTGCAAGGCAAGCAGAGAGGCCTCAGAAGAAACCAGATCTCCCAACACCCTGCACTTGGACTTCAGCCCCCAGGACCGACAGACAATATACTTGGGTTGTGCAAGCCTCTGGTGTGTGGAACTTTGATGTGGCAGCCGTAAGGACAAAAACAGCTGTGGACAGGCTCTGGAGGCTGCGAGGGAGCGCCACTGGCCCTGGCATGGCAGCCAAGAGTGAACAAGGATGATGATGGTGGCAGCACACCATGAGATCACGTGACCCTGAAGTCCCGCTCCACACTATTCTTGGCAGCCCTGGTAAACCTATGTGGCTAGAAGTAGAGCCTGAACTGGTCTCCACCTTCCTGTGTCACCAGTAAATGGGTTGAAGGCCAAAACTTTATGTTTGTTCTATGCATTTGCATCTTCCGCTGTTTGCATTAGTTAGCATTTGAAGCTGGTTTGGTTCCTATTAGTAAAGACAGTTTTAAATGTTAATGAAGTTCTATATCCTCTGCCATACATATTTTATACAAGCATCTGCTGAAATCCATTAATTGGGCACAGGGCTCAGAAGGACATACTTCCTGGGTCGGAAAGTAGAATTCCCGATTCAAAAACCTGGTTTCTCACCGAGAGCAGGGCTCAGCGCTTGCAGCATTAACCCAGGATCTCACTGTCCTTTCTCCCATTGGGTTCTTTCCCCAACTAAACACCAGCAGGGCACCTCACAGGGTTTCCAGGTCGCGGGAAGAGGGAGATTCCCAGGTGAATCGTCAGACTCATAAAAACCAGACATGGCCAAGGTAGAAGCAGGACCTGAGCCCCCTGCTGCCCAGTGTGTGGCTACCTTCTCCCTGTTGCTTCCATTCCAGCTCACTCTCTGCTCCATCCCCAAATCCAGGCCTTTGAGACCCTTCTCTGTCCCCTTGCAGCAAGGCAGTGCACAGAGGCTCTGGAGCTGGGCTTGGGTTTAAATACTGTCCTGTGGTTCCCTGAGCTGTGGGACGTAAAGCATGTCCCTCAGCCTTTCAGGGCCTTGGTTCCCCCATTCCCAAGACATGAAGGGGAGAAGGAAAATTCATTGTAAAGCATTAAGCTACATGGTAAAGAAGTTACAGGACAGAGTGCACGCCTGAATACCAGCCCCCCACCCCAATACCCCTCTTCCCCAGATGGACCCCCAGAGGACTTCTCGTTCATTCCTTCACCTATTCAAATGCCTCACTGCGTCAGCTGAGCTCTGCACCGACACGGAATCGCTCGCACTGCTCCTGGAGCTCCTTCTCCCAGGGTCCTCAGTGGAGGTAACACTCTTGCTGGTCCAGATGCTTACACTCACAGCTCTCCTTGGGTTACTAACTAGCTTCCTCTTCTCTGTGGTCACCCATCTTATTATCTTATTATTAATGTCAGCCCCGTGTCTCATTCCCTTCTCCAACACCTTACACTTTTGCACTAGCCATTGTCAGAGACGAATATCCTAGAAGGAAAATAAAATCCAACGATCTTTGCAAATCCTGCAGCAGCTATCGGCCGGCCGCATGGTCAGGCCAGCAGCTAGCATCCTCCAGCTGCCTGCCCCCGGTCCATCCCTCTGAGGAGGAAGGAGCTCAGTCCCCTCTTCCAGAGAGTCAGCCCAAGGGAACAACCCCTCCTGGCCTAGCTGTGCTCCCCGAACTTTGATGCCCTTGGGGTACTTTGTTCACTGTTGCTCTCAGAATACCTCTTTCTATCCCTCTCTCTGCTGGCTTCATTTTACCTGGAGCCCAGGCCTCTCTCCTCAGCTCACCTATACATCCCACTACCTGACTCTCCCCTCCCCCAACACATAGTGCAAACCCAACATCCAAAAGCAAATCCAGGATCTTCTCCCCAAACCTGCTGCTTGCCCCTCCCAAGGGCTCCTCCCTACCATCTCCTGTCACTAACATCTGTCAATTCGATTCCCTAAATACCTCCTTGGTCTGCCACTTTCCACATCCCCACTGTCACGATTCTAGTCCTGACAGTACCACCTCTTCGGCCTCCGGGCCCCTGTCCCTGCCCTAATACAGTCATCATTCCAAGGCCATCAGTTCACGGTTTAAACCTCTCCAATGCCAGCCACTGCCACCAAGGATCGAGTCCAGCTCATCTCACAAGGGCCTTTGAGATCCGTCCCCAGCTCTCATCCCATCTTTTTTCTTTCAAATCAAATGTGCATTGTGAGCACCTGGGAAATTGGCTAGAAACACAGCTCCTGGCTGTCTGGGGCATGCTGATGCGGTGGGGCCCTGCCTCACCCTTTGGAGGGGGCTGTTCTATCCCCCACACCCAATGCCTTTCCATTTCTGTAGCACCAGCCTTCTGGCTTCAGCTCTTGACTGCCGACTCTGGTACCTTCTTCGGGAAGCCCTCAGCTCACGCATCACTAGGTCCATGCTGGGCTCCACGCCCCTTTGAGGCGGTTGTGTGTCAGCACTCATCAGAGGCATCACGACTGCAACATGCAGACCCCACAGCAAACTTCCCGGGGACAGGAACAGGGCCCGTTTTGTTCATCATCTGTACACCCAGTGCCTAGCACGGTACCTGGTACATGCTTGGAAAGCTATTAAAGGAATGAGCACAGCTCCTGAGGATCTCTGTTAACCTGAGAGTTCCCCAGAACGCTCCACCCCAGCTCTGTAACTCTGATCCTGGGAGAGAAAGCCGTGGAGCTCGAGTCCCTGTGCAACTTTCCATGAGAAGGAGCTGCCTCCTTGCTCTGTCACCAACTAAATCAAAGCTGTTGGGTGCTGAGCCTTCCACTCTAAAGAGACTGAGACTGGAAGACATGAAGCAGCCCAGTGAAAGCATCGTGAATCAAAGCCCGAACTTGGAAGCCTGCTGGGGAACCAGGGGCAGTGCTGGGGAGGCTGGCTTCCTGACTGAGCAACCCACAGACTGCTTCTTCCCCAGCCTGCCCAAGCCCTGACCGACTCCTGGCCTGCTGAGCCTTCCTTTCACACCGGCGTAGGGGAGGAGGTCGGCATCCACAGAAGTTTCCAGACTGCTCCATCTGGAGGTACAGGAGGGCCTCTCCCATGAATCAGTGAGGCAGAAGCCCTGAGCAAAAACTTAGGAGATATTTACAGGGCCTGAAGTGTGGGTCTCTCTGTGTCAAAGGATCTGAGACAATGGAAAGCAAAGGAGAATGAGGGAGGTAGCAGCAACAGCCTTGGGTACATGGAGGTCCCTGGGTGTCTGCTTCTCTAGGGACATTTCCCTTTTTAGGTAGCTAGCTAAAAATAGACATCAAACCCTTTGCAGTTCCCAAAATCAGCATTAACTTTTCAACCACAGGCTCCTGAAGGTGACGCAGGCTGGGTGAAGGACGGAGGGAGCACTCAGGCACAGGGCTGTGTCAGGGAAGGAGGGCAGCTGTGGGGACCCAAGGAGGGAAAGCTGAATCCCACTGCCCTGCACTTGGGCAGACGCAGGCTCTGGGACAACCCCCAACTTCCTCACCAATGGCACACACGGGGCCTCTTCCAGGACGTCCTTATAGACAGACCTATGGAGGATTATGGGTCACTTCCCCAGAATTAACATCTCTGGGCAAATTTCCTAAACACATCCCATCGTAGCGAAGGCTGTCACACAAGAAATTCCAGAAGAACACTATTCTTCTTGTTATGGCAAACACTCATCCCCCAGGACACAGAACGCCAGGATGGTTGTGCAAGAGGCACCCAGCATGGCCAGGACAGCAGCACCAAAGTCCTCCCACTTCATGGGATCACGGGAGACAGGGGAAGACGGGGGAAGGAGCTGGAAGCAGCGGCCCGGGGTGGGAGGAGGGGAGTCACAGGGTCTATGCATAGCAGGGTGTGGGGGTGATATTAGGCACTATCCCTCCTCACTGAGCAATACTTTGGTAGAGAGACACTAGGAGTTGGTGCCAGCTTTCAAAGGCATGTGTGGAAATACCCCAAGTTTTCTTCCAGGAGGCCCAGTGTCAAGCAAATCTTGATGCCAGATCTCAACCTGTCCAGCACTTCCTTCCATCTCTTTGAATCCTATTGTGGCTTAACACTCCCCATCACTTTGGGACAATATTTAAAAGAAAGGTGGGATACTGGGGGAATCTTTCAGGAAAACTGGGCACTAGTCTGGACATCCAAAGATGCTTTCAAGTTGACCTGACTTTTTTTTTTTTTTTCAAGATTTTATGTATTTATTTGACAGAGAGAGACATAGCAAGAGAGGGAACACAAGCAGGGAGAGTGGGAAAGGAAGAAAACAGGCTTCCCGCCAAGCAGAGAGCCCAATGTGGGGCTTGATCCCAGGACCCTGGAATCATGACCCGAGCCGAAGGCAGATGCTTAACATCTGAGCCACCCAGGCACCCCAAGTTGACCTGACTTTTGGTTTTGGAGAGACACACATACGGGAGGCCAAGGCAAAGGTATCTAAAAGCATAATCTGGGATGGTCCGTCACTGTACTGAAGCCAAAGTGACGAATGTCAGGCCAATGCCAGGCAGGGAATACGAAGGGGTGTCCAGTTTGCATCATCCCCAGATCCCAGAAGTACAAGAGAGGCAGGGACCCTAAAGTCCGGGAACTCATGAATCTATTTGAAAAATCAAAAGCTTATTATTTCTCTACCACAGGCTAGGCATGGACATTTCAGAAATGAACAAGCCCTAGTTCCTGTCCTTAAGTTATCAAAGTATCCTATGCTCATTTATCTCTTTTCTAAGAGACCATCAGCTCTACAGACTGATAGGAGGAATCCCTGAGTCCATTACCAGCAGGCACTGCCGTGTCTGTATCCTCCAGAACCAGGTCCGAAGTCCTATCAATGCCTCCCTGACACAAAACACTATGCAGCTGGCCTACCTGAGGTCTGGACCTTTGCTTCAAGCCTCCTCCCCATCAGGAAGTTTCTGCTACCGTGTAACACGAGCCATACTCACTGAAGCTTCAACCCATTCTACAGCAGATGATTTGAAGGGGAGTCAGTGGAGCTCATCTGAACTGTGTCACTCGACAAAAACAACAACAAAGGCATTTCATTGAATGGACTGATGTCAGAGCTGGAAAAGCCTGGGCTCAGTTGGAGACAGTCCCCATCTGACAGGCCCAGAGACAAATGGCTTTGACAAGGCCACATGTTCAATCAGAGGCAGAACCAAGACATTTGTCCCTTGCTTTCTAGCCTAGTGGCTTCTCTGGCTATGTCTTGTGTCTGAACACCGCCCCAGAACCGGGCATAGTAAAGGGGCATCTGGAGGTCCAACGAGGATGCTTCCATCTCCCCGTGCCTACTCAACTCAAGCAGTCTTGGATGCATCTTCCCTCGGCCCATGCACTTCTTGTTCTTTCTCCAAAGGTAGGAGGCAATCACTCTGGACTGGAAGAGTGGATGGGAGTGTTCCAGAAGTGTGACAGTAAGTTCCCATCGAGAGGTAAAAAGTAGCATTAATAGGAAATCATGACAACTGACAAAAACTGAATATAGACCATGCATTAAATAGCAGTATGGGTTTAATGTTAAAAGTCCTGATTTTAATAACTGCATTGTGCTTATGCTCTTAGGAGATACACAATGACATGTGTGGAGATCAGGGGCATGATGCCTCTACTTTATCCATACATGGTGTATGTACATTTAATCTATATGACGTATGGCGAATATGTGAATATAAACATAGCATATCTATATCTGCATGAAAACCTGATGAATGGTGAATAAATTCATATGAATACATACAAAGGGACAACGGAACAAAACATAAATAATTGGTGGATCTAAGTAACAGGTATACAAGATTTCCTTGTACTATTCTTGTAACTTTTCAATAAATCTGAAATTATACCAAAATAAAGTCATAAAACACATTCCTCTTGGGAGGCTTGGGGCAAACACCCTGACAGGTCTGGGGATCCCAGCGAGCATGGCAGGGGTCCCCCTCCTCGTCCCCTCAGCAACCATGTCAGCAGACCCCTGCCCTTGTGGGCTGGGGGGAACATGGCCGAGGTGTGTGTGGACAGCATAAAGTACGCCCGTGAGACTGGCAAGCACAAGGCTCTGCAGCAGGAGCGTGGATCAGGGCTGGCCTCAAGGTTCCAGATCTTAACAGCTGTCAGACCCCAGGTGGGACCATTTAGTGCTCTAGGGCTCAGTTTTGCTCCTCTGTAAAATGGGAACAACTAGTCATCGCTCAGCTGAGTGAGCCCTGCCTGAAGTGACAGAGCCTAGGCACCTCACCTGACACCTGTCATACGGAAGGTGGGGGTGGGGTGCCGCACAGGTGCTAAGTGAGCACCTGAGTCGGTGGGGGCCGGGGGGGTGGGTGCCCATAACATTCCTTCTGGCATCTGTGCAGTTCCTCCCTCCAGCGTTCTAACAATGTTACCATTGCACTTCAACCACACCACATTCCTCTCTCCTTCCTAACCTGGCCCAGAGTTCCCCTCATTCCAAATCACGGCAAACTGCCACTCCGCGCTCCTGGACTTGGGACTTGGTGTCTGGCATGTTAGTTGTACTTCTGTCCATTTCCTCCCATCCCGCCGCCTGGGTTGGCCAATGGACTTGGTTTTCCCCTCACGGTCCTCAGCAGGACTCCTAGTGGCTCCCAGGCCACTGCATGGACATGGGCTGTCTACCCTCATACCTGACAGCTCTCGCTCAGGACTAAACAACATGGCTGAGGGCGGGGCAGTCATGTGGGGAGGGATCTGGCTATGATCTGTTTGACAAGAAAAACACTTGGCCTTCCCTTGGTTACTGGCAGCAGAGATGGATTTCCTAGTTAGATTAGGTACTTCCCAGTGCTTGAAAAAAATGAACACACATATACAGCCAGAGCTCTCGGGGACAGGAGACTCTGGGCTTTTTCATGGGATCAGAGACATCTGGGATGAGGGATGGCTATGCTAAGAGAAAAAGGCAAGCTGCAGAGGTGTCCAGAATGCATGATGTATTTACATCTTATATGTAAATGCTCAGAAAAAAACAACTATGAATATAATTGAGGAAGTGAGTAGAACTAGGGGTAGACAAAAGAGGGCTTTCATGTGGTCCGTGGAACATTTCTATACTTTTTAGCATGTTTAAGGAAGAATGCATGCATATTTAACGTATGTAATTAATAAATACTATAAATTATCCCAAAAAGTGAGAATATAATTGCAGGTGAAGGTCTAAAAGACACCATCTCCATTTCCTATCTCCGAGCAGCTGCCTTCTCAGGAGCCTTTGGGAAGGAAGCTCCATGGTTTTCTAGAAGCATCCGGAGAACTCGACAGGTTTCTGAGCACAGGTGTGTAAGCGGGTGGAGGTAACCAGAACTACTTTGCTAAAGCTTTCAATGCCAAGGGGGTGATGGGTGGGGGTGATGAGAGGCTGTAAGGATGGACCATTCAAAGTGGTCATTACTGTGCAGGCAGACACACTTTTCCAGTCCTTGGTGGGGTTAGACATCTGTCCTGTCCATAACTGTGACACAAAGGCTAGAGTTAAATTCCCCTTCTACACACAAGCAGTGTCTGCTGGAGTTTGTCCAGTCATGAATGTGTGTATTTGTGATAAGCAGTTTCCGCCAGCCCTGCCCCTCCCCCTAAGCAGTACCACTGACTGATCCCTACTCCCCACTCCCTCGAGAGGGGCAAGAACCTTGGCTTCCAGCTCTGCTTCCAGCATCTTGCTCCCTCCCTGAAGAGTGGAGACTGGGGGCTGGTATCAGAGATGGTCTGAGGACCTGGGCATAACGGGCCCCAAGGCAGTGCCACACTTAACAGAGACAGGAAAGGAGAAGCCCTCTGCTTTGCAAGCCCAGCAGTGCAGGCACGCCGTGCTTCCAGCCTGACTGACCACACGCCAGAATGGCCCAGGAGCTTGAACAAATACTGAAGCCTGGATCCTACCCTCAAAGATCCTGATTTAACTGAGCCGGGGTACCCCAGCAGCAGAGGTTTCAAAAGCTCTCCAGGTGAATCTAATATATAGCCGGGGTTGAGCCCCCATCACAGAACTGGACGATGACAACTTGATCGCCCTCCCCCGCAGCCTTCCCTCCTCCAGCACAAAGGCCCAGCTCTCGGGACCCAGCTGCTCCCCGTCTCCAGCCTGTATTCTCCTGCACGACTCTCCGCTTAACCCACACCTCACTTCCCCCAGGATCTGCCTGGAAAGAGTGTCCCGGAGCTGAGGACAGGAGGCCACTGGTGACCCCGCTCAAGCTTCCCGAGCTCCTGCTTCTGCCCCCAGGAGGGGTGAAGGATGGACTCAGGCCCCTATGTCACAAGCACCCCATGCTCTTCTAAGATCCCATTTTCTCATAACTCAAAGAGCACGGGCCCCAGTCATTCTCTTGGAAAACAGAATCACCAACCTGTTCTTACAAGGTTTTTCTTACAATTAGGCGTGCATTTCCAGCAACTCATTAAATGTATGCTCCTGATCATCTGAGCTCCTCATTCTGGTTAAAAATCCATTGGACATTACAGTTCCAGTTCAGCTACCCCATGTGCAGAAGGCTGAGCTCCCCGCCCAACCCTGACAGCTGGCTGGTATGTGTATGGGGAACCCAAGCTCATCATTAGTAACATAAATATGTAGCTCAGAAAGGAAGAGAATAAAACGAAGTCACAGAACTCAGCCTTGTCACGGAAAATGAGACTCAGCCTTTGAATTAATCAAGCTCAATCACTTTGCCCTATTAGTATGGGTAATTAAGAGACTGCCTTCTTCTTCTTCTTCTTCTTCTTTTTTTTTTTTTTTTAAAAACACAGAGTGTATGGGGGAGGCGGAAGGTATGACTGGGTGGTGATGAGTGTGAGGCTCACTTGTAGGGACAGCGGCCACGGGTGGTAAGGTCAGAGCTATAGCTTGGAAAGGTCTACCCGGCAGGAAAAACTCACCTGGGAGGAACTGGGAGAAGGAGTCTTGGTGAGAAGTACTGAAGGCCTGAGGGAGGTGGCGAGTGGATGTGGACGTGCGGAGGCTGGGAGAGGTGGGCCGTGCCAAGTGGCCCCTGGCCTGGGCACCGGGACTTAACGGGGCTCGCCGGGGTGCAGGCAAGGAGGCCGGGGCTCTGACGCTGGCCCTCAGTGTTAGGCCACTGAGGAGCTGAACAAATACTTACTCTCTGTTCCTAGCACAGGGGGAAGAGAGCTCTTGGGCCTCCGGGCTTTCATCTCCGGGGCCTTGACATTCTCCTTGGTGGGAGCATCTGGAACAGAACAGGTAACCACAAACATCAGTTGGGTGCTGCCCTAGGAAATGAGCCGAGGAGGCATCTCAATAAAAAAAATCCCACCCTGACCAAAATTAGAGTGCCCCCCCCACTGCGTCCCGCTCCCCATTCCACTCTGGAGGCCCTCAGTGCCTGCCAGGGGCAGGGGGCACCTTCCTCCACAGAAGCACCAAAGAAGGAGCGTCCACTCCACTGCGCCTTATAAATCAGGTGGAGAGAGCACAGTCACCCAGGCAAGACAGGTGGACAGGCTCTCGTGGGAGCTAGTTCACACGTTCCCCTCTGTGGCAGGCACGTGCTGCCAGGAGTCATGCCCTGGCAGGGCTAGAGCAGAGTCGGTGCCCTCTGCTTACCTCTCTCCCCTCTGTTCCCTTCACTGGGCCTTCACTCACTCGGGCGCACCGCTCTGCATTTCCCAAAGCCTGCTCTGCACAGAGAGGTCCCTCACACAGGAGGAGGAGGGGACGGGACCCATGCCCTCGGCTCACAGCCTGAGAGGCGCCTGCACCTTCTGATTCCTCAGACTGCCTTCTACATGTGGCCACTGACAGACCCCCAGACCAGACGGAGGCCTCAGAGCAGGCAGCCCGCACGCCTTCCGGCCCCTGTGTGGAGCCTTGGACCCATTATGGGAGATTCTATACTCCTCGTCAAAGTAGACCCCACAAAACCCTGTGGAGCTGTCAGGGTAGACCTGAAATGGGATACGCATGGGTGCAAGATTCTTTAAGCTTCTCCTTCACCTTCCCCGTCCACATTCATGCCAAGTGTGGACAAGGCCAGGGGAAACTTTCCCTTGTCAGGGCATGGCGCTGGGCTGGGCATAAAAGGCCTTACCAGGCCTGAGGAGACTGGCTTCAGGAAGTTTTGGGGAAACCACCCAGGAACTTGGATAAGAAGCAGCTGGTTAAAGAGCTATCACTATGTTCCAGCATTTTCCCCAGGAGCATTTTCCCCAAAGGGAACGCTCTTCAGGGATGGCTGGGAGCGAGCCTCCCCCTCAGAGCCCCTTCCTGCCATTCCCTTTCCTGCTCCTGACAGAGGAAGCTCAGAGGGAGGAAGGAGGGGGTGGGACTTTCCAACCATGCTTGGGCCGCATTCCTGTGGCTTGGCTGGGGAGGATGGGCCATCTTGCTGTCCTGCCTCCTAGATGGGGCAGTCCTAGCTGCTGACACGTGCCCTCTCCCAGGCTGGCTCCTGGGGGGTTGCGGGGTGGACACAGGTTGCACAGAACTAGGGCCTGGGGACGAACCCTTTCCCAGCACATGGACTCCTGATACTCCCATCTGGATGCATTACTCCTTCTAGATGGTATTTGTGTCTCTTTTCTGCCCAAGTAAATCCCCCGACAAAGAGTCAAGCTTCCTTCCTAACCAAAAGCCTGCCCACTCCCAGCGACAGCTGGGTAATCCAGGGATAGAGGCCTGGTGCAGGCACCGTCCAAGCTCACCAGCAGCTCCGAGGCACACGGGCCTCCGGGGCTGGGGAGCCTATCTCCTACGGAAGGAAGTGAGCCAAAAGCTGTACACATGTCACTACAGGAATGATGAAGCGTAGGCCTTAAGAAGAGCTTCCTAGCAGCCGGTGTATGACAGGGAATGGTCCTGAGGGGACAGAGCCACAAGAAGTCCTTTCAAGAGCACTTGATAACCTGGCCCCCTTCCCTCCCTCCGTTCCTCACTGTTATCCTCCTGCCACCTCTGTTAGAGCAAGAGGAACCCCAGGCGGTGAGTCAGGGATCCTGCCTTCTGCCGCTGACACTGCCTGTGTCTGGTCTCCTCAGCAGGTGGCCCATATGCCTGGTTCCATGTGCATAATGGATGGAGGAGCAGAAAGTCCCACGGGGAGGGGATGGGATGATTTCACTTCCTCACACTGGGTGTTTTCCCCAGGCCTAACGGTCATTCCCAGCTACAGAAAAATCCTCAGTACACATTTGTCAACTTCTGTGGTCCTCAGCGTGGGCTGCCCATTAGCAGCACCTGTGCCCAGGTATCTCACTCCCCAGATCCTGGTTTCATTGGTCTAGTTAGGGGCCTGGGTGTCAATAAGATCCAGAAGCTCCACAGATGATTTTAATAGGGCACTTGTCTCTCTCTTCAGGCCATGTGTGTGCACATGTGTCTATGTGTGCGTACGTATGTGTATGTGCCTGCATGTTGAGAGGTGGGGATGGGGCCCAGGGAGGGTCTCGGGGACTAGTCTAAGACACAGGAATGCCGACCAGAGCTTCCCCTGATGTCTGCAGATCATGCCATACTCCAGGGCATGGGGTGGGTCTAGGATTCCCTTGTTTAGGGCCCTCCAATCAAGACCTGACAGGCACCAAGGACAATTTACAGAGAGCTGCACCCCAAAATGTGTTTGTTTCCCCCTTTTTCAAGGAAGGGGGGAGAGAACCAAGTGTGCACAGAGTTCTACCTTCCTCGGCTTGAATACTCCCTTTGCCCGTCTTTCTTCTGGTGAGTTCTGGGACCTCACAGGAGGGAGATAAAGAAGGATCAGGGTTGTTGTTTTAACTGATGCACAACTGGAGGCATAAGCCAGCAAAGGATGAGAGGCCTAGTGCTCCTGGGTCCCTAAAGGGATGAGAGACTGAGTTCCCTTCTCCCCTCACAGGGTTGTGTTGGCCTTCACCTCTAAGCATCCTTAGAGCACAGACCCAGAGAGGAGGGTTCTAGTTTTGGTTCTGTCACCAGCAATCTTGGGATCACAAGCAAATCATTTCAGCCACTCTGGGTCTCTATTCCTACATCTGTACAAAGGAAGTAACACCTATTTTCTCTACAGCACAGTGTTAAGAGACTCAAAGGACAGAATGTATCCAGTAGTGCTCGGGAAAGGAGAAAAGTGGATCATTTACCTACTAACTCATTCCTCCTGCTTACCACGTTTCCTCACCTCCCTCCGAGTCTGCTTTAAAATTCTCCGCCTTCCAGGGGTGCCTGGGTGGCTCAGGGGTTAAAGCCTCTGCCTTCGGCCCAGGTCATGATCCCAGAGTCCTGGGATGGAGCCCCACATCGAGCCCCACATCGGGCTCTCTGCTCAGCAGGGAGCCTGCTTCCTCCTTTCTCTGCCTGCCTCTCTGCCTACTTGTGATCTCTGTCAAATAAATAAATAAAATCTTTAAAAAAAAAAAAAATCTCCGCCTTCCAAACGCCCTGGCTGACCAACCCCCACCCGCATGATGCCCATTTCCCGCCTCTGCGTCTGTCCTCAGCTTCTGAGTGCTGGCCTGACACTGACGTGTGAGTACACTACCCTGTCTGTGCACTGAGCTTTGTTTTTAGAAGTTCTGTGCACTCTATCTTTCCATCTGACCATGAGGAAAGGGGCTCGAGTTTCCCTTTCAAGCCAGGCACACCCCCAGACTTGGAGCACCCCCCCACCACGGGTGGGCCTGGCCTCCTCTTCCCTTGGCAGTCCTCCCACCCCGCGGGGGCTGTGCGAACACCACAAGCCACTAGCCCTCCGTGAGAACAGCAGCCAGGGGCAGGCTAGAGGGACCGTGTGCTTAATCAGAACCAGCTTTATGATTGCACGGCTGCCCAGGGGATAAAAATAATAGTCACACAAGTCTAAGAGCAGCTTGTATTTTCTATTTTAATCAGTTGGTGATGAAACCGGACTCCATTTCTAGATCGGGGCCCCACGGCTGGAGTCCATGGCTGGCCTAGTTGTGCCCCCAAAGACGGATGGGGGAGGAAGATGGCAGTATGGAGAGGTGGGGGGCCTTGACATGGAGTGGAAAATGTGTCCTTATATGGGCAACGGCTCACCCCTTCCACTCCTGGGCTAGCTCCAGACCCAGCCCTCCTTCTGTCTTCTCCAACAGGCCGGATCCCTGAGACACAAGCCCAAGGAAGGGGGCTTCTAGAAGGGGGTCCCAGCTTCCAGGAGCTCCACGAGAGGGCAGGGCAGAGGGGCTGGCCTCCTCCTCTGCCCGAGGGCAGGCAGCAAGCTGGCATCCACAGAAGAGAGGGTGCTCCAGGCGGGAGAAAAGTTCTCTGGCTCTGCTGTTGGGGTCCTCTGAGCCCTTGGGCAAGCTCCCTGACCTTTTCTGAGCCTGACCTTCACCAGGAACACAGGAATCACACCCCAAATGAGTGAATGGGCTGGGTTACTTAGTTGTGCCTGGCACGATGCTACATGCTTTAAGTGCTTACTTCAGGTTGAACCACAGCTTTGGCAATACTCAAGTGTCTTTGGCCCACCGGAACAGCAATTTTATTTAGTTCAGTCTAATGCATGTTAGCTGCCAGTGACGACCGGAAGGACAAATGTGAAAGTGGGAGCAAACTTGTTACTATGGCAAGGACTCGGCCAACGAAAGAAGGATGCATCGAAATCTGCTCGGTTAAGATCAGAGGCACCTGACGGTCGTGGCCGCAGGTGGCGCGGCAGTGAGGCTCCAGGGCTCCTGTTTAAATGCCCAGCCAGGGGCGCCTGGGTGGCTCAGTGGGTTAAGCCACTGCCTTCAGCTCAGGTCATGATCCCAGGTCCTGGGTTCAAGCCCCACATCGGGCTTTCTGCTCAGCAGGGAGCCTGCTTCCTCCTCTCTCTCTGCCTCTCTGCCTACTTGTGATTTCTCTCTGTCAAATAAATAAATAAAATCTTTAAAAAAAAAAAAAAATGCCCAGCCAGCTAGTCATTAGCTGTGTGGACTTCAGCAGGCCACTCAGTCCCTCACGCCTCAATTCAGGCTTTTCTACTGTCACCCCACAAGCCCCCTTGTCACAGTTACAAATCACCTCTGGGTTGCCAAACCCAATGGCCAGCGCTCAGGCTCACCTTACTCTGCTTGGCAGCCACATCCGATGCACTGATCCCATCATTCCTTTCTTATTGAAGTGGCCACCGTTTGGCTTCGGGGACACCGCTTTCTCCAGGATTTCTTCCTATCCCACCATGCCTATTCCTTCTCGGTCTCCTCGGCGGACCTCTGTCCTGCCCTCCTTCTCTTCCTGCCCCCTCCATCCACATCCACCCTAGGGACCTCGGTCAATCCCAGGACACTCAGTGGCCTTTTGTGTGGACGACTCCCCATCTCCTGCCTCCAACCCCGACCTCCTTACCCAACTCCAGGTTCATCTAAATGCCTGCCTATGTGACATGCCCACCTGGACATCTGAGGGACATCTTACACTTCACAGGGGCAAAATTCTTCATTGCCCCGCCCCTTATGTGCCCATCCAGAAAGTAGTACCAGTGTTATCTGTGCTCCTGTATGAAAACCAAGTTGCCTCTCACTTCCCTTTTTTCTCTCCACTTCCAATTCATGAGCAAATCCTATCAGCTCTTACCTTGAGAATAGATTCTGAATCTGATCACTTCCCCCCTCCTGCATGGAGTCTAAGCCTACATCAACTCCTGCCTGGGCCATCCCAGCAACCACCCAGCTGGTCTCCCTGCTCTCCCTCTTACCCATCCTGGGTCTGGTCACCGTGGTCACCTCTGGTCACAATGTCCAGAGCTGGCCCACCACACTTAGAATAACGTCCAGTCTCCTGTCACAGCCCACGGCCTTGCAGATCTCACTGCTGCTCCCCCTCACCTCACTTCCCACCTCTCAGCCGCTGCTCACGGCTCAGCCCCCCAGCCCTTCCTGCTTTTGGGAATGCATCAGGCATAGTCTCCACTCAGCACTTCTCTCTCACCCTTCCCTCTTCCTTCCAGACTCCTTCTGGCTTCTTCAGACCTCTGTTCCACCGTCACTTCTTCAGAGAGGCCTCCCAACCACCCTCTCCAACAGTAACATTCCCGTCCCCACACCCTGCTTAGCTTCCTTTGTAGCACCTGCTACTGCCCGAGATTAGATGATAGACCTGTTCATCTGTATTACTGTCTCCCCCTTACTGAATGTAAAGTCCCTGAAAATAGGAATCTCCTTTTTGTTCTCTGCTTTTAACCTAGCCCCTAAAGCAGTGCCTGGCACCGAGATGAATGATGGCCCACTGGAATGTCACCTCCTCCCACACATACGCACAGCCCTCCCTGGTCACAAAGCCCTCAGTCTCAATGGTAGCCGAGGCCAGATGCCCTCAGCCAGGGTGGTTGGGGAAGGACAGCCTAAGCTGCCCTGTCCTGGGATTTTGGCCTACGAAGAGTTTTGCTTCCCCACCTCTCACCTGGGTCTGAGAGGGAATGGGCCACTCAGGCCAGGTTCTGTGTGTGGGGACAGGACTGGGGACAGAGAGACAACCAGGCGAGCAGCCCCCTCCTGTCGGCCCAGGGCAGGCTGCAAGGAAGGATGGAGGGACTTCCCAGCGGGAAGGGCTGTGACTAAGGGAGACCCACATGTCTCAGAGCGTGTACACTGACATGTTATTCACTAGACAGCGAGGCCATGCTGGGTGGTGGAAAGGGTAGCCTCCAGACCCAGACACACCCAGGTGTGAGTCCTGCAGAGGTAACTTATGTTCTAACTCCCTGCACACAATGGCTCCAAGCACACGGGCTTTGGGATCAGAGACACCCAGAGTCGTCCCTCCACCTCCTGCCCTGTGAAAGTCAGTGTGACCTGGGAAAGTTGCCAGCCCTCGCCGAGCCTCAGTTTTCCCACTGAGGGATACCCTGCCCAACTGTTGTATAAACTCCAAACGCACGAGGGTCTCTGGCCACAGCACACCTGGAAGGTCAGCTCTTGGGTGAGTTTTCTGGTAAGTCCTTCCCCACTCCGGGCTCAGGTGGTTTTTGGGTATACATTGACACTTGCCTCCTGCTACACTTGGAAGGAGCATGGGTGGGACCAGAATTCAGATAGTGCAATAGAACACCCTTTCCCTTGGGTAAAAGACCCCCACAGCACGATTAAGAAAGCCGGACATGATGAATTATAAAAGCTACCGCCCTCTGTCTTTACTATCAATGGGAAAAACAGGAGTACGGCTAATACGTCGGCTAATGAACCAGAGTCCTCTTTATGAGGCCCTGAAATGTATCATTGCATTGGCCGCAGGTGGATAGTCTTAATGGTGTTTGGTGCCCTGTGAGTGATAGCTCGTGACCATCCGGGGCAGGGCCGGCGTGACGTCAGCATGAGCTACAGCCCCCTCCTCTAGTTGAGAGGGACCCACTGCCCCTTGAGAGGGATGCAGTCCTATCCAGAGGCTGAGCAGGCAGCTGGAGTTGAAGAGAGACAGGGAGACCCCACAGCATGAACGAACTTGCAAATTCAGTTACTCCCTAGGCAAAGAGTTCTTCCATGTACTTTAATGTATAACTTCTTTGGAGAATTTGATTTAAAACTATGGGCTCTCTCTTCAGAAAAATGCTCTAATCCACAAATGCACAAAATTCTGTATATCATTTCAAAGGGTGCATGGACTGCCCCCACCCCCGGCTGGGATCTTTAAGTAAGGTACAATGGCCTTGGGGAGCAGGGAGAGCTGGAAGGATCAGGGGATGGAAGAAGAACTCCTCAGCCTGGCTGCTGGCTGGCTGCAAGGTAACAGGGAAACTACGTCCTTTGTCTAGAGGTGGCTCCTGAGGGAGAACTAAAGCTGGACAGGGTAAGAAGGCCACCCACATGTGGGGCACTAACACATCTCCTAGTCCAACAATAGGGAAAAGAGTGGGTGTGAAGGGGGCTGCCCTTTTTCTCTTGAAAAACATAAACCAATTAACTGAGAGTTATCTCAGCTGGTCTCCCTCCAATCCCTTAGCTGGCTCTTCTCTTAAGACCCAGCCCCTAGTCCACAGCCCTAGGCCAAACTAGAGATAAATAAGGGTGATCAAGATTAGGGAGAGTACCAGGGAATCTGGTAGAAGGAGACCAGCCTAGGGGCAAGAAAGTCCCATAAGTTACAGAATGAATTCCCCAAACCTTAAAAAACAAAACAAAACAAAACAAAAACCCAGATGTATTCTATAGGGAAAAAGAAAATTTTATTTTGAAAACAAAGTTTGCTTTTAAAAATAAAACTGTCTGCTGTTTCTCAAAAAGGTGCTGACATTTCGCAGATAAGGAGAATGAATTACTATCCTTCCTTTAGCTCGCCATGTAAATAGGACCCGAAGAGTCCAGGGATTCCAAAAGCAGATACCCTCAGGAGCAGGCTGGGCTTCCTTCTTAGATTGGTCGGATCCAGCAAGGGTCCCAAGTGAGGGCTGGTAGAAACAGGCTTTTGGGGTCACATTCCCAGAAACACTTGTTTTTTTAAACTGTGGCATCTGTCTTAAAAGAAGCAGGAATCTGACCTGGGAGGGTGACAGCCAGGGCACACACAGGAGTACTGGACAGCAGCAGCCCGCCCCTAAAGCCGAAAACACAGGTTTCGAGCCCCACTCTGAATAGACCATACTCGGATTTACCAAATCTGCTCTGGAGACTCAGAGCCCTGGTGACAAACCCAGCACTGAACTCCAGGGAGACCCACACAATCCTCTACCATCTCACCTTTGCTGCTGGCTACTGACTACTGAATTTGTTTTACCACTATATATTTTTTTTTTAATGTCTCTTTTCAAGGCTCTTTTTTCTTAAAAAAAAAAAAAATACAGGTTCTTTTTCTTTTCTCCCATTCCTAATCGATCACAAATCTTGATTTTCATGGCCAGGAAATCTGATTCTAAAGCTGAGAACGGGGACTCAGGGTCCGCATCTTGGGGAATGGCAGGGAAACAGGATGGGACTTCATAACCCAAGTGACTATATTCCGGAGTCAGAAGAACAACAAAGCCTTTGAGTTGCCTTATTTGGATGCTCGTTTTCACGTGTCACTCATAGTTACTAACCAGGCATTTCAAGGGTAAGAAATTATTTCCCCCACACGATCTTTTTCGACAGTTCCAGGCAAGTAACGAGATAATAAGGAAGGGATCAGAAGGCCCAAGATGGGGTTCTGGCCCTGGCTTGGCCTCTGCTGGACCAGGGAACTTGGAGCAAGATGCTTTCCTTCTCCACGGCCTTGGTCTCCTACCCTTTAAAATGAGGGCTGTAGCCTTGATCATCCCAAGGCTGGTTCCGCTTCCGAGGCTCAACTGCTTAACTCCAGACCCAGTAGAGAAAGAAGAGTCACGGACACAGTCTGGCCTCAGCCTTTCCTCACTCAGAAACTCCACTCAGACCTGGGAGCCCTTAGCCCCCACGTGCCTCCTCCTCTCCCTCCGCTGAATTACGGTGACTTTTTCTCCTCACAGAAGTGGGCCTGCCCCCTCTACCCCAGAGATGCGGCCTCAACTCACCTCCTCGAGGAAGTGTCCCCACATGGACCTCCCGCCACTCCGTCCTCACCGTAGGGCTGACCTGCCAGCACGGACACTGGCTTGTTGCCGCTTGTGAAATACTATGTAGTCATTTTCCTGTGGGTGTGTCTTTTCTCCTCCTGCCCTGTGCCTGGCTTCCCTACTCAGCAAGGCTCTACGTGTAGGGGTCAGGACTGGGGACGGGGTGTGGGGGACAAGCAGGCGAGTAGCCCCTCCTGTCGGCCAAGGACAGGCTGCAAGGTCCCACAGGGCCATCAAGTGCTGCTCCCCATTCTCCTTTCTCTCACTGTTTGCAAATGATGGCTTGACCCCACAAAGCAAATGCCTCCAGAAGGGATTGCAGTCTTGGAGGCAGTTCTGTCAAGGCATGGCTGTCAAGGGAAGGGCTGAGGAGAGGGACTCTGTGTGGCAGTGAGGGGTGGGCGTGACCTACCGTCCACGGTGACTTGGCAGGAGCACTCAGCCTGGCCGGCGCCATTCTTGGCTATGCACTTGTATAAGCCTCTGTCCTCGGGCAGTGCCTTCTCGATGGAGACAGAGCACAGTGAGCCTAGGAAGGAAGAGGGAGAACGGTTGATGGGAGCAGGTACAAGCCCGATACTGGCACCTGGAATGTGGCGGGGGAGGGCTATTCACATGAACAACCTCTGGAAGCCCAGAAGTCAGGGGTCCTGTGGGAACCAACCCTCTCTCCCTCCCAAAGGTAGGGTACTTTTTGCTGATAACCGAGGTCCAATATATTCCTTCCCGGGACCTTCTTCCCGCCTCCCAGAGAGCTCTCTTAGGGAGACATCATGAAAAGGTGCCGAAGAAAAGGGTGGGATCGTGTCTGCCTTGGGAGAGCCTCCCACACAGTAGAAGGAGCAGATAGACCACGAGCCTCAGACTGCAATGCCACCAAGAGAGATGAGCGGTCGCCAGGCACAAGTTTACGGACCCGTGTCAGACAGAGTGGCAGGAGCAAATGCGACACCCAGTTACAGCAATTATTCTGGGAATGCATCTTAGAGATGGGAATTCTGAACAAAGAGGTGGGTGAGGGAAGGCAGGAGTCCCTGTCCAGCAGGGGCACTGACCTGGGGTGGGGGCAGTCTGCTGGGAGGAGAGGGTATCTATAGCCTGGATACCATTCTCAGGAATGGTATGTGAGCTGAGAAGCACAGCCAACCAGGGGCACTGGTCTGAGAGAGGGGCACTCTGGGGTGGCCTCCCTTCAGGACACCGTCTTTCAGTTGCCTCAGAGAGTGGTAGCAAAGCCTTTCTTCCCTCACAGGTCTCACCATGCCCAGCACACTTGTCTTCTGTCCTGGTTGGGGGAAGGACAAGTCAGGCTGGGCAGGCACAGGAAGCAGGGGTCTGGCTACTTCTGTGGGATACCCCCTGGGGGGATTTCCCTCAGGGTGCAGGAAAGTCCAGCTGAGGGCCAGGACCGCTGGGCCAGACAGGAGGGCAGTGGCACCCTAGCTCCTGCCTTCACACACACAAACAAGCCAACAGCATGGCGCTCTGCCCAAAGCTGCCCCTGTTGTCAGGGCAGCAGTCATGACACAAGGAAGAGGACAGAGTCAGGGCCACGTGTAGCCTGCTGCCTGGAGCTACTGGCTTCGGCCACCTCACTTCCTCCATCTCCTACTCCCCCAGCCAGTGGCTTGGCACAAACTCTAGGCCTTGGGTGGGCTGAGCTGTATGAATCCCAGGTATGTATGCGGGGCAGCATGGCCAGAAGGGAGGCCAAAAGGCACCAATCTCAAAAAGTACCCTCACCCCCATTAGGCAGATCCCCAGACTTGACCAACAGATACAAGGATACTCAGAGAACCTCACTGAGGCCAGAAGGGAAAGCAGAGGCATACTAGTTCCCTTTGCTACTTGGCACCTGGGTAGTATCCTCAACAGGAAAATGTCCTACCAACCACCTCCCTCCTACTTACACAGAGCCCATTTCTCAGGAAAGGCCTCCCTACGTTCTCCCACCCAGGGGGACATCGAGTCGCGATCTCTGCTCACTGCCCTTGGGAGACAGACTTTGCTGACGCTGAACCAGAAAGGACTCAGGCTGGATTTTTAGGAAATCCATCATGGGAGTGAGACTGTGAAGCACAGGTATCTGGGTTGGAGGAACTGTCCTCTCTAGAGAGAAGCTTCTACTCATCTAGGAGGGCAGGAGGGTGCTAAGATGATCTCTGGTCCCCGAATTTGAGGCTTAGAGGAAACGTACCCCTCTTGTCACCACCCTTCAGTCTGAGGCTAAGGCTCTGTGAGCAGACACTCCACTCCTAGTGAATATTCTGCTTGAATCCCTGCTGGTCCTTCAGTTTCAGAAACCCCCCTCCACCCGCCCTGGCCCCGGCTTCAACCTTAAGCCCAAATGGCACCAACTGCAGAGACAATGGTGAGCCTGCCAGAAGTCGGGTATTTAGACCACAGCTCTCAGCCCCTCAGCCAGGAACGCAGCAGATCGGGGAGCTCTTCCCGCTGCCCAAAGCCGGGACCCCTGGCCACATGCGTGGGCTGGGGGAGGGGCCCCCAGGCAGGCTAGCCCAGATTGAAAAATCTGGTATTTCCTGTGGGACAGCTTATTCCTGACCTCCAGGAAAAAAACCCTTTCCCAGAGGTTTTTTTTTTTTTTTTTTCTTTTTAGAGAAGCCTCAGCCTGGTGGGGAATTTTGAGAGGGAGGGGAGGGGGATGGGAGCAGGCAGCATAGAATCAGAGATCTGATAAATGGCTCAGCTTGAACTGTCCCTGGGAGAGCCTCTTGGGGGCATAGGGTCTGAAGATCTCCCATCTTGCTCCAAGTGTGTGGGAAGAGGGGTGGGTGGGAGGGGGCAGGGGGGTAAAGGTGGCTCAAAGTCCTGAAGGCTATGCTCTGAGGAGGCCCTCAGTGAGCAGTGCCTCCCCAACCTGGTCCCCTAGGAGGTCTGGACAGCACAACTCAGCTCCAGGTCACCTCCTCAGGGATGGTGCCTTCCCTGTCACCCATAAGCATCCCCAGCCACAGACGGCCCTCTTCTGTGCCCTGAGTTTCCCTTTATCCAAACATGTCTCCCAAGGCCATTGCTGAAATGCATGTCTGTCTCCCCCATTAGTTCTCAGAGGGCAGTGACTGTGTCTATTATGAATGTTTTTCCTGAGCCTGGAATGCAGTCACAGTAAAAAAAAAAAAAGAAAAAAAAAATCTGCCATTTTGAGAACAACCAGGGCACATTTTTTATAGCAGGTGATTTTGGGAGGATCTATGCAAGAGAAAGTCAGGAACATTTAGTCACATATAACCTACCACTGAAAAAGACCATATAGGATTTTTTTTTCTTTTGAGAGAGAGAGAGAGTGTGTGTGTGTGCAAGGACAAGCTAGGGAGAGGAGCAGAGGGAGAGGGAGAAGCAGACTCCCCAATGAGCAGGGAGCCTAATCCCAGGACCCTGAGATCATGACCTGAGCCAAATGTTTAACCAGCTGAGCCCCCCAGGAGCCCTGACCATAGAGTTTCTGAAAGGAAACAATTCCGACCTCAGAGTTCTTCAAGCGGATTATGCAAACACAATACTGCCTTGCACACAGTAGGGGCTGCATAAATCTTAGTGTTCTGCAGAATGAACTTCCATAGGTTTTTAAAAAGTCTTTGCCAGGTCCCACACTAAAGGTGATTAAAAATGAATCATCTGTTGACAACAGCAACAAAAGTGAATTCTCATTAGAGTGGGAGCGATGTTTGCCAGAGAGAGAAGCCTGGCCTGGAGACAGGAAATAGGGCATAAAGATGAAACTGCTTCTCAGGAGCAGCACAGAGCTCCCCTTGGCTCACCATCCCTCCCACTCTTCAGTCAAGGCCAAGGCCAAAGCCTGAGGAGCTCGGATGCAGGGCCCAGAAGGGCCTGGTGCAGTCCCCATGCGGGCCCAGGGGGCAGGCCCAGCCACTGTAAGTGGACACCATCTACCCTGTGGCTCTGGGAATGCAGAGAGGGGAAGGGTATCTCCACGTGCGCCCCCCTCCCCGGTCCCTGCAAATTAGCAGTCCACTCCAGCGGACTCCTGTCACACCTCTTCTGCTCTCCTTGATGCTAAAGGGGGTGGACATGACCATGTTTTGGGGGGCCTGCAGGCTATGAGCCCTATCCAAGGTACAGGGTTCCGAGTAGCCTCGTGAACCTGTAAACTGCGTCCACCAGAAGGAGGTATGTGGCTGCACATGCCAATGGGTGGGGGAAGGGAGCACAGGAGTCTCTCATGGCCAAAGGCTGGTGACAACAGTCTGGCAAGGAGAGCAGAAGAAGTCAGGTTTGTTCTTAGACAAGCTAACAGCACAGGGCAGTGCACTGAAGCAAGAAAGATTCCCAGCCAAGGGGTGGGGGTTGGTGGAGAGGGTGCTGAGGGCAGTGTGAGGACGGGGAGACCCCTTAGCTATCCCCTCCACCTTCCCCTCCAGACCACCTCAAACCACCAGCTGCCTGCCATTGATACCCCTAGAAGCATGACCCCAGTCACCCAGACCCCAGCACGCAGGGGTCCTCCGCTGCTTCCTCTTCTTTATCCGCCCCCTGCTCCCAAGCCAGGCAATAGGTCTCCTAACTCTGTCCTTGCTTCTTGAACTGGTTGTTTCCTATCTGTGCCATGGCTACCTTCTTAGTCCAGTCCCTTTACTCCCCCACCTCTTCAATAGGCTCTTTACTTGTCTTTGGGCACAATCAAAACCCCTAAGCCCCCAGCTTTATGTGCACTGCTCCTCATTCTAAGCTTTTATGTGGCTGCCTAGTGCCTCCAGAATCGAGTTCCTTAGCGCAACCTAGGAGGCTATGGGCCCTGCCTTCCTCTCCAGCCCTCCCATGCTGTGAGCAGGCCCACCTCTGCTGCTGCTGGAGCACCTGCCCGGGAAGCCCACAGGTCTCCTGGAGCCCCCGCCTGGCTCACTCAGCACCAGCCTTTCCTGTGGCCCCAGCACTCAGCTCCCTCTTCTCCTATGCCTCCCAGCTCACCTTCGGCACTTGGCTGGAATAGGTTTATCACTGGGAGTGTGTGTCCCCTCTTTCCAGATCTGTGGAGAGCACATCTACTCACACCTCTCCGCGTGCCCGGCTCCTTGCAGGGGGCCTGCGGAAGAGGTCACGGATAAGGCTTCCAGATGGGCTTTCTCCCTGGGGTCCGGGTCTAACCCAGGCTCTTGAAGACTTGGAGGGTGAGGCTCCGGAGAAGGGATGGACAGAAAACGGGGCTGGTATTTTCAGACAAGGTATTCTCCCTACTGTGGCAAGGTGGACCGGTCCCTGTCAAGGCCTGCGTCCTCCACTACAGTGAAAATACCAGAAACTTGGCAGGCCCAGAGGGCCCCACCAGTCTCCCAACCTCTTCACAACTACTGGCAGGGTTGAGGAGTTGACAGGCGTAAGCAGTTTCCCTGGCTGGACAATGCTGCCAGTGAGCGGGTCCTGAAAGCTCTCTCAGCCGCAATGGTGTGCGGACATCTGACAAAAAGGGGCTAAGAGGTAATAGAGCTTAGTGGTCTGGATGTCAGAACTCAACTGCCTACATTCAGACCCCAGCTCTGTGACACCTAGCTGAGCAGCCTTGGGCAAGACAGTGCACTTCTCTGTGAAACGGGAGGGATGAGATGAGTGAGAAGTGTCAGAGCCTCAGACGGTGTCTGGCGCACAGTGTTCAATTCATGCAAGCTATTCTTGGTTTTCAAAGGAGAATTACAAATATTTAGAATATTTTTTAGGAACTGAATTTGGGGCTGTCTCTCTGCTCCTGGTCCTTCCCATATCCTCTCCTTGTGCTGGCCTTCTTTTAATCATGTCTTCTTCCTCTGATTTGGACCTAAACTGCCCCTTTGAGCTGGTTTCTGTGGGAGGTGATACTGGAATAGCCCTTGAATGCTCAGTGACAGGAGATGCCACAGACTCAAGGCCATGGCTCAGGCGTGTGTTTGAGACCAGGGCTGAGGTCTGCTTCCGTTGCTCAGCTGAGGGGATGGTTTATAAGCAGCTACGAGTGCATCTACAGGCCCCACACATGTCTCACGGCAGCTGCGTGGCTCTGGGCACTGTCCTCAGCTGTCCCAACATCAGTTTCCCTGAAGAGGGTGTAAGCACAGTCCTCCCTCCCACTGTGCATATGTCCCAGGGACGGGCACCTGCCCACCATTCATCCTACCTGGAGAGCACCATGGGGTAACCTGGGAGACGCTCCCAGTCAAAGTCTCAGACTGGTTCTACCAAAGGCTTTCCAACCATGAGGAGCCCACAGGGGTGACAGGGAAAGTGCACCATCCACGGGCCCGGACAGCTCACCCCACTGTAGCAATCCCCCATGCCCACCTGTGTGTGGACCACAGGGAGGCTGAGCTAACAGAGGCAGGGGGAAGCATGGTATGCCTTCTGGAGGACCCTACCAATCTGGAGATATAGCCACATAAGAAAAGTTCTCCTATAAGCACAATAGCAGAAAATAAAGCATCTTCTCTCTCCTGGTCAATTTCCCCTGAATCTTCTAGCACTTAGATCCAAATGCTCAGCTCTTCCTGACTTGCTGTCTGAGTTGCAGAATGAAGACAGAAATTTCATCCTGGGCTGAAAGGGACCGCACTCTCTTCAAATGCTTCCTTTGGGTTTCAGGAGGAAGGAAGGAAGCCTGATGAAGGAGGGGAGGTGGGGGGTGCAGTCAGCAGACAGAAAGAGGAGCAGCATGGTGTGGGGAGTTTCTGACACCTCCGCTGATCCCAATTGCACAGGACCTGTCCACTTGGGCCTCTTCTTACCTGCCGCCCTCCCCCCCTTAAGGGTAAAATGCCACCTCCTGGGGAACTTTGTACCCTGCCCTGTCCAGAACCACCAGTATCAGCCCCTAGCTCAGGCCAGGCTCTGTTCCAGCGCTGGCCACCAGAGTGTGGTGTGGGAAGTCTGCCGGACAGGGAGCTCCCATACAGGCTTGGGATGCTTGGCTGAAACATTTCAAACCAAACTGAAGGTCCAGGGAAAATGCCCCTCTTACCCCCATCTCTTCTCTAGGTATAAACTGGCCCATCTGAGAACTCCGGACCCCAAAAGGCCCCAGATGTCAGCATTTAGTGGCCCCCCCTTCTCCCCACAACCCAAGAATGTGAAATACCAGCAAACAAAAGTCTCATCCAAATTAGGAAGCGAGTGGCTCTGTCCGCCCAGGAGAGTGTGCCGTTGGGGCTGTTTGGGGTTTTGGCTTTCCCCCACAGATCCTTTCAAACCCACAATGTTATCAAGACTTAAGTTGTTGTTGACCCCAAATCACAATCCTGTGCCAACCTGTCACTGTACACCCTCTCTAAACTTAAAATCCCGCTGTGAAAGCAGCTCTCAGCTCTAGCCCTGGGTGGGCTCCGGCCCCCCGGCCCCCTCGTGCCTGCAAACGGAGCCCCCTCCATGTCAGAGCCGTGGAGCTCTAGCTCAGGCCTAGGGCTTCTCTGAGGAGCCACAGCTGGGGCTGCCATGAAGCATCTCACCGGACAGATGCCAAGGCCCAGGCATGTGCCATAGGACCAGACACCCTCCTCTCACTGCCCAGTGATGGAGTGTGTGCCTGAGGGCCCGGAGCAGGGTACCTCTCCTGTCAGGGAGGGGGCACAGAGGCTGGCATTCCAGCCCAGACTCTGGGCTGTGAGCGGCAGTCCACAAGCCCAAAGCTCCAGGAGCCTGCAGTGGACGTGGTACAGAGCCCACTTCTCCCCAGCCCTCGCCCTTGTTACCTTCTTGGGAGAGGATGATGAACTTGGTGGTCTTGAGTGTCTTTCCATTCAGTGTCCAGGTGATGGTGGCTGGGGGGTCAGAGGACACCTGACACTGGAGTAGCAGCTTCTCGCCTTCTGTCACACGGACATCTTGTAGCTTCTCCTTAAAGGTTGGGGCTGTCCCTTGGTTCTCTGACCTGTTTTCATTATCTGTGGCTCCTGCTTGCCCCCTCCTACAGTTCACATCATTCTTAACCTCCTTCTTGAGTTCTTCCTTCCCAGCTGGTTTTGGAGTCTCAGCAGGCTTGGCGTTGCCCATGGGTTTTGGGATCTCAGCAGGCTTGGCGTTGCCTATGGGTTTTGGGGTCTCAGCAGGCTTGGCGTTGCCTATGGGTTTTGGGGTCTCAGCAGGCTTGGCATTGCCCATGGGTTTCGGGGTCTCAGCAGGCTTGGCGTTGCCCATGGGTTTTGGGGTCTCAGCAGGTTTGGCATTGCCCACAGGTTTCGTGGGCTCGGCAGGTTTGGCATTGCCCACAGGTTTTAGGGTTTCAGCAGGCTTGACATTGCCCAAGGGTTTCAGGGACCCTAAAGGCTGGGCATTGCTCACGGCCTTGGGACTTTCTGCTGCCTTGGCATTCAAGGCCTCAGCGCTGTTGCTACCATTCTCTGCTGGTAATTTCTTCTTGCTGCCTAACACCGAGCGGAAATCTGGGGTGGCAGGTTTGGGAGGAGGTGCCTTCTCAGGCACCGGGGTCTTAGGAGTCCCCTTTTTGGCTAGGACCGAGCGGAAGTCGACCTGCTGAGGGCTGTGCACCTTCCTCTCTTCCTCTGACACGGTCTTCGGCTTCACCTGCCGCTGCAGGTTGGCGCGGAAATCCATCTGCTCAGCTGGGATCTCCTTGAGGTCTTCTTCTGAAACGGTCTTGGTACTCACCTTCTTCCCCAGGAGGTCACGGAAGTCCAGCTGTTCCACCTCCTGCTGGCGGATGGCCTCCTCGGTGTGCTGCCGAGTCTCCACGCGCCTCTTCAGCAGCCCCCGCGCGTCCTCGCCGTCTTCCTCCTCCAGCCAACCCTGCCCTCTCGAAGGCCAGCCGGGCCTCAGGGTCCCATAGCAGTCACGGCCACCACCATCAGCACCGGCTCCCGGGCTGCAGAGGCCCTCACAGCTGGCAGGCTCCCTCCCCCTGCAACCAGTGAAGGGAAAAAGGAAAGTAGCAAGAGGAAAAGGGGCCGGGTAAGAAAGAACGTCAGGGGAGAGCAAATCCCTGAGGGAGGGAGGGTAGAGGGGAGGGGGAAGGGGAGGTTGGGGCTGACCAGGCTGTGTTTATAGAAGGGAACATTGGTGAGAGGCTCTTGCTTGCTTACTTGGTTTGTTACATCGGTAATGACTTCAGTAGCCTTATAAGGGTGTGTGCAAAAAAAATAAAATAAAATAATAATTCACCCCCCTCTCCTCCCCTGCTCTCCCTCCCTCATTCCCCTTCCAATCTCTCCCTCTTGGCTCAGCAGCCTCTGCTGGAGGATACAAATAATCTGGGGCTGCTGGGCTGGGCCTGCAGGGGCCAAGAGGAAAGCGGAGGGGGTAGATGGCCTGGGGGCCTGGCCGGGCACCTCCTGGGGGCACTCACCACAGGGGGGCTCTGGTGGGGTTGCTCTGTAACATCAGTGACACCTGGCAACTGCATTCGCCAACCCGGTTCCTGAAGGATTTGAGAGATGGATATATATCAAGAGGCTCTGGGGCCAAGGGCCTGCTCAGCCCAGGGCTGCGAGGAGGGTGGGTCAGGCAGGAACTTGGCCAGAGGCTGGCCGGTTTACTCCAGGAAAGAGGGGGCCATGGGCTTAGCTGTGACCCCAAATACCCAAACAAGACCTCGATCTAGGGCAGGCCTTGTCCCTCTTTGGTCACCCTCCTCCCCACCCCAGCTCTTGTATAAAAAGGAAAAAAAAAACAACCTTCTGAACAACAGCTTAGATGGACATGCAGAAGCAGGAATAGTTTTCTCTAAGTATATTACAAAAATAATCCAATCACTCAATTTAAATACAATCATTCAACACTGAAGTCTACACCTGCCAGGGTGTGACGGGGCTGCTGGTCTAGTCCCTGCAGCCCTGTGTGGTGACCTGAGTCTGACTCCACACTCCCTCAACACAGAGGTGGATCTGTCCTCTCTGCACAGGGTCTCCCCCGCCAACTGCTCCTTCCCCTGCTCAAGTGAAAACACTCTTCCATCCCTCCCCATCAGCTAAAAACCAAACAGATGTCTTCCTGCAGGGATGACCCTTTCTCTCCTTCCTTCAGGTGGGGAGGACTGTGGAGTCTTCAACCCACTGTTAAAAGTTAGTGTCCCTGTGGTGTGGCTAACTGAAGCTCCTCTGCTCCTGCTCCTGCTTGCACGCGCTGCTAGGACTTAGAGCCCTCCCACCCTGCATGGCTGCCATCTGCTGGAGGTTCTGAGCTCTGACCAGCCAAGGTTGTCCAGGCAGGGGGAAAGTTGGGGGTGGTGGGTAGCACTGAGAGCCAGAGGCAACTCTTTATGGTGATAACCTCCCATTAGAGACAGGGCCCTCCACCTTTCGTTTTTGTGCCTAAAATGCACCAGTGACGTATGGAGCACCATTCTGTCCATTTTAAAGGTTCAGGAAGGAGACTCAGGAGTTTCTCTGAGGCTGTGCTGGGGCTCCCAGGTTCTCCTACTCATTCCCCACTGTGTAACCATCTTACTGGCACTGTGGGGGCCAGCACGTGCCTCAGATCCTACCACAGATGAGCCAAGTTCTGCAACAGGTGCCTTACATAATCTGTCTCATTGCATCTCATGACATCTCTGGGAAGCCAGCACTGGTTTTATAAGGAAAACAAGGCTTCTAAAGGTTAAGTCATTGGCCTCAGCTCACAGAGCCAACCAGCAGGAAAAGGGATTGACACCCAGGTCTCCCTGAATCCTGGAGCTGTAACCTTCCCCCCTCCGCCCTGCAGGGCTCGTCAGTACCAGTCTGCTGTGGGGTGTGTAATGTGTGTGCATGTGTGTGTGAGCGCGCATGCCTCTGTGTGGACGCGGCGCGGCCATCAACAGCACACATGGATACGTACAGATACGGGGCCTTATCTGCTGGCCTACTGCACCTGCAGGGACGCATCTGGGAACATGTGCACAGGCACTGTCATCCCTCCACGGACAGCCCCCCCAAGCATGTGTTTACACAGCCCTGGCTGATGTATGTGGCTCTCTACCTTGCCTGGCCTGGCCTCCCTCCCTGTGGAAGGCGAGGTCCAGATCACCCACTGGCAGCCCCCGACACAGCAGATGACTTGCAGGGGATCTGGGCTGGGGGGGTTGCCGCTCATTCCCAGGCAGGGAGACCCATCTGAAACAAGAAGTTGATCTGTGTTGTCCTCCAACCCTCCTCTTATCTGTTGGGGTCCCCTCCTGGCCACCTTTGTCAAAGCTCAGGCTCTCAGGGGGCATCGATTCAAGGTTCAGGGAGCCTCAAGGTCTGGACAGTTGCAAGGGGCCCGCGGCTGCTCCTTTGCTCAGCAAACAGAGGTCAGGTGCCTCCTTGGTTCCAGGCCCTGGGAAGGCTAAGAGGCCCTCAGAACATCCTGAGCACCTGGCACAGAAGGTTCACGGGGCTTTGGGTCAACTTGTAGAATAAACACAGAAGGTCATTTGTGGGTGAGGCCCAGCTCCCTGGCACCCCACTTCTGCCAGGCCGCTGGCCAGTATGAGGCCGTTCATTCCCTGCTTTTCTTTCCAACACAGGGTGTGGGGCCCACGATTGGTGAGAAGCAGAAGGCCAGGAGGCCAACGGCCGAGTTTTCCCCGCTTGTGCTCTCCAACATTGCCCCAGCTGAGCTTCCTCCTGCCACAGGTACGACACAGCCGGATGTAAAAATCAGGAGCAGACGCCAACCAGATGGCCACGCTTTACCCCAGCCGAACCCGCCAGAGGCTTTAAATGGTGGGGCAGCCCGTCCCCTGAGCCGGAGTGAGCTCTAGCTCCTCATGGGGAAGCAGGAGAGGGCTTCTGTTGCTGTCCACTGCCCGCCCTTAAGGAGGGAGCACAGGTGGCTTGCTGTTTGACCCATCTCCAGGCCTAAGCCTGTGGCACCTGGGGAAGTCTGAGAGGCAGAGAGAGGTGGAGAACTTGGGATACCATGGCTGGCCCACTAAGGTAGGGTCACCATTTCTGCAGCCATAAACTTAAATCTCTGTTGGGCCTTTAAGACAAATCATGGGTTCAAACAGGGTCTACCGAGGTCAGAAAGGCCTTTGACCTGGGACCCACATACCAGATAATCTAGCCAGCCAAACAGCCTCTTGAGACCATCTTTGGGATCTGTATCAAAATATTCAGTTACCAAGTAAGGCCCAGGGCTGAGGATGAGGCCCCATGCCCAGCCCAGGTGCTGCCAGAGAGAATATATGGGGCCAAGACCCCAGGGGCTGTACCTTTTGCAAAGTAACAAAACCCTTTCCACTCCTGCCTCCCAAATCCTGAATGAGAAGCCCACTCTTTTGTTACAAAGCCTTGGACCCTGTCCCGCTCTGAATCACCCTCCCTGGAATGGGTTTTACACGTAAAATTAAAGAACTAATTTCCTGGCAAGTCTCAATCTTTCAAATATTTCAGCTGAATTTGGAACTGACTTTTTGACATTTCCTCTTTTAGTTCAGGAGACAAGCGTTAAGGCAGGGGAGGCAGAAACCATCCAGCCACAGCTGTAGCAGGGACAGATAGGATCCCCCCCCCTTTTCCTCCCAGCTATCTGGTCTCCCTCCTTGAAAGGCATTCTGTCCTGGGTCTAGGGCTGATTTCTGTCAGGATGAGAAAAGCTGGAGGGGAATGGGGCCCTTGGCAGACCTGGCACATATTCCCCAGGAGAACTTTCCCCTGACTTACTCCTCAGCTGAGGACAGAGCCAAGGCCATGGCAACAGCAACCCCAAGGAACGAAGAGGCTGGACGTTGGGGAGAGGAGAGGGGCAAGGACTGAGTGAATGGGGACTCCAGGGCAACCTCCTGGGTTCCCCAAGTTCCCATGCACTTCGGAGAAAAAAGGAAAGGGAGAGAATCTGATTAAAACGATGAGGGTTCCAGTCTGGGCTCTGTGACTTGCTTTTGGGCGGCCATGAGCAAATCCATGACCCTGAGACCTTGGTTCCCCCCATCATTAAACGATGAGTCGGCTAGATAACTTCTGAAGTCCCTTCCAGCTGGGACAGCGTAAGTTTTATGACTGTCCCCAGCTGGGCCCAGACAGTCTGCCTGCCGACCTCCCAGTGCAACCCTCCACTCTGGCCTGGCAGACTTCCCACAGCCCTTGCTTTGCTCTTCCCTACCCTTTCTGGCTCAGAGCTTCAACGTGCCCTTGACAGCCAAGCCTTTACTCATTTGCTGAACCTCTGCCTATTGTCCTCAAAATCCCACAAGGAGCTTCTCTCTTCTAGGATGTTTGGCTTAAATAATGTGATTATTGTCCCGTAGCACTACTCCTTCCATGGAGACAAGCTCCAGACTCATGTGTCATCCCTTTCTACCATTTGTACTGGCCTAGGTGAGGAAGAGTGTGTCTCTTCTCTATTCTGAAGGCAGATGTGCCTTCCCAATACTAACTGGTTTGGGTGTAAGGCAAAGGCTGCTGGTGTGTTCTGGGCACACTGCTGATGGTAGCAGGATGACCAGCCAGTCCACAAACCATCTCCACAGCAGACTACATACACGGCATTAGCTCAGCTGAGATTTGCCAAGCCTTACCCAGCTAGGCAGAACTTCCTAGTACATCTAAAGAAATGATAAATGACAACTTTTTTTTATAAATCCACTAAATATTCGAGTATTTTGTTATGCATCAAAAGCTAACTGATACAAGCATAAAGCGCATACCCAGAAAGGACCCAAGTGGCGGGCCACACCCTGGGTTTTGTCATGATTATAGGAACAGGGCTCAATCATGGCAGTAGCTTTTACATGGCACGTAGCTCAGAGCCTCGAACACGATGTGCTGAGTACAGGGAAATGATTTATCCAGAGGAGCAAGCCCCTTGCAAAGGGGCCAGGCACCTGAGCCAGGGCAGCTCCAAACAGCTTTGTCATGGGGCACCACATCCTGTTTGCAGGGTCAAGGTCAGACGAGCACTCTTCAGTGCTTACAGCAACCCGAAGGGCTGGCGCTCTGTCTCTGTCAACCCAGGGCTGGCATGGGATTTTAAGAGTTAGAGCATTTTCAAGGTAGAAGAACATTTCTGGATCACTTTCATTTAACAAACAGTGAAGGCTGACTCTGGGCAGTCACTGTTCTAGGCACTGGGAACAAAGCAGTGTATCTTCATGGAGCTTACCTTCCCATATAATCTAGAAAACCTTAAACAGGAAGTGGGTGGGGGGAGGAATGGGCATAGTTAACCTCCCTATAGTGGTTTTAAATGTCTACAAATTCTTTGATACTACCCTCTCCAAGAGATGGCACCTAATGCTTAATGACTTACTTCTAGCAAAAAGAATACACAGAAGTAATAATGTGTGACCTCTAAGGGGAAATCACAAAAGACATTGCAGATTGTAGCTTATTCCCTCCCATGTCACGAGCTCTGTGGAAGCCAGTTGCCATGTCATGAAGTCATTCAAGCTGCTCTAGGGAGAGGTCCACACGGCAAGGAGCTCCGGCCTCAAGCCAACAGTCCTATGAGGGAGCCATCTTAAAAGTGGACCCTCCAGCTTCAGTCACATGTTCAGAGACTACAGTCCCTACCAACAACTTCCCTGTAAAAATCATTCAGCAAAGCTACGTCCAAGTCCCAACCCATTGAAACTGCGAGACGATAACTATCATTTTAAGCTGCTTGGTTTTAGGGTAATTTGTTACACAGCAATAGGTAACTAATACATTCCCTCAATCCTACAGCTTTCCCGATTTTAATCCATTCTTCCCTCTTTCAAATTCTCCACACACCAGTTGGAGTTTCATGTTTTATGACTGTCCCCAGCTGGGCTCTATATAGACAGTCTACCTGCCGGCAGGAAGACTGTCCATATAGGGGAACAAAAGCCAGGATGGAGTAAGACAGGGGACTCTGGGGAACTGAGCTCAGGATCTCAGTCAACACCTTTGCGTTAAAGCAGGAGAAATGAAAACTTGTTGGCAGCACTGGGCTTGCCCTTTCTTTCCCTTGAAGCCCAGCCCCACATTACTTTTGGGTTTCCACTGGCTTCCTAATCCCGGGTGGGAACTTTGACAGGAGGGAGGAATGTGGGGGGGTAGTGGGGAGGCTGGACGGACTCGCGGACTCACTTGAGCAGGATCTTGTATTGGCCGGCATGCCAAGGCTGCACGTTCTTTAGAACCAGCGTGAACACGCCCTCATTCTGTAGCACCTCGAAGTGGCCAGTGTCTTCGGAGAGGGCTTTGCCGTCTCGCAGCCAGTGCACAGTGGGGAAGGGGTCCCCAGCGATGGCACAGGAGATGAGGACATTCTGGCCCAGGGAGGCTGTCACTGAGCGAGGCCTGCTGATGAACCAGGGCTGGGTACCATCCTGAGGCTCTGGAAGTCGGCAAAGGGTTGAATTAGAGAGGAAAGGCTTTCAGCAGACAGGGTCCACTGGGCTCTCCCAGCCGGTAAGGGTCAAAGACTGCACATTACCCAAATAACAGCTGGTCCAGAAATCACTTTTATTGGATATACAGTTACAGCACATTGTTCTCATGGCAAATCTATCTTGCTTATGTTCTCTGAGGATAACGCTGACAAGACGGTATTGTATATCTGAAGCCAGGGGAGGTAGCCTAGCTCACCAGACTAGGGACAATTGATCTACAATGAGACATGCATAATTTTTTTTTTAAAGATTTTATTTATTTATTTGACAGATGGAGATTACAAGTAGGCAGAGAGGCAGGCAGAGAGAGAGGGGGGAAGCAGACTCCCTGCTGAGCAGAGAGCCTGATGCGGGACTCGATTCCAGGACCCTGAGATCATGACCTGAGCCGAAGGCAGAGGCTTAACCCACTGAGCCACCCAGGCGCCCCAAACGTGCATAATTTTGAGTTGACGTTTGCTTTATGTATCCTTTCCTGGTCTCTCTTCTTAAATACAGGTTCTCTAAAGGCAAGGACCCCAAGGGGCCACAGCTTGCCTCAAAAGCTATCACTGTGCTAATGTAACATTGTATGCTAATGATATTTCGATAAAGGGGGGAAATAAAGCTCTCACTCCCTAATTGTTAAGTATATTATAAGATTTCTCTCCTAGCACTCTATGCAGCTTGTCACCAATGACCCAGAGAGGGCAAAGACTTCAGAAGGCTCCAGGGCACAGCGGTGCTACTCAGCCAGAGCCTGAGATGGAGCTGGGGAGCTGGCCTTGTGGGCTGGAATGGGACCAGAGGAGCACAGGGGCCGTGGGGGAAACCAAGTAAGCTCACTGGTTACCTTACCTCCAGGGTGCTTTTGGGCGGCCTGGCCTGCTACGGCAGCACCACGGCTTTCCCGCCCCCACCTGCACCCACCCCCAACAGCCCCGCAGCCTCACCTTGCACCATGAGCACCGCCTGGGTGCGGACCTCTCCGGCACTGTTCCAGGCTTCACAGGTGTATGTGCCCGTGTCCTCTGGGAATACTTCCTGGATACAAAGGCTGTGCTGAGTGCCTCTCTGCTCAAAGTGGAAGTCCTCCGACTCCTGGATCTCATTTCCATCGTGAAGCCAGACGACCTCAGGGGGTGGGTTCCCTGGAGGGGAGACAGGGCAGGCAGACCCGGCAGGAGGTGGGTTCCCTGGGACACGGGACAACTTTGCCTTTAATAGTGTGACGCTGTACTAAATACAAACCTCTCTATGCCTCAGTTTCCCCAACCGCAAAACAGTCTAACCCTATCTTCTTCATAGGTTTGTTGGGAGGATTGAATAAAAGAATACAATCCCCCAGAACTGCCCACTAGAATAGCAGATTAGAGGGATGCCTGGGTGGCTCAGTTGGTTAAATGTCCAACTCTTGATTTTTGGTTCAGGTCAGGATCTCAGGGTTGTGGGATTAAGCCCTACATCAGGCTCTATGCTAAGTGCGAGTCTGCTTGAAATTCCTTCTCTCCCTCACCCTCTGCTCCACCAACCTAAATAAATAAATAAATAAAACCTTTCACAGATCAGAAGAGCATCTGGCACAAGGAAAGTGCTCAATGCATATTCATGATAATTATTTAACAGCAGATTTGCGGAAACCAGAAAGGATGGGAAGTGAAAAAATATCAGAACTCAAGCTGCTCGGGAACACGGTAACTGGCTCTCTGGGTGTGAAGTGCAAACGTTCCCTGCTCTGCCCTGCCCCACACAGCACACACACACATCCAGGCAATGCCACGGCGACCTCGTTGTCCCTTCTCTGTCAATTGTCACCAGGAGGAAAAGTCACTTAGCATCTCATTTTGCCACCATACAAAGGTTGCGTCTGAGGGTGGTCATGGGCGCCAGCTCGCCCAAGTTTGCAAACACAGCTCAGGGTGGAGAGCGTTTTCAGGTTTTATCCGTCTGCTCTCCTGGGTAGATTCTAGCAGTTTGGGGGTGGGGGACATAAAACAATGGCCACCTGAGAGAGCTGCCCCTGAGGTAGCATTGCACTCTGCTTCCTGAGGAGGATGGAGGCTGTGTGGTGTCGAGCTCTCTCTGGAGGAGAGAGAGAGTGGGGTCACCTCTGATGGGTTAGCCAGCATGGATATGGAGCCCAGGAGCAGAGCGCCTCTGATTTCTGTCAGTTTGAGGAGTATGGACAGGGGAGGCAGCCAGGCCTCAGCCTGGGACTATCATGGAGATGCCTCAGGCCTGCAGGTGTGGGGGGGTGCATGCGGATCCTGAAAGGGGGAGCCCATTGGTTTCCCCACTGCTCATCTTTATTATTTCTGCAGCTCAGGATGAACTAAAGCCCAGGAGAGCGGCCTCCAGACTGATCAGTAGTCAGCAATGAACAGGACACTGGATATGCTTGGGCACAAGCTGGTTTAGTAAGTCTGTGCCAGCAGAGTCCCCAGGCTTCTCTTGCTGGCCTCTAGTGGGAACTGAGACAGCTCACACTGAGCTGCTGGTCAACATGCTCTTGTCACCCGGTGGTTTTAGAAGGACCTCTTCTCTATCTTCTCACCTTAAACTTGAGCAGAGCAACAGGGTATCTTCTAAGATCTGGGAAGTTCTCACATCAGCTGGTTTTGGGCCAGTGTTCGAAATCTTCCAGCTACGGTGACCCCATTATGTTTCCCCACTAATCACCACCCCGCTAGCTGTGGTCAACTTCTTCCTCTGGACCACCTTGAATTAACCTTGAATCCAGAAAATCCTGCCCAGAGGAAGCAGAAAAGAGGGACCAGCAGGCTCCACTTCTTTGGGTCCACTGAAAGTCCTGTGCTGACTTTCTGGTTGGGGGATGATCTGAGCAGGACGTGGGAGAGCAATGTGTACATGGCAACCATGCCCGTTTTCACATCAACCCCAAGGAGAGAGATGCAGAGACAGACCTGACACCTGGACTGTCATGGTGACATGACTTCCATCCATGACTTTGAGGTCAGAGAGGCCCTGCAGGAAGACCGGTGCGACGGGCTTGCTGGGAGCTGCGGGCAGGAGGGACCCGCTCTTCCTGTCGCTCTTCTTTTCTGTGCAGCAGACAACAGAATGGGGGGTGAACAGTCATTTATTCATTTGACAAACACAGACCTGATGACTGCCGGGCAACCAACTATGTCGAGGCTCGGGCTTCCACCAGAGGTGGAAGGTGCTAACAGGTGGGGCACGTGGAGAGGGGCTGGAGGTCATAGGAAGGCAGTGAGCCCGTTTCTCTGCTTGGTGTGCCGGTGCCGGTGCCTGGGAACAGGGAGATGAGGGGCCTCCGTAGGGCCAAGCCTGGCCGAGGCTCTGCTTCCTCCAGAGAGTTTCAATACCTGCCACCTTAGGAGATTTTTTTTTTAACTTCACTCACCTTTTTTAATACATGCTATGCTCTCATGGCACCAAATTTTAAAAGTACTAGAGAGCGTGTGTAGTCTCCCTTCCACCCACCCCTGACCTGTGGCCATCAGGCTCCTCTCCCCAGAGACAACCTATTTTCAGTTTCTGGTTCATCTCGCCAGAGATGGTCTACGGATATAATACACACAAGCAAGTAGGCATACTCTTCCATTTTCTTCTCTTATAGAAACAATAGCGCACTCTATGCACCAATGGTCGTCTTATTTTTTCATTTACTGGTGCACCTTGTTGCCTCTCGTAAACCAGAAGCGAAGAGCTTTCTTGTCATTTTCTATGGCCGTGTGAGACTCCACACCCTCCCATGACATTTTAAGTCCCTCAAGAAAGCCAAAAGATACCACACTCACGAGAGGGACTCAAATTAAAAAGACTCGCCACCCCCAGCCCTGGTGTGGGCGAGGATGTGGAGTGCCAGGACCTCTCCCACGCACGGGCACCCTTCTGAAATCAGCATGGCACTTTCTTAAAAAGTTAAACATGCATTTACCATACGATCCAGTCCTTCTACCCCGGGTATTTGCACAGAAGAAATGAAAGCATGTATCCAGACAAAGACTTGTACACAAACGTTCATAGCAGCCTTATTTCTGACGGCCCCAAACTGGAAACAACTCGAGTGGCCATTGACAAGTAAGTGAGTAGAGATTGAGCCGTATTTATGCAGTGGGATAGGACTCAGCAATAAAAAGAAACAAACAAGAGACACTGCAACAGAGAAATCTCACAAAAATGACCCTGAACAAAAGAAGCCAAAGGAAAAGCACATACTGGATGATTCCATTTATATAAAATTCTACAAAATGCAAAACCTAGGGAGGGCAAGCAGGCAAGCAGATCTGGGGCTTATGGGGAAGGATTGTAAAGGGGCACCAGAAAGCATTTGAGGTTGATGGAGAAGTTCATTTCTTAAAATTGGGTGAGGTTTTCGTGGGTGAAGGTTTCAAATTAAACACCATGAATATATGCGGTTTGTTGTACATCAACATGATCTTAGTAAAAACTGGGGAAAGAAAATCTCGGAGGCAAGGTGGAAGTATACCAGCTAGTCTAAGACAAGAGCTAGAACAATTCTCTGGGTTCAGTGTTGACCCACTCACCTGTTTCAGTTCTCCAGGGAGGTGGGGTCACAAATAGGCTTTCTGTTGTTCTTGGAATGCCCCCCAGGCTGGGCTTGGACCTGCCTTGTGTGAGCCGGAGGGGAGGGGGAGGCAGAGTGGCTGAGCTAGCGTCACCCACGAAGGATGGCCCTGGTGTAGGACGAGCTCATGGCTATCCAGTCTCTGATCTTGCCCTTTGCCCTGCGAGCCGGGTGGCTTTGACCTTTAATCATTCTGGAGCTTTTTTGTTTTTGTGTTTTGGCAGGGGTAGGGAGGGAGAGGGTTCTCCTCTTAATTTCCTCTAACGATATCTCTAACTTAAACTCCAAGTTTTGGGGGAAAGGGACTCTGGTGTTTTGGGTTCTTATTAGCAAGGGACACATAGACCAAATTTCCAGAAAGCCAGCAGCCATGGGGATACATCTCCACTGTGCTTTATACACCTGAGAAAAATCAAACTCCACATTTGCCACTGAGTTTCTATCTTTTGGCACTAAAAAACAAAACAGGGCCCACTGCAGAGCTGTCCAGGTGCAGCCTCCGGGAGTGAGGATGGGAGATGCTGAGAAGGCTCAGGATGCTGGAGGGAACCGTCCCCAGAGGCAGGGGCATTGTGAAGGGCACAGAGACAGGGTAAACCCAGAGTCCGAAACCAGGGATGTGCCCTCAGGTCCTGGTGCTGCCTCCACCCCAGCCCCCAGCATCCCTGCCTCTGTCAGAGGGACAGCTAGGCAGACTAGCCCTTGACCTGAGGCCCTGGGAGTGGGCTCAGGGAGGCCCAGAACCGGAAGTGTAGACATCTCCTTATTCTGCCTAGGCTGCAGTGGCCAGGAAAGCAGGATGCCTCAGGAGAGTTGAGAAATTTCCTGTCCTGCACGGACTAAGACTTGAGGACAAAATGTTTATGCTTGTCTAGATCCACCCTCTCCCCCGCCCTGTTCCTGCTCCTCTGTTACCTCAGCCAGTCCCCAGTTTTAGAGGTCTGCATAGATGGGCATTCCTATGTTCCTACGTGCTGCAGGAACATCAAACACTCCTTTGAGTTGCCGGCGCCCCTCTGTGGCCCCTACCATCTCTCAGATCTGGCCCCGGGCAAGTCACTGCCTCTGTCTTAAACTCAATGGCCTCACCTGTGTTTAGGGTAATAACAATATAATCCCTGGGCTTTGGGAGCTTTAAAGAGAGAACATGTGAACACATTTTGTAGGTCTACTCAACACCAATGAGACCTTCTGTGTGAAGCTGGCACAGGCACTGACTCGGTCTTACCCGCCGGGGCGGCATTATTATGGGTTCTCAGCTGCAAAAAAACAGAGGTGGGGCCCTTACCCAAGGACTGCAGACTTGTTTTGTTCTTACATGACCCTAGGTAAATACTGTTAGGGATAAAAATGCACAGCTTAAAACTCTCCTGGGATATATGTAAAATAATTTGAGAACAACCCGGTGGCAACCCCTCCAGGAGACAGATGAATGGGAGGACTGCTCTGTGGGCGCCTGGCCTGGGAGACATGGAGTCCCATGGCACCATGGTCCCAGACCTGCCCTGTGTTCCCCACACCCCAGGCCTAGAAGGAGGGTAAAGGGAAATGATTGGGAGCAAGTGGGCAGAATGAATCTGACCTCAGACCTACAGACTGGGTCACGTGGGATCAGCGTGACAGAGTCCTGGCTAGGGAATGGCTGAGTCATGCCTAGCATTCAACCACCCCAAATTCTTCACCGGGTGAGAAACCAACCAGCCCTCCCACAAACACACTTTGCACTGGGATTACGGAGCCATGAGCCATGAGAAAAGCAGTTTTCTGGAAGTGGCCTGAGAAAAGCAGCCCTCACTAGCATCCTGAGACCCTAGTCCCACTCCCACCACCCACTCTCCTGAGAGACTATAACGTGCTCAGGTGAAGTGACCTGCGCGAGGTCACAGGGCATCATAGGCAGACCTAGAGCTCATACCCAGGTCTTCTGACGGGAAGACCCAGATGTCCTGGAGACCATCTCTTGCACGGGAACCATGCTTCTCCGGCGGCAAACTTCTGACAAGAGCAGAGGTCTTATCTGCTGACCCACAACCTAGATTCTTGTCAGGGGAGGACAGCTAAAGCAGAGCAAGGCCTAGCCAGTGGAAAGGGCAAGATGTGTGGACTGCACTGAATTTCAAAGCCAAACAAATTACTGTGTCTCATCTGTGGCCTATGCACTATGGTGTCCGCTCATGCTCACTCTTGGACAGACTTGGAGGAAACCAGGAGACAGATGGAAGGTGGTGCTCTGAAATTGGAGCTCTGGCTGTCTGACATGACGCAAGCTCCCCAACCCACAGTCTATCAGGTCTGGATGCTACCGTGTTGATAAGTGTAACATCTACACCATCACTATAATGCATGATAAATACCGTAGGGTTGTTAGATGATTCAAAGCAGCAACCTATGTAAGGCAGCTAGTACAATGTCTGACACATAAGAAGTATAAAAATTCATGGTTTTTTTGGCCTTTCCTGACCCAACTGACCGTTTTTGGTTGGGTACACTCAATGTGGCCGTACCTACAATGAGAGCCATCCTCCAAACCAGGACATTGCTGTTGAACCATACAACTCTGGAAGGACATAGAGCAGCTGCCAACAAGGGGACATCATCACAAGAATGGCTTGGAGGGTCTGGCACTTTAAGATTCTGAAGGACGCTCTCAGGCCATTCAGCGTTATCCTCAACATCCCCAGAGGTAAGGCAGGTTGTGTCCCCACTTCTCTGAGGCTCAGAGAAGGGAGCTGGCCTGTGCTAAGATCCCAGCGCTGACGTGACCTCCAGGGACTTGGTCTGGACACACTCCCCTGCTGTCCTGAGAACAAAGGGCAGCCACTCAGATTCCCGTGGGAGCTCTCACTCACTGTTGTCCATGCCCAGACTCGCCAGTGCCCCTAGAGAGCTGCACCTCTGGGCTTCAGCTTTGGAGGTTGTCTGGCATAGTCCTGGTCTGAAGCGGGGGTGGGGGGTCGAGTCTGAAGCAAGAGGTCCCCAGTGGCCCAGGGAACCGCCACTGGGAGCCGCCTTCATCTGGGGAGGGCAGGCACTGGCCATGGCACATAGGTGGCAAGGGAGGGGTCCCCAGGACCCAGAGACAGATGTCTCTGCTCAAATGGGGCCAGACTAAATATACCCCAGGTTTCCCCACAGCTGTGCATCCTGCCACTCTGCCGAGACCAGGCCTGGAGAGAACCTGCTGTCTGGGATCCAGGAAGGGCCAAGTTCCCTTGATGTACTGGCCTAGAAATAAAGATGGAATGTGAACTCACCGGGGGCGCCGGTACGTGGGCCCTGGCCAGTGACTCCGTAGTCACTCACAGACTCACTCTGTCATTTAACTGAGTAGCTAGCTACTGGGTGCCCTGTTCCACCTGGAGAGAAAGGGAACGGACCAAGCCTGCCCTCCATGGAAAGACAAGACCTGAGATCAAGAATACTTAGAAGTAGTTTCCCGACAACAAGAATGATGCCATATCCAGTACAGCTGGTGACGGGACTGGAGAAGGGGGAGGAGCAGCAGAGATGATGGGGCAGAGAGGGGATAGATGGAGGGAAAAGGAAGGACCCCCCCCCAAGCCCCCACTGACCCTCTGATGTCTTTCTCCTTGGCCACTTTTGCTCTGTTTTAAATCATCAGAAACTGTTTCTGAAGACCCCCACATTAACTTCTTGCTCTGAGGAGGCAGAAGCAGCAAACGGAGAACCTGTCAGCGTCCCTGAGACCCAGCAGGGGCCGGAGTAGCTGTAGGCCTAATGCGGTGGGCAGCCCCTTACCTCTGAGCATGGCTGCTCTCCACCTGTGAAGTGGTCATTCACAAGGGGACTTGTGATGGGAATGGAATAATTGACAAGTCAGCTTTTCTAACCCATTAGTTGTTTTCTGTCAAAACAATGTTCCTCATTAAAAACACTGATGGTTTAAAACAGTCACATGAACTGGTATTAACTCAGTATTTCATTTCTGAAAAGTTTTTTTAAATTCTTTTTTAAGATTTTATCTATTTATTTGATAGAAGAAGATCACAAGTAGGCAAAGAGGCAGGCAGAGAGAGAGGAGGAAGCAGGCTTGATCCCAGGACCCTGAGATCATGACCTGAGCCAAAGGCAGAGGCTCTAACCCACTGAGCCACACAGGCGCCCCATTTCTGAAAAGCTCTTAATTAGAGAAAGAGTTAAATACCCACCCAACAGGTGCACTTTGTTACCATTCTCATTGGCTCCTATGCAATAACCTTTATAAGCTATTTCTCAAAGCTGGAGATATGAACGAAGGCTTTAGCTTCTCTTGGGCTTGAAATTAAGAGGCATCTACAGTCTCTGTCCCCGGGGCTGGCCGTGATCTCAGCCCTCCTTCGACACTACAGTGACCCTCCTGTTCCCCCCTTTGGGTCCTTCCTTCCCCTTCCTCGGGTTTAGCAGGAAAAACACTTTGGGGTTTCTCCTTAGAAGCATTCTCTCCACCTGTCTCCTTTCTTCAGCCACCCTGATCGGATCCGAGCTTTCATTAAATACACATGTTTACACTTTGAGTAGCTTGCCTTGAAAATGGCCCTCTGCAGGCTTCCAACTCATTCAAAACTTATTTCAGATTAGAACAAGAAATTGTGGAAAAGAGCTTAAACAGATGACACAGACACATAAAGAGAGGGTGTTGGTGGGAAACATCCTACCATCCAGGAGCCCCCCCTGCTCCCAGGACTCTCCCCTATAGAAGGACCCCTGCCTATTGTCATCAGGGCCATTTACTAAGTCCCACTCTTAGAGCCTCAGACCCTGTCCTTCAGCAGCTTGCCTGCATCCCTGGATTCACCAAATGAAAATGGTTGTGGAAGGCTCTCCCCTACTTCCTAATACCCTCCCTCCTTAAACCTCTCATGGAAAGACACAGACCTCTTACAAAAGCACAGCTGGAAACCACTGCTGAGCTTTTCTGCTTAGTCATTACAACGCAAAATACCATTCCAACAGCCAATCTGGCTCACTCCAAGCCCTGTTAGGGTATGGAAACTCAGTAAATCACCATCTGAAGGGGAACTCTGGAAGCACAGTCCTCCCTTCTTTCTTTATTTGGTGCTCAAAATCCAGCACGGTCCAGGGATCAGAGACTAGCCTCCTTTCCCTACATGCCATGACGTGACCATTGACTCTAGAGGACTAGTCAAAGGAAGCTTACCTTCACCCAGCCCCTTGCTATTAGCGGGGCATTTATGCAAGGTGTAAATCCCTAGTACTTAACTTCTCTTCCAACAAAAGTCTCGCCTAACCAAATAAACCTACTTGGTGATTGGGCAAAACTTCTACTTCTATGCCAAAAAAAGAGCTTTGGTCTGTTGGCTTTTCTTCCCTCCCACTGACTTCTCTAGAACCTGAGAAGCAAACAGGAATAGAAGTGTACAAAGAGAGAACAAAAAGAAACAATGATGTAGGACAGTCCCCAAAAGATCTCTGACCAGTAATGGCAGGGGTGCTGGATGGGAAGCAGGAATCACTGCCACCATAGCCTTCTGACTGACTCAGAAGTTACAATCAAATATAGGTCAACATAGCTCAACATAAAGGTACAGCAGCCAAGGCCCCCAGCCCTCCTTCCTAAGGAGGGCCTGGAAACCACCGTTGCCATCATACAGTCATAGCGTGGGTCATATTTTGCTGTTAGGGACACAAAGCTGTTATTCTGGATGGCGTTCTTGACCAAGGCCTCCAAGCAAGCAAAGGACAGATTCGGCCAACAGTGGGCTGGACAACTAGACAGTTCTGCATCTCTTATTGTCCAATTAGTAAACCGAGGCTTCAGTTCTGAGATATGGACACACATGTACACGCATTCACTCAGAAATCTTCCTGTGGTGCATGACCCCGTTTCTGCTGTATTCAAACTACATTAAACTAGAACATTGGTTATAAAATAATTTAACATTTATCTGCTTGCCTTCCTAGAATTTAAAAGATTTCTGGGACAGATGTGTGTGGATCGGCTAAGGGTCTTCGAAGCAGACCAAAAAAAAATTAAAACCAAAGTTTATCCTCCTTCAGTACATTTCTCTTTAGCTAATATTAGTAAGTATTAGAAATGTTTCCAGTGCTTGAGAGTTTATCGAGGGGAGACACCACTGGACAGATTATATAGTATCTGAAATTCCCGAGCTTAATTTGGGAGAGTGGTGGGGGTGGGAGGCTGTCAGGGCTCCGCGCTGCCCCACTTAGCACCTGTCAATAACCTGAGCGTGAACTGGGCTTCTACTGATGCTCTAAGTTTCATCTTTTTACTCTAGATAGCAGTTTCTTAAAAACCTTCCCCACATTTTATCTCCTTAGGTGCCTTTAAGGAGGCCCAACAAGCCTTCAGTTAAATAAACACCATTAAGCTGAGATACTAAAGTCAAAATGGGCACAGTTAGCAAGTTAGTAAATCTACTCACTTAAGAATTTTAGCCTTGACAAAGATACTCCAGGGGGAGATAAATTAAAGTATTCTAGCCTGAGGAAGTCTCCCCCTGACCCCAATGACTCAGTCCAAATACGCTGAAATATTTACTCCCCTCTCGGATCTTCCTAGGCTCTGCAGGAATTTCGGTTAATCATCCTTTAGTGTTCGTCTTGGGTTGGGTTGGTGGGGAAAGGCTTTCACTGCCTGGTTAACTATTGGGGAATTTTTTTTTTAATCCTGGGCTGGGGGGAAGAGAGAAGGAATATTGGTTGAGGGACTGTTGAGAGCTAGCAGGTGGGTTTCTGGCACACTCCAATGAGCACTGAGCCCCCAGGGAAGTCAAGAGGTAAAGTGACATACTTCTAGAGAGGCCATTACCACTGTGTGCTTTCAAGCATTCCCTGAACACCGTCTCACAGAGGAGGCCCCGATCCACAGGCAATAATGACTAAGAAAGGGTCCCTGCCTGCAGGGAGCTTACAGTCTAGCAGGGAAGACAATTAAACCAGCAATTAGAGTGAAATCCCACAGTTAGAATAAAATGTGGGCTCCTTACCCCTAGAGGCCCTGCATGAGGTGCCCCTGCCCCTCTTTCTGAACTCCTTCTCACTTTGCTCCAGCCACCCTGGCTTATCTGCCTGTTCCTTGAATAGGCTGACCTTGCTCCCAATTTTAGGGCCTTTGCACCTGCTGTCCCGCCTGCCTGGAGCCCTGTTTCTCCAGCTCCCTAAAGTTTTTGCTCAAAAGTCCCCTCCACCTAGAGCCTTCCCTCACCACCCAATGTGCTCCTCACCCATGCCCCAGAAGGATCCCTTCCACCTTTCTCCGTCAGAACATGATTAAACTAGGTAGTGATTATGGCGCGTTTCCCCATCAGAACGCATGCACCCGGAAGGCAGAGCGTGTCTGCCCTGCTCACTGGGGCCTTCCCAGAATGATGTCTGGCCCAAAGCAGGGGCTCGGGACAGATTTATTGGCAAATAAACACAATGATAGGAGAAGTTCAGCCAGCGAGAGGACTCACTCTGGGGTTCCCGGGGAGGGCTTCCTAAAGGAGGGACATTTGCTAGGGAGAGAGGCAGATTTTGGAGAAAGGGGTTGCAGAGAAGAGGCAGAGAAAGCTGGGTAAAGTGGCTGCAGAAATCACATCAGAGTGCTGGGCCAGCGACTTCTGGATGATTGCAAAACCTTGGCAAAAGGCTAACGAGGTGAGAAAGAGCACCCACACCTGGCGTTCCGCGGAGCATATACGGGGTTCTGGGCTGAGCGAGCCTGCAGCACAGCCTCCCTGGAAACCTCCTCCTCCCCGGGAAGCTGATCGCAAGGGTGCCTGACTGAAGGGCGCCCTCTCGTGGCCAGAGCCCCTAGAATGGGGTCCTCCTCGGGCTCTAGTGTCTCTGCCAGGTGCCTCCCTCCCTCTAGAATTCCGGGATTCTCGCTCCTTCCTAAAAACAAACGAACAGACACACGGATGGACAGACAACCGCCGTCCACCCACGGTGGCAAAGTTGGTCCTTTTGTAAAACCGCTTAGACTTGGCATTTTGAATGATTTTACCGTGTGTAAAGGTTGGGGGGCAGTCTGTTGGTCAAAATTGCAACAGCACACATCGAGCCCTTCCTCTGTTCTGAGGACATTCCGTGTATTCGTTAACTCAATCCTCCGTACTGCGGACTGTGACTATCAGTGTCCCCATTGCGTGGAAGAGGAAAGCGAGGCCCTGAGGGTGGAATGGCGCCCCCGTGGCCAGGCAAGCTAGTGGTGCAGCAGGATTCACTCCAGGCCAGTCAGCTCCCCGGCCAGGATGGGACTGTGGCTCGTGCCACACTGAGGGTTAACAGAAAAGCCAGGCCTTGGGCAGCTAAGGAGAGACTGGAAGGGAACCATGCTCGGTGCAGTGGGAACAAATGTCTCTCCTGCGGTCCCCCACCCCCTCAGACGCCCCCAGAGACCTAGAGCTCCAGGAACTGCCAATAAAGTAAGAAAAAACTCCACAGCTGAGGATGGGGTAGCCTTTAGCTGCCTGACCGCCCAGGGCAGGGAGCCAGGGTGTCCCTGTGCCAGGCTCAGTCCGCCTGGCTCCTGTGCTGACAGCTCAGCCCTGCGGCCCGCGCGTGGCCGCGTCTCTCAGCCTGCTTCACCATTTATGGTATCTGAGCCTCTGTTTGGCCTTCACAGGCCAGCAAATCCCCACACCGGGAAGGAGTTCTCACTCACGTGGGGCTGTTCTCAGAGCAAACCCCAAAGGCTCTTGGCAGAGTTCTTGCTGGGGACCTGTTTCTGCTTTAAGACATGTGTGCATGGGCAGTCACCCAGACCCCACTCCTCCCACAGACCTGGGGACAAGGAGGACGGCCCCAAAGACTCCTTGATCCTTCATCTGAGGACCCCCACCTCCAGAAGAACTATTAGCTCAGCTGGGTCTCTTTAATCCAAACTAAACCCAGGCAAGTGGGGACAGGCACAGGATTAGCAAGGCCACTAGCTGAAGTCAGTGGGGAGAGTCTTGGGCAAGAGACCCATCAGATGTCACTCTGGCCCTCTTGCCCCTTACTAGGCTTTGGAGCAGGCCATGTGGACTTGCAAAGAGAGCCCCCCTGTTGGGAAGGGGAGGGTCACTCCTCTGGCCCAAAGAGATGAAGCTCAGATCTCTTTTCGTTTCATTATCACAATTTCCTGAGGCCCTTCAATGAGCCATGAAAGGAGACCTGTAAGGACAAAGCCAGAATTCCAGCTGACAGATTCCAGGGGTGGGGGTGGCCAGAATCAGGCTCCCCCTGGGTATGAACGGCTTCCTGGAAGGAAGCAGAGGCCAGGTGATGACTCCACTCTAGCGCCCTTCAGAGAAATTGGGGAGTCCTGGGAATGGGCCTCTTTTGGGCAAAGAGCCCCACAGAGCACCAACCCCTAATCCTTATGGGTGACACTGCCCGGCCTACAGGGCCCAGGCTGTCCCCTTGGGCCAGTGAATGCACACCCTGGAAAAGGGCATAGGACTGAGCACAGGCTTGGAGTCACGAGGATCTGCGTCTGGAAGCCTAGTCTGACTTTACCAGCTTGTGTGCTTGGGCGAGTCGCGTAAGCTTTTTGAGACCTCCAGACTCTTTGGTCTAAAATAACGGAGAGTGTGGGCCTCCCCAGGCCTGCTGAGGTCTAAATGAGAAAGTATTTAACGCAGTAACCAGCACGTGATTTCCGCCTTGCCCTTTTCGGTGGAACCAGGTCGTGTGTCCTCCCAGAAGGCAGTTGCCCACGTTATAGGGAGTGTCACCCCACACCCCCCAAGACCTGAACCCTAGGGGGCAGAGGGAAGAGACATGGTCTCCTGCCAGTGTGCCGGGGAGCGGGAGCCTAGGCCCTGGGAGTGGGGGGAAGGTAGGGAAGCAGGCTTACCTGGACACCCCAGCCCCGGGGAGCATTCCCCCCGCACCATCACCATGCCTGCCGACCCCACAGCCCAGACAGTTCTGTCTCAAGTGCTGTGACTCCCCTGGAACTTCCTGGGACTAAGGGCTGGGTGTGGATCAATGGATGAGCGTGGTAATCAGATTACTGGGCACCAGGCTGCTGATGTATGAAAACCAGCCTAGGCTGGTGGGGAGGAGCAGGGTCAAGGAAAAGGGGAACATCCTGGGACCCTTTTGAAGCCCCCGGTGAGGGAGGTAGCACTAGTGAGACCCCCTGAGTCCTAAGAGGGTATGCGAGTATTCCTCCTGGGGTACCTTTCCATGTGAGGGGACTTCTTACCACACTGGAAGCTTCTTGAGCCAAGGGAGCCCTTGCCTCTTTCCACTGCATCCTCCCTCAGCCCCACTGGGGCAAGGGGGGGGAGGGGGCCTTTGCCTTGTGACTGTGGACCTCTAGAGGCCATTTCCTCCACCTGCCTGCCTTCAGGTGTAGTGTGCTCTTTCTCCAAAGCAGGTGTCTGCTTCAAAGGTGCTTCTAGAGAGGCGCCCAGAGGCTCCTACCATGGACAGTGACCCGGGCGCTGCAGGACACCTGCCCCACGGTGTTCTTGGCCAGACAGGTGTAGATGCCGTCATCTTCCGGCAGGGCGTCCTGGATGTGGAGCTTGGCCACGCCGGCCTCACAGGAGGAGTGAGCATACTGGATGGGCTGCTCTGTGGAGGGAAGCACAGGAAGGCTCAGGCCAGATGTGGGGAGGCTCCCCGGTGTGGCAGCTGTCACGTCACCATGCTTGCTCAGATCCACTGCGGGTTGACGACATATTTGGCCGTCCCCTAGCCTGCTGGATAGAGGAAGCCAGGTGTTAGGGAGGGAGATGAAGAAGAGACAGTGATTGTTGGGGCACAGGAACAAGTCTGGGGCTGGAAGGACTATGGGGAGAGATTCTGGAGGCACTGCAAATGCAGGAGGGAAGGGAGCATAGTTCTGTGCATTTTGTTTAAAGGAACAGCCCCAGCATCCATAGCCTAGACTTCACAGAAGTCTGAGCCTGGAAAGAATCTTACAGGGTCATCTGGCCCAGAGCCCAGCCTCAGGCACAACAGGCCTCACCCAGACAACAGGAGGCTCCTGGCTCCTTTTAGACGTCTCCAGAAATAATGAGTCCATTTCCCATTACAGATACTCATCAGAAAGCAAGTGTGTGACCTCAATCTGATGCTGCAATTCGGTGCATTTTGGTGCATTTTAGGGTTCATGGAAAAGATAAATATGCAAAACTAAAAATGACTCAGGCCCCTTCTTTCTAGAGTCCCTGCCATGAGAGGCCCTTTATTCAGGACACATAAAGTCCTGCATGGAGATAGAAGTGCATGCTATGAACGTCAGTGGTTTCCTTAATGCTATACGTCCCTGGGACTTTATCATTCCAGGATGTGAGCTTTTATTTCCAGGGGGAAAAAAAAAAAATCTCATCACTGAAGATTCTGGCCTCAGAACAGGAATGTGTCTGCTCACTATATAGGAAGCAACTGTCAGTTGCTTCCCTTGTCAGGCCCCAGGGTCCTGGTTTGCACTTCATAAAACTGGGGGTGGGTAGTGGGGGGGGGAGGAGTAAGTGCGGAAAGAAGTCCTCTCCCTGCAGTCCAATGTTTTCTTCTGCACATAGCAACACCTCGTGTCTCCATGACAGTCTGCAGAGACTGCCAAGCAAGCATGCCATAGGGCGGGAAGGAAAAGAGTTTGCCCTTCATAAAGGTGGGGCTGGGAGCTGGGGAAAGGCAGGGGCCAGGATTGGGCGACTGAGAGGACTGAACACTGCTCTTGGCTTTTTGTGAAAAGAAATGACACTCTACAACTTCTCTTCCTTGAGAATACCAGTACATTCCATGACATCTATCAAAGCGCCTCTGCTGTCGAAATGTGCCAACAAAGTGTTTGAGATCTCTTTTGTTACTGGAGCATAACTCACTTTGGCTCTACACACATGGGATAGAATGGTGGCTTCAGAAAGGAGTTTGAGGGCTCGGGGCACTCAGAATTGAGAGACACAGAACTCTCCCCACCAGGAGATGGGAAGACTGGTTAGCCGCCCAGAGAACTTGAGCATGATCGCCCTCTAGTGGTAATGGTGTGGAAATGCCAACATTGACCAAAAATAAAAAGGTAGGGTGACTTTTCCAGGTCCTGAGGGGTACAGACCAGGCGTCCGCAAACTACTGCTCATGGGTCAAATCTGACCTGCAGCCTGTTTTTGTATAGCCTGAAAGCAAAGAATAGTTGTTACAGAGTTTAAATCATTGAAAAAAATCAACAAGAAAATATTTCGTGATCTGTGAGGAGTGTATGAAATTCACATTTCAGTGTCCATAAATAAAGTTTTATTGCAACACTGTCACACTTATTCATCTACATATTGTCTCTGGCTGCTTTTCTGCTGCCACAACAGCAGAGTTGAGTAGTTGTGACAGAGACAATATGGCCAGCGAAGCTGAAAATACTTACTATCTGGCTTTATGGAAAATGTTTCTTGACCCATGGTCTGGATTCTGAGCCAGAGGGAAGTGAAACTCTCTTACTCAGATCCATTACTAGTCCTTAAAGTCCGTGTTCTGTTCCAGTTGCAAAGAGGCTGCCTCTTTGTGGTCAGTTCCAGGATCCGACAGAAGCTCTGTCCATAGCGAGGGGCAGAGGGAAGGGTGACTTCAATTGTCACTTATTTGCCCAAGAATATGACACATGGGAAAACTATATTCACCTTTTCTCACTGACTAGAGATAATCTCTAGCAAAGCCTAAGCAAACTATACCAACTAGGGAGGTTCACAAGTAACACATCAATAGTGTAGAAACAGCTGGGGGCGATTTGGTGCATAGCTGACAGGTGCCACTGTCCGAGAGGAGCCTATTTCTATCAGCCCTGAGAGGTCTGGGTCCCAAACATTCTGTTTCAGCCCATCTCCTCACCCATAAAGAGGCTGATGCCCGGGGAGTGAAGAGGGGTGTCCAAGGTCCCCCAACCCCTAGATGGCAGAGAAGGCTAAGTGCCCTTGTCTCCTGACTGGCAGCTCTTCCTTCATCCTCCCCATGGATCCCCAAAGCAGGGGCTCCCAAAGCAGACCCCGTTCAACATCAACAACTTGATGGACTGTTCTCAGTTCTTTTTTTTGTTTTGTTCTGTTTTGTTTTTAAGATTTTATTTATTTATTTTACAGAGAGAGTGAGAGAGCACAAGCAGAGGGAGCAGTAGAGGCAGAAGGAGAGGAAAAAGCAGGCTCCCCACTAAGCAGGGAGCCCAATGCGGTGCTTGATCCCAGGAACCCAGGATCATGACCTGAGCTAAAGGCAGATGCCCAATGGACTGAGCCACCCAGGCGCCCCTGTTCTCAGTTCTAAAATTAGAGTTCTCCCATACTTTTGGAATCAAAAGGCTTTTTTACCAAGAGAAGAGTGATAATATATGACTGCAGATTTTTTCAAAAGACCTTACTTGGCCAAAAAAAAAAAAAAAAAAGTTGGAATGTCTCTATAGGACCATAACATTAAAAAGCTGGTCTACAAATCCCAAAACCAACTGCCACTAAATAGATGGCAAGGTTCAGGGATGTCTGGGTGGCTCAGTCGGTTGAGCGGCTGCCTTCAGCTCAGGTCATGATCCCAGGGTCCTGGGATCCAGTCCCATATCTGGCTCCTTGCTCAGCAGGGAGCCTGCTTCTCCCCCTGCCTGCAGCTGCCCCTGCTTGTGTGCTCTCTGACAAAGAAATAAATAAAATTCTATAAAAAAAAGTAAAAGGTGAGGTTCCACAAGTAACTTCTAGTATGGTTCATTTATTTGTTAATTTGTTTACTTATTGACTCAACAAATATTTATTGAGGACCTACTGTGAGCCTGGCCAAGTTGGTTGTGCACCCACGTACATTAGCTGTTTCATATAAAGGATCTAATTCACTTCACAGCCCCCACCCTGGGAGGCAGTTGACATTATTCCCATGCTGCAGGAGCTCAAGGCTCAGATAGGAATAGCAACTTGCCCAGCGTCCCCTGCCAGCCAATAGCAGACTCCACGGTCCCGTGAGCTCCCTGTACCCTGCAGGTTCATGCCAAGCCAAGTGAGAAGGCAGGCAGAGCCAAAGGGCCCAGGGGGCTGGAGCAAGAGGAACTCACCATTGAGCAGCCAAGTGATTTGGGGGACCGGGGTCCCCTGCACTGAGCACTGCAGCACAAAGTCCTGGCCCTCGACGACAGTGCAGTCCTTCAGGACCTTGGAGAATGAGGGTGCCACCTCCGGTGCGGCCAGGCCTGCAAGGGTAGAGAACACACAGGCCGTCTCAGACCACAGCCAGTGGGCACAGGCACCAGGCTTTCTCAGGAGCCTGGCTTGGCCTTAACCTCTCTGCATGCTTGGAGGCAGGCTGCACTATAGGTGTGGAGACCTGGGGCCAGAGACGGAGAAACCAGCAGTGGCTTATTCATTGTCACAGAGCAGCCCAGGTCCACAAGCGCTCAGGACATGGGCCTGCCCCCTCCTCTGGGACTCAGGCTCCTCCTCGCCTATCCTGGAGCACCCACAGAGCTCCTTCTTCCCTGCTTTCCTGGTCCCCCATTACTCCCCAGCGTCCCTTCTCTCCTTTACCACATCCCACTGGACCTGCATAATCTTGAGAATCTCTTTGTAACTGTAGAGACAAACATGCCCACTGGGGAGGACATTTCAATTTTAACGTGTTATTTTTTCCAATCCCAGGACTGGATCAAACAACAAAGACTCATATGTGTCCTAGTTTTCCAACCTGAGCCAATGGCTCAGGACTGCTGGGGACCTGGGACTATGCATGCATTCCTAAGTTCCCTCAGGACTCTGAGGCATATTTTCATTGAGAACCATTGAGTGGAACTTTCCAGAAGCCCTCAACAGGTGGACTGGGGAAACATTTTGTAGACTGGGGGGGGGGGGTGCTTAACTAAGAGGAATAGGGATAGATGGTCTCTTCCATAAGCAGAACATACTGCAGAAATGTCAAAGTGGCTGGGAGCCGAGAAGGGGGACGGGATTTGGTGATTAGAAGAGGCCTCCCCTGTGCCTCTCAGGAGAAGCTATTCCATGCAGCAGTGAGAGGTAAGCTATATTGTATTGTAGGGGGTTAAGGATGAAAGCTGGTACATGAGGGCTTACTACATGCCAGGCACCTTCCCACATGAGACTGTGACAGTGCCATGAGATTGTTTTCTTCAGCTCATTTTATAGACCCAGTTAGTAGTTTGTCATAGTCCGACCAGCAAAGGCAGGCTTTATACCCGGCTCTCTACCTCTGTCTCTGGACTCCCTCCTCTACACCAGAGCTTCCCTACGGGCAAGTAGGCCATGGGAGAGCAGCTAAGTCAGAACAATGGTGCATATGATTGGGTCTGGTGCCAAGGGAAGGGATGGACTGACTACCTCGAGAGGTGTGGGCACCTCTATCCCTTTCTTCAGCCGGCGTCACTTTCTCTCACAGGGAACAGCCTTTGGGAGCCATTGAAAAAAACATGGACTTCATGTCAAGCCAACATGGATTAGAAACAGGCTATCTTTTACAAGGCCTGTGACCTTGGACAAGTCATTTAACTTCACCACAGCTCAGTATTCCCATCTGGAAAATGGGTGTGACTACAATTAGCTCCTCGGACCGCTAGGATAATAACTAAATGGAACAACAGAGGTAAAGCGTTTAGCACAAAGCCTGCCACACTGAGCAGGCTTTTGTGGAGTGTTGGCTGTTACCATCAAGGAGAAGCTACACATCGAGATGAGACCTGCCACGAGTCTGGGGGTGGAAGACAGTGGAGAGATGGAGTGGGAGCTTAAGGAGCCACTGAGCAAAAAGCAGATGTTCTTTCCTTTTTCACCAGAGCAGGCTTGCAGGGAGAAGGGAGAGGCCTCTGTATGCGGGCAGGGGGACAGACGGAAAAAATGGTGGGAGAGTGAATCATCATTAAGTAAGATCTCTGGGGAGCAGTGAAGGGATGGACAGAGAAGTCCTGGTAAGGGAGACAGAGTTTTATGTGGTAACAGGAGAAAACAGAGAAAGAAGGTGATGCCAGAGAAGCGGAAAGAACACACATCAGGGGACTTCTTGGTGAAGTCGTCCAGAAAGGTGTTAGAATACTCAGTGTCTCCAAAGGGAGAGGGAGCCCAGAAGCACTTTTTTGCAAGGGCAGAGTAAGGGCTCCCGAAAATCTGCTCCTCCACACAAGCAACAAGAACACTGGCCAAAACAGTCAAAATCCACTTTTTCAGAACTCCGGAAATTAACCAAAGGCTCACAACATTCTGAAGGGCATGCGTTCAAAAACCAACAGCTGACTGTTGGTAAAAAGAGCCGGCTTGGCGGCATGTGTAATTCCCGCCCTGTTTGTCCCGGGTTCTGTGGGAGCTTTGAAGACCACATTCTCTTTCACCCCAAACTTGCTGCAAGTACAGTCTCAGTGCACAGCTTCCATTTCGTAATAACAGCGGCCACTGCAACATAAGCCTGTGGGTTTTTAGCCTTTGCTGGACATGATGCCGCGGGTCCAACCCCTGCACAGAGCCTCCGCTGAGGAGGCTCGGGCTCTTGGACTTGTGAACCCTACAGGCACTCCCACCTCCAAATGGAATGGAGACTCTTTCTTAAGAAGAAATTCATGAACAGAGTGAAAATGCCAATTAAGAAGTAAATCAATGGGGCGCCTGGGTGGCTTAGTGGGTTAAAGCCTCTGCCTTTGGCTCAGGTCATGATCCCAGGGTCTTGGGATCAAGCCCCGCATCAGGCTCTCTGCTCGGTGGGGAGCCTGCTTCCCTTCCTCTCTCTCTCTGCCTGCCTCTGCCTATTTGTGATCTCTGTCAAATAAATAAATAAAATCTTTAAAAAAAAAAAGAAGTAAATCAACAATACACATGTGGTGAGAAGACTACTCCCCACCTCTTCCTAAGCATCCCCAGTTTCCTTTCCTTGAGGCAACGTGTGGACCCTTCCAGATATGTTTAATGTACGCATAAGCATCTCTTTGCACATATCTACACAGATTCTCTTCCTTTTATGCAAATACATATGACACCTACAGCTCTGCGCTTGGCTCTTCTCCCTTCCTAGCATCTTGGACACGTTTCACCATCAGAGTCCATAGGTCAGCCATATTCGTTTTACTGGCTGCATGGAATCCCACTGTAGGGATGAACCACTAAGTTCTTCTCCCTCCTTTTTTTCAGAAACGTCTATTATTGCAAATTTCAAATATATACACTAGGAAAGACAGCAGTACTGTGGATTACCATATACTTGTTTCTCAAATTTAATGATTATCAACTCACGGCCCCTCTCATTTCATTTGTACCCCCACCAGCTCCCACTACACACGGATTATTTTGGAAGCAAATATCATCTATCATTTCCACTAGTAAATAACTCATTTTATATCTCTAAAATACACAGGCATAAAAAAAAAAAAAAAAGACTGCCATCCTATCTTAAAAATGGCACTAATTCCATTCTATCATATACCTTGTGAATGCTCAAATTTTCCTGGTGTTCTCATTAAACAAAGTTTTAAAAGGTGTCTCTATCAGGAGCCACACAAAGTCCATGGATTGTGATTACTGATATATTTTACATATCTTTTCACCTAAGTTTCCTATTGGTTGTCCCTCCTTTTCTCTTTTTCTTGCAATTTATTTGTTGAAAAAAACAGGCAAAGGTTATTTATCCATTGAACTTCTAAAAGCCTGAAATTTGCTGACTCTCTCCTTGTAGTTTAATATGTTCCTCAATGGGTCAAGAGTCCCTGAATAGCATTTAAAATAAGAAGGAGGGGCACCTGGGTGGCTCAGTGGGTTAAAGCCTCTGCCTTTGGCTCCGGTCACGATCCCAGGGTTCGGGGATCAAGCCCTGCATCGGGATCTCTGCTTGGCGGGGAGCGTGCTTCCCCTCCTCTCTCTCCCTGTCTCTCTGCCTACTTGTGGTCTCTGTCTGTCAAATAAATAAATAAAACCTTTAAAAAAAATAAAATAAGAAGGAAATTTTGTAGAGAGATAGATGGGTACAAAGATATTTATCACAGTTTTGTTACAATAGTGAAAAAATGGAAACAATCAAAATATTTAATAGTAAGAGCAAGTGTAATCAGATACACTATTCTATGAAACATTATATGGCCATGAAAATCACGTTATTGAATAATATTAAGTGATCTAGAAAGAAATCTATAGAACAATGCTCATGTAACATGAGCAAGGTAGAACAGAAAGCAGTATACAAACAGCACAATGTCAATTTTGCTTTAAAAACATTAAAACATCATTTATTTCTGAGTCATAAAACTGTATTGTGTTTAAATCCCCACAAGGAACAGGCACAACTTTCATAAACAGATATTACAATAAACATAAAAGATGTGGGATCCCACATCATCTCATGTGACTCTCAACGCGTATATTTAGTGAATGTTTGATTCTCTGTGGTTAGAAAAGTGAGTCATGGCTCTCTGTGGACAGCTGAAGGGCCCAGAAAAGGAAGCTGTCGCCAGGGCTGGGCATGCTTATTCTGAGGCGACTCTGATGTGAACTCCCTGTCAGGAGTCACCTGTTCTGGAGCAATGACTTTGGGCTTGGCATGTGGGTGGGGATGATGCTTTTATGGGCTTGTACACCCTGTGTGGGGCGGAAAGAGGCGACACTCCTGCATGGATGGCCCCCTAGAGAGAACCCAGGGTGACTGGAGACCTGTACTCACGTTTCACCAGGAGGGTCCAACCACAGGACACCTGGCCCCGGACATTGGAGGCCGTGCAGCTATAGCTCCCACTGTCCCTGGGCCGTGCTCTCCGCAGGCAGAGGTAATGGCGTTCGCCTTCTTCATAAATCTCAACCATGCCTTCTTGTCTCCTCACGGGGGCACCTTCCAGGAACCAGGTCACTTCAGGCTTTGGGGTCCCTGAAACTACAGGGCGAGGTGAAGCACGTGAGGCTCCCTGAAAGTGCACTGTGCTTGTGGGGCAGGTGGGATGCTGGACCCAAGGGAGAAGTTCGTTCTGGTGTGAGCTGCCCTCCCCCTGAATAGGCTCTCTCACCCCTCCCCCTGCACTGTGCATGAGTAAATGTCCCAAGAAGGAGGCAGGGTCCGTGGGGAGGAGGGATGTAGGGCGACAAGTCAGGTCTCCAGATCAGCCAAAGCCAGCAGAAGGGGAGGAAAGTGCAGGAGCCCCTGTGGTTTGTTTATTGATGGTGATGGTGATGATGGGTTTTCCCCTCTAGGGTGGTTAAGAATTAGGACACAGGGCCAATCCATATCCAACAATGAACAGTGGGCCACTGTTGGGTGTTCCTGCAGAACAAGGTATGTTGCTAGACTGAGTCCTTCCTATAAGGTGGCTTCTGGGTGGGCTGGGTTCTAGTCCAAGGGGCTGGGCAGATACCACTGCAGGCTGATGGAGGGAGTGACCTCCCAGGGGCTACACTGGTGGGGCGGGGTGGGATCTTGACCTTCCTTAGCTCTACTCACCCTCGCATCTGAACTTGACTGTCTGATCTTCACTGACTTCCTGGCTTTGGGGCTTGCTCTCAAATTTGGGGAAGGTGGAGTCCCTCTGGCTCTCTATGGGGATTTTCTTGGTAGCAACCTTGCTCACCACCTCCTGGCTTCCCAGACCAGTCTGCCTGGTAGGGTGAGTGGCTGGGGGCGGTGCAGCTGGCCACTCCCTCTCTTCTCCAGAAGACGAGAGGGTGCTCGAGATCAGTGCTCTGGGTTCCGGCTGGACTTTGGCAGCCTGCAGGGTGATGGTACTGGAAGTCTTCTGTAAGATGGGGCTCCTCAGGGCCTTCCTGGATGAGTCCTCGGATGGCTCTGGCTGGGACTCCTGCAGGGGCTGAGGCTGGCTACTTGGGGCCCAGGTCAGGGAGCTCCCTCTCTGGGCGCTGGAGCAGTTCCTTCTTTCGGCGGCAGACTCCAGGCTGTCCACTTTCGGCCCCTGTGTGGTTCCATTGGTCACCTCCTTCCTGATATCTGAACTGGGTGCCTTTGTTCCTCTCACCAGTGACCTGTTTGGTGGTGGTTGGGAAGGGCAATGGGAAAGAGTAAGGGGAAAGAGAATGGTTATCTGGTAACTCACAAGCATTACCCATCACAAGCATGGATTCCAGGGATCACAAAAGCCCATGAATGAAGACAGCGGGAGCAAAAGTCTCTCTCTGCAGCTTTCTCAGCTTCCCAAGGCACAGGGCAAGCCACCATTCCTGCCATTTCCTTGTCCCTCAGCTCAACCCAGAGCCTGTTCTATCTACATTTATCCAGTCTGCCTTTATTCTCACCCCCAACCCCTGAGCACCACCCCAGTTTCCACCATGCAACTGCCTCACCCCGGTCCCGGCTGCCCTCTGATCCACGGCCTGCATGGCAGCACAGCCGACCTTCGCTGCGGTGAGAATAAGACCGAGCTTCTCAACGGAGCCCACAAGGATGCCCTGAGTGAGCCTCTTGGACCTCACCAGACTGTCTACATGGCCTGCCAGGCTGCCGCCACACACTGATGTTCTTCTGGGGCCCCTGGGGGGCCCACCTGGCTCTCATCTTCCCACTTTCACACAAGCTACTGTCCTGCTGGGAACACCCTCCCTGTGCTTTTCCTCATCTGGCTAACATTCCCCTGCAAGGGCCTGAACTCAAACATCAAGCGTCCAGGAAGGGTTTCTGCGACCCTCTAACCTCCTTCCTCTGCCTCAGACCTGCTGCAGCTTGTAACTCTGGCTTCGGGCAGCTCTGCTGAAAGCCCTTTCCCTCCACCAGGCATCTGCCCACCCCTCGGACCTGGTGTCTAGCCAGCGCCCTTCCTAGTGACAGCTAACCGGCCTGGCCAGACGCCAGAGAAAGATGACAGCACTGTCTTCGAGTCTCACTGTGCTGGCGAGCCTGTACCCAAGCCTGTGTGGCCTACCACGGCAGGAGAACAAAACCAAGCCTAACAAGGGCCCCGACTGTCAGCCCTCCCTCCTATGCAGGGACTCAGAAACTCAGGGCATTTCTCTGTTACAACCTGTCTTTTCTTGCAGGGCATGTCAAGATGGAAACAGTGATGACAAATCCTAGACATACCTATTGGCATTGTCCAAACCTGGAAGAAGGGAGAAGGGGAGACTGTTAGTGGACTATCTTATGTACCAAGAGGAGACAATGATAAGACAGCACTGGTTTTCATTTCTTAGGGAGTACTCACCTCCCCAGCTTCTGCCTGGCCCCCATCTATGCTCTTCCCACCTTCCCTCTGCATCCCTGGTGCTGAACCACTTGGATTAACCGGATGAGCTGGGAGCTGGTCAGATCCCCAGCTCTGAGACACCATCGAGGCCTCCATGGCTGCCCTGGGCCTTCTCTGGAAGTCTCGGTGACCATACCCTGTGCCATGGGACATGTCCCGTTCACCGACCACAGAAGGAAACCAATTGAGGGACAAACCAAAATAAACATCTGAAAATTTCAAACCCAAACAGTTTAAGTTACTTGTGGCCCTCAAAAACAAATCTTCCCAAAAGATCAGTTTTGACAAATACCTGCTTTAAAAATGTACGGAGAAAGTGTAATTTGATTCAGTTCTTCAAGGAAAAAAACATACTATATGTATATATATATATATTTTTTTTTTCCTGACGCATCATTTTTAAAGATTTATTACGGAAAATTTCAAAATGTACAATAGTAGAGAGGATATAACCAACTCTGAAAGCCATCACTCAGATTAAGGAAATAGCACCATTTTGCCTGTCTTTTTTATTCCTTTTTGTTTTGGATTTCAGAGCAGCTTCTTCTGGGAGTTATTTTAAAACACATCCCAGGCAGCATATCATTTTGTCATTAAGTACTTGCGAAGGGAGCAGTTCTTTAATTCAGAGCTAGGGCAAGTCAGGGGTGTGGCTTGACCATTCTACAATGCCTAACAGCAGGTCCGATCCCACGGTGAGCTGTGAAGTCTCATTCTTGGGTCCAGACCAGGACTTTCGGTGGTGTAGAATGAAACAGAGAATACCAGTGTACTGTGTGTGGTACAACTCAGGACTGTTTTAACGGAAACAATTTGTTTATATCCATATATATGGCCTGTGTCACAACACAGAACAAAACTCTTTGGGTCATGAAAAACACTCCAGACAACAGTGGTAAAGAGAGCAAGGAGGAACAGTTTCTGAAAAGAGAAGGGAATGTGGAAGAAAAAAATCATAGGAGAAAGAAAGGTAAGAAAGGGGGAGGAGAGTGAAGGTTGTTTCCCTCCCTGCTTCTCCAAACCCCACCTTGCTCAAGGTTCCCACTCGATAGAATGATGTCAACCCCCTTCCCCACCCACACTCCTGCTTCCACAGGCTGGACTTGGCAGAACCAAGGGGAATGTAAAGAAAAGACAGATTCAAAGAGATTTCCAGGGAAGAACTGACAGGGCTGGATGCCTGCAGCAAGGAGGAGGCAGGGGTCAAAGGAGATGCTGAAAGTCTGGTCCAGATGCAGAGGAAAAGCAGAATCCTGGGGTAGACGGAGTTTAAAGTTGAGGGAACGCCCGATGGGAAGGACAGAGAGGATTATAAGTTAAATTTTAGGCAGGTTAAATTTGGGGTCACGGCAAGGTATTTGGAATGTCCACTCTTCTGGTGGCAATCAGAGGTACAAAAAGGAATGGGAGTGAGAAAAAAGACACTGAAGATACAGGTGTGGGGCACTGTGCCGGGACATGAGTTCAAGATCCTGGCCCAGGGGGGAACGCTCGGGGAGGGGGGTGGGTCAGTGGAACACGGATCTGTAACGAACAGCAGGGTACAGACACCAGGCAGGGGCATCCTGTACGAGCCCCCCACCACTTGATACCTTGGATAGAAAGCTCGGCCGACATGGAGGCCTTCCCTGACCCATTCACCACCAGGCATGTGTACACGCCCACATCATCGCGGCTGACCTCGTGGATTTCCAGAACTTGTACCCCATTCTTCTCAGACATAGACACACGGGCACTTGGCCGCAGGGGAACCTCTCCCTGTGGACGGCAAGAGGGCAGCCGGGTCAGAGGAACCTGCTTACTTCATGGTACCCTCCAAGCCTGGCTGGGGTGGACACCGGGCCCGGGCAGCACAATCCTCCGCTCTGGGCTCTGTCAGCGTGCTCAGAGAGCAGTCTTTGGACAATCCACGGGCCCTGACTCGAGGTCCGTGTGTGCGGTGTGATGTCAGGTCCGGCTCAGAGCAGGTGTGTGAGCTTGTTTCAGAGATGCCCTAGTTCAAGGTGGGGAGCCTTCATTCCTCACGTTAGCTCTGCTCGGCCACCCTCTCCTTTACTCTTTTCCCAGGCTCAGTCCAGCAGAATTCCAAAATAGGGAAAAGGTGTCCCCTCACTCATTTCGGTCAGGGGCTCGCGTCTGTGAGAAAGCTAGTCTCACAGGCCTCGACCCCAAGCTTTCCCCAAGGTTTCTCCCTGCCCTGCTGAACATCCACCCCACCCCTCACACCCCCTGATGCTGCCACTCCCCTCCTCCAGCCCTTCTGCTATGCCTTCACACCACCCGGCCCTGAATGAAATACTCTCAACAGTATTTTGAGGGAGCTGGCATCATCTCTGGTCTCACAGATAAGGACACCAATGTTCCAAGAGACCAAATGATTTGCCCAGCATCACATGTTTTACAAATGAGGGAGCTGTGGCTTGAAACCTAGTCTTATGACTTCAAATTCCACTCTCTGGAGATGGTCAGGTCTGTTCTGACTTAGAAATGTTATGCTGTTTGGGGAGTGTGTGGATTCTAGGACATGGCGGGCTGAGTTACAGAGGCAGAGTGTGCAAATAGGGGCAGGGACAAGCATGGCTATCGGGCATACAGAGAACCCTGGAGAACCATCTACAGTTGAGCAGAAGGGACTGATCAGACAGACAGACACCCGTTGGTCCAAGGGCCTAACCCTCTCCATTCAGGGTCCCCAGGCTGGAGCCAGAGTTGGGGCAGATCAAATCTCACCTTGAGCCAGGTGACCTGCGGTTGGGGCCGGCCAGTGATCTTGCACGAAAACCGTCCCATCTGTCCTTCTCGGACTATGGCTCGGCCCAACTTGGTAGCAAACTTTGGTGGGCACTCTCCCCAGATTCTAGGACGAGTCTCCACGGCAGGGGCAGCGAATCTGTCCCTAGAAAGAAATGAGCAGAGTCCAGCTGCAATTCAGATCTCTCTGCCCCCACCCACGTCACTTGAGCTGGGTCAGCTACGAGCAAAAGGCAGCCTTCCCAATCCTCTGCCTCATGCACCTTCTGGAAAGGTCCATGGAACCAAAACCTATTTCCTCTACCCCCTGATCATGCAGTGCGACTTCATGTACTAGCCTCCTTTGTGGTAAGGTACACCTGGAGTCTACTGAGCTCTGGCCCAAAGCCTGGGTTTGGGGCAACAGGCCATAAGCAAAAGTGATGTGTGCCACCTCCAGGCTAAACCCATAAAAAGCCCCTGTGAGATTCTCCACGCTCCCTCTTGCCCATCCTTCTGGCTGGATGCAGAAGATCCAAGAGAGGCTCCAAGGCCAAGAGATGATGGAACTGCAAAAGGGAAAGAGCCCAGGTCCCTGAACGATGATGGCAAGGTTCTCTGACTGTCCTAGAATACCTAAGTTGACTGCTTGAGCAAGAAATAAACTTTCCCCGTGTTAAACTGTTGCCATTTGGGGGCTGGCATGTTATAGCAACTACTGTTACTTATCTTTACCAACAAAGGTTTCCTTTCCCTAAGAAGTAAGTGCCCCATATGGATGGCCTCTTCCAGGTCTGCTTACTTAAATGTGACTATTGCCTTGACTGTCAGCGATCCCTGCAGACTCCGGGCACACAGTACACTCCCTCAGTGTGTAGCAGCTAGACCACTCAAAGGGGCTACCCCTACAGGCTAGTAGGTCAGGAGGCACTGTGCGACAGCCACATCATATCCCAGGGGGCTTTTGCTATTACAACCCAGGTTGCCCAGGAAGACTTATGCCCCAGACCTGTTCTGTCAGGTCAGCAGAAAAAGCTAATGCCCCCCTTACCCTGGTTTGAACATCCCACAACTTACCCCAAGGTTTTAGAAACAGCAGGCTGACCATGCTTCTTCATAAAGCCCCCTGTGAGAAGGAAACAGAGAGAGAGGCTTGAAGAGTCGGGTCTGAGGCACCAACTTGGAGCAATGAAGGTCAGGAAGAGTCAACCACAGAAGTAGGGTGTGATAATGCCGGGAAACAGTTCATCTTGACTGAGCCCGTCCTGGGCCAGGCAGGACACCAGTGACATGTATCACTTAAGGCTGGTACTAAGTTGTCCTTCTAGTTCTTAAACAGAAGAGAAAAAGGAGTCATAGAGCCAGTATTAGTGCAGAAACGTTTCCATGCACACCTGTTCTAGATCATTCAACCATTCTGCTGAGCCAATGGACCTTCTACTCTGGGAATTATCGGTGGTGATCCAGAACCTCTCTAGAAGAGGACCCTGGCGGAGCGAGGGAGGGAGACGCACATACATCTCTCTCACCGGATCTATTCACGCTGGATACAATCACCATTCCATCCTCCCACGTGTGGCCCAGCAAACAGCAAGATCTGTCCTGCTGGTGCGGAGCAGACCCCTGGTGCTGGGCTCACCAGAACCCGCACCAGTAGCTCTGTGGACACTCTGGGTCCTGGGTAAGGTGCTGTCATGCCGGACAGGATGTGGTTAAACAGCAAACCCAGTCAGATGAGGGCATGGAGAGAGACCATTCCTAATGTGACCAGGAACAGGAAGTGACCATAACGTGCAGGGGGAAAGGAGGACATTTCCGAGATAGTGATCAGCCTGGGAGTTGTTCTCTTTTTGCCACAAGCTGGAAATGTTTATAAAACCCCACCCAAGGCACACACAGAAAGCATGGAAGTCATTCCCTGAATATCAGCAGGCAACTGCAATGGGAAATTTGCAGGGTGTTTACTGGAAAGGGTAAACTTCCTTAAATTCCAGCACCCATCGCATCTGTACGAATGCGTAGGAAGATGGGAATGGGGGCTGCGTGTTTCCTTTGGCATATCTGGCTCAAGGATTAAAGAACCTTAGTGAGAAAGGATTAATAGCAAACACCAGCATTACATGTAAGCTAGGGTTCCAGGCCACTGACAATGATTATCCATGTATCTCTATTTAACATCACTCTGTCACGAGTTGTGTATGGTTTTCATTCCATAATGTGGGTTTGGTTCTTGTCACTCAATAGTGTATTCAAGGTTAAAAGGACTTCTAAGCAGATAAAAGAAGAAACTTGTGCAGGGAGGACCCAACTGACCATCACCAGCAAGATGCTGGGGCCCCTCAGACGATCGCCCTCCAGATGCTGGAGGAAGGACCAGCCAGTCAGTCCTTTTTGAAAGTATTGGAGCTGGGGCGCCTGGGTGGCTCAGTGGGTTAAAGCCTCTGCCTTTGGCTCAGGTCATGGTCCCAGGGTCCTGGGATCCAGCCCCGCATTGGGCTCTCTGCTCCACCTGGAGCCTGCTTCCTCCCCTCTCTCTCTGCCTGCTTCTCTGCCTACTTGTGATCTCTCTCTCTGTCAAATAAATAAATAAAATCTTTAAAAAAAAATGAAAGTATTGGAGCGAATGAGAATCCTAAGCTCTGAAGAAGCTCTGGTCTTAAACCAGCACCTTCCTTTCTGGGCCTCAAAATCAAAGGGAATGATGCTAAAAGTAGAAAAGAAAGTTTACAAAGCTGTTCATTTCAGTCTTGCTGGTAACAGTAAAAATTAGAAACAGTGCAAACGTCACACAGTAGGAAGAATAATAAGGAAAGTATACCATTAAACATCTTATTCTGCCATCAAATCATGTTGAAGAGTCCATGAGACAGGCAGAAATAGGTCACAATATGACAGTGTTTGCTCTTCAGCACACTCCACTTGGCCAGTGAGCCTCTGTACTCCCCTGAGCTTGTCCTGACCGCCATCTTGCCAGACCCAGGGGGCAATCCTGTCCCCCGGCACTCAGGTGCTCAACAGTGTTTGCCATGGGGCCACTCCACTCCCAAGTGCCTTCTCCTCCAGACTCTCCTGCTCTCACCAGGTTCCGAGTCTTCTTCAACCACCTTCTCTGTTCCACCTTTGCATTTGGGAGTGCCCTGGGGCTGAGACCTGGGTCCTTGCTTTGCACTTCGTATTCCTGCCCGCCCCCCCCAACAACCCCAGGAGGTCTTACATCATCCAATCACTTTAAATATCACATATAAGCTGATAACTCTCAAACCATGTTCCCACCAGAACTTCCGTTCATTCAACAGAAGTATCCAGAAGAGTGCCCAAATCCTTACAGGATTCAAATCCTTGTGAAATAAAGGGATTTTTATGAAAAGAAGAGCAGGTTACAACATTATCTATTCAGTGTGATCTTAACTAGAAAAAATAAAATAAAGTATCAAAACACAGGAAAGCAACCAGAAGAAAATGCATCGAAATTTATTAGTAGTGATTGTTTTGGGGTGGTGGGACTATAAGGAATTGGTTCAGCTGTATTTTTTAAAACCTATAAATATGACAGTAAAGACAAAAACAAGAGGAGGTCTAGTTACCAAAAATAAAGAAAAAAAAAGGAGGGGTGGGCAGATGAATAGGGCCTCTTGCACCTGCTAACACCAAAGCATTCAGCCACACACCCAATCACTGAGGCTCCCTCTGAAAAATATCTATGTACCGTTCACGGCATTTTTTTTTTTTTAAGATACCTTTTTTTTTTTTTTTTTTAAGATTTTATCCGTTTGACAGACAGAGATCACAAATAGGCAGAGAGCCAGGCAGAGAGAGACGGTGAGGGGGGCAGGCCCCCGGCCGAGCAGAGAGCCCGATGCAGGTTCAATCCCAGGATCTTGGGATCATCACCTGACCTAAAGGCAGAGGCTTTAACCCACTGAGCCACCCAGGCACCCCTTATCATGCTACCTTATCACTCACTTCACTTCGGAGCAAAGATTTGATAAAAATTAGACTGATCATCTGATGAAGGGATGAACAAAATGTGGTCTATATATACAATGAACTATTATGCAGCCAAACAGAGGAATAACATTCTGACACATGTATCGACATGCAAGAACCCTGAGAAAATCTGCTAAGTGAGGAAAGCCAGACTCAGAAAAACGTCTGATTCTATTTTGACGAAATGTTCAGAAGAGGCAAGTGGAGAGAGACAAAGTACATCAGCAGTTGCCAGGGCCTAGGGGAGGAGGCAGATGGGGAAGACTGCTCAGTGGGAATGGGCTTCTGTTCAGGATGATGAAAAGTTCTGGAACTAGATGGTGGTGATGGTCACACGACTTGGTGAATTGTCCTTAATGTCACTGAATTGTATACTTTAAAATGGCTGCAGTGGTAAATTTATGTGTGCTTGAACTATGATAAAAAACAGAGTAAGCATTTTTAAGATTCTTGGGAGATGAACATCTTAATCCAAAACGCTAAAATTCTTTTATTCCTTAAAAAAAAAAAAGAAAAAGCGAAAATACGGCATTGCCTAAAAGAAGAGCAAAGACCACTGCTTGAAGGTACTTCTGTATCAGGGCGAGAGCAGTTTATGACTGATCCGAAGGTAACACAGCAAGCAGTCAACTAGCAATGAAATGGGGTGCTTATTTTAATGTGAGTTAACACCAGCGAGTTGACATCAAAACGAAAAGAGAATTTGGGCTAAGATAACTAACAAGGTCTATTTATAGGCAAAAATTTGAAGTTGCAAGTTGTCAGATAAGGCAAAATTAATTTTGTGAAACTATGAAATCTGGCAGAACAGTAAGTCTACGGAGAAAAATAAGTGGAAAGGGGATTAGGATGGAAATGCCAAAAATAGAAGAGTAAGTTAAAAGAATTGGTGAAGACAGGATCGAGTTAGTGAGAGGGGAAAAAAAGGCCAAGGCACTGAAAGTATTTAAACAGTTCTCTTAGGTATTTCAAGGACGAGTAAAAGAGAGTGCTGGCAGGTTTTAGGAGTGAAAAGTTCAACGGCAGGGGAAACTAGCACTTTTTGTTAAAGCATACAGAGACACTGGGTTGGGACAGAGAATGTTGCCGACAAGGGGAATAATGGGATCAAGATGGTAGGAGACCGAATGCTTCCAAAATACATGATGATATAACTTATCATCCAAATAGGGACTCTTGACACTGGAAGGGACATAATTAATCATTCTCCCGGGACAACAGGAGCAAACCAGGGCTGTTCCAGGCAAATCAGGGAGCAGTCACCCTGCTTGCAGCCAACTTCAAAGTGAATTTTAAGGATTTCTTAAAACAAGTGGTTTTTAATCAGAAAAAATGCCCATTTTTTTTTTAAAGATTTTATTTATTTGTCAGAGAGAGAGGGAGAGAGAGCGAGCACAGGCAGACAGAATGGCAGGCAGAGGCAGAGGGAGAAGCAGGCTCCCTGCTGAGCAAGGAGCCCGATGCGGGACTCAATCCCAGGACGCTGGGATCATGACCTGAGCCGAAGGCAGCTGCTTAACCAACTGAGCCACCCAGGCATCCGTTTTTTTTTTTTTTTTAAAGATTTTATTTAAAAAATGCCCATTTTTTAATAACAGATAGTAATGTCCCCGTGCCATCCATGGAGTTCACTGCTAACCACCCATGTATGATCTCAAAAAGAAAATAAATGAAAGCCCTAACTAAAATGTTAACAAAAGATAAAAGGAAAGTAAACTATAATAATACTTATTTCAATCTGTAAGTGTTCAAGCATGACTGTTTCAGGTTGTAAATGCTCAGGTGAGCGAGAAGATATGATGACACTTGCCCTGACTCATGGCCATTATCTGGATTTAAAAGCAAGTGATCAAGCCATGCAAGGTACTAGAAGTCCAGGAAAATGAAAGGAGATAGGTATTCATGTGGACACTTAAAAATAAAAAGAGTTGAAAAAAGAACTATTTCTCAATAAAGAGAGAAAGAAATTAAAAAGAAGAAAAATATTAGGATAGCCTAAAAAGCGGTAGTGTTAAGATCAATGGCAAAGTGGACATATGATATAAAAAAGAATGTACAAGGGGCACCTGGGTGGCTTACTAGGTTAGGTTAGGTGACTGCCTTCCACTCAGGTCCTGATCTCAGAGTCCTGGAATTGAACTACGAGTCAGGCTCCCTGCTCAGCAGGGAGTCTGCTTCTCCCTCTCCCTCCACCTGTCCCTCCTCCTGCTTGTGCTCTCTCTCTCTCTCTCTCAAATAAATAAAATCTTTTTGAAAAAAGTGCAAAATAACCTTAAAGTAAGATAATATAGCAAGACAAGTTATAGAGCACTGGGATACAGAAAATGAAAAACCGAAGACCGTGTGGAGTGTGTGTGTTTGGGGGGGGGGGATGGTGTCACTAACTCTCTCCCCTTTCCTCAGATTTCCATCTTCCAAAACCTGATCCGCGTTTAGATCTGACTCATTCTTCCAGGACTAGCCCAAGTTCTTCCTCCAAGAAGACAACACAGACCTTCTCAGCTTCCAGAGGTCTCCTTCTCCTCTGAGTTTACAAGCCCATGTGTGGATTATTGGCCAACAAGCCCATGCTCCTTTGGCTGGAGTTGTGCTTTCTCTTAGCTTTTCACGCACTGATGTCCTATCTGACCAACCAGGTTCCTGCAGAAAGGATTCGACCAAATACTGTGTCTCCCACACAACATCCCACATAGTTACCACCTCATAAATACATCCGGATGTTGAATCTTAACAGCAATATAATAATGAAATGTGAGGTGAGGAGAGTCAGTCTCTTGAGGGCAAGAACCAACACTTGCTGCCCTTCAAGCCCAGCAAATATCACAGTCACTACCCTCAGATGAATGGAGACGCTGGAACTGGGAGCCACTGTTTAAGGGTGGGGGAGGGGTCAAGGAATGAGACCAGGGAGAGTGGGGGTGAAAGGCCATAGCATCCACAGTGACGACCAGAGTGGGCCTGGCCAGGGGCACTGGAAGATGCGGTAGAGTATGGTGACTTTGGGAGTCACCCTCCAGGAGCCGAACAGGACCAAGGGACACACAGCTGGCTCTTCTGTACAGCAAGGAAGACATGAGACTTTTGCCGAGATGGTCTTGACATGCAAATATTTCATGGGCAAGAAACCCATGGGACACAAAGAACGATGTTCATTTCTAACACATTTTTACTATTAACTTTGACGAGACAGAAAAGGACAATGACTCAGAGCATTTTACAATTCTGACTGGATTGTTTAATAGGGTGCAGGCCCCTACCAAAAGGAAGGGGCATCAGAGAGTGCTAGAAACTAAGAGTTTATACAAAATATCAATGGGTAATAGAATTACAGGTCTGTAGGAAGGTGGAGAATGTAGATTTTAAAAAGACATTATAAGAGAAATAAGAGCACACACACTACTACATGGAGAATCACAACAGACGTTCCCGAGGTAGACAATAATTGAAGACTCAGCCACTATAAACAGACGTGGGCTCAAAATCCAGAATCTCATTGATCTAATCCAATGTGAAAATAAAAAGAATCTGAGAAATCTGTCCCTGGGAAAGGGGAGCAGCAAAAAAGGTGGCACAGGAGAGTTTCCTACAAATCCCAAATCCCCCAAGAACGCTGGCACCAGTATAGCCAGGATAGTGGTCCCTAGGGCCACTCTTAGCCCTTATGTTCCACGACATGGGGTCACTCTCCCCAGGCTCGCCGGCTGACCCTTTTTCTCCCACACAGTCAGGGAGCCCTGGCTTGTAGGACAGGGGTTTCATGGGGGTGTAGAGAGTGGATGCTGCAGGACAGAGGCCCGGGGGACGTGTGCTTGGGTGGACAATGTGCAGGAGGACGACCTTCTGGAAGAGGAGTGCCAGGCCAACCTAGCGGGAGCGCAGGCCTTGTTTGGAACAGGGGCAACTAAAAGGCAAAGCATAAAACCTATAGATCTTGCCATCCAGTTGTGGATAAAGGAGGAACAGAGGAAAATCTATCTTTCTGGGATAAAGGGATAAAGTAACAAAAGTGAAACAAGGGAAGCAGAGGTGAGGGGGCAGAGGTGAGTTGCTTTCTATTGTTTCACTGGCTAATGTGCTGTTGTTAAAAGATACAACACATTGATCCCTCTGGTTTGGATCTGGGACATGCCTTCTACAAGGAGAGGGAAAAAATATTGCTCAGTCAATTTTCAGGAAATCGATGCTTAAAGACAGGAGACCAATGGCAGCCCCCTCCCCCAACACACTTTAGTGAGATATTCTGCCTAAGTCAAATCATCTCATTTTCTTCCTTGATCCCCTCCAATGGCTTTCCATCACCAGCATCTATCCCCTGCCTGCCTCTCCAGACCTATTCTTACTCTGCTGACCCCACTAACTCTCTCACTATTTCTCACTCTAAATGATGTCTGCATAAAGACCCATAACTCTTTGTCTGGGCCCTTATTTCTGGTCTCAGGAGCAGACTCAGTTCACACAGAGGGCAAGCCAGGGTGATGGAGAGCTCTTGTCTCAGGAAGGAGCCCTCAAGTGAGGACAGACGGAGATCTGGGATGGTGGAGTGGTAAACACTTCCCCCCTTCAGTTAAATCCGCGTTCCTAGGGCTACTCTTCTCCCTTAAATCCCATGATGTGAGATCCTCCTTCCTCTTGCTATCACATTCCAGGCAGTCGGTTACCGGCTGTCTTTCTCACGCATAGTCAAGGAGCTCTTAATTCTACTACAAAAGTTATACTTGTTCCTTGGTTATAGTCTCTCCTTCTCAGTAGCAAGTAGATCTCAGGGGTCAGGGACCCTGTGTGAGCCACCCTGCATTTTCTCCAGGGCCTGACCCAGAGAGGAACAGAGCCACGAATAGGGTGATGGATACAGGAATCTGCTCTTTACTCATTGGAGACATTCTATGATGAGGGGGCATATCTTTGGTCTGTGGCAGAGACAAAAGTGGGCAGCCTCAGAACCCTTCACCTCCGGTGGTGGGGGGAAGCTGGGGAAAGAAGTCCATAGTGGGGGAGAAGGAGGATTCTGCTCAAAGGCTGGAGTATGTAGCAGAGAGAGAAGAAAGAGTGATGATGGCCAAGGCCAGGTCTAGAAAGGAGTGTGTGTGGTGGGGAACGGGGGCTAGATTTTTGTCCCTCCTATTTATTTCAAAGAAAACTCCCTAAGAGGAGGGACCTCCTGTCTAAAACTACTCCCCAGTGAATACGTATTCATTATTTTAAATTTTACTTAAAAAAAATTGTTCATTGCATTCTAATGCAGAGTGGTTAATGGCTTGGAATTTATTTTTCAGAGATGAAAATAACCTTGATCCACATCCTCTGAAAGTATTGCTTTTGCTACTCCTCTCCCCCTAGAATACGTCACCCCTATAGCTTCCTCACTGCTCAGGGCACTGGACGTGTCAAGCACGGCCAGGATAACCATGTAAGTTATTATCTAAACTGGGATCCTTCTGAAAGTCAAAGGAGGCTCAATTTATCATGACATTGGCAGAGTAGGCATAAATCAGATAAACGGTCACCCTAATGATACCCGCCATGCCCACAGGGCTGCAAAAGGGGGCAAGCACCTGGCAATCACGTTTTATGCTCATCCGCCATGCCCCTTACAGTGCAGATGGAAACATGACTGTACCCGTCCTCAGGATGATCAATCCCAATCTTGCCAGCGACATGGAGGAAGGAATGGATACGGGCTAGCTCTGGTTGTGTCATACCCGTTCTCTACACATCTTCTCCTGGTTTTGTGGCTGCTTTCTCACAACTTGTGTGCACATGTTCCCATTCTGCCTTTCCAGCCCATATCACATACCACTGCTAGCTTTTATAGCTGCCCTGTGTTACTCAGCTGATATTCCAAATGGATAGTTACAAAAGGAGAAATATGTCAGTCAGATTGCATGAAATAGCTCAGGGATATTCTGATAAAGTATTTAGCGCTGGTTAATTTTATGCATCAATTTAAGTGAGCTGTGGGGTGCCTAGATATTTGATCAAACATTTTGGATGTTGGTGTAAGGGTGCTTTGGTGTTGTTTTTTTTTTAAGGTTTTATTTATTTGAGAGAGAGAGTGCCCGTGCAAGCAGGGAGGGCAGGAGTGGAATGAGACGGACAAGCAGACTCCATGCTGAGTGTGGAGATTGACCTGGGGCTGGATCCCACAACCCTGAGATCATCACTGAAAGCAAGGTGAAAGCGGGAGTCAGATACTTAACCAAATGAGCCACCCAGTAGCCCCTGCATGAGGGTGTTTTGGATGAGATTAACATTGAAATCAGTAGATTGAGTAAAACAGATTGACATCACTAATGTTAGTGGGCCTCATCCAACCAGTTGAAGACCGAAATAGAAGGAAAAAGTGAGGAATTCCTCCCATGTGACTGCCTCTAAGCTGGGACATGGGTTTTTCCTCTGTGGTTGACTTAGACTGAAACATCAGCTCTTCTGGTTTTGGAGTCTGCCGGTCTTTGCACTCAAACAACCCCATCAACTCTCTTGGCTCTTGGGCCTTCGGACTTGGATTAGAACTACACCATTGACTCCCCTGGGTCTCCAGCTTCCGGACTACAGATCTTGGGACCTGTTAGCCTCTATGATTGTGCGAGCCAATTTCTTGTAATGAATTTCTTTCTACATATATAGGTATGATCTATTCTGTTTCCTGGAGTCCCCTGACAGTCAGTATAAGCACTAGCCCACCGGTTCTTGAAGCATTGGTACCCATAGGCAGCAACAGCAGCATCACCAAGAAACTTGTTAGAAATGAAAATTCTTGAGCCCGTCCCAACCTACTAAATCAGAAACTCTGGGGCAAGGCCTAGCGTGTGTGGTTCCAGAAGCCCCTCAGGTGATTCAATATATGCTTACATTTGAGAATCACTGTATTGGGCTAAATATGTCACATCGGTCATTGAATCCTTCCTTGTTCTCAAAGTGTGATGCAGGGACCAGCAGCATGGGCATCACCTGGTACTGGTTAGAACCACAGACCCTGAGGCCCTACTCCAGACCCATGGAATCAGAATCTGCATTTTCAACAAGATTCCCAGGGGGATCTGTGGGTCCCTGTGTTTGCACTCAGCAATCCTGTAAGGTGAGTATGAGCCATCCTGAGGCCTGGACCTCTTCTGGGCCTGCGAGTTTGGCTTACCCTGGGCTTCTGAGCTCAAGTCTTAAAATTAGCCCTCTATTACTTAAAATGACTTAAGTGACTCCCTGGTCCCTGGAACACAAAGGGCCTTCTGAGACTCAGACCATCAAGTCTGGGGCACAGCTGTCACTTTAGCCCTGTCCCTCACTGCACCCAAAGTTCTAGGCTCACTCTGTGGAATGACTGCCCGGGACCACTCACCACTTTCTTCATATACGTGGATTTTATTTTTTCTCTGTGTAAGTCTTGTTTATCCCTATTCCAGTGGGACCTTCTAGAGCTATGCTGTCCAACACGATAGGCATTAGCCATATGTGGTCACTGAGCTCTTAAGATAGGACTAATCTGAATTGAGATGTTGCTGTAAGTGCAAAATATTTCCCAAAGCCTAAAAAATGTAAAATATTACCTTAATAATTTTATGTTGATTCTATCTTGGATATACTGGGTTAAGTAAGATATTTTATGAAAACTGACTTCACCTGTTTTTTTTGAATGTGGCTACTAGAAAATTTAAGATTATGTATGTGGCTCACATTGTGTTTCTATGGACAGCTCTGCTGGAGAACAGGCCTGTGGCCCCTCTATTAGAGAGGAAAGCTCCCAGAGGGCAGATGCCATGTCTCTTTTTCGGTCTGTACCCAGTCTCTGCAAGCAGCCCCCTGGAGGCGGGTGAGTGTCGGGACTGGCCACAGAGAGCCCTTCCAGGGCTCACTGTAGGGCTGCACCCCAGCATCTAAGGCGATGAACAGTCCTGTCATTGAGGCACTCATGCTCATGAAGGATGTTACCTGTTTCCTGGCCCCAGATACCAGAGAGGAAATCAGATGAAGGAATATATTCCTCTATTCTCCATGCAAAGATTTCTCTCTGGACGTAGTTCTCAGGATATTAACAGCAGGTTCAAATACTACAAGGCCTCATTTACCAGGTACCTACTATCTGCCAGTGCTGCACCGTTCCTTACACAACCCATGGGGCAGCTGTGGGTTCCCGTTTAAAGAAAAGGAAATAAGGCTCCAAAAGGTGAACGTTCCCCAGAGTTAGAAATCAGTGGAGCTAAAATCCAAGACCATTTAACAATAGTGCCTTCCGGTCTGAACCACTAGGGCATCGGAAGTCTTCACATGAATTATACTCTTCATTCTAGGACCTCTGCTCTTTCTGAACAAGGAGCATAGCACAGAGTTGGTGAGCAGGCTGTTAGAGCCCCTTTGTAAGAATTCAGGCTTCCTTCCAGACCTGTGGTCTACGGGGTGGTCTTAAGCCACACACCGGCTGAAACTGGCCTTTGGTGCGGAAGCAGAATGCATACAAGCCCACTCACATTTAAAGATGCTGCAGTCTTTAGGCCATTCTCTGTGTCCTAGGATTAGAAGACATGAAACATCTTCAGTGGTCTGGGCCTGAGTCTCCCCACATGAAAACCAAAGGAGAGGACAGGGTTGGGAGCCTTCTTGAGAGCTCTCCTGCCTTCCTTCCTCCCTGTTGCCCACGTCTCAGCTAAGCAGGAAAAATTTTAGTAGGTCATCAGCCCTAACTTCCTCAATAAAGGCAACTGAAAGAAAGATTTCATATTGCTTGGGGTTTATATACCTCCTCTGTATGCCTAACCCATTCCATTCCTTTAAAATGGATCACAGAAAACAAAGGCTAGCACAGTCTACAGACACCACTGAATTTAAACCCTTGATCTGCAGAAACAGAAGTCCAGAGGTTTAAAGTTACACATATGATTGGCAAAAGTTGGGACCAGTCCCTTGGACTCCTGACTCATAATTCCCCATTCCCCCAGCAATAAACAGAAAGCCAGAAAAGGAGTATTATAGACTGAATTTTTGTGTCAGCACCCAAATTCCTAACCCTCAGTGTGACTGTATTTGGAGATAGGGCCTGGGAGAAGGTGATAAAGGTTCAAAGAGGTCATAACGGTGAGGCCCTATTCTAGCAGAGCTGTTGCCCTTGTAAAAAGAGGAAGAGACACTGGGGTGTTCTCTCTCTGTCGTTGTGAGGACACAGGGCCATCTGCAAGCCAGGAAGGGAGCTCGCACCAGAAACCAGACCCCAGCTGCACCTTGACTTCAGACTTCCAGCCTCTAGAACTATGAGAACATAAGTTTCTGTTACTGAAGCCATGTAGTGTATAGTATTTTGTTATGACAGCTTGAGTTGACTAATACAGGGGGGAAAGTAATTTTTCTTTGTGAGCCTCAACTCAAAGTTTGGATATTGAAAAGTACAGGGGAAAGCACAGTACCGGAACTGTCCTAGGTGAGGGCCATTCAGAGACTCTGCTCAGGGGCCACTTTCCATCTGGAATGCTCCAGCCCGTAGGCAGTTGAAGGCCATTGAAAGGAATGAGTCACTCGGTTAAAGAATTTGGGGAAAGCATCCAAACTATGTGCATTCTGTTCCGTGAAACAGCCTGTCTTTCCATGATGTAGAGAAGCAGGGAAAACATTGGCCCAGGTGTGCCTCACCCATTCTGGAACCTTTCCTGGCTACCTTAATCCTCACATACAGTGTCCCTCAAAACCAGGCTGGGAACACTGTCCCCTGAGAGGGAAGAAAGTGAGACGGGACTTCTGGCTTATTAGCCCTTAGAAAGGCCTGGAAGGGCCGAGGGAACCTTGTCATACCTTTGAGGGTCTGACAAACCCCCATGTCCTTTTGGACATCAGGCCTTTAAGCAGCAGCCAGTGGCGTGAACTGGAAATGGTCCCTCCAGTGGGGGGGGGGGGGGGTGGTCTTCACTATGTGGGGGTTACACTAACGGCAAAAGAAACAGTTTTACTGGTGGTCAAGTATTTTTCCTGGAAGTTTTAAAGTTAATAAAGTTGATAGAATCTCTTCAGTACACAGGGGGTAAAAAAGACAAAATAATTAGTGTTAACACATTGGTATATTTATCTCCTATATATTTTTCTGAGTTTTACAACATTTGTATAGATAGGCGAGTATTACTTTATAAGGAGGATAAGAAACACTCTTCATTCATTCTTCAAATATCTCAGGGTCTATCCTGTGCCGGGAAGTTTTCTAGATGCTAGAGATACAGCATAAACAATATCAAGAGCCTCGCCTCCTAGTTTCTAGTTAGAGGTGAGGGTGGAGGAGAGAATAAAGAAATGAGAAGCAGGAAGAGAGCTAGAAGAAACTATTGAGGGAGAGTGAGAGGATGGAGAATCCTAGGGTTGAGGAGGTCAGAAAGGGTCAGCTAAGGAGGGGACATGTGAGCAGAGACCTGAAGGAGGTGAGGACTGTGGACGGAGCTCTTGCTTTGATAGGGAATGGCAGGGAAAGGCTCTGAGGCTAGCTAGCTCAAGGAAGGGCAGGGGTCCTGGCCAAGAGTGGTGGATGGGTCTAGAGAGCCAGGAGGGGCAGTCTGGTCTCAGCCTCAGTGTGAGGGGAAGCCATGGGAAGGCTGGAACAGCAAAATGAGGTGACCTGAGTTTGACATGACTCCTAGGGTGTCTCCCTCGTTCCTCGGAATGTTTTTCCCATTAGATTAAATGGTCCTGAGTTCAAGGATGGGCGTGCTTTCTCTTGTGTGTTTCTCTTCTGCCCAAGAGAGGGCAGAAGCAGGAGCTGCAGGCCTTGGGCAAGTGGATAGCTCATCTCCCACCACGGCTCTCGCTTCCTAAAACTCACCTTCCACCGTCAACTCCACAGTCACCTGGCGGGCACCACTATCATTGGTGGCTTCACAGGTATACTTTCCTTTGTCCTCCTCCCGGACAGCATGAATCACAAGGCTGAAAGCTCCCCGGATACCGCAGTCCAGCAGGAAGCGGCCCCCACTGGTGATGGGTTGCCCATTTCGGTGCCACATCACGTGGGGCTCTGGGTAACCCCGGACCTTCAAGGAGAAGAAGAAAGGGTAAAAAGAGCTTACACTTCAGAAGTGGTTCCTATGTGCCAGGTGTGGTTCTGAGTGCTTTACACGTCTTAACTCCTCATTAACTCATAACATTCCTTGAAGCAGATAGGACTTCTGCGACATAAAGAAATGGAGGCACAGAGTGTCTTGCAGTAGATTCCTGAGGTCTCCAAGGTAGAGAATGGCAGAGCCAGGCATCCTGGCTCCAGAGCCCACTACACAAGTGATTCAAGCCTGGTTGCATATTGGAATTCCTAGAGGAAGCTTAAAAAAAAAATGCCACCGCCCAGCTCCTACCTTGGACCAATTAAATCAGAATCCCAGAGGATGAGAACTGAGCGTGAGCATTCCAGACCAGTGCTTCCCATTCGGACATGCCAATAAATCACTTATTAAAATGCAGATTCTGCTTCTCTAGGTCTGGCGAGGGGCCTGAGATTCTTCAGTTCAGACAAGGTCTCGGGCGATGCCGATGCTTCTGGTCTCTGGAACTCACCTTTGAGTTGCCCAGGATGGAAGCCACGCTAGCCACACGTGGCCGTGGAGCCCTCCAAATGTGGCTGGTCCTAACTGAGCTGTACGGTAAGTATAAATGACACACTGGGTTTTGAAGACTTGATGAAAAAAAGAATGTAAAATTCTCTTGATAATTTGAAAATATGGACTACCTGTTGAAAGATCGTATTTTTGACATGTTGGGTTAAGTGGAATATGTTGTTAAAATTAATTTCACCTGTTTTTTTACTTTTTCAATGGGGTACTAGAAAAGTTACAACAACACCGGGCGTTTGTGTGGTGTCTTTTGGGAGCAATGCAGCTTTAGACCACTCTGTCTCCAATACTAGTCAGCAGCTAACATCTGTTGAGTGCTAAGTACTAAGCACTCTTGCAAGTACCTGACACAGGTGAGCCTTACAGTGACTTGTTTGGAGAGAAGATATTTCCCCAACGAGGAAAAATTAAGAGAGTTAAATTCCAAGAAAAGACATCACCTTGAGTTTCAGACACCTTGAGTTTCAGACAAAGAAGTTTCCTTTGAGCCCTGAAACTCAACAGGCCCATGAGAATGGGCAGATCTTCAGAGGAGTGGGGTTCAGACTGGCCCATCAACGTGTGGCCTGGGACCCAGAATGAAGAGATTTTAGCACGGGACAGTGCACAGCAGACAACACAGAAGTCTCCTGAGAAAGAAGCTGTTTGCGTTATAAAGTGGTGGTAGCAATAGCTTTTATCTGTGTATCCACTGTAAGATAAGAGACAGCGAATATGGATGGAACAAAACCAAAATTTGCTGGATGACCCCAAACGGAATTCACAAAGAAAGCCTTCAATGACCGCCTCACACCCCAGTAAGGTCAGCAAAGATGCTATATTAGCACAGGGGAGAGCATCCAAACTTGGCATCCAAACACAGTGAGCTCCCTGAGCACGCCAGTGCAGAAACAACTGCGCTAACAATTTTAGGGGTCATTGTTGGACTGTGCTCGCCTCCCTTCCCAGGCATCCCACCTCCAGCTCATCCTCAAACCCATTTCTCAGTAGCCAGGATGCAGATGTCTTCCTTGGGAAGGAAGCCCGGAAACACAGGGAAAGTCCCCAAAGTGAACAATCCCTTCTTTGGTTATTCCATAGTCACCCATCAGCACAACTTTATAAATCTCACAAGGCCTGCCTCCCCATCCTCACTAATTAGTAGTCTGGCTTCAATTTAAAAAAAGAACAACAACAAAAAAAAAACCCAAAAAACAAAATTCAAAACTTCAAATCAATATTGCCCATCTTATTTATAAATTCTGGAAACAAAAAAATCCCTTCCTATTAAAATCTAAGCCATATTCATGTCAGAGATTGAGTATCTGTGAGGGAATGCTGAGATTCTGAAGTCTATCCCCTGGAAGCAGTCAACAGTGTTTGTCACCAAAGCACTCATACCCTCTCTGAGGTGGGTGGGGGTGAGGCATCTCTCTTCACTTGGACAGATAAGCTCTGACATCTGTTACAATATGAAACAAAGGGTTACTGGTGGTTGTCTCTGGGTCTCTACTCTTTTTCTTTACTGAACAATTATCTTCTGGTATTTCTGCAAATAACATACCTGGCATTTGTGAAATTAAAAAAATGTAAATGAAGGTACGTGTTTTCCTTTTTTTTTTTTTAAGATTTATTTATTTGAGAGAGAGAGAGAGGGAGAGAGAGAAAGAGGTGGGGGAGGGGCAGAAGGAGAGAGACTCTCAAGCAGACTCCACCCTGAGCGTGGAGCTGGAGATGGGGCTTCACCCCACAACCCATGAAATCATGACCTGAGCCAAAACCAAGTCAGATACCTGACCAGCTGAGCCACCGAGGCATCACATTTCTTTTATATCAGCATGTATAATGAACGTACAGCACATTCATTAATTTGTTGAGGTCCCCAAGGGCTTCCATTCCACACAATGGAAATAGAAGCACTCTACAAATAAACACTATGCCTCTTTGATGGTGACAAACGTTGTGTACCCATATAAAATCATGTCATCCTGTGATGCTATCTTGGCAAAGGTTCATATAGAGGAACATCAGACAACAACTACTTCATTAAAGCATGTTTTTAGAAAACAACTAAGGAAAGATACACTTTCCTACAAAAGGAAGCCCTCGGGAGTCTGGTGCTATCCTGAGTTTGCGAATCACTGGGATCTTCTCCTCTACCTCCAGAAGAGATTACAGAGCCTCCTGTGAGCTTCAGAGAAAGGGAGTGTAGAGCATTGTAATGGGAGGAGAGAAATCATTAACTGCACCAAAGGCATGGTTAGCATTCCATTAGCAAGTACTCTGGCCCCCTGCAGCAGGGTGGACTCTGGTGGCCCGCAGGCCTGGGGGCATAAATGATTAACTGGGGACTTGGCAAGTGTTTCCATGCTCAGGAACTGGGCTCCCTCCTTCCTTTGAATTTTCCTCTTGCTTTCTACACCACCCCTTGCTCCCACCAATTTACCTCTGAGATGCCCCATTAAAATAAATTTTAGATTTTTAAAGATCCTGAAACTGGCGCCTCTTAGAAAGTTGCAGTTTCTAGTGGGACTTTTGTACCACCTTGTAGCTGAAGCACAGGCAAGGATTTCTGTGACCTTGTTTGGGTTCCCAGGTCTGAAATGATTTGCAACTCCAGTTCTTCTCTTCCCAATAGGAGAAAAACTTGTTCAACCACTAAGTAATATCACCTAAAGACAATCAGCTTCACAGAAACCCATTTTTACTGTCTGCCCACTATCCTGGGCTCCTGGGTGGGGAAGAGAAAGAAGCCTAGGCTTACACCCCTGGCTTGAAAGACAATAGCCCTGCATTTCCTGGGAGCGTGAAAGAAAAACTTTCCAAAACTTTCTTCCCGGAAAGAAAAAAGTTTCCTGCCTTCATCACAGGCCTTCAGCCAAGAAGTCACAGCGAGCATTTTTACGGTCTAGTCCAAGGCCACATGGAAAATCCCACTGATATTTCGTTTTTAGAGGACTTTCACATATAGAATCTTACTTGATTCTTACAAGCCTATGAGGGAAGTATATTGGGTTGGGGTATCCTGATGCAGGACCTGAAACAGGGGTTTGGGGAACTCCATCTGCAAATCCTCAGCCAACACAGTTGCTGGGAATGGGTTTACTGGCCTGGTGAGGGGGGTCTAGGTGGGGCTCCAACAGTGTCAGTAATGGCACGTGAAATCAATCATAGTATTGAACCCAGAGAGCTGAGGAAAGAGGCCCAAAGAAGTCGGTGATTAGCCAGTAAATGGCAGATTAAGTGGAGATCTGGAACCACAGTTTTGGTCTCCAAAGTGACTTGATTGTCTATTCCTCATTGTAAATTCATGTTTTTGGTGAGGCAAATACTGGAGAACCTAAAGCAGTGATAATTGTCATTCCCTAAGTGACACTAAATCTCTTCTAGGTTAAAGCAATATCTGTTCCCCACTTTGAGAAAAGGCCAAAGCGTTCATAGAAGATACGGCCATGCCGTACTCAAGGCTTGGGTCGTTCCCCTAGAGTAATGACAGGGCAGTGCTATAGACTAAATACTTGGGTCCTTCCAAAATTCCTAAGTTGCAACTTAACTCCCCATGTGATGGTATTGGGAGGTATTAGGATAGGGCCTTTGGGAGGTGATTAGGTTGTGAAATTGGGGCCTGCATAAATGGGATTAGTGGTCTTACAAGAGCTATGCTAACAAGCTCTCTCACCTCTTCCACCATGTGAGGACACAGCACGAGACAGCTGTCTATGAACCCGAAAGCAAACCTTCACCAGATACTGAATCTAGCAGTGCCTTGATCTTGGACTCCTAGCCACTAGAACTATGAGATATAAATTTCTGTTGTTTAAGCCCCCAGTCCATGGTATTTCTGTTAATGGCAACCTGAACAGTCTAAGATGAGGTGATTAGTGCCATACGTGTGCCCAAGACACTCCTGGGAAGTTCAGAGTGATAAGGGAGGGAAGCTTGAGGGCTGGGCCGGAGTCCTAGGACTGGCTTGGCTTCCTAGCCCCTTCAGGTTGTAGTTCCTTCTTTCACTGAAGAGAAAACAGCTTCCCAATAGCTAAGGGGGCCTTGGGTAGTATACTGAGGTAACATGCCTCTGAATGGTGACCCACTTAGCTTCCCCTTTTTCCCTCCAGTCTCCTCTGGGTCCAGCCCACAGTCTTCATACCCTCTAATCCTCCATACAGGAAAACCAAGTGACCACAAGGAGACATGCTCAGGGACACGAACAGGCAGCCCTGACTTCTCACCATAATGAGTTTTTGGAAATAGCCCCACAGAGGGTCATTCTAAGGAGAATCGTATTTTTGCCACAGTAACCACATTTAATTGGAGGTTGTGTTCTTGAATAAAAGCCTGGGATCGAATAAATCAAGAGCATAACCAATAACTTGTCATAAAAATAAAGATACAGTAACCATAACCCCTATAATAATTTAAAATAGTAAAACTGTGCTCCGGCTCCATAAAATGTCCTCAAAAACCTTAACGTCCTCAAAAGGCCTTTAAAGGGAATGGAGGCTCATTGTGCATGTGTTGAATAATGAGGAGAAAATGGGCAGCTGACTCAGCTGCAATGACACCCGCCTGTCATATTTGAGAGACATTTTCTTCAGAAGCTGGTGCAGTTTTGAGATTTACTTACTGACTGAAAGTGAGACATTCTTAAAGGCACTAAGTCTCTTGGTTTTTCTCTGATGTATGTGAAGGGCTTTCAGTCTACTCTAAGGTGCCCGGGATGGGCTACCACAGGCTGAGCCCAGAGCAATGACAGTCTCCACAGCACTGGCAGGACTCAGAGTAACACATCCGCCATCTTAGCCTGATGAGCAGTAGGAAGTGGGGGAGGGGATGATGTTGCTTTTTTTTTTAAGATTTTATTTATTTATTTGACAGAGAGAGAGAGAGAGAGATCAGAAGTAAGCAGAGAGGCAGTCAGAGAGAGGGGGAAGCAGGTTCCCTGCTGAGCGGAGAGCCCGACTCGGGGCTCGATACCAGGACCCTGAGACCATGACCCAAGCCGAAGGCAGAGGCTTAACCCACTGAGCCACCCAGGCGCCCCGATGTTGCTGTTTTTGATGATCTCCTACAAGTCCTTTGTTCCCGGACAGACCTGTCCCAGTATGCGTCCCGCAATGCCAATGTATCAGCCAGGTGGCGCACGAGATGGTCCTGAGGCTCTGCCCCCATTGGAGATGGAGGCAGACCAGGAGGAGAAAAACCAGGACAGCACTAGGGTCAGGGTGAAAACAGGCAACCCAGCAGGAGGCTGGAGAGCTTCTCACAGAGAAGCTGTGAGCCATGAGCGAAAAAAACCTCAGGGCAGAAAACAGCAGACTTGGAAGTGTTGCCAAGGGATATCTGTTTGAATCTTGTTAAGTCACTGAATTGATGGCGGGAAAGGCTGAGCACAGCAGATGGACATTACAGAAACTGGTTAGGTGGATGTCTCCCCTGAGCTGGAAACATCGATGCTGCCACACGACTGTCTACCTGCTTATAATTCTCTGACTGCCTACAACACATGACTCTGAACTTCTTACCCATTTTGAGGCAGCTTCCTATATAATAAATAAATTCCCTTATGATCAATGATGACTAGATCGGGGCTGGTGATTTGAAAACTGAAAAAAGAATAGGAAATAGACCAATGGTGCCGTGGAGGTAGTTGAAGAAGAAGTCTCTGCCCCAACTGTAAGTCCAAGCTCACTCTGATAATAAATGGATATGATGCCCAGAAAAGAGAATGAAAACACCAATATCCCAAACAAATCAGACCACAAAAAATGTCTATAAAACTGACGTCATGGGTATATTATGATGGTGAAGACTGAAGGGCGAGCCACGGGCATGGCATGACTAAGCTTAGGGGCCTGAGTCTGTGTCAGCAACTGGCACGTGGCCCTGTAGACAGGCAGGCACTTTGAATTATCCTGTTGCCAAAAGTCAAAGGCCTTAACTGAACACACAGAATCCATCAGGAAGAGATCAACCTGGCCAAAAACAGCAATTAGCGAGAGGCTGGGCTGCTGGATGCAGCCTGCCCCTAGACCAAGTGGTGAAACAAGGAGGACAAAAGAGGTACCATGAGAAATGAAATCAGAATGTCAAAAACCGTTCCTCGAATTGGCTCAGTAATGCCACACATGTCCTCAGGGGCTGATGCTGAAAGTCTCCCTCTGTGATCACTTTCTACAGCAAGCTTTTTTTTCCTGTGGACCAAGACACAGACACCTCCGCACCCCTATATCTGCAAGTCTGAGAGCGCCATGTTTCTTCCATTAAGAGCACAAGGCAGGTGATGTCTTGGCAGTCTTGGATCACACCAGGCCCTCCTGTATCTTTCCCCCCCGAAATTCTATTTCCTTTTATTGAGATCAAGCTTATTAATGCATGCACCTTTTTGATTTGATTCCCTTCTAATGATACAAGCACCTAAAAACCTTGGAAGCTGTCCAACAAAGAAACAGAATCCTAAGTGTCATCAGACACCTGTCACACTGATGATTTCCTAGTTCCTCCAAATTCATAGTTTCCATATAACACAAGCGTCCTCCTATTTGCACTCGAAGTTCCTCTGGGGCGGCTGGGGATTATTCAAGCCTTACCAGAAGCCTCTCTACACAAAGCCCTGGGGTTCTGGCTTTACTAGCTCTCATGATGGCTTTCAAGGACATGGCCTCTCCAGTGGTGAGGCTGGCCTAGGAGCTCGCCTTTTCTGCTACTGAGTTGAGACATGCTCTCAGGCATATTCAAATATTAATAGGAGGCCTGTGGCATCAAAGAGGCTTACCAAGTGAGTTCTCTGGTTTGGTTTTAACTCGCTCAAGGTCTCCTGCCGCATACCCACCCCCCTCTACCCACCACATGTGAGTCAGGTGGGAATGCCAGTCAGCTGCTTCCTGGATGACGTGCATGGGCCCAAAAATGGACATGTGGTCTGAGCCAGCCGATCAGAGCTCTTCCCTGCAGTTTTCAGTTAGAATAAAGGGAGACCAAAGCTGTCTCTTTTCACAGAGATCCCAAGCTGGGCAGATGAAAGCCTGAAGCTGTCTAGAGCCGTCCTCTTCCTTCCCTGCCCCCCATCTTCTTGCCCCCTCCCAAGAGGAGGAGGCCATCTGATGAATCAGACGTCACAGACACAGTGAAGAAAAGAGATGGAGACTTTGCCTGCCAGAACCGTGCTGGACCCAGGATCACTTGTATAAGATAGCACATCACTTTTGCTTACCCCAGCTGGAGGTGGTTTCTGTCACTTGCAGACCAGAGTCTTGATGAATATGGCCTCTGGAATCAGACATACCTGTGTATGGATAGTGTCTGCCCCAGTTACCAGCTGCCTGACTGTGGGCGAGTGATTTAACTTCTTTGGCCCTCAGTTTACACAGCTCAAGGAAGGGATGATACCAGTCACCACTGGCACGGAAAGTTTATGACCAAATAAAATAAGCGCAGGTATGACAGCCATTAATAACAACTAAAGGTCAGAGCTTCTCTCTCCTCCTCAAAGTAATTCTTCATAATAAGGTACCCCAGAACCCACTCAGCTCCCAGCTTTATTAACAGTGCCAAAATGCCCTAAGAAATATTAGTCCTTTAAATTTCCAGCCTTGGCGGTCCCCATCCTATACAATTCACATCCTTAAAGACAACCTCAAGGTATTACACTCTCCACTGGATAAAAACCTGACACTTTAACTGAGAACGCCTCTGCTTTAGCCGAATTGGCTCATTATATTTACTGGAGAGGTGAACCCTGCTTGAAAAGAGATCACTGTTTGTTTTTTTTATAAGATTTTATTTATTCATTTGACAGAGAGAGACACAACAAGAGAGGGAACACAAGCGGGGGGAGTGGGAGAGGGAGAAGGAGGCTTCCCACTGAGCAGGGAGCCCGATGCCTCAGGGCTCGATCCCAGGACCCTGGGATCATGACCCAAGCCGAAGGCAGACGCCTAATGACTGAGACACCCAGGCGCCCCTGAATCATATAACATCACAAAGCACATTTTGAAACGAATATGCAGTGTGTGGTTTTGACTGCCCCATTCATCCCCTCCTGTAATACCACGTGCACCTTTGAGGCCGAGACGATCCCCGGCTTTCTGCCTCACTGACTAATGCGGCCCTGGAATTTCAAGAGCATGGTGAGTATCTGAAAGGAAATAAATCTGGGGTAACACATCTGGAGTCTCTCGCCGGTCATGGTTGGACCTGGAGAGAGACAGACAGACATACTTCACAGGCAGAACGGGAGCAGCAGAGGACGGCTCCCCAAAGAACACACACTCTACTTGGCAGTGCCTCCTTACCCCTTAAACAGCAGACCCTGGATCCCGTGAGACTCTGAAATTGGCCACAGATCGTACTGGAAAGGTCCTCTATGATAAGAACTCTCTGAGAAAGGGAGGTGGTTCTGTTTAAGAGCAGAGGTGGGCAACAATGAGCCGAGGGTCTTGAACCCCAAAAACCTCTTGACTTGGCCCTTTTGGCTTGATTTCTGAGTTTTGGTCTCTCCAGGCTGATCCTCTGACCCAACACCTGCTCCCCACACACACTAGCACACAAAGCACGCATTCCGCCTGGATTCTCCCACCTGGCCGGCTGTGAGGGGGTGGGGTGCAGCACGTGGGGTTTGGAACGTGGGGATCTTTCCTGCAGCATCAACAGAGCCAGGAGAGTGTGTCTGGGATGCTGTCAGACGACGCCTAGCGCAAGAGGCAGAGAGCGGCCATATGAGTGTGCTACTTTATGGCACGATGTCATCTCCAGGCTCCAGCTGTCCCAAAGCATCCTGATCTGCAGAGAGATTCATGCCAGATGCAGAGTCAACAGCTGCTTCTCGTGCAATGTCAGCATCTGACTGCCTGCCAGGCCGAGAAACACAATCTAACATGCTTTTTAAAAACTGTTTTTATTCTCACCAAGACAATACATGCACATGGTCAAAACGTCCACTGGTACCATAAGTCATAACAAAAAAAAAAAAAAAAAAAAGTCTCTGCTCTACCCCTCCCACCCCAAATTCCACTTCCTTGAGAATGTCACCTTCAAGTCTTGCCGCCATCTCTGAAAGTGTTTCTTTTCTTCCGTGTTTCTAAACAATAGCCCTTACACAATGACTACTTTATTCTTTTTAATTTTAGACATCATTTCCTAACTTCTCTGTGTGGAATCTGAGCTTTTAGCTCTCCAATCCCTCTCCCTCCATAAGCCCTTTCCCAAGCCATAATCATTACATCACAATTTTTATGTCAACGTATAGTGTTTTTTCATTTTAACTTTGCTCACTGCAAAATATGTTACAATTCAATTTCTTGAACTTTTCCTTTTTTCTGGAATTAATAACTACCATACTTTGGTTTTTCGTCATTCTTTAAGAACCTCAACTTCTTAGGAGAACTATAAACTTCTCAGCAATGGTCAAACACATCCCATAACTAATTCACCACTCGCTTTTATTTTTTCCTCCTTTGGACATATCCTTCCTGGGATACTCTGTCCTCCTCCTCCAGTCTACGCTGGATGCTTTCCCAGCTAGATGCACAGTGGTCCTTCACCATCTCTGGGGCATTTCCTAGTGTCTATCACCATTTTGGATAAACACAGCCTTTTCTAGTGATTTCTCAAGAATGAATGCATAGAAGATTATAATTTTTAAACCTGGCATTTCTGAGTGTCAATATTCTAACTTTATACTCAACATACAGTTCATCTAGGAATGGAATTCTAAACAGAAATCCTGTTTTCCTTTGGCATTTCAAGGGCATTGTTTCATGGCATTTGAAGGCAATGCTGCTGGGATCCATGTTGCTACTGAGAGCTATAATGTCAGATGGATCCCTCACCTCTCACGTGCTGAGTGTGCGCGTGTGTGTGTTGGGGGGTGGGTTAAACTTCCAGAATCTTCCTTTTTTCTCCGACAGTCTAAAATGTCATGATGATTTGCCTTCATGTAAGTGCCCTCTTTGTTCCCTTATCTTATTGGCTCTTTGGTTATAGGTCTTCTCATTATTGGTAACACGTCTTTCATTTCCTGGAATTTGTGTGTTTTGACAATTTTCTCTCCACTTTTTTTTAAATGTTCTTTTTAAAGAACTCCTGTGAATTGGCTATTAGCCCAACTAGATGAGCTTCTGCATTTGTTCTCACTTACTCTTCTCTCCCTTATTTTTGTTCTCTCTAGGAGCTTCTCTCATTTTATCTTCCAGTTTACCGAAGCTATTATTTTGGCTCTCATTAACTTCAAAAACCTCTTTCTTTTTTGGCTTTTCAAAGCTGTTTTAAATAACATCCTCTTCTTGTTTAATGGAAGTAACATCTTATCTCTAAAGCAAGATCAAATTTCTTCAAAGTTTTCTGTTTTCTGTGGTCTCTATTTCTACTTGGTTCCTTTTCTGATTCTTCTTGTCTCTCTCACAACAGAGGCTTCCCGTGAGCATGTGATGACCCTTCACTGATTCTTCATATGTGAAGAACTAAAAAAGCTCGATGCACACAGGCAGGGCCTTGTCAACTTGTGGGACCTCCCAGCAAAGGGACTGGGTAAAAACCCTCAGAGACCAGTATCGGTGGATGTTTTCTCTTGAGATGATCCATTTCCACAAAGAAGACTCTTGCTGCTTTTTGTGGTGGAGATGGGGACACAGTAATTACATCTGTCAATGAGCATTTAGGATTCAGAGTGAGGGGAAGCCATGAGGCTCTTATGCCGACTTGCCCTTAGCCCTCTCCCTCTCGATTACAACTGCTCACCTCTGCCTTCATTGTACGTTGTGTCCAGGAGTTGAGAGCTGGTCAGGTTCAGTTTCTTCATAGAAACGTACAGTCTTTCAGGGTGTTGGGGAGGAGCAGTGGCCTGGCACATGGGGCAAAGAAGGGGGCCCGGGGCCTAATGGCTCCTTATTAGACTTTTAATCAACCCTCCAGCTTTCGGCTCCACTCTGCAACCCAGGCCTTTGAAAGTACTTGATGCCTCCTCTTGGTCAGCCATTAAGGAACTCTCTGGCACAAGCTGACTTCTTTTTTTCTTGCTGTCCATTCCCCAAACCACAGACCCAGCACAACATAAGAGGCTGAAACCCAAGCCCGCCAGTCATCTATTTCACTTTCCACTGGCCACTCACCTAACATCTCTCATCTACTGCTATTTCTGTTGTCATAATTTCATAATGTTCATCTTCTTTTTATAAAAAGACATTTTAAGAATGATCATTATTTAGAAAGAAAAAAAAAAACAAAACAGAAAATAACAAGTCTTGGCAAAGAGAAACTGGAATCCCCGTCCGCTGTTAGTACGAATGCCAACTGGTACAGCTATTGTAGAAAACAGTATGGAGGGTCCTCAAAAAATGAAAAATAGAACTCGCCTATAATCCAGCAATTCCACATTTAGCTCTAAACCCAAAGAACTGAAAACAAGGCCTGGAACAGGTATTTGGACACCCACATTCACAGCAGCATTATTCAGAACAGGAGAAAGGCGGGAAGCAAGTCAACTGTCCATGCAGATGAACGCAGAAAACGAATTGCGATACGTACGTCGATTGGAATAGGAGTCAGCCTTAAAAGGGAAGGAAATCCCGACCCATGACACAGTGAATGAGCCCTGAAGACATGATGCTGGATGGAGAAAGTCAGGCACAAAAGAACAAATACAGTTTGATTCCACTTTTTAGGAGGTATCCGGAGTCGTCAAAGTTATGGAGACAGAAAATAGAATGATCGTCTTTTGGTGGGGGGAAGTGCGGAATCACTATCAATGGTAAAGAGTTTCAGTTTCGCAAGGTGAAAAAAGTTTGGGAAAACGGGTGGTGGTTGTGGTTGCACGGTGGTGTGAAGGTACTTGATGCCCTTGAACTGGACATTGAAGCATGGTCAAATTTATGCTGTGCATATTTTACACATTAAAAAGAAATCAATGCATTTTTTTCCTTATTAATCTCTGAATTCTGTTTTGTTTCAAATACTTGTAAGTTTTTCCCTTTGCCAAACACTACATTGCTTATCACATGATGGCTTTATGTTAAGTATTAAAATCAAGAAATAAAAGTTCGAAAAAATATAATTCAGACCAAAGTCACTTCTCTATTTAAAAAATTTCTAGTGGCTTTTCATTGCACTAAGAATACAATCCAATGACCATGGCTCACAAGGCCATGGGAGACCTGATCCCTGCCTATGTCTGTGCACAGCGCTCCTGCCACATCGGCTTTCTCTCTGGGCCAGAAAGTAAGATGAACGTAGCAGGCTCTCCACCCAGGAGTGGCTCCCGGCCGCCTGGATGACAGGGGTACGCACTCTGCCAGAGCATACAATCAGCACCACAAATGAGGCTTGCATGGAGGACTGTGGGAAGGTGGTGGGGAGGAAGGAGCTCTGTGGCTGTGTTGCTGCCAGCTGAGTGGGAATCCTGGGCCACCTCCCAGGACAGCACTCTGACCCAAAGGAGCTAGGCCCAGGGACTGAGAGGGCTGGGTTCCTGAGAAGCAGCCATTCAGGCTTAGAAAGAAGATGGCTCCCACCTTTTGGTAGCCCTGCAGGGACCCCATGCTGGGATGGGCCAGGAGAGGTGACTCCCAAGCCCAGGAGGATGCCAGGCAGGGCGGTGCAAGTGCAGGCTGCCGGAGCCCTGGGGCCCCCTCTATTCTCTGAATCTCTCCCCACAGACAGTGCCACTGTAACCAGGGCACCCCTCCTTAGCCACTTCTGCTTGATCTATTCTGCAGTGATGTTCTTGCCTAAGGCATTGTTCAGGGATTTTAGGGCAGGGCTCGAAGGGACACAGGAAAGAGAGGAGAAACAATTGCCAAGACCCTCAAAGGAGGTCCTCTTGTGAGCAAGCCCATGCATGTGGTGCTTCTCTGGGTGTTTGCTGGTGGCTTGTGGGGGGCAGGGGAATACCAAAGGGGTTTGAGTCCTGGTTTAAAATACACATTTAAAGCACATTTAGACTTCTCAGTGCAAGCCATTGAAATTGCTTTTCTGAAGAAGCATCTGGAAAAAATGGAGGGAAAAGCTGCCCAATTATTTAGTAAAAACAAAACTCAAACTTTCCTCCCCACCCCCTCCCACCCCCCAGACAATGTCCCTTTCAACTATGAGATCCTCAGAGACCCAATGGGAACTGGGGCCCAGCTGAGCTGGTGCCGAGCATGTTCATCCCCAGAGGAGACCCGCCCCATAAATGGCAGTTACAGTCACCCACTGGAAGGCTAGCGTATCTCCAACTCCCCGGCGCCTGTGAACAAGGTCAGGGGAGCCTGCTTTGGCCTGACCGTCCCCTGGCTGGTGCAGGGGGTTTCAAAGCCAGTCCATCTCCCAAACTATCATAAGAGAAGCTCAAGGGTTTCCTGTGCTGGGAGCTCTACAGCCCAAATAGGCCTCCCCCCCCCCCCACTCCTGGAATGTCCCTAATTGAAGGAGGATGGTGAACAGGCCATCCACAGAAAGCCTGGGCATCTGCTCTCCTTTTCTTGTCATAGAGAGCTGGAAGGAATGAAGAAGGGGCCGCCATTAGATAAAAGTTCTTGTTACTAATCTGGGTCAAGGAGCCTTGACCCCAAGCAGCACTTGCCCCCACCTTAGTGTGGGTAACTGCTGAGGCTGCCCAGCTCAGAGAACCCAGGTGCAGCTCCAGCAGCTGTTAAAAATGGGTGGGTGTGCTGGCAGGCACCAGCGTTGCCCTACATAAAGCCTTGACCGAATGAAGCACGTCAGCTCTAGGCACCTCCAGGCCTGAGGGGAAGAGGGAAGAATGGGTGGTGTCGGTCCCATGGAGAGTGGCGGGAAGTGGCAAGAGAAGCAATTTCTAGGGAAGGATGTGCCCATGGGATCCTTTTGGGGGAAGCAGGCTCTTGGGAGCGGTCCTGGGGGCTCCTGAGCAATGGTCTGGTTCATACTTTCCGTTGTTTGCTTTAAAAGGTTATCTTCAGGTTGGGTCTGGGAAGGATCCGTAAACTTGTCATGTCCCTAGAAAGTCTACTTTAGCCTAGAAAAACTTAGCTCCTTCTGCTGCCACTCACCTTCTCAGGGAGACCCCGACCCTGGGAATTCCTGTAACATGCCCGGCCCCTCCGCTGACCCTGGTGCCCACCACAGCCTGAACGAGTTGGGGGTTCTTGCCCCAGAGGCAGAGGAGGGGAGCCAAGTCAGGCTGCAGCCCAGAGGGAACGGGCATCCCTGGGCCCCAAGCGCTCCTGGCCCCCGGCAAGCGGCAGGATGCAAGCGCAAGAGCAGTGTTTATTCCAAAGCCGCTTTCTGTTTCAAGAGCCTCACAGCTGGGTCCAGGGCCAGGGTCCCATTTCCAAGGTTGGTATTTTTTCCTTCCTCCTGCTGGACAAGGAGAAGTGGAAAAAACCCATATTCTTTGGCCCTCAGCTCCTTTCGGGCTGATTTTGCTGCCCCTGGCAGGGTTTGCCACTGGGGTGCAAGCCACAAACACAGGCCATGGCAGAGAGAATTCTCAGGTCATCTGGGGCGAAGACCCATGGAACAAAGGGAACCCTGCCCCTGGCATGACTCACCAAGGCCTGTCCTTAGGCGAAGACCCCTGATAGCACCCAGGGCTCAGGGCGCTGCTGCTCCTGACCCCTGGCCACCAGAGGGCCTAGTTCTCTAAACACAGCTGCAGATTGGATACTGGGGACAGAGCTCCAGGTCTAAGCAGGAGCCCAGAAAATAACCCAAAGTCAGAGCTAAATGCCAATACTACCAATTCTCAGTTATCTCCCTCTTGCCAAAGGAGATGATTGTAGTTTTATCTCTATTTGTCTACAAATAGACCTGTATTTGTCTATTTCTATTTGTCATACAACTGCCTTATCATCCTAGTTTTGTCCTTTCAAAAATGCTCACCAGACATGGTTAGGTGAACAGGATAGATGCCCTAGAAATGAGCATGGCTAGGGGAACCAAGCGAGAAGCAAATCCAGGACACTCCATCCTTTCCCCCTCTCTGCCACTCCCCCAGGACTGCTCACTCCCTCTGGAGAAATCCTCTCCAACTACCCAGCCCCCTCTGATCTCCCCCACCTCCCAATATCCTGTACTTACACTATTATCCAAAGTGACTACATTTTTAAAACCAGCAGACGCTTAACCGACCACAATACAGACTGTTTAAAATCAGGCCTGCCTCAGAAAATCTGGGGCAACTCATCACCATTACCTCACCCTTCAGATTTCCTTCGGCCCTACAGCAAGCACAGGGACAATATTTTCCATAAAACCAGGACATGTTATCTGACAGGAGACTTATGGGCAGCCTCCAGGTGCAAGAAGGAGTTGGTGTTCTGAAAGTTTCAACATCAAAATATTGGAACTCCAAGGATATTTGGATGACTCTACTGGAAAAAATGAGGTTATTTTCAGTCAGAATGGCTCACAACAATCTGGGATGACAGCACCTACACCGCTAGCACGGGTTACACTTCTGGCCATTCCAGGCACGTTTGGCACAACTCCCTGTGAGACTTGGAGTTATTCGAGAGGGGGAACTAGACATCACGCCTCCATGCCCAACATGGCCACTAAATCCACTATGGAGTGGACAGCTGGCCCAAGGGTCATTTCAGAGACACCTTCCTCGGTTTCCCAAACAAGTTCATGGAGTTACGCTCTCCTGGCACTCTGTCTTCTTCCTTCACAGTCTCCTCACAGTTTGGAATTCATTCTATGCGTGGTTGCTCTTGTCTGTCTCAGCACCAGCCGGCATCTGCCTATGGAAAGAACTATAATGGGTTGGCTCACCAGTGAATCACCAGCTTGGCATCCTGCATGGTACACAATAGATGAGCAATAGGTATTTTTTTTTAAAGATTTTATTTATTTATTTGACAGATAGAGATCACAAGTAGGCAGAGAGGCAAGGCAGAGAGGCAGGCAGAGAGGCAGGCAGAGAGAGAGAGGAGGAGGCAGGTTCCCTGCTGAGCAGAGAGCCCGATGTGGGGCTCGATCCCAGGACCCTGGGACCATGACCTCAGCCGAAGGCAGAGGCTTTAACCCACTGAGCCACCCAGGCACCCCGAGCAATAGGTATTTTTAACTTAATGACATAGTCTCTCTGGGAGGGCCCAGGACCCCATGTTTCTCCTTCGCTTCGACATTCTTACTAATGACTTGAATGAAGATGGCAAGTCTGCTCAAGAGAACTGGAGTTGGCATCAATGCCGCGGGGCATAAGGTGTTAGCTCACAGAATCAACATTCTGAAGGAACAAAAGCCCAACTAAAAAGACACGGAAAGAGGACAAGTCATGCGAAGGTTCTAAATTCTCAATGGGACAAAGTCTGAGGTGCGGGCAGCTCACATATAAAGGGAGCTGGGCAAGAATCTCCTACAGAAACTTTATTCACTCCCAAGCCATATTATCAGAGTACAGTGTCCAGATGAGGAGAAGGCCATCCCGTTCGGCCTCACCACCACTGACAGAATGCTTCCAGGTACACGTGCCACACCTGAACAGGTCACTGAGGAAGGGGCTCACGGATCTGTGAGGTGATCACTGCCCAGCTGACACCTTACGGGTACTCAGCAGATAGTTACTGAAGGAACATAAAGATTAGTGGATGGAAGTAGGTATGCTTAGCCTGACGTAAAACACACCAGAAAAACGGCGTATCTGTCTTTAGCACAAGGAGAGTTCTTGTATAGAAGACTCTGTGTTGTGTAGCTTAAGAAGTCAGAACAGGGGGGCGCCTGGGTGGCTCAGTGGTTAAAGCCTCTGCCTTCGGCTCGGGTCGTGATCTCGGGGTCCTGGGATCGAGTCCCGCATCAGGCTCTCTGCTCAGCAGGGAGCCTACCTCCTCCTCCTGTCTCTCTCTCTGCCTGCCTCTCTGCCTACTTGTGATCTGTCTGTCAAATAAATTAAAAAAAAAAAAAAAAAAAAGAAGTCAGAACAGGGATGTATGGTTCCAACATCTAGGGAGGCAGATTTTGGCTCATACAAGGAAGGATCACAGTGCCGGCATAATCTGGAAAGGGACCAAGCGTAACATGGCAGATCCCTATCCACGGAAGTGTCCATAAGGAGGCTAGAGAATCATCTGGCTGGGATGTCGTCAAGGGGTACCTTCCAATCCCAATCCCAGTTTTCTAAGAATTTAACAGAACTGAACACATTAAGGTGAGAGAGAACATGAAAGAAATATTCCATTTACACTATAAATAACCTTCGAGCTACAAATACTGAGCTTGGAATGATGTGTTTCTTGGAGGGTTTTATAAATTTACTCACAAAACTATCTGGATCTACCATGTTTTCAGAAGATACTTCCTCAACCTTTCTAGTTTCTTCTACTAAATTTTTTACATTCCCAATTTCTTCTTTAGTCTTTTTGTGTTTTTCAATTTTGGCAGCTCCTATTTGCTTAGAAAAAAATCTTTTTCTTTCAAGATTTTCAAATGTATTCTCAAAGTTGAACATGAAAAATCTCATTTTTTGTCAACTCTAGATCAGTGGTTAGAGTCTCACTTCTAAATTTTATGTTTTTCTTTGCCTGGCCAGGTTGGGTTTGCCTATTTCCAAAACTATTCCTTAAATGTATTAATTAAGATCATTTTCCTACTTTGTAATGAACTTATTTATGCTCTTATATAAATATCTTACTTCAGCTTTCCTTTGGTTTGTTTTATCCTTTGATTTTGTGAATTGAAAAGTTGGTTCATTAATTTCTACTATTTTTTGTTCAGTAATAAAAGCATTAAAGGCTACACACGTATCTCTAATATTGGCTTTAGCCTGTTATAAACTAACCACTCAAAAGGTAAGACTGTTTTCATATCCAGTAGCTATTACCAGTTAGAAAAAGTATATACACATACATACTTCATCCAGGAATAAACTTACAAAGTGCAAAGTTCCCATGTAATGAAAGTTTAAAAACTTTCTAAACCACATATGAGAAGTTTTGAAAAAATAATGAAAAGTACTCTGCCCCTGGATTAAAAGTGATCAGTGGTATTATACTATTAGATATGGTATTATACTTTTAGATATACTATTAGATACAGTGGTATTATACTACTAGAAATGTTAAAAAGCTACAATAATTAAAACCATTTTGGGTCTGCTACAAGTGTGTGTGTATAAATATATATATATATGTGTGTGTGTGTGTGTGTGTGTGTGTATGTATTGGTTAATAAAACAGTCCAAAATATCCTAAAATAAATTATATACATGAGACTTCAGTATATGATAAAGTGACTTCAGAAGAATGGGGGAAAATGTATTATTAAGTATGGATCGTTTGGGAAAAAATCATATTTAGGATCCCTACTTCATACTATACACAGAAACATCCATTTTGATTAAATATTAAAAATTTAAAAAAAGCTAAAAGAAAAACAGATATAATCTTAGAGATTCCAAGCTTGACACCAATGGCAGAAGCCATAAAGATATGTAAACTCATAAATGTGGAACTTTGTGCAAAAGTAAAATTATGATCAAAATTAAAAGGTAATCACACTAAAAATATCTAAATTATATACAGAATATAAAGATGGAGATTCTTAATATGTAAAATGTTTATATGACTAAATAAAAAGAGCACATAAATGAATAAGCAAAGGATATAAACAAGAAGTCATGAGGCAAATACAGAAAAAACGTTTAAAAGTGACAAGCAAATGTAAAATAAGATGTGATATCTTTCATTAAAGTATGTTAATAGTTAAAGTAATTAGTTTAAGTAACTAGCTTAATAGTTAACTAGCTTTAATAGTTAAAGTAACTAGCACTTATGAGTGTAGGGGAAAATAATTTTTTTTTTTTTAGATTTTATTTATTTATTTGAGAGAGAGAGAAAGAAAACACAAGCAGGGAGGAGGGGCACAGGGAGGAAGAAGCAAACCCCTGCTGAGCAGAGAGACTGACTCTGGGGTTCAGTCCCAGGACCCTGGGATCATGACCTGAGCTGAAGGCAGACACTTAACCAACTGAGTCACTGGGCACCCCCAGAAAATTAAATTCTTAAATGTTGCTGACATGAGGGTAACAATCTGAGCTTCAGTTTTCTTACCTATAAAAATTAGCATAGTGGGGGGCCTGGGTGGCTCAGTGGGTTGAAGCCTCTGCCTTCGGCTCAGGTCATGATCTCAGGGTCCTGGGATCAAGCCCCGCATTGGGCTCTCTGCTCAGCAGGGAGCCTGCTTCCCTTCCTCTCTCTGTCTGCCTCTCTGCCTACTTGTGATCTCTGTCTGTCAAATAAATAAATTAATTAATTAAAAAAATTAGCATAGTAATGGTGATCTTATATGGCTATCTTAACAATTTGGAAATAGCTATCAAAAGATTTAAAAAGATTCACGAGGTCAAATATCTGTCTTAGGAATTATCAAAGATGTCCATGATCACGCATATAAGTTTAAGTTATTTAAAAGACTAAAAATTAGAAATCCAAAACCAAATACAGTCTACTTAAAATACAATACAATAGTAAGATAAAATACTAAACATTATTAAAAATTATAATCTTGAGACAGGTAAGAAAATGTTCATTAAATAATAAGTAAAAAGGGAGCTTATAAACCATAGTTTGTAGTATGTATTATAGGATATTTAATAGATATATACTTTCTAGAGGAAAGTCTGGGGGGCTCAGTTGGTTAAGTGGCTGCCTTCAGCTCAGGCAGGGTCTCAAATCCTGGGATCGAGCCCGAGTCCAGCTCCCTGCTCAGTGGGGAGTCTGTTTCTACCTCTCCTTCTCCCTCTGTCCCTCCCCCTGTTCAAACTCTCTCTCAAATAAATACATAAAATCTTAAAAAAAAAGTTGTTTTAAAAAAAATCAGAAGGAAATCTACAAAAATGTAAAAGCTGTTATCTCTAGTGGTGGGAAAAACATTTCCATGTTTTCTGTATTTCCAATTTTTATTTTTACAACGAATATATTTTACTTTCTTGAAAAGCACCAAAACAGTCGAAAAACTTAGTGAAGTTTGAATTATGCAAATTTGCTAGGAGCACATTTTCATGAAAACAAATAAAAAAAAGACACTCGCTGTGCCTCGAAGTCCCCTCAGAAAAGAAGGCTGAGAGACTGGCACGCCATCCTTGAAGAAAATTCAGCTGAAGTCGGCATGGCTGCTGACCAGCAGGAGTAAGACCAAATGGGCTGTGGCTGTAGGAGAGCAGGCAGCAGGCTAAACGCAAGGCCCTTCCCAGAGAGCGGGAGAGGCTTCCACGTGGGTGCTTCGAACCATGTCCTCGAGCCCTAGCTGGGGCCCAGTGGGAAGGCTGAGAGGACTTCAAAGGACAACGGAGTCCATCTGCCACTTGGCTGGCCAGCAGCCCGCACCTCTGCCCAGAGAACCTCATAACAGTTAACTCATCCTGCGTGGACTCGAGTCAGCGGTTACCTCCAAGCCCTGGAAGAAATACTGACGGGCAGTCCCGGCCAAACCCCCCTGGTTTAACTGGTTTCAACCTTGGAGCTGGAGTCTGCAGCTGGGCAGAGCCACCACCCGTCCCCTGCTGAGGCTGCCAGGGCCCTTGGCAGAGTCCTGGGGCTGAGCTCTGTCCACAGAGCGAGACAGCTCTGGGGCATGGAAAAGCAATGGGAGGCTGAGGCTGGGCGCCAGCCTCCTCCCAGCTGTTTTCAATAAGGCTCCACTTCTGAGGTTGCTGGCAGACCTCTGGAAAGATCTGAACCAACCGCACATAATGTTTTCCATCAAGCCCACAATGAAGTGATATTCTCTTAACTCATGAACTGCACACAAAACCTTTTTCCTGTCACTTCTCAGCTCCTCTCCTAAGCAACCTATGAGCACGTCACCCTGGGGTTACAATACTTCTGCGGGGTTGCTGGAGACCACTGGAGGGGCCTTCAGAGGCAGTGAACCACTCCTGTTCCTGCTACACGGGACAAAGGAGATGGACACTCAGCCTCATTTGTGCACATCACTACGTTCGATCTCCCCAGTAGCCCTGGAAAGTCAGCATCGCTATGCTAAGTTTACAAGTAAGAAAAATCAAAGTCAAAGCCAGTTAACAATTCATTAGTACAGCGTCCTCCAAACCCATGCCCTTTCCCACTAGAGTAATAGGATCACAGGCAAGAAAGTTCCAGATATCAAAAAGCTACTCCAAAACCACCTAGTCTTTTGACAAGATTTTACACCTTTGCCCCCTCACTCCCAGAGAATACTCTTGAGAGCGTAATTAAGCACCACATCTTACTTCGTGATTGAATAAATTAGTGACCTCCAGAACAGCCTAAGATGGAGCCCACCTTCTCTGTGAGGTCTGGGGAATGCTTCTTGCCTCTAGATTTTGTCACATATTTTACAGGATTTTATACTCTGACCAGAGAGCTTAGGGTTTTGCTCACTAACTGATGTTTGCTCATTCACTCAGTTGACAAAGGCTTATGGAGCAGCCTTCCCTGGTACTGTGCCACACTTGTAGGAGACAGAGAGACAATGAAGGACTAGTCACCATTCAGAGAGTGCCTACATTTACAGGAGGAACAGAGAAGACAGAGTCAACATAGCAAGTCTTACATGAAAATTACATGAAAGTTACATGTGCGCACACAGATCACCTCAGGCCGGCTGCCTCAAAGTGAAGACCAAAAGTCCAGTCTTCAGTGTTTCCTGCCCCACAGGCCCCAGCCCATGCCTGATGCACACCGATGTCAGAGTCAGCACAGTAGGCGCGGCCCCTCCCTTGGAAGCACTCCGTCTCGTGGGCGGGGGGCAGTGTCCACCACTAAGGGCTCCATGTCTGAGATCCAGTGAAGACACAGTGACAGATACTCTGAATAAGGAGGTGATTCAAATGGAAAGATTAAAATTAATGAATATGTAGGTCGGGATTTGATGTGCAAAGAAGAAAAGAGAAAAAGAAGAACAAATTGTAATTCAAGACTTGACCCTGGGTGGCTAGAGGAATCTCTGAACTTGAAACTACAGCAGCTATGCCATCCCTCTCTAGTCAGAGTCTGACGCCAGGACCAGGAGGCCAGGACCAGGAGGTTACGCCAGAGGACCGAGGCACACCGGGGCCCAGGGAAGGAGTCTGGCTCCGAGAGCAGTTGGGCTGATCTCAGGAGAACCAGACAGTGAGCTGAGGCGGGAAGATGCTGGTGGGAGGGCACGCTGTGTGGACAGACTGGGTATGCGTGTCACAGACCCAGGAGCACATAGACCATGAAACTGGGGGCCTCTGTCTCATCCTTCATTGACAGCAGGGCGAGCCAAAGACTAGCCTTTTGGAAAGTACTTGAACTTAAAAACACCCAAAGCCTTTATTTATTCCAGTAATCCCCCTACTATAAACTAAGCAAACCCAAGAAAATAATATTAAATAGGGGACTGAAGGCTTCCTATTTAAAATTTATTTAATTTATAAAAGGAAATATTACAAATCATCTAAATGACCACCAGTGCTGGAATGACTCAGTACATGGTAGTATATCAAATTTAATGGAATATTAACCATTAAAATTATGTTAACAGTGATTTGAAAAATGATTATGTTGGGGTGCCTGGGTGGCTCAGTGGGTTAAGCCTCTGCCTTCAGCTCGGGTCATGATCTCGGGGTCCTGGGATCGAGCCCCGCATCGAGCTCTCTGCTCTGTGGGGAGCCTGCTTCCCCCCTTTCTCTGCCTGCCTCTCTGCCTCCTTGTGATCTCTCTCTCTCTCTCTCTCTGTCAAATAAATAAATAAAATCTTTAAAAAAAAAAAGAGAGAAAAATGATATGTTGGGTGAAAAAGGCAGGATACAAAACAGTATGATTTTAATGATGACTACAAGTTATTAAGCACTTATTTATATGACAATGAAGCAAATACGCTTTATTTTTTTTAAATTTTATTTATTTATTTGACAGACAGAGATCACAAGTAGGCAGAGAGGCAGGCAGAGAGAGAGAGGAAGGGAAGCAGGCTCCCCGCCGAGCAGAGAGCCCGATGCGGGGCTAGATCCCAGGATCCTGGGATCATGACCTGAACCGAAGGCAGAGGCTTTAACCCACTAAGCCATCCAGGTGCCTCAAATATGCTTTCTTTAAACAATGCCACAATATGGGTAGTAGTATCCCTATCATATAGATAGGACAGGGACTTTTGAAGTAACTAGGCAAATTACCCAAGGTCACAGCTAGTACAGGAGGGGCCTGGATTCAAGTCTGATCCCTGCCCCTATAAATCCTACAGTTATTCCTACATTGACAACAAAAGAAATCCCCAGCTTAGCAAAAAAAACACAAGAACTATCAGACAAAATCACCATAGTGACTGTGGAGCAAGGGAGAACCATATGCAGTCCGAACCATTTTTCTACTTTTGTTTTTCTAAGTTTTCTTAAATAGCGTATTGTATTTTTTTCTTGAAAACATTCTTCGAGCAAGACTTTTAGTGTTATGGCAGACCAGTGATACTGATCATATGACTAGTATAATTCCTATCATTTTATCAGGCAGCTACTATGTGCTGGCCCACTTCTGCTATGGGGCGAGGCCTCCCTCCCAATCATGCTGTGATTTAGGACTTACTATGCCCAGCTCATCTATGAAACTTGGAGAAGTTAGTAGAAGCAATTCAAAGCCAGCTCTCCTGGCTGCAAAGCCTGTGTTCTTTCTACTCCTTCCACAACCCCACTGCACAGAGGTCTGTACACAGGTTTTTGGTAACAGGCCTTGACGTCTTATGACCGTTGGAGCCCTAGCAAGCTCATGTTTACAAGCACAGGGCTATGCATCACTCCCTGAAGAAGAAGTCAAGGTGCACTGGGCCTCCCAGAGGCACCAATGCATCTTTGGCCACAGCTGGAGTCTTGTGTACTTATCCGGCTTCTACCCTTAAAACCTGAGACAGGTTCACGCCTCTCACCTGGCTGGGAACTCTGAGAGGTCCAGGGACCATCAGCAAGTATCGAACAGAGATCTCAGGGCCACAAAGGAGAAGAGGTGAAGAAAAACAGGTGAAGGCCTGAGTCAGTTTGGGAAAAGCCAGTTTGAGTTCTGAGGTGGAGAGGATCACAGGGCAGAGGACCATGACAGAGGCAGGACCGTCTGCTCTTCTGTCCCAATAGCATCTTTTACCACCTTTAAAATCTAGATCGCTCCCCTTTTTACACACAGATGAATGTGTACATATCCACTGGTTCATACCACCTGGAGAGTTCCTACTATTTACGTCCTGTCATGCCATCTCCTGAGCAACTGGTTTCCTTTTTAAAAACATAATGGTTCTTGTACCTGAACACGATTTTTGGGAAGGTTATAGTCAAACTGACAGCCCATCTTTAGCAACTATACAGAATGTACGACACTCATTTCTGTGTGTCATTCTTAGTCCGTATTTCCCCTTTGCTCTTTTCTGATTCCTCACCTCCGTCCCAGTAGAGGATTTTAACCATCATAAAACTTAATCTAGTGTGGGGGTAATATCACCCCAGGCAGGTGAATTTGGGGTTGGGGAGGGGAAGCGGGGCAAAATCTTTTTATGTACCAACCCTATGCTTACATGCTCTGTATCTGCTTACGCACTAAATGTGCATATAGGCACCTTAGCAAACACAGAGCAGATCTCTGAGATCCACTGACCTATATGAGTCAACCATGTGCTCAAGCAGCCCATCAATGAAGAGAACACCTTCCTGATCATCAGAGACATCTTCCCAGAAGACTCTACCTCCTTGTCCACGGCTCTGGCCATTCCCACATACTCCCCAACGTACCGCGAAGCCTGCAGCCATAACCTTTGATTGCAGTGGTCTCCCTTGGTGGCTTAAAGAATAACCTGTAGAGGACGTGGGTGTAGTCAGATGCAGATTTCTTGGTCTTAGCCCAGCGGGTTCAGAAGGACCCCTTGTAAGAAACAATTCTACACAGCGTGTCCACTGACCCCGGCACCTGAGTGTCCAGATTTCATCCCGCACTTGAAACAGCCACACCCTGACTGCTGAAACTGAAGAGGTCAAAGTGGGGCAGCGATTCACTTGATTTTATTATAAAAGAGCTTTGTCCCAGGTGAGTCACCAGTCCAGTGCCAGAGCTCCTCAGACATGTGTGGGGCTGACCAGCATGAGGTCATTACGCTCACTCCTCCCAGAAACCGATGTCTCCACTCTCCTCCCTGGATGTAACCTTGGCAGGTCACCCCGCCCTCTGGAGTTCTGTGCGGTGTCATCTGTCCCCGAGTAGCCGGGCTGTGGGGTCCGCAACCAAGGGATACCTTCCCCATGGCCTCAACTTCCCCTTGCTGCTCACAGAGGACACAAGCCCCGCATGACAGGCTGTGGAAAGTATGTTCAGGTGCTTGGCTCCTCTCAGCCTAATGCCTTTTAAATCAGGATCCAGATTTGATTTGCTTTTCCTTGCCTTCCTGGCTCCAACCCTTCCAGCCTCATTTTTTTACTCCCCTGTCAGGCATGCCAGGGTTTGGGGCTGGGTGAGCCAAGTCTTTTACACTACACAGGCAACCCTGCCTCCCAAGCCTGTGCCTGCCATCTCAAACACCAGCCCTCAATAGTCACCCCCTCCCCCCACTGCCCCTCCGCCCCACCCTGCTCCCACTGCCTCTGGCCTGCCCCACACCCTGCTGGAGTCTTCTGAGAGGGGTGGACCCGCATCTCTCTGGAGTTGCTCAGGGACTCAGCACCAGCAGGTGAGAGAACACAAGGGGCCAGTTTCCTCCTTACCACCACTCAGACAGCTCTGTTGGGACACAGGTGTCCATTCCTTGTCATTGTGCCCCTGCTTCTTTTTCCATCCATAGTGCTCTAGCAGTGGCAGGAGACAGAGATCCAATGTGAAGGAGCCCTCAGGTGTGACAAGCAACAGGAGAACTAACTTCCTACCTTCCCAGACAGTATGCCAGTGTTCAAGGGCGCGTGGGGTGGGTTTGAAGGGGTGTGTGCGCAGCCTTGGTTGTTTGAGAATGTGAATTCCTTGAATGTAGGGACAGTCTCTTGGTCCTCTCTGTTATATTTTCATCCCAGGTGTACCAGACAGCCTACCTGTAACTCATGTTTCCTCAACTGAATTAACCAGCCAGTGGAGTGGGACTTCCTAAGTGTCACAGCTTCACAGAGCACATGCACACTCATGAAACCATGAGTCGTACCCTAAAACCTCATTTAAGTTTTATTTTTACAGCAGAAAGAGGCTTCAGAATCTTCTGGTCTAACCTCCTTGTTCACAGATAAGAAAATGAAAGCCCAGGGACAGAGAGATTTAAAAGCAAAGACCCCGGCACTTGCCTCCTACTGTCCAGCCCTACTGTCACACTGGTTCTAAGAGAAGCCAGTTCCCTATGACAACCAGCAAATTGCCAAGAGAAGACGTTTGCAAAGGATGAAATCTGAGCATCACCAGGCTGACTGCAGTGGCCCAATGTATTTAAATCCACCCTTATTAGCTACAATCTATCTAAGTGTTCCTGAAAACCTACCATGGGCAGGGCACCATCCCAGATGCTGTGAAGAATGCAAACATGAGTAAGAAATCGCTCTCAAGGGGCTCTCTTGTTCTAGTGACAAGCACAGAAATAACCAGCACATAAAGCCAAAGATATACAGTGTAAGAAAGGCTCAGGTGACTCAGAAGGGAGACCGTAAGTGGCAAGGAGAAGCAGGAGGTTTCCCTGGAAGAAGTAGAGTCGGGGCGCCTGGGTGGCTCAGTCAGTTAAGTGTCTGCCTTCAGCTCAGGTCATGATCTCTGGGTCCTGGGATCAAGCCCCAAGTTGGACTCTGCTCAGTGGGGAGTGTGCCCCTCCCTTTCCCACTGTCCTCTTTCTCATTCTCTCTCAAAAAAATAAATAATATCTTCAAAAAAAATTTTTTTTTAAAGATTTTATTTGACAGAGATCACAAGTAGGCAGAGAGGCAAGCAGAGAGAGAGAGAGAGAGAGAGGGAGGAGGAAGCAGGCTCCCTGCCCAGCAGAGAGCCCGATGCGGGACTCGATCCCAGGACCCCGAGATCATGACCTGAGCCGAAGGCAGAGGCTTAACCCATTGAGCCACCCAGGCAGCCCCTTCAAAAAAATTTTTTAGAAGAAGTGGAGTAGAGTCTGGAGAGCGCTCTTACAAATTCGGGGTCCAGACTACAGTAGAAAGATGACAAGTCAGAGAGGCGACGAATGCCCAGGACCTGCTCAGGGATGGTGGGGCCCAAGTCCTAGGGCAGTCAGGAAGAGCACTGGACCGACCCCTCACTGTGGAGAACAATGAATGTCAGGAAGGGAGTCCAGACTCAAAACCATGGGAGGCTTCTGGGCTGAGAAGTGCTCAGAGAAGAACCTCCCAGCCGATGAAGCCTGGCGGGGGCTGGGTGGGGAGGGCCTGGGAGCCCTGGCAGGTGACCCCAGCCCCGAGGGCAGGAGCATTCTTCAGGTCTACTGCCCACTAGTGCATGGGCTGATTTAACTCAGGTGAGGTGGTTAGAAACTTGGCCAAATCTTCCGTGTAGGTCTCCCTGAGAGCGTTCTGCTCTGGGATTCACTGGGCCTCCATTTATACATTTCATTCGATTTAATTCTGCCTACCTTTGCCCAGCTGCTTAGAAATGAGAGCTGAAGTAACTAACATTTTCTACCCTCTAAGAAACCCAGAAGGGCTGTGTGCACTCTAACATGCTATAAAAATGTATAACGTATTATGAAAACTAAGAAGTTCCACTGATGGGTGAGTGGATAAGGAAAATGTGGCACAAATATATCAGAAAATATTATTCAGCTATAAAAAAGAAGGAAATCTAGTCATTTGTGAAAACACAGGTGGACCGTGAGGGCATTATGCTAAGTGAAGTAAGTCAGAAAGAGAAAGACAAATACCATAGGATCTCATTTATATGTAGAATCTAAAAACAAGCTCATAGGTACAGAAAACAGACTGGTGGTTTTCAGAGGCGGGGGGTGGTAGGTAGGTGAAGTGGGTGAAGGCATTAAAAACGTGCAAACTTCCAGTTACAAAATAAATAAGTCATGGATGTAATGTACAGCAGGGTAACACAGTTTATAATACCATATTGGATGGCTCAGTCGGTGAAGCATCCCACTCTTGATCACAGCTCAGGTCTTGATCTCAGAGTCATGAGTTCAAGCCCCACACTGGGCTCCACACTGGGCAAGGAGCCTACTTAAGATAATAATAATAATAATAATAATACCATTTATTTGAAAGTTAAGAGAGTAGATCTTAAAAGTTCTCATCACAAGAAAAATAATCTTGTAACTACATATGGTCATGGATGTTAACTAATCTTATTGTAGTGATCATTTTACAATATATCTAAATGTTGAATCATTATGTGTACCTGCAACTACAATAACGTGATATGTCATTCTATAGCAACTTAAAAAGTAAGACATGATTATGGGGCACCTGGGTGGCTCAGTAGGTTAAGAGTCTGACTCTTGGTTTCGGCTCAGGTCTTGATCTCAGGGTCATGAGACTGAGCTCCATGTTGGGTTCTGTGCTCAGCACGGAGTCCACTTAAGACTCTCTCTCCCTCTCCTTCTGCCCCCACCCCACTCTCTAAAAAAAAAAATCTTTAAAAAATAAGACATCATAAGAACAAATTACAAAGAAAACTTCAACATCAAGATGCTGGAACTGATTAAAACAACAAAACGTGGGGCACCTGGGTGGCTCAGTGGATTAAGCCTCTGCCTTCAGCTCGGGTCATGATCTCAGGGTCCTGGGATCGAGCCCCACATCTGGGCTCTCTGCTCAGCAGGGAGCGTGCTTCCCTCTCTCTCTCTCTCTGCCTACTTGTGATCTCTCTCTCTGTCAAATAAAAAAATAAAATCTTTAAAAAAAAATAACAAAAGATGGCAACAACTATCAAGATGATTTGGTCCAACTCCTAACCTGATTTGTAGATCGCAAATACTACAGACCTCACAAATGAGAGTCCAGCCTCCTTGAACACTTCCTGTTCTAAACTGATACAGTGCCTGGCTCAGAGTAAAGTGCTCCATAAACATGAGTTAAAAGAAAACATGAATTAAATGAATCAAACTCAAACACTTGAAGTCTACCATAAATAAAAGCAGAACATTAATAAGGTAACAGATTAAAATTGAGAAAATTCATAAGCTGAACAAATAATCTTCCTTTCCTAGGCACCCACCAAGAGCTGGGACTTGTGTGTTTTTAACAAACTCACATATGAAGTAAGGAACACACCCGACAGTATATGGATCATAGAATTCAGACTGCAAGGGCCTTAATGGACATCTAACTTGTGATCTGATACAAAGGAATCTGAGACTCGGGGAGGCTGAGTGGTTTGCTAAAAGTTTTAAGGCAACTTCAGAGAAATGAGAACCCAAGTCCAGTGTCTTTCCAAACATGTTATGCTAGTCATCTAATTAAATTCTAAATTGTAGAGTGCAGAATACAACCCTTCTAGAACGTGGCAATGGAAAAGAACACAGGGAGTTGGAAGAAGCTTCAGAGAAGAGAAAAAGTCTAATTTTCTGTAACCAAAATTGATAATCCATTAGTTGCAAGATTGCTGCTGGTGGGGATCCCATTTTATTCTTCCTTGTAGTCCCAGTGTCTGGACTACACGGAGAGAACTCGACTCATGTGAGTCAATTTTTAAGAAAGCAGCATCTTCATTATTAAAGTTAGAAGGAGGTTGCGTATTATAAGGAATGTGAACTTCTCAGGTCCTGCAGAAACTGTCTCTGCCTGGCCATACTGATGTTCCCATGACTCGGGTCTGATGAATGCCAAGCCTGGCATTCACTTCACACCTCCTCCATCGGGCCACCATAGGTACACAGAGTAAGAAGAGCCTGATCTGGTCCCTCCATCTCTCATTGCTCATTTTGCCACAGAATTTTGTTTCCATTTCAAGCAGACAGTCGAGATAATCAGAACCATGTTAAAAAAATAGGTGCCTAAAAGCCTCTTAGGAAGGAGACAGATACATCCATTAGCACCAGCCTTTTCTCTTGCTCCCTGACAGGTAAACTATCACTGTAAAATTTTAAAAATATAGACACTTAGGGGCGCCTAGGTGGCATAGTCCAGCGAATGTCCAACTGTTGGTTTCAGCTCAGATTGGTGATCTCAGGGTCATGAAATTGAGTCTCCTGTGGGCCTCCATGTTCCGTGCATAATTAACTTGAGATTCTCTCTCCTTCTCCCTCTGCTTCTCCTGCTCATGCTTGCTCACACGCATGCTATCTCTCCCTCGAATAAATAAATCTTCAAAAATAAGTCAATAAATAAATTTTTAAAATAAAAACTACAGACGCTGAAAGAACTAAAAACAAAAAGACGTCTATTTACATCATTCCAAACACTCTCCCAGTTTTAGGCAGTGATCATGTAGATGCTTTTATGTGGCAGGATCGGACTGTGCATGGTGTCTTTGCTCCACTTCTCTTTCCATTTTGCATCATTCATACACATTCCCACTGATGGATATCGCTCCCCAAAAAGACAAGTATATGATTATGCGATATTTGCCATATTGACATGTTTATTTAATCATCTTCGTTTGAGCAAAAACCCGTTCTTTTTTTGTTTAAATCGTGCTCTGAACATCTTTGCACCAATTAATTTTCCTTCTCCATTACGGGTAGAATATGGTGTTAAAAGCGGAATTCTTGGCAAAACATCGATGGTTTGGTTGTCCCTGTAACATTCTGCCAGTCTGAGCCCCAGAAAGGCTGAGCCAAATGGTGCTCCCAGCAAAGGAAACCTTCACTTGTTTCCTCTTAGGCCAACAGTGAGCTCTCAGTATCGTTTATGTTGCTGGTTTTCAGGCACACACATACTTTAACTTCCATTTGTTTAATCGCTTGCACTGCCATGCAATGTATTTTGATGCAGAGCTATATACTTTTTGACACCCAGACTTTGCCTATGTTTCTTTTCATGTAAACTGTGTATTCACCTTGACCACTTATCAGATGGAATCTGGACATGAGCTCAGATAGATACACCAAGCCAGGGACACCTGGGTGGTTCAGTCGGTTAAATGTCTGCTTTCGGCTCAGGTCATGATCCTGGGGTCCTGGGATCAGGTCCTGAGTTGGGCTCCCTGTTCCATGGGGAGCCTGCTTCTCCCTCTCCCACTCCCTCTGCCCTCTCCTGCTCGTGCTCTCTCTCTCTCTCTCTCCCTCTCTGACAAATAAATAAAACCTTAAAAAAAAAAAAGATATAACAAGCCAATTTTATTGTGCTTTTTACGAACTGCAGAAGTAATTTCCATCTATTGTTTAAAATTCAAGCAAAAAATGTGTCTAAAGTAGAAGGTGAAAGTTGAAGGCAAAAAGTTTCTTTCCCCTCCCTGCAACAGTATCACTCTCCAGATAGAACTGCTGAAGTCATCTTTCTATTCTTATCATTCTTATCTGTAATTCTAGATAGAACACTGTGTCTATTTCTTGATTTAGGAATTGAGATAGCATTTAGCAGATTCCCACTATGAAGGATGAGGAATTTTGCTTACACTGCCTCCCCCCACCCCTCCACCATTCCTATGTTGATTGTTAATCTTCCGTTGGACGTTGATGGCCAGATCACAAATTCATATGCCTATGGAGTCTGGGCAGGACACACAAGTACAGGAAATGGGTGGGGACAAGAAGTGTGAGGAGGTCCCCTCTGCCCACCTTTCACTCTCCCACTATTAATACCAACATAGCTAGGGAAAAGACAAAGTCACAACTGGCAACAGAGTCTTGGCCGTGTGTTGGGAGAGGACTAGGAATGGGGAGGACCATAGCAAGTGGGCAGAGACTCCCTTAGATGCAGGCGGTGGTCCCCAACATGGAAGCACTACCAAGTCTTACTTTGTGAGCAAAGCCATTCAGAAATGAAGTGTTTGTGTGTAGGCTTTTCATTTGTACATCTTTGCTCAAATTTTTGAAGAACACTACTGGCCAAACACAAAAGATCTCTGTGCTGAATATGGCCGTCTGGCTGGCCATTTCTGGCCTCTGTCATTATGGTTTTAAGTCATGGACTTGGACTTATTACTGGGTCCATCTCTTTTAGATGGCTTCTCCTCACCTCGTACCCGGTAAGATGAGGACATTAACGACCTTAGTTTTCTCTTCCTCTCTCTTCCCACCTCTACCTTACCAGTCACCATTCTTTTACTTTGGGTTTTCCAGAGCTTACAGAGTTTGCTTCCTGTTCTGTAACCATGACTAACACTTTTGAGCTTCGTCTATGATTTTAAAAACAGGACAATTTTCTGGATAGCCATATTATATTGTATAAATATTTTCTTAAAACTTCTGGTGGCCATGAGTGAACTGTTCACAATCTGTAACTGAAGAACTCATTTCCAAATGTAGGAAGCTGGTGAGAGTTTGCCATTCCATGGTTATAGTCCTGTCTCCCCAAATGAGGGACCTGAATGCAAGCTCAGGGCACCTGAGCGGGACACACCTACTGGCAGGCTTCACTCAGAATGTCTGGGCAGACAGCATGGCCAACCATTTCACCTGATGGCCAAGTAAAAAGACGTTCTTCTGAAATCCCAATATCCATACCATGAGCTTTAGTTTTCTCCATATGGATAGTAAGTATACATCCTTTAACCACCCTGACCTCTGTCCTACAGGCCACTCTTTGTCTCCACAAGCTTTCACCTCACAAATGGGGCTCTCGCTTCTGCTGAAGCCTCACCCCTCAGATGCAATGGCAGGCAGGGCCGGGAGAAAATCACTTGCCCATTCGCATCCCCTCCCCTGTTCTCAGTACAGCTCTAAATCAATTCTCTTTGTAACTTCATATGTGCATATCAGTGGCATTCTTGGAGGGAGGAGAAGTCAGCAAGTCTGTTGAGTCTGATGTCCTGAGCCAGAAGTGGCCTCCTCCTAACAATTGTAGTAGCTTCCGCAATGCTTGTCCTGTCGTTCTCCATTCTGCTGCTTTCCTGGTGAGTACTGCAGAACTCTCTAACACCCCACAGCCCACCACCAGACTCCTTGCCATGCAAATTTCTGAGCTACCTGGAATGGACAGCTAGGGAAACTTTGGGAGCCCTTCAATTTGGCCCAGATACCAAGATCACCATTCTTCAACAAAAATGGAAGACAAAGATACTTTGATCAAGAGATTACATTTTTCTTTGAATTAAATCTTATGCCCTAAGTAAATGCTCAAGAATTTAATGTTTTGATGAATGGATAAAGAAGATGTGGTATATGTACACACACACACACACACACACACACACACACACACACGCACACACACAATGGAATACTATTCAGCCATCCAAAAATGAAATCTTGGGGCACCTGGGTGGCTCAGTGGGTTAAAGCCTCTGCCTTTGGCTCAGGTCATGATCCCAGGGTCCTGGGATTGAGCCCCACATCAGGCTCTCTGCTCAGCAGGGAGCCTGCTTCCTCCTCTCTCTCTCTGCCTGCCTCTCTGCCTACTTGTGATCTCTGTCTGTCAAATAAATAAATAAAATCTTTTAAAAAAAATGAAATCTTGCCATGTGCAGTGACATGGATGTGTCATTACAATAGAGTGTATTATACTAAGCAAAATAAGTCAGCCAGGAAAACACAAATACCGTATGATTTCACTCATATGTGGAATTTAAGAAACATAACAGAGGATCATAGGGGAAGGGAGGGAAAAATAAAACAAGATGAAATCAGAGACAAACCATAAGAGACTCTTAATCATAGGATACAAACTGAGGGTTGCTGGAGGGGAGGTGGGTGGGGAGATGGGGTAACTGGGTTATGGGCATTAAGGAGGGCACTTGATGTGATGAGCACTGAGTATTATATAAGACTGATGAATCACTGACCTCTACCTCTGAAATGAATAATATACTTTATGTTAATTAATTGGATTCCAATTTAAAAAAGCAAAAGAAAATCAGTCAGCTATAAAAAAAGAAAAAGGGGCATTGAATATATATATGTCTTTGTAACTAATGCAACAAAAATATCTCTGAAAGATTACATGTTTATTTATGTGTTATAAGTGTTTATTTATAAGATGGATTAAATAAATTTGTAAAACTTCATTTGAATTAGAAGTATTTTTATATTAAAAAAAGAATTTAATGTCTTATTTCTATTGCAAATGGAATGCTACTTTCAATATATCTTCTGGCTGTGGGTCTCTGGTTTATGGGAACTGAGTTAAATGGAAGAGTAGTCCTGATCATCCTTGTCCAACAGCACTTTCTGTGATGACAGAAATGTTCAATAATCTGTGTGGCCCAACCTGGTAGTTACTAGCTCCATGTGGATAAGAAACACTTAAAATGGGATGGCATGGCTGAAGAACTGAATTTTAAATTTTATTTAATTGTAATTAATCTTAACCTAAACTGAAATAGCCACGGGTGGCTACCAGCCTTCCTACTGGAGAATACAGCTCCTGACCTTGGGTAACTCATTCTCACGGAGAAGCAAAAGACAATCAACAACAACCGATAAAACTGTAATCTGATCAAAGTAAAAATGAGTCATACATGGAAGTATTAAAGGAATCCAGAGAAGGAAAGCACAGAGTGTTACAAAGTTCATGTTTAGATCTATGACGTAGATGTATGTGCCAATATGAAAAACAAATGCCAAAAGATGTGAAGCAAAAAGGCCAAGTTGCAGACCAGTATACGTACATGGGCCCATTTGTGTGTGTATATATATATAAGCAAATGCAGATACATGCTTCTGTGTGCATTGAACATTTCTGGAAGGATACCTCAAGTGTAGACAATGGTTACCTCTGGAGAGCGAAGTATGGGTCAAGGCAAGGAACTTGTTTACGTTGTTTGAATTTTTGTTTTACAAATAGTTTAACATTTAAATCATTTTTTCTCTATAACAAAATTATTTTAGATAATTAACAAATAATATATTTTTAAAAGGCCAAAGTAGACAACTCTTTCCTGTAGTTATTACTCACAAGTGATCTTATATGATTATTGGAAATATTCCACATCCTATGACCATGGCTCTTCCGTACTCTAATAAGATGCTTTAAAAAGAAAGCATCCTTCAGGATGAATAGCCTGAAGGAGGCAGAATTGAATTTGGACCCCTATGCTGGATGAGGTGGAGAGGAGGAGAAAGGGCATTCTTGATAAAGGCACAGCCTAAGGAAGGGAAGGGGGCAGGGATGCAGGCATGTGGGTAAGCAGTGAGGGCTCTGGAAGGGCCAGACAGAGACTGAATGGGATAAGGGGAGCTAAGACCCTATAAGAAGCATAAGATCAAGTCCCTATGAACCTGACTGGCAAGAGGTCTGGAGCTTTAGACCCTACCAACCTGGTTCTTGGGGGGCACTCAACATGTACTGAGCACACATCAGGCGGCTGGCATCAGGCCACTCCCAGGGCATGATGATGAGTAAGAAACAGAGTTCCAGAAACCAGATGAGACATGAGACAGGGATGCATCAAATAGTGTAAGAAATACAAGATTTGGACCCCAAAGTACTGCCTTTATCACTTACTGACAAAACCTTAACATGTTCTGTAATCATTCTGAGCCTCCCAGTTCTTCCTCTATTTAAAAAAAAAAAAAAATGGAGAGAAGGCCACCTTACCATGAGGATGAAATGACTACAATTACACGTCTGACCCCACAGGACACCAATAAATGTTACTTCTATCACACTCTGTCCCCATTCCTAACCCCAGCTGGAGAGGAAAGATAAAATACTTTTCGTATTTCCCTTTCTCCTCAAAAGTGAAAGCAGAACAAAGCCCCGTTTTGTGGACTTCGGGCTGGGTGAGCGGGGCTAGGGCTGGCTGTGTTAGGGGGAGGAAGGCAGGAGAGCGGGACAGGGCTGGGCAGCTAGGAGCTGATTGCAGCGCTGAAGAACTCCCATGCAAGGCTCGGGGACATGAAGCAGGGGGCGGCCCAGTCAGACCTGCACTACAGGAAGGACAAAATGCAAGGACAGAAGTCAGGAAGCAGGAAACAGGTTTCCAAGCCACCGCAAACCCTGTCTTAATCTCCTCTAAATTCCTATAGTACAAGCAATTTGTTCAACTATTTCAAGCTTCTAATTATACACTGTCATATCCTACTGTTTTACATACACGCATTTTCCTCCAGAACTACACCAAGACTCCTGAGAACAGAAAGCATCGAAGTTAGCAGATACTGCCCTCGAATTTCTCACAGTGGCTGAGCACTTCCGAGTTAGAAGAGAGCTGGGAAGAAGTCAGTGTGGGAGGGATACTACTGTTGGCTAAATAGAAACTGAGGAAGTGCTCATGCTCACGTGGGTCAGGTCTTCTCCGTTCCCTTCCTCTACCCTCCACGGCTTCAACAGGGACCCTCTGAGGAGGTGGGGCCGGCCCTTCATCATGAAGCCACTTCAGTAGGCACCAAGCCCCTCGGTCTGGAGGGAAGTCCCATTTGGGCCAGACTTCTCAAGAGACACTGAAGTATCAGGTCATTTGACTTATAGCACAGCCAGGGCCTATCACTATGTTTGCTTTTTCTGGTAAGAATGAATTCCAGTGCAGAGGGGAAGAAATCTCCAGTCATGTCAATATATTTCCCCACCATCTTGCTCCTTTCCTATTTGACTCGGTGTCGGGAGAAGCGGCCTATGGGTGCTTTAGCCGCCCCTACAGGCAACAGAAAGTGGAACAGTTTCCATCAGCCCCTGACATTGGTGTGGCCCCAGCTATCACGCAAGCAGGCCCCAGAACCGGGGCCCAGCAATGCTGACCTGTGGTGGCACAGTCCGGCGTACTATTCTTCTCACCCTCATGGTGTCCTGCACTGTGGGGGTCCCCTTATGCATGTGGGCAGACAACAGAGCCCCACATCTGAGTTACATCTACTGTCTTGCTCCCCCAAGCAAACGGCTGCCCCCAGACCACCCTGCTCAGGCCTAGCAGGCCTTCTCATGCAAAGAGGCCACACAGGTGTTGGAGTGGGTTCAGGGCCATTTGGTAGACAATTCTGGGATCCCAGGTGCTCAGAACCTGGGGGATAGTGTGGCTCCAGCGGGCACAACCTTTAGGTAGATAGATCCCCTGCTGTGGGGTAAAGATACAGCCAGATGAAGGAACAGGGGTTTCTAGAATGTGGGCTCAGGTTGCCTGGGTCTAGAGGTGGTACTGATGAGATACAGATCCAAAGTTTTATGAGTTCTTAGTATAATCTCCAGTTGACAGACCTAAGAAAAAATTTTAATAAAAGGTAGGCAGATTTGGCTACATCAATAGACCCTGATTGAATAGTGGTTTTCTATAATGACATTATAGAAAATGTCATTAACAGTTACATGATATTAACTCACCTCCTAACCCCATATGGTTGACTTCCTCTCATAGATCCTAGACTCTGTCAGTTCAGGCCAGATGGCCAGAGCCAGGGAGGAATGAATTCTTCTAGAATGCTTTAAGGGCCAGGCTACCTTCAACTCAGAGTAAGGTACTCTCATCACTATTGGTGGATTTGGTAAGGGTCTGAAAGAAGTTTTTTTTTTTCTTTTTCTTTTTTTATTGCAATATAACTGACCTATGACATGTTAGGTTTGGGTATATAATAAAATGATTCTGTTTATGTATATATTGTGAGATAATCACCACACTGAATCTAACATCCATCAAAACACAGTGATAAATTTTTTTCTTGTAATAAGAACTTTTAAGATCTACTCTTTTAGCAACTTTTAAATATACAACAGCATATTGTAAACTACAGTCCCCGTGTTGTACATGACATCTCCATGACTTATTTATTTTATAACTGGAAGTTTGTACCTTTCTGCCTTTCTCCATTTTGCCCACACCCCACCCCTACCTCTGGCAACAACCAATCTGATTCCCTGCATCTATGAGTTTGGCTGTTTCTTTTTCTTTTTCTTTCTTTTAGATTCCACATATAAGAGAGATCATATAGTATTTATCTTTCTCTGTCTGATCTGAAAGTTTTTTCATTCTTTTCTGTGCTATGTCTTCTTCCCTATTTATTTCCATCAATTAAAGAGACAATAACTCCACAGGCATCTCATTGGGAGTTAATCAGTTAGGAATACGTTTTTGTAAAATTTCCTGTATGAATAACCACAGCCAAGGATCCTATCTAAAAAAGTATTTAAGTCCTAGGATTTTTTTGTCTCTTAGTTTCTAGTGATTATGTTTCCTCCACTGCTGTACCCACAACCCATGCCCACCCCAGCCAATCTTCAATGTTCTGGTTTGCCTCATGGTTTTAATATGGCAGTTGAGCACCAGACATCATACCTGCATTCGAGGCAAGAAGCATAGGAGGGGTGGAACATGAGAGCACCAGTGATTTTTTTTTTTTTTTTTAATCAGAAAAGTAAGAGCTTTCCTGGAAACCAGCCAGAATGTGTTACTGAGCCACCTCTAGCTGGACGGGAAGACTCTACAATGGCTTCTAGAGGAGAACAGGTCAAAGGCAAAGGGAAGTGGTAACGGGTTATGCGTTGGCTGTCCAAAGGGTCTGCCATAAAGTGGAAAAGCCCTGATGGATGTGAGGTACTGAGACTGAACATCTCAGTTTGGGGCTTCTCAGAACAAGACATGAGCCACAAGGGTGACCTGTGGTCCCACCTTAATGTCTCCCAAGTCTTCTTGATAGAAAGAGGGGCTTTACTGGAGGAAAAGGTTCATTAAGTCCTTAGCCTATAAATATAGGTAAAATAAGGAAATGAGGGCAGGGCAGCAACCATTTTATCTCTTTTAGGAATAAAAACAAAAAGCATAAATTTGAACCCACTTCCGATTACTGGCTTCAGAAGGCAGCAAGGAGCAAACCTTTCTAACTTTCTCACATCCTGGTAGCCACTGCATTTCTCTGCAGTGATGGGCAGGTCCTTCTGCCCTGTTCAGAAGAAGGTGGGACACCCCAGAACCCACCACACCAGGCGTTAGCACTTGGGCTGGTGGTGGCAACTTTACAGAAGGGAGTAGACGGAGCCCCTGCGGCCGCCACAAAGAAGAGAGGGCTATGCCCGCTGCAGTGGCCACCAGCCTGGGCCTAAGCAGCCAATCATTCAAAAGAGATTCTACACGAGCCCAGTTAATGAAGAGCTGAGAGCCTGAGGTGGCTGTGACAGAAAACCAGAGCTGGTTTGGTGCAGAATGAGCATCTGAACAGGACAGCACCTGGAGGGATGGGTCTGCTGCAGGCAGGGTCAAGTGCTGCAGCAGTGAAGGGTACCAGGCACCGGAGGCAGAGAACTGCTGGCTACAGTCAGTGGGTAACCCTGTTCGGAGCTCAGTCTTTTATAACAGCAACTCCCGCTCAAAGCCCTCCAGGTGAACACCACCTTACTTCTCTCTTCTCTGAGGGCATCAGATCAGGAACACTCCCTGTTCAACCGCATCTCTGGTAGCAAAACAACCAGCGTCCTCATTCTGGAATCTTCTGAGATGGCTCTTCCCTAATGCAAAACATCCTTCTGTGCCCTTTGCTATGGTGATCACACACACTTGTGGCATGCTTGTTTAAGAGCACTTTCGAGGACAGCCTCTCCCTCTGTATTTCCATTTGTAAGCTCTTGGATGGAGCCAGACATGCCATCTAAGATCTCTCTGGAACTGTCTTCTGCCATGCTGCCCAGGTGTTGTTCTGCATCAATTTGGGCAGGCTGGAAAGGTTAAGGGAGCTCTGCAGGCTGACTTTCAAGGAAGGCATTCATTTCAACATATAATCCACATGCAACATAGAAAGTCAACTTTCATCAATATAAGCAAAGTAAAATTCCTGGAGAATGCCATACTTTCAGAACACTGCAGTCAACACTGTGAATGCATTCAGTCCACTGGGTTGTTATTTATGTTATGTGAATTTTACCTCAAAAACTACAATGTTGGGCGCCTGGGTGGCTCTGTGGGTTAAAGCCTCTGCCTTCGGCTCAGGTCATGATTCCAGGGTCCTGGGATCGAGTCTCACATCGGGCTCTCTGCTCAGCAGGGAGCCTGCTTCCTCCTCCTCCTCTCTCTCTCTCTCTCTCTGCCTGCCTCTCTGCCTACTTGTGATCTCTGTCAAATAAATAAATAAAATCTTAAAAAAAAAAAACTACAATGTTACTATACTTTTTAACTTTGGGAAGTGGTTTTACCATTTTCTTCCTCACCTCACTTTCTTTTCACATTCCCAGAGGCCAGAAATACAGAAACCATGAGTTGTGTCTTCTCAGAGAAGTAAACCCAGGTCCATGGAAGGTGTGAAGCCACTGGGAGGGTGGCCAAGCTACAGAGAGCTCAGTGTGCTGATGCCTGGGCCAACGCTCATTCTACAAGATTCCAGAGCAAATACTCAAGGGCATGGTCCCTTTGTGACCTCCAAAGGCAGCAAAGGAAGCAGAAGCAGCACCATGCTACAGAGGAAGTTAAGTCCTCTCTTCCTCCCTGTGTCTGCCAAATTTGAGATGGAGTTCATCTCCCCAAGACAGTAGGGCAGGAGGGAAGGTACTGGAGATGAGATCAGTTTTGCTAAGCCATTTTTTCAAGTTCATTTTTTATATTCTATCTTTTAAGTATAAAGTCAGTGTTGTATAACACCTTCACAGAGTGGTCCGGCCACCGTCGCCATCTCATTCCAGAACATCTCCATCATCCCCAGTGGGAACCCTCCAGCCATTAGTGGTCAGGCCCCATGCCTCCTCCCTGGCCCCGCAACCACAAATCTACGATAGCTTTGCCTGCTCCGGACATCTCATACCCATGGAGGCATTCAGTGTGTGACCTTATGGGCTGGCTTCTCTCCCTCAGCAGTCTTCTCGATGTGCATCCAAACCACAGCCTGTATCACTAGGCCACTCCTTCCCATGGTGTAAGCCATTTCTAAGTCCTCAGGGATTTTTTTTTGCTGCTTCTTTCCTGCCAGCTGCAGGAATGTGGGACCATAGTCAGGGCAAAAGAAAGGAGCCCTCATTCTGGCAGGGCCCAGAAAGAGGACAGAGACCCCTCAGCAGCGTTACCAACATTCCCCACCATCTTCTTCTGGGGGAAGGTGTGACAAGGACTGTTACGTCAGCCCCGCTGGCCAACAGCCCTCACTACAGGACCACGTGGAGCACGAACCACAGTGCAGCCCTGCACTATCCCGATGGTGAGGGCCATCCCATACAAGGCTAAACGGGGTGCTTCAACAAAGGCAAGGCCCAGCGCCATCTTGGATGAGGGGTGTGCTTGAGCCCTTGCTTCTGTACTCGTGCAGGGGCCTGCTCTTCAACTGTAGATTCATAACACCACCTAGCCTCTACAGTGTTTCCTGGGGTAGGTCCCCCATATATACCCCTGGACAAATAATACTCGCAAATGTCCTTGACGTCCAAGAGCCTCTCCACGTCAAGCTGACGATGTGACTTCCCGGGAGCCTGAACAGCAGCTTGCGACAAGCCTCTCCACGTGGGCCTAACCTCAGTATTCTTACAGCTGTTCTTCCATGTCCCTGTCTTCCTCTCCTCCTTTCTAGCATGAGGTAGACAAGGGATTACCAGGCCCAATTTGCAGAGGAAGAAATGGAGGCCGGGTAAGAGCAAGAGACCAGTATTCGTTAGCGAAAGTGACTGAATGGACAAGGGGTCCCACCTCCCACTGCACTACTCTGGATATGCCAAGGGAGATACACGAGAGGGCTAGTTAATGACACGCTCCTTGGAGGGAGGAAGTGAAAGAAAAATGACAGTGTGTTCTCAGCTGTCCAGATTGGAGGGCACATATGTCGACCCAAGCTGCCACCAGACCGTGTCATCTTCTACAATTAGACAGCACTTACCCAGAACATGACCTATGTTAACAGCCCCGTTCCACCCCCAAGTTCTCCAACACTGACCAAAGTCACCATAAACCAAACAAGTCAGGGAAACTGATAGTCCCTCTATGTGTAGGTCCGAAGAAAACCAGGCTTCCACAAGATCCAGCCTGCCAGGGAAAGGGGTGCCAAAATAGGGATGACCCTGCCCCATCTCCTCTCCAGCCTCCCCTCCGGCCATGCTTCTTACCCTCCCTTCGAACTTGGCGGTGGCTCCTTCTCTGATGCAGAGATTCCGAGGGGGCACAATGAAAGCAGGGGCCTCGGTCAGGGGCACGGAACCGGCTCTCGAGTGATCCACACTGATGGAAGCTTTAGAAACCTGTGTTGAGGCAGCCAGCTTCACATCCCCCATGGTCTGCGAACAGGAAGGAAGACCAGGTCAGACGAGACAAAGTGCCGCCCTCATCCCTGCGCATGGCCAGCATTCCCAGTGCATTTGGGAAGCTCCTCCTTCCCCAACTTTCCAACAAATCCCTTCTCTGCTAATGAGAGCCAGAGTCTTATAGGGAGGTCAAGGCTGGGAACAGAGGCAGAGATGAGAGAAGCCGGGTGGTCAGATCCCAGGCAGTCAGTGGACACCCACAGCCACCACTTGGAGGCTGGACCAGCTCAAGACTGGGGACCACGTCTTACTCACAGTGGAACAGTGGTGTCAGGGGCATGCAATTAGCTTGTTTTGTAATAGGGTACGCCTCTGTCCGACAAACCCAGATTTCTCTTTGGCTGGTAAGGTATTAGCCATGCAAGCAAAATCTTTTCCAAGTGATAAGACTCACAGGTTCACAGCAGTAGATAACAATATAAGCAAAACTTCTGTAGCACTTCCTATTCCCCAGGAACTATTCTAAGCACGTGTAAACAACAGCTCATTTGCTTCTCATATAAACACTAGGAGACAGTTAATCTCATCATCCCCATTTTATGGATCAGAAACGGAAGCACAGCAAGATTAAGAAATTTGCTCAAGGTCACGGCATTTAGTAGGAGCCAGAATTGGCACTTGAACCCAGGCGTCCAGCGCCAGAGCTCCTATTCCTAATCAGGGGCCCTCCTGCCCCCTGTAAACAGTCAGAGCTGGCCAGTGGCAAGGGGCTGTGAGGGCAGAGGAGCCAGCAAGGGAGCCTGCACATTTACATGTAAAACTGAGGTTTTCTGCAGGTCAAAACATACCATCAACAGCACTGAAAGATGGATGGGATAAAGTGTTTGCAGCAAAAACAAAGGATGGGAATACTTCACAACTAAGAAGGAAACAGCCCCGCAGTTCACCGAAGACTGACTGACAAAGGGACATGGCCTGGCCTTGGTGAGAATCCAAGAATACAAAGTCAGAACAATCCATTATCATTTCTAAAAAACTGACCACACCGACATTTAAAAAGATAACATAAAATGTCAATAAGACTGTGGTAAGGTGGCATGCGTGCCTGGAGGGATGGGTGCATATCAGTTGGTGTGATCTCTCTGGAAAGCAATTTGGCAAAAAGATTCTGGGAAAAAAATCCATCTCTCCTCCGAGAAATCCTACATTTAGCAATTTTTTTTTTTTTTTTTAATTTGAGGAAGAGAAAGAGAATGAGCAGGGGGATCAGTGGAGGGAGAAGGAGAAGCAGGCTCCCTGCTGAGCATGGAGCCTGATGTGGGACTCGATCCCAGGACCCTGGGATTATGACCTGAGCCAAAGGCAGACACAACTGACTGAGCCACCCAGGCGCCCCTAGCAATGTATTATTAGGGAAGAAATCAGAGATGCAGCACAAAATTTATATCTAAGGAGGCTAATCACATTATTTATAGCAGAAGAAATAGAAAAATAATCCTAGGAAGTAGAAACACAAAGAAAGGCCCAGCCAAGTGTCTAATAGTAAGAACTGGTGGAACACAGTGGAGCTATCCAAGTGTATGTTTACAAGGAGAATAATGATAGGAATTGATATAGAAATTTTTAATTCAAAAAAAATTTTATTATGGAAAATTTCAAACATACAGAAAAACAGAAAGAATGATAAAACGAGCACCTTAAGTATCCATTGCCCAACTCCAACAATTACCATCTTGTCATATTTCGATCACTGTGTTTGTGTATGTTTGCACAATCATTTTAAAGTCATCATGATATTTTATTTTATTTATTTTTTTTTTTTAAGATTTTATTTATTTATTTGACAGAGAGAGATCACAAGTAGGCAGAAAGACAGGCGGAGAGAGAGGAAGGGAAGCAGGCTCCCTGATGAGCAGAGAGCCCGATGCGGGGCTCGATCCCAGGACCCTGAGATCATGACCTGAGCCGAAGGCAGCGGCTTAACCCACTGAGCCACCCAGGCGCCCCCATCATGATATTTTAATGGAAAAAAATCAGGACACACTCATTCACTCAATTAAAACAGATTTCTTGAACACTGATCATATGGAAGCTAGGTGTTGGAGATACAGCAGTGAATAATCATATGTGTGTGGCAAGTGTGGTAGCCTGGTAGTAGGGAAGGAATGGGGTTCTCAAATCCTGCAGAACCCCCAGGACCATACCCTCGAGGTAACTCTGCTCCCTTTGGCCTCCTCCAGTGCCACAGAGACACTCAGCACGGGGTGGGCTCAGAGTGAGGGCAGGAAACATGAGGCTCAGACCCTGCCACAGATCCAGCCATGAGCCGCAAGGTACTTCCAGTCTCTTGGCCTCAGTTTCCTTTTCTGTAAAATGGGGGTGATAACCTCAGCCTCAGAAGGCTGCAGGGAGGATCTGAGTGAGAGCCCATACAAAACACACAACACAGCGTGAAAGGGGTTCAATCAGTAGTAGCCGATCAACATTGTCATCATTCCATTCCCAAAGAGAAGCCGGTCTCCCCACCCTGTAGGACACAGGTCCTCTTCACGGAGGACAGCAAGGAGCCCAGTTCAACCCCATCACCTTCAGGGCAAGGGGATCTGAGTGGGATTACTGTGACCAGCAGTGAGAAGCAGATGGCCGAACTCCATGAGGAGGCACGGGAGGCAGGCCTGAGGCCCACAGCAGCCTCCCTCAGCACCGTAGCGTCTGTTCTAGCAGCACAACTGACTGAGGGCAGTCCCCACAGTCCTGCAAGGCATTTCTGACTACGCTTCTCTCACAAATGACAACACCAAAGTTCAGAGATAACCTGTCCAAGGTCACAGAGCTAAGAAGTAGAAACCAAAACCAAGTCTGACCCCTGTCCTACTCTGTAGGCCTCCTAGAGCACCCCTATGACCCAGACGAGGCATTTCCTACTGTCCCCAGTCAAGGGAGATAAAACAGGCGGAGGCTTGGGAGTCTCACAGAGGATGGGGGACAGGCAATGGGTCTCCGCTTCTGCTCTTAGACTTGGGTTTGAAAGACACAAGACTCTTCCCCCTCTGCTTTCTGGGGAGCCGAAAACTAGAAGTAGGTATGCAGGACCCTCTCTGCATACCACCCCGATCCAAGATCATCTAAGGTCTGTCTAAATCTCCCAAATGTCCTGGATGCATCAAAGGGAAAGTACTTGGCTTCAAGAACACAAAAAACAGAAGTCATCTACCCTCAGGGGAGGTCTGGCTTCACGGGTAGAAAAGGAACAGGCAAGTCAATCCAGTCAGGAGACATCCAGTCCCCCACAAGGTGGTTTCGGAGGTAGTAAGTTAACTATCAGGCGAGCAGGACCAGAGCCCAGGGCCCAGGCTGGCCAGAGACACCAAACAGCTTCGCTCAGCCTATCGCCCCACCCACTGCCATCAACAGCATAAACAGAATCCATCCACACTGGCAAGTAACGGTTACTGACATAACTGAGATATTTGTCAAAAAATAATAATAAATTAGGGGTGCCTGACTGGCTCAGTAAGTGGAGCGTGTGACTCTTGATCTTGGGGTTACGAGTTCAAACCCCCATATTGGGTGTAGAGATTACTAAAAAATAAAATCTGTGAAATAATAATAGTAACAATAAATCAAACCAAACCATCCTTATTCCCTTCTAATCTCTTATCCAGCCTGATGACCACATTCCAGTCAAGAACACCAGAGGGACTGGGTATCTTTCGCCGTAATTTCTCTACTGGCAGAGCCGGGCTCAGTGGCTGGAAACACACCCAGCTTGGCGGTTCATTCAATCAATACCAGTTAAATGCAGATCAAAGGACGGAGAATTAAAAGGAGAAAAAAATGGAAGACGGAGGTCCAAGAGAGCTGGAGGCAGCCCCCTATACACAATGCTAGGGCCAAAGCTCACCTCCAAATAAGGTTTTCGCAAGTAACATAATTTGTTAATCATCCAAAGCAGCCCTAAGTTAACTTGACCTTAATTTGATCAAAAGCATTTTAAATTGTTTCTTGAACCCAGAAAAGAACATTTTCAACCATGGCCAAAAGACGGTGAACTCTGAGGCAAAAAGACTCAAAAGAAATGTTAAAAATTAGGGATGGCAGAACAAGTTTAGAGAAACCAGCTGTACTCTTCCCTACCCAAAGTGCACACATTTAAAATGATCGTAGTCTTTAAGCACCTGACCCTGCAAGCAAGGCATCCTGGAAATCACACGCCTTCCCTCTAGGGCTGGGCTCCCAGCAGGCTCTGCACTGGCAGCCAGCCATGAACCCACCTCCCACCTCCCCTCAGGCCTCGGATGCAGCAAACCACCCACACGCAACGGCCCCAGGCAATGACAGCTCTGCTCTCCCACCTTCATCTTCTCTCTGTGCTGCGCTCAGATCCTGACCCATTCCCTGACAGTGCCTACTGCCCGAGTGAGCAGCTCCTTGGCCACGGGCTGTGCCAGGTGGCCTTGCTGTGACCCACAGGGACAAACTGTGGGGCAGAACCATAAGCCCAAGAACCGATGTGCCTTACCGTGGCCTCTTCCCCGGGCAGCTCTCCCATGAGTCGGGACACACGGGCAGCCACGCTTTACCACTGGACTGCAGAGAATCCTGTCCAACGTCCGTCCATCAGAGGAGGAAGACCACGAAGGAGAGCCAGGGACGCGGTGGAGCCCAGGGCTAGACTGCAAAGTTAAGGGGCGTCTGCCTGACTCTGCTCGCAGATGTTGCAACTTGCCTTCTGCCGGGCAGCCAATTTCACTCAGTCAGGGAGCTCTGTTGTTCTAATCCGCCCAGCTGGGGTGACCTTTGAAACCCCTGGCTGCCAGCTGTAGAGGCTCTCCATGGAGTCCCGCTGAGACCAGGAGTGGAAGCTCACAGGTTTTTCCTCGTTTGGGGCTGCCGAGGCCAATCTCAGTGCGGAGCAAAGGGAGGACGCTGTCAAGCAGAGAGCTGAACCCCTGGAGGGGCTGGGCACACCCCCAGCTCCACATCTGGTCTGGAACGTCACTCACCCCTTGGCACATCTGGCATGGGATTACCACACAGGGCTCATGGGATATGTGCCTCTTGAGACCCTGCCCTTTTTTCCTTCAGCTAAAGAAGCCCAGTTTATGATCCCTGCAGTGGGAGGGAAGCCCAGAGAACAGAGGATGGGGAACTCCCGTGCTGCAATTGTCTTAAGGAATCTGGGCTGCGATCTGAACCAGGCTCCAAGCATTCATGTTGCGCACAGGACCCAGCAGGGCTCCTTCTGACCCCAGGGGAGCTTCAGGAAGGGCCCTTGGTGCATACCTCTAAAGTATGGTAGCACGGTGATGCCCAGCCCAGTCCTTCTCCTCCGGGGGAGAAAAGGATTTCTGTAGTTCCAAAGGGATCTCTCTTGCTGTGGCAACTCACACCACGGGACAAACTGTACATGTCTGAATCAGGAATGACTTGGCTTTAAGCTTTTCCACGGGGTTCTGTCTGATCGTTGAGAAACTGGTATTCATTCTTCTAAGACCCGGGGGACCCTTTACTCTCTAGCTTAGGAGTTCTCAAATTTCTGGTCGCAGAGCCCCTTTATGCTCCTCTAAATTAGTGAGGATATCAAAGAGTTTTTGTTTATGAGTTATTGCTAACAATATTTACTGTATTCAAAATTAAACCTGATAATTAATTCAAAAACATCAATAATAAGCCATTGTATGTTAACATAAATAACACTTTTAAAAGAAAAAATGTATTTTCCAAAACAAAAAAGAAAGCTTAGTAAGAATTGTACACTTTTGTAAATTTCTTTAATGTCTGACTAATAGAAGACAGCTAGATTTTCATATCTGCTTCCACATTCAGTCTACTGTGGTATCACTGCATTTGCAGCTGCTGGGAAACTCCACTGGAGAAAGAAAGAGATTGAAAAAGGTGAATGTCATCTTATTACAAAGATGATTTGGACCTCTGGGCCCTTAGAAGAGTCTCAGAGACCCCAAGGATCCCCTGGGGACACACTTTGAGAACTGTTGCTTTAACCCATCCCCTTTCATCCCTTCACCATCTGCGGTCATGTCTGTCCTCCTAACAATCCACAACTAGAAAGCGAAAAGTGGTTTTATAAGAGTAATGGAGTGTGGCTTTGAGGAATGGGTGAGAAAGAGGGTGAATCGCTATCTAATTTGGTTCTATCTTTTCTTCCAAAGAGAATGGTTAAACAAACGTGTACCTGAGAGATACGAAGCTGAAACAGATACTGATGAAGAGAACGACTTTAAGTCAATTAAGTCCTTGACCAAGACAGAATATAAACCCAGACCTCTGGAAGACATGGTAGATACTTGAAAATCTTATGGCTAAGAAAGGAAGAAATAAATCAAAAAAACAACTCTGTTCACCACTGAGGAATGGAGTTAAATTCGGATCTAAGTCTTCTTGGATGGAGATCTCTGGTGGCAGAACGGGACTGGAGAGTCCTTCTGAGTTGGATAGAACTAAGGACAACCATGTGGTCAAAAACAAGGGAGGCATGTCTATCAAACCTGTGGGTTACACCAAGCAAGTAGGAACAGCTAACATGCTAAACACAGCTAGCGTGTTAAAATACAGTGCTGAAAGATCAGCAAAATGGACCAGAGCTTGAGAGGAAACTTAAAAGAACAATTTTTAAGTTGAATACTTGGGCTCAGGGGTGCCTGGGTGGCTCAGTCAGTTAAGCACTGGGCTCTTGGTTCCAGCTCAGGTCAGGATCTCAGGGTTGTGAGATGGAGCCTTGCATCAGGCTCTGCACTCCGCTCTGAGCCAGCTTGAGACCCTCTCCCTCTGCCCCTCCCTCCCCGCCCTCTCTCTCTCTCTCAAATAAATAAATAAATCTAAAACAAAACAAAACAACACAACTACCCAAGTCCAAAACGGCTGATTGGAAATGCTGCACACAGACCTCTGGTCCCACAGAGATTAGGCTAGTCCCATGTTAGCACACACCAAATCCCCTATCCTTCTTTGTCCCACAGCTCACAGTTGAAAGTCACGGAGTTGTGTGTTTCTATGATTAACATCCGTCTTCCCCGCTGGAACACAAACTCCCGCGTGTTTCACTAACTGCTGTGTCCCCAGTGCCGACAATACTAATGAACACATGATAAGTTCTCAAAAAATACTTGTGGGGATACATGAATGAATAGAAAGTTGGGCTAAAAAGGTATTGGAAAAAAAAATCTCTTCCAAATGAGGACACCACTTAACTTTATCATATCGGGAATCCCGAGAACATTAGAGAGAGGATGTAAGGCAAGAAGCAGGTGAACAGGTCCCGCCGATAAAAAAAAATCCACCCCTCTGCAGCCTATAGGAATTTGGCTCCAGACACATGGGTGTCAGTCTGGCTTTAAACCAGAATAAAAATAGGGGCACCTGGGTGGCTCAGTCATTAAGCATCTGCCTTCAGCTCAGGTCATGATCCCAGGGTCCTGGGATCGAGCCCACATTGGGCTCCCTGCTCAGTGGGAAGCCTCCTTCTCCCTCTCCCACTCCCCCTGCTTGTGTTCCCTCTCTCGCTGTATCTCTCTCTGTCAAATAATAAATAAAATCTTTAAAAAAAAAAAGAATAAAATGAACTTTTAAAAAAAATAAATAAAAATAAAAGTAAAAATAAACCAGGCATGTGATTCATGCATCCTTTGAATGCTGCTTCTCAGTCTTCCAGTGTATGGAATGGGCGTGATGATGTTTCAGTCTTGGTGCCCTGGAGGGACTGAGTTTCCTGCTGGCATTTCCAGGTGACACGGGTCCAGGTCCCTGGCTTCCCAAGTGAAAGCACTCGAAGACAGCCCCCTCTGTCCCCTCCAGCTGATTTCTGCCCTGAGCCCCAAGGCAGGTGGCTGTCCCCTGGGCTTCCTGGGCCTTTCCTCTAGAAAAGCACATTAAAGGAGGGGCTGGGTTTTCTGCAGGCAGATGAGCTGCCCACGTCAGCCCCGCCACATCAGCAGAACAGCAGACCACGGGCAGGAGGAGGATGCCGGCTCAGCAATCCTACTCCAAGTGCCCACAGCTTTGGCAAAAAGTTATTTTTAAATTTTCTTAAAAGAGGACACTGACATATATGCGCGCGCGCGCACACACACACACACACACAGATCAAATCAAATCAACACACCCAACCGCACACACAGTGTGAATGAGAGAGGCCTGGTCTCCTGGAGCTGCTCTCTTCCTGTTGGGATTCTTGCTTAATTTGGGATTTAATGAGTACAGGCTGAGAGAAGCTTTTTGCAATAAAAGTCACATGCAAGAAAAAAAATCAAAGCCAGAACCAGAAACCCTGATTATAACTAAATTAGCAAAAAGCACATTTCCATCACAATTAGTAATAATCCTAATGTTCATTCATTTTGTTACTAGGAATTATTGCTACAGAAGTAAATCTGGGATCCCCAGTCTGCTAATCCAACCATCCCCTTCTCAAATACCATGGCTCCTCTCTCCATTCTGTTAAGTCACACCAACTGAGCCGAGTTTTTTAAACCCCAGGAGTGATACTCCTGTAGGGGTGGCCCCCACCACCTTCAGTCTGTGGGGGCGCCGAAAATCGCCTCGGGGAACAGAAACCATGCTCAGGGTTCCCATCCCCAGGATGCCTCACAGAGAGGAACAGAGTCCTCAACAGTCAGATGTTACATTCTCCCCCACGAAACTGTGTGGCCTGAGCCACATAAAAACCTCTGAAAGTCTTAGTTTACGTAGGTGTAAAACGGGGCTCCTGCTAATACCCCACTACCTACGAGGCTGCCACGAGGGTTGGCAATGTGTATGAAAGGCAGCCCAGCCCATTCTCTGGCAAGAGTAAGTACTCAATCCGCAGCAGCTGCTGTGGTTAACATCACTGTTGTTTTAAGATCTCTCTCAGAAATTCAGAGGATAGAGGCAGCCTTGGCCCCAGTGGGGGCCACCGGAGGGTAAATGGCATCAGAGAGATAGTCAGCAACCCTGGTACTCACTGTGGCTGCGTCCTGGCCAGCCATGCTATCCTAAGAAAGTCACTGCCCTTCTCTCTCTACGGTCCTCTTTCTGTGTGGCCTGATGGGTCTCTCTGGACACTTCCTGCCCGGGGACACCTGTGTCTCTAGCCTCCATAGGACACCTGGGCAGGTGGGAAAGATTCAGCAGAGGGATCCAAGCCTAGAGCAGGAACACGATGCAGGACACCAGGGGAGGAGGAAAGAAACTTCTGCTCCCAGCCCACCATGCAGGGCTTCATAGGCTGGGCGGGAATCAGACAGGCACACCTGTCGCCAAGGCACACCTGCAAGACGCCAGCACCTGCCATGAGGACAGAGACAGAACTAATGCTAAGCATGGGCACTAAGTGATCATTCCAGCTTTGCAGCCTCTGGCCGACTCCCAAGCTGAGCCTTTGATTCCATGAAGTCTGTCCAGAGAGAAATTGGGGCTGAAAACACTGAGAGGAATCCCCAGGGAAAAAAAGGAGGAAAAAGAGGGAACCAATAATAGCTACTATTTAGTGAGTATGCACTAGGCGTCAGCAGTATTCCTGGCGTACTTAAGGTGACTTAGCCCACTGAATGCCTTAGAAGGGCAAATATTAACAGCAAAATTAATGGGCAGAGTGTGGGGGAGTATCATTCATAAAGTAAATGGAACATATTCCTTTTCTTTCTACTACTTTATTCTTCCCCCGCCCCCCACCTCAGTCCAGCCGACATTTAGCAACTTCATGACATAGGGAAGAGGGAAGATCTAGAAAGGAGAGGGACAAGGAGTAAAGGAAAGGTCACCACTCTGTACTATGAGTCTGCCTGTGCCTCCTCTCCTGCTCTTCAGAGAAGCCTAGGAAAGCTCTGGAAAAGAAGGCCCAGGAAGGAAGTGAGCCTCATGACACTGCTGACCACTCCCAGCCCCAGAAGGGGCTCTGAACAGCTTCTCTAGTCCCAGACTGGCATGTCCCATCCCTTCTTTCTGCATCTGCCTAAAGCACATGCCACCCACTCTGCTTTCTGCAGGGAGCTGGAGTGTGGCAATGAGCTAAAGGGACAGGCCTAAGGACTTAGGTTCTAAGAACACTGATGCACATGAAGGATGAACAGAGCTCGCCCAGGCCTGGCTGCTGAACATGGCCCCTGCACTCTGCACACAGTTTCGGGGAGATGGCAGCATCCCCTGGATCATTTCCCCTGGGAGAACAGCTCTGTGGTTGGATCAACTTCAGGCTGAGTGGAGGAGAGACTGATGTAAGGAGACAGAATGAGGAGGACCCCTTTGTGGGAGTCCTGCCTTTCCATGCTCAAGCCTCAGGCACCGGGCTGGTATGGGGTCTTCCAAGGAGCGGGGCAGCAGGAAGGCCCGCCGACAGGTAGGGCTGTGGAGATGCGGAGCGCTGATGAGAACCAAGGCAGAGTCTGAAGACTCTCTCCAGCCTTGAGCTGTCCACAGCCCCTGCAGGACCTCCTGGGGCCCGGGGCAAGGCCGTCGTCCATCTGCCTCTGGCATGTGCGTGCTTGGCTCAGACTTCCCTGACTGAGAGGCCTGGGGACGCTACTCTTGCAAATCCTCTCCCTTGTGACACAGCACAGGAAAATGAGGCACGGGCCAACGTGATGTGTCAGTTCCCATGGGCCCCAATGTGAAATCCAAGTTTGCAGCTGGTTTCTAATTACTCCCACCAACACAATCTGTCTCCTCTGGCTGAAGCCAAAGGCCTGGCAAACTGTTACAGATTTCTAGGGTTCCTTCCACCCTTGACTAGCACCGAGACAAGAGGGCAGGTTCGAGAGAGGCAAAACGAGGAGGGAGCCAAGGCTGGGTGTCTCCAACACGCTGGAGGCGGGAGGGTGCTAAAGCCAGCTGGGTTTTCCCTGTGAAGATTTCAGGCTGGCCGATGCGGCTAGAGAGAAAGGACCAATTCCTTCTCTGGGGTCAGGCCCAGTACTGTATCAAAAACACAGCTGGGGTAATTGCCAGTCCCAGGATGAGAGTAACAACAAATTGGCAATTTAAGAGCAAGCTAGGGGGTGACAGCCAGCCAATGGACGTCGGCGAGGGGGCCCATCGCAGGCTCTGTAGTCAGACCAAAATGGCTGCACTTGAACCTGCCTCTGGTACTTAGTAGCTGAATGACCTTGGGTGATTTACTTAAGCTCTCTAAACCTCAATTTCCCTGTCTGTACATCTGTTTTGTGGGGCTCTGTGGGGATTAGAAGCCACTTCTAATATCTAACCCAGACTAAATACTTGGAATACCCAATATATGGTAACTGTAACACACAAAGAAACTTCTAACGATGCCAGGCACACAATCCCTCCCTCGGTAATGATTATTAAATAGTCGACCATTCTTTATCAATTGGTAGTCAATTATTATGAAGAATAAGAGGTATCACATTTCACTTCGATGTTCTAATTCAGTTAGATATTGCTGTAAGTACTGCCCTGCTGCAAACAGCGGATTACTAATTCACATTTCCGAGTGTTGAGTTGTGTGTTTCAGTTACTTGTAGACAATTGCATTGCTCTCACCCTCCCAAATTCTGGATCGCCGAACGTGAGGGCTGGAAGGGGACCTAAATCATCTAGTCCAACCCCCTTTCCTCTTATTTTACAGATGAAGAAACTGGGGCCACACAGGTATCCGCACAGACGGGTGCGGGGATCTCCGAGGTTTGTGTGGCCCGGCCCAGGGTCTTCGGGGCAGGTGAGCCCCGCAGTAGAGAGATGTGCCAGAAGTAGGGAGATGATCATGCATGCCTAAAAGCAATGAAATGCATCTGAAAAAGGGCCGTTTTTGAGTTACAAAGGATGGTTTGAGTTAAGAGAAGTTTAGAGAGTTACAGTCTTTAAATTGATGGAGACTCAGTTGCGGGGGCGTGTAGAGGACGGCAATGCGCTTTGCTGATGCTGCCAAAAGGGTTTTTGTTGAGAATTAACATTAAGCTACTGACGACTTACAAAATGCTTTTCCAATCCCGACCCACCTCCACTTCGCCACATGCTGAGGTATGTTCTAACCCCATTTACTGCTGGGACTAAGACCAAGTGACGTGTCTGAGGTCAAATAGCTAATAAAACAGGAGTAGAATCCAATCCTTCTTAACTCCAAATCCTAGCTCTATGTGGGAACATGCTCGGGAGGAATTCGTCAAGATAGGTTAAATCTTATTATCATAATGAATACATGCCCAACAGGAAATTGCCAGTGTAACAACTTTGGTGATGTTCTCTGAGATTTATCGGAATGCTATCTGATGGGTACAAATCTGACTAATGTAGTCAATCCCTTGGCCAGGGAAAGCCCTTTATATTTGTCCTAAACAAATGGGTGACTTCATTTCAATCCCTCATGCCTGAGAGAGGGTCCAGGCATACTGACTAATCTCTAGCAAATCTATGCAGGGCCTGGACCAGCACCCGCAGATCTGCCTCCCCCCTCCACCCCCCACCACCCCTTCCACACAAACAGATGTTCTCTCTTCCCATTCACAGGCCAGAAATCTGTGTTCTCCCCCCAAAGCCTGCTGCTCTTTTCCAGGATCTCCACCTCTCTCCTCCCATTGGCTGGGCTCAACCCCAGACCTTGGCCTTGAGTGCTGCCTCAGAACTGCTAGGAGGATGCCTTGGCAGTGTGACAAGTCCCATGTCTCCACATGCAGTTCACCCCTTGCCCTCACCCGCCCTCCTGTGATAGGAGGGCCCATCCCCAGCACAGCTTCCAGGTGCAGAGGAGAAACAATGGCTTAGTGTTTCCTGGAACTTACCTGGGGTGATGGAGGGCTGCCAACCCAAACCAGCCAGGTCTATCAGCCCACAGGCCAAAAGTCAGGCTCAGACACAGCCCTGCTCCTCCAGCCTTCTTTATCCTCATTTGCAGGGGCTACATCTTCTCCCTCCTTTCTGCTGCTTCTACCTCTACCTAACACACCCCCTTCCGACTAGGGGCAGGGGTCCAGGGGAGACTGCCCTCCAAGGGTCCTTCATGGTTCTTGTGTACCACTTACCTTAGGTGGAGCTGGGAGGGATCTTAGAAACGATGCAATCCCACCTCCATCCCCACAGGAGCGCCTCTGTGTGCCCTTTGGGGACACTTGAGGCCATCTTATCCCAGAACATCAACTATACTCAAAGATTTTGGGGGAGGGGGTTTATATTAAAACCAATGCATTCTGGAGCACCTGGGTAGCTCAGGTAGTGAAATGTCCGACTCTTGGTCATGATCTCAGCATCATGGGGTTGAGCCCCACAGTTGGAGCTCCTTATTCAGTGGGGAGTTTGCTTGGGATTCTCTCCCTCCCCCTCCCTGTCTGCCCCTCTCTCCCTGCTGTCATGCTCTTCCTCACGTGACGTGCGCCCACTCTCTCTTAAATAAATAAATAAATAAATAAATAAATAAATAAATGGGGCTCAGTCATTAGGCATCTGCCTTTGGCTCAGGTCATGATCCCAGGGTCCTGCTCAGCTGGAAGCCTGCTTCTCCCTCTCCCACTCCCCCTGCTTGTGTTCCTTCTCTCACTGTGTCTCTCTCTGTCAAATAAATAAAATCTTTAAAAAAAAAAAAACAACAATGTATTCACATTATGGTATAAAAGGACAACTATAAGTAGACTTACAAATAAATGTAGGGCTTCAAAGAAATGTGATGCTTTCCACAAGCTGCTTCAGGCTACGCCCCCAAGCCCCTACCCCTGAGCACGTGTTCTTTCTCCACTTCCCTTGCAGAGGGCAAAGTGGGAGAAGCACGGGTCCAAACTGACCCTCCTGTTTCACAGAAACGGAGCCTCAGGTTCAGACACACGAGGTGACTGTGATGTACAATACCTATTGTTCCAAACAGAAATAACTCATCCATTGAATGCTTGCTGGAGGCCAGCTACTGTAGTGAGGAGTTTACCTACTTCCATTTCCAAGGCAACTCTCAAGATAGGCATTCTTTTCATTTTGAAGAGAAGACTCAGAAGTTGAGCAGTACGTTCAAGGTCACAGAACTAACAACAACAGCTCCTTCTTATCAGCTGGCTTTAAACCCAGGTCTCTGGCTCTAAGGTTCAGACCCTTGGGAACAGTGTCAGGCTGTTAGAGATGCCACAGGGAGGATCTGGGAAGAGGCTGGAGTCCAAGGTCCTGGTGTCTTGTCCTGGCTCTGCCACTAGATTACTCACACCCACAGACCCGAGGGGATGTTTGCTGATTTTTGCAGTCTATAGATAAGAAAACCAAGGCCCGGAGAGAAGGGCTGACCTCAGACTAGAACCACCAGATTTCAGGGATGGGATCTGCTAACAGTGGCCCCTGGGAAAGTAGCCTAACCTCGCAGAGGTTAGAAGACCTCTAGCATCCCTCCTGGCTGTATGTTATCTGTCTATACAGATGTCCATGATTTCTAATCTCATGTGCACATCCCATCTCCCTCTGTGAGCCCACACACCTGCGGGGCCCTCCCCCACTTTGGTCTGCAGAGAGCAGCTCGGGCCAGCTACCCTTAACCTCTCTTCTCAGGGACCTGGATGCATGTGTGAAGGGAACTTGTGTGAAAATCACCAGTCACTTTGGGTTCTCAAGCGATTAGCTAGTCGGCTAGTCATTAGGTAAGTCTTGTACACAAGGCAGCAGAACGTATACCCAGGAGCCAAAAGCCACAGCCACAAGCATGCACACCCCTCTCAAGTAAGGAAATTCCAGAAGTTCATTCATTCCTGTGGTTCACATCTATAAGAATCTTCTTCCAGATCCCAACTTCTCAGGCCCCGGATGTTTGCCTGCAAAGTCTATTCCACAGCTGGATGAGAGCACGTGGACACGATGCAATGCCCTCTTGACTCCTTAGAACCTTGACGTTAACGGGGCCACATGCTGATCATCTGGGCCAATCAAGCCAGGTTCATCAAGTCTGTGCTCCCAGCAGAGAAGAACCCCGGCACAGAATCAAAATGCACAGTCTGTCTATACCCACCACTATGTGTTTCTATGATGGCCACTACGAGCATAAATAAGGTGAGAGGTTAAACAGAGCGTGCTAGACATTACATCCTCCCCAAATGATGACAGAAATGCTGCAGGAAGAGTGAGGAGACACCCTTCCTTCTGTCCTCACTCTGCTAGTGGCCTCCATTTGCTCCCACGATCTCCCTTCCTCATCCCTGAGTGCCCTCCCCACCCCTGCCCTGCCTCTCCTTCCCCACTGAAGCGGCCACTCTCTGGGTGAAGGGCTCAGTCTCCAGTCCCTGAGCACTGCAGGTGGATGGGGTGTCCTTTGGGTCTGGAGCTGGTGTTGGCTGAGCCTCGGCCTCTCTAAACCTCGGCCTCAGGTTTGGACTGGCAGTGTGTCAGCGGGAGCACAGTCAGCTGTGACTGCCCTTCTGGAGAGAGGAACCTCCGCTCAGAGGTGTCAATTCAACAGGCTCTCCATGGCGGGAAGAGAGCATGTGCCCCTCCCAACCCTGTCTCAAAAATGGAGACACTCACATGCAGGGGGAAAAGCCCTTCCCCACAGGAGGCCCCATCAGCTGCCAGAGGAGGAAGTGCAAGCAACAGGAAGATCAGTGGGCCACTGCCAAGGACTAAATGCGGGAGCACAGAGCTCAAGGACCAGGACCTCGGGGTCCTCTTGGAGGAGGCCAGATTAGCAAAAAACGATAGAACCACAGAGGCCAGGAACAGGGGGTTGGAAACAAAACAGCTAGTGGAGCACTGGCCTGTTCACAGGCCCTAAAACCCTCCATGGTTTTGACTCCCGAACCCAACAATTCTCCATCCCGTATGGGACACTCAGCCAACACAAAAGCACCACTTTGTTCCCAGCATCAGCGTGGAGGGGAACACAGCCCCAGCATCTACTGGGTGTTAAACGTTCTCTCCTCCCCAGGAACAAGATCGGCACAGGACTCTGATGAGAAGTAGCTGTCTGCCATCACTGCAAACGGCCACTCTAGTTGTGGCAACATTTTCTTCTGAGCAACTTAGGTAAGCTTCTATCCAGTGGGCACAGCAGCTAACCAGCTAGACATGGCTGGTTAGGCCCAAAGCAGAGCTCCCGATGTGCTTATCTGTACCAAATACAGCTATTAAGTTAACAATGTACTTCTGATTACTAAGCTGCATTCCTAACAGTTTTATAACATTTAACGAAATGCTGTCATCTGGAGCTTTTACCACTAATGCTTAATGCAGAGAATCAGTTTTGGCTCTTAGTTTGGGGTTTTAGCATTACCCAAGATGACACTTTTCTTGGAGAAAGCAGATTCTGGGACTTCCCTGAGCCCCAGGTCTGATACGGGGAGATGCGGGACATGACACTGAAGAACGCTTGCCATCCACTCTGTTCTGCCTCATGCCTATCAGTCCGGGCTGGGTTCCATTTGTCTAGTGGCCTTGTCCCTCTTGGTTTCTGGGCTCAAGTGAAAAGCAGAACTTCTCTATTGAAGGCGTCTGCTCCCTGGGGCACAGGTAAAACACACTGGCATGGAAAAGACCAGAACTGTCCTGTTTGTACTGGTTTCCATTTAAGCCTTCACTGTGGTACTGTACTTTCTCCCCCATGAGAAGGCTACCAGACCACTCTGGGAAGCTGGGCTTTGAGATGAGCACCTGCTTGCTCAGGCGTCCTCTCTCGGCGGACCTCTAAAGGTTCCTGTCAAGCACGGACAGCCAGGTCTCTCTCTCTTAAGGGAGGCCATGCTTTTCATTTTCCCTATGTCTTACCTGAAGAGTTAAAAGTATCCAGGTGCTAAACCGTAACTTCTTGCTGAAGTCCAAGAAAAGTCAAAGAGCTTGTCCCCACACTCACCACTTGTATCCCTCCACCAAACAGCAGGACCAAGGTCTAGACACCTCCTCACTGAGGCAATTCCTAAGGCATTTATCTGTTTGTTCATGTACAAAATGAGCTACATCCATCTGGCTCCTCCGTTGTTAAGAACGCCTCTGGGCTGAGACCATCTTCGATGAAGTGAGATGCTGCCAAAAGAAGCTCCTGTGCCTCTTCCGTCCCCATCCCACGATGTCCATCAGGCTGGGCCTACCTAGGCCTCAGGGAATCTTAATTCCCTCACTCTTCAGTGCTCAAGGGGACTAACTGAGCAATTATCATCAACCTAGAATGGACTTCTTCCTTTTCAACACCTAGGGTGATCACGTGACACATTAGCCAAATCAGGACTCTTTTGATGGTGACAAGGGATGTTATTAATACACTGGGATGGTCCAGAAGAACCAGGATGGACGGATGGCGCTCGTATTTCCACGACCTCCCAGTCTACATGTGAGACAAGTTTTCACAGATGTCTTCCCTGGCCACGTTCACCCTATCCATGCTTCACCTGCCCTCAGCCCAGGAAATCGTTATGTTAGTCACATGCTGGGTCATGTTTGGACATGTTCTCATAGGTCTCCTTCCTCCTTCCCAGACAGGGTCTTGACTGCTGACTCTCTGCATGAACTTTGAACTCATTCTGGGCCCCATATTCCAGGCTCTTCTTTGTTCATAAGCAGCATCTGCTGAAGATCTGGTTGTGCAAAGGGTTACAGATGACTTTTTTTCTGACACAAATAACATTTTTCCAATCTATTTGTATGTAGTTACTTTTTTTTTTTTTAAGATTTATTTATTTATTTGAGAGAGAGAATGGACGCATGAGCAAGAGAATGAGAGAGAGCATGAGCAGTGGGGAGGAGCAGAGGGAGAAGCAGAGAGCCCGGGGCTCGATCCCAGGATCCTGGCATCACGACCTGAGCTGAAGGCAGATGCTTAACCGACTGAGCCACCCAGGGGCTCCCTATGTAGGTGCCTTTCAAAACACAATCATATTTATGCGTTATTACTGCCTTCATTTTCGTGCTTCTCTTCAGGCCAAGCCACAGACTTTTCCTGGTTATGGAACACTATAAGTCTCATTTTTTTTTTTTTTAAAGATTTTACTTATTTATTTGACAGAGAGAGATCACAAGCAGGCAGAGAGGCAGGCAGAGAGACAGGAGGAAGCAGGCTCCCTGCTGAGCAGAGAGCCCGATGCGGGACTCGATCCCAGGACTCCGAGATCATGACCTGAGCTGAAGGCAGCGGCTTAACCCACTGAGCCACCCAGGCGCCCCTATAAGTCTCATTTTTAATGACTGTGCAGTACTCTGCCAAGTGGATGAACCATAATCTACCCAATCGCGCCCCTGTTGTTTACCATTTAGGTTGCTTCCAATTTCTAAAACAGATGACATCACAAGTCACAGTTTCATGAACATAACTTTTCCTTCATTTGAGATTATTTCCCCAAGATAGATTTCAAGAATTTCAATTACTGAGTCAAAGTGCATGAGATTTTTATGGCTCTTGAATCTGGATCTTCCTGATTCATGTCAGCCTGCTCCCTGGGCTGACTCATGGCCCCCCAAATATTCTTCTCTCCTTCCTCAGCTCCAGTTTGAGCTTGAGCTCCTTGATCTGGTGCCAGAGCTCAAGCAGGAGCCGGGCCCAGGGATTCCTGCACAGTTTGGAGGGATGGGCACTTAGACACCCAACCAAGTTAGGCAAGGCTTGGGAAGTAAGGCAAGTGTTAAGCAAGGCAGGAGAGGATCCAAGTCCAAGGAGTCATGAAGTTCAAAACTGCTGTGATCGAGCAAACCATCGAGGCCTTCTGCCCTCCCCTATATGATGTTGCCAGTGGGGCAGCCCTGGAACACCATGGGGAGTCTTTCCCATGCAGCTGCATCCTGCTCTAATCTTAGAGTCCCCACTGCTCAGGGGCCTTGCCAGCAGGGCCTAGGACACGGGCTCAGGAGCACCCATCCAGGACCAAGTCCCCACAAGTCTGTGACAAAATACAAAACCGAGGAGGGCGTGTGGTTTTTCACATACTCAGTGTGCGTAGTTTAAGAGACGGTCCTTCAATCCTCAGGTCATGCCCTTCATACTTTGTGGTCACGAACATATTCTCTCACTTCTTTGTAAAAATGTCCATGGCTTTGTTTCATCGGCAGTTCCGTTCATTCACCACATACTTTTCTGAGAGCTCACTACCAGCCTGGTGTGAGTCCTAACCCTGGAGACAGCAGTGAATACAACGAAGGCACCCTTCTCGAAAACACCTGGACAGTCAGCTTTTCTGACTCTATTGTAACTGCCTGACATTAAGCTTCTGATTGCCCAGGCATCCACCTCAAAGACATCCATCTCGGACAGTCGCATGGCCAGCTACAGGATGAGATGAAGAGCCAAGTCGCCCCGCCCATGAAGTTCTCTTTTTAGAGAGCTGTGGTTGTCTTACACAACTGGCCCTTTGACCGCTTGCTTCTCCCTTCCCACACTTGAATTCCTGCTCTTATGTTTTACAGTCACCAATAAAGAGTGAACCTGTGAAGCCTTAAGCCCCCACCTTTGGCCCCAAGAAAAGCGGAAGCCACAAGCCAGCTCTCTCTCTCTCTCTCCCCCCATGACCTTGCTATGTGGCCCCAGGCATGCTGTGTACCCTCTAAGATATAAGTAACAAACCTTGTCTTTTCTAAGTTCTCCGATGGTTGTTGCTGAGGGCTGGTCCAGCTACAACACTGGCTCTAATCAGGGAAACTCTGTGGGGGCTCGCCACAAGCAGTATGGGCCAAGGTGAGTGACCACATTTGTATCTCTGTATCTCCATGATAGAGTGTCCTTCCTGCACAGTAAGTTCTCGTAAAAAATTTGCGGAGGACAGGGCTTTAGAAAGATAGGAACACTTCCCGGTGGGTGAGTGGGGATCCTGGCCACATGCACAGCAGGGGGCCCACAGGCAGGAGCAGGTGTGAAGTCAGCCAGCTGCCTGCCTTCTAACCCCAGCTCTGCTGCTGGACCTTCAGCAAATTCTTTCATCTTTGGGTCCTCGCTCGTGAAATAGAGAGGATGGTGATGGTACTTGCCTCAACAGGCTGTAAGGACTCAAGGCCCCAGCCAGCACTGGGCACACCAGAAGCCTGGCAGAAACACGACCTACTTGTGGCAGAAACGGTGGCCTCCTTTGGGGGCTAAGTCAACCAGCTGATCGTCTGGACGTTAAGTCAGGTGAAAAGGCCACAGCCCAGAGAACCAAACTGAAATCCAAGATGCACCTCACTGGCCAGAAAAGTTAAAGATATAACAGAGAAAATTAAATTTATATACAAAGAATGGGGGGAGAGAACTAGCCAGACTCGCTCTTCCTCCCCCATGGGTGTCAATGATAGAAACTGATAAAATTTCATTTATGTCAATAATAGAAACACGAGAAAAGGTTCCTGCCAAACCCAGGTCTCGCCAATGGTGGACGCATGCCAAAACCTAACCACAAGTGGCCGAGATGAGTTGGGGGAAGTAGAGCTTGGATACATAGTTCAGGGACTTTCTTAAAGTATGGACATTCCACAGACAGATCATTTCCGGTGCCACAGAAAGCTCTGGAATTTAAGAAGTCTGAGGGAGGGCGGGTTAGGGGAGAAAACAGAGTGTTGGCCACAACCAGCAGAAAGCCAAAGGCCCATGTTTGCTGAGGTTACTCTTCACTCTGGGACTGAGATGGAATGCTGTAGAGAATTAATATCAGTGCTGCAGATAAAATAATGTCAGCAGACTGGATAATTAAAGATTTCTGGCTCACTCCTTCGCCCTCTCACTTTCTGGAGGGAGGATAAGAGACAGGAGATGGGTCCAATAAACCAAGAATTCCTCCAATTTATGAGTGTATTTTTAGTTCCTCCTGACATCTGGGGTAGCAGAGGCATTATTTCAGGATCGGACCTGATTGTGCCCTTTACACGGGGCTAAACATCACTCTCTAAAACACTTTGATGAAAATGTAATTATTTTAAAGACATACACAGGCTAATTGAGACCATACTGAGGAAGTCTTCAGCTTCCAAACGAAGACGTTTCTGGCTGAGTGGAACAGATGCCATTAAACCACTTGCCACCACTCACTCCTCCCTATCTTCCTAAATTCCTCCCCGGACCTGCATCTGGACCAGACCTGTTCCACTTAGGACTGGAGCTGCCCAAGACAAGGGAGTGACCATGGAGTCATAGCCCAGCTCCTTACGGAGCAGCACTGGATCCAAACACTTGTCCCCATTTGCTTTTTAAAGCATAGACTATTGACAAGGGAACAGTGAATCACAGGGCCACAGATGCAGTTAAGAGACCACAGAGATCTTCTAACTCAACCTCCTACCCAGTATAGGAATCCTGTTCTGTCCCAAATTGGGCAACAGTGGGCCTGGTGTGGACACTTGCTAGGGCCTAGCCACACCAGGAGGCTGACAATTACAGGCTGGGAGATGGATGGAATCAAACCCAGCAGAGTTAGAGGCAGGACTGAGCCAAGATCTGGGCGGGTCTCTCCATGAGACAGAGCAAGCCTGCAGCCGAGCCAGACTCCTTCAGTTCCTGAGAGTGGACCAGATTCCCCAGTCAGGACACGCTATTTCCATGCACAAATCCCCTCTGGGCACGTCTGACAGTGGAGAATTCTCAGAAAGGGGACAGGGAGGGATGGCAAGGGAAGGAGTTTGGGTCACTGTGTTCAGGAGGGTTTGCTCTCTTAGGAAAGGCCTAGAACACCTCATTAACTTCCTCCTCTACCACCTAGCTCCTGTCGAGAATAGAAACAGAGGTGTCTACCAGGGGCCACTGACAGATCCTAGCCAGGGCATCCCAAAAGGCAATCTTCCAGAAAATCCTGCAAGAAGAATTTCCCATACTCACAAGCAGCCCATTCCATGGTGGGTTGAGCTGTGACATGCCTCCCCCTAACTGGACCCCATTCTGCCCCTGAGGGTCACATAGAGTGAACTGGAGTCTGCTATAAGACATATATACAAATATTTGAAGACAGGCACCATTTATCCTTTATCCTTCCACAGAAGGACACACATGGTCCTTCCACCCTTCCAACCAGGCGTGGTTTCTAAACCCTTCTAATATCCTCAGGGCACACACTAGTTTCACCAGGACTCCCCCAGTGTGACCCCAAGGACTGAAGAAAGCATCCTGGGATGCTTGTCACTCTTGCCTCACCCTCCACTGAGAACACTCGGTGGGCCTCTCATAGTAACCACCTCACCCCACAAAAGGTGGGGATGCTTGGCCTGAGGGCCATGGCACGGCTGAAGGTCAGTGGGATGCCAGCTGGCGTAGTTCAGAAGAAGAGCTAAGAACACCACTGACATCATTCTGGGAAATCTGGCCTAGAGCTGCTGTAGCTGCCATGAGAGCAAGCTGAGGTCTAGGCAGGCAGCTGGATGAATGGGGCAAGGAAGTGTAGATACTACTGTCAGTGTGTTCCGGATTCACCTCAGGCACTCAAAAAAGAACACAGTTGGGGATAACATTATGAAATACCATGTCAACTCACCCCAGGCGGCTTAGTGGGAGGCCAGTAGATATGGAAGCTGTCAGTGGTTCCAAAGCTTCCTCACACACCATGGGATGTGATCTCTACCCCCTGCTCCCCATACCACTTGTTCACATCAAGGATTCATGAGCTTTCTAGCTTGTAGACAGCTTTTGGCTATTCAGCTAAGCGACCAGTGATCTTTTTTTTTTTAAGATTTATTTACTTGAGACTGGGGGGAGGGAGAGAGGGAGAGAGAATCTCAAGCAGACTCCGTGCTGAGTGTGGAGCCCAAGGTGGGGCTCAATCTCACAACCCTGAGATTATGACTTGAGCCAAAACCAGGAATCGGGTGCTTAATGGACTGCATCACCTAGGCACCCCATAAGCTACTGGTGATTTTTACAGGTTTCTCCCTTGGGTACTTTCTTGCATTTCATAATTATCATGTCCCTCTCCACTACACAGGTCTCAGAATCTGATATTAAGGTATAACTTAGTATTCTTTTCTAAAATAAACCAATAAATCTCTTGAACTAAAATGCTTTTCCCTTATTCTTCTTTTTAAATTACTGTCTAAAGATTCCTTACAGTATTTTTAAGCATGACAGGGTATCCCAAGATGTCCTCATCTGGTCATACGCTAGTTGCAGAACTGTGGCATAGTTTTCTTTCTTTTGAAAAATAATTAATCTGTGATGGTTTTAATGACTACTGAATGAATAAAAAGAGCCTTTATCTTAACATAATTTTAGCAGCGCACTTGGACTTTATCAGGCCCCATGATCAGGATCGCCTGGAAAAACTGAGTCATTAGGTTCCCAGGATAGTTCCAGGGGATAGACCCTTGACTTGCAGGCTTACTACCAGTTTAAATTCTGCAGGGCCAAGGATCTCCCCTCAACTCACAAGCAGTGTCTCCTTATGTTGTTGAGGGCTCTCAACTTCTGGGCCCGTCTCCTCAAGATGGCCTCCCATCTCTTCAAAGCTCTGTGCCCCAACCACAAACTATTCCTACGCTTTCCTATGATCCTATGGGTCCTCTGGTTTTGCTATGTCCCAGGCTCCTGATAGCCAGAAAGCTCATGTGCCTGCCCCAGGGATGGACAACTTCACAAGCAGCTTCTACAAGGAAATGTCCCTCACTAGACGGTTCAGCCACAGCTTTAAGTGGCTCCAAGTGCAAGCAGGAGAACACTGAACTAACCCCTGGCTTTGGTGAATTCCCAGTCTAATGGGGAGAAGAAAAGGCTCACAGGCACATAAGAACCCAGGCAGTCATCCGGAGGACACTACTCCCAACCTGACAATGCACTTAATGCTCTCAGCTGTACCAGCACAGTCAGTCATCTCTCCATCTGGAGAGGCTCTCTTCTCTCCTGATGGGGAGAGGGGATGTGCTCTCCTCTCTTTCCTCCTACCCTCTTTTCCTAGTCTCTAAGTGATGGGCCTGCTCATTCCTCAGGGTTCAACTCAAGTTCCATGGTTTTATATGTCTTGAGAGGCCAGAGATTCCTAAACATATCTTCTGTCCTAACCTCCCTGCCAACCTTCAGAATTTTATATCCAAATGTCTACTCCACATCCCACTGGTTTAGAAGATGTAACAAGATCTCTCAATGTTCTCTAGCCAAATGTGCTCCTCCTGCAGCATGCCTCCTAACCCCAGACCAAAGGCTTCATCAGCCACCTGAACCCTCAGGCCCAAGAGCCATCTCACACCCTCCCTCTCTCTCCATCCAATCCATCAGCAACTCCCACCAGTTCTACCTTCATTCTGATCATGGCTCATCACCCCTGTGCCACCAGCCATCCAAGCCACCAGCGCCATGTCCTTTGACCCCTGCAGCAGACCAACTACATGCCCATTGCCACACTGCTTCCCCATAGTCAGTTCTCCATTCAGCAGCTAGATCAGGACACTCCCCCACACAGCACCCTCCAGTGACCACCCATTACCCACGGTCTAAAATCCAAACTCCCTACCACAGCCCGTAAGGCCCTACCTGACCCAGGCCTGCCTATTGCTCCAAACTCACCTGCTGTCATGCTGTGTCTCACCCTCCTCTCCAAAGCTGGCTGGCCTGACTGCTGTTCCTCCAACCACATCAAGTCCATACCTGCTATGAGGCCTTAGCAATGGCCAGTTTCTCTGCCTTGAATAGAGTTCTTCCTCCAAATCTAGAAATTCACTCTCTTACTTCATTCTGTCCTCTGCTCCCATCTCACCTCCACAAAGAGGCCCTCCTGACTACTTGGTGATCCTATGTAAAATAACCCTCTGCCCTAATCCCTCCATCCCTTTACCCTGCATTACTTTTCTTCATTGCACTTCAAAATCAATTCCAGACAGGGGTGCCTGGGTGGCTCAGCTGGTTAGGCATCTGCCTTCATCTCAGGTCATGATCCTAGAGTCCTGAGATGGAGTCCCACATGGGGCTCCCTACCAGCAATGAGCCTACTTCTCCCTCGCCTTCGGGGCAACCACTCCCCACTCTCTCTCTCAAATAAATAAATAAAATCTTTTTTAAAAATTAGAAAAATAAAAATCAATGCCAGACATTATTGTCTTCCCTCTCTCACTAGAAGGAAAACTACCCCAGAACAATGACTTTGCCTCCCTTATCACTCAAGGACTATCTGATAAATGAACAAATGTCATGTCTGATACATTAATTACATCAGTGTTCACCACATTGACATGGATTATGTACTTTTCTCGGGAAGGGGACCGAATTTCTCATAGAAACAATAGTATAAGGGATGGTTATAATATGAATCAATTCCCTGATGCCCAACTTTCAAAGAAATATGATCAAATCCAATACTTAATTACAAGTTATATATCAAGAACCATAAAGCTTTCTAAAATACATGTGCTTTCGTTAGAAGAGTCACAATGGGGGCGCCTGGGTGGCTCAGTGGGTTAAGCCGCTGCCCTCGGCTCAGGTCATGATCCCAGGTCCTGGGTTCGAGCCCCACATCGGGCTTTCTGCTCAGCAGGGAGCCTGCTTCCTCCTCTCTCTCTGCCTGCCTCTCTGCTTACTTGTGATTTCTCTCTGTCAAATAAATAAATAAAATCTTTAAAAAAAAAAAAAAGAGTCACAATGTAGTCTCTATACATGCAATATAATGTGATACAGCATCAGGGTTCAAAGTAATTTTGCCAAAAGCAGAAAGAGCATCTTCATTAAGGGCATGGAATTCAGAAAAGAGATATTTCCACAGGCATCTCTGAAAAAAAATGTACGGACGTAACTAACATTACTTGCCCTTTTGAGAACCTATCAAGTAACGTTTGTATCTTGCTAAAGAGGCCGGAATGAGCGGCCCATGAGCCTAGACTTTCAGGGACTCACAGAGCCCCAGCCTGACTGCACTGACCAGGGGTGTCTCCACAGCTCTGCTCTTGAGGCCCCCTTTTCACATCAGTGCAGGGAAGGGCGTGCTGGCTGATTTCTGCAGTCCTGTTTGCTCTAGGTTTTACAATGCAACTTGGACTGTCTTCTCTCCTTGCAAATTTCTCTGTCATGTGCATAAAATTGGAAACTCCAGGGGCGCCTGGGTGGCTCAGTGGGTTAAGCCGCTGCCTTCGGCTCAGATCATGATCTCAGGGTCCTGGGATCGAGCCCCGCATCGGGCTCTCTGCTCAGCAGGGAGCCTGCTTCCCCCACCCCCTCTGCCTGCCTCTCTGCCTACCTGTGATCTCTCTCTCTCTCTCTCTGTAAAATAAATAAATAAAATCTTAAAAAAAAAAAATTGGAAACTCCACTGAAAGGGCTCCCTGCATAGCCCACTCCCCAGCACCAGCTACTTGGCCTTCATCCTGATTTTAGCCAAGGCAACACTGTCTTGAAAATAAAGGGACTTGCATTAATTTTTACATCCTTTGATCTCCCGCTTCTGCTGCTGCGCCATGTCAGAGTGCCTTAAGGCTTTGCCTCTTGAGGGAGCCAGGCTCGTGCATACACAGGGTTCACTTTGATCCAGCCTCCCCTGAATCCTAACGTCATACCCCCCACCCCAGCCACACGTTCTGTATCTTCTTTCAGGCGGTGGTAGTAGGACACTGCCTTCCCCTTTATCTGCCACTTTAGAGTCCAAACTGATAGTCACTTTTTACAAATTCTTTTAAAATTACAGGATCTTTTTTTTCTCCCACAGAAGGACAGAACCCACACACTTAGTTTTGTTGCTAAAGTAGCTAAGAAGGTGTTCTCCTACGTTAGTGATGGCGCCATGCTTCAAAGCAGCCTTAAGACCATGGGGGAAACGATCAGTTTTGTAAGATCACAGGCTATGCTTCTTTGCACGACCTCCTCATTCGCCTTCCTCCTTCTCACTTTCTCAGCTTCACTGAATTGGTTGCGGCTCCATCAGCCTCCTTCACAGTGAGAGTAGACAGACTGCTCCCAAGCTGATGGGGGCCAAGGACCCCCACAGTGCCATAATCATGAGACCCTAAGGGGAGGGTGGAGGGCAGCAGAAAGAAACCCATCGTGCTCACTAGCGAAAGGTACAGAAAACAGTGTACCCCCACCCCCAAATTTTACTCAGGAAATCCCAAAGGACCACCCAGACTTTTGAAATATTACTGAGAATATTGACCTCTGTATACCCACCCACAGAAGGCACTGTCTTTGTGATGCAGACTCACTCTATGCTTACTCTCAGTGGGATTTCTCACTTAAGAGTGCTGATGATCACGTCTGTGGAAGGCCAGTGGGGGCTCTTGACCAGGACCTGGAATAACTCGGTCTCACAGTTAACACAGAATTTGACCTGTGCTCCCACCCCAGCAATGGCTGCTTGCATGGAACCAGAGACTCAAAGGGAAAACCAAAACCAAATGCAGTTAACCAGAGCAGCCTCCTAGGGCAGCAGGAGAAAGAAGTTCTGGGACAGTCTGGAAGGATGGAGGACCAGTTTGGCAGGGTGAACAGTTTCTGGCAGAGGCCAGGGCACCCAGTAAGACACTTTATCTTATTTCCTGGCTGGCTCAATGACAGTTCCCACCACCTTCGCCAGTTCTAGAATTCTGACCAGAGAAGCCAAGGTCAACAGATAATGCTAAAGCATGCTGATCTCACTCCCACCTGTTTGGGCACCTGGGTAGGTGTCATCTCACCTTGTGGGCACTGGTCTCTCCTGGCCACCCGGTTCCCCTCCCGCCATCTCCTCAGGGTGGGCTGAGGAGGAACGGTCGACAGCACAGTTTTAATCCTGCTTACTCACCAACGTCTCCTCTGCTATTTGTTGTGGCAACTGGGCTGGGAACACAAGGCAGGATGTCCTGGAGGTGCGCCTCCCTTGGGCTTGGGGAGCCCCTGACCAGGAAGCTCCTGAGGTTGCTCGGGACTGCAGCAGGGGTGGCCGCCTGGGAGCCTCTTGGCCAGTGCCTGGTGGGAAGGAGGAAAGGAAAGCCAAGTCAGGGGCAGACATGCACAAGGGAGCAGGAGCGGCTGGCGGGAGCACATCACTCAGAGAGGCTGTGTGGGAAGGTGAAAACGTCCCAAGGACCACAGGTGATTTTATTACTATGTGTGGGGGGCTGTGGGTTTAGGGTTCAGGAATAATAGTTACCAGGAGAACAAGAACTAGCTGCTTCCTTCCTCCACACAGGGCAGATGCCGAAGATCTGAGAGTGGGAATGTGGTGAGGTCACAGGGTCAAGGGAGAGGCCCTGGCAGGGGTGAAGGAGGAAGGCCAAGGCCACAGAGCAGGTAGTGGCTGTTGGGCTCTCTGGAGGGAGCTGGCACCTGGGCAATCAGGGGCTGGGCTCTGGGGACAGAGCCAGGGTAAGGAGGAGCTAACAGAACAGGGAGAATGTACCCAAACCTGGGAAAGGACTCCCCCATACCACCCAGGGCTCACCCTGCTCCCCCAGAACCCACACTCAGGCAGCCCACAGGGCCCACCCCTCAACCTGCAAAGGTTCCTAAACTTCACCCCATCTCCTCCCTTCAGAAGCTTCCGTTTCCCTCCAGCAGCACCCCTCAAATACCTCAACTGGTCAATCCATTCTCTCAAATTATTTGCTACCTTCCCAGAAGGTGTACTGATTTGTAAAGGATACTTTGCAAACCCAAAGGGAATCAACCTCTCACCGTGGAATGTCAATAGAGAGACTTCTAGACTGAAAAGTCCCGACACATCCCTTCCTTACACAGGAGATCTAGAGGGTGGGCACCCTCAGTCCAGCATGGTGGTCCCCAGACACTTGGAGGCATACTCCGAAGAGGAAATGGGAGTAACTAGGCCCTCAGAGGAGTGGTGGGAAGGGGTGGAGCCCCATCTGTACCCAGTTGCTCCTGGAGATCTCTCTGGCCACAGAACCAAGAGGGAGCCAAATCAGGACAGTGTTCCTGTAAGTAATGGTTTCTGCTCCTCTTGTGGGCTAAGCCAGTCAGTCCAGGCAGAACTTTTCTAGACCCAGCAAGCTCCGTCCCTCTGCTGCAATGACCCTTCCACCTTGGTGAGCACTCAGGGATACCTGTGGCTCTTTGATCCTTGACCCTTACTCCCCTTGCAGCTTGAGCACACCAGGCACCTCATTCTCCCCAGTGATCTTCTCAGTTGCCGCCAGCAAGAGAGGCCCCATCGCCTGCGGCTCCTCCTGTGCCTCTGGCCCACGACCCGCCCCGTGTCCCCATGAGCCCTGCTGCTCCACCACATGATGCTCACTGGGCTGACTGGGCCACTTATGCCTATAATCCTTCATTGCTCAAACTGTACCAAGCACGGCTTCTAAAGGGAACTGAAGTCACTCACCAGAAAATGCAAAATTAAGCTGCTGATTATTTAAAAGTTAAAACTGTATAAAAGCTGATAATATATGCAAAATGGTTTTCTGTGCTAATTTTTCAATCCTATCAAGCATTATATCTATCCCTGACCATGGCAAAAAAAAACAAAACAAAACAAAAAAAACAAAAAAAAAAACCCAGAAGAAGAAGGAAACAGAATGGGTCACAGAATTCTCCTTGGCAGACAAGGAGGCAAAGCCACTTCATCAGGAAACAGGGGCCCTCTGGTGTGTTTCTCTACAGAGAAGGGACTGAACATCATGATGGGCAATTCCACCCATAGGGTTTTCAGAAAGAAATATTCATGATTCAGTCACTTTTTAATATCAACATTTAATAAAAGCAAGGAAAATATTAAAACATGACTGAGGATTTTCGCAGGTCACTAAGGCAATGTGGCTTGGTAAGGGGTCTGATAACAACACAAGACATGGTGTTTTTCAGGGGAAAGCTGTGCTGCTCTCATCCCATTCTGCAGGGAAACTGGAAAGGGGATGGCTGCAGGAGGGGGGCACTGGGATGTGTGGTGGGATTACTGATTGCCACAATGACCAAGGACAGGGAAAGGGGGAAAGGATGCCGAGTATCCCACATGAAACAGTTCTCATTATAAAGAATGGTCTCATCTAAAATGCTAACAATGCCTCTGTTGAGAAGCCCTGGGAGGTGAATCAGAAATTAGCATGACTCTTGTAAAACCTGCTCTTAAACACGGATTAAGTCTTCACAGGGGGCTGACAGCAATGGCAGCAGGGATGTCTGCTCTGGTGAGTCCAGACGAAGGGGGTGCAGGCTTATGATACATCAGTCCTCCTGGTGGTGACATGCATATCATCTTACAAAGGGGCTAGAGCCTGACAGGCACTATTGGCTAGACAGACAGCTGGACACTGGTGAGCAAGAGGCATGCCTGTGGAAAGGCCAAACCTCTCCTGTCTTTTTTTATTTTTTCCTATGTCTAAATGAGGACACAGCAGAGACACCAAAACTGGAAAACACGTCACAGGAGAAACTATTTTAGTCCAGAGCACCGGTTCTCGAAATGTGTCTCCAACTCATCTCACCTGGGAACAAAACACCCCAGACTTGTGAGTCCAAAACTCTGAGGGTGGGACCCGGAACCCATGTTTTAGTAAGCCCTCCAGGTGAATCTGATGCAGGCTCAAGTCTGAGAACCTCTGGTCTAGAAAGTTCGGGGCTAAAAATGCCAATTAGTCATGAGAGACAGGTTAGAAATGCTACTTCATCCCTGTGTAGCATTTCTAAGACACTCTGAGAAGGAGGGGTATGTTGGAACATGTCTGTTACCGGCAAATGACTAGACATGGAAGGCATGAAGAGGGAAGATCTAAGTGAGGAGAAATGAGGGAAAAGAGTAAATTATGCAGGGCCAATCCAAGTATCCAGTTTGATTAACTACCCCCAGAAGGATTCTGTTTTTACTCTAACTTGTATTCCTCCTTGAAGAGCCAATGTAATTATATGGTTCAAAACTCAAAAGAAACAAAAAGGTATGGAGTAAACAATCTTATACCTGCCCCTTCTCCTAGATACCAAGCTCAGAGTCAGCCATGCCTTCAATATCTTCTAGGGGTATGTTATGAAAGCACATTTTTTTTTTTTTTTTTGAGAGGGAGGAAGGGAGGGAGAAAGAGAGAGAGAGAGAAAGAGTCAGGGGAAGGGGCAGAGGGAAAAGGAAAGAGAGAATCTTAAGTAGGCTCTGACAATCCTGGGCTGGATCTCACAGCCCTGACATCATGACCTGAGCCAAAACCAAGAGTCAGATGCTCAACTACCTGAGCCACCAGGTGCCCCAATACACACACATTTTTATCTCCACTTTTTCTTAAATACAAGTAACAGCTTATACATACTATTCTAGACTTTGCTTTTTTTTATTTAATATTTTTTGGATAAATAAGAACCACTGAGAAGACTTCTGAGCTACTGGAAACATACAATGCCCCTGGGCGCATATGTGTTCACTGAAGAGAAGGACCATCTGCTAGGACATCATGGGATTCTTGTGGGTTTCTTGGTGAAACCCCCCCCGCCCACCCCCCCCACACACAGGGAAACTGTCCTGAAATTCTCAGCTTGGAGAACTTGCTCCAAGTTTTATAACAGAAGGAGGTGATGTGCAAACTCTTAGGTCACTAAAGTCCAAGAGTGACACTGCCAGATAACAGCAACACCTAGTGGATTAGGCATCCTAGAGTACACAGTGGAGGGGAAGTTGAACCCTGGAGAGAACCCAAAGTGATAAGAAGACTTGGAACATTTTTATCTATAAGACTAATAACCATAAATCACATTTTATCTATAGGAGTTAACAAAATGCATAAAAGGATAAAGATAGGAACTAGACAAGAACATTCAATAGAGTCAGTTCTTAACACTTAGGATGAGATCTAGAACACGAATAAAATAATATAATCTCTATCCTTCTACCAGTTTGAGTTATGGTAACATTTCCTTCAGAATTACTTTTTGTTCTTTCACCATCAGTAAGATGTCTTGTTCCTCCTGATACCCTTCTGATTTTTATCAATGTAGCCTTTAAACCTAAACATGAAGGTTTCTTTTTAAGAACAGCTTTACTGAGATATAATTCACATAACCATATAATTTGCCCACTTCAAGTCTAAGATTCAGGGACATCTGGGTTAGATCTAACTTAAACTGTTTAGCAAACAAATAGGGACCTAATTCTTCTCTTACCTGAGAGGATGCATAATGTTCAAATTCTTTTCCAAATACGCTAGGTGTATTTTTATTAAAAATCCATATACTGGGGTGCCTGGGTGGCTCAGCTGTTAAGCGTCTGCCTTCAGTTCAGGTTATGATCCCAGGGACCTGGGATGGAGCCCCACATAGGCCTCCCTGCTCAGTGGGGAGCCTGCTTCTCCCTCTCCCTCTGCTGCTCCCCCTGTTTATGTTCTCTCACTCTCTCTCCATCAAATAAATAATAAGATCTTTAAAAAATTTTTAAATAAAGTGTATGATTCAATGGCTTCTTAGTATGGTCACAGAGTTGTGCAGCCACACCTCAGTGCACTTTAGAAGATTTTCATCAAACCATAATCCCCTAAGCCCTAGGCAGTGACCAATCTCCTTTCTGTTCCTGTGGATGAAGAACAACTCAATAGGCTCATTGGCAGACTTAACACAACTGAAGAAACAAAATCAGTGATCGTGAAGATAGGTAAACAGAAATGATCCAAAATGGTACACAAAGAAAAGAGCGTGTGTTGGGGTGGGGTGGGGGAGGAGAGACAAACCATCTAAGAGCCACAGGATACTATGAAATGGTCTAACATATGTGTAATTGGTATCCTAGAAAGAGAAGAAATAGACAATGGTCAATAATTGCCCCCAAATAATAAAATATATCATATCACAGATCCAATAAGCTCAGAGATTCCAAGCAGTATAAATACAAAATAAACAGGGGCACCTGGGTGGCTCAGTGGTTAAAGCCTCTGCCTTCAGCTCAGGTCATGATCTCAGGGTCCTGGGATCGAGCCCCACATCGGGCTCTCTGCTCACAGCAGGGAGCCTGCCTCCTCCTCCTCTCTCTCTCTGCCTGCCTCTCTGCCTACTCATGATCTGTCTGTCAAATTAAAAAAAAAAATACAAAACAAACAAAAACAATCAAATATACCTAGACACATCATATTCAAATTATTGAAAATCAAAAACAAAAAGAAAATCTCAAATGTAGTCATATGGAGAGGGGAAACACTACTTGCAGGGTAAGAAAGACTAGTATTAAAGCACATTTCTCATCTGAAATGATGCAACCAGAAAATAATAAAATAGCATCTTAAAGGTACTGAAAGAGGGACGCCTGGATGGCTCAGTTGGTTAAGCATCTGCCTTTGGCTCAGGTCATGATCCCAGGGTCCTGGGATGGAGCCCCACATCAGACTCCCTGCTCAGCGTGGGGTCTGCTTCTCCCTTGCCCTCTGCCCCTCCCCCTGCTTATGCTCTCTCTGTGTCTCTCAGTTAAATAAATAAATAAATTCTTTTTTTTTTTTTAAGATTTTTTTTTTTTTTATTTGACAGCGAGAGATCACAAGTAGACGGAGAGGAAGGCAGAGAGAGAGAGAGAGGGAAGCAGGCTTCCTGCTGAGCAGAGAGCCCGATGTGGGACTCGATCCCAGGACCCTGAGATCATGACCTGAGCCGAAGGCAGCGGCTTAACCCACTGAGCCACCCAGGCGCCCTAAATAAATAAATTCTTAAAAAAAAAAAAAAGTACTGAAAGAAGAAAACTGTCAACCCAGGATGTTACATCCATGAAACTATCTCTCAAAGATGAAGGAGAAATTGCAATGTTTAAAAATAAATGAGCTTGAGAGAATTCATTACTAGCAGACTTGCACTACAAAAAAAAAAAAAAACTATTAAAAGAAGCTCTTAAAGCAGAATGAATACACTGAACTGAACTAGGATCTAAACTAAGATCTCTAGAAATGATTTTTAAAAAGGTAAATATAAAAGATATTTCAAGAAACAGACTCTTAACTATAGAGAACAAACTAATGGTTACCAGAGGGGAGGCAGGTAGGGGAATAGGTGAAATAGGTGGTAGGGGTTAAGGAGTGCATTTGTTGTGATAAGCCCTGGGTGTTGTATGGAAGTGTTGAATCACTATATTGTACACCTGAAACTAACATTACACTGCATGTTAACTAACTGAAATTTAAATAAAAACTTTTTTAAAAGTTTACCTACAACCCTATTTTATTTATATCTATTCGATTTACTTGTTCTTAACCATTATGCTTAGGCTACTCCCCAAAACTTCATGAGGTATTAGACAAAGTCAACCATTATTCTCCTCTTTTTCCTAGCAAATTTTGGAACACAAATATCATGAACTTATTTGACTTTTAGTAAGCATAAGCAAAATAAAATTTTATTTTTAAAAAATAACATAAGGGTAAAAATAAAAGACATTTAAAATGTTTCTGAATTGCTCAAAAAAGATAATTGTTTAAAAATAGTGGTAACAGGGGCACCTGGGTGGCTCAGTGGATTAAGCCTCTGCCTTTGGCTCAGGTCATGGTCTCAGGGTCCTGGGATCGAGCCCCGCATTGGGCTCTCTGTTCAGCAGGGAGCATTCTCTCCCTACCCCCCACCTGCCTCTCTGCCTACTTGTGATCTCTCTCTGTCAAATAAATAAAATCTTTTTTAAAAAATAGTGGTAACATCCCATGGGTTTATAGGATACATAAAAGGAAAATGTACAACAATACAAAAGTTGGGAGGGATGAACTTGGAATGTAATGTTCTAAAGTTTTTATAACAGACATGAAATGCTATCATATTATTTGAAGGTAAGCTGTAATTAAAGGATGTATGTTGTAAACACTACAGACAACATTAAATTTTTAAAAATAAGTATTAGAAATAAGTAAGCCAATGATGGCGATAGAAATAACAAAAACTCTCAATTAATACAGAAGCAGGCAGAAAAAGATAAAAGGAAAAAAGGAGATGAAACAAAACATCTAGATCATAGATTTTAGTCCAACCACATTGACTATGACATTAAATGTAAATAAATCAAACATACCAATTAAAGATTGTGAGATTGGATAAAAAAGCAAAACCCAATTATATGCTGTCTACAAAAAAGTCTACTTTAAATATAGAAATTGGCGGGGGGGGTGCTGCCGGGATGGCTCAGTCAGTCAAGTGTCCGACTCTTGATCTCAGCTCAGATCTTAATCTCAGGATGGTAATTTCAACCCTGCACTGGACTCCATGTTGGGCATGGAGCCTACTTAAAATATATATATATATATATATATATATATATATATATATATATATATATTTATATTTATCTATATATATAGATTGGTTAAAAATAAAAGGGTTTTCAAAAGGCATAAATACAAGTAGTGATCAAAAGAAAACTAAAATGGTTATATTAATATCAGACAAAGTAGGTTTCAGAACAGGGAATACTATTAGGAATAGAGAGAGTAATTTCATAATGATAAAAAAAATCAATTCACTAAATATAACATTCCCAAATATGTATGCACCTAACAACAGGACTCCAAAATACTTTTTCAAAACTCTAAGGCCTGAAAGATGAACTAGGTAAAAATCCATAATTGTAACTGGAGACTTCAACACTCCCCTCTCAGTAATTAATAAAACAAGTATGTAGAAATAAATAAGGATGTAGAGGAGCTAAACATCACTATCAACTCACTTGACCGAATTGAAGTACACCCAAAAAGGCAAAACATACATTCTTTTCAAGCACACATGAAACATTCACCAAGACAGACCATATTTTGGGCCACCAAACAAACCTGTATCAATCTTTAAAAAGTGAAATCATAGAGAGATGTTCTACAATCATAATGAAACTAAACTAGAAGTTAATAACAGAAAGACATCTGAAAAAATTCCTTAAATAAGGGCTGCCTGTGTGGCTCAGTCAGTCCAGCATCTACCTTCAGCTCAGTCATGATCCCACAGTCCTGGGATCCAGCCCCACATCTGGCTTCCGGCTCAGCAGGGAGTCTGCTTCTCCCTTTGCCTCTCTCCTGCCTGTACTCTCTCTCTAATAAATAAATAAAATATTAAAAAAAATTCCTTAAACACTTGGGAGACGAAACAACACACTTTGAAACAGCCCATAGATCAAAGAGGAAGTCATAGAATATTAGAAAATATTTCACATTTGGAGCCCCTGGGTGGCTCAGTCAGTTAAGTGTTTTCCTTTGGCTCAAGACATAATCTCAGGGTCCTGGGATCAGGTTCCCACATCGGGCTCCTTGCTCAGTGGGGAGCCTGCTTCTCCTTCTGCCTGCCCCTCACCCCAAACAAAACTTAAAAAAGAAAGAAAATATTTCACATTGAAATATGAAAACACAATGCCCCAAATTGGGGGGGCTGCTGCTAAAGCAGCTAAATTATAGAAGGAAATTGACAGCATTAAGTAATTTTTTTTTTTGAGAGAGAGAGAGAGAGAGAGAGAGAATGAGTGGGGGGAGGGGCAGAGGGAGAGGAAGAAAGAGAATCTTAAGCAGGCTCCATGCTCAGCATGGAGTCTGATGTGGGGTTCAATCTCACAACCCTGAGACCATGACCTGAGCTGAAATCAAGAGTTGGACATCAACCAACTGAGCCACTCAGGTGCCCCAGCATTAAACACTTATACCAGAAAAAAGGGAAAAAATCTCAAATCAATGATCTAAGCTTCCCCTTTAGAAAACTAGTAAAAGAAGAGCAAATTAAATTCAGATGGATCAGAAGGAAGGAAAAAATAAACATAAAAGCACAAATCATTGAAATTAAAAAGAGAAAAGAGTAATAAAGCCAGAAGTTTATTTCCAAAAATACCAATAAAATTTATGAGCCTTTAGCCAGGCTGAGAAAGAAAGAGAGAAAAGAAAAAGAAGGAAAGAAGAGAGAGAGAAAGAAAGGGAGAGAGAGAGAGAGAAAGAGGAAAAGGAGGAAAGAAACAGAGGGAGAAGGAAAGAAAGAAAGAAAGAAAGAAAGAAAGAAAGAAAGAGAACAAATTATAATAGTCAGAAATGAAAGAGGCGATATTACTACAGATCCTACAGACATTAAAAAAATCAAGTAAATATTGGCCATGCTCCACCTACTGGCCGTTGGTCCCAACCAGCCAATTATCCCTACCAGGCCTCTGGTCAAGGTTTCAACAGCCCCCATCAAAATGCTGTCTCAAATGGAACTTGCCATGGAAACTATAATGTTCATGTTTCACAAGTTTGCTGATAAAGGCTACTTAACAAAGGGGGACCTGAGAGTACTCATGGAAAGGGAGTTCCCTGGATTTTTGGAAAATCAAGACCCTCTGGCTGTGGACAAAATAATGAATGACCTTGACCAGTGCCAAGATGGCAAAGTGGGCTTCCAGAGCTTCTTCTTGCTAATGGTCAGCTCACCATCAAATGCAATGACTATTTTATAATACACATGAAGCAGAAGGGAAAGAAGTAGGCAACATTAAGCAACACTCCCACCCAATGAGAGTTCTCCTGAAGGGTCTCTGAAGGAATCTGTCCCACAGCTTCCCCCTGTATAAAGGATTCCAGGAGAAGATTGGGACCCTAAGAAAATGTACAAGTGAAATCCAACCCCCATTTGAGAAGCAGAGAAAGAAAAGTCAGATAAGCTTTTGATTTTTATTTGCTTGCATCCTCTTGCTCTCAATAAACAAATTTCTTTTTTTAGTTACTCAAAAAAAAAAGTAAATATTATGCATGATATTATGCCCATAAATTCAACAACTTAAATAGACAAATTCCTTGAAAGGCACAGATACTAAAACTCAACCCAGAAGAAATAAATAACCTGAATTAAAGAAATTTTATAAGGTCAACATCACTTGATATGAAAATTAGACAAAGACATTACTAGAAAAGAAAACTACAGGCCAATATTCCTCATGAACATAAACACAAAAATCCTCAACAAAATACTAGCAAATCAAACTCAGTAGTATAAAATAATACATCATTATAATGTGGGGTTTATCCTGCAAATGTACAGCTGGTTGAATGTTTGAAGATCAATAAATGTAATTCATCATATCAAGTGACTGAAGAAGAAAAACCATACAGTCATTAAATGATAAAAACAAAAGCACCTGACAAAATTCAGTTTCCACTAACAGTTCTAAGCAACTGCTTTATTTTTTTTCTTGTGTGTGTGTGTGTGTGTGTGTGTGTGTGTGTGTGTGTGTTCTGCTTTATTTTTTTAAAGATTTTATTTATTTATTTGAGAGAGAGAGAGATTGAGAGAATGAGTGGAAGGAGAAGCAGAGGGAGAAGCAGACTCCTTGAAGAACAGGGAGCCGGATGCAGGGCTCCATCCCAGGATCCTGGGATCATGACCTGAGCCAAAGGCAGATGCTTAACCGACTGAGCCACCCAGGTGCCCTGAGCATATGTTTTACTAAGAATGTAAAAAACTGGGGCGCCTGGGTGGCTCAGTGTGTTAAAGCCTCTGCCTTTGGCTCAGGTCATGATCCCAGGGTTCTGGGATTGAGTCCCACATCGGGCTCTCTGCTCAGCGGGGAGCCTGCTTCCCTCTCTCTCTCTCTCTCTCTCTCTCTGCCTGCCTCTCTGCCTACTTGTGATCTCTCTCTCTGTCAAATAAATAAATACAATCTTTAAAAAAAAAAAAGAATGTAAAAAACTGGGATGCCCTGCTTAAAAAGGTACAAGCTACTTGAGGGATCCAGAAGAGCTCTCATGAGAAAGGTCTCAGGTACTGTTAGAAAGTGAGTGTGAGGGGCGCCTGGGTGGCTCAGTGGGTTAAGCCTCTGCCTTCAGCTCATGTCATGATCTCAGGGTTCTGGGATCAGGCCCCACATCAGGCTCTCTGCTCAGTGGGGAGCCTGTTTCCCCCTCTCCCTTTGCCTGCCTCTCTGCCTACTTGTGATCTCTCTGTCAAATACATAAATAAAATCTTTAAAAAAAAAAAGGTGAGTGTGAAGGGACAGATATATGTAGAGTCTTTAACATGTAATGGAATCACATTTAGCTTATAGTTTTTCCAGAGAGAGCTGGTTACATTTAGGCAAATACCTACTGAATAAAGGAAGATCTTCATTATCATCAGACCTCTGGACAATGGCAGATGCTTCCCATTTGAGGTGGTGAGATTCTAAACCACAAGTGTTCCAAATGTCCTGGACAGCTTTCTGTCAGGAATGCTGTAAAGTCTACCTTAGGTGGTAAAATGGACTCAATGACACTGAAAACTTCTTTCTAGTGCTAAGACAGAGTAAGGGAAAAAAATCCTGTTGTCTTAACTACTGTTCGTTAAGAGTCAGGTAAAGTAGTATGAGATTAATCTACATTTTAAAAATCATTCTGCTTATATGCTAGTAATTTAGTTAGAGATATATATTTCTATAGTACACCATGTAAAAACATTCCTTTTCATACATTTCTCTCTCCCTGGTACTTGCTCTAAAAAGGCTAAGTGATAGATTAGTCTTGAGCCCATGAATATCTTCAACCATTGACATTCTGTCAGTTCCCTTCTCTCTGTCTCCAGACATCCTTTCTTGAAAAAGACCCACAATTAGACCTACTGCTCTTTCCAGCTACCACACTATTTCTAGACTTCCTTTCCATTTAAATGTTTTCAGTGAGTCATCAACACCTCCTGCCACAATTTCCTTTCCACCCACTCTCTCTTTAACCCTCTGCAATCCCCCAGTTCTTAAATGCACCACATGCATGGTCAAAATGCTGGGGATTAGGGGGAACTAAGAGTATCATCAGAAAGACACAACATTTGCGCTCAAAAAGCTACCCAGAAAAAATCAAAATAATGCTCCAAATACCCATTAGGCAGAGATTGGAGGAAGGAGTTGGAAAAGAGAGCTGACATTTATTAGGTATCTTCAGTACACTGTGGTGTCAGATTGTGTCCCATAATGGCCATCAATAATTTCTCCTTTCCTGTGCACTCATTTCACTCCAACTCCAACTGTATCAGAAATAACAATAAATGTAACTGGACCAAATTCATTAGTTAAAAGATACATACACTCACTGATGTAACAGTTATATGCTTTTACAAGATGAATCCAACACTAAAAGAAGTTGAAAGAAATGAATGGAAAAAATAAGAAAATACGTCAGGCAAAAACTAACCATAAGAGAGCTGGGATAGTAAGATTAATGTCAGACAAAATTGACTTTAATGTAATTAGACAAGAGAATCACTATAAAATGATAAAAGGAATGAGATAAAAAATATAGAAGATATTCCCACCATTGGCCTTAGGAAAAGGGTCCAGTAAATACAACAGCTCAGAATCAGAATTCTACAAAATTTAATTCAATCCCACAATTATTTGCATAAAAGCTCTCAAGTTTGTTACCATGAGCAACAATCTTGATCTAACAGACATATGTAGAACTTTATACCCAATAGTTATAAAATATGCATTGTAAGCATACCTCATTTTACTGCCTTTTCACACATAATGCCTTTTTTACAAATTGAAGGTTTGTAGCCACTCTGCATTGAGCAAATATGAAGACATATCTTCTCAACAGCATTTGCTCACATCTCTGTGTCACATTTGGTAACTCACAATATTTCAAACTTATTATATTTGTTACAGAGATCTGTGGTCAGTGATCTTTGATGTCACTATTGTAATTGTTTAAAAGGTGCCACAAACCACACCCATGTAAGATAGCAAACTTAATTGATAAATGTTGTGCATATTCTGACTGTTCCATTGACCAGCGATTCACCTGCTACTTTCCTTCTCTTCAGGTCTCCCTATTCCCTGAGTCACAATATTGAAATGAGGTCAGCTGATAATCCTACTATGGCCTCTAAGTGTCCAAGTGAAAGGAACAGTCACAATGTCTCTCACTTTAAGTCAAAAGGTAGAAATGATTAAGCTTCATGAGGAAGGCATGTCAAAAGCTGAGACAGGCCAAAAGCTAGGCCTCTTATATCAAGCAGTTAGCCAAATTATGAATGTAAAGGAAAACTTCTTGAAGGAAATTTAAAGTGCTATTCCAGTGAATACTCAAATGATAAGAAAGTAAAACAACCTTATTGCCAATGAGAAGAAAGTATGAGTGGTATGGAAAAATCAAAACAACCATAGTATTTCTTTAAGCCAAAGCCTAATCCAGAGGAGTGCCCTAACTCTCTTCAATTCTAGGAAGGCTGAGAGAGGTGAGGAAGCTGCAGAAGAAATGTTGGAAGCTAGCAGAGGTGGGTTCATGAGGGTTAAGGAAGGAAGCCATCTCCATAACATGAAAGTGCAAGGGGATGCAGCAGACTCTGATAGAGAAGCTGCAACGAGTTCTCCAGAAGATCTAGCTCACATAATCCATAACAGGGGCCACCCTAAACAATAGATTTTCAATATAAACAAAACAACCTTCTGTGGAAAAAGATGCCATCTGTGACTGTCATAGCTAGAAAGGAAAAGTCTATGCCAGCTTCAAAACCTCAAAGGATATGCTCTGTTGATAGGGACTAATGCAGTGAGTGACTTGAAGTTGAAGCCAATGTTCATTTACCATTCTGAAAATTCTAGGGCCTTCAAAAATTATGCTAAATCTACTCTGCCTATGCTCAAAAAATGGAACAACAAAGCCTGGATGACAGCACGTCTGTTTACTACATGGTTTATTGAATATTTTAAGCCCACTACTGAGACCTACTGCTCAGAAAAAAAAAAGATCTGATGGAAGAGGTGCAATGAGGTTAATGTTGTTTTCATGGCTGCTAACACAACATCCACTCTGTAGTCCATGGTGTGAGAAGTTATTTTCAAACAACAAATTCCACAGAAATACAAACAATTATAAAAGAATGTTATGAAACCTATATGCCAACAAACTGCACAACTTAGAAGAAAGGGATAAATTTCTAGAAACATATATCCTACCAAAACTAAAGCAGGAAGAAATAGAAAATTTGAATAGACCAATTACAGGCAATGAAATTGAATCAGTAGTTAAAAAACTCCCAACAAAGTCCAGGACCAGATGGGGCAAATTCTACCAAACATTTAAAGAGGAATTAATATGTATTCTTCTCCAACTATTCCAAAAAACAGAAGAGAAAGGAGAGCTTTCAAATTCATTCTGTGAAGTCAGTATCACCCTGATACCAAAACCAAATAAAGACACCACAAAAAGAGAGAGGTATAGGACAGTATCTCTCATGAACATACATGCTAAAATCCTCAACAAAATACTAGCAATTCAACAATACATTAAAAAAAAAAATCACACCCCACAATCAGGAGGCATTTATTCCTGGGATGCAAGGGTGGCTCAATATTCACAAATCAATCAATGTCATATGTCCCATCAATAAGAAAAAGAATAGGGACACCTGGGTGGCTCAGTTGGTTAAGCGGCTGCCTTCGGCTCAGGTCATGATCCCAGCGTCCTGGGATCGAGTCCCATATCGGGCTCCTTGCTCGGCGGGGAACCTGCTTCTCCCTCTGCCTCTGCCTGCCTCTCTGTCTGCCTGTGCTCACTCGCTCTCTCTCCCTCTGTCCCTGACAAATAAATAAATAAAATCTTTAAAAAAAAAAAAAAAGAAAAAGAATAAAAAATCATATGATTACTTAAAAAGATGAAGGAAAACCATTTAACAAAGTCACTTTTTAATACAACTTTAAGTCTGGAATTGTGACTCATGTGGAATTTAATTAGTCACAATTCCAGACTTAAAGTTATATTAAGAAGTGACTATAATTAAAACAGTATGGTACTGGCATAAAAATACACAGAGATCAATGGAATAGAACAGAAAACCCAGAAATAAACTCATAATTATATGTTCAATTAATCTTTGACAAAAGAAGAATGAATACACAATGGGAAAAAGTTCAACAAATGGTGTTGGGACAACTGGACAGCTACATGCAAAAGAGTGAAACCAGACATCTTTCTTTCACCATACATAAAAATAAACTCAAAGTGGATTAAAGACCTAAATGTGAGATTGAAACTATAAAAATCCTTGAAGAGAACACAGGCAGTAATTTCTCTGACATCAGCTATAACAACATTTTTCTAGATATGTCTACTGAGACAGGGACATAAAAGCAAAAATAAAATTTTGGAACTATATCAAAATAAAAAGTCCCTCCACAATGAAGAAAACGAACAACAAAACTAAAAGGCAACCTATGGAATGGAAGGAGATATTTGCAAATGACATATCTAATAAAGGGTTAGCATCCAAAATACATAAAGAACTTATAAATCTTAGCACCCAAAAAATAAATAATACAATTAAAAAATGGGCAGGAGACATGAACAGACATTTCTCCAGAGAAGACATCTAGATGGCCAACAGACACATGAAAAGATGCTCATCATCACTCATCATCAAGGAAAGGTAAATCAAAACTAGAACGAGATATCACCTCACACCTGTCAGAATGGCTAAAATAAAAAAATACAAGAAACAGGTGTTGGCAAAGATGTAGAGAACAAGGAAAATTTTTGCACTGTCAGTAAGAATGCAAACTGATGTAGCCGCTGTGGAAAACAGTATGGAGTTTCCTCAAAAAATTAAAAATAGAACTACCCTACAATCCAGTAATGACACTACTGGGTATTTGCCAAAAAAAATACAAAAACACTAAACCAAATGGATAAATGTACCCCTATGTTTATTGTAGCATTATTCATAATAGACAAACAATGGATGCAACCCAAGTGTCCATTGATAAGTGGGTAAAGAAGATGTGGTGTATATATATATATATAATATCACACACAATGGAATATAATTCAGTCAAAAAATTATTAAAATCTTGCCATTTACAACGATATAAATAGAGCTAGAGAGTACAATGCTAAGTGAAATAAATCAGTCAGAGAAATATAAATACCATACGATCTCACTCATATGTGGAATTTAAGAAACAAAACAAAGGAGCAAAGACAAAAAAAAAAAAAAAGAGAGAGAGACAAACCAAGAAACAGACTCTTAACTATAGAGAACAAACTGATGGTTACCAGAGGGAGGTGAGGGGAGAATGGGTGAAATAGGTGATGGGAATTAAAGAGTACCCTTACCATGATGGAAAAAAAAAAAATCCGCCCCCAAACTTTAGATCAAGCCCTATTATAAGCTATCATGGTGTGAGTAAAAAGCTTATGGAAAAAAAATTAAAAACTTAAAAATAAAAGACTGGTTGACAATCTTCAAATTAAAAAAAAAAAGAAGTAATTTCAACTTTCAAGTCTTATTATTTAAGAAATACATTTCATAAGGCTATTGCTGCCATAGACAATGATTCTTCTGATGGATCTGGACAAAGTAAATTAAAAACTTTCTGGAAAGTCTTCACCATTCTAAGTGCCATTAAGAACACTTGTGAGTCATAAGAAGTCAAAATAGCAACATTAACAGGAGACTGACTCCAACTCTCATGGATGACTTTGAGGGGTTCAAGACTTCAGTGGAGGAAGTAAGTGCAGATGTGGGGGAAACAGCAAGAGAACTAGAATTACAAGTGGAGCCTGAAGATGAGGCTGCGATCTTGTGATACGACTTTAACGGATGAGTTTCTTGAGATGAAATCTACTCTTGTTGAAATGACAACAAAGCAATTAGAATATTTAGTTGAAGAGGCACCTGGGTGGCTCAGTGGATTAAAGCCTCTGCCTTTGGCTCAGGTCATGATTCCAGGGTCTTGGGATCGAGCCCCACATTGGGCTCTCTGCTCGGCGGGGAGACTGCTTCCCTTCCTCTCTCTCTCTGCCTGTCTCTCTGCCTACTTGTAATCTCTGTCAAATAAATAAATAAAATCTTTTAAAAAAAAGAATATTTAGTTGAAAAGCAGCGGGAGGGTTTGAGAAGACTGACCCCAATTTCTAAAGAAGTTCTATACTGGGTAAAATGCTGTCAAACAGCATCACGTGCCACAGGGAAATCATTTGTGCGAAGAAGAGTCAGTCAAAGCAGCAAACTTCACTGTTGTCTTATTTTAAGAAATGGCTACAGCCACCCCAATCTTCAGCAACCACCACCCTGACTGCTTAGCACCCATCTTTGGGGCAAGATCCTCTACTAGCAAAAGAATTATAACTCACTGAAAGCTCAGATGATGGTTAGCATTTTTTAGCAATAGAGTGTTTTTTATTTAAGGTATGTATGTAGCTTTTTTTAGACATAATGCTATTGCACACTTAATGGGCTACAATATAGTGTAAACACAATGTTTATATGCACTGGGAAAACAAAAAATTCATTGACTTGCTTTATTGCAGTGGTCTGGAATCAAACCTGAAATAGCTTGGAGGTATGCCTATCCTCTGCAAACATATGGGAAATATTTTCATAAATTAACCTGCAAGAGACCGTAAGACATGTCTCACTAAGGATCATAAAGTCAATATTAACAGAAAAGATCAAGTTGTCTGTTGGCTTTCACTATCAATATCTCATCCCTCTGAAACTCCCCTATTCATTGTTGTACTTCTCTCTTTTGACATTGTATGTGGAAGTTTTATCTACTCATTCAGTTATATGACACATCTTTATTAAATACTTAAATACCCTTCACAGTTCTTAGCATAGGGAATACACTAATGGACAAAAGCAAAACAGCCAAATATCCCCCACCTGCTTTGAGGACCTTAGAGTCTAGAGTCACTCAGTCACCAGACCACAGGTGCCCTGAGGTAGGACCATGTCTAGTATAGATTTGGCTGGCTTCAGGGTGCTGTCGGGCCAGACACTATGCTGGTCCTGTCAGGGTAGGATGTACAGACTCTGACAATTGAAGACAAAGAGCTTGGGGGGCTTACTATATGGTCTTGGGCTACTGCAGTGGGAGTGGAACATGGCTCATCGGGGAGAGAGCTGGGACCAGGATGAGTGGCAGAATCTGGACACCCGTCACCTCCCCGATATTGGCATTGCTAATAACTTAAGTCTCAGTGTTCCATGGTCAAAGCAGACCCAAGTCTAGGAACCAGATCATCAAGTAGAGCTGCAGAAGGCCAGATGAATGTCAAAGTTGGGGGAAGTCATGAAGTTTAGAAGGGACGATCAGCCAGACAAATGAAACCAGACAGATTAGAAAAACATAACATCATATCTCTTAATAAATCCTTGCAAATTGGGGTGTAGCTTAAAGAGGCCAGACAAGCCCACTGACCAGTGGCACATGACCATAGCCTACAGGTTAGCCTGGTTATAAGGCTCTGTTATCCTTCCCCTGTGAGGTAGGACAGCTGGACTTTCTGAGCTAGCAGGACAAAAGGGAGAGTATGTATGGCTTACTGCAAATAGATCCATGTTCTAAGAGGCAAAGGGCAAGGAGACTGGCTCTACAGAGAACTCTGTTCCATTCCAGAATGGTAAGTTCACAGTACTCCCAAGAAGGAAAAGGGCCTGATAAAGAGAGACACCTCTAGCTACTGCTGCTTCTTTTCTTCCTCCTTCTCTTCCTCCAACTTCACTTCCTCCTCCTCCTTCTTAGAGTGTATAATGTGATGGTTTGCTATATGTATACATTGTGAAAGGATTGACAAAATCAACTAACACATCTATTACTTAACGTGTGTGTGTGTGTGTGTGCATGTGTGCACGCATGTGTGGTGAGAACACTTCAGATGTACCCTCTTAACAAATTTCAAGTATACAATATGGTATCTATTGGGTGGTATTTTAGGTCTCCAGAACTTATTCCTCTCAAAACTGAAAGTTTGTACCCTTTGACCAATTTCCTACCTAGGCCCTACCTCTAGCCACTGGCACCCACCATTCTCTCTGGCTCTACAAGTTTCATTTTTTAAGATTCCACATATAAGTGAGATCACACAGCACGTGTCTTTTTCTGTCTGGCTCATTTCACCTAGAATAATAACCTCCAGTTTCACCCATGTTGTCAAATGGCAGGATTTCCTTATTTTTAATGGTGAAGTAATAGTCATGGGTATATGTATCCGTATGTGCATCCCATTTGCTCTAACCATTCATCCATCAACCAACACTTCGGTTGTTCCCATATCTTAGCTGCTGTGAATGCTATTGTAATAAACAGAGAAATGCGGGTATCCCTTCCAGATACTGATTCCATTTTCTTTGAATCTATATCCAGAAGTGGGATTGCTGGATCCCGTGGTCGTTCTATGTTTAACTTTTTGAGGCACTGCCATACTGTTTTCCATAATGGCTAAACCAAATTACATTCCTTCCAACAGTGCACACAGGTCCCTTTCCCTCCATGTTCTCACGAGCATCTGTTACTTGTCTTTTTAATAATCACTATCCTGACAGGTATTAGCGTCATCTTACTGCCATTTTGATTTGCACTTCTCTGATGATTAAAGTGATGCTGAGCACCATTTCACATACCTGTTGGCCATCTGGATGTCTTCTTTGGAAAAATACCTACTCAGGTTCTTTGCTCATTTTTTAATTGGATTATTTAGAGGGGTTTTGCTATTGAGTTGTATGAATTCCTTAATACATTTTGGATTATTAATCCTGAATTAGATACATGGTTTGCAAATATTTTCTCCCATTCTGTAGGTTGCCTTTACATTTTGTTGATGGCTTCCTTTACAGCACAAAATTTTTTAGTTTGATGTAGTTCCACTTGTTTTTGCTTTTTTTTCCTGAGTTTTGGGTGTCATATCCAAAAATCATTGCCAAGACCAAAGTCAAGGAGATTTTTTCCTGTTTTCTTCTAGGAATTTTATCATTTCAGGTCTTAAGTTTAAGTGTTTAATCCATTTTTTAAAAAGATTTTATTTATTTATTTATTTATTTATTTATTTATTTATTTATTTATTTATTTATTTATTTGACAGAGATCACAAGTAGGCAGAGAGGCAGGCAGAGAGAGGGGGGGGGAAGCAGGCTCCCAGCCAAGCAGAGAGCCTGATGTGGGGCTCGATCCCAGGACCCTAGGATCATGACCTGAGCTGAAGGCAGAGGCTTTAACCCACTGAGCCACCCAGGCGCCCCGTGTTTAATCCATTTTGATTTGATTTTTGTGTACAGTGTAAGATAAGGTCCAATTTCATTCTTTTGCACGTGGATATTCAGTTTTCCCAATACCCTTTATTGAAAAGACTCTCTTCTCCTCATTGTGTATTCCTGGACACCTTGTCAAAGACTAGTTGTCCATATATGCATGGGGTATTTCTGGACCCTCTATTCTATTGGTCTATGCGTCTGTTTTTATGTCAGAACAACACCGTTATGATCGCTATACCTTTGTAACACAGTTTGAGATCAGGAAATGGGATGCTTCCAGCTCTGGTTTTCTTTCTCAAGACTGCTTTGGCTAGTTGAGGTCTTTTGTGGTTTCATACAAATTTTAGAATTGTTTTCTTTTTTCTATTTCTGTGAAAAAAATGCCATTGGAATTTTGACAGGGATTGCACTGAATCTATAGATTGCTTTGGGTAGTACTGACATTTTAACAACAGTAATTCTTCCAATTCATGAACACGGATTTCCATTTATTTGTGTCCTCTTCCATTTCTTTCATCAATATCTTAGAATTGTACAAGTCTTATCTCTTTGGTTAAATGTATTCCTAAGTATTTTATTCTTTTTTGATGCTATTGTAAATGGGATTTTAATTTCTCTTTTGCATAGTTCATTGTTAGTGCCTCCAGCTTCTGACATAGGTTTTAATGAAGACCAGTTCCATCTGCAGGGATGCACCCCTTTCCAAAGGCCACATCAATCCAGAGAGAATGACCAAAACAAAGGCCCCACAGCAAGAAACAGGAAGGAAGGGAAACTATTCAAACTCCCTGCCCCTTGCCTCCGTAGTACACAATAGCTGAGTCCTCTCCTGGAGAATCATGGGTCCAAAGGAATCCTTATGACCTGGTGTTTTCTGGGATTTAAACCTCTGTTTGAGCACTGTCACTATGGTGACAAGTCTGGGATGCTCTGCTCTAAGTGAGGGAGCTTATCCCTTCAAATATGCTTCTTGAGTTAGCAACAAAGGAACTCACTGAACCTCAACTAATCTCATATTCTTCTGGGAGACCTCTCTCAAGAGGCACTTTTCCTCCCTTGCCCCCACAAACCTCCCAGGTTTACACTCTGTTCAGCTTACAACCACATTTATGTAGTGATTTATAGTTTACTTTCACTCACATCATCTCAATCAAGCCCTGAGGAGTCCTCTTCAGTCACCCAAGCCTCTTTACAGCAACCAAACAGAGACAAAGTGAGGCCCTTGGTTTTAGAGAGGCCTCCCCAGGCAGGTCAGCAGACATGGACCCCGCAGCTGGGATGGGATGGAGGAATTAGGGGTGGGAGGAGTGAGCCGACCCTTGTAACTTCTTTTCCAGAGGGAAGAGTTCACAGTGGCTTGCAGCCCCAGCAGGCCTGATGCTCACCTCCTTTTCTCACCAACCACCACCAAGCTCTTCTCAGCCTGTTCCGGGCTGCTGTAATGCTTGGCTCATGTTCTACATCATTCCTAGCCCCAGCTGTTCCAAGAGCGGCAGTCAGCTCCGGGGAATTTATCCTGCCTTCAGAGGGGTCTTCCTTAATTATGAGTTCTTGGAGCCATTCCTGGCTTCCTGGAAGTATAAAGAGAGAATTCTCCTTTGTTTCTCCCCACTATTTCACTGCTGGTCACCAAATGTGTGTAGGTTTCTCCCTCACCAAGCAATTCTCAGACACTAGCTGGATGTCCTACAATTTAACTCAATTCTGATACTATCTACCTGGAGATAGCATCAGGTCGCAGAGACTGCCACCATTTCACATGCCAAGTGCAAGTTCAGGTTGTTGTTACCCATACTTCTGACTGACTGGCTATAAATCAGAAGTCCCCACAACTCCCTCCTTGGGTTTGATCATCTGCTAGGAAAGCTCACAGAACTCAAGATAACAGTTTACTTACTGGATTGATGGTTTATTACAAGAGATACTAAAAGACAGGAATGAATAGCCAGATGAAGAGATAAGTAGGGTGAGGTCTGGAAGGGTTCCAAGCCCAGAAGCTTCTGTACCCATGAAGTTTGGGATGCATCACCCTCCTGGCATGTGGATGTTCACCATCCTGGAAGCTCCCCAAGCCCCATCCTTTTGGGTTTTTATGAATTTTCATAAAAGCTCTTATGGGTTTTCATTACATAGGTATGATTGGTGATTGGTGATTTATATCATAGGCTATTGGTGACTTAAGTCTATCTCCAGTTCTTCTTGTTCCCAGAGGTCAGGAGGTTGAACTGCAAGTTCTAACCCCTTAACCACCTGGCTGGTTCCTTTGGCAACTAGCCCCCTTCCTCTGGTTATCTAGGGGTTTTCCAAAAATCACTTCATTAACAGTCTCAGGTGTGATTAAAAAGGGCTTATTGTGAATAACAAGAACATAACCCATTTCATCTTTATGGCCTAGAGCTATTTCAGGAGCTGAGAACAAAAGATGCCCTTATAGCTCTTATCACTTAAGAAATTACAAAGTTTTTAGAAGTTACTTCCAGGAACCATGGACAAATTTATTACAACATAGTATCACAATAGGCCTACCTCTTATTAGTTTGGTGACCTTGGGAGAGTCATTTAACTGTTCTAACCCTATACCCTTTCTAAGCCTTACCTCATCTGTAAAATGGGGGCAAGTACATCTATCCAGAGGGTTGTGATAAGGATGGAGGGACACAGGTGCCTGGGTGGCTCAGTCAGTTAAGCGTGTGATTTGATCATGATCCCAGCCGATTCCAGGTCAAGCCCCACATTAGAATCCCTGCTCAGCGGGGAGCCCACCTCTCCCTCTCCCACTACCCCCACTTGTGCACTCGCTTGCTCTCATTCTCTCTCTCTCACTGTCAAATAAATAAAATCTTAAAAAAAAAAAGTATGGAGGGACACAGAGGCATTCTATAACTCTTAGTTTCCTCACCACCCCAGCCCGCTCTACTGTCAGGGACAGGCAGTCTCCAATCCAACGAAAGTTCATAGCAAAGTGATGAAAAGATATACCAACCTGAACTTGACTTCTCTGGGTTTGGTGTTTTCAGTCACCTAAACCATTTCTGGGTGATATATAACAATTTCCCTCTGGTTTTCAAAACAAATAAGGAGACTGTTCAACCTCCTTTGTCTTTATTAGTCTTTATTATGAGAGGCAATGAGGTTGAAAACAAAGATCATCCTAGGAGAAAAATCTTCTGGGTTCCAGTCAGCTCTGCTCATTGATTTCCTCAGCCTTGCTGGCCTCCATGTTTTCCTTTTGAAATAACTCCCCTGCCTTACCTCCACTCAGAAAGAGGCTGGATAGGGTGCTCTTTTAGGCCCCCTTCTGGCTGTAAGATCTTTGAACCTTGGGTGACTACCGAACAACCCAGTGAATGGGAAAAAAGCCAACTTCACAAAGAGACTAGTCTTGCCTTCTAAGAGTATGTTTTTTTTTAAAGATTCTTATTTACATATTTGAGAAAGCAAGCTTTTAAAAACCTATTTGGAAACAACTAGATTTTTAGAAAAGTTGCTAAGATGATACAGAATTCCTTTAACTAATTATCCCTAATGTTAACAGCTTACATTACCATGGTACATCTGTCAAAACTACAAAACCAACACTGGCACATACTAGTTACTAAACTCCAGACTCCATTTGGATATCACCAGTTTTTCCAATAATGCCCTTCTTCTGTTCCAGGACCCAATCCAGGATACCTCATTTCACTTAGGATAAAATATCATTTAATGGTGAAAGATTTCTAGCATAGAAACAAACAGATCTTTAATTAAAAAGAACATGAGATACACTTATAGCTCTTTGCAAACCCTCTCTTCCCATTTCATGGCCTTTCCTTTCTCCCCAGAGATAACCATCATCATAACCTCCCCAGTGATCATTCTTAGGCATGTTTCTATAGATTCATAAAAAGACAATATAAGCATAAATACCATATATTATTGTTTTCCAGGCTTTAAAACTTACATAAATACTATTCATATCCTTCCATAACTTGCTTATTTCATTCAACATTGTTTTTGGGATTAATCTGTTAAGAAATACAGCCATAGTTCCTTTTACTGCCGTACATAATATGTACGGTATTTCATTCCATGAGTACACCGCTATTATTCTCCTTCTGATGGACATTCAGTCTGTTTCCTATTTTTCTGTTGTAATAAACATTTTAATGCATGTCTCCTGATGCACACAAGAAAGATTCTCCATCTAGGTTTGGAATTTCTGGGTCAAAAGGTGTAACCAAATTGTTTCCTAAAGCTGTTGTACTGATTTACACCCCTTTCATGAACGACTAAGTCTGTAGCTCCACATCCTCATCCATACTTGGAAATGCATTCATGTTACATGTTACAAATTAATCTGGGGAGTATTCGCATCCTTTAACAAGTCTTCCAGTTTATGTACACAGTCATCTTCTTCAATTAAGGTTCTTTTTTTCCTCTCAGTAATTACAATTTTCTACCAAAAAAACTCATACATTTTTTTAGTTAGGAGTACTTCTAGGTATCTTGAGGCTTTCATTACTATTGAAAATGAGCTCCTTTACTGATTTTTCTAATTGGTTATTACTGATGGATACATTTTTGATAGGTTGATTTTGTGTCTCCAGAAACTGACAAGCTCTTATTATATATTTTATACTTAAAAACCCCAGGAAAGGGGCGCCTGGGTGGCTCAGTGGATTGGGCCTCTGCCTTCAGCTCGGTGATGGTCTCAGGGTCCTGGGATTGAGCCCCGCTTCGAGCTCTCTGCTCAGCAAGGAGCCTGCTTCCCCTTCTCTCTCTACCTGCCTCTCTGCCTACTTGTGATCTCTCTCTCTCTGTCAAATAAATAAGTAAAGTCTTAAAAAAAAAAAAAAAAAAAAAAAAAAAAAAAAAACAGAAAACAGGAGAAGGGGCGTCTGGGTGGCTCAGTCCTTAAGAATCTGCCTTTGGCTCAGATCATGATCTCAGGGTCCTGGAATCAAGCCCTGCATCAGGCTCCCTGCTCAGCAGGAAGTCTGTTTCTCCCTCTCCCTCTTCCCTGGCTTGTGTTCCCTCTCTGGCTTTCTCTCTCTCTCCCTCTCAAATAAATAAGTAAAAACTTAAAAAAAAAAAAAAAAAGAACCAACAGGAAAATCATATTGTATACAAAAAGAATATTTTGCCTTTCTAATAGTCACATAATTTTTCTTATCTTACTGCATTGGCTAGAACTTCCTGTACAATGCTGACTATAAATGGTGAGAAAGGGCATCTTTATCTTTTTTCATGACTTTCCTGAAAGGGAGCCATAGTCTTATTGTTAAGGATAGTTTTTGCTATAATATTTTGATAGTTGCTTTTTATCAGATTAAGGAAATGCACTTCTATTCTTAATTTCCTGAAAAGTCTCTTTTCATCATGAATAAGCACTAAATTCTGACAACTGCTATTACTGTATTTTATAAATTATAGGTATTATTGACCTATTAATGTTTTATTACATGAATATATTTTCTTATGTTAGATCACCTTAACTTCTTGCATAAACTTTTAGTCAGAATGTAAATATTTGAAATAGATTTGCAAATATTTCATAAGCATCTATGTTTATAAATGAGATTGATCTACAATTTTCCTTTCTTGTATTCCTCTTGTCTGATTTGGATATTTAGGTTATATGATCATTGTAAAAGTAAATAGCTTGTCTTAATTTTCTATTCTCTTAGTTTGTCAATATTAGGATAATCTACTTTTTGTAAGTTGAATAAAGTAGAGATATAAACCATCTAAGCGTGATATATTGTGGAGAGGAAGTTTTTTTCATTTTCAGTTTATGTTCCTCAACGGTTTTTTGCTTTACTGGAGTTTTCCATATCTTTTGAAGTAGTTACGGCAAATTATATTTACCTAGAAAACTATGTCTTTTCTCAATCCAAATTTTGGCATAAAATTCTTCAGAGTATTGTCTTCTGATTTTTATGATCTATTTCTTATGTGTAGTTATATTTCTCTTTCATTCAAAATATTATTTGTGGATTTGGGGGGATCTTACTAGGGATTTATCTATTTTATAACTTTTTTGATCCCCAAAATTGTTTTCTATTTCATTTCATTTGTCCTCCTTTGTTTCCTTCCTTCTCTTTTCCTAAAGGATTATTTTGTTCCTTGCCTATCTTCTTGAGATGGACATGTATAGACAATAATAGTTGCCTACACGATATCTATTCTCCATTTGTTCTTACTAACATAACTCCTATTTAGTTTAGAAAGGCAACATGCCAACCTATAAAACAGGCAAAATATGCTTCCCAAACTCCCCTGCACCGAGGAACTGGTGTATGTCACAGTTCTCACCACTGATATATGAGTGGAAGTGACAGGGTAGGGTTTTCAGGAAAGCTCTTTAATTAAAGACAGCACACCCAGCTGATGCATGCGTCTTTTACAACCTGTCCTTTTCCCCATCATTCTTGGAATGTGGATACAAAGCTGGAAGTAAAACAGCCATCTTTCAACTATGAGGCAGCAGCATGAGTATAAAAGCTAAGTTGAGATGAATGGGAAGTTAGAAGATCCGAGGCCCTGAAGGCATCATGGAACCCCCACATCTGCCTTGGACTGTCCAACACCAAACTTCTTGTTACTTCTTGTTCTCTTTGATACAAAGAGAACAATACAATACAACTTTAAATTATACAGTACTTGATTTTTCATATTTCAAATTTTGAATAAATTCATTTAAGGTCATAAATTTTCATTAAAGAATACTTTTATGGACTAAACTAAGAGCTCAACTGCGCTGACCCAGACCAGAAAGACCATCTAGCCAACCTAGAGAATACTGATATAAATAAAAATGGCCATGGTTTAAGTCTCTAAGTTTTGGGGAGGTTTGTTATGCAGCAAAAGCTAACTAATACAGAAGTGAAGAGTGGGGAGCTGCCATAACAAAACCTAAAAGATGTGTCTAGGACAGTAGCTAGAAAAGCGGTAAGGAAATCATGTGCAAAGGCTGAAAAAAAATGGAAAGAAAAGAGAGCAGGGTTGGCAATGATGACTCATGTTACATAGGGACAGAACAATTGGTAAAACGGAAGCCTACAGTAACTTGAGAGGGGGAAAAATGAACCCACTGGACTTTCAGTTACAGCTAACTATATCTCCAGATAGAATTTGGAAAGTGTTAGGTGTTCTTAATGGCGTATGCTAAATTATAGCAAGACAGAGATGAGCTAAAGAAGGAAATGTTCAGTTTGCAGCCAGAATTTAGATGGATACAGAAGGCCCAAGACCTGCTGTGTTGGAAAATAAAATTCTCTCCTGTCTCCAGTCTCCTCATATTTAAATAGTCTTCAAGTAAAAGGTTCTCAAAGTAATAGGAGACCTTAGGACAAAGAGCAAATCGAGGACATGGTGATCTGTTAAGACCTCTGACAGATTTAAGGAAATGCCTAGTGTACTTTCTTAGCAAAAAAGGAATCTAAAGAGCATGACAAAAGCCTAATGTCAAATTGCAGTGTATAAATCGAGAGAGAAAAACAACTGTGGGTGTGGCTTTTGTTGAATGAGGTGGACTACAATCTGTTATATAGAAAGCCCAAATGTTTTAAAGAAAACTATACTAGTGAAAAGTACCATCAGCTTGGACTAGAGGGACTCAGGTTGACTGAACTTCAAAGAGATCTTGGGCTCTCAACTATCTATGGGCAAGAAGTCAAGTGAGAAAGCTATTGAACTGAACGGTGAACAAGGCCATTTCTTACGGAAATTAAGGAAAGACTTCTGGAGTGGTGGAGAAACAAAGGGGAGGGAGAATGGAGTTAAGAATTTGGGAGAACAGGGATGCCTGGGTGGCTCAGTTGGTTAAGCGACTGCCCTCGGCTCAGGTCATGATCCCAGGGTCCTGGGATCAAATCCCACATAGGGCTCCTGGCTCAGTGAAGAGCCTGCTTCTTCCTCTCCCTCTGCCTACCTGTGCTCGTGCTCTCTCTTCCTCTCTCTCTCTCTGTCCCATAAATAAATAGAATCTTAAAAAATAAATAAATAAAATAAAATAATTTAAAAAAAAAAAAGAATTTTGGAGAACAGTGGCCTGGGAGGATTCTCCCAGGAAGCAGAACGGAGCCCTAAGCAAGAGTTAGCCCTGGGGGAATTCTAGATCAGTGATTGCTAGGTATCTTCTGTTACTCCATTTTTTGAAGGGAATTATCTACTCAGTTAACCAGTCCCTGTCTCACCACTGCATGTTGGGTGTGTAGGGAGCAAGCAGGTGACTTATATTAAATTCACAGATCTCTGGATCAAGAGGAGCCTTACCCTGGGGGACCTGGGTGGCTCAGTCGTTAAAGCCTCTGTCTTCAGCTTAGGTCATGATCTCAGGGTCCTGGGCTGGAGCCCCATATCGGGCTCTCTGCTCCACAAGGAGCCGGCTTCTTCCTCTGTCTCTGCCTGCTTCTCTGCTACTTGTGATCTCTGTCAAATAAATAAATAAATCTTTAAAAAAAAGAGGACCCTTACCCTAAGAACTAGGGTGAGGAGACTCATTCACATCCTGATGTGATAAAATCCTGAGGTCAAAGGCTTCCAGGCTGATGCTATAAGTACGATGAGACAGAAAGCCTGGAATGAAGATTAGCAAATTTTGCATGTAGGAGAAATGTGAATAATTTGTGGCCAAGAAGCAGGCTGTAGCAGATTCGAAAAACAGCCACAAATCTTTTTCTCTTACAGAGGGGTGGAGTCTATTTCTCCACCCCTTGAATCTGGGCTTGGCCAGGTGACTCCCTTTGGTTAACAGGACATTAGCAAATTCATCACAATCAGAGCTTGAAAAGTGTTTGCACAGTGAGGCTTGCTTTCTGGCTGCATTTGGAAACCTATACTACTGTGTGAACAGCCCCAGAAGACAATACAGCAGATGAAAGGCAATTTGAAAGAGAACGAAGGCATCCAGGAGACAGTCAACTTTCAGAAATAGGAGTGAAACTATCCTAGATAATTTAGCCAGCTACCTGCTGATCACAGATGTACTATTGCATCCAGCTGAGCTGGTGCAGATTTTAAAAACTGTCAAGCTAACCCAAATAATCAGGAACTAAATACGATGGCATTTAAGTTTTATAGTGTTTTCTTATTGTAGCAAAAGTCAACTGATACAACTATATTTTTTTCTTAGAAAATCTACAAATTATCATCTTTCCAACTCTGAATATGGTTTTGATGTTCCCTTTCCCTCTTCCTGTCCACTGAATGGCCAACCCTGTATTGCTACTATTGACTAGTTTTCATTTTAATTGTCATTTTTATTTTTATTTTTTATTTTTTTTAAACATTTTATTTATTTATTTGAGAGAAGAGAGAGACAGTAAGAGAGAGCATGAGTGAGGAGAAGGTCAGAGGGAGAAGCAGACTCCCCGTGGAACTGGGAGCCTGATGCGGAACTCGATCCCGGGACTCCAGGATCATGACCTGAGCTGAAGGCAGTCGCTTAACCAACTGAGCCACCCAGGCGCCCTTAATTGTCATTTTTAAACCACACACACACTTAGAAATTTTTTTCATCAACTGTTAAATAAATATAAACATATTTTATCAATTTCTGTGTTCACCATTGTTTCTTATATTGTATATCTTTTCCTTTGTTGATTTTTTTTCTTTCTAAAGTACATCTTTTATAAACTATTGGAACTACATCAAAATAAAAAGCTTCTGCACAGCAAAGGAAACAATCAATGAAACTAGAAGGCAACCTACTGAATGGAAGAAGGTATTTGCTAATGACATTTAGCATCCAAAATATATAAGAATTTCTAAAACTCAATACCCAAAAAGTAAATGGTCCAATTTAAAAATGGGCAGAAGATATGAACAGACGTTTCTCAAAAAAATACATGCATATGCCAACAGACACATGAAAAGATGTTCATCATTCCTTTTCAACAGGGAAATGCAAGTCAAAACTACAATGAGATTATCACCTCACACCTGTCAGAATGGCTAAAATTACCAACACAGGAAACAAGAGGTGTTGGTGAGGATGTGGAGAGAAAGGAACACTCATGCACTGTTGGTGGGAACACAAACTGGTGTAGTCACTGTGGATACATATGGAGGTTCCTCAAAAAGTTAAAAATAAAACTACCTTATGGTCCAGCAATCACACTACTGGGTATTTACCCAAAGAATACAAAAACACTAATTTGGAATAAGTTCACCCCCATGTTTGTGGCAGCATTATTTACAATAGCCAAGATATGGAAGCGGGCCAAGTGTCCATTGATAGATGAACAGATAAAAAAGATAATGGAATATTATTCAGCCAGAAAAAAAGAATGAAATCTTGCCATTTGCAATGAGATGGATGGAGCTAAAGAGTATAATGCTAAGGGAAATAAGTCAGTCAGGGAAAGACAAATACCATATGATTTCACTCATATGTGGCATTTAAGAAAAAGCAAACCAGCAAAAAGAAAAAAATAGAAAGAGAGAGCGCTAGAAACAGATTTTTAATTATAGAGAACAAACTGATGGCTACCAGAGGGGAATGAGGTGGGGGATAGGTGAAATAGGTGATGGGGATTAAGGAGTTCACTTGTGATGAGCACCAGGTGTTGAATGGAATTGTGGAATCACTATATTGTATACTTGAAACCAATATAACAGTATATATTAATTGGAATTAAAATAAAAACTTGAATTTAAAAAATTTTTAAATAATAAAATATATCTTAATAATTTTTTTAGTGAAAGTCTTTGTGTTTCTACTCATGGTCTTTGATTTTCTCTCATTCTCCTAGGATAGTTTATCTAGATATAGTATTCTAGGTTCAACATGTAAAAGTTGTTTTTTCTTACTCCTACCTTTCTCGCTGCTGCTGAAACATGTAGCAGTGTGTCATCTATTTACAGATAACTTACATCTTTAACTCTGATTTATCATTGGTTATTATGGACAGCATGTTTATATACCTCTGAAACTCATATGTTGAAGCCCAAACCCTCAAAGTGACTATATTTGGAGACAGGGATCTTGTGGAGGTAATTAAGGTAAATGAAGTCATGAGAGTCCGGCCCTGGCCAGATCGGATTAGTGTCCTTAAAGGAAGAGACCAGAGAGAGTTCATCCTAGTGTGAGGACACAGTAAGAAGACCTCCTGCAGGAGAGCTCTCACCAGAAACCAAATCGATTTTGAGCTAGGGTGTTCCAGCCTCCAGAAGGTTGAGAAATAAAGTGCTGTCGTTGGGCCTCCTGGTCTATGGTGTTGTGTTATGGCAGCCTGAGCACACTTACACACTGGTCTTTTCCCTCCTTGATGCTATAATCTCACTATAATATGTCTAGTTGTGGATTCACTTGGATTTAACATTCAGAGTTTAAGGAGGCCTCTTTGATCTAAGAACTCATACTGTCACTCAACCCTGGAAAATTATTAGCCATTTATTTAATGTTGTTTCTCTTTCATTCCCTCTGTTCTCTACGTGAACTTTATTAAAGAATGTTAAAGCCTATCAGTTCACCTTCCATATCTCCAAACTGTTCTTTTATATATATTTTTTAAAGATTTTATTTGAGAGAGAGTGTGAGAGAAAGCATGAGTGGGGGGAGGGGCAGAGGGGAAGGGGTAGGCAGACTCCCTGCTCAGTAGAGACACCCCCCACCCCGACGCAGGTCTTGATCCCAGCACCCTCGGATCACAACCCCAGCCAAAGGCAGACACCCAACAGACGGAGCCACACAGATGCCCCCATAATTTTTTTACATATTTGTATTTCTGTTCAGTGGCCAGGGTAAATATCTCTGTACTGTTTTCCAGTTTGTTAACTCATGCTTCAGTGGTATCTAGGCACCAGTACTGCCTATTACATCTTTATTTCAATAACTACATTTTTCATTTCTACATTTTTTTAAAGATTTTATTTATTTATTTGACAGAGATCACAGGTAGGCAGAGAGGCAGGCAGAGAGAGAGGGAAGCAGGCTCCCTGCTGAGCAGAGAGTCTGATGCGGGGCTCTATCCCAGGACTCTGGGATCATGACCTGAGCCGAAGGCAGAGGCTTTAACCCACTGAGCCACCCAGGCGCCCCTCATTTCTACATTTTAACTTTTCTTTAAAAATACCCAGTCTTGTGTTATTTATGCCTTTTTCATAATCCCTTATTTTTTTTAAAAGAAAATAATGCCCTTTTTCTTGAGGGGGTACATCCTCTACCTACTCACCACAAAGTTGTTTTCAGACTATTCCATAAAATGAATTTCATTTGGGACAATTTCCTATTCTTACAGTTGATTCTCTTACCTGTATTGCTTGAGTTGTCATTTGCAATTTTGGAGTTGCAAGCTCCTTTTGAGTTTGTTCTTCCCCTTTTGTTATTTTGTCCCCCTCACTCCTCACCCACTTCTTCTTGACCCTGCAGGGTTCCAGTGTAGAAGCAGGCTGGGGGTTACCAGGAATATGAGAGCCACAGTCATTGAACCAACAAGCAGCTGGGTCAGTTCCTGGTAGCAGTGCCATTTACTTGTTCTGTGCTTTCCTCAGCCCAAAACAACATCTTTTTTTTTCTAGGTGCCAATGTATGACTGTTGTAGTCTCAACCAGCAGGCTGACGGTCCTTCCTTCCTTCCCATCCCCAGGCTTCTTTCATTACGTGGTGAGCTTTCCTTCAGCCTGTGGCTTCAAGCTTGACTCCAGTCAAGACCAGAGCACTTTTGGTCCCTCTATTTCATAGTTGCCGAACTCTAAGCCACTGTCTCTCTCCAACTCAGAGCATAGCAAGCATCAGTCCCTGATCACCTTTTCTGCAATTCTCATTTTTATGATCCACAGAGATGATTACTTCATATCTGAGTCTGGTTATATCCACTTTTCTTTTTTGTTTTCCTTTTGTCCATAAGAGATATGAATTTAGAGTAGAAATGGTTTTCAAAATGTAAACAAATGTAAATTCCCAATCTGGTCCTCCTTCCCAAAGTTGCATGTCCCCCCAGAATGAAATTTTCAAAAGGGAAAAGGGGATCATTTATGAATGCCAATCATTTCTCTCTGGACCTACAGAGCACCATCACCTCACTAAAGGCTCTCTGTCCAAAAGGTAAGCATGGTGATGAAGGCAAACAGACCCAACCCTGCTTTCTGCCACCACCCACCCTGGAGATTTGGAAACTCCTCCTTTGACATCAAGCTTTTCACAGATCAAACCAACTAAAACGGAGGACTTCTGCAAGAACTCAAAAGACCGATATAATCTTTCCCATTCATTCCAGGGTGAAAAATTTTAGGTAGAAAAATCAGATGGGAAGGGGAAACAGTAATTACTGTGATGTGTCCTATCTCCAAACTACAAGTCCATCTTTTCAGGACAGAACTCGGTACTTTGGGGCATGGACACCTGAGTTTCCAGCATCTATGATGTTGTTCTTATACAGTTATTAGACAAATAAAGAAACTTAACTTAGTCTGGAACTCATAAATGAAGAACCCACAGCACTGAAGTAGCTCTCCTTCCCTTTGACCTAAAAAGGAACTCTTCTTTGCCTGTGAGAACGTAAGGAGAAATTTAGCTTCTATTTGGAAAGTTTTCCTCTGTCATCTACCACTTTGACCCTCTCACCTGTGTATCCACTAGGATCTTCCCAGTCCTAGTCCCACCAGAACACCAGATAGGAGGAGAAGACGCACTCAATCTCAGTACTAACCACCACCAGAAATTTACTTTGTCTGCATGAGAAGTTTCTGCTTTTGCTTTTGTTAGTCTGCCCTAACACAGCCAGTTTTCCTGGCTACATTTAGCTACACTACCTATTCAAATAGCACCTGTTGAAAGTGGTAATAACAGGTCCTATTTAATGGGAACCTTCTATATGCACGACAATACATTTTAAATACCCATTTAATCTTCCCAGCAGTTTATCATGCAAAGTAGGTCATGTTATTCTCATTTTTCAGTAACAGAAACAGGCTTAGAGAAAGTCAATAATTTCTCAAAATCACACAGGCTGGAGCTTGAATTTGGATAGGACTCCAAAACCTATACTGTTTTTGTTAATGCCCTCTGATACCTGTTCTTCGGTATATAGAAACTGTGTGCTGCGGGCTATGGCCCCAAGTTTTCAACACTGAGGCAAGGTCAGGCTAAAACAGACTGTGCTGGGGCCGCCACCTTGGACTGTATATATTCGTTTCCCCCTCCCATATCAAGTCTGTCATGTGCCCCTTGGTGGGGCGGGGGGAGCCTTAGCCTGACAACTCTAAGCTATAGGCAGAATGCAGACAGAGGCACCGAGAACTTCTGGGTCCCTACTGGTATTGGATTCTGGGCCCTTCTCAGTCAGTGCCCTGATGCTTGGTAGTTTTATTGCTGCAGCTGGAGCTCTGGGTTTCTGTCTGCTTGTGAAGCTTATTTTTATCTCTTGCAATGGTGCCCAGATCCTGTGGTATTGGCCTTGGCCCTGAAGATGGCATAATAGCAAAATGCAGAGTGGAACTTGGAAGAACTAAGAGGTCTCCAGAGTAGGAAAGGCCTCAGAGTACTAAGGAAAAGAAAATTGGAGCTGGTTCCCCAGAAATGTGGATGGGCTCTGACTTTTCACTCACTTCTTCAGCCTCTTTTTTATTTTATTTATTTGACAGAGAGACACAGTGAGAGAAAGAACATAAGCAGGGGGAGTGGGAGAGGGAGAAGCAGGCTTTTTGCTGAGCAGGGAGCCCTGAGCAGGACCCTGGGATCATGACCCGAGCCGAAGGCAGATGCTTAACAACTGAGCCACCCAGGCATCCCTCACTCCTTCAGCTTCTTACGTAATTCCCCAGACAGCCTGAGATAGCCTTAGCCCTCAGTCCACCAAAATGCGTCTCCCCAGCCCATACCAAAATCTCTTTTCCAGCCAAGCTGGCTTCCAAAAGCAACCTTTAAATCTTCTCTCAATGACCTCATTGGATCCTAGGAAGTGGGCTGGGCAGAGGATATCAGTCCCATCCAAACAATAAGATTCAGAAAGGCTGATATATTGGCTCATTAGCAGCAGAATCGGAACAAAAACTCTGAACTCTTGACCTAAATCCAGTGCTTTTTGTTTCTCAAACTGGGACATTATTTATTGCCCTTCCTCTGATCTGATCTTAGCCTCCATAACACCTACCTCTACAACTGCCTTGGATTGGGGTCTCATTTTTCACCTGGATTACCCCAAATACGTACTTAGGGCCTCTACAATCCTAGCACACCAGCATCCATCCTCATGAAGATCCATCCATCGTTTTCCTCTTCAACCAAGAGATCTTTGTGAAAAGCAAATTTGGTCACAGAATTTCCCCAGGTAAGAACTTTCCACGGTTCTCTACAGTTTTGCAGGATGAAGTCCAAATTCTCTAGAATGGTGTAATGTAACCTTAGCCCAACTTGGTTTCACTAGTCACCACCCACATCCTCACACATTCCCTCCCCTCTGTACCTGCTGCTCCATCAGTTTGGACTGGATTCTTCCCACTTGACCTCCAGAAACATCCTTACCTGTTGTCTGTGGAATCTGTCTTACAGTAAGTTCTCCCAGAGTGCCCTCCACCTGTCTTGTTTAGGAAATGCTCATAGAACCTTTCTTACATATCTCATCCACTTCTGGGAGTTCCTTGAGGGTTGTATATTGTCCTTATCTGGGTCCCCAGAATGCAAACGAAACTCTGGACTACACAGTGGGCTAATAAATGACATCTGGCTGAGGCCTAGGCTCCTCAGCCTTTGTGTGTCCTTCCTTAATATGAAGATTTGGATTTGCGTTTCCCAAACCTTCAGGTGTTTGATGCAGGTCTTCAGACAAAACCAACACAACCTCTGATCCAGCTCTTTCTGATAGGCTTGCCAACCTATTTACTGGAAACTCTGGCTGGAGAGTCCAGAATCAGATTAAATCAGTATGTGATGATCATCCACTGTGTGCCATGAACTCTACTGTCCCCTCCAGTTCACCAGGCATCTCTTAGAAGACAATGTGTGGAAAGGTCAAAGACCACAGCCCTTTTAGCAGTCAAAACAACCCCCTGAAATCCCTCTAATTATTTGTGTGTACACAGAGATTCTATATCTGTCTTTCCTGGTCTTTACTTTGAGGCTATGTCTATAGTAGTTTAGAGGACACCCTCTGCTTGGTTTCAAATCCTAGCTCTTCCATTTGCTAGCTGTGTAACTATGTGTACCTTATAAAGCTCCTCTCTTTCTTTGATTTTTTTCATCTATAAAATGGAGATAATAGTATTTGCACCTTATAGGAAGCTGTAAGGATTAAATGAAATAATGCGTTCAGAGCACTTAGCAAAGTGGGCATTGCAGTAACTCACTAAATAGTTGCGAGAGTAGAAGCCCTTCTAAATAACTTGCCCTGGGGCGCCTGGGTGGCTCAGTGGGTTAAGCCGCTGCCTTCGGCTCAGGTCATGATCTCAGGGTCCTGGGATCGAGTCCCACATCGGGCTCTCTGCTCAGCAAGAAGCCTGCTTCCCTCTCTCTCTCTCTCTCTGCCTTCCTCTCCGTCTACTTGTGATCTCTCTCTGTCAAATAAATAAATAAAAATCTTTAAATAACTTGCCCTTACCAGAATCACCTGTATCGCCAACACTCTTCATTCCTCTCTATAAGATACTAACCAAGGCCCCGGGTGCCTGGGTGGCTCAGTGGGTTAAAGCCTCTGCCTTCAGCTCAGGTCATGATCCCAGGGTCCTAGGATCGAGCCCGGCATCTGGCTCTCTGCTCAGAGGGGAGCCTGCTTCCCTTCCTCTCTCTGCCTACTTGTGATCTCTATCAAATAAATAAATAATCTTAAAAAAAAAAAAAAGATACCGACCAAGGCCACATGATGCTGAATGCTCAGGGCTGGTAGACTATTCCCTAATTCTCTAGTGTACCTGCACATTTCTGCCCTCTCCAGATAAGCTGTTTGCAAAATTGAGCTGTCTTGTCCCCAAAACCCTATGTGCTGATTGTACTTATTACTAAAATGTTATAACCAAATTTATATATAATTTATTATATAAAGTAATTAAAATATGAATATAAAAGATAAGTTTCTGTGAAAATTAAACGATAGAGAAAAACTACTAAATGATAGATAGAAAAACTATCATTTAAATGATAGTTAAAAAGCTACTATTGAGGGATACCTGGGTGGTTCAGTCAGTTAAATGTCCGATTCTTGATTTCGGCTCCGATCATGATCTCAGGGTCATGAGATGAGCCTCGTATTGGGCTCTGCACTGGGTGTGACGCCTGCTTAAGATTCTCTCTCTCCCTCTTCCCCTCCCCCATTCACACAGGTGTGCACAAACGTACTCGCTCTCTCTCTAAAACAAAGCAGAACAGAACAAAACTATTGAATTGGATGAAACAACTGTAAAAATTTGAAAGAAAAATTATAAAAATCTAGAAGGTTCTGCATTCCAATTGCTTCAAAAGTATCTAAGTTCCAAAAAAAATAAAAAGGGGGGTGTCTAAGTTCCATTCCACACTAAAAAAATTACGACTGGAAAGTATAGAAAATGTGTTATAGACATGGTGCATCCAAGAAAGATAACACAGACTCCCACTGGGGGGATTCACTGGCAAAGAAAAGGTACTGACCCCACAGTGAAAGTTGGCAACTGCATGTTTAATATCATGCTTGAAGTTAAAATGTTTAAAGCCTGTATGCTTCAAGTTTTCATCAGCTGTTTCAAACAGTCCATCAATTACTCATCCTCAACATGCCTCCAACACAGTCTATTCCTGATTATTTCACAGACTCCAAATCCATGACAGGCTTAAATTCTTCCAAACATATGGTTACTAAAATAACATCACTGAAGTCAATTCAGCCTGAATCAATCACGTCACATGTCAGCCATTTCCAAAAATCTAACCCATGTTCAAAAGATGAAGCTGTGCTATAATGCAAGACATTAAAAGGATGGTCCAGGGGAGCCTGGGTGGCTTAGTCAGTTAAGCGTCTGCCTTCAGCTCAGGTCATGATCCCAGGGTCCTGGGATCAAGCCCCACATCGAGCTCCTTGCTCAGCAGGGAGTCTGCTTCTCCCTCTCCCTCTGCCTACTGCTCCCCCTGCTTGTGCTCTCTCTCTCTCTGTCAAATAAATAAGTAAATCTTAAAAAATAATTTTTAAAAAAGGACTATTCAAATATCACTAATCATATAAAGAGCTTCCGTAACTTAGAAGAAAAATAGCTTGAGAGAAAAATGAGCTAAGGACAAGAACAGACAATTCACGAGTAGCCAAAAATCACAGAAACAGGCCCAATTTCACTAGAGGTAAGTAAAAGTTAAATTAACAGGGCGCCTGGGTGGCTCAGTGGGTTAAAGCCTCTGCCTTCGGCTCAGGTCATGATCTCAGGGTCCTGGGATAGAGCCCCACGTCGGGCTCTCTGCTCAGCGGGGAGCCTGCTTCCTCCTCTCTCTCTGCCTGCCTCTCTGCCTACTTGTGATCTCTGTCTGTCAAATAAATAAATAAAATCTTTAAAAAAAAAGTTAAATTAACAATGAGATAGAATTTCTTATTCATTTGATTGACAGAAGTTTAAATGAGCAGTGTCATCGGGCTTTGGACAAGGATAGGCATCAAACTGTTACCAGTCACTTCCTGTAGGTAGGAGAAGCAATAAATTCATAGCCATACATAAGTTAAGTGATGGGATTTCCAATATTTTCAGATGCAGCTCAATAAAAACCAAAACTCCCCCTCAGAAGGAAGGACACTAGGCCTTAAATGCAATTCTAAAGCTAAATTTCCAAAGACATTTGAACAATGGCAATGTCACTGGAGTGAGGGGGACGATATGTGCTCTTCAAAGAGGATGATTTTGAAGGACATGAGTGATTTGGACTCTGACTTCTGGCATATGGGACAAAATACCCTCATCCAACTCCACAGTCCCTTCTCGGTGGGCATGGTGGCACTCTTCCCTAGGACACCCAGCACAGGGCTCCTGACCAGAGAGAGGCTTGATGGAAGCCATTACCCTGAGCAACAGCCCCACTCTCTCCTCAACTTGTGGCCTTTCCCCACACCCTCGTGCCTTAGGCTTGGTCTGCACCGGGATAGATGGCGGGCCTCTCACATTCCTTGATCAGAGCGCTGCTATGTCTCTGACCTCTCATGCTTGAAACAGACCCGCTGGTATCTGCGCCTTTAGGACACCCAGCGCCTACAATAAAACAGAGAGACTCAGCTTCTCTTGGAGACCCACTGAGCCAAGGACATAATGTTCTATCTATACAATGAAATGCAGATTTCACAATAAAAGACAAAATTCTTGACTTCAGGAGGTTGAATAGGATGGAAAAGAACTCCAGCTGGTTAAATTTATGGCACTGAAAAAAGCCCTGTCTGAGAATAATTCTTGTGTCGGAGCCCAAGATGCTGTAATCTTGCCACAGATTGTTAAAATATTCACTCACAGCATGCTCTGATCCTCAAAGCTGTGCCCTGAGACGGTCTAAATTGGTCAGTAAACACAGTGGGTCGGTCTTGCTGCCTCCGCTTTTGAAATGAAGAATATTTTAGCTGAACAAGGGCCAGGGCAAAATGTACAGGAGGTCATATTTAGTTAAAAACTGGCTGGATGCGATGTGATTACATGGTAAGATCATGAAAGACGTGTCCTCCTTCTTGCTCTGTATTTGCCAAGAGGAAAGCTATAAACTATTAGCCAGCTGGGCCCTGCAGGGCTCACACGGTAGGCTCTGGAGCAAGACTGCCGGGTCCACAGCCTGGGACCATCGCTTCCAGCTACACGAACGTGTATAAGTCTCCTGCTGTCTCCATCCCTTGGTTTCCTCGTCTGAAATAGGGTTACCGATAGAGCTCACCCCATGAGGTCATCATCAGGGGCAAATGAGCTCATCCATTTAACATGCTGCCCTCCCAGCAGGCACTCAAATTTTAGTTAGCACTACTGGAAGGAAGGAGGTGGTGGGGTTGGAAATGCACAAGGGCCAGCGTGTCTGTCACTGTTTGACAGCCCCACGAGGAGGCATTTGTTCATTCATCTATTCTGCTCAAGCTGTCTTCTGGCCATCCCACGTGTTTGGCCATTTATAAAGCTGGTGTTCACTGCATAACTCTCTGTGAGCGTGTCTTCTCCTGAAGCAGATCATGAGCTCCTTCCTGGAGACAGGGGCAGTGTTCCAACCTACTCCATGAACACTTGGTGGACCCCGCTTCCTGTTCATAGGCAAAGCAGACTGGACTCAAAATATTGATCATACAAACTCCTGTATTGATCATACAGGCAGAATTCTCTAGAAGCGCATCTAGATCTTGCAGGACATGGTCATCAAAACCAGAGACAGATACGGGTTTCTGTGATTCACTGGGCAACACCACCACGAAGGGGCCATTCTTCCCGCAGGCAGGGGTGCTCTCTTACTCACTGTCGGGGAGCTCTCTGCTCGCCCTGAGCCGCGGCATCCCTCTGCCTGCTCCAGAGCTCCAGGCCCGGGGCACCCCATGCAGAATCTGGGCCCTCTGTTGGTGTCCTTCCCAGGGCAGTCTTGGAGGCCATGTTGGCTCAGTGCCCGTTATGTGGACTCCCTCTGGTGCCACCAGGAGGACTGAGAGATCAGCTCCAGGTCATAAACCTTCCTTCTAACTCTGGCTTTAGGGCCATGGGTTCTAAAACTACTAAATTGTACAATTTAAGCTGGAGAGAATTCTGTGTCTCTGGAGGTCATCTGTTCAGTCAGCAAGCTTCCCTGAGGGCCTGCTATACTCCTGGTACCGAGAAGGAGGCGCAGAAATGCAGTAGCTGCCTTGAGCTTGCACAGTGAGGGAGCTGCAGGGCTGGTATCAGACCTGCAACCAGCCTTGCCTGGCAGAGCGCAGGCACTGTAATCAAGATGCTTGTTGACTCCCCTTGCCTCACTTACTGTCTCTTCTCCAGCTTTATGGCTCTTGCTCATGTCACACTTACCACCTAGATTCAAAGGATCTAGACTAACTGGATCTTGCCCGTTTCAAAGAGTCTTCTGGACCAGCGTGGATGTGATAGGGTACCAACCCCTGATGTCTAACAAGAACAGTGAAGTTCAGGCTGACTTAATCATGTCCCCTTTCAGCACAACCTGCCTCTCTCCTTCCTGGATTGGCTGCTGCCTCCCTTCTTTTTCTACCTTCTCCCTCATGTGCCTGGTCAGGTATCCCACAGGCTCCCCAACTCAACCCCAAACTGAACCTCCTCTCTTCAGTTCTCTGTCTTGCTTTACAGTGGGCTGCCTCAGATCAAAAGCCTCGGAGTTTTTGGAGAGGGAAGGTCATAGAGTACAGTGATGAAAAATTCTGGGTTCAAATCCTGAGTCTGTCTCTATCCGCCGTAGGACCTATGAACACATTACCTAATCTACCTCTACCTTCGGTTTCTCTATGTGCAAAATGAGGATAAAAACAGTACTTAATAGGGGCGCCTTGGTGGCTCAGCCAATTAAGTGTCTGCCTTCGGTTCAGGTCATAATCCCAGGGTCCTGGGATCGAGTCCCACATCAGGTTCCCTGCTCAGTGGGGAGTCCGCTTCTCCCTCTGCCTGCTGCTCCCTCTCTCAGTATGCCTGCATACTCTCTCTCTCTGACAAATAAATAAATAAAATCTTTAAAGAAAGAAAGGAAATCTTTAAAGAAATAAAATCTTTAAAGAAAGGAAGGAAAAAACAATACCCAACAAAAAGGAAAGTATTTTTCCAACATATGGGGCAGAAACAACTGAATATCCATAAGAGGAAAAGAATCTTGACTCCCCCCCACCACCACCTCACATCTCACACAAAGATTAACTGGAGATTGATGATAGACTAAGCATTAAAAACTAAAGCTATAAAGCTTGTAGAAGATGACCTTTATAATGAGGGGGTTCCCAATTTTCTGAGGACACAGAAAAAAACAGCCTTACCAAAAATAATGATAAATTAGACTTCACCAAAATTTATGCCTTCTGTTCATCAAAGGCACCATTAAGAAAACGAACAGGATATAGGAACTAGGAAGCCACAAGTAGGAAAAAGATTTGTTTATCATGTATCTGACAAAGACCTGGTATTCAGAATAAAGAAAGAATTCCTACAATTCAATAATTAAAAGATAACATGATTTTTAAGTGGGCGAAATATTTGAATAATACTTCAGAAAGAAAGATCTACAGGCTGTCAATGAGCACAAGAAAAAGTGATTAATATGATTATTCATTAGGGAAATGTAAATTACAGCCATTTGGGGACACTGCATTCCAACAAACAGAAAAATTAGAAAGACTGACAACACCAAATATTAGTGAGGATATGGGGCAACGAGATTCTCATACATTGTTTTTGGAAGTGTAAAAATGGTATTACCATTTCAGCAGTTTCTTACAAGACTAAACCTAGACCTACTGTATGGCTCAGGAATATTTTTCTGCTAAGTATTTACCCAAAAGAAATGGGTATAACCTCTAAACCGTCAGCCTGCATAAGGCCTTGGCTTTCTAGCCTTATTCTATTATGGCCCTACGGAAATGCTTTGCTACCATCAAACCAGAATATTGCTTAACCCATGACACAACAGAGACCTCTCATCTCCACACCATTTTCTCCTCTCCAGGAGTCGATTCCTGGGTGGCTAGAGCTCAAGACACAGGTCTGAGCCATTCTGCATATGACCAGAAGCTGGTCAGAAAACTTTTATCCTCAACAGACACATGAAAAAATGTTCAACATCACTCATCATCAGGAACATACAAATCAAAACCACAAGTAGTTATCACCTCATGCCTGTCAGAATGGCTAAAATCAACAACACAAGAAACACCAGGGGCTGCTGAGGCTTCGAAGAAAGAGGAACCCTCTTACACCACTGGTGGGACTACAAACTGGGGCAGCCACTCTGGAAAACAGTATGGAGATTCCTCTAAAAGTTAAAAATATAGCTACCCTATGACCCAGCAATTGCATTACTGGGTATTTACTCAAAGAAAATAAAAATACTAATTTGAAGAGATACATGCATCCTGATGTTTATAGCAGTATTATTTACAATATCCAATTATGGAAAGAGCCCAAATGCCCATTGACTGGTGAATGGAAAAGGAGAAGTGATATATACATATACAATGGAATATTACTCAGCCATCAAAAATGAAATCTTGCCATTTCACTAGTAGATGGAACTAGAAGGTATTATGCTAAGTGAAAGAAGTCAGCCAGAGAAAGACAAATACCATATGATTTCATTCATATGTGGAATTTAAGAAACAAAACAAATGATCACAGGGGAAAGAAAAGAGAGAGGCAAACCAAGAAACAGACTCTTAACTATAGAGAACAAACTGAGGATTACCAGAGGGGAGGTCAGGGGAGGGCTAGATGGGTGATGGGGATTATGGAGGCACTTGTCATTGTGAGCACTAGATGTTGCATGTGAGTGTTGAATCACTAAATTGTACACTTGAAACTAATAATACACTGTAGGGTCACTAACTGGAATTTAACTAAAAACTTTAAAAAAGGAAAAAAAAAAAACTTTCGGCCTTGGAAGATCCAAGATTCCAGGCTCCTGTAGACACTCGACAGGGCTACGCCGCACAGAAAGCACCTATTCCCTTGTTCCTTCATCCATTCCTCTCTAAATCACTTGCTAAGTACTTATGATGTGCCAGTAATCTCCTGTGGGCTGTGAAATAGGTAAAGAGCTTCCCACCCTGAAGAAACCCAGTGAGTCCAAGAGTGAATGGAAGAGTCCTAACTCAGGATGGGTCCTGGCCTGAAGGTGGCAGCACCAGAAATCTCACCCCAGGTTTCTCTCCAGGCTGAGACTGGTGAGACTGTGGTTCAGTCTCTATAGCAGTTCTAAAACCCGGCCTCAGAATCTCTGACACTCCCCTCATCTAGGCAGGGAGAGCCGATGTTCCCTCCCCCGTGAATGTGGGCAGGCTTGTGACTGCTTTCACCAAGAGAGTATGGTGAGAGGGACACTCTGTGACTTCTGAGGTCAGGTCATAAAAAACCAGACAGCTTCCACCTGGCTCTCGTGGAATGCTCATTCTCCAAATCTCCTTCTGGGGACAGTCCCTCCGTGATCCCAGTCACTGGGGGGAGGGGAAGCCCAAGCCACAAGGAGAGGCCACATGTGGGCGCTCTAGCTACATGCCTCCCCACTGAGGCCAGGATTCAGGTTGTAAGTGAAGATGCCTCCAGAGGATTCCAGCTCCCACCCATTTGAGGCACCTAACCCATTCACATCTTCCCAAGCCATCCCACCACATTCTGTTCAAATTCCTGACCCACAGAGTTCCTGAGCATAATAAAACAAATGCTCTTCTATGTTGCTAAGATTGGGGGTGTTTTGTAACTGGCTTTGGATGACTGGAACAACACTTTCCAAAGCAGGAGCTACTCATGGCAAGGCCCTGGGCAGTTTAGGCTGGGGGTTGGGGGGCGACAAAGAGTGACATCCCTCCAAGATTACATCCTTTTTAAAATGTCATCCCACTTATCAATCTGACGATATCTCCACTTTCAACAAGTATGTACTTAATGCCTGGAATGTGACAGTCACTGTACTAGCATTGCACAAAAATCCCTGCTCTCTAGGAGCTTACCGTCAGGTAGAGAAAAGAGACAATAAGTGGGACAAATAGGCAAAATAGAAATCATGCTGGACAGGGATTAAATACAAGGAGAAAAATGAAAACCAGGAGAGGGAACATGAAATACTGGGGGTGGAGGTGACATTTTAGAAAGAGTGTCCAGGAAAGACCTCATGGAGGTGACTTGACTGAAGTCGTGTTGGAGGCCTGGGCTGGGAATTACCAGGCCCCTTCTGTTGTCCCCTCCCTGTATCAGCTGCTTACACCATGTGCCTAAATAAACCTCACGATAATCTTTAGGGTCAAGGAGGTAGGGCTTCTCTAAAACATCAACTCTCAAATAAGAATGATGTGATGCCAAGGGAGAAGGTCCCTCAGAGCCACCTCATCCTTCAGTGGGGACGCTGAAGCCATGGTGTTCCAGCTGGTCTACGACTTAATGTGAGATCTGCATATCTGCCCGTTTCCATGCTCTTCATCCTTCTCTCTACTGGCTCCTCGAAAACCACTTTCCCTTGGTAACTAAGTTCTTGGTCTGTTGGCTGCTTCAACTCTGCCAGACGCACCTGATTCTCCACAGCAGTTCTAGACAGAGTCTGGAACCAATGCTCAGGGTGGGTGGGGCTGGGGGGATCTGAGATCAGAAGCAGCACTGGTCCTGGACAATCGCCAGCATTCCCACTAGTGGCACTACCATTGCCCTTAATGTCTCCAGCAGCATCCCCTCCCCAGTGCAGTATATGATGTGGGAAATGGATATCTTCTGTGTTCTCTTCTTAACTGTTGAACAGTAGCCTCCAAAAAGTCATACTGAGCTCTCAACTCTACCACCCACCTGTGAAAGATCTTATTTGGAATTAGGGTCTTTGCAGATGTAATCAAGTCGAGATGAGGTCATACTGGATTAGGGTGGGTCCTAGTCCAATGCCTGGTATCTTTCAAGAAGAGTGAAATTTGGACATAGACACAGAGAGAAGGCCATATGAAGATGGTGGTGGAGATCAGATGATGCAGGTAGAAGCCAAAGCATGCTTGGAAATGCCAAGGATTGCTAGCCCACCGTCAGAAGCTAAAAGTCAAGGAAGTGCTCTTCCCTAGAGTTTTAAGAGGGAACATGGTCCAGACTTCTGGCCTCCATAGCTATGAAAGAATAATTTTCTATTGTTTTAAGCCTCCCAGTTTGGGGTGCTTTTGTTATGGCAGCACTAACAAACTAGTACACCTTCATATACAAAAAGTCTGGAGCCACCCATGGTCCACGGACTCAGTCTTTCTCCCTGCATGTCCAGGTCCACAGCTAGGGAGCAGCTCCTGCCTCCCCCACTCCTTCAGACCTACCTGCAGTGCATATGCAAAGATCTCCCACAGAGCCCAGGAGAAAGCCAGTGAGGGGCCTCACCATCCCCAGTGTTTTCGGTACAATTTGCTGACCAGTTGGTCTGGGTCTTGCTGTAGGCGCAATCTAGTTTATAAGGTTTGGCTCCAACCAGTCTAGAATCTGTAACCTCATGAAGACTGACTGATGGGGGCGCCTGGGTGGCTCAGTCAGTTACGCGGCTGCCTTCGGCTCAGGTCACGATCCCAGCATCCCAGGATCAAGTCCCACATCGGGCTTCTTGCTCCACAGGGAGCCTGCTTCTCCCTCTGCTTCTGCCTGTCTGTACTCTCTCTATCTCTCTAACAAATAAATAAATAAAATCTTAAAAAAAAAAAAAAAAAAGACTGACTGATGGGCCCTCTGAAAGGTCTCAGGGAAGTACCACCCGTGGGAGATGGGTCACTCTCATGGGTCCCATTGTGGCCTGTTAAATGGGAATCATCCCACTAAAAGGCTATTGGGCAACATGGACCAAAGACAAAAAAGGAGGATCATACGTTTCGACCTGGTAATACTCTTCTTGGAATACAGTCCAAGGAAATGACACAACGGAAAAAAATAAACCATTTGCACAAAGATAATTATAGCTATGTTACTCACAATAGTGGGATAAAAACTGGAAACATTTACGGCAGAACAGTTAAAAGAGAGTACCTATAATAATACCTAACATTTCCCAAACCCTGAATATACCGCAGGCATTGTGCCAAGCACTTCCCTTGGATCATCTGGTATAACCCTCACAAAAACACTATGACATATCTGTATTACCCCCAATTTAGAGATAAAGAAACATGTTCAAGGGTCACACAGCTAGAAAGTGGCAAGGGACTGCTATCTCATATCCTCCTCTTAGAGTCATGACTATGGCTGGCCATGTGAAATTGGGCAAGTTCTTTTTAATTTTCCTAAATTTCAGGCCATCAGGTATAAAATGGAAACAGGAATAACACCAAATGATTGACAAAGACTGAGTGTGAAATGGGCAAAAACACTAAATAAACCTGAAAGCCTTATCCAAATGAAAGGGACTTACAGCCATTCAATGATAACTCCAAATACCTTACACGGCAGGAGTATAAACTATAGCCTATTGTGCATGCCAAGCTGAACAGTATGAAGTTTTATCTTTTACAGAGAAGAGAATCAACATTGTGCTTTAAGCCAGAGGTGTTACAAGCAGAGCTATGTTTTAATGCCGTTTTAAGGTACAATGATATGAAGTTACCGCAGAGTGACAAAACTGGAACCTTATCTATTTCTGGCCCTAAACAAGTTTCACGAGTTCTCTCTAATAACAGCCCTGGTCTGGTTTCTCCTGAGGACTTGACCTGGAAGCAGCATTCTCCTCAACTCACTGCCTTTCTGCAAGAAAGGAAGAAGGCAAAGATCCCAGAGCACCCAAAGAGGTGGGGGCAGGGGAAAGGTTCTGATGGCCTTTGGAGAGGACTTTCCTGGCCCTTCCCTCACTAGGTGGTTGGAAGGATGGTGGGAACATGTTCTGCCGGCAGTAAGAGCCTGTATGTGTATAGAGGAGGGTTGTTTTTGTCGCCAGGTCCCAGGGGCCTGACACCATCAGATCCCATGCAATCATGCCTTGGGTTCCACTGACAGGGGTCTGGCACAGGCCCACAACCCCGCCGCCATCCCAGTGAGTCAGGCTGAATAAAGACACGGGGACCAAGCAATCCAAAGCATCACCCAGAGCTGGCAGTTAGTTCCTCTTTGTTCCAGAGCAAAATCAAGAGTCAGCCCTACTCATCCTCCAGTTCAGAAACAACTGAGGAGGGAGAAAGTGATGGACACTCGCTCTCCACACCCTAGTCTTCTAGTGGACTTTCTCAGTGTGTTTGCAATTTGTTGGGCATTTCTCCATAGACTGGCCCACATTCCCAGCTTTATATCCTTCAAAGGACCCTCTCATCTACCCCACCTAGGGGAGAGAGTGAAAGGCTTTGTGTAAACCTCACACCGTTGGGAGACTGTGAGCATCTTCATGGTAGAAGTGAGGAAATGAAAGTTCCGAGTAGCTAAATAATTTCCCAGGGTCACCCATCTAATGAGTTGTTGAGCTGGGATTCAAAACTCCGTCTGTTAGTTGTAGATCCCAGTCCCTTCCCATCCGGCGTACATCCAGCTCTCCTAATCAATGAGGAAATGCAGCCGTGATGGACTCTGCAATACGCTGGCCCGAAATCTGTCTGCCGCACCCCCACTGCCACAGCATGAGGCGGTCAACACAGAGCTGACCCGTGACACACGTTAAGGTCTGAAGGGTTCACCTTCAGGAGCCAGATGGGCCAGGCCCTCCTGCTCCGCCTCTCACACACACAGAGACACCCCTCTGTATGAGACCATGGCTTGGGAAAGGGGTCAGTCAAGCCCTTTTGGAACACCAGCACTGCGCCAGCATCCGGATGTCTGCATCCTGGACCTGGCAGCCACTCTACCAACCACAACCCTCAGGAAAAGGAGAGTAATTAGGAAGCAGCGCCCCAGAGACCAAACTGAAGTCATGTTTCCAAAGTGGCCTCCAAAAGGAGAGACGAGCCTCGCCTGCAGTGACAGCGCTTGGGCACAACTCCTCCATACCACACCTCCATTTCCTCTGGGTCCCTGATGACACTATAAAGGGCATTTGGAAGAGGCACCATGAACACGCATGGCTGTTTCCATCCAGCCCTAAATGTTTAGAGCCCTCCAGTATGTGCCTGACGGGATATGGGAGGTGGTCCTATTGAGGCCCTCTTCCTGGGAAGCTCCCAGCTCGGTGACAACACAAGCTAAGAAACAAAGACTGGACCAAGTACAGACCAGATGTGCTACACTAAGCGGATTTACCTAGAGGTTGCAAGGCTGGTTCAACATCTGAAAAGCAGTCCACCTAATTCACCATTAGCTAAAGCAGGCAGGGGTAGGCAAACTATGGCCAAATCCAGTTTGTTGTCTATTTTTGTAAACAGTTTTATTGAAACACAGCCATGCCCACTCATTTACATATTATCTACGGCTGCTTTCCTGTGACAACGGCATGACTGAATACTAGCAATGGAAGAGGGGTGGCCTACGGAGTTCAAAATAGTTATCACCAGCTCTTTACAGAGAAAGTTTGCCACCCTTGACTAAGTCCTTGGGAGAAAGCCCTCTCACCCATAAAACTGCAGCAACTCCAACTGCCTTTACTCCTTGCTCTACACATCAGGTCCGGAGGCAGACAAGCATTAGGATCCCAGACTATCAGAGCTGGAAGAGCAGACCACTGCTTTCATGAGGGAAGTAGTCCAAGGTCTGACTTCTGCTCCTCCTTCCCACTGGTCCCACCCACAAGCTGAAGCCTCAGGGTACTCGGCAACAATCTGGCACATACTTTTACTAAAGATCTCATATTAAATGCTTGGAGGTGGAAAAACTTGTTCTACACCTCCACGTTCACCTTCCCAATCCAATCACCCCAGAAAAGAAGAATGCTGGAGGCTTATGAGAAAGAAAGAAAGGTCTCCAATCAGTGATCTAAGCATCCACCTTAGCAAACTAGTAATGAAAAGCAACTAAACCAAAGCAAGGAGAAAAGAAATAATAAAGATAAGGTAAGGAGTCAATGAAATTGAAAACAGAAAATAATAGGAAAAAAAAAATTAGTGAATCCAAAACCCAGTTCTTTGAAGAAAAAAAAAAATCAATAAAGTTGAACAAACCTCTAGACAGAGAGCAAAAAGACACAAACTAAATATCTGGAATGAAAAAGGAGACAACACTATAATCTGTAGAGACATTAAAAGGATAATAATTAAATACTATGAACAATAGCTGCACATAAATTCTACATTTTAGATAAAACAGACAAACCACCCCAAAATCACAATCTATCAAAAATCACTCAAGAAGAAACAGATAACTTGGATAGCCCTATATTTGTTAAAGAACTTAATTTGTAGTTAAAAACTCTCCCACAGGGGCGCCTTGGTGGCTCAGTGGGTTAAGCCTCTGCCTTCGGCTCGGGTTATGATCTCAGAGTCCTGGGATCGAGCCCCGCATCGGGCTCTCTGCTCAGCGGAGAGCCTGCTTACCCCTCTCTCTCTGCCTGCTTACCCCTCTCTCTCTGCCTGCTTGTCTCTCTACTTGTGATCTCTTTCTCTGTCAAATAAATAAATAAAATATTAAAAAAAAAAAAACTCTCCCACAGGGGCGCCTGGGTGGCTCCGTTGGTTAATTGTCTGCCCTCAGCTCAGGTCATGATCCCAGTGTTCTGGGATCAAACCCTGCATCGGGCTCCCTGCTCAGCTTGTGGGGGGGGTCTGCTTCTCCCTGCTTCTCCCTCTCCCTCTGCCCCTTCTTCCTGCTTGTGCTCCCTCTCTCTCTACCTGTGTCTCTCAAATAAATACTTTTTTTTTAAGATATTTATTTATTTATTTATTTATTTATTTATTTGACAGGCAGAGATCACAAGCAGGCAGAGAGGCAGGCAGAGAGAGGTGGAAGCAGGCTCCCCGCCGAGCAGAGAGCCCGATGCAGGGTTCGATCCCAGGACCCTGAGATCATGACCTGAGCTGAAGGCAGAGGCTTTAACCCACTGAGCCACCCAGGTACCCCACTTTTTAAAAATTAAAAAAACAAGCAAACAACTCTCCCACAAATAAATTCCAAATTCAACTACTTTCACTGGCAAATTCTACCAAAAATTTAAGGAATAGGTAATAGCAACCTTATACAAACTCTTCCAGAAAATAGAAGAGGAGGGAACACCAAAAATATGAAATATATACAGCTATAAGGCTAGCAAAATATGTTCAATATTTATATCTGAGAAACTATAAAACATTGATGAAGAGACCTAAATAAAGGGAGAGATATAGCTTATTTATGTATCAGAAGACCTAATATTGTTAAGATGTCAACTCTCCCCAAACGGATTTGTAGATTCAATACAATACCAATAAACTGCCAGCAGGATTTTATATAGATGCCAGAAAGATGATTCCAAAATATATTTGAAAGACAAAGATCTAGAATAGCCAAAACAACTTTGAAAAAGAACTAAATCAAAGGACCTATACTACCTGATTTCAAAATTTACAATAAAGCAATAGCAATCAAGGCAGTGTGGTATTACTGAAAGGATAAACACATAGACCAATGCAACCAAATTGTCAGAAATAAACCTATACTTACATGCTCAACTTATTTTCAACAACAATACAAAGGCAACTCAATAGGGGACAGATAGTCTTTTCACTACGGTGCTAGAATAATTGGACATTTATATGCAAAAAAGAAACTCTATCTATACCTATTCACCATGCACAAAAAATAACTCAAAATGGATCAGACTTAAACATAAAACCTAAAATTATAAAACACTGCAAAGAGAGTATCGGAGGGAGAGGTTGGGAGATGGTGACTGAGGAGGAGGACCCTAGGCTCACCTCATCCCACAAATACAACTAGACAGCTATCAAGTCATCTTAAATACTCCAAAAATTGACTTGAAGACTGGCAGAACAAAATCCACAACCAAAGGTAGAGAAGAGGCCACACTGCAAATGGTGGGACCTGCAGAGACATGTTGTGAAAGAGAAATGGATTATCCACTGCAGTGAGAAGGGAGCTGTGATCGCAGAAAAGGGTGAGAGACAGACCTGCACAGAAGGGAGTACACAGGAAAATGAATCCCCATAGCAGTTGGCTTGGAAGGTGGGAGGGGCCAAATTCTGTGAGTTCTTGCAACCAGCAGGGCTTAAATCTGGGAATTTAGAAGTCATCAGGTGTGGCTAGGACAGAGCCAGAGGGCAAACGCATTCTGCATTTGGAGAAAAGGCAGGCAAACAATCCCAGGACATACAACATGGAAACTGGGATCTGAAGAAGCCTTGGGCACAAAATGGGGAAGTTATTTGGTCATCTCAGAGCGCAGTCCCAGAGAGGCAGCATTCACAGAGGGGCCCCTCTGGGAACAAAGCAACTGGCTGGCAACATCTCCCTGCCCTGCTCCTCAGCAAAAACACAGAGCCACCTGCAGGAACCAGCACAGCACTGACACCCGCTACCTAACTTGCTTACACCAAGCCCTATCTTGCTCCCCTGCACTCCAGAACCACCCTCTCCAGTCACTCTTGCCTCAGTAACAGCAGAGTGGGCCTCTTCCCCCAAAAGACCTGCCCAAACACCTGCCACACCTGTCTTGTGATGCAGGAATTTTATAGAACCTTGGTTCCAGCAGCAGTGGAGACATGTCTCATTTCAAACAGACCAGAGCACACCTTCAATGTGACACATTCAAGCCAGGGACTAAAATACTGCCCATAACAGGCAAGGAGAGCCTCTGCAGATGACCGGCCTGAAGGATAAAGCAGCAAGGACAAAAGAGCACAGCCTATGCCACACACATTAGAGACATTCCCAAAAGTGCCAGGCCCTGGGGATGGCATATGCAGGACACTACAGGACCTCTTCTTCATAAGGCCTTACCCTCAGGAACCCAAGACATAGTTGATTTTCCTAATTTATAGAATCAGGCACAGAGACTTAGACAAAATGAGAAGACAGAGAAATTGATCTCTAGGACAAGGCCATAGGCAAGATCTAAGGGAAACAGATATAAATAATATGTCTCATAGAGAATTTAAAGTAATGGTCATAAAGATACTCACTGTGCTTGAGAAAAGAGTACCAGACAGGAATGAGACTCTTGACACAGAGATAAAGAATAACATAGCAGAGATAAAGGGCTTGACAAATAAAATGAGAAACACACTAGATGGAATGAACAGTAGGACAGAAAAAGCAGAGGAACAAATTACTGACCTAAAAGACAGAGTACTGGAAGGTAATCAGGTCAAACAAAAGAGAGAGAAAAGAACTGTGCAAAATAAGAGTAGAATTGGGGAACTCAGTTACTCTACCAAACACAGTAACATTTGTATTATAGAAGTCTCAGAAGAAGAGAGAGGAAAGGAGGCAGTAAATTCATTTGAAAAAATAATAGCTGGAATTTCCCCTAATTTCAGGAAGGAAACAGATATTCAGATCCAGGGGCCAGAGAGAACTCCCACCAAAAAGACAAAACCAGATCCACACCATGACATATTGTAATTAAATTGACAAAATATAGTAATAAAGAAAAAAAAATTAAGCAAAAACACAAAAGACTTTAACTTACAAGGGAAAACCCATGAGGCTAGTAGGAGATTTTTCAGCAGAAACTTTGTAAGCCAGAGGGGAGTGGCAAGATATATTCGGTGTGATGAATAAGAAAAATCTGCAGCCAAAAATATTCCACCCAGAAAGGCTATCATTCAGGATAGAAGGAGAGATGAAGGGTTTTCCAAACAAACAAAAACTAAAGGAGTTTATAACCACTAAACCAGCCTGCAGGAAATATTAGAGGGCACTCATTGAGTAGAAAGGAGAAAACAAAATTGACAGTGTAAATATAGGAAACACAAAACCAGTAAAAAAATGGTTATTTCTTTAAAAAGTCAGTCAAAGAACTCACAAAATAAAAAGACATAAAATATAACAACATATACCTAAAACACAGGAAGGGAAGAGGTTAAGGATGGGTTCAAACTTAAACAACCATCAAATTATATAGACTTGTATATGCAGAAAATGTTATATACAAACCTAATGGTAACTATATACCAAGAACCACTAATAAATATACAAAGAATAAAGAGAAAGAAATCCAAATATATCAGTAAAGAAAATCAATAAGACATGAAAGACAAGAAAGGATCAAAGAAAATCTTCAGAAACAATCACAAAATAACATGAATATGTATATATATTTTATATAAATCTATGTACATAAAACAATAATTATTTTGAATGTAAAATGAACTAAATGCTTCAATCAAAAAACACAGGGTGGCAGAATGGATTAAAAATAAGACCCACTTATATGCTGCCTACAAGAGATGGATTTCAGACCTAAAGACGCCTGCAGACTGAAAGTGGGGGTGGAGAAACATCTATCATGCAAATGGATGTCAAAAGAAAGCTGAATAGCGATACTTACATGGGGCAAAACAGACTTTAAAACAAAGACTGTAATAAGAGACAAAGAAGGACAATGTATAATCATAAAGGGAACAATTCAACAAGAAGATATAATAATTGTAAATATTGATGCCCCCAACTTGGAAGCACCCAAATATACAAAACAATAACAAAAATAAAAGAACTCATTGATAATAACACAGTAATAGTAGGGGACTTTAACAGCCTACTTACATCAAAGGACATCACATAAAGGGAAAATTAACAAGGAAACAATGGCATTTAATGACACATTGAAACACAAGGATGTAACAGATATATTCAGAACATTCCATCCTAAAACAGCAGAATACACATTCTTTTCAAGGGCATACAGAACATTACCTAGAAGAGCTCCCATACTAGCCCACAAAACAAGCCTCAAAAATTCAAGAAGATTGAAGTCATACCATGCATCTTTTCCAACCCAATGCTGTGAGACTTAAAGTCAATCACAAGAGAAAATTTGGAAACACCACAAATACATGGAAGTTAAATAACAAGCTACTAAACAATGAATGAGAAAACCAGGAAATAAAAGAAGAAATTCAAAAGTACGTAGAAACCATGAAAAAGAAATGATCCAAAACAATGGTCCAAAACTTTTAGGATATAGCAAAAATTGTTCTAAGAGAAGTATATAGCAATACAGGCCTTCCTCAAAAAGCAAGAGAAATCTCAAATAAACAATGTAATCTAACACCTAAAGGACCTAGAAAAGGAACAACAAACAAAACCTAAAACCAGCAGAGGGAAGGAAATAATAAAGCTTAGAACAGAAATCAATGAATCAGAAACTACAAAAACAAGAGAACAGATCGGTGAAACCAGGACATGGTACTTTGGAAAAAAACAATAAAATTGATAAACCTCTAACCAGACTTAACAAGAAAAAAAGATAAAGGACTCAAATAAATAAACTAACACATGAGATTAGAAAAATAACAGCTAACACCACAGAAATACAAATAATTATAAGAGAATATTATGAAAAATTATATGTCAACAAATTGGACAAGCTATAAGAAATGGAAAAATTCCTAGTAACATATAAAACTACCAAAACTGAAACAGGAAGAAATAGAAAATTTGAACAGACTGATAACCAGCAAAGAAATTGAATCAGTTATCAAAAAATTCCCAACAAACAAAAGTCTAGGACCAGATGGTTTCACACAGGAATTCTACCAGACATTTAAAGAAGAAATAATATCTATTCTTCTCAAACTATTCCAAAAAATAGAAAAGGAAGGAAAACTTTCAAATTCATTCTATGAAGCCTACATTAGTCTGATATCAAAACAGATAAAGACACCACAAAAAAAAGGGAACTATAAGCCAATATCTCTCGTGAACATAGATGCAAAAATTTTCAACAAAATACTAGCAAATTGAATTCAACAATACATTAAAAAAATCATTCACCACAATTAAGTGGGATTTATTCCTGGGATGCAAGGGTGGTTCAATATTCACAAATCAATCAATGTAATACATCACACCAATAAAAGAAAGATAAGAAACATATGATCGTTTCAATAGACACAGAAAAAGTTTTTGACAAAGTACAACATCCATAAACAGTAAAAACCCTCAACAAGTAGACTTAGAGGGAACATACCTCAACATAATAAAGGCCATATATGAAAAATCCACAACTAACATCATCCTTAACGGGAAAAAACAGAGCTTTTCTCCTAAGGTCTAGAACAAGACAAGGATGTCCACTCTCACCACTTTTATTCAACATAGTACTGGAAGACCTGGCCACAGCAATCAGACAACACAAAAAAATAAAAGACAGCCAAATCAATAAGGAAGAAGTAAAGCTTTCACTATTTACAGATGACAGGATACTATAAAAAGGAAACCCTGAAGACTCCAAAAAACAATTTCTAGAACTAATAAACGAATTCAATAAAGTCACGGGATACAAAATCAATGTACAGAAATCTGTTGCATTTCTATATACCAATACTAAAGCAGCAGAAAGGAATTAAGAAAACAACCCTATTTACAATTGCACTAAAAACAATAAAATATCTAGAAATAAACCTAATCAAAGAGATGAATGACTTGTACTCTGAAAACTATAAAACACTGATGAAGACATTTTAGACAACACAAAGTAATGGAAACACATTTCATGCTCATGGATTGAAAAAACAAATATTGTTAAAATGTCTATACTACCCAAAGCAATCTATACATTGAATGCAATCCCTATACAAAACACAAATTTTAGGATTGTTTTTTCTAGTTTGCTAAAAAATGCTGTTAAACAACAGCATTGCACTAGAAAAACAAACCTAAAATTTGTATGGAACCACAAAAGACCATGAATCGCCAAAGCAATCTTGAAAAAGAAAAACAAAGCTGGAAGCATCACAATTCTGAACTTCAAGTTACATTACAAAGCTGTAGTAATCAAAATAGTATGTTACTGGCACCAAAACAGACACATATATCAATGAAACAGAACAGAAAACCCAGAAATAAGCCCACAATTATATGGTCAATTAATCTTCAACAAAGCAGGAAAGAAGAGCAAAAGGGAAAGGGACAATCTCTACAGCAAATAGTATTAGGGAAACTGGACAGCAGCAAGCAAAAGAGAGAAACAACCATTTCCTCTCACCATACACAAAAATAAATTCAAAATGGATTAAAGACCTAAATGTCAGACCTGAAACCATAAAAATCCTAGAACAGAATATAGGCAGTAACCTCTTTGATATCAGTCATAGCAACTTCTTACTAGACATGTCTCCTGAGGCAAGGGAAACAAAGGCAAAAATAAACTATTGGAACTACATCAAAATAAAAAGCTTCCGTGCAGCAAAGGAAACAATCAACAAAACAAAAAGGCAACCTACCGAATGGGAGAAGATATTTCCAAATGACATATCCACTAAGGGTTATTATGCAAAATATGTGAAGAATTTATCAAACTCAACATCCAGAAAACATATAATCTGATTAAAAATGGACAGAAGACATGAACAGACATTTCTCCAAAGAAGACATACAGATGGCCGACACACGGAAAGATGCTCAACATCACTCGGCATCAGGAAAATGCAACCCAAAACTACAATGAGGTATCACTTCACACCTGTCAGAATGGCTAAAATCAACACAAGAAACAACAGGTACTGGTGAGCATGTGAGGAAAAAGGAACCCCTGTGCACAGCTGGTGGGACTGCAAACTGGTGCAATCACTGTGGAAAACAGTATGGAGGTTCCTCAAAAAATAGAACTACCTCACAATCCAGCAACTGTACTATTAGGTATTCACCCAAAGAATACAAAAACACTAAATTAAAGGGATACATGTACCCCTAAGATTACAGCAGTATTGTTTACAATAGCCAAGATAAGGAAGCAGCCTAAGTGCCAATCGATTGATGAATGGATAAAGAAGATGTGGTATATAAATATAATGGAATATTATTGGCCATAAAAAAGAATGAAATCTTGCCATTTGCAACAACATAGATGGAGCTAAAGAATATAATACTAAAGGAAGTCAGTCAGTCAGAGAAAGACAAATACCATATGATTTCACTCATATGTCAATTTAAAAAACAAAACAAACAAGCAAAGGAAAAAGGAGAAACAAACTAAGAAACAGGCTTTAACTAACAAAGAGAACAAACTGATGGTTACCAGAGGGGAGGTGAGTGGGGGGAATGGGTGAAACAGGTGACTGGGATGAAGGAGGGCACCTCCTTCTGGGTACTCATGATGAATACCCAGTGATGCAGAGAATTGTCGAATCACTACAATGTACACTTGAAACTAATATAACACTGCATGTTAACTAACTGGAATTAAAATAAAAACTTAAAATCAAAAAACATATTGGAGAAAATCTTAATGACCTTGTATTAGGCAAATAGTTCTCAGATACAACACCAAAAGAATACATTTTTTAAAAATTGATAAATCACACTTTATTAAAATTAAAATCTTCTGCTCTGCAATAATAAACATGGTTGAGAGAATGAAAAGACGAGTCATAGACAGTCAGAAAATATTTGCCAAACAGGTACCCGATAGAGGACTCATGTTCAGAATATAAAAGAATTATATATATCTCAAATCCCAACCATAAGGAAACAATCCTTTAAAACCCAGGCAAGAGATTTAAACAGATACCTCACCAAAGATACAGAGATAGCAAACAGGCCAAATAACAAAGATGCTCAACATCATTATCATGTGTCATTAAGGAAATCCAAATTAAAGCCCCAAGGATAAAGCTATATGTATTAGAATATCTAAAATGTTTTAAATCTGTCAAATACTAAGTGCTGACAAGGATGTGGAAACTATACCCTTACACGTTGCTAATGGGAATGCATAAAGAGACAGCCACTTGGGGGCGCCTGGGTGGCTCAGTGGGTTAAGCCGCTGCCTTTGGCTCAGGTCATGATCTCAGGGTCCTGGGATCGAGTCCCGCATCGGGCTCTCTGCTCAGCAGGAAGCCTGCTTCCCTCTCTCTCTCTCTCTGCCTGCCTCTCCGTCTACTTGTGATCTCTCTCTGTCAAATAAGTGAATAAAATCTTAAAAAAAAAAAAAAAAAAAAAGAGACAGCCACTTGGAATAAACTTAATCAGTTTGACATGTTATTGTAATACACTTACTTTACTATCAGTAATCCCACTCCTAGGTATTCACCCCAGGGAAAAGAAAATCTATGTTCACGTAAAAACCTGTATGCTAATATGAGTGAATTATTCATTATCACCCCAAACTGGAAACACCCCAAACTGGAAACACCCCAAATGTCCTTTAGTTGTGAATAAATACCTTGTGGTACTTCCACACAATGAAGTAAAACTCAGCAAAAAGGGGCCAACTTAGTGAGCACCCAACAAAATGGATGAATCTCAAACACGGTGTGCTAAGTAGAAGAAGGCAGACTAAAAAGGCTGTAGACCATAGCAATCCAATTATATGGCATTCCAGAAAAGGCAGAACCAAAGGGACAGAAACTGGGTCAGTGGCCCCTCTTCCAGGAGGATAAGGGCTAACTACAAAAGCATAGGAGGCAATCTTCTGGGAAACCAAACCTGCATCTCCATTGTGATGTTGCTTATGAGACTATATATGCTGTCAGAACTCAGAACAGTATTCTAAAACGGGTGGATTTTATTGCATGTAAATTATACCACAAGTTTTTAAAAATGAGAAAGAAAGGGGCGCCTGGATAGCTCAGTCAGTTAAGCATCTGCCTTCAGCTTAGGTCATGATCCCAGGATCCTGGGATCCAGTACCATATCGGGCTCCCTGCTCAGCATGGAGTCTGCTTCTCCCTCTCCCTCAGAGCTCTCTCTCTCTCTCTCTTTCAAATAAATAAAATCTTGAGGAAAAAAATGTCTCTAAAAAGATTCCATCATGAGGCAGCACTGAAAAGTTACTGCGTATCTAAAACAACACCTGCTTCTTGTCAAGCAAGGGAATCAAACAGCAGCAAGGACTGCCCAATTTACCAGAATACAGACTTTTTCAAAGCTAAGAAAATTTGGTATTGCTGACTCATGTGCCACCTATGATCAGTTGGGTACTGAACAATAATTTTTTCAAAGCTCCCAGTTGACTTTCGGAAGATATTTGACTTTTAGCAACATGATTTATTTCTAGAAAAACCTGAACTGTAAGTCTGACCTAAAGGAAATGTAGATAAAGCTCTGGTATAATTTAACTTTCCTGAGAATTATTCTGTTAACCCTCAAAAGGCTAAAGATGTCAAAATCATGGTCACATACAAAACTGGCTAAGGACAGCAAAGACAATAGTTATGGGTCTCACTTATGACCATAAATGCAATAAACCTAATAAAATATTAGAAAATCAAAGCCAACAGGGTATTTAAAAAAAAAAAAAAACTATACATATGCGTCATGACCAAGCATTTACCCAAGAACTTATCCCAGGAATTCAAGAAGGAGTGAACATTGGGGGCGCCTGGGTGGCTCAGTGGGTTAAGGCCTCTGCCTTCCGCTCAGGTCATGATCCCAGGGTCCTGGGATGGAGCCCCGCGGGCTCTCTGCTCAGCGGGGAGCCTGCTTCCCCTTCTCTCTCTCTGCCTGCCTCTCTGCCTACTTGTGATATCTGTCTGTCAAATAAATAAATAAAATCTTAAAAAAAAAAAGGAGTGAACATTGAAAACTCATGAACACAGATTATGAAAAACAGCCTTTCACCTTGAAATCGCATGTTAACTGTAATAGACAAAAACAATTCAGAAGGGTCTCTGTATTTTGATTGTGATAATGATGAGGAAAATGGCATACAATTTTATGGATAAAGGCATGCTGTCATTTAGAAAATGTTCTAAAATTTTGTATATTAAAAGAAGTGCTTTATTCCTGAGAAACTATACAGTGATACGAATCTTATAGCCCAAGGTGACTTGGAATCAAGAAAATAGCAGTGTTATCTCCTTTCACCACACAACAATTACGTTTTCCTCATTAGCTAGCCTGAGTTGGTTTCGTTAATTTTAACAATCCTTCGTAATATACAAATCACAGAAATAATTGCATAATGAAAAAGCCACCAAAATTGATTCCCAAATCTGGTTGACACCTGGGGAGCTCTGGCAAAACAGAGATTCCCTGACCCCACCCAGGTAATCTGGACTGGCGACTGGGGAGGCATGCATTATTTTGCAAACAAGGCTCCCAAAGGGACTTTGTTATCAGCTAGTTCTGGAATCCGCAGCCTGAGAAAATAGAGGCGTGAGACACATCCTTCCTTTGAAGTTTTTTCAGTGTAGTTGTAGATCTAAAATTTTGCCATAAAAAAAAAAATGAAACAAAAGATAAAAACATTCCATAATAATAAATGATTTGTCACTACCGAAAGAGTTTTGCAGGGACTAATGGCTACAGAAGTCTGAATAAGGCTAAGAATTTGAAGCTGAAGAGGTTAGAGGCAGACTCCGTGTTGGGGCAGCGCCTGACAGGTATTGGGAACTTAATGAATTCCCTGAACAAATATTTAAGGATAGAAGGGCTTGTTAGTGAAAGAGGCGAGTGAAGAATGTTCCAGGAGAGGATATACTCATAGCCAAATAAAGAGAGGGAAGTGTGTACTTTGGGTTCAAGGACAATGAGTGAACCAATCTCTCTGGTTTGGAGGTCAGATTACGGAGGCTCTAGAGCTTCAGGTTAAGATTGGCCTGTGAGAAGCAGGGAGCCACTGAAGGTTTCTGAAGGTGGTGTGAGGCAGTCAGCCTGGGCTTTAAGATTAACAAAGCTGGGGTGGCTGGGTGGCTCAATCGGTTAAGCCTCTGGTCATGATCTTGGGGTCCTGGGATCGAGCTCCCCAGCTCGTTCTTGTGCTCTCTCTCTCTCTCTCTCAAATAAATAAATAAAATCTTTAAAAGAAAAAACGGTTAACAAAGCTATGCCACAGAGAGGCTATGGTTAATACTCCAAGGTCTGGTTAGAACCAAGGGATTTTCTGTGGGGGATAACCAGAGGTCTCCAGGAGGAGGGGCTGAGGGGCTATGGTCATCTACGACCAGCAGGAGCCCTAGATGGTTGCCCAGTCACAACCAAAGGCCTAAGAACTCCCTAAAACAGTACTGGTTGAAAGGCCATGGAGTAAAGTCAAGAACAAGTGCATTCACTGCATCACGCCCACCAGGGGCCCCACTGTGAAGACAAGTTTTTGGGAGCAGACCCGGGCAAGTCACAGGGTAAGGGCTGTGTTCCCCCAGGCACTCTGAAACAACCTGCTGCCTCCTCATTTACACATTCATTTCCACAAGCTCAGCAACCAGTGGCGAAGCAAAGGGTCAGTCCACTGACACTAATATGAAAGCATGGAATGGGAACTTAACGTGGAAAAAGGGGAAGGGTAGGAAGAAGTCCACCGTGGGCACGTTCTAAGGCTAGGCTTAGCACTCAGCTAGAAAAATGCATAAAGTTCAGGAGAGAAATTAGAATGGTTATAACCCCTGCAAAGATGGTGGATGAGTAGAAAGTGCCTTCTTAAAGAGTGGCAGGTGGGAAATCCCTTAGAATCTTTTGTGCAGCATTTCAATTCACCCCACTAGCAAGTCCTAGACTAAAGAAGGCAGCCTTCCAGACTCTGGAGAACCAGGTGCAGATGATGGAACCAAACTGAGTCTGACCTCTGGCCTAGGTCAGGCCCTCGCACCCCATTACCCCCTCCCATCAGAGTGGGGTGATTGAAACTCTGGCTGCTTCCAGTTCTGCCACCCAACGGCTTGGCCTCTGAGACCAGGGTTCCCCCCTCAGTGGGATGCAGGTGTCAGCTGGACTGGTCTCCTCCAGCCCTAAAGCCTGCCATTCCAGAACTGGGAAATAAGCTACCATAAATGAAGCACCAGAAAAGGACATAAAGCTCTGGGAACCCAAAAGTCTTCCATGGGTCTGGGCTTTCACGTTGGCTGTAGATTTGCTTCTCATTATTTGTGATCCAGTATAAAATTAAAACAAATTTTTTCAAGAATATTCTGGGCAGCAGAGGGAAAAACAAGCCTGGAATGAAAACCATCCCCCCAATAAATCTCAGAACAAGCAGGCCTGCATGGTTGAGAGCTCACCACAGGGTCAAAGGTATCGTTCCAGGTTCCAACAGAAGAGGAGCTGGAGCTTTTGGACACTCGAGCCAAGTGTTCCCACCCTCCTCTCTGCCGCTTAGTACCCAGCCTCCCTTCAGGGTCCTGCTCACGCCCATCCTCCGTCCCCCTCATCTTTGAGGCCTTCCCTGACCATCCTGGCCCTGAAAGTTCAGCTACCCTTAAATTCCCTTCAGTCTGTACCTGGAACTTGTCTCTGTTTTCTTCTTCATAAATGTTAGCTTTCCCCCCACGTGAACCCAAAGTCTCTTGGACATACCACCTTTGTTTCATAAACCTCCACAGGGCCAGAGGGAGGACAGGTCTGTAATTAATGTTTGTTGGCTGAGGTACAGGTCATTCCAGAGACAGAGGGAACACTACTCAGTATGTATGGTAATAGTTATTTCTTCTTCTGTGCCTCTTATGTTCATATATTCATTTAATTTTCATAACCACCCCCGTCATCAGATGAGGAAACCAAAGTCACTCACAGAGGTTAAGTACCATGCCCAAGAACCAGAGCTAGTGAGTGAATGGCTCTGAACCTAAGTTTGACACCAAAGATCACACAATACCCTCATGCTGCTTCCTCCTACCAGAAATCTGAAGGAGAGCTACTCTGAATAGAAATCTCAGTCTCCAGGGGCGCTCCGTGGGTTTAAGCCTCTGCCTTCCGCTCAGGTCATGATCCCAGGGTCCTGGGATCAAGCCCCACATCGAGCCCGACATCGGCTTCTCTGCTTGGCAGGGAGCCTGCTTCCCCCTCTCTCTCTCTGCCTGCCTCTCTGCCTACTTGTGATCTCTGGCTGTCAAATAAATAAATAAATAAATAAATAAATAAATAAATCTTTAAAAAAAGAAAGAAAGAAAAGAAATCTCAGTCTCCGGAAACAAACGGCAAAAATTACAAAAAGCATCCTCAACTATGAAAACCCATAACTGCAGATGATTGGTTCCCCAAAGATTATGAGCAATAACTCAGAAGATCCTAGATTAACAAATTAGCATCAGATCTGTTGCCCCAGAGTAGAGGCAGGGGTAAAGAGGCAGATCTAAAAAGAAAGGGAAATCTCTCCTCATTCCTTTTGTCTCCAGAGGGCTCTCTCTAAGGACGCAAGAGTAGACGAGAGGGGAGGAAGGGGATGGGAGTACCAACACTGGGGGGATGGGGACAATGGTGTGAAAAACCGAGAAGCTGGATCTATACAAAAATCCCCACAGCTCCCTAGTGGGGTACCCACTAAGCCTTCACCCTCAGACATCAAAGGACAGTGAGAAGGACAATAAAAATACGGTGGTGTGAGCATCTGGAAATCCAGCCTTATCCCCATGAGCTGCAAAGAGGGAGTAAGGCTCACGGCCCTCTTGCTGCCCCAGCCCCACTGGGCTGGCTGCCACTGTCCATTTCACACGAGCCATAACCCTGGCACACCACGTACATACACAGCAGGAAGGACGCACCTGCTGGTACGTAGTGACAAATGCCAAAGTCTGCCCACCTTGAGACTGGGAGAATTGCATTTGCTCAATATTCTGGCTTAAAATGAATAGAAAAATAGGAAGTCAAAGCTCAATTAAAAAAAAAAAATAGGAAGCCAGAGCTCATCTGCAGAATGGCACAAGTGGGAGAGGTGAGTGGCTGGCCCGGCAGACCCCAGCCCAGTACATTCACCCTCTTGTGCCTGTGGGGCACAGAATAGGGAGTGTAGGGAAAGGGGCAGAAGTCATATGGCAGGTAAACCATCCAGCGACATGGGCAATCTCCTCATTCTGGATTAGTGCTATTAGTGCTGGATGGTTCCTCGATTCCAAGCCCATGTGCCACCCAAGTGTCCTCTTGTACATTTCTCATGCCAATGGTCCTCTCTAAGGTTCTCTGGGTGCACCCTCTGCCAGTCAGAGGAAAATGACACAGCAGTCAATAGGCAAAGACAATGTCTTCCAGGGGTCGGGGAGAAGTTACTTTCTAAGGCTTATTCTCTAAACTGTACTACATTTACAGAAAGGGTAGGCAGGTAACTTTTAGGAATGAACAACTTTCCAACCTGCATGTGTTGGTTTGACCTGGGGTAAGGGCAGCTAGGCTTCCAAGTAGGCTTGGTGTATATTTCCAGAATACCAAGAAGTGTTGTTTCCAGAAAGATCCTAAATAAAACTCCACATGTTCATGAGTACTCTGGACCCCTACCTGCATTCTGAGCCTCTTAAAAGGCAAAGAGCCAAAAAACCAACTAGTTTTACTACAGACTCATATTTTGGGGGGAAACAGCAAGGGGTCATTCTTGTAGACCCTGAGTACACGAAGACTCCAGAGTGTTCACTTTCTAGTCCTCTGAGGCTGGTAAAGACCCCTGGGGAAGGATCTAGATTCCTCCCTTATCTCCGGCACTGCAAGAGCCCCTCTCTTCTCAGCACTGCCATCAGCTTCATTTTCTGACAAGTCTTCCCAGCAGACTCCCGTACAACTGCCAGCTTGGGGTCCCTGCCTTGCAGTGAATGGACCTGTGTGTCTGCTAAGCTCCAGGCAGGAGGTGCACCCACCTGACCCTGACCTTACCAGTTAGACCAGGAACTTCCCAAGGGTCTAGCCTGCTTGGCACATACTCCCTGAGATCTGGCCCCTGGAAAAATCATCTCTTGCTGCGGGCATCTGCAAACCTCACACGAAGAAAAACTACCACAAGGCCCCAGCCAGCCCCCTCCTCAGTTAGCCAGGGTTTTTTGTTTGTTTGGTTTTGTTGTTGTTTTTTTTTTAAGATTTTATTTATTTATTTGACAGACAAGAGATCACAAGTAAGCAGAGAGGCAGGCAGAGAGAGAGGGGGAAGCAGGCTCCCTGCAGAGCAGAGAGCCCAATGCGGGGCTCGATCCCAGGACCCTGGGATCATGACCTGAGCGGAAGGCAGAGACTTGAACCCACTGAGCCACCCAGGCACACCTCAGTTAGCCATTTTTGTGCGCACACGCGCACACACACACACACACAAACCAAACCAAACAGACCCACCAAAAAAAAAAAAAAAAAACAAATGATAAAGGATGGACCAGCACAAACCCTCCACCACCACGGAGTGGCTCTCCAGGCTCATGCCTCGTGGTGTGTGAGGACCAGCATTGTTTTGTATCATCAATAAATGAAGGAAAAGACATGTACACCCTAGTGAAAAGGTTCTTGGGCAAGTCCCCCCGAGTCTTCACTACCCAATCCAGCATCCAGTGTCCAGTCACTCCCCACCTAGAACCAACTCCCCAGGCCCCCAGCTGCTCGGCTTCAAGGCCCTTGGCCCACTGAGGGTGGGAGACAAAGAGGGAACCTCACTCTGCACACCAGGAAGGGAACATTCCATGCTGGTCTAGGGCACTGTAGCATCACCCACCATAGTCCCTGCAGTGTGAGGAAGAGACAAAGACAGGCTGGCAGAAGAGAGAAGGGAAGAAGGTCAAGAATGTAAGGGAAAAGAAAAGAGAGGTAAAGAAAAGGATAAAAACAAAATATTTTATTTTACTAGAACTCAAAATGCCCTTTAGGAACCCAATAAGTTTACCAGAAGCACCTACAGTTCCCCCAGACTATGGCATTGTGGATACCTGATGCTTTGAACTGTCAGGGGTTCCCCAGAGGGTCCTCTCAAGCCCCCCATTTGGAGACAACTTATTGACAAGTTATTTACTTTGACATAAAGGATTCCACTAAGTCAGGGAAGAACACATAGCCCCACTTAGAAGTTGGATTAAGCTCTAGGGCAGGCACCTAAAAGCTGGTGGAGGGGACATACCCCTCACCCCATCTCACCCCACCTCACCCCAGCTCCAGGAATTGCAAGTGGCTACTTTTACCCTCTCTAGGCCCCAAAGACCTGGGTCTTTTTCCTTCAGGTTATGAAATATAGGGTGCTTCCCCTAACCAAAAATGTCCTGGAAAACCTCTCCCCATCAGTCAACTTCCCCTCTGCAGTACCACCGCTAAACATTCAGTCCTTTGGGGTCTCTAAGAGTGTTAGCAGCCACGAGTTCCAAAGAAGTGTTCTGCCTCAACCCCTGACAGCTAACTCGTTAACCAAAATTCTCTAACCACAGTAATCTGTGAACAAGGGTCCCTCAGCCACCGAACCCCAGTAGAAGCTAAGGAGGCAGAGGGAGGGGCGGGGCTTGAGTAAGGGGCTGTAAGTGAGAGCAAGACTGCAAAGCCCGACGCCCTGGTTTTGCCTGGGACCCCACGGCCGCCTCCACTGCCTTACTCTCCCAGACTCACTTTTGGATTGGGAGGACCTTCACGTGGCACCCTGAATCCTCCTGCAAAGAGCTAGGAAACTGGGAGATGAGCCCACCTTTCTTCCTTGAGGGCTTCCGCTATAAGCACCCCTCAAATCGAACGCACCCCCTTTCGAATAACGCCTATCGAAACAACTGCATCACCATTTCCCAGCACCTCACCTCCCCAAAATAAAACTCCTGGCTGTCTGGAGTCGCTGGGGTCTTTCCCTTACACCGCACGCCAACCCTCCCCCCACCCCCGAAAAAAATCCTTCTTGCCGCACGTAGGAGCCCCTCTCCAACTGGGGAGCCCGGGGCAGGCTTCCGAGCAAGGGTTCCTACCTCCGACCCCCACCCTCGGAAAGTGACTCCCAGGGGCCGCGCCGGGACAAAAGCGCGGGGCGGGCTCACTCACCCGCGCAGCGAAGGCGGCCGGGTAGCCAAGGCACCGCGCTCGGCCGGGGAGCCCCTGCTGCAGGCGCGCAGCGCGGGCCCCAGGCTCGCTCGGCCACGGGCGGCAGAGCCGGCGGTGCGGGGAGCCGGTGAGGCGCGTCCCGGGCGGGCCGGAGGGGACAAGGGTGAGCGGCCGGCGACAGAGCAAGTGCGACAGCGAGGAGCGAAAGCGCAGAGTGTGCCGACACTGAGAGCGCGGCACTTGGGGTCGGACTCGGACGGCCGGCTGAGGCTCACACGCGCTGATTTGCATGTCGTTTGCATAGCGCTCCGGGAATGGACCTGAGGTCCTTCCCGCCACGCCCACCGTCGCTGCTCCTCGGAGCCGGGAGTCCAGAACGCGGAGCCAACCCAGCTCCAGACGCCGCGCCGCCCCAGCTCTCTGGGCTGAGGTCAACGCGTTGTCTCGATTTGTTTTGTATTTTCGCCTGTAAGACCACCAGGTACAGGACAAAAAAGGACTGCTCACTGGAAAAACGCAGCGTAGACTTCAAAATTAATTCCCTTTCTCTCTGATGTTGCAATCAAGAACAATGAATAGAGTAGATCCCTCAAAAGAATACAGTTTTGTTTTTTGGATAAAGTATCGTGAAAAACTTAACTCGCTCACTTTTAAAATTGAACAAGTTATGTGCAGTTTTGTTCAATAGTTGAAGAAATACAAAATTGTAGGGGAGCCTAGGTGGCTCAGGTGGTTAAGTGTCTACCTTGGGCTCAGATCATGATCCCAGGGTCCTGGGATTGGGCCCAGCATGGGTCTCCCTGCTCAGTGGGGAGCCTACTTCTCCCTCTCCCTCTCCCTCTGCGGCTCCCCCTGCTTGTGCTTGGTCTCTCTCTCTCTCTTTGTGTGTCAAATAAATAGGTAAAATAAATAAAGAGAGAAAGAAAAAGAGAGAGAAAAGAAAAAGGAAAGAAAGAAAGAAAAGAAAGAGAAGGAAGGAAGGAAAGAAAAAAAATACAAAGTTGCATTGGCTAGGATAAAAAAAAAATGCAGATTCTGGAGCTGTGAACCCTACACTTTCTAGCTGCCCAACCACTTTGAGCAAGTGATCTGTTACTTGGTTTTCTTACTTCTAAAATGGGGTTAATGTAAGTGCCTCATAGGAATATGAGACTTCAATACAGATACAGCGGGTAAAGCTCTTAGGAAAGTACCTAACATACAGTTACTGTGAACTTCTTTTTAAAGATTTTACTCATTTATTTATTTGAGAGAAAGAGAAAAAGAGAACATGTGCACAAGCAGGGGGAGGGGCAGAGGGAGAGGGAAAGAAAGAGAAGCTCAAGCAGGCTCCACAACTCAGCAAGAAGCCCAAGTTGGGGCTCTATTCCAAGACCCTGAGATAGTGACCTGAGCTGAAATCAAGAGCTGAAGCCTAACCATCTGAGCCACCGAGGTGCCCCCAGTTACTATAAACGCTTAAACATGCAAGTATGATCCATGTCTCCTAAACCCAGAGTCAATCAGATCAAAGAGAGGCAAGAGGGAGAGAGAAGGGGGAAGAAGCTAAAGAAGGCAAAGAGAAAGTGCCCTAAGGTTAGAGATAGTCCCTGGAAAGTGCAGACTGGGATTTCCCACCCAACTCCACTGTCAGGCTAACTAGCCCCAGCTCTGAGAAAGCAGTTCTGCATCTTCTTTCTCCCCAGAAGATCCAACTTTGAATGCATTCTTTGAAACATCCTCTTGGGAATGTTCTGGAGAAACATAAAAAGTTCAACTAGCCACTTCTTGAAAAAAGAGAGAGAGAGAGAGAGAAAGAAAATAATTGAAGTGTAAAGGAAGCAAAGTCTGTGTTGTGGTGGCAAAAGCCCCAGGTGGGCAGACCTGGGTGTTAAACCTGCTTCTGGTACTAGCTTTGTGGAGCTTGCAAGAGACCCTTATTGTTTCTGGAACTCAGTTTTTATATCTGTGAAATGAGGTTCCATGGGACTTTTTTTTTTTTCCACCCTGGGCATCTTCTCTGAAACTTTAGCTCCAGGGTTCCTCTGACAGCTTCCCTTTGTTCTGTTTTAGTTTGTAGGATACCTACAAAAAATTTTTTTTAATTCTTTTTTTTTTGGCTCACCTAATACTTAGTTTGCACCTGAAACAAAATCTGTTGTAGAATTTCCTGATCTGTTCACTTGGATTGTGAGGTAAATATCTTTGCAGTCACCACCCAAGTCAACAGAGAGAATTCTCTCAGCTATCCTGGAAGACTCCATTGCCGCAGCCCAATAAGAACCCCCATTCTGGGCGCCTGGGTGGCTCAGTTGGTTAAGTGACTGCCTTTGGCTCAGATCATGATCCAGTCTGCTTCTTTGACCCTCCCTCCTCTCATGCTCTCTCTCTCTCTCAAATAAATAAATAAAATTTAAACCCCCCCATCTCCTTTTTCCCCAAAAGCAACCACTAGCCCAGCTTTTATGGACTCACTTTTGCTAGTTTCTTTACAATATTATCTCCCAAGTGCATCTTGCCGTTTGTTTGTTTTTGCTTTTGTTTTTAGCTAACTGTGCCTTTTAAGTCTTTGTTAAAATTATCATTTGAAGAATTTAGGCCTTTTGGGGCGCCTGGGTGGCTCAGTGGGTTGAGCCGCTGCCTTCGGCTCAGGTCATGATCTCAGGGTCCTGGGATCGAGTCCCGCATCGGGCTCTCTGCTCAGCGGGGAGCCTGCTTCCCTCTCTCTCTGCCTGCCTCTCCGTCTACTTGTGATCTCTCTCTGTCAAATAAATAAATAAAATCTTAAAAAAAAAAAAAAAAGAATTTAGGCCTTTTGACCTGTGGAGTTTCCCAGTCTGGGAATTGCACTTCTATGGGGCAGTTCAGCATATTCCTGTCCTTTGCATTTCCTGGAAATTGGGAGCTGACCCAGAGGCTTCATCAAACAGGTTTCATCCCTTTTACAAGACCATAGGTAGGGGTGTTCTTTGGTCAAGAGGCACATGATATTTGGTTTTGCTCTTTTCTAAGGTTAGCAGCTGTTAAGGCTCAATTCTTACATCCACGAAGTCTGTGAGAGTAACAAAATGATATTTTAATTTTGCCGTTCGGTTTTTAATTAGCTGAATATATTTACAAGGAGATGTTTCCTCTCATCTAGTATTTGGTTACCACGAGATAAATTCATATTGGAAGTGGATACATATTTGCTTCTTTCTTTCTTTAATTTACCCGTTTTCAAGATAATCTGGCAAGATATTCTGTCATCCCCAGAAACTAATCTGTAAATTTCTTTCTTAATATTATTAAAAACTCATGGATTTAAAGATATTTGATAGATATTCAATCTATTGTGATTTTAATCCTTATAAAGCTCAAACTGTCCCATCTTTGTCCGGTAGATAGCTTCCTTGCTACCTGATACTGCAGGATGTCCTAGGCTCAGCAGATACATCTCTTGCCCTAAACATGGAATCATCCATTTCTCCAAGAAGCTCTATATTCTTTTCTTGACATTTTAAGATGATAATATGGGAACTAGGGGTGTTCATTACTACCAGATCGGTAACTGTTTCTAGGCCTCTTCAAAAGATAGAACTAGGATAGAATACTTCATGAGTTCCTACTAATATTTCGAATTCAATTTCAGGACTACAAGGTTTTTACTTAACGTCCTCTGTATTATATTGCCCTTTCTTTCCTTCACATGGAAAATTCTGGTTCTCAAGGATAATGGAATTAGAATATTTACTAATTTGATGTTTACTACTTGCTTTATTTTACATTAAATGTACAATAATTTCAAAGTAATACTACCACCACTGATCATTATTCTTGAAAAGTTAGTTTTTTGCATATAGTATCCATTTTATTATAGTTGTACTCTTTCTAAATTACTAACTGCTATAGCCATTGCATACTGCGTATTTTTCATTTAACTCATTTGATCATAGTTTTATGGGTAAATATACACTTAATATTCACCATTAGTTCCTTATTTCTATCTAGTCATTTTGATGGTGTGAAAGCCTGTCCTCTAGTAGATTCCTTAGGAAAAGAAAGACTTATGGGAACAGTATTCTCTGAGTTTTTGCATATTAATTACAATTTGTCTGTGTCATTTGCAGGTCCATTTTGCTGATAGAAATGCTCGGCTTGCATTTTTTTCCTTGAAAATTTAAATACATTTTGTAACTTATTTATGGCATAAAGCATTGCTGTCAAAAAGTCTGATATAGTCTGCTTGTCTTTCACTTGTAAGTTAGATTCTTTTTGCATAGATACCCAAGGAACTTTATCTTTTTTTTTTAAACCCAGTAATTTTACAAGACTATGTTTGTTGTGACTCTTGTTTGATATTTCCCAGGTAGTAAGTGTGTTCTTTCAAAATGTAGCCTCAAATATATACATTTAATTTCAGAAAAGTTTTCTTTAATTATAGTTTTTAATATTTGTTCTGTTCCCTTGGTTCCCTTGCTTTGGATTGCTTCCCTAGGAACTTCTATTATCTGTATATTGGACCTCTTTGGCCTGTCTTCAATATTTTTCACCTTCCCTCAAGTCCTTTTCATTTCTTTCTTATTTTGAAATTTTCCCTCCTGGGGCGCCTGGGTGGCTTAGTGGGTTAAAGCCTCTGCCTTCGGCTCAGGTCATGATCCTACGGTCCTGGGATCAAGCCCCACATGGAGACCCACATCAGGCTCCCTGCTTGGCAGGGGGCCTTTTTCCCCCTCTCTCTATGCCTGCCCCTCTGCCTACTTGCGATCTCTATCAAATAAATAAATACAATCTTTAAAAAAAAAAAAAAGAACTTTCCCCCCTTTTTACTTTCTCTTTCTTTTAGGGCTTTATTTGTGTTTAGTTGTTCTTTTGTTCTTTATAGTTTAATCTTTATTTCTCAAAAAAATTTTTTTTAATTCTAATTCTTCTTTGAGTGCTGATCCAGTTTTTTAGTTTCTCTAATTCTGGTGTATGTATGTTATTCTTATATCACTTTCTCAGTGTCTTTTAGCTCCTTTAGGACATTAGAGCTTTGATCTGTTTTTGAGCTTTCTTTCTGGCACGTTTTCATTGTGGGGATATTATTCTGTTTCTTACTCCCTTTTTTTTTTTTTTTAAAGATTTTATTTATTTATTTGTCAGAGAGAGAGAGATCACAAGTAGGCAGAGAGGCAGGCAGAGACAGAGGGAGAAGCAGGCTCCCCGCCAAGCAAGGAACCCGATATGGGACTAGATCCCAGGACGCCGGGACCATGACCTGAGCCGAAGGCAGTCGCCTAACCAACTGAGCCACCCAGGCGTCCCTCTTACTCCCTTTTTAAAGCAACTTTTCATTAGAGTTCACCCTGATAATTTTCTGTTGCTCATTTTGACATGAACTTTTTTTCCTGAACTTTTAGAAGGAGGGTTGATCCAGATAGCTTTTCTAACTTCATAGAGCTCCCCATTTTGTTGTTTCTGTGAAGTATTAAAAAAAAAAAATGATGGGGCGCCTGGTGGCTCAGTGACCAACAGTGACCAACTCTTGATTTCAGCTCAGGTCATGATCTCAGAGTCATGGGATGAAGTCCTACATCAGACTCCATGCTGGGTGTGGAGCCTGCTTAAGATTCTCTCTCTCCTTCTCCCTCTGCCCCACCTCATGCGGCACTGGTGCTCTCTCTCTCACTCAAAACAGTAACAACAAAAAACAATGGTGGTTAAATTTCTATGATTTCCTGGCTTGTTTCTCTCACATTTATCTTTTTTCTTCTGTTTCCTCCCTTTTCCTTCCACTTTAATTTTCTCTATTGTATCAATTTTTTCCCACTTTTCTATTGTGGGAAAACATACATAACATAAAATGTACCATTTTAACCATTTTTCAGTGTACAATTTAGTAGTATTTAGTATATTCACAGTGTTGGATAACCCTTGCCACTATTTCTGGACCTTTTTCATCATCCCAGTAGAAACTCTATCCATGTTAAGCAGCAACTCCCCCATACCCCATCACCCTCCAGTCCCTGATAACCTCTATTCTACTTTCTGTTTCTATCAATTTGCATATTCTAGACACTTCATATGGTTGGAATCATACAATATTTGTCGTGTGTGTGTGTTTCATTTAACATAATGATTTCAAGGGCCATCCATGTTAGACCATGCACCAAAACTTCTTTGCTTTTAATAGCTGAATAAGGCTCCATTGTATGTACATACCACATACCACATTTTACCTATTCATTCGTTCATATTGATAGACACTCGGGTTGATTCTACCTTTTGGCTATTGTGAACAATGTCATTATGAATATTGGCATACAGTTATCTGTTTGAGTCCCTTTTTCAACTCTGTTGGGTTTATATCTAGCAATGGAATTGCTGGGTCATATGATAAAATCTATTATTACCATACGGTAAACTTTTAGAGGAAATACCAGACTGTTTCCATAATGTTTACACCATTTACATTCTCACTAGCAATGCACAAAGGTTTCAACTTCTCCATATCTTTGCCAATATTTTTAAGATTTCTTTTTTGACCCTTGTGTTATATAGAAGTATGTTGTTTAATCTCCAAGTATTTTAGGATTTTCCAGTTATTTTTCTGTTATTGGTTTCTAGTTTAATTCCACCATGGTGTGAGATCAGATGTGTGATTTCTATTCTTTTAAATTTGTTAAGATATGGTTTATGGTCTAGAATATTTTCTTTTGGTGAATGTTCCACGTGAGCTTGAGAAGGATGTGTATTTCTCTGTTGTTAAAGTAGTCTATAGATGTCAAATTTGATTGATGGTGTTGTTGAATTCAGCTGTGCTCTCACTGATTTTCTGCCTGCCGATTTGCCCATTTCTGATAGAAGGGTAATGAAGGCTCCTACTGTAGTAGTGGATTCATCTATTTCTCTTTGCAGTTCTATCAGTATTTGCCTCATGTATTTTTTTGCTCTGTTGTTAGGGGCCTACATGTTAAAAATTATTTTTTTTAAGATTTTATTTACTTATCAGACAGACAGAATCCCAAGTAGTCAGAGAGGCAGGCAGAGAGAGAGAAGGAAGCAGACTCCCCAAGGAGCAGAGAGCCCGATGTGGGGCTCGATCCCAGGACCCTGGGATCACGACCCGAGCCGAAGGCAGAGGCTTTAACCCGCTGAGCCACCCAGGTGCCCCTAAAAATTATTATGTCATGGCCGCCTGGGTGGCTCAGTTGGTTAAGCCGCTGCCTTTGGCTCAGGTCATGACCCTGGAGTCCCAGGATCGAGTCCCGCATCAGGCTCCCACCTCCATGGGGAGTCTGCTTCTCCCTCTGACCTTCTCCCCTCTCACACTCTCTCTCACTCTCTCTCTCTGTCAAATGGATAAATAAAATCTTAAAAAAAAATTATTATGTTTTCTTGGAGAATAGACTCCTTCATCATTATGTAATGCTCCTTTATCCCTCATGATGTTCTTTGTTCTGAAGTCTGTTCTTCCTGAAATTAATATAACTACTGCTACTCTTTAAATTAGTGTTAACATAGTATATCTTTCTCTACCCATCTATTTTGAATTTCTGCGTGTCTTTATATCTAAAGTGTGCTTGCTCTAAGTAACATGGAGTTGGGTCTTGTTTTTTACTTACTGTGAAAATCTGTGTTTTAATTTGGCACATTTAGACCACTGATATTGAAAGTAATTATTGATACGGGGCACCTGGGTGGCTCAGTGGGTTAAAGCCTCTGCCTTCGGCTCAGGTCATGATCCAGGGTCCTGGGATCGAGCCCCACATTGGGCTCTCTGCTCTGCAGGGAGCCTGCTTCCTCCTCTCTCTCTCTCTCTCTCTCTCTCTGCCTGCCTCTCTGCCTACTTGTGATCTCTGTCTGTCAAATAAATAAATAAAATCTTTTAAAAAAAAGTAATTATTGATATAGTTGGATTAATAGCTACCATATTTTCTACTTGTTCCCCTCCTACTTTGATCTTCACTATGAGAATGAAGTTGAGCTAATGGTGCTTAGAAGTGTGGACCCCTCCCTCTCCATGTCTGGGTTCCTCTGAAGGATTTAATTCTCAGACTTGTCCATACTGAGCTTCCATAAATTTGTCAATTACAGTTTGGTTTGTCTTATGCTGTCACTGGTTAGTGCTTTTGCTTCTGGGTTTCTGCTATGGTAAGTTATGATTCTCTGTATCCACTCATCTATCTCCAATATTGGAAACAGCAGTTTGCCCTGTGAAATCACTTCTCTCACAGACCTAAGAAGAATTATTTTTTGTTTGTTCAGCTCTCTACTTGTTATGATTTCCAACCTTCTTACATGACAGACCAGAAACCAAAAGTTTCTCGTCAGCATTATTAACTCTCTGGGATTTTTAAATTTTATAATGACCATCTTAGTGGGTATGAAGTATATTCCATTATGGTTTTGATTTGCATTTCCCTGATAACTAAGGATGTTGAGCATTTTTTCATGTGCTTACTGATTACTTACATAAATTCTTTGGAGATATGTCTTTGAATTCTTTTGTCCATTTTTTAATTGGATTGTTGGGGGGTTGTCTTTGAATTGTAGTGGTTCTTTATATATTTTGGATATTATTCCTTTGTCAAATACATGATTATAAATATTTTCTCCTATTCTATGGGTTGCCTTTTCATTCTGTTGATTGTATCCTTTGATGCACAAGAATTTTAAATTTTGATGAGGTCCCATCTATATTTCTTTTGTTGCCTGTGCTATTTATGTCATAGTTAAACCACTGCAAAATCCAAGGTCATAAAGATTTTCTCCTATATATTCTTCTAAAAAATTTATAGTTTTATCTCTTATACTTAGGTCTTTAATCCATGCTGAGTTAGTTTTTATATGGTATTAAGGAAGAGTCCAACTTCATTCTTTCACATATGGATATCTGGTTTTCTCAGCACCATTTGTTGAAAAGGCTGTTTTTCTCATCAAATGGTCTTGGCACCCTTGTCAAAAATCAGTTGACCAAATATGCAAGAGTTTATCTCTACTATCTATTCTATTCCATTGGTTTGTATGGCTGTTCTTATACCATTATCATGCTGTTTTGATTACTGTAGCTTTGTATTAAGTTTTTTTTTTAAGATTTTATTTATTTATTTGACAGACAGAGATCACAAGTAGGCAGAGAGAGAGAGAGAGGAGGAAGCAGGCTCCCCGCCAAGCAGAGAGCCCGATGTGGGACTCAATCCCAGGACCCCGAGACCATGTCCTGAGCCGAAGGCAGAGGCTTTAACCCACTGAGCCACCCAGGCGCCCTGTATTAAGTTTTAAAATCATAATGTGTGAGACTTCCAACATTGTTATCTTTTTTTTTAGATTTTTTTTACTATTAGAGGCTTCCTTGAGATTTCATGTAAATTTTAGGATTTTTTCTTTTTCTTTTCTACAAAAACTGACGTTAGGATTTTGATAGGGATTACATAGATTGCTTTGGTAGTAATGTTATCTTAACAATACTGTCTTGCAACCTATGAACATAGGATGTCTTCCTATTTATTTAGGTCTTCTTTAATTTCTTTCAGCAATGTTTTGTAGTTTACAGTATATAAGTCTCACCTTCTTGGTTATATGTATTCCTAAGTGTTTTATTATTTTTGATGCTATCAAAACTGGAAGTGTTTTCTTAATTTTCTTTACAGATTGTTCATTGCTACTGTATAGAAATACAGATCATTTTTTGTTTGTTGATTTTGTATCCTGCCCTGTTATATCAACTTTATTCCACTTCTAAAAAGTTCTTCTTAGAAAGAATCTTGTCCTGAAAGAGAGAACTGGCTGGTCATTTTCAAGAGTTAATGAGAACTAAACTGCCCCAGTCCTAAACTCTGGTTAGTGACAAGATGAAGAGGGTTTACTCAAGGTTCTAGGAAATATATCACTTAGTCTGAAAAAGGTTGTGGCCCAAACACACAAACCTAGCACATATACCTGGTTTGTCAAGAAGAAATAAATCTGCTCCAGAGAGAAACTATGTTTTTAGTTCCCTTAGATGTCCTGAAATAATAATGCAAGTTAGCTCCATTGTCCCAAAGCAAGAAACTCGTTGTAGAATATATTCTTTTCCTTGGTGGAGAAGGGGTGTCTGCTTATCTATACTGCCTTCCCAGGAAGCTTAATCTTCAAGCCCTGGTCTTCATCTGTCTGTGCATACCCTCTGCACTTCCTGCCTATCTCTGGATCCCTTCCCTGGCCTGGCCCCCTTCTCTGCTGGGTCCTTTTTAGGAAAGCCAAAGGAGAAGGAAAAGGAAAGAAGAGAAGGTAAAATGTCACATTTTATTAATCTCTTGCAAGTATAGAATAATAAATAACTCAACTTATTAAATCCACCTACATCAGCACTGGTGGATTCAGGCTAAAGACTTGCTGGTTTTCAAGTCTGGCTGCATGCTAGATTCACCTGCAGAGCTTTTTAAAAATATTTATGTCTGGGTATCCTCCTCCAGAAATTGATTCAGTTGATCTGGGATGCAGTCTGCGGAATGATTTTTTTTTAATCATTCCCCATAATTCTGACATGAGACCAGAGTTGAGAACTACTTAAAGCTTAGGTAAAATCCATAACAGAAAAAACAATTTAGAAATCAACCTGCTGTGCTTCTATTTGCTTTTCAATCCTTAAGGCTAATTTTTTAAAGACCAGTGTCTTGACCAGAGGAATTAACAAATGAAAATATAGAATATTGAGCTCCAGAAAGTGTTTGTGGACTTTTCTTGTAATAAATATCTATAAATTGATTTTCTGTACAGTTTACCCTTGAACGAAAAAGGTTCCAACTGTGTGGGTCCACTTACATGTGGACTTTTTTTTACAGTCCAATACTGCAAATGTATTTCTCTTCTTTGTTAATATCATTTTCTTTCCCCTAGCTTACTTTACTATAACAGTACAGCATATAGTATATATAACACAAAAAATATGGGTTAGTTGACTGTTTATGTTATTGGTAAGGTTTCCAGTCAACAGTAGGCTATTAGTAGTTAAGTTTTGGGGGGAATCAAAAGTTATACATGGATTTTCAACTGTATAGTGGGCTGGTGCTCCTAACCTGCAGCCCCCCCGCCCACATTGTTCAAGGGTCAACTGCACTTTACTTTTATTTGTTTTTTAAAAGATTTTATTTATTTATTTATTTATTTACTTACTTACTTACTTATTTTAGAGAGAGACAGTGGGCCACACAAGATGGGGGAGGGTCAGATGGGTAGGAGGAGGGAAGGAATCCCACCTGACTCCGCACAAAGCAGGAGCTCCACATAAGGTTCAATCTTGGGACCCTGAGATCATGACCCTGAAATCATGACCTGAGCTGAAGCCAAGAGTCAGGGGCTCAACTGACTGAGCCACCCAGGTGCCTCAAGGGTCAACTATACTTTACATCCTATTGTTTCATGCATTACCATTATGTAATTGAAAAAGTTACTCTTTGGGGGGAAAATACAAAGCCAGTAATTAAACTATAATTCCTAATTCCAGAAAAATGTTTAATTTTTTAACCATAAAAGCCACAATCCTAATCGCTAGGAAAAGAAATAAAGGAAAGAATAGTAGAGTAGGTAGAAAGCAAAGGGTAGTCATCATCTTGCCCACAGCTACACACTGCAATCCCCTGAGTATCCTTTACTGAGAATTTCTTGGGTATCTTTCAGGAAAGGGCTGTTTCATTAGATCACTTCTTATAATAATAACAACTCTGAAATTCAGTCCAAGATGTTATGATTAGTATGTTAGAAACATACTAATTAAAAAAAATTTAATCCAAATCAATGATTTCAAGCTGCAGAAGCACCAGAATTCCAAGAGGTGTTCGTAGTGGATGAAATGGGGACTCGGGCCAGGCCCCCAAGCATCCATGCACACCTTGTCCAGAGCAGCTCTGTTTTTCTTGATTTTATGTACTAAGCTTTCATGTATGACTTTGTAGAACACTTAAATCCTCTGTTTTATATAGTCAGAAAGAATAACAACAGTTTAAATAAAGACAAATATGGACTTAAATGATCACTTTTTATTATTTCACTTTCTATCATTCTCCCTCATTCTACTGCTAAATCTATAGGCTTTCTATTTTCTCCCCCTCCCCACCAAATAAAATGTAAAGGTTTATCTTAGAAACCACAGAGGGAAGTGCTATAAAAACCCAGTACAGCAAAGACCACATTTAATGACAAAATGAGCACATGAAAATCATAGCTGAGAAATCCATCTACTGTGTAAAGCAAATTTGGGGGCATTCTATTTGTTTGTTTATAAGATTTTGTTTATTATTTATTTGACACAGAGAGAGAGAGCACAAACAGAGGGAGCAGAAGAGGGAGAGGGAGAAGCAGGCTCCCCATTGAGCAGGGACCCCAACGTGGGGCTTGATCCCAGGGGCCACTTGGTGGCATTTTATATGTTAGTCCCTTGATTTATAAATTCCATAAACTCAATTTTCTGCATTATGAGACTTTACAAACAGATGATATCATCTACTAAAATTTCTTCAAAGGAAATGGAGGTGAGAGGGTAAGTTGTATATTTCTACTTCAAATTCTTTGTGTGGAGGGAATATAATAGTGGTAAGATCTGAGCCAGCCCCTTGGTTTCCACTGAAGCCTTGTCATTAAACAGTTGTTTGGACAATTTAAATTCGTCTGGGCCTTAATCTCCTAACTGTTAAAAATGAGATACAAGTGAAATAAACCGTGTCTGCTCTATGGGGTTGTTTTGAAGGTAGAATGAGAAGACATACTCTGCAAAGCATACTAGCAGAGTGCTTAATACATAATAATTGTTCCACAGATGGGTACTGTTATTCTGTGGAGTATCAATTAGATAGTCAATCCTGCCATGCTCAATTCAACACTCTGGCCTCTGGTGGGCTGAAGTTTTTTCCATTATTTGTGAATATACAAAGTGAGTGAATGGGTACATTTACTATATTATTTACCTGTGGAAATTTTTTTTAAAGGTTTTCATTGCAAAGATAAGCCAACTAAACTATATATAACAACAAAATGGAATTTCTAAGAGGGGGGAAAAAACAACAGAAGAAATCCTTTTTTGGGAAATTTTTGTTCAGGATTACCTTTGCATGTTTTATGATATCTCCAACAGGTCCATGTACCCACTGGAAAACCCTGTTAATTAAGTCAAGAGCCCTCACATAAACAGAAGCCTGACAGTAGAAGGTTAAGTAAAACAGCAGCATTCCAGATTCGACTTCCTTGTTGGTCTTCCAGGGCTCATCTAGTCGCTCTCCCTACCACCAGCAAGACCATACATAAACGGTCTTAAGGGCATATCCACCTTTCCTTCCCGGTAGTTTGAGAAGCAGATTTCAATTCAGTTAGGAGTTCCAGCAACTGGAGATTCTGTCTGAAAGGTATTTTCTTATGTCTCTGTAATCATTAATGCTGCTAATAAAATCCACTCAAATTACAACAGTGACAACAATTCTAAATACTTAAAGATTTAACACAATAGACTCAGGATCTATAATGAAGAAAAGTGGGGAGGAATCTTAAAACACACAAAACAGGATTTGAATAAAATGAAGTTATATTATGTTTCTAGAAGAAAAAGAAAATATAAGACTGTTAATTTGAATAAATTTAATATATATTTAATGTAGTTTCAATTAGAATTCCAAGAGTGGTTTTTTTTAGGTAAGATGGGGGTGCCTGGATGGTACAGTCGGTTAAGTGTCTGACTCTTGGTTTTAGCTCAGGTCGTGATCTCAGGGTCTTGAGATCAAACCTTGGGTTGGGCTCTGCACTCAGCACAAAGTTGGCTTAAGTTTCTCTCACCCTCATCCTCTGCCCCTCCCACTTCTGTGTTCTCTAATAAATTAAAAAAATCTTTAAAAAAAAAGAATTAGGTAAAATGATTCTAGAGTTGACATGGAAAACAAATGTCAAGGAAGAGCGAATGCAACTGTAGAAATGTAAGAAAAATGAGTGTGTATGTGGTGGGGCTTACTAAGATATCTGTCATACCATACACTTTACGTATTCAAATAATCAATATAGAGTTTGTGGAACAGAGAAAATAATGGATAATTATATGACGGTGGTTATTAGAAATGTGCTAAAGTGGTAGTTCAATGGGGAAAAAATGAACTATTTAAAAAAAAGAGTGCTGGGGCACCTGGGTGGCTCAGTCAGTTAAGCATCTGTCTTTGGCTCAGGTCAAGATCCCAGTGTTCTGGGATCAAGTTCCATACCAGGCTCCTTGCTTCTTCTCCCTCTGCCTGCTGCTCCCACTGCTTGTGCCCCCTTGTGCTGGCTTGCTCTCTGATAAATAAGTAAAATCTTTAAGAAAAAAAAAAAACTTAAAAAAAAAAGTGCAGGCACAACTGGTTACCCATTTGAAGTAAAATAAAAATGGACTAAATTCAAATGTAAGTTGCAAACAAATTAAAGATTTAAATGTAAAAGAAAAATAACTTTAAAACTTGAAGATTGGAGAGGGTATGTGCTACGGCGAGTTCTATGAAGTGTGTAAGCTGACGATTCACAGACCTGTACCCCTGGGGCTAATAATACATTATATGTTAATTTTTTAAAAACTTGAAGAAAAATAGCTAAGAGATTATACATGTACAATCTACAGTTTGAGGAGACTTTTCCTTATTAAGAACCAAGAAACTACAAAATAAAAGACAGGCATATTTGAATATATATGTATATATATCATATATGAATATATATGTATATATTCAAATATGTATATGTAAATATATATTCAAATGTGTACATACATACATATATATTTTTTTTTGTATAGCTAAAGGTACTAAAACAAAGCTAACGGAAATCAAGATGTTTGGAAAAATGTTTGTGCTACTCTATTCTCAAAAAGGATATCTTTCTATACAAAGCACCCTAAAGAACTGATAAAACAAAGCTAACAATGGAAAAAAAATGTGAAAGAGACACAAATAGGGCGCCTGGGTGGCTCAGTGGGTTAAGCCGCTGCCTTTGGCTCAGGTCATGATCTCAGGGTCCTGGGATCGAGTCCCACATCGGGCTCTCTGCTCAGCAGGAAGCCTGCTTCCCTCTCTCTCTCTCTCTGCCTGCCTCTCCGTCTACTTGTGATCTCTCTCTGTCAAATAAATAAATAAAATCTTTAAAAAAAAAAAAAAAGAGACACAAATAAACAATTTACTAAAGTCAAAAGACCCAGCAAACACATATATGCCCAAACTCACTAGCAACTGAAGAAATAAAAATGAAAGCAACATCAAATTATTTGATGCCCATCACATAGGCACACATAAAAATAGCTACTATCAATTTAAGTATTATTAAGTACAATTTAAGTAAGAATCATAATTGCAATGAATTGAAACACACCAAATAACCAAATAAATTTAATCTACAGACTCATAATGATAGTAAAACCGTTGAAGGATACCTGGGAACCAATGCATTACTTTGAAACTGGTAAAAACTTAGAAAGAATCTAGCATTTTTCTTATGCATAAAAACTGCATAATTCGGTAACCAAATAGCAGAGGTGAGAAAGTTTTTACATCATCAATGAAAAAGGATAGAATTGGACGATCATTTTGCAACACTAATGGATCTGGACACAGAGCATCAGTGGCTGGTTGCTAACATCACCAAGGGAGAGACAATCAGGACGTGACTCTGATGGAGGACCAGACATCATCTAGGAATTATTCTTGCCATAAGGATCAAACATGAATCTGACCAAGTCTTTAAATTCCACTACGAAGTCAGTGGAAATAGCTAGGATAGGCAATATATTCCATTACAACATAGGGATGCAACCTGAAAAATTCAGACTGAGGGAAACTTCACAGCATCAGTAACCTGGTTTCTCCAACAAATAAATTATAAAAAACAAATATATGGAGAAGAAAACTATAAATTAGAAAGGACACAAAAGATTTTAAAGATACAGATGTAGTGAAAAGAAAGGGCACCTGCACCCCAATGTGCATAGCAGCAATGTCCACAATAGCCATACTGTGGAAAGAGCCAAGATGTCCTTCAACAGATGAATGGATAAAGAAGATGTGGTCCACATACGCAATGGAATATTATTCAGCCTTGGAGGACCATAAGGGAAGGGAGGGAAAAGTGAACAGGAAGAAATCAGAGAGGGAGACAAACCATGAGAGACTATGGACTCCAGGGACAATACTGAGGGTTACAGAAGGGAGAGGGGTAGGGGAAAAAATAAAATAAAATAAAATAAAAATAAATAATATAACATAAAATAATATAGCAAAAGCCGTGTAGAAATATCCATTGAAAAACTTCTACATTTCATGAGCAAGTTAAAAACTCATTTTATCATTTAAAACCTCTTATTTTACCAAGCAAATTACAAAACATGAGCAAATTAAAAGAGTTCATGGCTTGGGGGGAAAAGGACATAAAAGATCTTTTTTTTTTTTAAAGATTTTATTTGTTTATTTGACAGAGAGATCACAAGTAGACAGAGAGAGAGAGAGAGAGAGAGAAGCAGGCTCCCTGCTGAGCAGAGAGCCCGATGTGGGACTCCATCCCAGGACCCTGAGATCATGACCTGAGCTGAAGGCAGCGGCTTAACCCACTGAGCCACCCAGGCGCCCCGGACATAAAAGATCTTAATCCATCACAATTTGTGGACCTTACTTGAATTCCTACTCAAAATGTAAATACTGTTTGAATATTTTTAAAAAATTATTAATTTTTATTTTTTTTTATTTTTTTATTTTTTTTATTTTTTTATGTGACAGAGAGAGAGATCACAAGTAGGCAGAGAGGCAGGCAGAGAGAGAGGGGAAAGCAGGCTCCCGGCTGAGCAGAGAGCCCGATGCGGGGCTCGATCCCAGGACCCTGAGATCATGACCTGAGCCGAAGGCAGTGGCTTAACCCACTGAGCCACCCAGGCGCCCCCAAAATTATTAATTTTTAAAGATATGATAATACCATACTTATTTTATCTTTTAGAAATACATTTTAATTATATTTATAGATGGAATGATGTGGTGTCTAGAATTTGCTTTAAAATATATGAAACAGGGGAAGTGGATGGGATAGGATTGCCCATGGATGGTTGGTGGTTGAGGTTGGCTGGTGGGAACAGGAGAATTCATTGTGCCATTTGCCTACTCTTTCGCATATTTGAAATTCCCCATAATAAAAAGTAAACTCACACGCACACACACACACACACACACACACACACTGCAGTTTGCTGGTAGTATGTATGAAGGCAATCCTCATACATTGCTGGCAGAAGTGTTAAGTGCTACAGCCTTTTTAGAAGGCAATTTGGAAAGATCTGTTTTTAAGATTTGATTTATTTATTTATTTGTCAGAGAGAGAGAGTGAGCAAATGCAAGCAGAGTGGCAGGCAGAGGCAGATAGAGAAGCAGGCTTCCCGCTGAGCAAGGAGCCTGATGCGGCACTCGATCCCAGGACCCTGGGATCATGACCTGAGCTAAAGGCAGTGGCTTAATCGACTGAGCCACCCATGCGTCCCTGGAAAGATCTGTTTTTAAAAATGTATACATCTTGGGGGCCCCTAGGTAGCTCAGTGGGTTAAAGCCTCTGCCTTCAGCTCAGGTCATGTTCCCAGGGTCCTGGGATTGAGCGCCGCATCGGGCTCTCTGGTTAGTGGGGAGCCTGCTTCCTTCTCTCTCTCTCTCTCTGCCTGCCTCTCTGCCTACTTGTGATCCCTGTCTCTCTGTGTCAAATAAATAAATAAAATCTTTAGAAAAAATGTATACATCTTTGACCCAGAAATTCTACTCCAGGGATGCTATGCCTTAGAAACAGAAGTAGAAACTCATAAGGCTGCATGACAATATGATTACTATGGGAGTGTTCATGGGGACCCCAGACTGGAGACAAAGTGAATCACAGCAGATTTAGTAGATTGGTCCATTCTCCTTTCTAGGTGCCCCTTTTCTTGTGTGTCTTTCTATTTTGCAGAGGCTGGAAAGCTAAACACGTATTTCCTAGACTACTTTCAAGCTAGTGTTCTAGAGTGTGATGTAATGTCGCCAATCATTGGTGCCAGCGCAGTATGGCATAGGTCTGGAGTCAAAAGTTCTGGTAGTAGCTACCTGATCCCCTGGGGGACAGGTTCTGTGGGCCTGTGGTGGGAGACATTTCTGGAGACCCAGCCTAGAGCCTGCTACGTGGGTCCCTCTAATACTTTTATTTATAAGTCCTGAGCTCCCCACATTAAACCCTTTTCTACTTAAGATAACTAGTTCCTATAATATACAATGAACCAATTTGTTGAATAAATTGTAGGTTTTTTTCCATATCATGGACTATAAAGCAGCCATTGAAAAGAATAAATTGGATGCATACTAATGAATTTCCGGCCATCCAGAGGGATTGTCATAAGTTCTTCTAAGTGTGAGGGGGAAAAGTACAGGAAAATGAGTATAACATGACCCATTTTTGTAAAACAATGATCAACTCCCTGAAATCTCTATGAAGAGCAGGAACAGCAGGATCTATATAGGATTTTATGAGCATGGAGAAAATACTGGGTTATGAACATAGGCTACAGGTTAGGGAATAGGAGAGGCATTGATATGGGAAGAGGAGGTGGAGAGGGAAGATGCTGATGAAAAAAATAGCAAGCAAGATGTGATCCTACATATATAAGTTTACTTACGTGTATATATATCGTATGCATAATGAATGCTTGAAAGAATAACACATTAGTCTCATGTTGATGGGATTTTGGTGGAATTTACTTTCTACATCTACATCAAATTTCTACAATAATAATTTTTTTTAAAGATCTTATTTATGTATTTGAGAGAGAGAGAGAGAGAGCATGAGCTGAGGGAAGGGCAGAGGGAGAGGGAGAAGCAGACTCCCCACTGAGTGGGGAGCACCAATTCAGGGCTCCATCCCAGGATGGTGAGATTGTCACCTGAGCTGAAGTCAGCAGCTTAACTGACTGAACCACCAGGTGCCCTTCATTTGTTTTTTTGTATGATCTGAAAAAATAAAGGCATTTTCATTGTGGGGAAAAAAGGCAAAAAAAAAAAAAAAAAGAAAGAAAGAAAGTGATTTATCACAGTAGCAAAAGCTAAGGTACTTGTGAATAAATCCCACAAAATTATAACAAGATCTTTATGGGGCAAATAAATGGAGCAGGAACAATATTAATGGATTAAAGTTCTCAATATAATAAAAATGGCATTTCTCCAAATTAAGCTATAAATTCAAAGCAATTCCAATAAAATCTCAAGAGGATTTTCACAGAGCTTGACAAACTGATCTCTGAATTGACACAGAAGAGTAAAGGGCCCCAAATAGCCAAGACAATTTAGAAGATGAATAAGGAGAAAGGATCACCCTATCAGATATCAAGATGTTATAAATCTGCAATAATTAAAAGCATCGTATTGCACAGAGGCAGATAATGCCTAAACGAAATAGACTTGAGAGAGTAGCAACAGACCCACAAATACTGCAGAAACTGGTGAGGGACAGGTGACATTACATAGCAGTGCAAAGGACAAGATGGCAAACAAATGTAGGTTGCTGGCCCCTTTCCAGAATTTACCTTAGAATTGCTACAGAAGTGATGGATGGATTAATGAATAAGAGAATTCAGGAAGAATGGAAGTGGTTTTGTTCCAATATGTATATGGGAAATGGTAGCTTAGAATAAAAGAAGGTCAGGCAGAAGGCAGGTTGTAGAAGAACAATTTTATTGTCTTTTCTTCCTTCCTCCACACTGTTCTGGGTGAGTCACTGCTCCCCTCAACACCTCTGTGGGGCAGAAGTAATGCCAGCACAGTGCTACTTGATATAAGAATAATAAGGGGCACCTGGGTAGCTTAGTGGGTTAAAGCCTCTGCCTTTGGCTCCGGTTGTGATCCCAGAGTCCTGGGATTGAGACCCACATGGGGCTCTCTGCTCAGCGGGGAGCCTGCTTCCTCCTCTCTCTCTCTCTCTCTCTCTGCCTGCCTCTCTGCCTACTTGTGATCTCTGTCTGTCAAATAAATAAATAAAATCTTTAAAAAAAGGAATAATATTATGGCAGAGCTGGGATCTGGCTGGTGGAGAGTGGCTAACAACAGGTGTAGGTCAATGTTTTTGACCCCTAAGCAGTCCTTACTCCTCTCCCAATCCTAAGAGAGGAAACTCTTGAAAAAGTGGTGAGGGAGGACACAGGAAAAGCCAATTCTTGTGGGTAGGTAAATAGGGAGTGATCACATCTAGACTGAAAACAAGTCATCAGTTTAAGGACTATTTCCTGCCCTTATGACCGACACCTCACAACATCATATACGTTGTATGAATTCAAGAGAGGTCTTAGAGTATGGATTTCAGTCTTTTCTCCCAGGTATGCATTCCCTGTCTAGGTAGCTAGTATTCCCAAGGTAGTGTGAAATTATATGGAGAAGCAATGATAAACAATGTGCACATACTTAATGGTCCACGCTAAAGGGAACAGAATCAATAGATCAGACAGGCAAAGATTTAAAAGAGACATAATAAATATATTGAACAAGATAGGGGAGAGTATTAGAAATATGAAACAGGAACAAGCAATTATAAGGAAGAACAAACTGTTCCTCTAATATAACAACTGACATTAAGAATTCAGTAAAAGAATTTGTCAGCAACATAGCTATAGGTGAAGAACAGATTAGTGAGATGAAAGACCAGATCAGGAAATTTTTCACAACTTTAGACAAAGAGATGGCAGAAATGAGAAAAGTTAAGAGACATGAAGGTTTGAAGTAAAAACTTAGTAGAGATCACAGAAAGAGAGAGGAAAACAGATTACAACAAAATACTGGGAGAAATATTGACTGAGAATTTTCAAGGATTAGAAAAATATGTAAGATTATTGATTTAAAGAGCTCATAGAGCACTAACTGGAGACATTAAAAAACATATAGACACACATACAACACTGTCTTATTCTTTAGAGTGAAACAAGATCAAAGCCAGAGAAAATTCTAAAGGCTTCTAGAGAAAAAAATTATATCAACCTAGAAGCAGTAAGGATCTGTTCTGTGACAGGCTTCTTGATGGCCACATTGGGAGCCAGAAGACAACAGTGTAGTGTCATATGCAAAGTGTTGAGGGAAAATAAACCTGAAGGTAGGGTTTTATATCATAACTATGTTTTAAATTGATTGATTTTCCCTTCATTTCTTTTTTTTTTAAGAGATTTTTTTTTAAGATTTTATTTATTTATTTGACAGAGAGAGATCACAAGTAGGCAGAGAGAGAGAGAGAGAGGGAAGCAGGCTTCCTGCTGAGCAGAGAGCCCGATGCAGGACTCAATCCCAGGACCCTAAGATCATGACCTGAGCCAAAGGCAGCGGCTTACCCCACTGAGCCACCCAGGCGCCCTTTCCCTTCATTTCTGAGATGGCTTAATTTTTGCCTTTCATTTCTTCCCTAAGCTTTATTAGCTCCTGCTTCATCTCTTATTGTCTCATGTTGTCTCTAAAGTCTTGCTTCTTTGCTCAATGCTGTTGATTTGAGTAAACAGCTATTTATAATTCACTTTTAAAAATTTATGGTCAAGAGTATCTGGGTGGCTCAGTTAGTTAAACATCTGCCTTTGGCTCAGGTCCTGATACCAGAGTCTTGGGATCAAGTCCCACATGGGGCTCCCTGCTCAGCAGGGAGTCTGCTTCTTTGTCCCTCCCCTGGCTTGTGTGCACTCTCTCTCTCACTCACTCTTTCTATCTCTAATAAATAAAATCTTTAAAAAAATTTTTTTCGGCCAAATATTTAGCCACAACTTTTATTTACTCTCTGGCACCATTTTTCTGATGTGTTTTTAATGTACAGTTTCATTTTCCTATTTCTTTCATATGTTTCCCCTCAAAGTATTTTAGTTTAGATCCTCTGCTGGTCCTTCTTGATGACTTAGTTTTTGAAGCACATGAGGAAGGTTTCCCTGGATTGCCTATCTGCAGAATGCTTGTGTGTAAGAAGGGTTGGAATTTTCCTTAATACTCAAGCATTCTCTGCACTGATTTGTTTAGTGTTTCTTCTCCACATGGTAATAGGCATCTGGTTTCCCCCCAATGGATCTTTTTCCCACGTCATAAACTAAGGATTTAAAACTTCTCTCGTTGGGTGAGCTGTTCCTCATTGAGAAAGTGTGTGCTTTGCTAGCTCTTTCTGTATCTGGAGTCCTAGCATCTACGCTATATTCCCTCTCATCTGCACCCTGCCTGAACACCCCCGCTTTTGGCAGTCCTAATCTGTGGCTTGTTTTAGAGTTGTCTCCTACCTTCCCCCACAGATGGAGTCTGTACTCCTCTTGTTCATTTTGATTTCTACAAAAGGGAAAAGGGCAACTGTACACTACCATTTTCACATTGACATCCAATGGGAACTGTTAAGTGATGAAATATTGTTTAAAAGGGTGAAATTAAAATATTCGAGTCCTCAGACGGGCAGCACAAAAATTTACTCTTTGAAAGTGACATCACCCAGGAGAAAAATAAGCAGGGAGGACACCTAAGATATGAGTACTAAAAGAAGAAAGAAACAACAGCAATGCAAAGCTAAAATTCTGTAGGATGCCAACATGGTTTGAGTGTCTGTCAGACCTACAGGCCTAGTTCCTTTGCTATTGGAAACTCCTCCTTGGAAAACAGCATTTTGAGCTGGAGAGAATTTGAGATCATATCTCCACATTTGGCAGTTTTGGGGGCCTTGGGTCCTTCAAAGGCACACTTTATCTAATTTACCTTTACAGGCTCAGTGTGTAGCACACAGCAGAGATATGATAAATCATAAATGAAGGTCACATGGAATATGAAGACAGTCTCTTGATCAACTAACTTGTGATCCAGAGCTCTTGCTCTTCTAATGCACCATAATTAAAATAAACCTATCCACAGACTTAAATATCATTGCCTCAGTGTCTTATACTCATTAATGATCTATCATGACTTTTTCCTCAAACTTTGGCCAAAGATACAAAACTACAATTTAAACTCTCATACTCTTTCTGGGTAACTTAAGGGTTGAAGGAGTTGCTTTACATGTTAGTCATCCATTATTACAGAAATCTGATCAGATGGATTTTTAATCCAATTGGGATGGGGGGGAAGAGGTGATGACAGAGGCTCAGTTGTCTAGTGAAAAAAAAAAATGATCATTAGCTTTGTGGTGGGGGAAGAATGGAGGGGTGGCATATAGGCCATTGCTGTAAATAGTGAAGACCTACTTACTCAAATATTTATTTATTGACTTGCTCTAGTTTGTGTCTCATCTTCTACCAATCTCCCTATCCTAAGACAGCCAGTCTGATGGTACTGACCTAAAAAAAAAAAAAATTAATTTTCTCTCCATTCATTGAGGTTCTGGATTTGAAAACTTATTTTTCCTTTACTCCTTTCTTCTCTCCAAACCACAAACAAACTACTACCCTCCAAGAGGGTCTGTTCTGCATGTTTTGGAGCTGCTGACTTTGAAAATATTTGATTCTGTTATCCTACCCCATTCTGGGCCTAGAGCTCACAGCCAAGTGCAGAATAATCTGGAAAGGATGGTAGGGTAAAAAATATGTACCTTGGCTGTGTGCTCTCTTCTGAGCAGTGGACTTTTCTTGTTATAGATCTGAACAAGTGTGTAAGCCTACAGCTCCAAAGGGGACCAAATTTCCCCCCTGGATATAGTTTGTGATACCTCTATGTATCTTCTTGAAGTGCCCATGGAGAAATGAACCCTTTTACCCTCTGGGCAGAGCAGATGGTAGTGCTGGGGTCCTAGAAATGTCAGAACTCACTGTGAATGCCAGTGTCGATAGGAGAAAAACTCATGGAATTTTCTCCATCTACTTTAAACACAAGCTTTTTTTTTTTTTCCTAAAGATTTTATTTATTTGAGTGAGAGAAAGTGTGCGTGAGAGAGCAAGTGAGCATGAGGGGGTGGGAGAGGGCAGAGGGAGAGGGAGAAGCAGGGTCCCTGCTGAGCAGGACTTGAGATCATGTCCTGAGCTGAAGGCAGATGATTAAACGACTGACCCACCCAGGAGTCCCTAAACACAGGTTTAAATCGTGATTTTTGATGGAATTGGCCAAGTGACAGGTGGGAGGATTGTTTTACTAATATTATGCCACATGCTAAACAGATTTTAAAAACATTGTGTGCCTTACATAAAGCAAAAGTAAAACCTTGAGTATCTAGTACAGTATATACACATGCATGTGGATCAATTATATATATAGTGATAGTATCTTCTATTTAGTGTTCACAATTCACAAGGCAGTTTTTACTTATCTTATTTAATTCTTATTATAAATTCCAGAGGAAAATTCCTTATTAGACTATACTAGTAGAGAAAGAAAGGCACACAGCTAGATTCTGGTGGCAGATTTGGGACCCCTAGGGCCCAAGTGGTCATGAGAGTTAGCTGCTATCAGGGAGACAAAAGAGTAAAGAAAGTAGGCTGAAAAAATCAGCATATCTGTTCAAAGAATTAGCTGTGCGGTTTTGATATTTTTTGGTTTTAGTTTCCATATTCTAAAAATGAGATCGGACTAGAGAATCAATCATAAGGTCCCTTTTACCTGTAAAAGTCCTGTAAAAAATAAAGCAAAAATTATCCACAACCTTTTTTATACCAGGAGTACTTCAAACTTCTGAGTAGAGAATATTAATAGAAATGGTGATGTTCAAAAGTTAGTCCTGAGAAAGAATTAATAGAGATACCAGTAATATTGCAACTTTTTTTTTTTTATCAATAGGTGGCAAATAATGACCTCCCTTCTATAAATCTTCTCTAGAATTGGCAAGACCATTCTGTTGATGGGGAAAAATGATCTGTGTACTTCATATAAAGTTCTAAATACCCTGAGCAGTAGTCGAAATTGAAAGATGCCTAGTCAGAATGCTAGACTGCAATTATTCAATGGGATGTCAAATCATGGGGTCACCAAAGAACTTTCAGTCAAATCCTCACATTTTGTAACTGTAAAATAAGGTTCACACAGAAAAACAGTAGCAGAACCTGAACCTAGGTCTCCTGGTTCCATCTGCCTCTTTTCACCATTCTTTGAGGCCTTTAGCAGACCTGGCTTCACAGGTGAGTCTGTGATTAAGTGTGAACTTGGCCTCTGGGGCAGCTGAGACCACTTACTTGGTCAGAACCTGAGCTTTGAGGAACGGTTCATTTCTAACCAGACTGGAAGGACCTGGGCTGCCCTGAGCTGTCCTAACATGATGCCACTCAACACCAAGAATGACAATGCGAATACCATCTAGAAAGAAACTATAGCCCTAATATGATTTGTAATGGAATATAATGGCCAAAACGTTAATAAAATCATAGGAAGTGGTAATCTAACTGTAATCTTTTTTTTTTTTTTTTTTTTTTTGTCAGAGGGAGAGAGAGAGAGGGAGGGAGAGCGCGCGCACAAGCAGGGACAGTAGCAGGCAGAGGGAGAAGAAGACTATCAGCTGACCGGGGAGCCAGATGCGGGACTCAGTCCCAGGACCCTGGGATCATGTCCTGAGCCAAATGCAGACGTTTAACTGACTGAGCCACCCAGGTGTCCCTCTCACTAGGGGCTTGATAACTTGATAACAATTCTGCTTGATAACATCACATCTGGAGTTTCTCTGCTCATGGCTGGATTTAAGTTTTAAGACACTGACAAACTGGAGGACATCAAGCCAGGGAAAGCAGGACAGTGAGAGCTCCTTCAGTGTTGTAAGTCACTGATTATGTAGTGCCCTGGCTTTCAAAGTGCTTTGCTCCATTTATCCCTCCCACAAACTGGTAAGGTAGGCTGGTAGGATAAATTATCCCTGCAACGGTGACAGAATTAAATAAATGTTTCACCCTATATCTCCCCCCCCCACAAATATTAAAAAATCTGTGGCTTCTTCACAACACCAGTAGTGTGTGGATATTTGCTAAACAAGTGAATTTTGCTTCAGAAGTTAACAATGGGAATAAAGAATAAAAAATACAGGGAAGCTAATGACAGGAGCTTAGGTATGTGTAATAAAGCTACAGACTGTTGCGTGAACTTACCAACACCAATGGAAAATCAAGTGAAGCCGAGATGACCATTTGCCAGGGACTTAGCAAAGTCCAACACTTGTTATTAACTGTCTACTATATGATAGGCACCAAATGCCATAAGAGGTGTCAAGTATGGGGGCACCTAGGTGGCTCAGTGGGTTAAAGCCTCTCTCGGCCTTCGGCTCAGGTCATGGTCCCGGGGTCCTGGGATCGAGCACCACATGGGGCTCTCTGCTTAGCGGAGAGCCTGCCTTCCCCCTCTCACTCTGCCTGCCTCTCTGCCTACTTGTGATCTCTCTGTCAAATAAATAAATAAAATCTTTAAAAAAAAAAAAAAAGAGGTGTCAAGTATGAACAAATGCTGGTCCCTGCCCTTAAGAAACATACAGAGAGGGGAGTCTGGGTGGCTCAGTCAGTTGAGTGTCTGCCTTCGGCTCAGGTCATGGTCTCGGGGTTCTGGGATCAAGTGCCAGGCTCCTTGCTCAGCAGGGAGCCTGTTTCTCCCTCTGCCTGCCACTCCCCCTGCTTGTGCGGTCTCTCTAACAAATAAATAAAAATCTTAAAAAAAAAAAAAGCAAGCAGCATACAGGGTAGGAGAGGTTGACATGGAAACAGATAAATGCATCAACAGAGGCATATACAAAGTACAGTAGTAGTTCCATGGGTTTGAAAAATGAGTAATAGGTCCAGAGGAATGAAAGGGTGGTCCAGGCAAAAGGAATACATATGGTGCACTTGAGATCCTACCAGTTGCAGGTATCACTGTAGAATGGATTCCCTCTTTGGTTATAATGAGATAGATGACTTTTATTAAAGTCCCTTCAAAAACTCAACTTAAGCCCTTTATAAATACCTAACATCAGGGCGCCTGGGTGGCTCAGTGGGTTACAGCCTCTGCCTTCCGCTCCTGTCATGATCCCAGGGTCCTGGGATCAAGCCCCACATCGGATTCTCTGCTCAGCAGGGAGCCTGCTTCCGTCTCTCTCTCTCTGCCTGCCTCTCTGCCTACTTGTGATCTCTGTCAAATAAATAAATAAATAAAATCTTAAAAAAAAAAAAAAAAGAAGTCCCTAACATCTTACCATCTCTGATAATTCTCAGGAAGGTCCTGTTCAGGCCAGCTGCTTTAAAAAAAAAAAATGTGCCCAGTTCTCTACAAGTGGTATACTACAACATCAAAATATAAGGCAAATTTAAGCAATTCTGAGCAGAAGGAAACTGAGAGTTAACAGATCTAAAACATGATTAAGGGAGTGTTAGCTCACAAATCAAATCCAGCTTTATCTGGTGACATGCTTAAATTCTAGATTGCTAAACATAATTTTTGAGAAGGGGCTTCTTAATTAAATAATGGAAACTTAAGTCAATTCTGTCATCTTTGGCCTCTTTCCATTTTTTTCCTTCACAGTACTTAACACTCACGTTCCTTTTCTTGTGTCCCACTATAATGTAAGCTCCTCGAGGGCAGAGAAGATCGTATTTACTGTTGTATTCTCAGAGCCCAGAACAGTACCTGGCAAATATTAGAGCTTTCATTTCATTTATTCATTGAATGAAGGAATCTTTAGCTGAAGAGGTCGCCCCACAATGTGAGGAGTAAATACTTGGTAAATTGTGACTTGGCCACGTGCCCTTTCTATCTAACTGGGCATTGCAATTCTGCCCTCCTTTCCAAGGGGTTGAGGCAGCCTTTATGAATTTTAAGGCACTTGACATAAATGTCATTAGTGAAAAGAAAAGATTTTTGCAAGATTAACTCAACTCCAAGGGGGAATAAAGGAAGAATGTGTACGAAGTACTTCTTGAGTTTTTTTATCCCTTAGGATCTCTAAACTTGGTCACAGAACCATCTTTGGTATTTTGGTATTTTCTTTGGTATTTTCATCACAAATACCAAATCCATTGTGACGTTTGTACATTACCTACACTAATCCAAGACAGGACAGAACAGTGACAAAATGCTTGAGGACAATTCTTTCCCATCCTACACCCAATATTTATCAAGGAGACGCTGAGTTCACTCTGTCAAGAGGCTGGGGGATACTCCACTACTTTGCTTTTCACACTCTGGAACATCTGAAATGGCTTTGTGAAGAGGCTGGGATTTGGAGCCAGACTGACCCTTCTGAGACTATGAAGAGGCAGTTACACTAACTTCTTGCATGAGGATCTAAAGAGGACTACTGAGAACAGGCATACTTTCTCTCCTTTTTATCCCACTCTTCCATTATCAGTACTGTTATCAAGACTTGGAACTTGACCACGAACTTTTTCATTTGAGATGTTGCTCAGTGTGACTTAAACTGATCAAATTGAAGAACTTGGAGTCATCTTTGATTTCTCTCTTTCATTTTCTGTTAAGTCACCAAGCCTATTGAAAAATTTTCTGTTTGTTTTTCCTTTTTCACCTTTATTGCCAAAGGCTTGTCAATTTGTCTGGTCTACTGCCACAGCTTTCCAGGAGGTTTTCAGCCTCCCCCACCTCTACTCTTTGTGTACAATCACTCTATGCAACTTTGAGAACACCCAGTTTTATCTGGTGGTCCTCAATTAAAAACAAACCATCACCACCAAATATACCCAAACATTTAAGACTTCATGGTTAATGGTTACTCCTCAGCCTGGAGCTCAGGACATTCTAGTCTGTCCCTAACTCTTCTAATTGTGCTCATCATCTACTGCTACCATTATCATATACAGTTGACCCTTGAATATAGGTTTAAACTGTGCAGATCAACTTATACATGATTTTCTGGTAAATATAATATCTCATTGTGAATATATTTTCTAGTCCATGTGATTTTCTTTGCATTTTTTCTAGCTTAGTCTAAGAATACAGTATAATAATGCATATAACAGGAGGAGTCAAGATGGCGGAGAAGTAGCAGGCTGAGACTACTTCGGGTAGCGGGAGATCAGCTAAATAGCTTATCTAAAGATTGCAAACACCTACAAATCCAACGGGAGATTGAAGAGAAGAAGAACAGCAATTCCAGAAACAGAAAATCAACCACTTTCTGCAAGGTAGGACTGGCGGAGAAGTGAATCCAAAGCGACGGGAAGATAGACCGCGGGGGGAGGGGCCGGCTCCCGGCGAGCGGCGGAGCAACGGAGCAAAATCAGGACTTTTAAAAGTCTGTTCCGCTGAGGGACATCGCTCCAGAGGCTTAACTGGGGTGAAGCCCAGGCGGGGTCAGCGCGGCCTCAGATCCCGCAGGGTCGCAGAAGGATCGGGGGTGTCTCAGTGTCGCAGAGCTTACCGGTATTAGAACGGGGAAGCCGGCTGCAGAGACAGAGCCGAGGAGTGACTCTCAGCTCAGGGTTGCCTTGAACCGGTCGCAGGCTCGGTCAGCTCGGAGCGCGGCCGGAGGCCAGGGTGACGAGAGTCATTTGGCACTGTTCTCTGAGGGCGCACTGAGGAGTGGGGCCCCGGGCTCTCAGCTCCTCCGGGCCGGAGACCGGGAGGCCGCCATCTTTATTCCCGTCCTCCGGACTCTACGGAAAGCGCTCAGGGAACAAAAGCTCCCGAAAGCGAACCCGAGCGGATGACTCAGCGCGGCCCCGGGTAAGGGCGGTGCAACTCCGCCTGGGGCAAAGACGCTTGAGAATCACTACAACGGGCCCCTCCCCCAGAAGATCTACGGGAAACCCAGCCAGGACCAAGTTCACCGACCAAGGAGAGCGGCGGAATTCCAGAGGAGAAGAAAGCAAAGCACGGAACTCATGGCTTTCTCCCCATGATTTTTTAGCCTTGCAGTTAATTTAATTTTTTTTTCTTTTTCAATTTTTTTTCTTTTTCTCTTCTTCTGCTAAATTTTTTTTAACTTTTACCGTTTTCTTTTTTTAACGTTTTTTAAATAGTTTATCTAATATATATATATTTTTTTCCTCTTTTTATATATTTTTTTTTATCGGCTTTCTTTTTTTTTAATAGTTTTTTTTTTCTTTCTTTCTGAACCCCTTTTTATCCCCTTTCTCCCCCCTCACAATTCAGGATCTCTTCTGATTTGGCTAAAGCATATTTTCCTCGGGTTGTTGCCACCCTTTTAGTATTTTACTTGCTCCTTCATAAACTCTTATCTGGACAAAATGACAAGGCGGAAAACTTCACAACAAAAAAAAGAACAAGAGGCAATACCAAAGGCTAGGGACCTAATCAATACAGACATTGGTAATATGTCAGATATAGAGTTCAGAATGATGATTCTCAAGGTTCTAGCCGGGCTTGAAAAAGGCATGGAAGATATTAAAGCAACCCTCTCGGGAGATATAAAAGCCCTTTCTGGAGAAATAAAAGAACTAAAATCTAACCAAGTTGAAATCAAAAAAGCTATTAATGAGGTGCAATCAAAAATGGAGGCTCTCACTGCTAGGATAAATGAGGCAGAAGAAAGAATTAGCGATATAGAAGACCAAATGACAGAGAATAAAGAAGCTGAGCAAAAGAGGGACAAACAGCTACTGGACCACGAGGGGAGAATTCGAGAGATAAGTGACACCATAAGACGAAACAACATTAGAATAATTGGGATTCCAGAAGAAGAGGAAACAGAGAGGGGAGCAGAAGGTATATTGGAGAGAATTATTGGAGAGAATTTCCCCAATATGGCAAAGGGAACAAGCATCAAAATCCAGGAGGTTCAGAGAACCCCCCTCAAAATCAATAAGAATAGGTCTACACCCCGTCACCTAATAGTAAAATTGACAAGTCTTAGTGACAAAGAAAAGATCCTGAAAGCAGCCCGGGAAAAGAAGTCTGTAACGTACAATGGTAAAAATATTAGATTGGCAGCAGACTTATCCACAGAGACCTGGCAGGCCAGAAAGAGCTGGCATGATATATTCAGAGTACTAAATGAGAAAAACATGCAGCCAAGAATACTATATCCAGCTAGGCTATCATTGAAAATAGACGGAGAGATTAAAAGCTTCCAGGACAAACAAAAACTGAAAGAATTTGCAAATACCAAACCAGCTCTACAGGAAATATTGAAAGGGGTCCTCTAAGCAAAGAGAGACCCTCAAAGTAGTAGATCAGAAAGAAACAGAGACAATATACAATAACAGTCACCTTACAGGCAATACAATGGCACTAAATTCATATCTCTCAATACTTACCCTGAATGTTAATGGGCTAAATGCCCCAATCAAAAGACACAGGGTATCAGAATGGATAAAAAAACAAAAACCATCTATATGTTGCCTACAAGAAACTCATCTTACACCCGAAGACACCTCCAGGTTTAAAGTGAGGGGGTGGAAAAGAATTTACCATGCTAATGGACATCAGAAGAAAGCAGGAGTGGCAATCCTTATATCAGATCAATTAGATTTTAAGCCAAAGATTATAATAAGAGATGAGGAAGGACACTATATCATACTCAAAGGAACTGTCCAACAAGAAGATCTAACAATTTTAAATATCTATGCCCCTAACGTGGGAGCAGCCAACTATATAAACCAATTAATAACAAAATCAAAGAAACACATCGACAAGAATACAATCATAGTAGGGGATTTTAACACTCCCCTAACTGAAATGGACAGATCATCCAAGCAAAAGATCAACAAGGAAATCAAGGCCTTAAATGACACACTGGACCAGATGGACATCACAGATATATTCAGAACATTTCATCCCAAAGCAACAGAATACACATTCTTCTCTAGTGCACATGGAACGTTCTCCAGAATAGATCACATTCTTGGTCCTAAATCAAGTCTCAACCGGTATCAAAAGATTGGGATCATTCCCTGCATATTTTCAGACCACAATGCTCTAAAGCTAGAACTCAATAACAAGAGGAAATTTGGAAAGAACCCAAATACATGGAGACTAAACAGCATCCTTCTAAAGAATGAATGGGTCAACCAGGAAATCAAAGAAGAATTGAAAAAAATTATGGAAACAAATGATAATGAAAACACAACAGTTCAGAATCTGTGGGACACAACAAAGGCAGTCCTGAGAGGAAAATATATAGCGGTACAAGCCTTTCTCAAGAAACAAGAAAGGTCTCAGGTACACAACCTAACCCTACACCTAAAGGAGCTGGAGAAAGAACAAGAAAGAAACCCTAAACCCAGCAGGAGAAGAGAAATCATAAAGATCAGAGCAGAAATCAATGAAATAGAAACCAAAAAAACAATAGAACAAATCAACGAAACTAGGAGCTGGTTCTTTGAAAGAATTAATAAGATTGATAAACCCCTGGCCAGACTTATCAAAAAGAAAAGAGAGAGGACCCAAATAAATAAAATCATGAATGAAAGAGGAGAGATCACAACGAACACCAAAGAAATACAGACAATTATAAGAACATACTATGAGCAACTCTACGCCAACAAATTGGACAATCTGGAAGAAATGGATGCATTCCTAGAGACATATAAACTACCACAACTGAACCAGGAAGAAATAGAAAGCCTGAACAGACCCATAACCAGTAAGGAGATTGAAACAGTCATCAAAAATCTCCAAACAAACAAAAGCCCAGGGCCAGACGGCTTCCCGGGGGAATTCTACCAAACATTTAAAGAAGAACTAATTCCTATTCTCCTGAAACTGTTCCAAAAAATAGCAATAGAAGGAAAACTTCCAAACTCATTTTATGAGGCCAGCATCACCTTGATCCCAAAACCAGACAAGGATCCCAACAAAAAAGAGAACTACAGACCAATATCCTTGATGAACACAGATGCAAAAATTCTCGCCAAAATACTAGCCAATAGGATTCAACAGTACGTTAAAAGGATTATTCACCACGACCAAGTGGGATTTATTCCAGGGCTGCAAGGCTGGTTCAACATCCGCAAATCAATCAATGTGATACAACACATTAATAAAAGAAAGAACAAGAACCATATGATACTCTCCATAGATGCTGAAAAAGCATTTGACAAAGTACAGCATCCCTTCCTGATCAAAACTCTTCAAAGTGTAGGGATAGACGGCACATACCTCAATATTATCAAAGCCATCTATGAAAAACCCACCGCAAATATCATTCTCAATGGAGAAAAACTGAAAGCTTTTCCGCTAAGGTCAGGAACACGGCAGGGATGTCCGTTATCACCACTGCTATTCAACATAGTACTAGAAGTCCTAGCCTCAGCAATCAGACAACAAAAGGAAATTAAAGGCATCCAAATCGGCAAAGAAGAAGTCAAACTATCACTCTTCGCAGATGATATGATACTCTATGTGGAAAACCCAAAAGACTCCACTCCAAAACTGCTAGAACTTGTACAGGAATTCAGTAAAGTGTCAGGATATAAAATCAATGCACAGAAATCAGTTGCATTTCTCTACACCAACAACAAGACAGAAGAAAGAGAAATTAAGGAGTCCATCCCATTTACAATTGCACCCAAAACTATAAGATACCTAGGAATAAACCTAACCAAAGAGACTAAGAATCTATACTCAGAAAACTATAAAGTACTCATGAAAGAAATTGAGGAAGACACAAAGAAATGGAAAAATGTTCCATGCTCCTGGATTGGAAGAATAAATATTGTGAAAATGTCTATGCTACCTAAAGCAATCTACACATTTAATGCAATTCCTATCAAAATACCATCCATTTTTTTCAAAGAAATGGAACAAATAATCCTAAAATTTATATGGAACCAGAAAAGACCTCGAATAGCCAAAGGAATATTGAAAAAGAAAGCCAAAGTTGGTGGCATCACAATTCCGGACTTCAAGCTATATTACAAAGCTGTCATCATCAAGACAGCATGGTACTGGCACAAAAACAGACACATAGATCAATGGAACAGAATAGAGAGCCCAGAAATGGACCCTCAACTCTATGGTCAACTCATCTTCGACAAAGCAGGAAAGAATGTCCAATGGAACAAAGACAGCCTCTTCAATAAATGGTGTTGGGAAAATTGGACAGCCACATGCAGAAAAATGAAATTGGATCATTTCCTTACACCACACACGAAAATAGACTCAAAATGGATGAAGGATCTCAACGTGAGAAAGGAATCCATCAAAATCCTCGAGGAGAACACAGGCAGCAACCTCTTCGACGTCAGCCGCAGCAACATCTTCCTAGGAACATCACCAAAGGCAAGGGAAGCAAAGGCAAAAATGAACTTTTGGGATTTTATCAAGATCAAAAGCTTTTGCACAGCAAAGGAAACAGTGAACAAAACCAAAAGACAACTGACAGAATGGGAGAAGATATTTGCAAATGACATATCAGATAAAGGGCTAGTGTCCAAAATCTATAAAGAACTTAGCAAACTCAACACCCAAAGAACAAATAATCCAATCAAGAAATGGGCAGAGGACATGAACAGACATTTCTGCAAAGAAGACATCCAGATGGCCAACAGACACATGAAAAAGTGCTCCATATCACTCGGCATCAGGGAAATACAAATCAAAACCACCATGAGATATCACCTCACACCAGTCAGAATGGCTAAAATTAACAAGTCAGGAAATGACAGATGCTGGCGAGGATGCGGAGAAAGGGGAACCCTCCTACACTGTTGGTGGGAATGCAAGCTGGTGCAACCACTCTGGAAAACAGCATGGAGGTTCCTCAAAATGTTGAAAATAGAACTACCCTATGACCCAGCAATTGCACTCCTGGGTATTTACCCTAAAGATACAAACATAGTGATCCGAAGGGGCACGTGCACCCGAATGTTTATAGCAGCAATGTCTACAATAGCCAAACTATGGAAAGAACCTAGATGTCCATCTACAGACGAATGGATAAAGAAGATGTGGTATATATACACAATGGAATACTATGCAGCCATCAAAAGAAATGAAATCTTGCCATTTGCGACGACGTGGATGGAACTAGAGGGTATCATGCTTAGCGAAATAAGTCAATCGGAGAAAGACAACTATCATATGATCTCCCTGATATGAGGGAGAGGAGATGCAACATGGGGAGTCGAGGGGGTAGGAGAAGAGTAAATGAAACAAGATGGGATTGGGAGGGAGACAAACCATAAGTGACTCTTAATCTCACAAAACAAACTGAGGGTTGATGGGGGGAGGGGGTTGGGAGAGGGGGTGGGGTTATGGATATCGGGGAGGGTATGTGCTATGGTGAGTGTTGTGAAGTGTGTAAACCTGGCGATTCGCAGACCTGTACCCCTGGGGATAAAAATATATGTTTATAAAGCTGTAAAAAAAAAAAAAAAAAAAAAAAAAAAGAAAGAAAGGATGAATCCACAAGTTTTGTAGCAACATGGACGGGACTGGAAGAGATTATGCTGAGTGAAATAAGTCAAGCAGAGAGAGTCAATTATCATATGGTTTCACTTATTTGTGGAGCATAACAAATAGCATGGAGGACAAGGGGAGATGGAGAGGAGAAGGGAGTTGAGGGAAATTGGAAGGGGAGGTGAACCATGAGAGACTATGGACTCTGAAAAACGATCTGAGAATTTTGAAGGGGTGGGGGGTGGGAGGTTGGGGGCACCAGGTGGTGGGTATTGTAGAGGGCACGGATTGCATGGAGCACTGGGTGTGGTGCAAAAATAATGAATACTGTTATGCTTAAAAAAAATTAAAAAATTAAAAAAAAAAATAATGCATATAACATAAAAATGTTAATCAACTTTATGTTATCAGTGTTATGCCCCCCCAAAATGGGTCCGTGATTAAAGGTGAAAGACTGATATAAGGCGAAGGTCAAGCAAAGCTTTATTTCATGCCAAGCATCAAGAATCAAACTGACCGGCCAGGGCCACGCCTCTTACAGAGAGGGTGACCTTTCTCTGTTTCCCAGACTAGCTTTTAAGGGCAAAGGCCATGTGGTTGGGCCTGGCCACGCACAGGTAGCCAATGAAATTGTAACACACAGAGAAAGCTGCACAGTGATGCTAGGTGACCAACTGAATTACAATTTACCCTAGTAGACATTTGAACCAGCTTATCACCTTGGTCAGAATTGGGGCCCAAAAGGTGCCCAAAGAGAGGCCCATACTCCTTGGTAACTAAGGAGACAGTATGCATCTCCCCACTGATCGGATGTCTCCACCTGGCCTGACCCACCCTTGTATTTGAGCTTTTGTTACCTGGGGCTGGTTTCTGGGACTTGTTTTTAAGTAAGTCCCCTGAGGGAAGGGGAGTAGGGACAGTTTAAGGGTTAAACAACAAGGTTATTGTTTAACCTTAATGGAAGCCTCTTGCTAGATAGGTCCTTTATATTCAGTAAGGATTCTAGATTACAGCAGGCTATTAGTAGTTAAGTTTCTCAGGAGTCAAGTTATACATGGATTTTTAATCATAGAGGGGGTGTTGGGTGTCCCTAACCCCTGTGTTGTTCAAGAGTTAACTGTAGTAACCTTGATCCCTCTGGTAGTCAGGTTGGTGTACTTACCATTCTCTTAATATACTACTTAAGCCCCACGTTTTGATGATACTTTCTTTACCGGGTAAATATTGTGAGGATATTCGCAGGATATTCAAATCCTACATGTTCTTAAACATCAGAATGAAGTTTCTTCTCTTCTAGGTCTTTCTGTACCATTTGTAGGCTTCCTTCTAGTCTAAACTTTTGTAAAGCTCATTGTCTATCCCATCCTTTTTGCTAGAATCATATTCTACCTTGAGATTTAATCAAATTATTTCATGTTTCTATCCCATGTGTGTGTCTTATATTAAATAAATAGTAAGTAGTAAGCTCCTGGTAAGGTATCCTGAGGACTTTTCCAGTCTCATTTGTTTTTCTTTTCTTTTTTTTTTTTTTTAAGACTATTTATTTGAGTGAGAGAGAGAACAAGAGAGAGAGCACGAATGGGGAGGAGGGGCAGAAGGAGAGGGAGAAGCAGGATCCCCACTGAGCAGGGAGCCTGTAGTAGGGCTGCATTCCAGGACCCTGAGATCATGACCTGAACTGAAGGCAGACACTTAACTGACTAAACCACCCAGGCGCCCAAAAGATTTTATTTATTTCAGACAGAGAGAGAGTGAGAGAGCAAAAAGAGAAAGCATGAATGGTGGGGAGGGACAGAGGGAGAAGCAGACTCCCCACTGAGTAGGAGCCTGATGCAGGGACTCCATCCCCTGGGATCAGGACTTGAGCTAAAGGCAGCTGCTTATCTGACTGAGCCACCCAGGGGCACCCTCATTTGTTTTTCAATCACATTGTTAACCCCTAATTAAGTGAATCCATAAACATTCAATACTTTTCTTTGCACAAAAGCATGCTCGTCCTATGTTAAGGGCAAAATACAATACTCTTCTTGTATTATCATATAATAATCTTAAGAATTTACTTCTGCATATGAGTAACAACTGAATATTTAGGAGTAGAACGATGTTTTCTTCCTTGTTGTGTTTTATATTTCTGAGCTGTACTTTGTAAGTTATGCTGTTAAAGAATTGTGGCCTGTTACCTCCGAATACACCAATGAATTAATTTATGAATACTGGAAGAAACGTTAAAATATTAATGGACAATTCTATGACAAAAACTAAAAGTTCATTTAATATTTTTAGACATTAATAAATCTCTACCTATAAAATCTCGACATGTCAAAGAGATTATATATGGGTCCTTCAGAAGTTGTAGCACCAACACTTAAAAACCAGGAGGAGGGGGCGCCTGGGTGGCTCAGTGGGTTAAAGCCTCTGCCTTCAGCTCAGGTCGTGATCTCAGGGTCCTGGGATCGAGCCCCGCATCGGGCTCTCTGCGTGGCAGGGAGCCTGCTTCCCCCTCTCTCTCTGCCTGCCTCTCTGCCTACTTGTGATCTCTCTCTCTCTCTGTCAAATAAATTAAAAAAAAAAAAAAAAACAAACAAACAAAAAACCAGGAGGAGGAGGAGGAGGTCCTGGTGCCGGCAGAACTCTTTAATGCTGAGGCCTGCCCAAACAGTGTGCGGGAACATGCGCCGGAGACCAGGAAGTATCAGTGATAGAACATTGCTTGGGCTTCTAACAACTCCAGTGTGCTGCTTGCACGGACGGAGGTGATACTGAGTTAGTTAAGGAGTTGCTAGTAGAGAGAAGCAGAGACTAGCTTAGTTCATATTATTCATAAAACAGAGAACATTCTCAGCTCAAGGGCTGAAAAGGAATTAGTCCGGAAAGGCAGAATTATAACCAGTGCAAGATGTACAAACTCCTTTATGTTCAAATATAATAAGGACAAAAAACAAATATTTCTCATTTATTTAAAACAAACCAAATTTCCCAAATTAAGACTTATCTATTAGCATTTCCTTATCAGTTGGACTTTACTTTTTATAGGCGTTAAACATCCATGAAGGATAAAAATAAATAAAAATGACAACATTTTAAGAAACCATATGCTAACTTAGGATGTTATCTATATTCTCTTGGACCAATCCACGTTTTTTAAGAGATGGAGATACTGGCATTTTTCTCTTAAAAGAAATGTTTATATGTCTCACCAACAACACTAGCCTGCAGCACAGAGCATCCCGTATAAAAACACAATGCCATTAAAAAACAAACAGGAGGGCGCCTGGGTGGCTCAGTGGGTTAAAGCCTCTGCCTTCGGCTCAGGTCATGGTCCCAGGGTCCTGGGATCGAGGCCCGCATCGGGCTCTCTGCTTGGCAGGGAGCCTGCTTCCTTCTCTCTCTCTGACTGCCTCTTTGCCTACTTGTGATCTCTCTCTCTGTCAAGTAAATAAATAAAATCTTAAAACAAACAAACAAACAAACAAAAAAAAACAAACAAACAGGAATCCTGAAAGAGAAAAGAAAGCCTAGTTTGAATACAGTAAATTATACCCAGAGACTCCCTTCCTACCATCTGTTAGGACAACCAGAGAGTCCTTCTGACCTGGACCCTTAGTCCAACAGGGTAAGAAAAAACCTCTAAGTGCAAGGTACTAAAATATTACTTAGAATACTTACCCAGTTATCTACAACTCTCCTCTGTTAACAATTCTTAAGATGACTTGTTTGTATAAACTCCAGAATGTCAATATATTCCAATAATAAATTTATTATTCATACAATTATCATACATAATTAATATAAAAACATCATTTCTCTACAGAAATTTAAAATATACATTCAATGTAGCCAAGGTCTATTCTTAAAAAGAAGCACTCCATCCCTTTTTCTTCTGAGTTCATTTCTCCAGGAGACCCATCCTTAAGGACTTCTGGAGTCTGGCAATATTAGCATCCAGGGCTGCCAGGCCGGTCCGGAAATCTTGTTCATCGCGAGAAGTGAACGTTGAAAAAGAAGACATGCTCCAGTCGGACATCAAGTCCGAATTTAAAAAGCTACGGTCGGAGACAGCACTCCCCCTCACTTGAACGCTGCTGCTCTGACCCATGCCCGGGCGGGGACACACAGCCAGCCCTGGCGGCTCCTCCGGGGCAGCCGGGATCTTGCAGATGGCTTCCTTTATTTTCTTGAGGAGCTGCTTGTCTTCCATATCAGCTGTCCCGGGAAGTTTCTCAGGTGCATCTTCGGCTTCCTTTCTGGAAGAGGAACAGGCTCCAGGTGCACGCAATTTGTTTTCTTTTTCAGAGGCAAGTCCGCTGTTGCCGACCAGCTGTGGCGAAGCCACAGTGATCTGTGGCTGGGGGGATAATCTCGTAGATAGCGGTGATTTCTTTTTAGAAGTGCTTCTAGCAAATGGAATGTAAATTGTATTATCCAAAGTACACTCATTGTCTATTAGAGTTGTGATTTCACTCTCCTCAACAGTATCCTGTTTTGAAAGGGGAGACACGATCCCAGGGGCTGCTTCTTCCTCCGCGTTCCTTGTGTGACTATGCTGAGGGCCTTTGGAGGGCAGAACGCTTTCATAAGGTCTATCTGGCTCCATGTTCTCCTCATTGTTGACGGCAGAAAGTGGCTCCGAATGTGTAAAAGTGTGATCTGTTTCTAACTTATTTAGGTAGCTCATTATGGAAGTATGAGCAGGGATTGGGTCATGTTGAGGTTGTTTTTCATAAATGTTCAGAAGTGATTTGGTAAGATTGTTCCCGGACTTGGAGCGAGCCCTGTCCATACTAAGATCTGAAAGAAGCCTTGCCATACTGCTCTGTAAAGTTCTGTTAAGAAGAATTTAGTACACTAATTATTCTTTTTTTACCTGTTTGTTTATACGTCATCTTTAAAAGAAAGGATCTGAAGCAAGCACCTGGTTTGTAACACGGAAAAAAGCAACTAAAAGCACAAAATCACAGAATGCATCTGGAATTAGTAAATTACAATAACAAATGATTAAAAGATCTTGGTCTATATTTAATATAATGATATTTAAAAATACAGGCTTAAGAACTTTTTTCTCTTAGGGTATGAAATGCTTTATTCTTGAGCAACATTGCAAAATGGTGTGGATTCTGTTAGTAATGAAGTTATTTTTCTCCATTCAAAATATATATGCAAAGGGCACTGGAACAATCCTGGGGAAAAAAGGGTCGTTAGAGATAGTTATAGGGTATGAGCAACAGCTAGGTACCAGGAGAAGTGTGATATTAAGAAAAACCACTCAGAGTCTGAAGTCAGACAGGAATGGAATCTAATCCTATCTCTAGCTGTGATCTTGGGCAAGTCATTCAACCTTTCTGAATCTCAAGTTCCTTAACTGCAGAATGAAAATATCTACTTCAGGATTACAATGAAAATCAGATAAGATCAAATAATAAACTATGAGGGTAAAGTGCTTATTAGCACTGCTTCAGGATCTATGGGTGTTCATTTGAAAGCAGCTTTTATTAGTAGTCCTATTAAAGCCATTTTATACCAAGCTTTTGGTCTTTTTGAATTGAATCATATATAAGTTCTTATATATCAATAAGAAATACATCAAATTTTGAAAGGATACAGAGGACATCAACAGGTAATTTTAAAAGATTACAACTAGCCAGTAAGCATGTTTTAAAAGTTCAGATTCTAACTGGAGAAGTTCAAATTTTTAAAATGTGATTTTTTTTTTGGATTATCAAATTAACATGATAAAATAAGATTAATACCCACTATCAGAGAAGTTTGAAGAGGCAGGTACTACTAGTGGGAGTGTATACTGGTATAACCCTTCCAGGGAACAAACTGGCAATACATCAGAAGTCTTAAATATTTCTACATCCCACATTTTTGGACCACTAATTTGCACTTCTAGAAATTTATCCTACATATATACATCAAGAGGCTACACCCAAAGATATACTTACAAAGACAGAATTTATAATAGAAAATAGATGGATTGAGTATCTTTATCTTCAAATACAATAGAATGATTGAATTATGCTGTAATCACACCATAGCCATTTATAGTTGTGTTGTAAGGAATATTCACTGATGGAGAAATGTTCATTATATAAGATTAAACTTAAAAGAGGAGACAATAAGTAATATGGATAGAATACTATTTTTGTAAAAATAGTCACACATATCCAAACAAAATACTAAAAGGAAATCTCTATACTAAACAGCAGTGGTTATATCTCTGGATAGAGAATGAGTGGTTTTTTTTTTTTTTCCTACAAAAGAAAAACAAATTTTTTTCCAACCTGGCTTACCCTGTCATCTTAAACATAATTTGAGTTCTGACTGCTCTTCAAATGGCAATGGCTCCTAACCACTTTTTCTCATACCTCTCTCAAGAAGCTAGTGAACTATTATTAAAGACAAAAACTATGTTATATGAACAAACCTTTTAAAAATGCTGTAATGAATAATCACCCACTAATTAATTCGATCTGACTATACACTGGTCTTTTCATTTTATTTGTTTTTAGAAAGAATACTTATATTGAGGTTTCTTTCCAGACTTAAATAAAAATGTTATCTTTGCTGTGAACAAAATCAGTGACAAAAAGGGAAGAAATGGACATGACATTAATAAGTTTAATCTCAGGGCGCCTGGGTGACTCAGTGGGTTAGAGCCTCTGTCTTCAGCTCAGGTCATGATCCCAGGGTCCTGGGATCGGGCCCTGAATCAGGCTCTCTGCTCAGCAGGGAGCCTGCTTCCCCCCCCCCCCCCGCCTGCCTCTCTGTCTACTTGTGATTTCTGTCTGTCAAATAAATAAATAAAATCTCTTAAAAAAGTAAGGTTGACTCTGGAAATTAACAGTAATTACTAAGCTTCTGATTTAAACAAAAACATCACTGACCATTGTCTCTGAAACTAAAAGAAAAATCTCAGTAAGTAAAGAAATGACAGTATGTCAAAACTTTAAAGGAAGAGATATAAACACCTGAATAGCTACAAAGTAGATTTATTTCTGTTTCTATTATGTGGGATATACCTAAACACGCTGATTTTTAATGCTTAGAAAACTGACACATCTTTATAATAAGACATTCAAGGTTCCTTCTCAGCTATTTATAAAAATATACTAATTTAAATAAGTATCAGCACTGGTAAGAGTGTTCTTAGAAGCTATGAGAATATTTACCACTTGTTTAATGAAAGTATATTAATTTTCCTTCACATTTTAATGGTTTTAGAACATGTAGTAAAACTTTGAAAAAGTGATAAGGATATATTTCAAAATTACTGAAGGTTGGAGAAGGAAGAGATGGTTGAGGATATTTTTTAAGAACTGGTTTAGGATATTTATTTAGAATTCATATATGTACCTTCTAGTCCCTTTATCCCTCCTCAACAACCTGAGAAAGGCACTTAGAAATTCTGTGAAACCTTTAAGAGACTATCTAAAACACATACAAAAAACAAACATCTATCTTACCGAGGCATATGACTATGGGGAAGAAGGATGGGCTAGTTGAACATGAAGATTTAGCTGTATTGTCAGCTACTGCTGCATTACCCTCTGTCAGAAGTAAAGTTAACATGGTCACAGTAGCCCAGCTATAGTTTGGAGATGCTCCTAATTAACTAAGTTGCACAGGGTATCACCAAACATACTATAAATCACCAACGTGGGTGAATTTAGCTCAAATACGAACTCTCTGTTTTGTTTTGGCAAAAGCAAAAATTGCCATCTGTGGGTATACTTAGATTTTGAAGTTGTTACTGAAATCTTCAGAAAATGTAAGGGTAGTACTAAGCCCTGTAAGACGTTCTGTATTTCTATAATCATTTCACGAGGCCAGTTAATCTAATGGGTGAGTTAGTAGTCCTGGTGCAGGATTTATGCCCAGTGTGAAAAGCAAAGGTCCTTGACAACAATGGAAAACACATGACAGGAAAATCTCCAAAGTCTTAAGGAGACCAAAACATTTCCACCTAATAGTTTAGACACAGGCTCTTCTAAAAGCAGATAATGTACAAGAAGTAATGACCTTTTTCATTTCCTATGCTTCTATGTTAGGGTGAATGTTAAGAAAAGGCTCTAGTTGCAAGTGAATCCTTTTCATTCCTAAAAAAAAAAAAAAAAACACTAGAAAAGGCAGATTGTTATTTTGAAAGAATGAGCAGGTACAAAGGTATCTCTTACAGAGATAGAAGAATCTCCAAAAAAACACTTCCTCTTCTGTCAGAGAGAAGCTATGTTTTCTAAAACAGAAAGCAAGGGCTGCCTGAGTGGCTCAGTGGGTTACGCCTGTGCCTTCGGCTCAGGTCATGATCTCAGGGTTCTGGGATCAAGCCCCACATTGGGCTCTTTGCTCAGCGGGGAGCCTGCTTCCCCCCATTCTCTTTCTGCCTGCCTCTCTGCCTACTTGTGATCTCTATCAAATAAATAAATAAAAATCTTTAAAATTAAAAAATAAAACAGAAAGTGAGGCTCAAGAGGGAATCTAAAATCTTGGCTCAGGTACCAGCTTGGGAACCAATGAGCTATGAAAATCAGGCGAGTCCCCTCATTTCCTTGGGCTTCCATTTATGCTAATTTCTACAATAATTATACTACTACTATGAAAATTGCCCTTACATTTTTATTATTAATTTTCTTCACAAATGCACCACACATGTTAAATAGTATTTAGTCAAGTTTATTCTTTAAAAAGGATGTATCTTCCTATATCCATCTCAAAGTGCTAGAATAAGCTTTTAACTTGAGGACATGGATATTCAGCAACTAAAATTATTTAATATTTTTGTATTTCACACGTATATATCTGGAGTATAATATACAATAAATGTTTGTTGAATAAATGAATAAGCAAATGAATCCACCTTTTTATTCCTCCATCTCTCAGGTTAAAAAAAAATGCTTTAAGTTTCACTTAGACTAAATTAGGCATGGAGTTGTTACCAAGAAAAAACTATTTTAGCTAAGGACATGTCACGTGCAAGAGTGAGAGCAAACCTGACTAGGGATTAAGAGATGTTTCAGTCCCAGCTCTGCTACTAACTTTCTATCAACATTGAACTTGCATGGTCCCAGTTTTCCCATCCATGAAAAAGCAGATATTACTATCTTTTCATCATAGATGAGGATCAATAAAATGATATGGGAGGGAGAAGACTTTGGGGAAAAAAATCAAAGTACATAATAAATAAAAGATTACATCAGCTTCTGATTTCATGCTCACAAAGGAGCTAGACTTAGTAGTATGAAGTAAAGACTGTGAGACTAAAAGCAAATTCTCAGGCACCTAGATCCTCTGTTGCATTTTCTGCTAGAGGCTGAACATCATGCCCCTTATATAAGGAGATGGCCCAGGGACACCTACGCAACCACTCATGGAATCTGACCATGCTGACTTGCTGTCCTAGTTTTCTTTTCCAAATGGACAATATACCAAATGCATTTTCAAGAAAAAGTTTATATCCTATAAAAGTCACCCTCTTAAGGTGTATGACTGAGTTATTTTTAGTATATTCATAGAGTTATGTAATTGTTACCTCTATCCAATTTTAGAACATTTTCACCACCTAAAAGGAAACCCTATACCCACTAGCACTCACTCCCCGCTTCTTCCCCTCTTCTCCCAGCCACTGGCAACCACTGATCTATTTTTTGTTTCCATGGATTTGTCTCTTCTGAACATTTCTTATTAAATGAAATCATAAAATGTGGTCTTTTGTGACTGGCTTCTTTTTTTTTTTTAAGATTTTATTTATTTATTTGACAGAGAGAGATCACAAGTAGACAGAGAGGCAGGCAGAGAGAGAGAGGGAAGTAGGCTCCCTGCTGAGCAGAGAGCCCGATGCGGGACTTGATCCCAGGACCCTGAGATCACGACCTGAGCCGAAGGCAGAGGCTCAACCCACTGAGCCACCCAGGCGCCCTGACTGGCTTCTTTTACCATAAAATTTATTTTACCATAAATATTGATAATAACAGAGTTTTCATTTCATTTCATTTTGAAACAGAGTTTCAAAAAGAGGAGATGCTTTCCTTTGGCGACTTTATAAAGGCTTTCATTAGGAGGGACATTCTCTCACTTTACTTTGAACAAGAGTGGTATAAGTCAACATTTTAGAAACTCTGACCAAAGCCCAATTAATTATAACACTACATGGATATATAGTGTCTTTTGCTTGTCCCCATTGTTCAGTAAGAGTTTGAGTGAAATATGAATGTGGAAAAAAGCATTATTTCTATATTAACATAGCTTACATATAATCATTCCAAATATGCTTATAAAACTAAATTAAAAAATTATATGTACACATACATATCACTATTTCATCTATTTTCCTAGAAGTTCATAATTCAAAACAGATCTTCTCATTTGAAATATAAAAGAGATCATTTTATATTCAAAATTGTTTTGTATTTAGAACTATGAACCCCCCAGGACCATTCAGATGCATGGTCAGATCTGATGATATTCAGGCCTAAAATCACTGACTTCTCCTCTAGTATTTAAATAAGTAGTTGGAAATCCAATTCCTAACAAATGTCTCAAGAGAAAACTGAACTTTTAAAGTACACATCTTATAAAAATTGGAGTGATTTTATTGATTTAAGAAAAGACATATTAGGAGCGCCTGGGTGGCTCAGTAGGTTAAACCTCTGTCTTCAGCTCAGGTCATGAACTCAGGGTCCTGGGATGGAGCCCCGCATAGGGCTCTCTGCTCAGCAGGGAGCCTGCTTCCCTATCTCTCTCTGCCTACTTGTGATCTCTCTCTGTCAAATAAATAAAATCTTAAAAAAAAAAAAAAAGAAAGAAAAGAAAAGGAAAGACATGTTAAAGGAAGCAAGGGCTCTTAGAGTTGCTGCCAACTCCCTTACTTTCGTGATGAAATGACTGAGGCCCAAAGAGGCTAAATGACTTTTCTGAGATGGTCTGGCCTGAGGGTTTCTGTGTTCAGAGCGTCACGTGAATGATTTCTTCGTGTTCCCATCAACCCTAATCATGCCCCACTTCACAGCTGAGGTTTACAGAGGGTCAATGACTTGCTTAAAGTCACAGCCAGTACATGGTAGAGCTGGGATTCCATTCAGTTCTCTCTGGCTTCAGAGCCAGAGGGCTCCCCACCATTTGCTAAGTTAGTCTTCAGCTTACCTACAAAAAGCTAAAGAGCCCTTTTCCTGGAATCACATGGTTTAGAAAGGCACTGAGCCAGGTTTGGCATTTCCATATCTAACTGGAGCAGAAGAAAACATCATCAGAAATTACTGACAAAATGAGAGCAAAGGGGGAAAGAGAGCCAGCTAAAATGATTTCTGAGTCTATAAATAATCTGACAAGAGGTATGTTAGTCAAAAAAAGTCAATGTTACCTGGTTAATTCTCTCAGGCGAGCCACCTCAGCATTGCGCTGACGTAATGTTATTCCCAAAATTTGATTTTCCTTTTCAGCAGCTTCTAACTTAAACCGGGAGCTTTTCACATTGACTAAGGCTTCCTCCAATTCTGAAACCACAAAAAAGTTTCAGTTTCCTCATTCTTTTTAAAAACCGTGACCATAACTACAATTCAAATACATACCAATTTTTATTCTTGTTGTCTCAATGTCAAATTGTTGTTTATTTTCAAGTAAAGTCTGATCTTTCTCTTTAAATATACTAGCAAATTTTTTGTTTTCATCTTTCTGATTTTCAATCACTTTTAAAAGTTCTTCATTTTTACTCTGTAGTAATTCCTGGCTCTTCAGTGACTCTTGTAATTGGTTTTGCAGGGACTTGTTCAATGACTGAAGGGAAAACACTGCAAGACAAAACAGATCAAAGAATTGCTGCCTGAATTTAAAAAGCACAAACCTGAAAAAGATCTGCTTTTAAAAAAGAAAAGATCTGGAATTTACTGATTTTGCTTAAGAATTATATGCTGGAGCAGTTCTATGTACTACTACATAGTAATTCTATGTAAATACTAAATACATTTTTAATATTTGATGCAGAAGTCATACTTTTTTTCTCCAATTGATATCTGGGGCATTAACATTTTTTTACCTTTATTAATGAAATAATAATACATGCACAGAGTAAAAAAAAATTCAAACATGATGAGATACCAATGATACCAAGTGATTCTCAATGAAGAGTCTTCCTCACTACCCTACCTCTGCTCTCCTCCTAAAGGCAATCACTATTAACTTTGGTATCTTGCTGGAAAAGTACTTGTGCATAAAACGTACATTTTTAAAAAGAGATGAATCATACTGTACCCATAGTTTCTAACTGTGCCTTTTTCCCCCCGTAAGACTGATATGTACATGGCAGAGATCTATCACATTCTCTTTAATGGCTATAAAAGTATATGGCACAATTCACTTAACGAATAAAGACCTATGTGTGAGGCATGGTGTTAGAATCTGGACGTACAGTGGTGATTAGGAGACATGGTCCCTGTTCTCAAAGAGCTGATAACAAACAAGTAATTATAAATAGCAATAAGTGCTCTCAAGAGAACAATAAGGTAAATGAGCAGAGACTAAAAAGAGATTAACTACTTACAATGGCAATCACCAGTCTCCCCACTTCCTATCTTAGCCTCCTTTCCCACCCATCCTCACCCCAACTGCTTATTCATAGGGGAACCAGAGTGACTTTTTCCAAAATTACTCTGGTGAAGATGAGCAGTTTCATGAAGTATGTGTTCTGTTGGGTGATCATATTTTTCTTATTGATTTGCAAGAGCTATTTATATGTTAAGAAAATTAAGCCTTTGTCATATAATATATTATGAAAACATTTCCCCCATTTTGTTGATGTGTTTTAAACGTGTTTATAATTTTGCTGTGCAGAAAAATGAAAAAAATTTCAGAGGACAAATTTTATCATCTTTTCCTTTCTGGCAACTGAGTTTTGTCAGGCTTAGGAAAAGATCCCAAGAATATAAAAATAAACAAACAAACAGTTCTCATCTTTTCCTCTGCTATAGGTCCCCCCCCTTTTTCTATTATTTTAAACTCTATGATCCATAAACATAATTTGGCAATATCTGTCAAAATTGCAACTGTATATATCCTTCGATTCAGTAATTCTACAACTATAATCTACAAAATGCTCACAATGTGCACAAAGACATATGTATAAGATTTTTACTGCAGCACAGTTTGCACTGGGAAGATACCCTAGATAATGATCATCAGAGAACTTCAAATACCAATAGAGTATTTGAAGGATGGAACCACATAAGCAGAATATCCAAACAGATCCTAAACAGAAAGAAAAATACCCACTATAGGTTTTATTAGGGCATTAGGGCGGGGAGCTAAGACGGTGGCATAGCAGGAGGACCCTAGGCTTGCCTCATCCCTTGAACACAGCTATATAATTATCAAATCATTCTGAACACCCAAGAAATTTATCTGAGGATTGACAGAACAAACTATGCAACTAAAGGGAGAGAAGAGGCCACACGGAGGAAGGGAGGAAGTGCAGAGGCATGGTTTGGGGGAGAAGAGGGTGGCAGGTACTACAGAGGGGAGGGAGCGCTGGTTGCAGAGAAAGGTGTGGGAAACTGGAGCGCACAGGGATACCTACAAGGAAACCAGTTCCCCAAAGCCATTGGCTTGGAAAACAAGAGGGGCTGATTTTTATGAGTTTTTGCAACCAGTGGGGCTCAAAAACTGGAGTTTTAAAGGTCCCTGGGCTTGGCTGGGATAGAGATCTGAGGGTGCAGCCCTACTGCTGGAGAGAAGGCAGGCAAGCAATCCCAGGGCACACAGCACGATCTGAAGAACACCTAAGGGGCCTAGGGAAAGGCTGTTTCTACTTCCTGGAGTGCATCTGAGAGGTGGTATTGCCTCTCTATAGACAAAAGAGCCACCGGGCACCATTTCCCTCACCCACCCCTAAGCAAAGGTGCAGCGACACCTGCTGGACACCTGCTGAGGGCAGCTACCCAGGACACTGGCTGTTTAACCAGCTTGCTCCAAATCCCACACCCCTGTCCTCTGTCACGACTGCCCTTCTGAGTCAAACCTGCATTAGTCCCAGTGCAGCGAGACCCTCCTCCAGAAGACCAACACAGGTCTCTACCACACCAGGTCCCCAAAGTTTGGAGTTTTAAAAGTCAGCAGACTTGGCTAGGATAGAGCCCAAAGTGCACTGCGCTGCTCCAGGCAGGCAAGCAACCCAGAGCGTAAAAACAACAATCTGAAAAATGTATAGGACACATAAGGGGAAATTATTCGCTCTTCTGAGAGGGCTTCCCCGAGAGCAGCAAGCACCAACTCCCTTCTCTCAGAACAAAGGGTCTGGCTGGCACCGTTTCCCTCCCCCAGCCCTCAGCATAAACCAATTCCATAAGCAGCATAGCACCAACACTGGCTGCCTAACCTGCTTATACCAAGTCCTTTCCTGTGCTCTACTGGTACTGCTTTTCTTGGACAAGTGTGTTAAAGGATCAGGTCCAGCAGATCTTCCCAGATCAGCATAAACCCCTGCACGTATATGTCTACCAACTATAGGGTTCTGCAAGGCTTCGTTCTAGTGGAAGTAGCATCAAGTCTCATTTAACAAGCAATCTCTAACTAAAACTCGCCAAACTCTGGCCAAGTTTCAAGCACTGTCCATGGCAGGTAAGGAGAACCTCCGCAGACAACTGACCTGAGGGACAGAGCAACCAAACACAGCACCTGAGTGCATGCAGCACACATCAGAGATGCTCCCTGAAGCACCAGGCCCTGAACTAAACATTATATGACCTCTTCTTCATAAAGGATTACTCTCAGGAGCAGAAAACATCACAAGCTTTCCTAACACACAGTAGAAGAGACCTAGAAAAAATGCCAAGAGAGAGGAATTCATCCCAAAAGAAAGAGCAAGAAAAGATCATGGCCAGAGATCTAATTGAAACAGATTGAAAAAAGAAACATATATAAGTAATATGCCTGAATGAAAACTTAAAACAATAACCATAAGGATACTTGCTGGACTTGAGAAAAGCATGGAAGACTTCAGAGAGGCCCTTACACAGAGATAAAAGAGCGAAAAAACAATTCATTTCAGGCAGAAATGAAATGCAGTATCTGAGATTTGAAACCAACTGGATATAATGACCACAAGAATGGAAGAAGCAGAGGAACAATTAAGTGATATGGAAGATAGAGTTATGAAAAATAATGAAGCTGGACAAAAGAGAGGAAGAAGAATGATGGATCACAAGAGTAGACTTAGGGAGCCCAGTGACTCCATTAAATGCAATAACATTTGCATCACAGCAGTCCCAGAAGAAGAGAGAGAAAAGGAGGCAGAAGATTTATTTGAGGAAATAAAAGGTGAAAACTCCCCGAATTTGGGGAAGGAAACAGACATCCAGTAGGTAGAGAAAACTTTCACCAAAATCAACAAAAGCAGGCCAGCACCAAGACATATTGTAGTTAAATCTACAAAATCTAGTGATGAAGAAAAAAATTCTAAAAGCAGCAAGACAAGACAAGTCCCTAACTTACATGGGAAGACCCATAAGGCTAGCTACAGATCTCCCACAGAAACTTGCCAGGCCAAAAGGGAGTGGCATGATACATTCAATGTGCTGAATGGGAAAAATCTGCAACCAACAATACTCTATCCAGCACGGGTATCATTCAGAATAGAAGGAAAGACAAAGAGTTTCCCAGACAAATAAAAAGTAAAGGAGTTCATGAACACTAAACCAGCCCTGCAAGAAATATTAATGGGGACTCTGAGCAAGAAGGAAAGACCAAAAGTGACAAAGACTAACAAGGAACAGAGGAAATCTCCAGAAACAATGACAAAACAAGTAATAAAATGGCACTAAGCACATATCTATCAATGATTACTCTAAATGTAAATGGAATAAATGCTCCAATCAAAAGATGTAGGGTATCAGAATGGACTAAAAAAAAGACTCAATTTAGACCTAAAGACACCTGCAGATAGAAAGTGAGGAGATGGAGGGGTGCCTGGGTGGCTCAGATGGTTGAGCATCCCACTTTTGGTTTCAACTCAGGTCATGATCTTATGGGTCACGGGTTCAAGCCCCGGGTCTAGGTCTGCACTCAGCAGGGAGTCTGCTTAAGGATTCGCTCCCTCTGCCCCTCCCCTGACTTCTGCATGCTCTCTAAGGTAAATAAATAAATCTTAAAAAAAAAAAAAAAAAAAGAGGAAAGAAAGAAAGAGAGGGGAAGGAGAAACATCATGCGAATGAATGTCAAAAGAAATCCAGAGTAGTAATACCTACATTGGACAAACTAGACTGCATTTTTTTTGTTTTACTTTTTTAAAGATTTTATTTGAGAGTGAGCACAAGCACACAAGTAGGGGGAGGGGCAGAGGGAGAGGGAGAAGCAGACTCCCTGCTGAGCGCAGAGCCCCACTTGGGGCTTAATCCCAGGACCCTGAGATCATGACCTGAGCTAAAGTCAGATGCTTAACCAAGTGAGCCACCCAGGCACCCCCAAACTAGACTTTAAACCAAAGACTGTAACAAGAGATGAAGGACGGGAAGCCTAGGTGGCTCAGTAGGTTAAGCGTCTGCCTTCGGCTCAGGTCATGATCCCTGGGTCCTGGGATCGAATCCCACATCAGGCTCCTTGCATAGCAGGGAGCCTGCCTCTCCCTCTGCCTGCTGTTCCCTCTGCTTGTGCTCTTCATCTCTGACAAATAAATAAATAAAATCTTAAAAAAAAAAAAAGAGAGAGATGAGGGACACTATATCATAATAAAGGGGACTATCCAACAAGAAGATACAACAATGGTAAATATTTATGCCCCCAACTTGGGAGCATCCAAAACCATAAAATAATTAATAACAAACATAAAGGAACTCATTGATAATAATATAATAATGGGTGATTTTAACACCCTACTTGCATCAATGGACTAATGAATCTAAGCAGAAAATCAACAAGGAAAAAATGGCTTTCAATGACACACTGGACCAGATGGACTTAACAAATATATTCAGAACATTTCATTGCAAAGCAGCCAAATACCCATTCTTTTCAAGTGCACATGGGACATCCTCCAGAACAGATCATACACTAGTTCACAAATCAGGCCTCAAAAAGCAGAAAAAGATTTGCGGATCACACCGTGCATACTTTCTGACCACAAAAGATATGAAATTTGAAGTCAACCATCTGAAAAAATTTAGAAAGACCACAAACACATGGAAGTTAAACAACACATTACTAAAGAATGAATGGATTGACGAGAAAATTAAAGAAGAAATTAAAAAATACATGGAAACACATGAAAATGAAAACACAATGGTACAAAACTTTTGGAATGTAGCAAAAGCAGTCCTATGAGGAAAGTATATAGCAATACAGGCCTTTCTCAAGAAGCAAGAAAAATCTCAACTTAACCTTACATCTAAAGGAGCTAGAAAAAGAACAATGAACAAAGCCTAAAGCCAGCAGAAGAATGGAAATAATAAAGATTAGAGTAAAAATAAATTAAATAGAAGCTAAAAAAACAGTAGAATAGATCAATGAAACCAGGAGCTCGTTCTTTGAAAGAAATAGTAAAATTAATAAACCCCTAGCCAAACTTGTCAAAAAGAAAAGAGAAAGGACCAAAATAAACAAAATCACTAAAGAGAAATAACAACCAACACCACAGAAATACAAACAATTATAAGAGAATTTTATGAAAAATTATATTAACAAATTAGACAACCTAGAAGAAATGGATAAATTCCTGGAAACACATAAACTACCAGAATTGAAACAGGAAGAAATAGAAAACTGGAGCATACCAATAACCTGCAAAGAAACTGAAGCAATAATAAAAAATCTCCCAAGAAACAGAAGCCCAGGGTCAGATGGCTTCACAGGGGAATTCTACCAAACATTTAAAGAGTTAATACCTATTTTTCGTAAACAATTCCAAAAAATAGAAATGGAAGGAAAACTTCCAAACTCATCCTATGAGGCCAGCATTACTCTGATTCTAATATCAGACAAAGACTCTACTTAAAAAGAGAACTGCAGACCAATATCCCTGATGAACATGAATGCAAAAATTCTCAACAAAATACTACCAAATTGTATCCAACAGTATATTAAAAGAATCATTCACCACAATCAAGTGGGATTTATTCCTGGGCTGCAAGGGTGGTCAATGTTCAGAAATCAATCGTGACACACCACATTAACAAAAGAAAGGCTAAGAACCATATGATCCTCTCAATAGAACACAGAAAAAGCATGGAACAAACTACAACATCTTTCATGATAAAAACCTTCAATAAAGCAGGTTTAGATGGAACATACCTGAACATAACAAAGGCCCTATAAAACCCACAGCTAATATAGTCCTTAGTGAGGAAAAATTGAGAGCTCTTCTACTACAGTCAGGAGCAAGACAGGGACGTCCACTGTCTCCACTGTTATTTAAGACAGGATTGTAAGTCCTAGCTTCAGGAATCAGACAACACAAAGAAATAAAACTGATCCAAATGGGCAAAGAAAAAGTCAAACTTTCACTGTTTTCAGATGACATGATACTGTATATAGAAAACCCAAAAGACTCACCAAAAAATTGCTAGCACTGATACACAAATTCAGTAAAGTCGCAGGATACAAATCAATGTACAGAAATCTGTTGCACTTCTATATACCAACAATGAAGCAGCAGAAAGAGAAATTAAGGAACTGATCCCATTTACAATTGCACCAAAAACCATAAGATACTTAAGAGTAATCCTAACCAAAGAGGTAAAAGATTTGTATTCTGAAAACTATACAATACTAATAGAAGAAATTCAAAGTGACACAAAAAAATAGAAAAATATTCTATGGTCATGCACTGGGAAAACAATTATTGTTAAAATGTCTATACTCCAGGGCACCTGGGTGGCTCAGTTGGTTGAGCATCTGACTTCGGCTCAGGTCGTGATCTCAGTGTCCTGGGATTGAGCCCCATGTCAACTCCGTACTCTGTGGGAAGTCTGCTTATCTCTCTCCCTCTCCCTCTGCCCTTGCCCTGCTCATGCTCTCTCTGTCTCTCTCTCTCTAATATATAAATAAAATCTTCAAAAAAAACCGTCTATACTTCCCAAAGCAATCTACACCTTTAATTCAATCCCTATCATAATACCACCAGCGTTTTTCACAGAACTTGAAAAAACAATCCTAAAATTTGTATGGAACCACAAAAGACCCTGCATAGCCAAAGCAATCTTGAAAAAGAAAAGCAAAGCTGGAGGCATCACAATCCCAGACTTCAAGTTATACTACAGAGCTATAGTGATCAAGATAGTATGGTACTGGCACAAAAACAAAACATAGAGATCAGTGGAACAGAACAAAAAATGCACAAATGAACCCAAAACTATATGGTCAACTAGTCTTCAACAAAGTAGGAAAGAATGTGCAGTGGAAAAAAGACAGTCTCTTCAACAAATGGGTTGGGAAAACTGGACAGCCACATGTAAAAGAATGAAACTAGGCCACCTTCTCACCCCATACACAAAAATAAGTTAAAAATGGAAGAAAGATCTAAATGTGAGACAGGAAACCATCAAAATCCTAGAGGAGAACACAGGCAGCAAACACTTTGACACTGGATGTAGCAACTTCTTACTAGATAGGTCTTCTAAGGCAAGGGAAACAAAAGCAAAATAAACTATTGGGACCTCATCAAAGTAAAAGCTTCTGCACAGCAAAAGAAATCAACAAAACTAAAAGGTTTTCCTTTGGAATGGGAGAAGATATTTCCAAATGACATATCTAATAAAGAGTTAGTATTCAAAATACATAAAGAACTTATCTGAACACCCCCAAAACAAATAATCAATCCAGTTTAAAATGGGCAGAAGATGTGAATAGACATTTTTCCAATGAAGATATACAGATGCTAACAGACCCATGAAAAGATTCTCATCACTCAACATCAGGGAAATCCAAATCAAAACTACAACATGTATCCTCACACTAGTCAGAATGGCTAAAATTAACAACACAGGCAACAACAGGTGTTAGTGAGGATGTGGAGAAAAGGGGGACACTCTTACACTGTTGGTGGGAATGCAAGCTGGTGCAGCCACTCTAGAGAACAGTATGGAGATTCCTCAAAAAGTTAAAAATAGAACAACCCTATACCTCAGCAATTGCACTACTAGGTATTTACCCAAAGGACACAAAATATAGATTCAAAGGGATACATACACCCCAACATTTATAGCAGCATGAACAATATCCATATTATGGAAAGAGTACAAATGCCCATCAACTCATGGATGGGTAAAGAAAATATGGTGTATACACACACACACACACACACACACACACACACAGAATATGACTTGGCCATCAAAAAGCATGAAATCTTGTCATTTGCAACAACATGGATGGAGCTAGAGAGTATTATGTGAAACAAAATAAGTCAATCAGGGGTGCCTGGGTGGCTCAGTGGGTTAAGCCGCTGCCTTCGGCTCAGGTCATGATCCCAGGTCCTGGGTTCAAGCCCCACATCGGGCTTTCTGCTCAGCAGGGAGCCTGCTTCCTCCTCTCTCTCTGCCTGCCTCTCTGCCTACTTGTGATTTCTCTCTGTCAAATAAATAAATAAAATCTTTAAAAAAAAAATAAGTCAATCAGAGAAAGACAAATACCATATTTCACTTATAAGTGGAATTTAAGAAACAAAACAGATGAACATGGGGAAAAAAAAAGCGAGGCAAACCATAAAATAGAATCTTAACTATAGAGAACAAACTGAGCATTGCTGGAGGGGAGGTGGACGGGGATGGGTTAAATGGGTGATGAGAATTAAGGAGGGCACTTGAGCACTGAGTGCTGTAGGTAAGTGATGAATCACTAAATTCTATACTTGAAACTAATATTACACTGCATGTTAATTAACTGGAATTTAAATAAAAACCTGAACAAAAAAGAAGACTATCCACTACATATTAAATGAATAAATGCAAGCTTCAGAAGACCATATGCAGTGTAATCTCATTTTTAAAAAAGAAAAAATACATATATAGTTCTTTTAGTGCCAGGCACATGGTAGGAACTCAGTATTTCTGAAACAGATCAATTCTATATGAACAGGAGACATGTAAAAGGAAATAGAGCCTTTTACAAAAAAAAAAAAAAAAAAAAAAAAAAAAAACCAGGGATGTCTTATTGGGATATAATAGCACAGAGCTTTTTAAAAAATTCTTTTATTTGGGGCACCTGGGTGGCTCAGGGTCATGATCTCAGGGTCCTGGGATCGAGCCCCGAATCAGGCTCTCTGCTCAGCGAGGAGCCTGCTTCCCCCTCTCTCTCTGCCTGCCTCTCTGCCTACTTGTGATCTCTCTCTCTCTCTGTCAAATAAATAAATTAAATCTTAAAAAAAAATTCTTTTATTTAAATTCAATTTAGTTAACATATAGTGTATTATTAGTTTCAGGTGTAGAATTTAGTGATTCATCAGTTGCATATGACACCCCATGCTCATTATATAACATGCCCTTCTTAATGCCCATCACCTAATTATCCCATCCCCCCACCCACTGCCTCTCTATCAATCCTCAGTTTGTTTCCTAGAGATAAGAGTCTCTTATGGTTTGCCTCCCTCTCTGGTCTTTTTTTAGTTGCTTTTTTTTAAAGATTTTTAAAATTTACTTGATAGAGAGAGAGCAAGAGGGAAAGGGAGAAGCATGCTCCCTGCTGAGCAAGGTGCCTGATGTTGGGCTCAATCCCAGGACCCTGGGATTATGACCTGAGCCAAAGGCAAACACTTAACCGACTGAGCCACACAGGCACCTTCCCTCTCTGTTTTTATCTTATTTTATTTTTCCTTCTCTTCCCCTATGTTCATCTGTTTTATTAAATTCCACATATGAGTGGAATCATATAATATTTGTCTCTTTTTTATATATGGTATTTGTCTTTCTCTGACTTATTTTGCTTAGCACAATTTCCACTAGGTCCATCCATGTCATTGCAAATGGCAAGATTTATTCTTTTTGATGGCTGAGTAATATTCGTGTGTGTGTGTGTGTGTGCACACCACGTTTTTTTTAACACCACATCTTTTTCATATTTTGGCTATTATGGACATTACTAATACCACAGATCTTTTATTTTTGTTTCTGTGCTATTTTAATTTTTAATAAGTATTATTCCTATTTTTTCAAATGTAAATTAAAAGTCTTCTTAAGACAAAGTAATTGAGAAAGCTCAATTCTTTACCAGTATTTCTAGAACAAAGAATTTACTATCAGTTCTTAAAGTTCTTTTACCTACATTCAAGGTTGCATTCCAGAGCACCAGTTGCCTTTTGGGTTTTTTCTTGTTCTCTAAGTTGCTGGTTCAAAATTCTCAGTTGCCTAAAGGAAATAATAAAGAAACATGATTCCAAGAAACCCAAACTCATTTAACAGTGTACGTCCAACAGCCTATTAAAAAAGATAACAGCTCCTCTCCAGGAACCATCAGTTTGTTCTCTATAATTAATAGTCTTTTTCTTGGCTTGTTTTTCTTTTTTCCCTTTGCTCATCTGTTGTTTCTTAAATTCCACATATGAGTGAGATCATATGGCATTTGTCTGACTGACTTATTTTGCTCAGGTGAGTGGGAGGAATGGGGAAAAAGGGAGATGGGCATTAAAGAGAACACTAATCATGATGAAAAAGATTAAAAAATCAAAAATGAAAAAGACAAAAGATGGTACTCACCAGGACTGCAGAAGTCCATCTCATGCCCAAAACAAAGACAAAAACAAAGTAAACAAAACAACAAAACCACATTGCTACTTTTATTCATAGGACCTGAGATAATTTTTGAAAGATTGCCTGGGACAGCATAAACTGTCCTCTCACAAGAAAAAAGATGACTTCTCTTAGTTTTCCCTTTTCTGTTTTTGTTCTCTCAGTGATTTCCTTGTCTTTTTAAAAAAATTTCTTTCATTTCCTATCTCCTCCTGCTATTTTCTCCTTCTGTCTCCCTTCTCTGCATTTTCATTACCGCACAAATAATTTTTTTTTAAAAAGATCTGTCATAACTATGACCTAGAATACCTGCAAGGACTGACTGCTATCAGACATGCATCTGCTTGGTTTGTCACACATTGAAAAAACTGGGAAATGCAAACCTATGCCTCTAATAATTTCTTTATTAGATGGAAAAGTTAATGACCTTATTTTAAAAAAGTGAACGCTAATTAGCAGCAACTTCATCCTACAATAAACTTCACAATTTGTGGCCTCTTTACAAACTGGAACATACAAAAGGAATTACAAAAATGTTTCTTCTAAGAAGCTGACACTTAAATAACTTTCACAAAGTGAAAGTTGTCTCTATTATCTTTCCAGAATTAATTACCTGAAAATATTCTGTATTATTTATTTGTTACTAAATTTAAAATGATAATGCCCTTCCTCATATCATTTACATGTACTAAATCCAGACAGATTAAGGAAATAAAAAATAGACAAATAAGACCAAGTATAAAAGTTTTAGGTGGAAATCTACAGAATCTTGAAGTGGGGAAGGCATTCCTAAGCAAAACTCAAAATCCACCAACCATCAAGGAAAAGAATGGAAGATTTAAAGATATCAAAATTTAAAACTTGTCCTAGAATTAGGAATCTGGAAGCAAATACCTGCCACACATATGAGACCAAAAATCCACAACACTTAAAGAGCTCCTGCAAATCAGTTAGAAAGGCAATAAAAATGGGCCATTCACATAAGAAATAGAAATGGCCTATAAGCATACAAAAAATGCTTGGCTTTACTAACACGAACAAATGCAAAGTTAAAACAGGAGATATTTTATGGCCACAAGATTGACAAAAATAAAAGGAAATAATATTTTTTGGTGAGGCAATGAATTATCTCAATCGGTGGGAGTCAACTGATATAACCATTTGAACGGCAACTTGACAGTATCCAACGAAATGTAAAATGTTCATTATCTTTGACAAAATAATCTGAGTTATCTAGCCTCAGCAATATAATCGAGCCTTGAACAACACAGGTTTGAACTGTCTGCACAGTTCCACTTATACACAGATATTTGATAAATACTATATAGTACTATAAATGTATTTTTCTCTTCCTTAGGATTTTCTTAATATTTTCTTTTATCTAGCTTACTTTATTGCAAGAATATGGTACATAATACATATAACATATGTATTACAATATTATAATATAATACATATAATTATAATACATATAACATGTATTACAATATTATATTATAATATACATATAATTATAATATAATACATATAACATATGTATATATGTATTATGTACTATATAATATATATGTTAATCAATAAAAACATTCAATGTTATTGGTAAGGCTCCAGTCAACAGTAGGTTAATCAGTAGTTAAGTTCTGGAGGAGTCAAAAGTTACACACAGATTTTTGACTTCATAGAGTGTAAGCGCCCCTAACTCCTGCATTGCTTGAGAGCCAACTGTAGTTGTACATGCGCAAAAGCATCTACAACTTTAGATATATACAAAGATGTCCAAACAACACTATTTAATAGTAATAAGTTAGAAACGACTTACAGTGCTACATAAATTATGGTATATCCATAATGAGAAAAACACAAGTAGTTTTTTAAAAAGAGACATCTAGGGGCATCTGAGTGGCTCAGTGGGTTAAGCATCTGCCTTTGGCTTAGGTCGTGATCCCAGGGTCCTGGGATCGAGCCCCACATTGGGCTCTCTGCTCAGCGGGGAGCCTGCTTCCCCCACCCCCCCACCTGCCTCTCTGCCTACTTGTGATCTCTTTCTGTCAAATAAATAAATAAAATCGTTAAACATTTTTTGAAAAATTAAAAAAAAATAAAAAGAGATATCTAAATGTACTGACAAGGAAACATCTTCAAGACTCATTGTGAAGTGGAAAAAAGCAAGCTACAGAAGAAAAACAGTATAATACAATCCTATGTTTGTTTCAAAAACAATTCTGCTTTTCTGAAAAGTTTCCCCTTTATAACAAAGAGTGCAGATCTAGAAAGGGCAGCATAGACTGGTAATCTACAACTCTAACTGGAATGATTCTTTTGGTATTTTCTAGGAAAACAGAAAGTACTAAGGTCCTCTTACACACCAAGTGTGTGACAGAAGCTTTGCCTGACAATAATCTTGTACACATGTCCCTAGTCAGATTCTTCTCTTCTCTTCCCCTTTATGGCCAGCCTAAACTTTCAACCCTTACTGTAAGCCTCTCATTCCTACCCTCCTCCTCTCAGTAGGATACTTTCCTATTTTCACTAAAAATAACGTGGCTTGGGGACAAACTGTTACCCTTCTGCCCAGGGCATACAAATTTACCCATATATATACATATACACTAATCTCACTTCTTTCTTCTAGTCTTAGAGACAGGGAGCCTCATCAGCTTCCTGGATCCCACTGTCTGCTCTACCCTTAAGGACTCTGCTCCTATTCCACTTCTTTTATCTTCTCTACCTGCAGCTTCTTCTTAACTTGTTTATGTCCTAAGCCAAGAAGCGTAATAAAAGCACTCCCATATTTAGGAAAATATGCCCTCCAACCAAACTGTACCATTAGCTACTCTTCTTCCTTCTCATTCCCAGCTTTCAGGGCCAGGCTTTTAAAACATGATTGTTCTGGGTGCCTGGGTGGCTCAGATGATTAAGCATCTGCCTTTGGCTCAGGTCATGATCCCGGGGTGCTGGGATGGAGTCCTGTATCAGGCTCCCTGCTTGCTCTGCCTCTGCCTCTCTCTCTCTGTGTCTCTCATGATTAAATAAATAAAACCTTTTAAAAAAATGACTTAAAAAACATGATTGTTCTATTAAAAAACAATACATGATAAAAAATAACAAAAGATAATCTTTTAAAAATGGATAGAGTCACACACGCTTTTAACAAATATTATATAGGATATTTTCATGTACTTGATTTAAACAAAGGAAAAGAAGTGCTAACATTTAGGCAAATACTTTTTTCTTTACTGTTTTAAAATATGGCTCTACTGAAATGAAACATATAATAAACTGCACATTTTATAGTAAAAGTATATAATTTGGTAAATTTTAACATATGATGTGATGAAACCATCACCATAATTAAGATATTCATCACGCCTCCAAATTTCCACATGCTCCATTTTCATACCATCCTCTTCCCAAACAACAACTGATTTATAGATTACTTTGCATTTTCTGGAATTTTATACTATATATCATACAATGCATTCTTTAGCCTGCCTGCCTTCACTCAGCACACTGATTCTGAGATTCACCCATGATATTGCACGTATCAATAGTTCTTCCGTTTCCACTGTTGAGTGGTGTATTTCATTGTGTGGATACACCACCATGTGTTTATACATTCACCTGTTAACAGACATCTGGATTGTTTCCGATGAACATTCACAAGTAAGTTTTTGTTTGGACATATGCTTTTACTTCTCTGTGTACATACCTAGGAGTGAAACTACTGGATCATATGGTTTATGTTTAATTTCTAAGAAACTACCAAACTATTTTCCAAAGCGGGTGTATCATTTTATATTCCCACCAGTAAATTATGCAAGTGCCAGTTCCTCCACATCATCATTTGGTAGAGTCTTTTGAATTTTAGTCATTCTAGTGGGTATGTGGTATTATTTCATTGTGGTTTTAGTCTGTATTTTCCTAATGACTAACAGTGATGAGCAGATTTTCATATGCTTATTGATACCCGTGTATCTTTGATGTAGCGTCTATTAAAGTACTTTGCCTGTTTTTTGAGTTGTAACAGTTCCTTATACATTCTATATGTACAAGTCCATCAAATACATGTATTGCAAATATTTTCTCTGTTGTTTGCCTCTTCTTCTTTAGTAATAGTGTCTTTTGAAGAGCAAATTTTAAATTTTGATGAAGTCCAACTTACAAATTCTTTTATGTTTTTTGTTATATTTAAGAAATCTTTCCCAACCCAGGATCCCTAAGATTTTTTTCTTATGTTTTCTCTAAGTTCTATTTAACTTATTTATTAAGTTTTAACTTAATAGATATTTAACTTAGATATTAACTTATTTAACTTATATATTAAGATTTGTGATTCAAGTTAATTTTTATATATGGTGTGGCATAAAGGTTGAAGTAGTTGTTCTTTCCCTCTCTCCCTTCTTCCCTCCCTTCCTTCCTTTTACTTTTTTCCTTTTTTGTGTATGGCTCTCCAATTGTTCCAGCACTATTTAGTGAAAAGATCCTTCTTTCCCCCATTGAATTTCCTTAGCATCTTTGTAAAAAATCAGTTACCTTTATTTTATTATTACTGCTTTTTAAAGATTTTATTTGAAAGAGAGAGAGGCCGAGGGAGAGGGAAAAGCAGGCTCCCTGCAGACACAGGACCCCTGAGATTATGACCCAAGTTGAAGGCAGATGCTTAACCTACTGAGTCACCCAGGCCCTCCTAAAAAATCAGCTACCTTTATATGTGAGTTTACTTCTGGACTCTATTCTTGATATATATTCAAGTATATATCTATCTATCTTTACACCAATGCCACATTGTCTTGATTACTATAACTTTATGTCTTGAAAAAGGATAGTACCAATTTTGTTCTCCTTTCCCAAAGTTGTTTTGGTTTGGCTATTTTAGATTCTTTGAATTTCCATATAAATTTTAGAATCATCTTTCTTAAAAAAAGATGCTGGGTTTTCTCCAAAATTACACAGAATCTATAGATCAATTTGGGGAGAACTAACATGTTAACAATAGTAAGTCTTATAATCTATGTGTCTAGTTTATTCTCATTTATATAGGTCTCCTTTAATTTCTCTCAGCAATGTTTTATAGTTTTCAGTATACAGGTCTTACACATTTTAAATCAAATTTATCCCTAAATTGATCATATTCTTTGATGCTACTATTAATAGTATTGTTTTTAAACTTCACTTCAAATTGTTCATTTCCAATATATAGAAATATAATTGCCTTTTTTGTATATTGATCTCATATCCTGCAACCTGGCTAAGCTCATTTATTAATTCTAGTTGCTTTTTTGTAGATTCTGTAGGATTTTCTACAAAGCCTATCGTATCATTTGTGAATAAGACAGCCTGTACTTAAAAAGGCTTTATTCCCTTTCCTTGCTTTATTGCACTGGTAGAACCTGCAGCACAATACTAAATGTAAGTAATAATCACTACTTGCTGAATATCAATCAGACATTTTTTAAGCCTATACAGAGAGAAAAATAAGCCAAACTGATATTACAAATTTACAAATACTATTACAAATACTATTTTATAATATCATAAATATTTTTATAAGCACTATTTTTTATACTATTACAAATGCCATTTTACAATATTATGTATGGAATTTAGGATTATGTGATTTTATCTGAATGAAAAGTAACAACTGAAATCAGAACTCATGAGCTTTAGACAAATATTTCTCTACTTCATAAAATAGTATTCCTAAATAAACTTAAATAAAGGAAATAGGATATAAAAACATTAATTTTGGAATTTTTTTTTTAAAGATTTAATTTATTTATTTGGCAGACAGAGATCACAAGTAGGCAGAGAGGCAGGCAGAGAGAGAGAGAGGAGGAAGCAAGCTCCCCACTGAGGTGAGAGCCCGATGTGGGGCTTGATCCCAGGACCCTGGGATCATGACCTGAGCCGAAGGCAGAGGCTTTAACCCACTGAGCCACCCAGGCGCCCTAATTTTGGAATTTTTATTGTCAAGATAACAAATTCTATTCTGTACCTTAATTCCCACAGTTGTCTTAGTTCCATGTATAGATTCGATGTTTATCTCTTTATTTGAATTCTTCTCTTGGTTGATTAGAATTTGCCATTCAACAATTTTTGTTGTTGTTGTTGTTTTTTAACGTATTCTTTTTTTTTTTTTAAAGATTTTATTTATTTGTCAGAGAGAGAGGGAGAGAGAGCAAGCACAGGCAGACAGAATGGCAGGCAGAGGCAGAGGGAGAAGCAGGCTCCCCGCCGAGCAAGGAGCTCGATGTGGGACTCGATCCCAGGACGCTGGGATCATGACCTGAGCCGAAGACAGCTGCTTAACCAACTGAGCCACCCAGGCGTCCCTTTTTTGTTGTTTTTAAAGGAATCCAAGGGTGCTGTATTTTCTAAGTTCTTGCACACTTGAGAGTATGCCTTTACACCAAAATGATTGCTGGGCCACATATGAGATCCTTGGGGCATACTTTCTTTCCCTTAGATTTTTGTAAATAATGTTCTATGATCTTTGGGCAATGAATATTCCTGTGAAAAGGCTGAGGTATTTTTCTCTTTTTCTCTTTACACATTATTTGCTTTTATTCTGAATGTCTATAAAAGTTAATTTTATTTTGTCCTTAGGATGTGCTGACTTTATTAGCTTGATGTGGTGACGTTATTAGCTTACGTCTTGGTGTTGATCATTTTAATAGTTTTCCTGGGATCCTGAATTCCTATTGATCTGCTAACACAGATTTTTAGTAAATTTCCCTTTATTTACATATCTTTTAACATTGTCTTTGATCCACTTGTTCTGTTCTCTTTATCATGAACACTCATTATGTCAAATTTTGCATCCTTTGTTTCTCTTCCATATGTATCTTCTTTACAATAATTTTTAATTATTCTCTTTCTATTTTGTTTTGCTTTATTTCTTCAACCTTACCCACCATGCCTTCAGTCATTTAACAAACATTTATCAGAGTGAGTGTTAGGCACAATTCTCAGCACTGGAAATAACAGCAGCAAACAAAAGAAGCAAAAATTCAGCCTTCTCTAATTCACATAGACAGAAAAGAGAATAAATGTTCCCAGAAGCTAAGGGGAAGGAAGAGAGGGAATTACTGTTTAATGGGTACAGAGTTTATGCTGGGATGAAAAAGTTTGGGGAAATAGATAGTGGTTATGGGAATACAACATTGTAAGAGTATTTAATGCCCCTCAAATGTATACTTACCAAATGGTTAAAAAGGTAAATATATGTATTATATTTTATCCCAAAATAAATCAAGAAATTTTTTTTAAAAAGGGTTTGGTACGAGGAATAAGTTAAAGTTGGTAGGAGACATTGAACTACGAATTTAGTGGCAAATGAAACAGAAAAATGGGGGGGGGGGAGCAAAACCCCCCAAACAACAAAATCACCATTCATATTGTTTAGGTTCTAATGGAATATAAAAACCCTGACTTCATGTTTGTTTTCATTTTTGTAAGATGTTTTGCTTCTATTTTCCTGAGCTCATCTAATTCACTTTCCTTCTCCTTTGTAGTCTTTTTTCCTTTAAGCATTCTCTTTTCCTGCCTCTAAGAAGGATTGTATTATCTTTAACATATGGAAACTATGGAATACTGTTTCAAGTTTTCTTGGGTTTTCTTTGAGCAATTCATCTGGTGATGTTTATTCTCGACCTCTTTTTATCTCTTCTGTCAGTTTGTTTATTCTGAATGCTATGCAAAGATCTCTCATATAAATTCTTTCTTCCCATGGCTTCTGTGACCTCTCTCTCTCCTGGTTTTCCTGCCACTTCCCTATTTGCTCCTCTTTGGGTTTCTCTCAGAGCTTCCTGTTCCTGTGTTCTTTCCTTAAAAAGCTGTTATTCCCCAGTACTTCACCTTTGGTTGGGTCATACTCTATGCCTTCCTGTTGAATTTACCATGTATACGCTGGTAACACATCACTTGCTTTCAATCACCATTGTCTCCAGTGCCTATAACAGTGCCAAATCTACAGTAAAAGCTCAATAAAAATGTGTTTAGTGAATTTCTATCCTGGATCTTGTTCTGTGTTCCACTTACACCATATTTATCTCCAGATGGTCTAAATGATAAATTTGGCATATCTAAATCTTAACTCACTGGCTCTCCTATATCTTCTATCTCAAAAATAACATTAAAAAAAAACAAATAAACAATATATTCTTCCTTTAGTAGCTTCCATCTGGGAGAATTATGTTACCATCTGTCAAATGTTCAAGCCAAAAGACTGAATGCCTCCCCTGGCTCCTCCCTCTCACTCCTATTTCATTTTTTTGTTCTGTGTGAGGACATAATGGTCTCATATTGGAATCTACAGTCAGGAAGTGGTCGTGAATTCTGTCTTGCCCTATAAATATTAAGGAACTCTCTACCTCAGTGGTTCTCAAATGGAAGTAGTCCCCTCCCAACCGTCATGCAGGGAATTTGGGAATGTGTCAGGGCTTTCGGTTGGCACAATAAATAGGGCATTAGAGACATTTCAGGGGTAGAGACCAGGAAGGCTAAATGTTAAGCCTTTTTTTTAAGGAGTCCCAAATAAAAACTGTGCAGCCCAAAACGCCAAAAATGCCCAAATGCCTTAGAAACATTGCAACTGGCTTTTTTTTTAAGCCACAAGATGGCAATAAACTCTAAGAAGTCCTGAAAGATCACTTTTCTGGCTAAATAGAAACACATAGTTTCTAAATGTCCAAACAAGAAAAAATGTTTTTTTGATTGAAAACGCTAAAAAACACTTTTGAATGAACCTATGTATTCCAACTTCCATTTGTAATGGAAATTATGGATGATTCTTTCTAAATTAAGTTATCAAAGAGGCACAAAAATTCCTACCCCTCTGCTGGAAAGCTCATTCTACTAAAAAGACAAACTGACAAATTCTTTGTTTTTCAGACTTTTCATTTTTAGAAGGTCAAGTAAACAGTGGGAATAGCATGTTCTTCTATGGACATAGAGTCCTCTATAGTCATAGAGCCAAAAGGATCTGGTGCCAAGTCTGAAGAATAAGGTTAAACATCAAACTAATACCTTTTTTTTTTTTTTTTTAAGATTTCATTTATTTGGGGCGCCTGGGTGGCTCAGTGGTTGAGACTCTGCCTTCGGCTCGGGTCATGATCCTGGGGTCCTGGGATCGAGCCCTGCGTCGGGCTCTCTGCTCGGCGGGGAGCCTGCTTCCTCCTCTCTCTCTGCCTGCCTCTCTGCCTGCTTGTGATCTCTGTCTGTCAAATAAATAAATTAAAGAAAAAATCTTAAAAAAAAAAAAAAGATTTCATTTATTTATTTGAGACAGTGAGAGAGAGATGAGAGGGGAGAAGGTCAGAGGGAGAAGCAGACTCCCTGCAGAGCTGGGAGCCTGATGCAGGACTCGATCCCAGGACTCCGGAATGACGACCTGAGCCGAAGGCAGTGGTGCAACCAACTGAGCCACCCAGGCATCCTCATCAAACTAATACCTTTTTAAAAAATTAAAACAAGCAGTGGACCAATAAAGTAGTAAGTCTCATTTTCTTGAGTAGCTTATAAATTAGCTCCCAAAACAATTCTAAAATGTTCTAAAGAAGGGAAATAAACAAGAACCACTGATACTTCCCGTGGGCACATGTTAAAACAGATAATATTCTGAGACTAAGTTCTGGTATGCTTATTTAAAGAAACCAATTAGTTGACAGCCATACCTTTAAAAACATGCTTCTTTCAAATAGCTTACAGTACAGTATACAGTCTGTTATTCCACAATTACACTTAAATATTGAAGTATAAATAAGTTGGATTCTACTTCCTAGCAGAAGCAATGTAGAATGTAGAAATTAAGATAATTTGTTCTCTAAAATCAAACGACCCAGTTTTGAATCTTTTTATGTATGTGACTTTGGACAAGTTATATAACCTCTCTGTGCCTTGGTATCCTCATCTATAAATGAGAGTAATATATTACCTACCTTATAAAGCCATTCTGACAATTTAAAGAGATGACATATATAAAGGACATAGGCTGGCACATTAGAAACATTCAATAAATGTTAGTGGTAGTATTAGCTATTACCATTACTATTAGATATTTATGCTTGTTCTTTAGCTGAAAAACTAATGCTATTGTAAGTCAGAACTGAAGACAGTATTATTAGAATTTATACCCAGCAATCCCATCTTATATCGTAGGATCTTGGAGACTAATGACCTTTAGAGAAATAATCCTAAGCAAGTAAATCTCACTAGGTGTCATGCCTTTGCAGTCACCAGATCCATAAATTTGAGCTCCTCTCCAACTTGGAATCTTATCTTATTGTTTTCTAATTTCTTGAAAATGTTTGTGTAGGTCCTTGCAGTTCCTATCTGGTATGACATCTACAGGTCATACGACTATAATCCCCACTCAGGGCGCATGCACACTGCAGGGCCGCAGAAGCACAGACACTGTATTCTAATTCTCTGCGAAGTATAGACCTTACAGTCATGGCCTTGGTGGCCATCATTAAAATACTCAAAGTTAGGACCTTGCGAATAATGGGTAAATGATTTCCTACATAAGTCAAAAATAGCCAAAAGAAAAAATATCTAAGAATTTAAATGAGTTTTTTCTATGTCTGAGTGTGGTGGGGCTACTAGTGCTCACCCCTATCAGGTTCTCCTTTCCTCCTGAACTGTATGGGCAGTACAGGAAAATTTTATGCCCCAAATCTTTCTATTAGGCAGGGCCATATGCCTCTTTTTAGCCTACAAAACAGAGGTAGAAGCAAGACTATCGCTTCTGGGCTGGAGTGTGTAGAGTTGATGTGCCAGATTTGTGTTCTCTTTTCCCTAAAAAACATGTCTTATGAGACAGTGGCCTCATGAGATGGAGGGAACTTAAACCCTGAGTTATAAGATGAAAGAGGATCTTTTGACGACCCACATTGGTCTTGACATGGGGGCGAAAGAAACTTTGGCCGTGCTATGCCGCTGAGATTCTGGAGTGCTACTGTGGCACAGCCCAGACTAGTCTGACAAATGCCCCAAGGAACTTCATTTTTCTCTCTACGCCCAACCTACCAAGGGACAGTGGAGGCAAAGTGGGAGAAAATACTAGCAAACAGAAGTAATGGAAGAGAACTTAGAGAACACTGGCAATGTTCAGAAATGGAGAAGTAAAAGTAGAAATGCAGTAAAACAGCAAATCTGTTTTTCTTACAGAGTCCTAGAGAGCTCATTTGGCACCTTTGTTCTGGCCATAGGACCTCTTTGCATATGACAAAATATTCAGAGAATGATTCATACCTGCGTAACTGAGCATTCTCACTTCTTAGTGGCTGCATGGCCAGTGCTATTTCAACTTGAATATTTGTGTTTCCACTTAGCGCGGGAAGCAGAGATATACACGTCTCCAATTCTGTAATCAATCTCTGAATTTCTGAATCCTCTATAAAAGGGAGAATAATAACAATACTGTAAATTGTTTTTGGATAAGATTATTCATGTGTGTTACTAAAAAAGAAAATTCTGCAGATATGTACATATTTGCTATAAACAGACAACTTAATTACTTGTAAATGTGATAAAGAAATCCTATTTTCCTCTTTCCTGCTGCTTGCATTTGCTTATTCAAAAGAATTCTAAAGAAATTAATTCAATAGGGCGCCTGGGTGGCTCAGTGGGTTAAGCCTCTGTCTTCAGCTTGGGTCATGATCTCAGGGTCCTGGGATCGGTCGAGTCCCTCATTGGGCTCTCTGCTCAGCAGGGAGCCTGCTTCCTCCTCTCTCTCTGCCTGTCTCTATTTGCGATCTCTGTCAAATAAATAAATAAATAAAAGAAATTAATTCAATAAACTAAAGATTAATCTTCTATCATAGGACTAGTAGTGATTTTTTTCAGTTTAAGAGTATAGTAGGAAGAGGGACGCCTGGGTGGCTCAGTTGGTTAAGCAGCTGCCTTCGGCTCAGGTCATGATCCCAGCGTCCTGGGATTGAGTCCCACATCGGGCTCCTTGCTCGGCAGGGAGCCTGCTTCTCCCTCTGCCTCTGCCTGCCACTCTGTCTGCCTGTGCTCACTCTCTCTCCCTCTCTCTCTCTGACAAATAAATAAAATCTTTAAAAAAAAAAAAAAGAGTATAGTAGGAAGATAGCTGACATGTCTCCTGGCTCACATTCCCAAAGGACTATTAGACTCCTATCACTGCTGAAGGGTTTCCTATAACTGATTACAGTAATAACATTTACAACACAACCTTTGATCCTGGCATAAGCATATAATTCACTTTAGGTGATTCAATTTGGCAAAATATTGAAGAAGGATCTACTCTGATAAGGTTTTATTATTTAATTTTATAATGTAGACTTAAAACAACCAGCCACACCTCATTTGGTTGCCACATCAAAGCAGTGCCATTTCTGCTATTAATTGCAGGGAATGGATGGTTTGGGAGGTGGCAAACAGACACAGGGAGAAGGTGGATTTGCAATCTTTTGTCCTTTTATAATTGCCCTTCATTTCCATTCAAATTTTCTGTGGACTGAAAACATTTAATAATTATAGTATTCACTCTCTTATAACCAAAAGAGGTAGAAAATTTACTCTAAATTATAAAACTTTACTCAATCCCATGGGTATTTTAACACCCTGATGTAAATAAAGTACATCTTTATTTACACAGTAAACATCTATGACCAACTACTAAGAAGTTCCCTATCAATCCTTTGTAGAGTAGTTTAGCTCATAAGCATTGGAGGCAGAGATCTGGGCTTCACCATTTTCTAGCAATGGAACTTGAGTCAAATTACTTAACTTCCTGAAGCCGAGATTTCTCAATAATTAAAAGGAGGTAACAATAACTCACAGGATTGTTGTGAGGATTAAATGAGATAATGCACATAAAACACTTAACACAGTGCCAGGCACATGGTAAATACTAAATGACACTTAATGTTGTTAGCGTTATTATTGTTTACTATGATTAAGTATTTGCTTAAGAGAATAGCAATAAATTGAAGATCTAAAAACACAGAGATTTTAATACATTAAGTCTTCAGATTAATAGTGCTATGTTCCTAGAACACATTTTAAGATTTCAAATTTCTTTTTGTCAGTCTGCAAATATTAGGTAATCAGTCAGTCCTTCCACAATCAATTACCTTGGTTTCTAAGATGACAAATCTGTAACTCACTCCGAGTGAAAGCTATTATTTAGAGCATATACACATAATGAAAACAGATCAATATGACTTGGCTCAAATATCTCATAATTCTACCTAAGACACTGTTCTTGACTTAATTAAAAAAAAAAGTAAGGGCGCCTGGGGGGCTCACTCATTAAGCATCTGCCTTCAGCTCGGGTCACGACCCCAGGGTCCTGGAATCGAGCCCGCATCGGGCTCCCTGCTCAGTGGGGAGTCTGCTTCTCCCTCTTCCACTCCCCTTGCTTGTGTTCCCTCTCTCGCTGTGTGTCTCTCTGTCAAATAAATGAAATCTTAAAACAAACAAACAAAAAAACTTAAAAAAAAATTTTAAAAAGTAAACTGAAAGCGGCATTAAAAGGTTTGGATTACTTCTCAAAGTCAGATTTGTTAAACTGTATAACAGCTGGTTATTAAAGAAATGATGGGAAGAAAATCCCTTCATCTGTTTAAAATAGGAAAAATTACCAGTCCATTCTAGGGAGTTAATTGTTTTTAGGGCTCTTCTAACCCCTAAAAATTAATGGCTACAAATTCTCTTTGGTTGAATCTTTTCAAGGTCCTTTTGAATCAAGTAGAACGAATACATACTTGCAAGTAAAAGACTGTTTGAAACTCTCTTGTACATCTCAAAACCATAGGAAACAAGATGGATTAAAACCTAGAAAATAACAACAAAATCGGCAGAACTCAATTCCTTATTAGCTCAAGAAATATTTCTATAGAAAATACCACAAACTCCATGTCGACTATTCTAAATACAAATGATGGCAAAATAATATGACACTGCTATTTAGCATTAACACCACACTACAGAAAATTATTTTAAAAGCGCTTACAGGGGCGCCTGGGTGGCTCAGTGGTTAAAACCTCTGCCTTCGATTCAGGTCATGATGTCAGGGTCCTGGGATCGAGCCCCGCATCGGGCTCTCTCCTCAGAGGGGAGCCTGCTTCCTCCTCTTTCTCTCTCTCTGCCTGCCTCTCTGCCTACTTGTGATCTCTCTCTGTCAAATAAATAAAATCTTTAAAAAATAAATAAATAAATAAATAATAAAAGTGCTCACATACCTTGCTCTGCGAGCAGGGCCTTGAGCTCTCCCAACAGATACTTTATAGTTCTGGCTTTTTCAGCACTCTGGTTCACATTTTTTGCCTTCTGCACATCCTTTATTCTTGAATCGTGCATGTGTATGTTTAAATCCCTTCCTTCACTTGTGACTTCTCCAATTTGTTCTTTGGCACATCTGTCTTCATTATTGGACAGGAAAGTTGATGGCAACAGAGTGGGGCTACAGCGAGTCTGACTGTCTGAATGAGAATGCAACAGATTCATGCATGTTTGAAAGCACTTCAGTAGGTCTGGTTCCTTAGGAACTCCTTGCTGTGGCAGAATTCCATTAATAAGACCCAGCTGCTGAAATGGTGGAATAGTTGATTTGTCCGTTTGGGGCAGGCTACATGGAACTCCAAGACCAGTACTGAAGGAATTCCGTAGGACATCAGTACAGTTCACAGAAACTGTTTTACTTTGTGATGCAAACTGGTTGTCGCCATCAGTCTGAACCTCCTACAGGCAGAAAAAAAACAAGGTAAGCCTTCAAAATAGGTGAGCACTGACTTGTAGGCATTAACTATAATAAACTCAAACCAGAAATATTAGAAAATGACTTTTGCAAGATGGGAGTTACAGCTTACCAGTGAATAAGCTGATTTCCCCTGAGCACAATATTAGTTTTTTAAAGCTTGTTAACTAGTTCACTCTGCAATATGAGCACATTATAAAGCCATGACTAAAATAAACTGTTTGCAAATATCACACATATTTTAAGGACATCAAAAATCAATACCTTGGGACTAAAACAAACTTCCACTTTGGGAAATTGCATTGCAAGAAAATAGGCTCAAACATACAAAAAGCTTTTGCACAAACATGTTTACAGAAATGTTATGGTAGTAAAAAACTGTTACTTAAACATCCTACCATAGGGGAATATTAAATGGACTATAGTATATCCACTAGACTATTAACATATTAAAAATTTATAAAAGGTATATATTAACTGAGAAACATGTTTACAATAAAATGCTAAGGAAAAAAGGTAGCACATGAAACAGTATAATTTAATTATGACTATATATATTTTTTAAAGATTTTATTTATTTATTTGACAGAGAGATAGAGCACAAGCAGGGGGAGTTGCAGAGGGAGAGGGAGAAGCAGGCTCCCCACTGAGCAGGAAGCCCAACATGGGGCACAACCCCGGGACCCCGGGATCATGACCTGAGCCAAAGGTAGACACTTAACCAACTGAGCCACCCAGGTGCCCTTATGACTGTATTTTTAAAAGAAAGCAAACTTAGGGGCACCTGGGTGGCTCAGTGGGTTGACCCTCTGCCTTTGGCTCAGGTCATGGTCTCGGAGTCCTGGGATCGGCCTCCCGCATCGGGCTCTTTGCTTGGCAGGAATCCTGCTCCTGCCTCCCCCTCTCTCTTTGCCTGCCTCTCTGCCTACTTGTGATCTCTCTCTCAAATAAATAAATAAAATCTTAAAAAAAAAAAAAAAAAAACCAAACTTAAATAAAAACAAGAAAACAAAACCAGAGAATTAAATGATTGGCAATATGTTAACAGCAAATATGCTTAAGTGGTAGGTATGCGTGATTTCTTTTTCCTGCTGATCCTTCTCCCTTTCCCACCCTTACCATTGTCCTTCATGAATGGGTAAAATTTTTCTGGTAAAAAATGATTTGAGGGGTGCCTGAGTGGCTCAGTGGGTTAAGCCTCTGCCTTCAGCTCAGGTCATGATCCCAGGGTGCATCGGGCTCTTTGCTCAGGAGGGAGCCTGCTCTCCCCTCCCTCCCTGCCTGCCTCTCTGCCTACTTGTGATCTCTGTCTGTCAAATAAATAAATAAAATCTTCAAATAAAAAAGATTGAAAAAATAATGCATTATGATCCAATCAGTAAATTCAATTTTCTCTCTTAAGGTGATGATTTCTCAAAGTAAATAATTACTTGCATAATGTATAAACTGTACCCACAGAATGAACCACTGGAGGGCAGGATGGATGCTGAAGTAACTGGACTGGGGTGGAGGTAGATAAGCCATAACTAGAATGTAGAGTTGCCTGAGACTCTAAAAAGTAAGAGGGAGAAAAAGTTATCACATCTCATACTACTTTAACAATAAGTAGGCAACTTAATTAGAGTTCATAGTCATGCTTTTAAAAATATCATTCATACTAACCAGAATCAGACACGGTGTGGCAAGGTACAGCAGGAATTCCATTAGGGTTGTTCTTTGAAGCCAAGTTATTCATCAGTGACATTTGAGTTTGCACATGCTCACACAGGGCTTGGTATATTATCGGTGAATACATTCTATAATGATCTTGCAAAGACCAATTTTGTGGTATATCTGATGAGTCTCTCTCATTTCCAGCAGAAGCTTCATTAGGTATATGTTTCTTACCATTTGAAGATACTAATATGGAAGAAGGGAAAACAAATTCTTGAAATATGATTCTTCAAAAACTTTTACCTTATTAAGGGAAGAAAAGACTCTGAGAAGTAGCTCAATTTATCATATACTTTATAGAAGGGCTTTACCGCTCTCAGCCCCTAAAGAAAATCACCTCAAATTCTCTTTTAAAAGTAGTTAATGAATTGTGTATGTTCTCCAGTCAAATATTATCTATACCACGACTTTAAAATCTCTATTAAATGGTATTTGTAAAATCTCTCCTTCAGTTACAAGACCCCTCTTTAAGGATGTTATTTCTACAATCCAATAAAACTCACCTTGCTCCTCTCACCATGCTCTTAGGGGAAAAAAGAATAAGAGAGACAGGATACTCTGTAACAATTTTGATACTTGGACCATTAAAAAAAAAAAGCAGAGCTTTGAGAGCAAGAATAAAAGTGTACTTAATCTACACATTGGGCCCTCAGACAAAATCTTAACCTGGCATTTAAAGTAGAGTAATAAAACTACTTACAATATATACACATAAAATGATTTTAGAACAATTAGTATCTCTAAGTATGCATGAAACAACAAATTTGTGGTTAATTATCAAATTAAGTGGCAAGGAAAACAAAGCTAACTCTATATATACCTTCTAAATGTCATTCTGAGTTTGAACCTTTTCTTCTACAAAATGCGGTCAATCACTTTTTCCACTTTTCTTCTTGGGAAAGTGATGGTAAACAAAGTACGCAGTTAGAAGTGGACTAGAGGGGTGCCTGGGTGGCTCAGTGGGCTAAAGCCTCTGCCTTCAGCTCAGGTCATGATCCCAGGGTCCTGGGATCAAGCCCCGCATCGGCCTCTCTGCTTAGCAGGGAGCCTGCTTCCTCCCCTCTCTCTCTGCCTGCCTCTCTGCCTACTTGTGATCTCTGTCTGTCAAATAAATAAATAAATAAATAAATAAATAAAATCTTAAGAAAAAAAAGGGGGGGCACCTGGGTGGCTCAGTGGGTTAAAGCCTCTACCTTCGGCTCAGGTCATGATCCCAGCATCCTGGGATCGAGCCCCGCATTGGGCTCTCTGCTCTGAGGAGAGCCTGCTTCCTCCTCTCTCTGCCTGCCTCCCTGCCTGCTTGTGATCTCTCTCTCTGTCAAATAAATAAATAAAATCTCAAAAAAACAAAAAAAGAAGTGGACTAGAGATAGACAAGCATAACACACACATACTCACCTGAATAACCACATATTATTAAAATGAAAGACCAACTGCATACCCTCAATAATTTATCAAAAGATCATATGTATTTTTAAGATTTTGTTTATTTTTAAAGTAATCTCTATACCCAACATGGGGCTCAAATTCACAACTCGAAGATCAAGAGTCACACGCTCCACTGACTGAGTCAGCCAGGAGCCCCAAAGATCATATTTAAACAAAAAGAGAAAAAATACTTACAAATTTCCTTCCAGACTCCTGAAGGAACATGTTTTTCATGTCCTTTCTTTTTAGCTCCAAATCTTTTGCCTTCTAAGGATCTGGGATTAAATCTATTTTCTGAACATGCTGTTTCTGAACCTATTAATAATTAAAACAAAAATTCATTTGCATTAAGAGAATTATTTGAGAAAAAATGATTAGCAAAGAGGTATTTTAAAAATTTAAAAACCTGAATCTTCATTTCTCAAAATGTCCCGCAGCAAAGAAGCACAACCATCAAGCCCTTGTACAGTTTCAGTCTGTAAGGAGAAAGTCATTTAGAAAAGCATAGATGAAATTTTAGTGCAGGGGGAGAAAAAACAAATCGTGTAATTTTAAAATTTCTTTTTTCAGAATCAACTTATTATTGGCAGAAAACATATTTTAAAGCAAAAAACCTTCAATAATTTACCTCTGAATTTTTATTCCCACTTCTTAGCTTTTATCTGAAGATTAATTAAAATAGTGTATATTGTATCTATTCAGTTTAATCTTACCTGACTTTCTGAATCAGAATGGATAGCATAGCCAGAATCTGCATTGAAACGTGGTATCTTTCTTAAACTGGTCCTAGAAAATAAGTTCATTAATATTTTCACAAATACTACAAAAATTTTTTCCAAAATATATTAATAAGTAGTATATTTTCTTCCCAGCAAAAGTTGGATAAGAAAGCTTGTTCATAAGATGGATTTATATAGGATTTTATAATGATTATAAGAATTGTTAAACTAAAATGAGCAACATGAGTAGAAATATGGAAGGTTCCTCCCCAGAGTTTGTGATGGTAGAGACCCATCTAGTTTTCTGGGATAGGCAAAATTTAGTGCAGTCCAAAGACTGAAAAGTTTCTTGAGATTTTTCTGGAGTTGTAAACTTCTTTAAGTACTTACCCTTTCTTTCCATTTGTTAATTTAGCAGGTCCAGGGTGTTTTCCTGAAGATAACACCTATGATATAATGCATTATATTATAGTAAATATACAAATATTGTTCTAATATATTTTTTAAAGATTTTATTTATTTATTTATTTATTTGACAGACAGAGATCACAAGTAGGCAGAGAGGCAGACAGAGAGAGAGGTGGAAGCAGGCTCCCTGCAGAGCAGAGAGCCCGATGTGGGGCTCGATCCCAGGACACTGGGACCATGACCTGAGCCGAAGGCAGAGGCTTTAACCCACTGAGCCACCCAGGCGCCCCAGTTCTAATATATTCTTAGTAGACTGTCTTGACAAAACCTGAAATGTTGTTTCCTTTCTTTTTGTGGTAAAAACGTGACATAAAATTTACCATTATAGGGCACCTGGGTGGCTCAGTTGGTTAAGCAACTGCCTTCAGCTCAGGTCATGATCCTGGAGTCCCAGGATCGAGTCCCGCACTGGGCTCCCAGCTCCATGGAGTCTGGACTTCTCCCTCTGTCCTTCTCCCCTCTCCTCCTCTCTCTCACTCTCTCTCCCAAATAAATAAAATCTAAAAAAAAAAAAAAAAATTACCATTGTAGCCATTTTTTAATGTACAGTTCCATGGCATTAAATACATTCACACTGTACAACCAACACTACACTCCATCCTGCCCCTAGGCCCATAGAACCACCCTTCTGATTGCTGTCTCTATGAATCTGACTACTCTAGGAAGTTTAAATAAGTGGAATCATACAGTATTTTTCCTTTTGTGACTAGCTTATTTCACTTCGCCTAGTGTCTTAGAGCAAGTGTCAAAATTTCCTTTCTTTCTAAGGCTGAACAATATTCCACATGTATATAGCATGTTATTAATTTTTTAATAAATGTACTATATCCTATAAATCCATTACAATTGAACTCTTATTAATAAATTGATTAATAAATTGTTTGCCAAGAAAACAGCACATATATTTGTTCCTTAAGTCTGTGTAAGCTGAAAATGAAGCTGAGGTATTATCTTAACCAGAAGTATCTACTACTCTAAGTTTGGAAAATACTCAATCTCTGAACATGTTCTACATTCCCCAGTCTTCAAAATATAAAGTTAATTCAACATATATCACAGAGTTCATAACTCTGATTCTATTTATCCACATTATTTAGAATGCCTGACAAGACCAGCCCATGAAAACTCTTTTATCTACAACTCATTCTCTTACTTTCTTTTCAAACTCATATAATAGTATTTTTAAAAACAATTTTATTATTTTTAAATATTAATTTTAAATCATTATTATTAAAAGTAAAATAAATGGGCTACCTTTGTGTATGAGAAAGAAAAAAAATGCACTTGCTTTAACATGCATCCAATATCTTGAAAGTTAGCCAAGTAAAAGCTCATGGTGTTTGCCTCTAGGGAGGGAAACAGAATCTAGGGGACAGCGCAAGAAAGAAAACTTTCCATGGTAACTATAATCTCTATTTAAAATATAATTTTCAAAAGACTTTATTTATTTGCCGGAGAGAGAGAGAGAGAGAGAGCACAAGCAGGGGGAGCACAGGCTCCCTGTTGAGCAAGGAGCCCAATGTGGGACTCAATGGGATCATGACCTGAGCCGAAGGCAGACGCTTAACCAACTGAGCCACCCAGGTGTCCATAAATATAATTTTTAAAAGGTGAGTTAAATTCTCTACTCACTCCCTCATTTCACCCTTCAAAAGTAGTCACTGTTGGTAGTTACATTTATGGTTTTTCTTGACATGTTTAATATTTCATCCCAAGAAAGCTTTGAGCGTAACTACTAAACTATCTGTAGTTATACGCAACTGAGAACACATTTTAAAAATTGGGGGAATAGAGTTATACTTCTCTTTGAGATAACTTGGGATATGATGGGGTCATAAGGCCAGCAAAGAGACCCAACACTGTAGGAAATAAGACCCTATGTAGCATTACTCTGCTGGTCCCTGCAGGACACCATTAGGGTCCTTCCCTTTGGTACATACGTATGTTGGTGTTCTGGGCAGAATCAGAACATAATTCCAAACCATGGTGCTGCATGCTGCAATGTTCTGGACCAAGTCCAGAAATAACTACCATAATTCTTATATTTCAAAAAATTTTTAAAAAGTATACACAGGTAAACATATGGCCTAACTGTAGGATTATGTATTTCTCCAAAAAACACACATGAGGTTATATTACAGAAAACAAGGCAATGAAAATTACCCAGGATAAAAGCACCCTGCAACAGTAACTATCATATTGGCACATTCCCATCAAAGCTTTTTTTGGTCATTTTTATTTTGAAACAACAGTACAAAGAATTTCTGTATACACTTTTACCAAGATTCCCCAACTGTAGCTATTTCACTATATCTGCCATGTTCTCTCAAAATATATATAGTAACACAATATATACAACACGTAAAATACATATATAGTATTATTGTTTTTCTGAACCATAGCAGGGTAAGTTGCAGGTATGATATTAAATATTTATTCCTAAATATTTCCCAAGAACAAGATCTCTTATATAACCACAGTATAATTATCAAAACCAGGAAATTAATATTGATATTATATTATAAACCATAGATCTTATTATTCACATCTTGCCGATTATTCCAATACTGTCCTTTATAGAAAATAATCCTAGTCCATGTGCAATGCAGGATCCTATGTTGCATTGAATTGTCACACCTCAATAGTCTCCTTTAATCTGGAATAGTTCCTTATCACTCATTGTCTTTTATAAGCTTCACATACTTAAAGAGTACAAACCAATTATGTTGCAGAATATCCCTCTGCACATTTAGACTTGTCTGATTTTCCCTCATGATTAGATTCAGGTTGGACATTTTTGGCAGAAATACCACAAAAGTGAAGTTTTGTCCGTCTTAGTAAATGAGTAAGCATATGGTATGTTTGTCCTATTACTGGTGATGTAAACTTTGTTATTTAAGATGGTGTCTGCCAGGTTCTTCACTGTAAGGTTACTATTTTTACCTTTGTATTAAGCATTTAATGGGAAGATACTTTGAGATTATGCAACCTTCCAAATCATTAGACTTTGACCCAGTAGTTTTAGCACCCATTGATGATTCTTGCCTTAATCCACCTGTTTGTGAAATGGTGACTTGTCTAACTTACATCATTCCTTCTACATTTCTTAGTTGGCATTCAACTCTAGGTAAGCACTCTTCCTTCATTGTTTGTTAGTTTGGACCCATTCTTACTTTATTCAGTGGATTATGATCCATTATCATTATTTAAAATATTTTGATGTGGGGTGCCTGGGTGGCTCAGTGGGTTAAGCCTCTGCCTTTAGCTCAGGTCATGGTCTCAGGGTCGTGGGATGGAGCCCCACATCGGGCTCTCTGCTCAGCAGGGGGCCTGCTTCCTGCCTCTCTGCCTACTTGTGATCTCTCTCTCTCTGTGTCAAAAAAATAAATAAAATCTTTAAAAAATAAAATATTTTGATGTTCCAATTGTCCCAGATTCCATCAGTGGTAGTCTTTTCAAACTGGCTCTTATATCATTTTAACATATTCCCATTATTTTTTGAGTAATTCCTTACTTTCTGCAACAAGGTGCTCTGGGTTCATCCTTTGATTTTTTGTTTTTTCCATTGTCGTAAGAACACTTAACATGAGCTCTACTTTCTTCACAAATTTTTTTTTATAAAGATTTTGGTTTTTTTTATTTATTTGACAGACAGAGATCACAAGTAGTCAGAGAGTCAGGCAGAGAGAGAGAGAGAGAGAGAGAGAGAGAGGGAAGCAGGCTCCCCGCTGAGCAGAGAGCCCGATGTGGGGCTCGATCCCAGGACCCTGGGATCACGACCTGAGCCGAAGGCAGAGGCTTTAACCCACTGAGCCACCCAGGTGCCCCTCTTCACAAATTTTTAAGTGCACAATACCATACAGTTAACTATACGCAAGATGTTGTAGGCAGATCTCTAGAACTTATCTTGCTTGCATAACTGAAACTTTATACCTGTTGAATAGCAACTCCCCAATTCCCCCCACCTCCAGCCTCTGGCATCTACCATTCTGCTCTCTGCATCTATGATTATGACTATCTTAGATCCCTTATATAAGTGGAATAATGCAGTATCTCTCCTTTTGATCAGCTTATTTCACTTAGTATAATATCCTCAAGGTTCACCCATGTTGCGTATGGCAGGATTTTTCTTTTTAATGCTGAATAATATTCCATTGTAGGTATATAGCACATTTTTTTCATCCATTTATCCATCAATAGACATTTAGGTTGCCTTCACATCTTGGCTACTGTGAATAATGCTGCAATGAACACAGAAGTGCAAATATCTCTTTAAGATCATATTCTTTTGTATAAAAACCCTGGAGTAGAATTTCTGGATCATTTGAGGTGTATTTTTAACTTGTTGAGGAACCGTCATGCTATTTTTTATAGCAGCTGCACCATTTTATATTTTCATCAACAGTTTATAAGGGTTCCAATTTCTCTACATCATTGCCAATGAGAACTGCCATCCTAAAAGGTGTGAAGTGATACCTCATTATGGTTTTGATTTGCATTTCCCTAATGACTAGTAATGCTGAAATCTCTTCATGTGCTTACTGGCCTTTTATACTTCTTTGGAGAAATGTCTACTCAAGTCCTTTGCTCATTTTTTAATCAGGTTATCTGGTTTTTTGTTACTGAGTTGCAGGAATTCCTGATATAGATTGGATATTAACCCTTTAGTAGACAGAGGGTTTACAAATCTTTTTTCCCCACTCCATGTAAGTTGCCCTTTCACTCTGTTGTTCCCTTTACTCTGCAGATGCTTTTTATTATGATGTATCCGGGCTCATCTTTTAATTTTCCTGTTTCAGCTGTGGAATTGACCATTCCTCCATGAAGTTGTGGTTCCTTTTAGTGGACGATGATATTTAGAAACCAAGATCTAGGCACTAGGTATTCCTACTGGGACTTCAATCTTTTTTCATTATGTATGATTAACTTAGTCATGACTAGGTAGTTACAAAAAAGTAAATCTTATGGTTTTATTTTTAAATGTTTCCATATTAGCCCTTCAAAATTTTTAAGGCTGTCCTAAGCCTTGAGGATATAGAGATAAATTGTATAGTAAAGGGGGTAGACAGATTGGCAACACCTCTAACCTGAAAAGCAGTTTGATTATGGTTAACACCAAGCACCAAGTATTTCCTTGAGTGGAAGTAACATAACATGTCCTCGGTTTGCTTCATATTTTTCACAATTTCACAACTGGAAAACAAGCCTGAGATAAACCTTTGAATATACAGAAAAAAGCCTTTTCATAGTCAGGATTAAAAGCTTATTTATTTGATGAAAGGCCATTATTCATTTAATAGCCCTTGATAAAAATTACAAAAATATTCTCCAAAAGGAGTACCCCAAATCACAATGCATGAGACAATCATTTTGCTTTATCTCACATTTACTTCCACTGGGTATTATCATTAAACTATTCATCTCTGCTATTTGAGAAAAATATAAGCATTTCTTATAAGTTGTATCTCCTACAATAAGTACAAGATAAAATTACATTTGTGGAATAATTTAGAGTATCCCTAAGTCTTTCATGACTTCTTATTTCTGTGAAGTAGGAACCTAAATTTCAGAAAGGAGGCTTGTTCAAAGTCATACATCTGATTAAATATAGTGTAATATATAAAAGAATGGACTCTGGCACCAGCTTTGTGGGTCTGAATCCTGCTGCACAGCTAAAGAGTTTTGTAACTGTAGGAAAATTATTTGAACTCTTCATCCCTCAATTTCCTCATCTACAAAATGGAAATGATAATAGTATCTACCTCATAAAGCTATTACTAATATCAATTTTGAGAACTATGAAATATGAATTATGTGTACTATGTAAAAATACTTAACAGTAGCACCTGTCACACAAGTGCTACCTAAATGTAAGCTATTTTTATTGTTAAGATGGTTGCAAAATGTTTTAAGGGGACCAAATTTTGTCGCAAGAGTGAAACAGATGCTTTTACCAGTTTCTCTCATTTAATCTCCCCAATTCTTTGAGACAGAATGATACCTATTTACACCTATTTTATAGCTAAAGGAAAGGAGGCTTAGAGAAATAAAAAGTACTTTGCTTAATATCACTACCACAGTAGTGGCAGAATTGGAACTTGAAATCTGTAGGTGACCATGATTATAAAAACCATGTTTTCTCCCCCTTTCTGACTGCCCATACTCTGAGTTCACTCAGTATAAGAGAAAGATCTATAAAGGTGATGGTCAGGAAGTACTCCTCAAGAAAGTCTTGAGTCAGGTCTTGAAAAAAAGCACTTAAGATTCACATAATGGGGAAGACATTATAGGCGAGTTGATAAATGAAGGGAGATTAAAAAAAGAAAAAAACAGAGAGAGGTGGATATATTTAAAGAGGAGTAAGATCACTCTAGGGAGTGAGTCTCTGTGAGAAATAGTTGATTCATTACCTGAAAATCTACTATATGTCAGGTGCTGTCCTAAGCCTTGAGGATATAGAGATAAATTGTGTAGCAAGGGAGGCAGACTAGCCTGAAAGGCAGTTTGATTATGGTTAGCACCAAGCACGAAAGGGGCGGCAAGGAGAACCCAAACAACGGGAATGTGCGAGTGCTAGGCAAGCCTTCTAAAGCGGCCCTTGAGCTGTGGAGGAGATGGAGAGTAGAAGTACAATGAACAGAAGGACATTCGAGACAGGACAGAAAAGAAAGTGCAAAGGCATGGAAGCAAAAGGGAGCACGGGGCATCCAGGACATTGCAGAACAAACAGGTGATCGGTGTTGGATACTTTTGGGATGGATGGAGGCGGGTCTGGTAAGGAATGCACTGGTGGGATCAAAAAACCGCTATGCTGACAGGCCGAAGAACAGATCTTTTTACCTCGAAACCGAAGTGTTCGTGTCTATTTTTAAGCAGAAAAGTGCATCACTTACTTACGAGGGGCGTGCATTTGAGAGAGGTAAGGCTGAAGGCGCGGACACTAATTAGGAGTCGTTGGTTTTTACTAGTGGTAAAATACCAGCAATTGTGTCGGAGGGCCGGTTAATAGCGGCACTAGGTGGAAAAGCCGAGAACTTGGATTTGATGCGACAGCGTACTGAGCCTTCAACAGGTTAAGTCACCCCACCCAGGGCGGCGGCTGGACTCGAACCCGCGTCCCACACCAAAGCCAGCACTCTGGAGGGCTACTACGATCAAAACAGAATATACGTCTATGGACAGAGCGGCGGTATTAGGATGTTAAGATTGGGTGTCCGCCCAAATCCCCCTTCTCAGCATTTTTAATGCCGCCCCACAGTCTTTGTTTTTACTTTTGTTCAGAGTTTTGCACTTTTCCCGGCACCAGAAGCCCCTCAATCCCTCTCTACCCCTATGGTGGACGCCTCAGATTCGCAGCCCTCACCTGGCCCGATCGAGATCCGGACCTGACCATTTCTCGAAGCCTCAGAGAAGCCCAGACGGAGGGAAGTAAAGCCGCTCGATAAAAGGAATTAACCGCCGCGGACTCCCGGCCCCCTTTGGCCCGCCCCCCAAGCTTCCGCTTCCGGGAAGGAGCCCGCCGAATGCCGCGCCTCATAGTTTCTGGACTGCGGGCGGACGCCTCTCCAGTACTCGCAGCACAGCGCTCTAGGCGTGCGCAATAGACCCCTCCCAGCCGCCGGCTCGTCACACACAGGCAAGGAGTGTGGGAAAAGCCCACGGAACGCTAACGGGGCGGGGCGGGGCCGGGGCGGGCCGGGCTGGAGGGAGGAGCGGGGGCGGGCCCCGGCTTGGGGCGGGGGCGGGGCCAGCGGAGGGGGCGTGTAGTGATAGAGCCGGGCGTCTGAAAGAAGTTCACTGCCGGGTTGCGAGGGCTTCTGGTGCGGGAGCGCTTCCCTGAACGACTTAGGGAAAGTGGCCACAAGGACTCTCCAGAGCCAGAGGAAGGGACTAAGGGAGAGGGCTGATAGATTTGAAAAGGAATTGGTTCTGCTCTGTGTTTTGTGTGCCATTTTGAATGACTTTGTTTTTGATAGTCAATAAAAATCAATGAATCTTGGAATACTATATCAAAAACTAATGATATGCTGTAGGTGACTAACAACACACACAAAATAAATAAATAAAATTTTAAAAATCCTCTGTTTGGTTATCTTTGCGTAATTCTGATGGCAATTTAAAAATTATTCACTGTGGCCCTTGATCTCAGAATGGTGCTCATTAGTTGGGATTTTTGGGTTAATGTTTTAAATCAAATTGGGGAGAAATTAAATAACCCAACTGATTATATTTTTAATAGGAAGAAGAGCTATGTTTTCAAAGTCTTAGTTACAATGAAGATAAAATCCAAAAACTAAAAGCATACTGATTTGGGGAAACAAGGCATTTAATAAATCTAGCTTTGTATTGAATTAGACTCTCCCTCTTCATCCCTCTCCTATAAGTGTTTAACATAGTTACTTGAGATTACAAAGTTTCTTCTAAATTGACTTGATTTTTAGAAACTTACAATGATTTTTCTTATACATGCTTATTTTAGAAAATATAGGTAAGAACTGAAAAATCACCCATAATCTCAGAGAGTACCACTCTCAGCAGTTTGGTGCGTTCTAGATTTTCCCAACTGTGTATATATGTTTAAGTATATTGATATGATGCATTTTATTATAACATGAGAGTTTAATATCAACATGGCTTCTCAGTAATTTACAATTACAAATGGCTGCCTGATGTACCATTTCCCACTGCTTGGAAGTTTGTGCTCCTCCTTGTGTTTTTGTTTGTCTGCTTTTGGTTTTTCCTTTTACCCCCCTCTTTTTTATTTATTATTTATTTATTTATTTATTTTAAAGATTTTTATTTATTCATTTGACAGAGAGAGATCACAAGTAGGCAGAGAAGCAGGCAGAGAGAGAGAGAAAAGTTGGGGGAAGCAGGCTCCCTGCTGAGCAGAGAGCCCGATGCAGAACTCGATCCCAGGACCCTGAGATCATGACTTGAGGTGAAGGCAGAGGCTTAACCCACTGAGTCACCGAGGTGTCCCCCTGCTCTTTTTTAGTTAAGGTTATCTCTTCCAGTGTTTTTGTCCTTATTTTCTCAACTTTGTTTTATTGTGGTAAAATACACAAAACATAAAAGACACATCTTAGCCATTTTTAAGTGCACAATTCAGGGTCGCCTGGGTGGCTCAGTGGCTTAAAGCCTCTGCCTTCTGTTTGGGTCATGATCCCAGGGTCCTGGGATGGAGCCCCGCATGCATTGGGCTCTCTGCTCAGCAGGGAGCCTGCTTCCTCCTTTCTGTCTCTGCCTGCCTCTCTGCCTACCTGTGATCTCTGTCAAATAAAAAAAACAAACAAAAAAAAAAAAACAAAAAAACCCCCCAAAACTTAAGTGCACAATTCAGGTGCTAAATACATTCATAGGTGTTGTGCAACCACTCACCACCATCATCTCCTGAACTGTTTTCATCTTCTGAAAGTGAAATTGCATACCCATTAACTCCGCATTCCACCCTCCTGGGAAGCCTGTGGCAGCCACTATTCTACATCCTGTCCTCTATGATTTTGATCAGTATCTCATATAAACAAGATCATACAGGGGCACCTAGATGGCTCAGTTGGTTAAGCATCTACCTTGGACTCCGGCCATGTTCCCTAGGTCCTGGGGTGGAGTCCTGGGTTAGAGCCCCAAGCCCACTACTTCTCCCTCTCCCTCTGCCTGCCATTCCCCCTGCTTATGCTCTTTCTCTGTCAAATAAATAATAAATAAATAAAAAACAAAAACAACAAAAAAACCCACAAGATCATACAATGTTATCCTTTGTGATAGGCTTATTTCATTTGTCTCCCAAGTTCATCCATCTTACAGCATATGTCAAATTCCCTTTCTTTTAATATTTCATTGTAGGTATATACCACATTTGTTTGTTTATGTGTTTATCTGGTGATGGACATTTAAGTCGCTTCCACATTTTAGCTATTGTAAATATTGTGGCTGTGAACATGGGTATACTATTATCTCTGCATACCCTGCTTTCAATTTGAGAGGGAATATACTCAGATGCAGGATCATATGGTAATCTATTTTTAATTTTTGAGGAACCACCATACTCTTTTCCACATGCTGTATTATTTTATATTCCCACTGACAGTGATAAGTTCCAATTTCTCCACATTCTCCCTAACACTTATTGCCATTTGTTTCTGTTGTTGTTATTTGTTTTTGATGATAAGCCATCCTAGTGATTGTGAGGTGGTATCTCATTGTAATTTTTTTAATTTTTTAAATTTATTTTCATAGCGTAACAGTAGTCATTGTTTTTGTACACACCCAGTGCTCCATGCAATCCTTGCCTCTCTAATACCCACCACTGGTTCCCCCAACCTCCCACCCCCCGCCACTTCAAAACCCTCAGATTGTTTTCAGAGTCCATAGTCTCTCATGGTTCACCTCCCCTTCCAATTTCCTCAACTCCCTTCTCCTCTCTAACTCCCCTTGTCCTCCATGCTATTTGTTATGCTCCACAATATAGGAAACCATATGAGAATTGACTCTCTCCTGCTTGACTTATTTCACTCAGCATAATCTCTTCCGTCCCGACATGTTGATACAAATTTGGGTGTTCATCCTTTCTGATGAAGGCATAATACTCCATAGTGTATATGGACCACATCTTCCTTATCCAATCGTCTGTTGAAGGGCATCTTGGTTCTTTCCACAGTTTGGCTACCATTGCCATTGTTTCTATAAACATTGGGTTACAGATGGCCCTTCTTTTCACTACATCTGTATCTTTGGGGTAAATACCCAGTAGTGCAATTGCAGGGTCATAGGGAAGCTCTATTTTTAATTTCTTGAAGAATCTCCACACTGTTCTCCAAAGTGGCTGCACCAACTTGCATTCCCACCAACAGTGTAAGAGGGTTCCCTGTTCTCCACATCCCCTCCAACACATGGTGTTTCCTGTCTTGCTAATTTTGGCCATTCTAAGTGGTGTAAGGTGGTATCTCAATGTGGTTTTAATTTGAATCTCCCTGATGGCTAGTGATGATGAACATTTTTTCATGTGTCTGATAGCCATTTGTATGTCTTCATTGGAGAAGTGTCTGTTCATATCTTCTGCCCATTTTTTATATGATTGTCTGTCTTGTGTGTGTTGAGTTGAGGAGTTCTTTATAGATCCTGGATATCAACCTTTGATTTGCATTTCCCTAATGGTTAGTAATGTTGAATATCTTTTCATGTGCTTATTGGTTATTTGTGTATCTTCTTTGGAGAAATTTCTATTCAAGTCCTTTGCCCATTTTTTAAGCTTAAATTTTAGTTAACATACAGTGCAATATTGATTTCTGGAGTAGAATTCAGTGATTTATCACTTACATAGAACACCCGGTGCTCATCGCAAGTGCCTACTTTAATACCCATCACCCGTCTAGCCTATCCCCCACCCACATCCCTCCATCAACCCTCACTTTGTTCTCTATTGTTAAGAGTCTCCTATGGTTTGTTTCCCTCTCCTTTCACCCCCTTCCATATGATCATCTGTTTTCTTTCTTAAATTCCACATATGAGTGAGATCATATGGTATTTGTCTTTCTCTGACTGACTTATTTCACTTAGCATAATACACTCAAGCTCCATCCACATCGTTGCAAATGGCAAGATTTCATTCTTTTTGATGGCTGAGTCATATTCCGTTGTGTATATATATACCACCTCTTCTTTATCCATTCATCAATAAATGGACGTTTGGGCTCTTTCCATAGTTTGGCTATTGTTGATAATACTGCTATAAACATCAGGGTGCAGAGGAAACTTGGGTGACTCAGTCAGTTAACGCATCTGGTCTCTGCCCAGGTCATGATCCCAGGGTTCTGGGATCGAGCTGCATCAGGCTCCCCAATCATGGGGAGTCTGCTTCTCCCCCACCTCGCCCCTCCCCATGACTGTGGTATCTCTCTCTCTCTCTCAAATAAATAATCTTTAAAAAGGAAATTTTAAAAATCAGGGTGCAGTTGTCCTTTTTGATCACTATGTTTGTATCCTTGAGTAAATGCCTAGTAGTGCCATAGCTGGTTGTAGGGGTGGTTCTATTTTTTAACTTTTTGAGGACCCTCCATATTCTCCAGAGTGCTACACCAGTTTGCATTCCCACCGACAGTCCTTGCCCATTTTTTAACTGGGTTGTTTGTAGTTTTGTTGATGAGTTCTGGAGTTTTCTACATCTTCTGTATATGAATATCTTATCAAATATATGATTTGCAAATATTTTCTCCTATTCTGTGGGTTGTCTTTTTACTCTCTTGATATTGTCTTTTGATATACAAAACTTACTTTCATGAAGTTTTCTCTTTGCCCATTTTCTCTTATTGCCTGTGTCTTTAGTGTCAATTCTAAGAAATCAATGGCAAAGCCAATGTCATGAAATTTTGCCTTAGGTTTTCTTCCAAGATTTGTATAGTTTTAAATCTTATATTTAGATTTTTTATTTATTTTTAGTTCATTTTTGTGGATGCTGTCAGGTAAGGCTCCATCTTCATTCTTATGCATGTAGCTATCCAATTTTCCCAGCATTATTTATTCAGGAAACTATCCTTTCTCCATTGAATGGTCCATTGTCAAAAATCATTTGATGATATATGTGAGGGTTTATTTCTGGACTATCAATTCCATTGGTCTGTATATTTGCCATATCCCAGTACCACACTGTCTTTATTACAGTAGCATTCTAATAAGTTTGAAATCAGGAAGGGTAAATCATCCAGCTTTTTTGTTCTCTTTCAAGATAGTATTGGTTGGGGTGCCTGGGTGGTTCAGTGGGTTAACCCTCTGCCTTTGGTCAGGTCATGATCTCAGGGTCCTGGGATTGAACCCCACATCAGGCTCTCTGCTCAGTAGGGAGACTGCTTCCCTCTTCTCGCTCTGCCTGCCTCTCTTCCTGCTTGTGATCTCTGTCTGTCAAATAAGTAAATAAAATCTTAAAAAAATAAAAAAAGATAGTATTGGTTATTCAGCATCCCTTTCAGATTCCATATGAATTTTAGGAAGATTTTCTATTTCTTCAAGAACTGTCACTGGGATTATGATAGGGATTAAGCTGTAAAACTCTTTGGATAATATTGAAATCTTAATATATTAAGTATTCAATCCATGAACATGGGATGTGTTTGCATTTATTTATATCTTTAATTTCTTTTATCATTGTTTTGAAGTTTTCATTGTATGTCTTTTTTTAATGTTTTATTTATTTGTTTATTTATTTTATTTTTAATTAACATATACTGTATTATTTGCTTCAGATGTACAGGTCTGTGGATCATCATTCTTACACAATTTACAGGACTCACCACAACACATACCCTCCCCAATGTCCATAACCCATCCACCCTATCTCTACCCGCCTAACCCCAGGAACCCTCAGTTTGTTTTGTGAGATTAAGAGTCTCTTATGGTTTGTCTCCCTCCCTAGTCACGTCTTGTTTCATTTTTCCCCTCCCTGCCCCCCATGACCCCTTGCCCTGCCTCTCAAATTCCTCATATCAGACAAATCATATGATAACTGTCTTTCTCTGGCTGACTTATTTCGCTTAGCATGATACCCTCTAGTTCCATCCACATTGTTGCAAATGGCAAGATTTGGGGTTTTGATGGCTGCATAGTATTCCATTGTATACACCACTTCTTATTTATCCATTCATCTGTTGATGGACATCTAGGTTCTTTCCATAGTTTGTCTGTTCTAGACATTGCTGCTATAAACATTCAGGTGCACGGGCCCCTTCGGATTACTACATTTGTATCTTTAGGGTAAATACCCAGTAGTGCGATGGCTGTGTCATAGGGTAGCTCTATTTTCAACTTTTTGAGGAACCTCCATACTGTTTTCAAAAAGAGTGGCTGCACCAGCTTGCATTCCCACCAAGAGTGTAGGAGGGTTCCCCTTTTTCCGTATCCTCGCCAACATCTGTCGTTTCCTGACTTGTTGATTTTAGCCATTTGACTGGTGTGAGGTGGTATCTCATTGTGGTTTTGATTTGTATTTCCCTGATGCCGAGTGATGTGGAGCACTTTTTCATGTGTCTGTTGGCCATCTGGAGGTCTTCTTTACAGAAATGTCTGTTCATGTCTTCTGCCCATTTCTTGATTGGATTATTTATCTTTGGGTGTTGAGTTGGCTAAGTTCTTTATAGATTCTGGACACTAGCCCTTTATCTGATATGTCGTTTGCAAATATCTTCTCCCATTCTGTCAGTTGTCTTTGGGTTTTGTTAACTGTTTCCTTTGCTGTGCAAAAGCTTTTGATCTTGATGAAATCCCAATAGTTCATTTTGCCCTTGCTTCCCTTGCCTTTGGCAATGTTTCTAGGAAGATGTTGCTGCAGCTGAGGTTGAAGAGGTTGCTGCCTGTGTTCCTCAAGGATTCTGATGGATTCCTTTCTCACATTGAGGTCCTTCATCCATTTTGAGTCTATTTTCGTGTGTGGTGTAAGGAAATGGTCCAATTTCATTTTTTCTGCATGTGGCTGTCCAATTTTCCCAACACCATTTATTGAAGAGGCTGTCTTTTTCCATTGGACATTCTTTCCTGCTTTGTCGAAGATTAGTTGATCTAGAGTTGAGGGTCTATTTCTGGGCTCTCTAATCTGTTCCATTGATCTATATGTCTGTTTTGTGCCAGTACCATGCTGTCTTGATGATGACAGCATTGTAATAGAGCTTGAAGTCAGGAACTGTGATGCCACCAACTTTGGCTTTCTTTTTCAATATTCCTTTGGCTATTCGAGGTCTTTTCTGGTTCCATATAAATTTTAGGATTGTTTGTTCCATTTCTTTGAAAAAAATGGGCGGGATTTTGATAGGGATTGCATTAAATATATAGATTGCTTTAGGTAGCATAGACATTTCACAATATTTGTTCTTCCAATCCAGGAACATGGAACATTTTTCCATTTCTTTGTGTCTTCCTCAATTTCTTCATGAGTATTTTATAGTTTTCTGAGTATAGATTCTTAGCCTCTTTGGTTAGGTTTATTCCTAGGTATCTTATAGTTTTGGGTTGCAATTGTAAATGGATTGACCTCCTTAATATCTCTTTCTTCTGTACTGTTGGTTTAAAGAAATGCAACTGATTTCTGTGCATTGATTTATATCCTGACATTTTACTAAATTGCTGTACAAGTTCTAGCAGCTTTGGAGTGGAGTCTTTTGGGTTTTCCACATATAGTATCACATCATCTGCAAGGAGTGATAGTTTGACTTCTTCTTTGCTGATGTTGGATTCCTTTAATTTTGTTTTCTGATTGCTGAGGCTAGGACTTCTAGTACTATGTTGAATAGCAGTGGTGATAACGACATCCCTGCTGTGTTCCTGACCTTAGCAGAAAGCTCTCAGTTTTTCTCCATTGAGAATGATATTTGCGGTGGGTTTTCATAGATGGCTTTGATGTTATTGAGATATGTACCCTCTATCCCTACACTTAGCAGAGTTTTGATCAGGAAAGGACGCTGTACTTTGTCAAATGTTTTTCAGCATCTATTGAGGAGTATCATATGGTTCTTGTTCTTTCTTTTCTTAATGTATTGTATCACATTGATTGATTTGCAGATGTTGAACCAAACTTGCAGCCCTGGAATAAATCCCACTTGGTCATGGTGAATAATCCTTTTCATGTACTGTTGGGTCCTATTGGCCAGTATTGGTGAGAATTTTTGCATTTGTGTTCATCAAGGATATTGGTCTGTAATTCTTTTTTGATGGGATCCTTGTCTGGTTTTGGGATCAAGGTAATGCTGGCCTCATAAAATGAGTTTGGAAGTTTTCCTCCCATTTTTATTTTTTGAAACAGTTTCAGGAGAATAGGAATTAATTCTTCTTTAAATGTTTGTAGAATGTTCCCTGTGAAGCCATCTAACCCTGGGCTCTTGTTTGTTGGGAGATTTTTGATGACTGCTTCAATCTCCTTAGTGCTTATGGGGCTGTTCAGGTTTTCTTTTTCTTCCTGGTTCAGTTTTTGTAGTTTATATGGCTCTAGGAATGCATCCATTTCTTCCAGATTGTCAAATTTGCTGGCATATAGTTGCTCATAATATGTTCTTATAATTGTTTCCATTTCTTTGGTGTTGGTTGTGATCTCACCTCTTTCATTCATGATTTTATTTGTTTGGGTTCTTTCTCTTTTCTTTTTGATAAGTCTGGCCAGGGGTTTGTCAATCTTATTAATTCTTTCAAAGAACCAACTCCTAGATTCCTTGATTTGTTCTATTGTTTTTTTGGTTTCTATTCATTGATTTCTGCACTGATCTTTATCATTTCTCTTCTCCTGCTGGTTTTAACTTTCTTTGTTGTTCTTCTCCAGCTCCTTTAGGTGTAGGGTTAGGTTGTGTATTTGAGACCTTTCTTATTTCCTTTTTTTTTTTTAAGATTTTATTTATCTATTTGACAGACAGAGATCACAAGTAGGCAGAGAGGCAGGCAGAGAGAGGAGGAAGCAGGCTCCCTGCTGAGCAGAGAGCCCAATGGGGGACTTGATCCCAGGATGCTGGGGCTCGATCCCAGGACGCTGGGATCATGACCTGAGTCGGGAACATGACCTGAACCATGATCATGATCATAACCTAACCCACTGAGCCACCCAGGCACCCTGACCTTTCTAGTTTCTTGAGAAAGGCTTGGATTGCTATATATTTTCCTCTCAGGAGCTCCTTTGCTGTGTCCCACAGATTTTGAACCATTGTGTTCTCATTATCACTTGTTTCCATGAAATTTTTCAGTTCTTCTTTAATTTCCTGATTGACCCATTCATTCTTTAGAAGGATGCTCTTTAGTCTCCATGTATTTGGGTTCTTTCCAAATTTCCTCTTGTGATTGAGTTCTAGCTTCAGAGCATTGTGGTCTGAAAATATGCAGGGAATGATTCCAATCTTTTGATAACGGTTGAGACCTGATTTAGGACCAAGAATATGATCTATTCTGGAGAATGTTCCATGTGCACTAGAGAAGAATGTGTATTCTGTTGCTTTGGGATGAAATGTTCTGAATATATCTGTGATGTCCATCTGGTCCAGTGTGTCATTTAAGGCCTTTATTTCCTTGTGATCTTTTGCTTGGATGATCTGTCCATTTCAGTGAGGGGAGTGTTAAAGTCCCCTACTATTATTGTATTATTGTCGATATGTTCTTTGATTTTGTTATTAATTGGTTTATATAGTTGGCTGCTCCCATGTTAGGGGCATAGATATTTAAAATTGGTTAGATCTTCTTGTTGGATAGTTCCTTTGAGTATGATATAGTGTCCTTCCTCATCTCTTATTGTAGTCTTTGGCTTAAAATCTAATTGATCTGATATAAGGATTGCCACTCCTGCTTTCTTCTGATGTCCATTAGCATGGTAAATTCTTTTCCACCCCCTCACTTAAATCTGGAGGTGTCTTCGGGTTTAAGATGAGTTTCTTGTAGGCAACATATAGATGGGTTTTGTTTTTTATCCATTCTGATACCCTGTGTCTTTTGATTGGGGCATTTAGCCCATTAACATTCAGGGTAAGTATTGAGAGATATGAATTTAGTGCCATTGTATTGCCTGTAAGGTGACTGTTATTGTATATTGTCTCTGTTTCTTTCTGATCTACTTCTTTTAGGGTCTCTCTTTGCTTAGAGGACCCCTTTCAATATTTCCTGTAGAGCTGGTTTGGTATTTGCAAATTCTTTCAGTTTTTGTTTGTCCTGGAAGCTTTTAATCTCTCCTTCTATTTTCAATGATAGCCTAGCTGGATATAGTATTCTTGGCTGCATGTTTTCTCATTTAGTACTCTGAATATATCATGCCAGCTCTTTCTGGCCTGCCAGGTCTCTGTGGATAAGTCTGCTGCCAATCGAATATTTTTACCATTGTACGTTACAGACTTCTATTCCCGGGCTGCTTTCAGGATCTTCTCTTGTCACTAAGACTTGTCAATTTTACTATTAGGTGACGGGGGTGTGGACCTATTCTATTGATCTTGAGGGGGGTTCTCTGAACCTCCTGGATTGGGATGCTTGTTCCCTTTGCCATATTGGGGAAATTCTCTCCAATAATTCTCTCCAATATACCTTCTGCTCCCCTCTCTGTTTCCTCTTCTTCTGAATCCCAATTATTCTAATGTTGTTTCGTCTTATGGTGTCACTTATCTCTTGAATTCTCCCCTCGTGATCCAGTAGCTGTTGTCCCTCTTTGCTCAGCTTCTTTATTCTCTGTCATTTGGTCTTCTATATCGCTAATTCTCTCTTCTGCCTCATTTATCCTAGCCGTCAGAGCCTCCATTTTTGTTTGCACCTCATTAATAGCTTTTTTGATTTCAACTTGGTTAGATTTTTGTTCTTTTATTTCTCCAGAAAGGGCTTTTATATCTCCCGAGAGGGTTTCTCTAATATCTTCCATGCCTTTTTCTAGCCCAGCTAGAACCTTGAGAATCGTCATTCTGAACTCTGGATCTGACATACTACCAATGTCTGTATTGATTAGGTCTCTAGCCTTTGGTACTGCCTCTTGTTTCTTTTTTTTGTGGTGAAATTTTCCGCCTTGTCATTTTGTCCAGATAAGAGTATATGAAGGAGCAAGTAAAATACTAAAAGGGTGGCAACAACCCCAGGAAAAATATGCTTTAGGAGCCAAATCAGAAGAGGATCCCAAGTCGTGGGGGGGGGAGAAAGGGGATAAAAAGAGGTTCAGAAAGAAAGAAAGAAAAAAAAAATTTAAAAAAGAAAACCAATAAAAATATAAAAAGGGAAAAATATATATATATTAGATAAACTAGTTAAAAATGTTAAAAAAGAAAGGGTAAAAGTTAAAAAAATTTAGCAGAAGAAGAAAAAAAAAATTGAAAAAAAAAATTAATTTAACTGCAAGGCTAAAGAATCATGGGGAGAAAGCTTGAGTTCCGTGCTTTGCTTTCTCCTCCTCTGGAATTCCGCTGCTCTCCTTGGTATTGAAACTACTCTCCTGGTAGGTGAACTTGGTCCTGGCTGGGTTTCTTGCTGATCTTCTGGGGTAGGGGCCTGTCTTTGCCCCAGGCGGAGTTGCACCGCCCTTACCCGGGGCTGGGCTGAGTAATCCGCTCGGGTTCGCTTTCGGGAGCTTTTGTTCCTGAGCGCTTTCTGTAGAGTTCCGGAGGGCGGGAATGAAGATGGCGGCCATCCCGGTCTCCGGCCCGGAGGAGCCGAGAGCCCGGGGCCCCACTCCTCAGCGCGCCCCCAGAGAGCAGCGCCCAATGACTCCCCGCCACCCTGGCCTCCGGCCGCGCTCCGAGCTGACCGAGCCTGCGACCGGTTCAAGGTAACCCCGAGCTGAGAGTCACTCCTCGGCTCTGTCTCTGTAGCCGGCTTCCCCCGTTCTAATACCTGTGAGCTCTGCGACACTCAGCCACCCCCGATCCTTCTGTGACCCTGCGGGACCTGAGGCCACGCTGACCCCGCCTGGGCTTCACCCTGGTTAAGCCTCTGGAGCAATGTCCCTCAGCGGAACAGACTTTTAAAAGTCCCGATTTTGTGCTCCATTGCTCCACCGCTCGCCGGGAGCCAGCTCCTCCCCCCGCGGTCTATCTTCCCGTCGCTTTGGATTCACTCCTCCGCCAGTCCTACCTTGCAGAAAGTGGTTGATTTTCTGTTTTTAGAGTTGCTGTTCTTCTTCTCTTCGATCTCCCGTTGGATTTGTAGGTGTTTGTAATCTTTAGATAAGCTATCTAGCTGATCTCCCGCTACCTGAAGTAGTCTCAGCCTGCTACTTCTCTGCCATCTTGACTCCTCCCCCCTCTCCTTGTTGATCTTTTGCTTAGATGATCTGTCCATTTCACTGAGGGGAGTGTTAAAGTCCCCTACTATTGTGTTATTGTCCATGTGTTTCTTTGATTTTGTTATTAATTGGTTTATATAGTTGGCTGCTCCCATGTTAGGGGCATAGATATTTAAAATTGTTATATCTTCTTGTTGGACAGACCCTTTGAGTATGATATAGTGTCCTTCCTCATCTCTGAATAGAGTCTTTGGCTTAAAATCTAATTGATCTGATATAAGGATTGTCACCCCAGCTTTCTTTTGATGTCCATTAGCATGGTAAATTGTTTTCCACCCCCTCACTTTAAATCTGGAGGTGTCTTTGGGTCTAAAATGAGTTTCTTTTAGACAGCATATTGATGGGTTTTTGTTTTTTTATCCATTCTGATACCCTGTGTCTTTTGATTGGGGCATTTAGCCCATTTACATTCAGGGTAACTATTGAGAGAGATGAATTTAGTGCCATTGCATTGCCTGTAAAGTGACTGTTATTGTATATTGTCTCTGTTCCTTTCTGATCTACTACTTTTAGGGTCTCTCTTTGCTCAGAGGGCCCCTTTCAACATTTCCTGTAGGGCTGGTTTGGTGTTTGCAAATTCTTTTTGTTTTTGTTTGTCCTAGAAGCTTTTTATCTCTCCTTCTATTTTCAATGATAGCCTAGCTGGATATAGTATTGTTGGTTGCATGTTTTTCTCATTTACTGCTCTGAATATATCATGCCAGTCCTTTCTGGCCTGCCAGGTCTCTGTGGATTAGTCTGTTGCCAATCTAATATTTTTACCATTGTATGTTACAGACTTCTTGTCCCAGACTGCTTTCAGGATTTTCTCTCTGTTGTTAAGACTTATAAATTTTACTATTAGATGACAGGATGTGGACCTATTCTTTTTTTTTTTTTTTTTAAGATTTTTATTTATTTATTTGACAGAGAGAGATCACAAGCAGGCAGAGAGGCAGGTAGAGAGAGAGGAGGAAGCAGGCTCCCTGCCAAGCAGAGAGCCCGATGCGGGGCTCGATCCCAGGACCCTGAGATCATGACCTGAGCCGAAGGCAGCGGCTTAACCCACTGAGCCACCGGGCGCCCCAGGATGTGGACCTATTCTTAATTGATTTTGAGGGGGGTTCTTTGCACCTCCTGGATTTTGATGCTTGTTTCCTTTGCCATATTAGGGAAATTCTCTACAGTATTTCTCTCCAATATACCTTCTGCTTCCCTCCCTCTTTCTTCTTCTCCTGGAATCCCAATTATTCTAATGTTGTTTCATCTTATGGTATCACTTATCTCTCGAATTCTCCCCTCGTGGTCCAGTAGTTGTTTATCTCTCTTTTGCTCAGCTTCTCTATTCTCTGGATTTGGTCTTCTATATCACTAATTCTCTCTTCTGCCTCATTTAACCTAGCAGTAAGAGCCTCCATTTTTTTATTGTACCTCATTAATAGCTTTTTTAATTTCAACTTGGTTATATTTTAGTTCTTTTATTTCTCCAGAAAGGGCTTTTATTTCTCCAGACAGGGTTTCTCTAATATCTTCCATGCCTTTTTTGAGCCCACCTAGCACCTTGAGAATTGTCACTCTGAATTCTAGATCTGACATATTACTAATGTCCGTATTGATTAGGTTCCTGGCCTTCGGTATTGCCTCTTGTTCTTTTTTTTTTTTTTTTTTTTTTTGTGTGTGTGGTGAGTTTTTCTACCTTGTTATTTTGTCCAGATAAGAATATATGAAGGGGCAAATAAAATACTAAAAGGGTGGCAAAGACCCCAGGAAAATGTGCTTTAACCAAATCAGAAGAGACCCCAAATCGTGGGGGGAAGAAACGGAGTAAAAAGAAGTTCAGAGAAAAAAAATTCAGAAAAGAAAAAAAATAAGAAAAAATATAAAAAAGAAAAAAATATATATATATTAGACTGGTGAATAGAACAGGGTCACCCACTTAATTTGGGGAGTATTTTGGTCTCTTAGAAGAAACTATCTACCAAAATTTTAAAGAATGAAAAACATATATAAGGATAAACATGATGAAGGGATGGAATATGACTATAAAGATGAAAAAAAATTTTTTAATTTCTAAAAAAGGAGTTGATAAGGTAAGTTGGTTGGGAGAATAAAGAAAAAGAAAGTGGAGAGAATTTACTCAGGTTGGAGACTAGAACAAAGCCCTATGCTAGATTTAGGTTATATTTTGATCTATTAGAAGTTGTATCCCAAATTTTTTTAGAAGAAAAAACCCTATATCTATACAAAAAATAAAGTTAGATACAATGAAGAATAAAATATGACTATAATAATGAAGGTTCAAAAGGATTTTTTTTTTTTGAAAGGCATTGTGAAGATAAACTAGTTTAAAAACGTTAAAAGAGGAAAGGGTAAAAGTTAAAAAAAATTTAGTGGAAGAAAAAAAATAAAATTAAAAAAAATTAATTAACTTCGCCAGACTAAAGAATCATGGGGAGAAAGCCATGAATTCCATGCTTTGCTTTCTCCTCCTCTGGAATTCCACTGTTCTCCTTGGTAAGTGAACTTGGTCATGGCTGGATTTCTTGCTGATCTTCTTGGGGAGGGGCCTGTTGTAGTGATTCTCAAGTGTCTTTGCCTGAGGTGGAATGTACCATCCTTACCAGGGGCTGGGCTAAGTAATCTGCTCAGGTTCACTTTCGGGAGCTTTTGTTCCCTGAGCACTTTCCGTAGAGTTCTGGAGGACTCGGATGAAAATGGCGGCTTCCCAGTCTCTGGCCCGGATGAGCCAAGAGCTCAGGGTCCCACTCCTCCGTGCACCCTTGGAGAAAAGCGCTCAATCACTCCTGTCTCCCTGACCTCCGGCCGTGCTCCAAGCTCACCCAGCCTGTGACCAAGCATCTCTGTCTCTAGCACACAGCCCTGCCTGGAGTCTCTAAACCCCACAGATCCCTGCGCTCTTCCGGGGGGGGTTCTCCCCGGATCTTGTGGGGTCCCCACTCACAGAACAGTGGTCTGTGCCACAGATCACAATTTAAGGTAACCCTGAGTTGAGAGCTCACTCCTTGGCTTTGTCTCTGTAGCCGGCTTCCCCGCTGTAATATCCGTGAGCTCTGCGACCCTCGGACACTCCCAATCCTTCTGTGACCCTGCGGGACCTGAGGCCACGCTGACCCCGCGTGGGCTTCACCCTGGTTTAGCCTGTGGAGCGATGTCCCTCAGTGGAGCAGACTTCTACAAGTTCTGATTTTGTGCTCCATTGCTCCGCTGCTTGCCGGGAGCCGGCCCCTCCCTGTGGGGTCTATATTCCCGTCGCTTTGGATTCACTTCTCCACCGGTCCTACCTTTCAGAAAATGGTTGATTTTCTGTTTCTAGAATTGCTGCTCTTCTTCTCTTCGATCTCCTGTTGGATTTTTAGGTGTTCGGAATGGTTTGATAAGCTATCTAGCTGATCTCCTACTACCTGATGTCATCTCAGCCTGCTACTTCTCCGACATCTTGACTCCTCCTCTCTTGTGATTTCTTTTTTGGTCCATTGGTTAAGAGTATGTTATTTGATTTCCACCAATTTGTGACCTTTCCAGTTTTATTTTTGATTTCTAACTTCATCCTGTTGTGGTTGAAGAAGATACTTTGGATGATAGTCTATCTTTTCATATTTATTGAGACCTAATTCATGGTCTAACATCTGGTCTCTTCTGCAAAATGTCCTGTGTGCATTTGAAAATAATGTATATGCTGTTGTTGGTTAGAATGTTCTGTATATGTGTTAGATTTACTTGGTTTATTGTGTTACTTAAGTCCTGTATTTATCTTCTAATTGTTGTATCCATTATTGAGAGTGTAGTATTTATGTCTCCAACTATTATTATATGGCTGTTTATTTCTCCCTTCAGTTCTGTCAGTTTTGCTTTATATATTTTGATGGTCTGTTATTAGGATTATTCAGGACTCAGCCCTCTGAGCCTGATTGGAGCTTTAGGTCCCTCTAGTGTCATGGTTAGTGACTTTGCTTGGTCTAGGCAGTGTTTCATAATTTAGAGTATTGGGCCAATGACTTTTCCCATTGGTTCACTTCTGAAGTATGAAAGACTCTATTCCTGTTAACCAAGCTCCAGTTTATAGAAAACAACCAAAATTGCAAAGTATATGAAAATGTAAAAACACAATTAAGATATATAGCCATGATATAAGATTCAAAATGAAAGAAGCTGTGGACTGTATTATAAATTAAATATTGGAAGAATGAACTCAGTTCTGCTTACGAAGATTTGAGGCTGCCCTGTTGCTTTTCCTCAAGCCATTCTGTGCCTTATGGAATTATTTCTAATCCAAGGGTTCTTAACCTTTTTTGATCATATACAATTTTGAGGATTTGCTAAAAGCGTTCTATTTTTCCCCAGAAAAATGCTAATGTGCTCATTTCATATATATGTATATATATATATATATATATATAGTTAACTAAGGATAGTTAGAGAAACTACACGATTGAACAATATCAAGGAGAGAGGGGGCATGAAGAACAGAGAACATGGAATTGAGCCATAATCTTTGCATTTCCCAATGAAGCCATAATCTGCATTTCCCAATGAAGCTTTAAGTGTATCTGTAGTCTTCACTTTAATCAAAATAGTTTAATTTAGGAAAGAAAGAGCCCACTTCTTTATCTTTATAAAATCTTGATTTTATTTCTTCCTGAATGTTTTTTCTTTTTAAAGGAAAAATATAAACCATATCTTTCAGGGGTCTCAGACTGACAGCTTAACTGAGGTCATGGTAGGATTCAAATATTTCTTAATGGTTATGATAGGATGGCCAATGGGATGGATCTGACAAGGGTCTATTAGCAGCAAGGATAAAGAAAGTCCCTTTGGAATGATCTCATCATGGGGAAGAAACTGCTGGTTTGGGACAATGTGTCAGGTTTGAGGGTTAAGTGTGATTTAAACACACATAGGTCACTTACTGCCCTGAAGCCCCTACTGACTTGAGTCTGACCCAAGGAAAGAAACAATTGTGATGAAAATGCTAAAATTTTGTTTTATTAAACTCTCTGTAAGGCGTTGTAGAAGATGTTGGTGATCTATGCCAATGCCTTCAAAGGTTCAAAGGTTGGTTTTGGTAAACACCTATGACTTTGAACCTGAGAGCATTTCTTCTGCATCAAAAGGAGAAAGCTCACACCTTAAGCTGGGCAAGCTGGAAATGCCAGTAAATTAATACCTCTGGAAACAACCCTCAGTCAATGACAGATGGGAATTTGTTAAGGAAGCAGCCCTTAGCCGATGATGAAGAGCTTCCTCATCCCTCTGGTTGGGATAATTCTTAGATGTGTTTTACCCTCTCTCCCAGAGTCCACCAGCATGACTGGGCTTTATGGATAAGTGGCTTGATAACACACTGTTTATTGGTTTTCTTTCCATCATTATCTTACTTTTCCTCCTCTCTTTCCACTCTTCCTGATATTGCCTCCTGTATAAACTACTTGCACTTAAATCCTTATCTCAGAGGCTGTTTCTGGGGAGAAACTACTAAAAAGCGCACTGAGCAAACAAGGCAGCCCAAGCTTGGAGTCAGACCTGGATTCAAACTCCTCTTACCAGTGGTAGTGAACAACTTAATTTCTCTAAGGCTGTTTCTTCATCTATAAAATGGGGACAATAACATTGACTTTGCAAGGTTAGGTTGTAAAGGTTATTTTTGACCATGTATAGAGAGCCTTGTGCATAGGGGCTGCACATAGTAAATGCTTCATACATGCTGGTGACGATCATTAATACCATCTTTATAATACTGTGAATATAGAATGGCATAGGTGGAGGCCAAAGCTGGTTTTCACCTTCGGAATGACCTCTGAAGTAGGCTAATTTGGCAGCTGTGCTCTAGGATCTGTTTCTAATGAGCATCTGGGGCTTATCAATCTCAGTGGCTTAGAGGAAGCCTTGCCACAGCCAGCCAAGGCAGGACAGAAAGATAGCAGACATCATGTGATGTGTTAGAAGCCGAAGAGGTGGCACCACCAGTTATGCTGAGTTTCAACTGGGGGCCACAGTGTCATGAGTGACTTTGTATCTGGGTCCTCTATTCACTTTGATGGCTGTGGTTTCATTAACCTCACTCTTGAGGGATTATGCTCAGGGCTACTGAGGTTTGGTTTCTAGTTTAATCTGTTTTCTCAAACATGCAAAGGCCTCTTATGCTTCTATTATGTTCATGACCTTGTTTTAGAGCCTTTCAAATTGGGGCTATTCCCTCTGCTCCCCTTCACTCCCCACCCCCCGACAAGATCATATTGGAATTCTTTGATCATAGTGAAAGAAATGGAGAGACTGGGGCAGGTTAAAGGGTTTCACTCATTCTTTAACGCCAATTTATTCCAGTGCCAGGATTTGCCCGCAGGGCTGCAGCCTTTTCCAATAGCCGAAGGTGCCAGGGTGGATATAAATGATAGACTGCTTTGGCTAAGATGGCAGACAGCTGGGGGAATTAGTTGTTGCCCGCCCCCTGCAGGTGTAACTGGACAGCCGTGGCGGGTAGAATGTGTTTCAGCTCTTTTTAGTACTTCACTCTAAGCCAAATTAAAGGACCTATGGTGATGTCCCTTCACAATATTCTTTTACTGATTTAGACACTAACAGATGAATTTCTCGCCAGTTCAGAAGGAAGATACGTGTAAAGGAAAAGGCATGCTAACATGATTCTTATACCAAAACAACTTAAAAAAAAAAAAAAAAACAACTTTCAAGAGAGAAGAGTATGGCAGAGAGAAGGAATCCAGCAACCTTGGCACACCTGACCTTAAGAACAATAACCCCACAGACTGTTCATCTCATCTGCTTCCTGGAAGAAAGAGAAATCTTTCAGAGACCTTGTCAGAGGTCTTAACCTCATGCAGGGCAATTCCCAAGAAGGTCCCCTTACATCTGTATATAGTGTCAGAAAAATCTGGGGACATTGCCCCTTTAATACCAATCTCTGTAACACATAATGATACCTCTCAGAGTGACTTGCATTAAAATGATTTGAGTTCAGGGGTGCTTTGGTGGCTAAGTCAGTTAAGGGCAAGCTCAGGTCGTGAGCCTGAGCCCCAGGTCAGGCTTTATGCTGCACATGGAGCCTGCTTAAGATTCTCTCTTTCCCTCTCCCTCTGTCCCTCCCCACTCCCGATGTGTGCTCTCTCGTGTGAAAAAAATAAAAGGTGATTTGAGTTCACGTCTTGCGTTCATGTAAGATGGTGAGCTCACTGAAGGCAGAATTCAGATATGATTCATTTTGTATGTCCAGAAGCCAGCATAGTTCCTAGCTGGGGTTGCCAGATTTAGCATGAAAATAAAACAAAACAATACTGAAAAGCTATTCGCTTATTCAAAATTCAAACTTAACAGGGTGTCCTGTATTTATCTGGCATCCTATTCCTTGCACTTAGCGAACCTTGACAAACATTAGCGAGTGCGTGAGTGACTAGCACCATCCCAACAAATGGAGAGCCAAACTGGTGAAAATGTGGATTGACTACATAGAAGATCCTTCATAATCACAAAACATCCAAACTGTGTCTGGTTAACATGCTACCTGTGAAAATCTTGACAGCCTGGCTTTGACTTGAGACACAATTTCTACCCTGCTTGGTTAGCCATTCTCAGTGTCCACGTGGGAAGGATACGCATCTTCTGTTCATGTAAGTGTTTTGCTCCAACAATTTTACATCTTAATTCCACATATTTCTTGAGTTCATAGGTTTGCTTAATTGTTTATTGGTGTGGACCAGTTGTACAAGAAAATTGACATTCGGTGGTGCGTGGGGTTCAGTCGTTCTGAAGCACAATCAACTCTGTTATCTTCCTTTAAAATGGCCAAAACTGTGCTTTTACTCCAGCCGAACCCTGGGGTTTTGGGTAAAGTCATTGACTTTGATTAAACCATCAGGACCAATTCTGTTTGGGAAAAATATATATCTGGGGTTAGTTCGTTGAACAGTCAGTTTTAAGAGAGACAGTATATTAACTCTCTCCTTCTAAATGAATTCTTTGTGGATCCTGCCCTCAATGCCTGTCTTTTTCTTTGACCTTGGCAGCCTGCTCCTCCTCCCCCAATCTTACCTTACTACCTAAAACCTGAGTGTGAGTCAGTCACCTGAAGGGCCTGCTAAGATGCAGACATCTGGGTCCTGCCCCTGAGTTTGTGACTGGGTATTTTCGGGTGGCAGCCTGAGAACTACCATTTCCAACTCATCACCGGAATCACTGTCCTACACCGTTCTTCCCTGGCCTTTCCCTTTCTCTTTTGGGTCCTTAGTTCTTTTTCTTCATTACATTTCTCTGTGCCCAGAGCAGTATAATATAGCAATCTTGCTATATCATGGCCTGCTAGGTTTGTTTTCCCCGTATTCTTTCCCCTCTGATGGGTAAAAGTTTACTTACACTTCCTGTTCAATGTAGTTCAGCATTCGGCTGACATGTGAGGCAGAGATCTCCCCGTCCACCTCAGCAATATATGTGTAGAGAAACTGGAAGGTGCTAAATGGGATCCGGGGAGGTCCACTGTCATGGTCAGATGATAACACCTCGCACACTATCTTGAGAGTTTTGGCAATGGTCTATAAAGGCATAAGATAAAATTAGAAAGTCATTATTTCAAACTAAGATCAGTTTAAAGGTTTTATTTATTTAACTGAGAGGAAGAAAGAGTGTGTGTGCACCCACACGCAGGAGTGGTAGGGAGGGGTGGTAGAGGGAGAGGGAGAAAAGGACTCCCCTCTGAGCAGGGAGCACAGGTGGGGCTCATTCAATCATGACCTGAATGGAAGGCAGAGGCTTAACAGACTGAGCCACCCAGGCATTCCCCCCCCCCCCCGCAAGATCAGTTTAGATAAAAGAAAACAAATAAAAATATTGCTCTCATAAAATGAAGCGAGAATAATGTAATAGTCTGGAAAGCTTGAACTTTTTACACCCAAACATCATTGAATTCCATCTAAAAAACATTGATGTACTGGGTTTCTTTCTTTTTTTCCTTTCCTTTCTTTGTTGGAGGAATACTCTCAAGTAATTAAGTTTATGAACTCAATATTTTAAGATATTTATTATTTTCATCAAAATAACCTCCCTAAAGGAGAATTTGATTTTACATTCTAAAAAATTAAAATTGTTTCTTATTCTTATTGCTCTCCAATCTTACGTCTGAAGAGTTGAGGTAATTAGTCTAGCTCATATGCTCCTGTGAGACTTGGAGCAATGCCACAGTGTGGGGGAAGGGAGGAGGAGAAGGGTCAGTCCCTGGGAAGACAGGAGTCCCAGATACAGGAAAAGTGACACTGAACATCAAAACCAGTTCTTCTAAAACATGTAGATCCATCTAATCAGAACACCTTGGTTATTTTTTGTTTTATACCTTGTATTTTATATGACATGACATCCACCTCGTTGTTGCCGGGGAAGAACTAGGAGATGATGGATGCCCAAAGGTTTACAGTATAGGAGCAAACCAATGAAACTTCCAACATCAAAAGGTCATGTTCAGAATTAGCTTTTACTCACCTGTGTCTTTCCATAAACCTATTCTTTTTTTTTTTTTTTTAAGATTTTATTTATTTGACAGAGAGAGATCACAAGTAGGCAGAGAGGCAGGCAGAGAGAGAGAGGGGAGGAAACAGGCTCCCTGCGGAGCAGAGAGCCCGATGTGGGGCTCAATCCCAGGACCCTGGGATCACGACCCGAACTGAAGGCAGAGGCTTTAACCCACTGAGCCACCCAGGTGCCCCCATAAACCTATTCTTTACATAAATTTCTCAAGTGAATGAGTTGGGAAATTACAGGGGTAAAGGAAAGAAATGATTTGAAGAAAGGATTGTTTAGTTCTGAATTAGCAAACATAGGTCAGCGTGTCTACCAGGGCAATTCACCAAAACAGATGATGTGTAGATTGTCCTTAAACACCTTCCAGGGACCAGTGAAAGTGAGTCCCAAGTGGTGAACTGGGTGTGCCTGGGAGAAGGAAAAGGCAGCTGCTGTTATCTCCCCAGAAGGCTGGCTGGCATTGCCCTTCCTCTGCAGCTGCTGCGGGCTCCTCCGTTCCCTTCCTCCCCCTAAATATAACGGATGTCTACAGGATGCCTCTTTAACTTGTGTGTGTTACCCAGGGGTGTAAGCGGGGAGGTATCAGGAAGTATATGAGGGCGCTGAATCAACTTGGCCATCTTCCCAGAAAGACAGTTTTACCTGATGACAGGTGATTTAAACATTGTTTGCATTAATTATTAACTTTAATTGATTTAATATTTACATTTTGTTTCTTTATGTTGATAAACATTGCTACCTTATGAACTGGAATCATCAGGGTACACGAATTTTAAAATAGTAAAATGCATGATGTCAAAGAGATTTGGGGTTTGCAGCAGGCCCCTTTCATTGACCCTCCCCTGCCCTTGGGGAGCCCTGCCCTGGAAACTGCTGTGAAGTGCCATCTGTGGCAGTGTGCCACACGCTTCCAGGAAGGAGGGTGAGTGGCAGGCAGACCAGAGGCTGGGGAAGAGGCTGTCATTGAGATGGTGGGGCATGTGCGGGTTGCGAGGTCAGCATGACGGGGGGTTTGGGTAAATTTGCAAGCTTATGTGCAATGAACTCCATCATCTCCACTCATAGCTCATCCTCTCTGCTTCCCTTTCTTAAAAAAAATCCCCTCCTGCCTTTGTTCTGCTGTCCTCTTTCTGCAGGCTCATCCATATTGGGGTGCTGTTAAGGACTGAATTGTGTTCACCCCAAATTCATATGCTGAAGCCCTAACCCCAGGACCTCAGAACATGATTCTATTTGGAGATAGGGCCATTTTAGAGGTAATTAAGTTAAAAATCAAGTCTGTGGAGTGGCCCTTAAAATAAGATTGCTATCCTCATAAGAGGAGATTAGGACATAGACATGCCAGATACATACATACCCAGAGGGACAGCTGTATGAAGCAGCAGGTAAGGGCGCCTGGGTGGCTCAGCCCGTTAAGTGTCTGACTCTTGGTTTCTGCTCAGGTCATGATCTCAGGGTCTTATGCTTAACCCCCCACACATCAGGCTCAGAGCTCAGCAAGGAGTCTACTGAAGTTTTTCTCTTCCCCTCTCCCTCCCTCCACTCACTCATTCTCTCTCTCAAATAAATAAATAAATAAAGAAAAGAAAGAAAGAAAAAGAGAGAGAGAGAAAAACAGGGAGACAATGGCCATTTACAAGCCAAGGACAATGGCCTCAGACACCTTAATCTCAGACTTCCAGCCTCTAGTGAGAAAATAAATTTCTAGTGTTTAAGCCACCCAGTCTGGGGTACTTTGTTCCATCAGCCCTACAAGCTAATACAGGTGCTTTCTACCCCAAACATTATCTTTTGTTAATCAAACACAAACCTTTAAGTTTTATTGTCCTCTTAACATTTTAAAATATTTCATACATGGATGAATGGATAAGAATTCTCTGGACTAGAACTTAAATAAATCTAAAGTAAACAAGGACCTGCGTTTTGTTGCACAAGATTTTTTGATCAGATGGGTATCTGCTTGATAAAGGGAGCCTTAAAGCATCTTCTGAGAGTCACAGACCCAGAGGGGAAAGGCTCAGAAAGTGAATTATTTGCTAACAAAACATGTCCTTCCTTCCTATGAACACAGTCTTCCTTTTCTACAATCAGTCCCCGTGGAACAGGAAGGAATAGAGGCTAGTCTAGAGGAAGGAGTGCTGAGAGGGAAGAGAAATATAGGTCTGCATGCCACAGTCTTTTGAATCCTGGGTGTAGATTGGGAGAGCTCAAGAAAGTCCCTGTCATTAGAGGAAAGGAAGGAACTGGTTTTTCTAAGTGGCACCAAGATCATGTCTGACTGGTGAATTGGCAAAGGAAAGAGAAATTCCTGCGCTTGCCTCTAAGGGTATATATATGGAGATTTTATTCATTTATTTGAGAGAGAGAAAGAGAGCACGAGCAGGGGGAGGGGCAAAGGGAGAGGGAGAAGCAGACTCCCTGCTGAGCAGAGAGCTCAGAGCAGGGCTCCATCCCAGGACCCTGAGATCACCATCCGAGCCAAAGGCAGATGCTTAACTGAGCCACCCAGGCACCCTAAGGATGTATGGTTTAACTAGACTGCAAAGCCTCTACCAGATGTTGACATCCTCACACCTGACATTTAAGTTCCCAGCAATAGTCCAATATGAAACAGATGGGTATAATGGGCCTGGTTCCTGGATTCACAAGGCACCCTTTATTTACAGACTAGCCCTTCAGGCTGACTTCACCTTGAGGTGTTCTGTGATGTTGGGGTGATGAGGGGCACAGTTAGATACCTGATGACCTCACTGTTATCCAAAGTCAGACCTGAGGGTGTCTCAGTAGAAATAGAGAAGGCAGACTAGAATCATAGTCTGTCAGAGATGAAGGAACTTTTGGAACATCTAATCCAATCTCCCTGTTTTGGAAGGGAGGTAAAAGATACAATTCACCTCATGGTTTCCCCATCCCCAGTGTGGGAGGCAGACATACCAAAGTAAACCTAGCAGCTGCACTGTGAACTCAGCAGAGGGAGGAGTGGAATTTAATATTCTGTAGTCACTTTTCGTTATGGCAAGGCATGTGGAGGGAGAGGACTTATACATCTCACAAGGTGGTGAGGGTCTGTGAAGTAGACCACCGGAGCCAGGGAGCCGATGAAGGCAACCTGAAAGGGTTCAGAGAGGCCCTCAGAAGCCACCAGAATGATGACGAGCCAGGGATGGGGGGTTGGGAGGGAGCACTGCGCTGTGAGAGAGAAGAGACCTAGGACTTAGGCCGCAAGCCCCTGAGACCACACAGACAGTATTTATTCCCGTGGATTTCCAAGGACCAAGACATATAGGAAATCCTTTGCTTGGTGGTTGTGTGGTCCTGGAGTCACCATTTCCCTATTACACACTCTGCTGCCATCTTGAAGAGTGGAGTGGTGTGGAAAAATCTGAGAGACTGGGCATTTATGTCAAAGCTGTTTCTGGCACTGCATCGGACTAAAATCCCTGGATTGAATTGAATCTACTTACTTTCCTACTCAACCCTCTGTGGGTGGGGTAGATCAGGAAGCTCAGAATTAACTATAGATAAAATAAAGTACGTTCCCTCCTCCCTACCCCAGATATCTCTGCATGTAGTGTAAGTAAATTTGTGACCCTATGGGAATTTAATAAAATGTGTCTATTTTTAATTTGTCCTCCTGGATTACCCCCAACCTTTGGGGCTATTTTTACAGAAGTGTGACAGTGCTGATAGGCAAAACTTCTGCACTGGCTGCATTTTTCCTCTCCTCTTTGGAGGAAAGCAATTTATTCATTATATCGTATTACTATACAGGATAATGAAGATTAAAAAAACTATGAATGGCTTCACCTCTCCTTGTCTCTAAAGAAACAATTATAATGAAAGTTGCAGGGGAAGCCTATAGGAAAAGTTGAACTTGCTAATATTTCTCATAATTTTTGTCAAACAAAAATGTCAGATATGCATCCCATGTGTATTCAAGATGAAAGAAAAAGATGGTAGTTAGAGTTGTTGACTGATTCAGACTACCTTTATGTACCATTTGCTTTTGGCAGAGTCGATAATTTTCTCATTAACTTTCAAACTTGCACATATTCCAGGATTTTTTTTAAAAAACCCCATGTTTCTGATTCATTTTCATTTAAGCTATTATAAAGGTGTTTAATAAGAGTGAGTCCATATATAAGATGACGCCCAAAGCTTTTAAATAAATGTATGAACTGGGTGCAATATCTTTTTCTTTAAAACAGAAACATTCCTTTTCCAATTGTAAATCAAGTCAAACTTAGAAAAAGCATGAATTTGTATGAGCATCCTACATCCGTGATGATGTTGTAACGGTAAGTCTGGAAATAGCCTCATTTCTCCTTTCCTGATCTCTCAGCTCTGATTTTTGTATCCAATTATGCTTATCAAATACTAGTTTTCTGTAAGCCTGCATCTCTTTTTCAAAGGCCCCGTTGGTGTATCTTCTAGGTGTCTGGAACCCAAGTAGAAGTGAATCTCTTACAGCTGGCTGTTGGTTATCTTTAGGAATATGAGTGGAGCGGTGACGGAAATAAATCTGAAGGCAATGATTGAAATTCATAAATAATCCAGAAACCACATTCTAGTAAACTCTCCCCAGGGTCTGATGACAGGTTTCCCCTCTCCCCTCCTCCCCCCTGCTTCTGGCTGTGGAGCAGAGGAATGACCTAATTCAGAGAGGAAGGGAAGTAGACAAGACAGGTACGCTTGTCCTCGGCCCAGAAGACGGACTGTGTGTGCAGAGGTACTATTCTTCCAGGCCCAGACAGAGCTTTTCCAGTAAGGAACAGAAAGCAGTAAAGCTCACTTACGACTCCAAGAGAACTGCAAGCAAGAGCTAAAAACTTCAGCCACTCGATCTCCTCCGTGAAACGGCCCACATTCATCACACTATTAAACAGGTCTGTTGGGAGACTCAGCACCTTCCACATCTGGGCCAGCTCATCTGCGTGGATAATCAGTCTTCCAGCAACCTGCAGGTCAGGGGACAGACGACGGACAGGGAGGGACAGGATGAGAGAATGCCCCAAGAGACACTGCCCAGCAAGGCCCACATTTTCCCAGCACCCAGCAAGGGGTTTGATGGCGGGGGTGGGATCAGGGCAGGACTCTGGCCATCCTCTTTGTAAGGGTAGAGAAATATTCAGTGTAGTGTTAAGCGTGCTGAAGTATGATGCAATCATTTTAACTCTCAATGTCAAGATTATAGGGAAATATCTTTATTTTACATTTTAATTTTTTTCTGATACTTTTATTGTCTGCTGTTTTATCCCTAGGTTGTGCCTATAAGGGAGATAGGGCAGCCTGCAAATGAAACCCAGGAGCTGAGGACTTGTCTGAGACCAGTAATCAGTAGTGAAATTAGAATTAGTTGTTAAGTCTCTTGCTTCTAGGTTCTGTGGAGTTCTTCGCACTAGACTTCACACGTAACCCTCATGCTTTTCCAAGACTAATAAGGGGTCTGTGGTCTGGATGCCTAATATTGCTTGGTCCCAGGTATGTCAGATCTCTGATCTCTGCCATGTCTGTTGCATAAGGTACTTGGTGGTTAAGAGGAGAAAGGGAACAAATGGCCAGTCGTTGGCCAACAGTGTGATAAGGCTACAGATGCCCTAGTGAAGCATACACCTTCCCCGGCCCTCTGATTCTAGTGAAATGCTAAGCCTCTTGGAGCAAGGTAGTTGGCTGTCAGTCCTCAAACACCCCAAACCTCTCTGTCCTGGATTTTAAAGCAGAGTATAGTGGTGCTAAACCATATCCTGGGAACTGGCCAAACTACAACTCTCTCAAGTCAGACCTTCCTCATCCATTCACTGGAAAGCTCCCAGCATGATATGGCTTTGAAGAGAGCGAGGATTTTCCCTAAAAGCTAGGCTATGTCTGCATCTGGGATAGCTGGGAAACTAAATTATGCCCCTCTCCAAACTGATTGCCATCATATTATGTTCTTGATCAATAAGAGTGTCACAGTCAAGGGACTGTGGACCTGCGCTTTTCTGGAGAGAAGGATTATTATTGAGTTGATTCCCTGGACATTCTGCCAGCTTCAGGGAAATCTGGGATGACCCCACTAATAACTCAGCTTGTAGCCTATTTCAATATCATTCCTATCCCTAAGAGAAGATTTGCTTTCAATGAATGGTTTAGTGGATTTATGATATTGATTGGCCAGCTGGCTGCCGGGTGATGGTGGGCTTTTGTCTGTGCCCACCTGGCCTCGGTATTACCCCATCTTCCCCCTTGATGCTCTGGTACAGCCCTTACCCGAGAATGCAGGATCTTTAACAGCTCAGGTGTAAGCTCTGCCCAGTTAGACAAAGCCACTCGCTCAGACCGCTCTCTCACTGGAGGAATCTCTCCACGGGACATAGCCCCGAAATAACTACAAGAAAAAAAGTTAGGGGGTGGGGAGAAAATCCTACATTCCAGTGGCCTCTGGCTGCTTGGAGAACCCCCTCTCCTTTTTCTTGAGGGCAGGGGATGGAGGAAAGAACATTTGTTAGGGACTCCTATATGCCAGACACTTTGTTTAGATCGTTTATATACAGGAAAAACCCGAATGTGTTACCTGCCATTCCAGGTATAAAGAACACTTAGTGAGTAAAAAGATTTGTTTGTGTCTAAGGATGACAAATAATCAATAAAAATTTTGGTATGGAATTCCCTGAAGCATATAGAGTCTGGGATTTTCTTTCCCAGTCATCCCTCCTAAGTGTTTAATATACACATGTGTATGTGTGCAACCACACATTACATACACACATATACATATATATAATAGGAGATACAGAATATATATGTATTATACATTATATAGAAAAAAAATATTATATATGACATATATACACATAATATATATGTAATACATCATATAACAGCAATTTGTGTTTCTCCTCTATTTTATAGAACACACATATTATATAATATATAATATGTACACACATATGTACATGTACATACACATATACATAGATTATATATTATATACATTATATATGATATAGTATATATATAATAGGAGGGAGAAAAAGATCATTGTTATTTTAAATCCCCACTCTCTTTTAGGGAAGAAGATTCCTGGTATCTAGAGGAACTGTTTTTTAATCATAAAATCTTTATTTCCAGTAACATGGCTATTGACATACTTAAAGTTGATTATTAGGTAGTGAGTAATATGTAATATATAATATGTAATAGGTAGTCTCGGTACCTATTGTGGGTAATCTAGGTAGTGGGTAATGTGTAATCCTGGTAATATGTAATAGGCAACTTGGAAAAAAGTTGGAAAAGCACTAGAGTGACTTGTACAAGAAAGGGGAGGAGAAGGAGGTGCTCTCGGGATGATTAAAGAAACGTTTCCAGCTGGAGATCGTAAGGCTTTAAGGGGCTTTAAGGGGAGAGAGAAAGAAGGTTGGCAGGGCACTCTGAGGGAGGCTCAGGTGAGAAGACAGGCCACGGAAGGGGTGAGACGATCTTATGTGGGGGTGTGTGAAGTAAAACTCTATCTTTCCTCAAAAATTTTAATAAAATCTGCCCACTCCCTGACATTTTGTGGAGTGGACTCTGGGTGCAACATGGAAAAAATACTGAGTCCGGTTTCAGGATTGATATTAGACAAAAGAGCTGGGGGGCCTGGGGCTCTGTTGGTTAAGCATCTGACTCTCTTGGATTTAGCTCAGGTCCTGATCTCATGACTCTTAGGATGGAGCCCCGTGTTGGGCTCCTCAGTTGGCAGGAGTCTGCTCGGATATCCTCTCCCTCTGTCCTTTCCCTTGTTCTATCTCTCTCAAATAAATCTTTTTTAAAAAAGATAAAAAGGGCTGCCTGTAGCAGGGAATGGACATAGGAGTTGACACATGGGTCACCAATGCTATCTGGAAGGGTCTGTCTCCATCAAAAGCCTTGTTATTAAGAATCCCAGGATCATGCACCTCTGCCCCTCTCTGCTTTAGTTTTCATGAATAAATAGTCTCGTTATTTTTCTCCAGATCCAGTAGTATAAAAAGAATAACAGAGGGAATTTTGTAGAAGCCCATACTAAGGTCAAGCCATAAAATGATAGGGATGCACCACTACCTGTCTCTAGGTTCCAGAGCAATGTAGAGCTACAAAGACCAAAATAAGACCTTCCAGGTACTGCCTTGGAGGTCAGCAGCAGGGAGGGCAGAAGAAATACTGTCTGGATGTTTACCATGTGCACGAGCAACTGCCACAGACAGATCAGTGTTGAGATACGTGTGGGTTCAGGGTGACAACAAGAGTGGGCTCTAATAACTTGGGCAGCATAAACAGGAGAGATAGAAACACAGCACATCATGTGGCAGAAGTGACTGCCCAAATAGAGAGTGATACTCAGCAGCAATGTCTTTGGACTTTTTAACCAAGTTAGTGAGAGAATGTGGAAATGAGGCTGAAGTCAGGAATTTAGTACTCTGTGGGTTATTTAGCTTCATTTGCAATGAACAATTCCATGGTTATTCACATACATTACAAATCCATGCTGTCACACATACCACAAGACACGTTTATATCCTGCAGATGTCTGGGAGGTGATTTCTTCTCAGACAGCACATATGCAGGGAAATTCTTGCTTGTGATGAATTAAGTATATATTTTGTCTTGGGAATACTTCGTGGAGTTTCTACAAAGTGCTACGGCCTTGTGAGTCTCATAAAACCATCTGATAAATGCTTTTCATGTATTAATAGATGGAGAGTGCTCTGAGGTCATGCTTTCCTTTCTCATTGTAGCTAAACTACAAACTGATTCTTCGTGGATATCTAAAAAATTTATAGCACATGATACAAAAAGGGAGCAAGCAGTCTACAACAGTGGAATGTTTTCTCGCATAAATGTCAGGGACAATGGCAAGAAATGTCATTTTCCTTGTTATAAAGCAGCAGCATAATAAAATGGGGGGTTAAACTATTGTGTGGTATAAAACAAAGTCTGTCTGAGTATGCCAAAAGAAATTAGTCTTCTGATGCCAAAACACAATCTTGGAGATAATATATAAAATTTAGAATGGAAAACTAAACAGTGTTCATTACTAGCAAAGCAACCCCATTATGTCCCTTATTTACGAGCACCTCTGGCTTATTTTACCTCCATCTGTAAAAGCTTCATCCTGACTCAACCCAGCACCAGGAGTGCACTGGCTGTGACTGTGAGGCTGATCTTGGATAACATTGTGTGCTTTCTCAAGGTGTCCACACCTTCCTCCCACCTGCTCAATACACCTCATGCTGAGGACATTCTCCCTTCTTCCGGCCCCCTCTCACCCCACCAGCTAGGCATCTCTGACTCCCTTTCTCCCGCTGAAACGCTATTAAGGAGGTCATCATTAAGCAGTAAAACGAGCCTGAAAATGATCCAGGAGGTATGGTTAGTTCTCGACCCCTGCCTCAAGTCCCGGATCCTCAGTGTCAAGCGGGCATGTGTCCCTAAGAAGCCATTTCATAAATGAGAGGCTTTCCGTGCAAAGCTGTTTAAATCCAGGCCAACAGCTAGCTCTCGCTGTGCAAGCTCTTTCCACGGAACAGCCTCTGGAGGTCGCCCCTGAAAGGGGGCACCTGAGTTTGAGGCGCAGGTGGCAAAAGCCTGGCCGCTTTTCCTGCCCTCGGCACTCAGGGCTGCCTTCTCTCTCCAGAGTGCAATGTGCACTGTGTGGACATGTGCATGTTGAAGGAACAGACGAGTTCAAACAAACACGAAATAGAATTTGCCCAAAGACAAGCCACAGAATGTCTCTGATTGAGGCAAGAATGAGCTTGATCCGCAGTGGAAGAAGCGGGGTGGGTGGGTGGGGGGGGTGGTCCTCAACAAGGCGCAAGCGCAGAGGTGAACTAGCTGGAACCAAGCGGGCATGGTCCAGCTGGCGGCCTCAGCGCCCGGCTCCCCGAGGCGCGCTGCTGCTCTCTAGTGGTGAGACACGAGACCCGGCCCTACTTCGGACCAGGGAAGGCAGGCGGGGCTGCAAGAGCCCACCCCCACCTCCCCCCCACCCTACCTCCCCTTCCTACCCTCCGCCCCCCGCCCCCGCCTGCTTCCCCTGGGACGGGGGAGGGGGGCGCAGGGACCGCACCAGGTGCGTGTGCGGCCGGGTTGTGGGACTCTAACTCCTGCTGATCGCCTCAGGAACCTCAGCCGATTGCTCTGGGGTCCTATCGCTCAGTCTGGGTCGCTTAGGGGATGGCGACCCACCCTCACCCAGCGTGATGTATTTATGGGTGGATTTTAAAGCACCAGAGCAATTCGAGAGCTGAACATCATAAGATGATGCTAATCGGTCCCGACTCCCAGGCTGCAGCCATGACAACCTCCTCAGTTTTCCCGAGGACCTCCCCCCTCCACGCCCCGCCTCCACCCGCAAGGTGCACCCAGGGCTGAGGTGAGAACGAGTACGTACTCTGCAGCCCACTGGATGAGATCCTGCGGCTGGGTCCGAATGGCGGCTTTGGTGAATTGCTTCAGCAATTCCGGCAGCTCCGGGGGGATGCATATTTGCTTATCTGTCTGAGGCATTGCTTGGTCGACCTGATGGCAGGGGAAAGATAAATAAATAAATTGGGAATCTTTGAATCATAAAATGAGCGGGATCCTGGGCAGGATACCACCCTGCCTCTGTTTGATACTCTCCATACTGGGGAGAGTTCAGTCCCTCATAAGGTGTATGCATTCTGTTGTTACACAACTCCGAAGTTAGAGAATGGGTTACTAATCGTTGCTTTTCGTTCTTGTAAATAATTATGTCCTTTACACAATACTTCATTTAAAAAGTAGATATCAGGGACGCCTGGGTGGCTCAGTGGGTTAAAGCCTCTGCCTTCGGCTCAGGTCATGATCCCAGAGTCCTGGGATCAGCCCTGCATCGGGCTGTGTCTGCTCAGCAGGGAGCCTGCTTCCCCCACCCACCCTGCCTGCCTCTCTGTCTACTTGTGATCTCTGTCTGTCAAATAAATAAATCTTAAAAAAAAAAAAAGTAGACATCAGCAAGAGGTAAACAAAAATATCCCTTAGTGATGTCACCCCTGAATATTGGATATCTCCTTCCAGAATTTTTTCAGTGTAAATATATATGTGTTTGTATAAATAAAAACGGGGTTATGAACATCTTCCATTTCTCTCTCACACACACAACTGTTATGGAAGAATAAATTGTAGCAAAATTTACTCTGTGAATCCTTTATTATTTGATATTAGGTTATTTCCAAATAAAAAATAATCACTAAACAGCCATTTGGTGAATAACTCACCTTACACCTGCATGTATTTATCTTTTTAATTGTAAAAGAGGAAACTTGTACATTTCATTCAAAAGGTTCCAGGACAAATTGAAAAAAAAAACCATAAAAATCTATAGATAATATGCAAACAGCAAATTAAAAGATTTTGCCTGATGTTTGTAGAGAAAAAGAAACTAGATAAGCCAAAAAGCCCCCATCTTCACACCGACATGTTAGACAAAACCCAGCAAACACACCTTTCAGATTAGATTGTCTTGCTGAACTTGAAAAAAAGTGAGAGAAATCCTTAAGTTCCAAACAAAGCGAGTAAAGCAGAAAGGAGACGGTAAGCAAATGCAGAAAGTAAGGGGCAAATGTAGATGCCAGGAAGATGAACCTTTCATACAAATGATCAGACAAGTTGAAAACAGACCAGGTAGTAGGCCCACAAAAGTGAAAAAATGAACTGCTGGACTGAGACCCTAGAGGATAGCACACCCTCAATGTAAGCAGTAAAAATATGTGCCTACAGGCAGGGGGAAACAACCCAGAAATGTGTCTTCATTGCTGCTTCTTGTTGGGGGCAACATAGTTTCCCACAAGTCTGTTTGTTATGAACTAAGTCTAAGTTTTAGATTTATACCACTGACCCTGTTGGGAAATCCCAAGAAAAGAAACTAAAGTGGCCTCAGGTTGGTGGTAAAGTGGCCCCAGCCTGGTGGTACTCCATTCTCATTTACTGAATGTTCTTTTGTTTGAAGGAAGAAGAGTTCAAAGATGTTGATTGATTTCAGACTTCGTAAAAAGTCAAGTATGCATAGTAAATTTCAAGAGTAATTACTACAGAAATTATATAACCACCAAACCAGAAGAAAGGAGAAAAAGAATTAACAAGAACAAAACAACTTGATCAACCCACACAAACGCAAGAGAAGAGTGGGGAGAACATAGAAAAAGTGGATGAACAACATGATAGAAAGTAATCCGTGTATATCAAGTAGTCATAATAAAAAGCAAGTGTGGCCATCAAAATGCAGAAATTATCAGACCAGATTTATAAAAAATCCAGCTATAGGCACATCTGAAAAGACCTAATGACACAGAAAGCCTGAAGGTGAAAGGATATATGGATAAATAGGCAAATAAAACCAAAAGAAAATCAATGCAGACATGTTAATACCAGAAAAGAAACTTCAAGGCAAAATGCACTATTAGGAGTAAGGAGGGTCAGCATGTAATGATAAAAGCTTCATTGAGAAGACAACAGAGTTCTCATTGAGTAGGCCACAGACACCACCATGGGTGAATCTAGCAATGCTAGATGGAAAGGAAAAAATACCGTTTAGGATTACATGTATATGCTATTTATTTATTTAGAGAGCAAGTGGGGGAGGGGCAGAGGGAGAGGAAGATAGAGAATCTCAAGAAGACTCTGTCCTAAGCACAGAACTTGATGCAGGGCTCGATCCCATGACCTTGAGATCATAACCTGAGCCAAAATCAAGAGTCAGACACTTAACTGACAGAGCCACCCAGGTTCTCCCATGCATTTTATTTTCTATGTATGAAGTATTTCATAATTTTAAAGTAACCATTAAGAATGTATTGTTCTGGTAACTTACCAATCTTTTTTTGCTCCTATTGTCTGGAAATGTGTATATATACATATATATATATATGTATATATATATACACACACACACACATATATGTATATTATATATATATACATACATATATATAAAATTGTCATTAAATATACTAAATTTACCACTGTAGCCACTTTTAAGTATATGGTTCAGAGGCATTAAATGCATTCTTCTTGTTGTGCACCCATCACCACCAACCATCTCTAGACTTTTCCATGGTTTCAAACTGAAACTCTGTACCCATTCAACAATATGTTTCCATTTCCCCACTCCTGAGCTCCTGATATTCTGCTTTCTGTATTTATGAATTTAACTACTCTAGGTATTTCATGTAAGTAGATTCATACAGTATTTCCTCTTTTGTATCTGGCTTATTTCACTTAATATAAAGACCTTAAGTTTCACCCATGTTGTAAGAGTGTGTCTGATTTTCCCTTTTTAAAGCTGAATAATATTCCATTGGATATATATACCACAGTCCTCTGTTGATGAGCATTTGGGTTTTGTTTTGTTTTGTTTTGGTGTTTGTTTTTTTGTTTTTTTTTTTTGTTTGTTTTTTGTCTCTTGGCTACTGTGAATAATGCTGCTATGAACTGGGTATACAAATATCTTTTCAAGTACCTGCTTTCAATTCTTTTGGACATATACCCAGAAGTGGGATTGCTGGATCAGATGGTAATTCTATTTTTGATTTTTTGAGGCAGTGCCATACTGTTCCCTCAAAGAGGTTGCATTTTAGACTATTTGTATATATTTAGAACGTTTAGTTGTACAATTGTTTTATTTCTATTCTAAAGATTAAAATGGCCTTATATAAGTGAGAAGATGGCCCAACCCTAATTCACTAGGCTTCCAGGATGACAATAACAATGATAACCCTTGGTCAGTACAGAGCAAATTTAAGCAAAGCCTTTACCCCGTGCCTCTTCTAAGAACATTCCGTGATCTCTCTCCATTTTTGGCCAAACATCTCTTTTTCTCCATGATTAGTCCTTCTTCAACCTCTTGCAGTTCTGCTCTCCTGCCCCACCATTTTCCCCTTAAAACCATCAGTTACATCTATTAACTTCTGGTCTGTACCAGATGCTATGTTAAGTATTCTGCATACATTTTCTCACTTAATTCTCAAAATATCCCTAAGAGGTAGATTTACCACCATTTTAGAGATGATGAAACTGAGAGAAAGAATAAAACTTTTGAAATGACATGTCGCCCATAAGTGACAGAGGCAGGATTTGAACACACACAGTCTGATGCAGGAGGCATGCCATTAAACATGACTGTCCCTTCCTTCTTGAGGCTTTCTCTTCCTTTGACGGCAGATACCATTCTTGTTTTTCTATTTTCCTTTGCATGCCTCCTGTCACCGTAACTTTTTTCCTCTTTTCTTGTGTTAAGCATGAGTTTGCAATCTTCCCAAAGCTCAGTCTTCAGCATTCTGAGTTTATGTCTTTCTGTCACTCTTTTTGGAGAGCTCACATTCCCTCATGGCTTCCTCCACCGCAAGATGGTGGTGATTATACTTGTTGTCCATCCCTGACCTTTCACCTATGCTTTTGTTGTTCACTTCTTACTGCTTCCGGGATACATCTCCACCAAAATTTATTCTCCATCTCCCAACTAAGTCCCTTTCCCAACATTGTGTCTGAAAATCACGCCACTATTTTCTCAGTCATTTGGCCTCTCCTGGGCCATCCATTCTCTTCTATGTGTTGAATCTCATGAAATCCCATGGATAAATATTTCCTCTGAAATGTGTCTTCCATTCATCCCTTCCTCTGTCTACTTCTTTTCTCCTGGTCCAGCCCCTCACCACCTACTGTGCAGGCTCCTAACTGGTATCCCTGGCTCAGGTCATTCCCTGGTCTATTCTGAGTGTGTCCAGATCGGTCTTCTATGCTGCTGTTAACAGATCCGAGAGCCCTGTTCACAAAATGGCAATCATATCCATCCTGACTTTCAAGGTTCTCTATACTTTACACACAATTTTAAATTAGAAATTTTCTGCTAGTATTTACCAACACAAATTTCCAATGTGTAGTCTACTCTGGCATCCTTCCAATCCTTCCAGATTATGTATCTGAAGGTTGCTCATCCATTGTTAACAGAACTCTGTCTTGCATTTCTAGTTCCCTCAGGATGTTGCTAATTTTGGCTGGTTTACTTGGAAGTGCTTTTTTTTCCCATCTATTCAAACTCCACACACCTCTAAGGTTCATCTTGAGTTCTACTACGTCATAGGTCTTCCTAGAAAACTCGGGAATCATCAGATATTATGTGTAATACACATGTTGCCATTTCATCCCATTCTGCCTTTTACAGATCTCTACAGCTGAGCTTTCCACAAGTGGCCACGGCAGAATGGGTTACAGGTGTCTCCAGGAGAGATGGATGGTTGTAAACTTTTTATAGTGATGCAAAATTTACAACCATTTTACAACAATTCATTGATTTATAACAGTTGAAATTATATTCGGAAACAGTTGGGCTCAGTCAGTAAACTTCCAGATTTCAGTAATTATTGCTTTTGTGCTTAAGGTTTTATGCATAATACCTGCCAGAGGAGATGCTTGTATAGGGTTTCCCCCTTTATCCATCATGTTAGAACCATCTCCGTGAGTCTGCTTAATATCGCTTAATTGTAATGTGTTTATTACCAGTGATAATCATTTGTGCATACATTTCAAATGTGTAGTGCTTTCATTTAATTTGCTCTTATTTTTTATATTTTTCTCCCAACAAAGAAGACATATGTGCTTCATCATTATCATCACCACTTGCTCATTGTTTGAAATTGTGACTTGATTTATATAGTTATTTATTCTTGGCCTTTGATGTAAAATATTCAAAATCTGATTCTTTTTTTTTTAAGATTTTATTTATTTGGCAGAGAGAGAGATCACAAGTAGGCAGAGAGGCAGGGGGAAGCAGGCTCCCCGCTAAGAAGAGAGCCCAATGTGGGGCTCAATCCCAGGACCCCGAGACCATGACCTGAGCTGAAGGCAGAGGCTCAACCCACTGAGCGAGCCAGGTGCCCCCAAAATCTGATTCTTAATGAAATTTTGTAATGACATTACTTGTTTGTAGAAATAAAAAAAAGTTTCTAAAAACAAATAATAGAAAATAATTTAATTGGTTTAGAAAAGGGGTTTGGAGCTCTTCAATATTCCTTGAAAAATATTTTCCAAAATATTAACTCCACTTCATTATAAGTAATTGCTTATATTCTTAGAAATCTAGCACTTTGGGGTGCCTGGGTTACTCAGTTGGTTAAGTGTCTGCCTTCAGCTCAGGTCCTGATCTCAGGGTCCTGGGATTGAACCCCGTGTTGCCCCATGTGGGTCTCCCGCTCAGCCAGGAGCCTGCTTCTCCCTCTCCATCTGCCCTTCCCCCTCCTTTTGCAAATGCTCTTGCTGGCTCACCCTCTCTCTCTGTCCCTCAAATTAAAAAATATATATATATTAAAAAAAAGAAATCTAGCACTTTATTAAATCATATTTTCAAAATTCCACCTTATCTATCAAATGCTTAATTTTTCAAAAATTTTATGTAATTTATTTTAAAATCTTCATAAGGAAATGGACAACCTTATCTTCTTTGCAAATTGATTTGTTATGGTCAAAAAGGTCCATAGTTGCCTTAATACTTTCAATATATTATTTATTTTCCTACCATAAAGTATAATTTAAGATTGAGTAGTAATCATTTTTATTAATATCTATTATTTTTAGGATTTTTCAGTTTTAGATTTGTTTGCTCTGAAAATTTTTCCTTTGTCTGCCTAAATATCTAATTTTCATGGAAAAGTTATCAAATGAAGAAATTGGTGCCAGGAAAAGTATGCCAGGGCCTCAACAGAAAATGTCTATATTACACAGATAGTTTCTTAAGAGGATAATTCTTTAAGTTTCTGGTCTCCAGACCCTTTAAAAGTTATTGAAGACCCCCAGGAGCTTTTGTTAACATGGGCTTTATCGATCAATACTTATCATTTTAGAAATTAAAGCAAAAATGTTTAAATATTAATTTTAAAATAAAAATAAATCCCTTACATAATAAGCAACATTTCAATGTAAAATAACTATAGTTTCCAGAAAGAAAAAACCCCTTAGTGAGAAAAGTGGCATTGTTTTACATTTTTTGCAAATCTCTTAATGTCTGGCTTAATAGAAGACAGTCAGATTCTCATATCTGCTTTGCATTTAATCTGTTATGATATCACACATCATGTAGCTTCTGGAAAATTCCACCGTATACTCTTAAGGAAAAGACCGAAGAAGGCATATCATGTCTTAGTATTATTACAAAAGCAGTTTTAACTTCATGCACTCCTACTTCCTAAAGTCTCAAGGCTCCTCTGAAGTCCCTGAAACCACACTTTGAAAACCACTGTTTTAGGAAACCGTTTACAACGGCATTTACAACAGTAGTTTACATCCAACTGGATTGAAGAAGCTAATTAAAAGGTCTCATAATTAGGAACTAAAGCCAAAATGTCTCCCACAATTATGGGCTAACTCATTTTACCAACCTGCCAGGAAAGTGAGCACACATTTGGGACTAAATGAAGCCAAGGAAATATATAAATGTTACTCTGGAATAATACTATTAAAAGATGCATCAATGACATTCTGTACAAGACTAATTAATCACAGCATTTCCTTGCAGAATGGTGAACCCGCAGATGTTAAGTCACTGTGCTCAGTTAATCGCTCTAGTTAGAACCCCTGGGGAGGAATGCTTGGAAGAATATGGATTGTGTTGCCAAAAAGTACCAAAACAAACCACTCAGGGTAATGTATATGGAGTAGTAACTAAGCACTTTAACACAAATCAGATGTTCTAGATTATGCAAGCCCAGCAGCTCCTGCACTGGTGGGAAAACTGTGATGACAGGAAGGCAGGAAGTCTTTCCATCTTATCTGCTCTCCATGTTCTCAATGCCTGAGATGTAAGTGAAGACATTGTTTTGTCCACAATAAGCTCTTGTCTGGAGTTCCCTGTGAATGTGAATTCCACCTTAAAGGATGTTACTAATAAAATCCAAGCCATCCTGGTTCTGTTTCCAGCTTTATGTGAAGAGACTATTTGCTGTTTCCTACCAAGGTACCTATCAAAGGAAAAGTTCTTTCTCTGGAGATTAGGAGCTAAAAGAAAATTTGAAAAAAAAAAAAAAAAAGTCAATGATTTTTATTGCAGAGTTGTCGAGGAGAGTATTGTCTTCAGAAAATTGGCTTAGTTGACATTTTTGAACACCAGAATGAATTTAATCAAAATCTCAGGAAGTGTGTGAAAATAAGTATACCAACAACACTCATGGGTTGAAAGGAAAAGTGAGATGACATGCAGTTCAGTGGGGAGTTTAACTGATACTCTAGCTTCAATCCTAAAGAAGACTAGCAGCAAAACATCTGTTAAGTGTCACATTATTTGGAAATACATGATATGAAACACTTCAAGCGCATTAGAAATCTATTCATGTAATCACGAGAGTTTCAGTGAAAGAAAGAAGGAACTGAGTGATCCAGATTCTGGTTAATAGTGAGAAAGGAGTTTCTATCAACTGGAGAAAAATCAGTAAATACCCTTCTACTACTTGCCAAGATGCATCTGTGAGGCAAACTTTTCCACTGATGGTAGCTAAAAGAATTTGAAGAGAACATCATTACAAGATTGTTGTTGGGAACCTCATGTATTTGTTTCAACACAAAACTTGGTATAAAGCAAACTCCTGATAAGAAAGCAAGCTTGACTTCTCTTTAAAAAGCTTTAAAATGTTTATTTGGGAGTTTCATTCAAATTAAACAGTTATATCTTTACTGTTACTCTGTATTCTACTTTAATTATAATTATGTAATAAACCTATATTGAATTTTTGTATAAGCTCTGTATAAATCTCCCAGTACCCTGCAGTTTGCCCCAGTGTGCATTACATATATTTCTTTGTGTGCTAGGACATGAAAAAGGCTGAGGAAGCTCAAGTACTTCTGTTGAAAAGCTTTTAAGTTTTCTTCCAGTGTTGAAGTTGTAGTGTTTCAAAGATGAAATTTCAAAGAAATTTCAAAGATGAATTTCAAGGAAATCCTGCTGGTTATTGAGATCAATTTCTAGTAAAAGCTGAGAGTTATATATTAAAAAATGTTTATTAGAAAGTAAACTATAAAAATACTGCTTGTTAAAGGAAACATTAGCTTCTAGCTTAAATTGTTCACCTAGAGTATTAGAAGCCAGCAAGAAAGTTTGAGACAAATTAGCAAAGGGAATAAACTTCTTTCGATTGCAGGGAAAGAGAATTCATAGAATATCCTACAGACCAAAGACAGCTGGTACTTTTTTTTTTAATTAATTTATTTATTTGACAGACAGAAATCACAAGTAGGCAGAGAGGCAGGCAGAGAGAGAGGAGGAAGCAGGCTCCCCGCAGAGCAGAGAGCCCGATGCGGGGCTCAATCCCAGGACCCTGGGATCATGACCTGAGCCGAAGGCAGAGGCTTTAACCCACTGAGCCACCCAGGCATCCCCAGCTGGTACTTTCTAAAGGAAAGAGGAGCCAAGAGAAAGAATAGGAACATCTGACTAATGGCTAGCAGAAACTCCTTTACTAAGGAAGCATTCGGAGGCAGTGGAACTTTGCACTAATTTATTAATAGGAGCTGGGATCCCCTCTTGAGAATTGAAATTGCTTGCTGGGTTGTTAAGGGGGGATAGTTAAGCTCTCTGCTCAGCGGTGAGCCTGCTAAGCCTCCTCTCTCTCTGCCTCTCTCTCTGCCTGTCTCTCTGCCTACTTGTGATCTCTGTCTTTCAAATAAATAAATAAAATCTTTAAAAAAAAAAAAAAAAGATTTCTGACACCTATAAAACACCAAAGCATGAGCAAATTTTAAGATGGTCATATATGATTCTAAGATTGAGATCTGCTGATTGAATTTGAAAGAACAGAAAATTTCTAATCTATTACAAATGTATTTTTATTTTATAAAATGGTAACAGCATAATAATCTTTATAATATCATTCAGTGCAGCACAGTCCAACAATGCTTCACCTCTACTCTCAAACTCCTTCACTCCTGCTTCTGCCTGGCTTGATCTTCCCATTCTCCAACAACATGATTCTATTTCTTATTTAATTTCCAGTGAATGACTTTCCGCCCAAGGCTGCATCCCACCCAACTATCATCCTCACTTGGAGAATGTGTAGCCATTCCCTATCTGAGTGAGACCAAGGAAGTCAGAATGAATCCACACTGCCATCCTTTTGGCATGCCCCATGTTTTTTAAATTATATGTTAGATGTCTAAAAACTAAAGTGTGTTTGGGGTGCCAAAAATTTCTAATCTGTCATGCCACTGCTGTTTGACTACCAAAAGCCTTGCAGGTTTTTCCCTTTCCCCCAGTATAGTTGCTCTGCAAGGGTCAAGCACAATCCTTAGTCCACAGCCAGGGTTGGCAAATGGCCCCAGGGGAAAAAAATGGCTCGTGATCCTCTGCTCACCTTGGAGGGGCTCCACACCCTCCTGGAATTTTAATCCATCTACCTCATTGCTTCTAAAGCTCTCCACTCTATCTACAATGTTTTTAAAAATGTATTTTCTAGGGGCATGTGGGGCTTAGTCGTGAAGCTGTCTTTGGCTCAGATCAAGATCCTAGGGTCCTGGGCGGGGAGCCCCTGAGTGGGGAGTATAAATATATACATATACATATGCATATACATATACATATACACATATATTCTAGAGTTTTAAAAGTTGTTGTAGTTGAACTCTAGAGCTACTGCACCCTACTATCTTTTAGCTGGAGATAAGGCCCATTTTCATGGCTTCAACCAGAGCTCCATTCTGATGCCTCCCAAATTTCCCAAGGTAGGCTCCCAACTACACGGCAATGTCTTCACCAGCTACCTACTATAGGGTTCTCCTCTCCCATAAAAGCACCCCAAACAGACTTTTACTCTCTCAATTGCCTTATCTGATGTATCATGGCCATTTTTGATCCATCTTTCTCTTTCATTCCTCAGTTCAGTCCTTGATGAGCTTTTTTTAAAAATATTTTTTAAAAGATTTTATTTATTTATTTGACACACAGAGAGAGATCACAAGTAGGCAGAGGCGCAGGCAGAGAGGGCGGGGGTGGGGGGAAGCAGCCTCCCTGCTGAGCAGAGAGCCCAATTCAGGACTCGATCCCAGGACCCTGAGACCGTGACTTGAGCCTAAGGCAGAGGCTTAACCCACTGAGCCACCCAGGTGCCTCTTGATGAGCTTTTTAAAAGAAAACTGCCCGTTAGGAAAAGAAAAAGGAACACCTTTTAAAAAAGGAAGGAGTTTGGGGCGCCTGTGTGGCTCAGGCAGTTAAACGTCTGTCTTCGGCTCAGGTCATGATCCCAGGATCCCGGGATCTAGCCCTGGGTTGGGCTCCCTGCTCAGCAGGGAGCCTGCTTCTCCTTCTCCCCACTGTTCCTGCTCTCTCTCGCTACCTCTCTCTCATTCTCTGTCAAATAAATAAATAATCTTTAAAATAAGTAAATAAATAAAGGAAGAGTTTGACTTACATTGTTTACAAACAAGAGAACTCATGTACAGAGAGGTGGAGTGACTGGCATAGGGTAATAGTTTACATCGGAGCAGATGCAAGAATCTGGGTCTACATACACCATTGCTCTCTCCATGCTACATCTTACTGCCTCCTTCTCTCTAAATAATAATAATGCACTGACACATGGATTTTCTCTAGGACAACCCTTGTCTCCAATATTATGTCCTGCTGTCTCCCTAAATCTTGGATATTCCCTTTTGCATCATGAAAAGTATTTTTTTTTTAGCACATTGAAGCAGAACAAAAATTATTTGCCAGAGTATGTCCTAATGTTTTGTCCTGAAAATATGGTAAGTAGTCCAACTATGTTCCATACAGTTGCAAAGAATGGAAGGATGGCCAGAATAAGAAAGGCCTACGAGCAGTTATTCATTGTTCATTCACTATCTCATTTAATCTTCACAACACCCTATGGGTGGGAAGGTTCTAATATTATAATCATTTTCCCAATGCCAGGAAACTGAGGCTTACTTTTCCCAGGTAACATGTCTTCGCCACTCATATTATCACATCACTCTCAAACACCTTTAGAGGATCTTCATTTCTTTTCTCATCAAAATGATGTCCTGTCTGACTTCCAAGTTCGCCACAATTCATCTTATTCATATTAGCTTTGCCTCTCCAACTTTATTTCACGGAAATCTGGATCATTTTCTATTCTGCGCTTAATCCACGGTCAAGCCAACCTAGCACTGGATGCCAACAGCAATATTGCTAAGAGCTGTCCCCCCTGACCTTGTCCTTTTTTGTTGAGCAGGAGTTTTTGGCTTTGTTAGCAGCAAATTTATCAAAATTGCTTATATGTCATGCTAATACCACCTCTTGGAAATTATATGAGTTCCACATATTCATCATTTCAGAAGTGAACAGGTATCCCTTTTCATTTATCTTAACTCCTATTTTAAATCCTCCATGTTCATATCATGGTCCACAAGCCCAGGGACACCATTATTGACTGTGTTCCCAAAAGTTGTGCAACATGTTCCCTAATATGGGGATCTGGCATATAAACCTGGGGCCACCTTAACACTGTCTTTAATTAGTTTATTAGGCTTCATTTTTTCAGGGTGAAACATCAGAATATCCTCACATCATTTTCCTCCTTTTACTTGTCATTTGAACTTCTGACTTCATTATAGCATTCCTATGATTCAGAAACTCCAATATGAGAGGGCTCGGAGGGAATGCAATATAGTTTTCAATATAAAGAGAGGGCTATTGGGGCTCCTGCATGGCTCAGTCAGTTAAGCATCTGTCTTTGGCTCAGGTCATGATCCTGGGGTTCTGGGATCAAGCCCCCAGTTGGGCTCCCTGCTCAGTGGAGAGCCTGCTTCTCCCTCTGCCTCTGCTGCTCTGTCTGCTTGTCCTCTCTTTCTCTCAGTCTATCTCACATAAATAAAATCTTAGAAAAAAGGAGAAGGCTAGGGTTTTTTTTTTCTTGTTTCCTTAACCATTCCTGATTATGTTCAACACTGTACTTGTCTCTTCCAACACAAACTGTCCTGCACAGCTAGGTGAGCTGTAACATCCACAGAGCAGAGCAAATGCTAGTGAAGAAGCACTCCTGGCTATTAGACAGGAGACCGGGATTCTGGTCCTGGGCCTGTCTTTGACTAATTATGTGATCCTGAGCAAGTAATTAATCCAATAAAACCTTATGTATCAGGACTAGTGCTGAATACTGGAGTACAGAAATAAATGAGTCATATACCCTGCCGTCAGAGAGCTCTTAGGCTAGAAGAGACTGATAGAAAACTAAGTGATTAAAATAGGGCAAGTGTTGGGGTGCCTGGGTGGCTCAGTGGGTTAAGCCTCTGCCTTCGGCTCAGGTCATGATCTCAGGGTCCTGGGATGGAGCACCATATCAGGTTCTCTGCTCAGCAGGGAGCCTGCATCCCCCTGCCTCTCTGCCTACTTGTGATCTCTGTCAAATAAACAAATAAAATCTTAAAAAATAATAATAAAATAAAGTAGGACAAGTGTTAAAAATGCTGTCCTAGATATAGGAAAACAGAATCTCCCAGATAAGACATCTAACACTGGCCGGACAGAGAATGTCATCAGAAAATACTTCCGTAAGAATGATGGTATTGAACAGAGACTTGGGGAAACCTGGTTTGCTCATTGCTGTATTCTCAGACCCCAGAAAAGTGCCATGTATATAATAGGTACTCAATAAGCATCTGTTAGTACTGGTGAAAGCATGGAGGGAATTTATCTGTGGCCAGACTCCTTAGACAAACGTGTGGAGGCATCAGAGAGCGTGGTGAATTCAGGGGACTGGGAGTGATTATGGAGGATTAGGGTGGGCAGAAGTGGAGTAATTGTACCTTGGCCTGGAACTAGAGCCCAAGACAAGAATATAGAAGGCCTGGTATGCTGTGCTAAGGCTTGAGAACTTTATCTTGAAGGCAGTAGAGAGCCACTGGAAGATTTAAGCCCTAGAGTCACACAATCAGATTTGAGTGTTAGCTTGATAAGCCAGTTACCAATTTACTGCTGCTCAGTTCCAAAGGTACCCTGCATGCAGCTAGCAATGCCCAATGGCCACCAGCTTCCCTTGGCCCCTCTCTGCCTAAACTCAGTGGCAAAGAGCAACAATCACCCATGTTCATGTTCTTTTCATAAATGGCTTCTTTGGGATTCTAGACTGCGGATTTTTGCCTGCGTGGCACCTCATGAACCCTGACCACACCCTTGTTGACAGGCTTGTGGGAGGTCAGCTCCTTCTTGGGTGATCTGTCTCAGGGGTAGTGGTTGCTCCTTATGTTAGTGATACCTATAAACTTTAGATCTCTCTTTACAGCTTGCTAGCCAATCTTCCATTACTCCAATCCCATTGTAGTTAAAAATTCTTTATGTTGAAATTTCTTGGTTAAACTTGTATATTCTCTCTCTCTCTCTTGGACTCTGGAACACACACTGATTCATCAACAGCCGCATAGATGGACTGAGGGGAGTGGAGTGAAACTTTAGGCAGGGCGCCTGGTTAAAAGAATATGGCAGCACTTTTGGCAACAACTCTTGAGAACCTCATTGCCTTTTAGGAGGTGCAATGGGGAGGGATAAGAGAGGCAGGAGTAATAGGACTTGGTAACCACTGTGGGAAGAGGACAAGGAGTGTAGGGTGACTCCCCACTCTTCAGGCTTGGATGACTAGGTAGATGGTGACACTGTGGTACAAATGGAAAACACAGGAGGAGGCGTAGGTCAGATTCTCCTGCCATGTTCCTTTTTACTCTCAGGAGTTCCATGTACTTTTGAACCACAGAGACTTAGTTAGAATCATAGATTCCTTAGGTTGAAGAGGCACCAAAGCCCAACTTTTCTGCCTTTGAGCAATATAGACTGTTCACATCAGATAAAAGAAGTGAGGAAAGGCCCATTCTATCTTAATAGTCCATGATTCTAATGTTTTATAAAGTGCTTTTCTGGGGCTCCTGGGTGGCTCAGTGGTTTGAGCCTCTGCCTTCGGCTCAGGTCATGATCTCAGGGTCTTGGGATCGAGTCCTTCATCCTGCTCTCTGCTCAGCAGGGAGCCTGCTTCCCCCCTCTCTCTCTGCCTGCCTCTCTGCCTACTTGTGATCTCTTTCTCTCTGTCAAAGAAATAAAATCTTTTAAAAAAATAAAGTACTTTTCTACTCTTAAAGCTCTCAGTAGGGTAGGTCTTCTCATTTATTTATCCCAGGCCCCCACAACTCTTTAAAATTCAACAGATTTCCCTTTTTTTGTGAAGCCTACAGGACTCCCAATGTAGAATGGCAGGTCATTCAACATGTGTTGTGTTGGATGTGTTGGATGCTGAAGAATATAGGTCTTATCAAATATGTAGTTTAGATTTGTTCCTGGAATTGCTTTATTTTTGTTTTATTGGTGTAGGCTAGACAGAGCTTCAGTTATAATAACGGAAGGCTGTAGTTACATGAATAAAAGCCTCCAACACCAGAATCTCAGAGGCAGTTGCTATGAACAGCTCTTGGATCTAAGGACCAGGCAATTGTATAAACTTGTTTGGGCTTGGAATAGGAGATGGTGGGTTTTAGACACATGGCTATCCTTGCATGGAATGAACCTCCCACTTTTTGCCTTTTTTTTTTTTTTTTGCCTTTTTCAGCACAGCTTTCTCTGACCTGTCAGTTCCATTACACCCTCTCAAAGAGCACCACTTACCTACCTCTCCTTAGCAGCACGTAGCTCAGCTCTAATTTTACAGTATTTGTATCATTCTTCGATTAACATCTGCCACCCCCAAAAGACTAAACTTGAGGGTAGGAACAGTTTCTGCTCACTACGGAATCCCCCAATGCCTAGCCTGGAACACAGTCAGTGATCAATAGATATTAGGAAAATGAATGATTGATAGCAGCTGTTAAAGTTTTACTCACACCCATTAATCCTCATGACAATCTTCCCATAAATATGGGGGAAAAAAGTGGTTTCGTTAGTCTGGAGGAGGCTTTGATCCCAGATTCTGTTCTAGTTTCAAATCACTGCCCTCTGTGCAAGAAATCATAAAACAGTAGCTTTGGGAACAAAATACATACTTTAGGCAGAGAGCAATAATCACCCATGATCACATTCTCTTAAAGATCACAGCCCTCTTCTCTTGCTCTGTGAACAAGGAGGGCTTCAGAATCCAGATGGGCCCATGGTCAGGACTCTCCCCTCAGACCTGCGCAGCCCTGGAGGCGCTCAGCGCACTTCCCTCCATCCACTTCCCCTCTAGGGTAGCTACCTGAGGCTCCTCCCAAACCGGCTGTTTGATACCTCGCGTCTGGCCTCAGGCAGGAGGTGTGGAGACAGAACCAGTCCCACGCACCCTTGGCGGAGGGGAAAGCCGCAGAACCCGGGCGGGGAAAGACGGTACCGGCTTCGGGCTCAAGGGACCGGGGAGGTGGGGTGGGACCAATCGGGCTTTGTTAGCGCTTGGCCTTCGCCTGGCAACCTGGACGCTGGCCGCGCTGCCTGGCAACCGCGGGGGTGGGGCCCGGGCGCGACGTCACAGAGCCGCCCCCCCCCCCCCGCCCCGCGCCGCCCCACCCCGTCACGCCCCGCCCCGTCCCACCCTGTTCCCTCCCACCCTACCTCCTAGGGTTTCCAGCAAAGACTTGGGTTGCGGAATGTTCGAACCCACCAGGAACTGTCGGGGTTTTGCTCGGGGTGGGAGGACCGGAATGCCTGGCTGTTTAAGGTTAGGGCCGGGGGCGTTAGGAAACCCGGGGGATTTACAATGGGCTTTGGCAAAGTGGCAGTTTACAGTGGGCTTTGTATATTAGAGAGCGGAAGTGGAGGAGCTTAAAGTGATCTTTTGGCTTGTGGAGAGTGGGTAGGTGAGGAGGAGGCAGGCGAATAATAGTAGCCAGCATTTGCAGTGCTTTTGTGTGTGTGCCCAAATGATTCCTAAGTGCATGACACGTATTAACTCTTACAATCTCCCCGTGAGGCAAGTATTAGTACGATCTCCGTATTTACAGGTGAGGAGAAGGCGCAGAGAGGTCAAGTATGTTGCCTTAGATCACAGGAAGTGGTAGGGTTAGGATGTGAACCACGTTGCATGGTTTCAGATTCCCCTCTCTTAATCTCTATAATGGGATGTGAACCACGTTGCGTGATTTCAGATTCCCCTCTCTTAATCTCTATAATGCTAAAACAATCTCTAAAATGCTAAAACAGAGTTAGTGTGGAATCCACAGAGCTCGAGATGCCTGAGGCCACAGGGAAAGAAGGAAGATATTCACCAAGGAGAATGGCATTAAAGTCTCACACAGTAACTCTGGAGGTAGGTATTAACCTTCACTTTAGAAATAAGAAGTAGGTTCTAGGCGCCTGGGTGGCTCAGTTCGTTAGGTGTTCTACTCTACTTCTCTGAGGTCTTGATCTCAGGGTCATGCCTTAAGTCCTGCTGCGTTGGGCTCCTCACTGGGCATAGAGTCTACTTTAAAAACAAAACAAACAAACAAAAAAAAAACAAGGTTAGAAATAAAAAATAGGTTCAAAACTTTGAGTAACTTGCCTGTGGTCAACAGCTGGCAGTAGGGACAAATTTGATTCCAGGTCTTCTGATTTCAGGATTTTTTTTTAAGCTCCCAAGGAGGCAAGAAAAGCCCCGTCTTTTTCTGCTACAGCTGTTGTCACTTAACACTCATTTTTAAAGTGGCCCTTGCATCATCAGGTCTTTCAGTCCTTTTACACACTAGTGTGTGCTAGTCTAAATCATTGAGTTAGTTCATCCAGGGCCTTCAAAGCTTTCTCTAGTTGTGAGATGAAAGCCGTTGTCTCTCCTTAAAGCAATTTCAAGCATCAGTGAGTAGGCATGGGGGCTGGGTGTTTGGTTTATGTATGCAGAAGGCTTTTCAGAACCTGTGGTCATCCATTTGTGAAGGGCTCAGTGTGTTGGCATTTGTCAAAGTTTTGCAGGTCCTCATTGTATACCTGGAGAGTCCTGGCTAATCTGGGGATGGCCACTTGCCCATAGCTGATTTGGGGATAAAAGGAACTTAACCACTGGCCATCACCTGCCTTCCTGAGCTTGTATGAACGGTCTACCAGGCGTTGGCATCTGCTTTAGGAATAGGGCGAGGCTGGAGGTTTGAGTGCTGCAGGGGCCTCTTCCAGGAGAAAAAGACCCCAGTGGGGTCCATTTTGTGTCATAGGAGGGAAGAAGTTGTGCTTGTCTCTTCCTGCTTTCATGTGGAGGACGTTATACAGAAAGGAATGAATAATAATGATCTTCATGTCAAAGAAGGAGTGTTTCTGGTAAAGCAGTGGCCCGCTGGAGATAGAAGATGAGAAATGGACTTTTAGTGTGGCAGGAATTTTGTGATACTGACCAAGGTGGTCTGATGTCTGCCAAAGGTAGGTTGAGGGACAAAGGTGAGGTCGTCCTTGATCTATCAGTAATAAATGCAACAGATTATGGTGAAGAGAATATGACTTTACAGGAAATGATAACCACAAAATTCAGGAAGTTGCTTTCTTTTGAGAGGCCTGGGGTGGGAGAGCAAGGAGCCCATAAATGGAAATGTTTGGTGGTGGTCGTTCTTGGTGAGATTGGTGGTTTTGTGGGTGTTCATTGTGTTTCAGAATTTATATGTTCTCTCTTATGTTTCAGCTATTACATAAAATCTATGTAAACTCATCAAATGGGTCACACTATTTCTATTTTCTTGTGTAATTGAGAATTGACTGTATACATTTTCATTATTTCACTTTCCCTTCATTCCCATCAATGTCCAGGTACGCTCTAATTTCTCCCATCATATTCCCCTGCAGCTTTGCCCCACTGCTCTACTCCCCTTTACTGCAAAGCTCATTTAAAGAGTTGTCTGCACTTGCTGCCTCTAATTTCTCTTTCCAGTCTCTCTTGAATCTACCTGAATCAGGCTTTCAGTCTTATCACTCACTGAGACTATTCTTGTCAAGATCCCAAAATGACATGATGTTAAATCGAAGATTATCTCTTAGCCTCAACTCAACCATCAGCAACACTTAACACTGATGATCAGTTTCTAATCCTTGAAACCCTTTCTAGGACATCACACTCTCTTGGTTTTGCTCCTTTCTCACTGCCTCTTCCTTTTCATCTCTTTTGCTAGTTGTTGAGGACTCAATGTTTGTGCTCCCTCTCCCAAATGCATATGCTAAAGCCCTAAGCCCCAATGTGATGGTATTTGTCAGGAGGACTTTTGGGAGGTAATTAGGTTTAGATGAGGTCGTGGGAGTGGAGTCCCTGTGATGGTCTTAGTGTCCTTTTAGGAAGAGAGACCAGAGCTTGCTCTCTCTGACATGTGAGGATACAGCAGGACAGTGGCTCTCTGCAAATCTTGATAAGGGCCCTTCCAGGAACCACGCTGCCAGCACTTTGATCTTGAACTTCCAGCCTCTAGAACTGTGGGAAATTAATGTCTATTGATTAAGCCCCCCAGTCTGTGGTATTTTGTTATAGAAGTCTGATCTCTGACCCTGATTCATTCTTCTCTCTGTGATACCTTAACGTCAGAGAGTTGCAGGATTTACCCTTGGACTTCTTCTTTATCCACATGTACTCCTTTTTTTTTTTTTTTTTAATCTCATCTGGTCTTATGTTTTAGATACTAAATTTATATCTCCAGCCCCAATTCTTCCCCATGCTCCACACTAGAATATCCCATTCTCTACTTGATAACATCACTGAGTGTCCAATAGACTTCTCACACTTAATATGTCCCAAACTATACCCTTTTTTAAAAAAGATTTTATTTATTTATTAGGGAGGGGGAGAGCACAGAGGGCAAAGCAGACTCTCCACTGAGCAGGGAGCCAGTTGCAGGGCTCAGTCCCAGGACCCAGAGATCATGACCTGAGCTAAAGGTTTAACCAACTGAACCACCCAGGCACCCCTCCAAACTCTACTCCTGATATCCCTTTCCAAACCCTACACCCTTCCAGCTCCTCCTCTGCTTTATTATCACTCCATACTATATTTTTAAATTTTTGTTTTATTTTTTAAAGATTTATTTATTTGAGAGAAACGCAACACAAGTAGGGGATTGGGAGAGGGAAAAGCAGGCTTCCCTCTGAGCAGGGAGCCCGATGTGGGTCTCGATCCCAGGACCCTGGGATCATGACCTGAGCCAAAGGCAGATGCTTAATGACTGAGCCACCCAGGTACCCCCAATTTTTGTTTTATTAATTGGTCTATATTCTCTCACTGTAGTGCATGGGTTTTTGTTTTATTCACTGTATGTTGCTGGGGCCTAGGATAGCCTAGGATAGGGCTACACATGTAATGAACCCTATAAATATTTGTTTGCTGAATAAAATTCTTTTTTTCTTCCACCTTTCTTCCTTCTCCTTTCTGATTCTAAAAGGCCCTCCTGAGAAGTGATACATCAGTGTCTGTTCAGCTTTGCTAGCTCAGTATCTGAGGGTCTAAAGTTATATTTGGCCAAGGAAGGGACGGATCTGGCACCAGGGGTAGGACTCTTGACCTGCCTTAGGGCCATGGCCATCTCAGCTCAGATGGTAAGTTCTACCTATCCTGTGTGGCTTATCTTGTGGTTCACTTTTTCAGATCTTGAGTTGGCCATTTCCTCGGAGGAAATGAGTTATGGCCTGCTAGGGTCATGGGGAAGCTGGGACCAGGGAACAGCAAGGGTCACACCACCATCAGCCCTCCCAGGCCCCCCCATACTTATGGAGCTCAGCTGTGTGGTGTGGTTTTCAGTCTCCTCATGGAGCCAGGCCACCCTGTGGACATAGTCTCTCTTCATTTATATATTAGTTTTCTCTTGCTACATAACAAATTACCACAAACATAGTAGCTAAAACAACACATATGTATGGTCTCAGTGCCCCCGGGCAGGACCCTCTGCTAAGGGTCTCACCAGGCTAAAATATAAGTGTTGGCTGGGGCTATGAGCTTGCAGGAGGCTTGGTGTTCTTTTTCACGCTCACTGATTGTCGGCAGAATTCAGTTCCTTGTTGTTATAGGACTGAAGTCCTGTTTTCTTGTTTGTTGTTGGCCAGGAATCACTTTCAGCTCCTACAAGCCTCTCTCTGGTCCCAGCAATGCAGTTCTTTCGTGAGAGCTCACAACATGGCTGTTTGCTTTCTTTCAGTTGGTTTTAAAGTCTCAGCAGATCAGGTCAGGCTGGCCCAGGACAATGTCCATTTTGAGAGATCCAAAGTCAACTAATTAGAGACCTTAATTACATTTGGAAATTCCCTTTTGCCACATAATCTTAATCCTGGGAGTGATAGCCCATCACATCCACAGGTCCCACCCATACTCAAAGGGGTGGGATTATATAAAGGGTGTACACTAGGGGCTAGAATCTTGAGGACCATCTTAGAATTCTGCTTACCACAAACTGTATCTTTGTGAGGAGGAAAAACACATGAAGGTCCACCATCTTTCTTCAGAGAGAAGGACTGACAGAGAAGTATGGCTACCCTTTGTTGGTCTGGATCCTCAGGTCTTACTGCTGCCTCTGTGTGTAACCCTTCCCTCAGGACTCTAGGGGAACAACACTGTGGGAGCAGGGGATGGAAAAAGCTCCGCTCTTGTCTTGACATTTGTGACTTCTGTGGCACTGTTGATTCTCCTCAGGACTGCTCCCACATTAGAGAAAGGAGATCTCTTGTAGTAGACATAGCCCTGGGGTGGGTGGGCTGGTGAGAGGGACAGTCACTGGGCTGAACTGCTTTCCCCCACAGAAAACTGCCTGGTTTTCCTGCCTCTGGTGCCTGCTATTTCCATCTCACATTATTCTAAATATGCACATCACCATGTCCCCCGCCAAAAAAAAAAAAGAAAAAGAAAAAAGAAAACTTCAGTGGTTGGCTTCTCCACCTTCCTCCCAGAGAACTTCTATCCATAGGAGGAGAGAAGCCTGTCTCTCTGTAGATGACTCAAATTCGCACCTCCAGTCCCAGCCTCCCTTCTCAACTTAGTCCCTTGTCTAAACGCCCCAGGCTTCCTTCAAACAAGTTCACAGAAGACATCATCCTTCCCCAAGGCCAGCCTCACACATTCCTAGCTCTGCCAGTAGAGACATCATCCTCCTTGTTATCCAGTCTACAAACCGAAGTCACCTTCCGGCACCCCCTCTGCCCTCCTCATGCAGCCTGTCTGCTTCCCCTACACGGGGTCTGTGGCATTGGTCCTTTCCTTGTCAACATCACTGAGCCACACTGGTTCCAAGCCCTTAGTGTCTCCTGTCTGCACTGTTTCAATAGTTTTCTACCTTCTTAACTCTCTTTCCTCTCCTCTCCCAGTGATTCTCAGTTAGGGGCAATTTTGTGCCCCCCAGGAGACATTGGTCAGTGTCTGAAGATACCTTCGGTTACCACACCTGGGAGTGGGTGCCAGCATCTGGGGGTAGAGGCCAGGGATATTGCTAAAGATCCTACAGTGCTCAGAGCAGTCCCCAAACAAAGCCTCATCCAGCCCCAAATGTCAATAGTGCTGAGACAGAGAAACCCTGCTTCGTGTCCATTCCTCCATGTTTCCTGAATGTTATAGCCTAACTCTTCTTAAGAAAATGCACTTTATATATATTACTTCCTGCTAGAAAAAAATTTTAAAATTCCCATTTCCCATATATATGCCTGGCTTCCTCTGTCTCAGATGCCCTTCCCTTTCATCTCTATGCCAAGAAATCTCCCCTTTCTCTTAAAGCTTGTAGTATGGTGTCCAGCTTGTAAGCTGGGTTGGTCCCTCTGGATCCACTCTCTGCTCTTCTCTCTCCTTATCTGTGCCCCAGGACTGTGTCTCCTGGCTCCCTTGCCCTCTAGTTCCTGGCTAGGATTGGCCTGTGGGAGGTATCTGCAGGTGACTGCAGGTTGGGTCTTTGCTTCCCAAACTCAACCTGAGCTTCCTGTCTGTCTACAGCTTCAGCTCACCTAGAGCATCCCCTCTTCTTTTTTTTTTTTAAAGGTGATTTTATTTATTTACTTGACAGACAGAGATCACAAGTAGGCAGAGAGGCAGGCAGAGAGAGAGGAGGAAGCAGGCTCCCTGCTGAGCAGAGAGCCCGATGTGGGGCTTGATCCCAGGACCCTGAGATCATGACCTGAGCCGAAGGCAGAGGCTTTAACCCACTGAGCCACCCAGGTGCCCCGAGCATCCCCTCTTCTATTGTCCCCACCCTTGTGGGGCTCCAGTGACACCATCCTTGCCTTATGCCTTCAGGCCAATGGTGGCAATGACTTCCCACTGTTGCCAGTCCCTGCATAAACCACTGTGCTGAACTGGCTTATGTTCTGCCCACACCTCAGTCAGTATTTCCTTAGTTAAACTCTCTAGTTAAATCCTTTGAGTGTGCCATCTGCTTCCTGCTGGATCCTCAGTGCCTCGGCAGTCACTTGAGGATTCGCCTTTCCTTTGGTGCCCACACACAACTTACAGCCGGGACTGCTCCCATGTCACTCAGGGTGTACTCCTGATACTGCTGTGATCCATTTATGTCTAGAATCTCCTGTGTTTCCCAAACACATCATAAACTCCTGTGGGTGGAGGCTATTTTAATATGTCATGTACAGCCTCTTGGCGTAGAGCCATCTCAATGAATATTTGCCAAGGAAAATCATGGTAAAATGTGTCGAAAAATCACCTGATTTCATAAACAAAATGTTCTGAATTTAAATTACTTAATTTCATACCATAGGTGTTTGGAGTGATTTGAATCAACTTTTACACCACATTTAAATTGAGTGGAGGCATGGGCTTTCAGACGTGAGACTGGCTGCTCAGTGGCTTTGTGTCCTCACTTCCTGGTTCCTGGTGGCATTCTGTATATTCATGGCTCCTGAATGAGGGACTCGGAGTGAAACTGGGAGTTTCCGCACTGGCTTCCTTCCTTGAAAGCAAGATGCTCTCCCTTCCGAACTCTCTCCCTTCAGAACTCAGTTATTCTATTGCTGGTCTGCAGGGACCAAATGTTCTACTTGCTGCTGGAGTCTAAGACTTGGTGCTGCATTGTGCCCAAATGTGTGCTTCGTAAACGCCATTTTGTCCCACAATTCACTTCGAGTTTTTATTTAAATATTTAATGATGCAAAAATTGGTGTAAGTGCCTCCCTAGGGAATCTTGGGAAAGTACAGGGATGTAATCAAATGGTTTTGCAAATTGTACTTATTTATTTATAACTCTAATTTGAAAAGAAGGACTAGAGTTATTAAAGAGGATATTTGCATTTCACAGACACCTCATCCTAAGGAATGAGGGGTAATCATTCTTAAGAAGAGGGGGAAATGCCAAGTCATTTCTTAGAGTTATTGCTTCTTATCCTTCCTGTGTTGTAATGGTTGTTTGTGTGGGCAATTAAAAAAGCTATTTCTTCTGCTGTCTGCTAAATATGTCTTCATCTGCCTAATTCTGCTGTGGGGTCTCAGTCTGACCTAAGCGTTAGTTATTTTCATGCCAAAAATCCACACCCAAGTTCTGGGTGGTTTGTTGTTGTTGTTTGTTTGTTTTGTTTTTTCATTTTTTGTACTAGAAAGATGAAGAAGATGACTAGAGAGGAGTGGTAAGCGTTCTGGTCCACAATCCACCTTGACTTCATGGAAGGGCTTAGAAAATATGAGGTTGATATGGATTGATCACGGCCACGTTATGGTTTTCATGGGCCTTAAGCACTTTTGCCTTCATGACAGAAAAATATGAAAGCTTATATTTTATGACTGTGTTGACAGAATGACAACTATATTATCCATTAGAACATTTCTGTGGACCTCTAAAAGTATTGTGGTCCCTAGGCACCATGTCTCTTATGCCTAATGAATGTTAGCCCTGTAAACAGACAGTGGGAAAAGAGGGTGGCTTGACTCCCTTTTTTCAAGATCTAAAGATACCTGGATTCCAGTCTGTTCTCAACAGTACCTACATTGGGAGATTTTTGACCACAAATAAGGTGAATGAATGATCTTCTTTTTTTTTTTAATATTTTATTTATTTATTTGACAGAGAGAGAGAGATCACAACTAGGCAGAGAGGCAGGCAGAGAGAGAGGGGGAAGCAGGCTCCCTGGTGAGCAGAGAGCCCCATGCGGGGCTCGATCCCAGGACCCTGAGATCATGACCCGAGCTGAAGGCAGAGGGTTAACCCACTGAGCCACCCAGGCGCACCCCCCCTTTTTTTTTAAAGATTTTATTTATTTATTTGACAGACAGAGATCACAAGTAGGCAGAGAGGCAGGCAGAGAAAGAGAGGGAAGCAGGCTATCTGCCGAGCAGAGAGCCCGACGCGGGGCTCGATCCCAGGACCCTGGGACCATGACCTGAGCCGAAGGCAGAGGCTTTAACCCACTGAGCCACCCAGGCGCCCCGAATGATCTTCTTTTGACAGACCTGGGGTCTTTGGAGAGATGGGGAGCAGTAGATCATGAAGCTCAGACACCTCCCAGAAATGGGCTGCTTCCCTCTCCAACTTATCCAAGGGTGATGTCACCTTCTGTATAGGTTACAGATGGTGTTATAGTCTCTACTACGGGAGGGTCCAGGGTGACTATTCCATTTCACAGATGGGGAGCCTAAGGCATGATAAGATGAGCCTGTGTGGCTTCTTCACTAAGCTGATTCAGATTCTGATTCCTTGCTGCTTTCTTGGCAGCGGAAGGAGGAAACACTTAAAATAATTTTTTTGACTATAAAAGTCATACTTGTTTTTTATGAAATTTGGAAAATAAAAGAAATTGAAAGAAGATTAAAAAAAAAAAAAGCCAAACTCTTTTAATCCTACCTCCTAGAACCAACCACTGCCCACTGCTCCCTGAAGTTGTGCAAATGGGTGAACCAACCCCTAGTGGGACAGAACCACTCAAGTTCCCAGGAGCCAACCCAGCAGTACTGGTCATTGCTGCCAATTCTGCCTGATGTCACCCTCTACTGCAAAATGACAAGATTTCACTGCACCTCTCACCCCCCAAGGCTTACAAATTACAATGTTAACTAAAAGAGGTAGATTATAAAATTTACATACAATACGACCTCAGTGATAGAGAACCATGCATAAAAAATTGAGGAAGTCAATAGATCATTATGTCAGCAGTGGTGCTACCCCACAGAAGCTCTTTTATCCATGAGGGACAGCTTTCTGGGGGGGGGATGGTGGGTTTTCAGCACCACACAAACCCTCCCTCACAGGCAATTTCCCATGCATGGGAAATTTCCTGTGCAGTTTCCAGGCAGCTTCCTATGAATAATAACACAGCTGCTATTTCTAGCCCTAGGAGAGTTCACTGGGGTGGCAATGCCTCCATGCATCAACCCCAGACCTTTGGAGAGAGCTGTCCTCCCTCATCTCCTTTTCCCTGTGCCCACCCATGAAGCAGCATTTTCTGCAGGCTCCTATTTGTATTCCACGGCTGGCAATGGGTTTTCCTAGCTATCCTCTTGGGAAAATGATTCTACTCTCTACATAAAAGCAAGGATACAATTAAAGCTACGCATCCGAGAGCAATCAAGGGAACTAACAACTCCATGTTACTATGAAGAGGATGTCACTGAATGAGGACAGTTTCTGCGGCAGCAAATGCAGGAGAGAAGCTCCTGGTGCCTCTGTGGACCCTCAGAGGCAAAGCCTTCCCAGCAGGCAGGAATCTGGCTACTCCCGGAGAGATGGGGCAGACAAAATATATGGTCTTTTGCGGTGGCCTGGTCTGATGTCTTATGAGGTTTCCCTTAGTTTTCACCTAAACCCTGCCTGTTCTGCTCTCATTCCAGATCTGTTTGCCTTGTGAAGACGGAATGTTGGCCTGGGTGTCCTCATCTGATAACCTTCTAAAGCTGGAGGGTGGATTTCCTCTGAAGTGTCTCCATCAAGCTCAGAATTTTAGAATACCATGTTAAGAAACTAAGATGGGGGCGCCTGGGTGGCTCAGAGGTTAAAGCCTCTGCCTTCGGCTCAGGTCATGATCCCAGGGTTCTGGGATCGAGCCCCACATCAGGCTCTCTGCTCAGCGGGGAGCCTGCTTCCTTCTCTCTCTCCCTCTGCCTGCCCCTCTGCCTACTTGTGATCTCTGTCAAATAAATAAATAAAATCTTAAAAAAAAAAGGAAATTAAGTTGAAATGGCATATCCGACCATTTCATTCAAATTTTTTGCTTGAGCACCTACCATGTGTCAAGTCAGGAAGAACTAGGCAGGGAGACACAGGCTGAACCCGAGATGCCATGTTGAGAGCATTCTCTTTAGGTTTTTATTTTTTTATTTATTTTTTTTTTAGTTCTTTTTTTTTTTTTTAAGATTTTATTTATTTATTTGACAGACAGAGATCACATGTAGGCAGAGGCTGGCAGAGAGAGAGAGAGAGAGAGAAGCAGGCTCTCCACTGAGCAGAGAGCCCGATGCGGGGCTCGATCCCAGGACCTTGAGATCATGACCTGAGCCGAAGGCAGAGGCTTTAACCCACTGAGCCACCCAGGTGCCCCTCTTTAGGTTTTTAAAGTGAGATTTGAAGGCAGATAGACTTGGGTTGAATCCACTTACTCTTTTAGGGCAAGAGTGCTCCCCTACCTGAGCCTCAGTTTTATTACCTACACATAGGGATGAAAATCCTGTTTCAGAGGTTGTACAATAAGTGAAATAATTTGAACAAAGCACAATTCCTAATAGTGGAAGACATCCTATCAATGCTGCTCCTTCCTTCAGGTTTTATAATGATTTGGTGATGGGGACACCAGAGATCCTGGGTGCAATAAGAAACTGGGTTTTGTTTTATAAATGTGAATTTTTATATGTATTGCTGACTTTCTGGATCAGCTATAATTCTTTTTTTTTTTAAAGATTTTATTTATTTATTTGACAGACAGAGATCACAAGTAGGCAGAGAGGCAGACAGAGTGAGAGGAGGAAGCAGGCTCCCCGCTGAGCAGAGAGCCCGATGCGGGGCTCGATCCCAGGACCCCGGGACCACGACCTGAGCCAAAGGCAGAGGCTTTAACCCACTGAGCCACCCAGGCGCCCCTGGATCAGCTATAATTCTTTATTGGCATTCCAAAAACCCAATTATGACCTGTTCTTAATATGCCGACATTCATTCACCCAATGAATATTTTTAAGTATCTTTGATGGTATAGTCAATGTATGTTAGGGGAACAACACCTACCTTTAATATAAGCTTGGTCTAGACATAATCAGGAAGGGAAATCTGCCAGGAAGAAAATCCTGTATGGAAGGAATTTCCAGGACAGTGGAAGATGGGCTCAGAGAAGCACAGCTGCCATCAGAGACATTTCTCAAATGCTGGCAAAAAAACTCCTAACCAATGCCTGACGGCAGAAGAATCCCGGGAGCCTGGACTTGTCTCTTATTCTTGAATTGCATTTATTCTGGGAACCAAGCAGAATGCTGTGTCAATCCGCTAAGACGGAGGCAGAGTTATAAATAGGATATGTGCTGGAAATAGGAAATAAGATGAAAGATGGCATTTGGGGCTTTCACGGCTTGTCCCCCCACCTTAAGCAGAGGGAGAAAAGCCATCCAGTTTGGGTGGGGACCAGAAAGTCAGGAGCCGTCATTCCGAGAGAAGTGGAAGGGAGAGAGGAAGTGGGAAGTATGACGGTGGTGGAAAGTGGAGGTGTGGGAAGAACTGAGTGAGCTGCCAATGGAGGGGTAGGAAGGTAAGCCATCCCCCTAGGCAGATGACATGACATCCAAAGAGAAAAACCCAGTGCCAGGACAAAGACTGAAGATTTTACCCAGCCGAACAGAAACCTGAAATAGCAAGATAGTAATCGTGCATGGGAAAGAGATTAGGTAGGGGAAGAACTAAAAAGCTTAAGCCATAAAAAAATGGAATTAGGTGGCAAGGTAAATAGGACTGTGGCCAAGAAGACCAGGCGTGATCAGTAGCATTCCCAGATAGCTCCACTGACCCCCTTCCCCAGCACCCAAGCTGGATATCTTCAAAGGCATCAGTGAATCCATAATCAGGGTGGGGAAAGGGTGTTCTAGCTGTGGTTGAGGGAGGCTGTCATGGAAAAAAGTCTTGAAATCGGAGGCAATTCTAGTCCCAGTGTTGCCATCAACTAGGCATATGACCTCAAACTTAGCTGACCTCTGTGAGCTGGGTTTGAATATAGACTCTGCTATGAACTGACCATTTGAGCTTGAATGATTTTCTTCCCTTAGCTAGACTTCTTTGTCTTTTTCCTTACAGCGGTATATGTAGACTGGGTCTTAAAAGCTGCTGCCAGGTATAAAATTTGACACCTTAATCCTTGGATAATTCTTGGGCTCGGAGAGAAGAGTAACGCCTAATTCGATCTGTTCTACAATGGGGAACAGCTCTGCTAGAGAACATCCGGCTTAGATGCTAGTTGAATGGATTGCCTTAAGTCCCTTTCTAGGCAGAGTATGCTCCCTTTCAGTATTGCAGAGTCATGCCTTTACCAGCTTTCTGTTGCACAACTGCCAAGTTTGGATCTGTGCTGTTTGCATCAGGGAGGTCCAGCCGCATTAGGCCATGCAGGAGAGTTTTTAGCAACTACCCACCCAAGGTAAGGTAGGAAGGAGGCCCATAGGTAACATGAAATGGAGGGTCCTCAAAGAGGCATTGAGGGAAGCGCTACAAAAGCACTCTGCCAAGATGAGATATACCTAGTTATCTTGCAAATAGAAGGTAGGGAACTGTAGGTGTGGTTCTGCTTCATTTTCCCAAGTGATCTCTTTCTGAGACTGAAACAAGGGTGTAGGGAAGTCATAGGTTAGAGTATACCCAAGTACATTCATATTCAGAAGTGTACTATCAGGGAGTTTTGTCCAAACTCATTAATCAAGAAGAGCCATGTGGTATACATGGGAACTTGCCTCCTTTTACCTTACAAATTACATTATCAATTGACTTCAGGCCGTGATGTGTCCTCCCATTGGTCCATGTGTTTAACTAAAGTTTCATCAGCCCTGTAAAGACTCTTTAAGTTACCTACAGAGATTCTGTTGCTTCTACTCTGCCCTCCTGCCCATGTCACGCCTTCACTCCCCAAAGGAGCAAGTCTATAAAACTGAATCCCCATTAGAGAGATCAAGTTGAATCTTATCAGCCTTTGTTACCTTGTCTGGTAGGTGAGTCCTGAAGATTCGAACCTTACAGATTTTCAAGAATAGGTATGAATTTGGGTCCTGGGTCACTTAGCCACTGCCTGGGGGTGGGGAGTATAAGCCTTGGATGTTGTCCTAGGAGTCCTGGAGATTCATTATCATACTAAGGATTGTAAAATATAACCTCCACTCCTCCCCATATTGGGATGAATGTGAGTCTTGGTCAGAAACCATCCTTGTGGGAAACTATGACCGGAAGACAGAGTGTCTCCTCTGCTATGGGTGTTTAGTCATAGTGACAAAGTGTGGTGCTGTGGTTGACTTATTGACTACCATTTCCTCTTTGGAGGTAAGCCTTCCTCAGGATGGATTGGTGGCAGGATCAGACTGAAGATTGCTTAGGATTAGAGCTATACTTGAGTTAAGGGCTTGTTCCTCCACCTGCTTTCCTGGATAGACAGTGGCAGTAGTGCCTGGGAGCTTGTCTGAAAAGCAGAGGCTCAGACCCCATGCTAGGCCTCCTGGATCAAAATTGCATGTGATGAAATTCCCATGTGACTTGTATGCCCATGAAAGTTTAAGAAGCCTTGGGTTAGGGTGCTCTTTTACAAAGAATGTAAATGTCTCCTCTAGAGGGTTTCTATAGGCCAGTCATTTAATATAGTGAGGACAGCTTAATCGGATTACTTCTCATTTATTCCTTAACCTAAAATAAGCCAGGATGGGAATTTTGTTGGAAAGAGAAGGAAAAATGACCAAACTCCCAATCTCTGACCCAAACTGTAATCTTAGCTCTCACCACAGAGATCTGGCACATAGTAGGACTCAAGAGATTTTTTTCGTTATTTGGCTAAATAACCGATTCACAATAAGAAAGAGTTTGTGGTTTTGTGGTTTAGCTCTTTGCCATATGTAAAAGGTGTGGTAGGCAGAATAATGGATCTCAAAATGTCCATGTCCTAATCCCTGGAACCTATGAATCTATTACCTTATGTGGCAAAGGGGAATTAATCAGCTGATTGTCAGGAAGATTATCTTGGATTACCCAGGTAAGCCCGATGTAATTACAGTGGTTCTGAAAAGTGGAAGAGGGAGGCAGAAGAAGAGATCAGAGTCAGGGAAAGAATGTAAGAACTAGACCTGCCTTTGCTTGCTTTGAAGCCAGAGGAAGGGAGCCCAGAGTCGAGGAATGCGGGGCATCTGCAGAAGCAGAAGGCAAGGAAGCAGATTCTCCCCTAGAGCCTCCAGAAAGCCCTGCCTACACTTTGCTTTTTGCCCAGTGACACCTGTGTTAGGCTTCCTACCAACACTGAACTGACACTGAAGTTATCCTGTTTTAAGCCCCTAAATTTGTGGTACTTTGTTGCAACATCAATAGGAAACTAATATGCTACACTGGTAGTATAGTTTATTTTGAATATGGAAACAAACACAGAAACAGCATGTGTGTATGCGTGTGTGTGTGTGTGTGTGTGTGTGTGTGTACATGTGTACGTGTGTACTGATCATCCATCTATAACTGTTTTCTTCTTATATCCTTTGGAATTCAGGTGCATATGCTTGTATTAATCACATTCTCAGTTCACAGAATATAATCATCTGTCCATGTATCCATGGAAGACTCTCTTTTTATAAGAAAAATATGTTTGCTTTCTTGTTTTTTCCCTTCATCCACCATTTCCAATCTCATTGCCCTCCTCCCCTAGGCATCCATTCAAATTTATTTAATATAGTCTTTCCAATCCATCTGACATGTTTATTAAGCTATATGAGCACCCTTACAAAAATACACAAGACTGTTTTATGCGGGTGTGTAATATATAAATGGAATCATGCTATGAATTTAATTCTGTTTTACTTTTTCCTCTCAACTCTGTTCTTGAGATCAATCCAGATTGCTATGTGGAAATCTAGTTCATTATCCTGGTGTATTCAGATACTTGTTTTACTTGTACATTCCTTAGAGATGGACACCTAGGTTACCCCCGACGGTGTGGCAGTGAACTTCCTTCAGTATATCTCTTTGTGTTCCTAGGAGAATTTCCCCAGGTGTATACCCAAGGGTCAGCTTGCTGTATTTTAAGGTCTTTGATTGCCCTTCAGAATTGCTATACCAGAGTGAATGAGGGGCTTGTTTCCCCAGGAGGGGAAAGCCTTTCAGTCAGGGAGGATGTGTGCAGGGCTCACAAGTGCTCTAACTAATCACCAATGAGTGGTCCTCAAGGGCAGAAGAGATCTCCCTTCTTCTGAGTGCAGCTGGCTGGCTCTCAGTCCACTCTGCAGCCTCCTACCCACCCTCCCACCCAATAAAGAGGTCTTCTCTGGACTTTGCTGAGGACATGAGGGCTCTCAGCTTCCAACTCCCTCCCTTCTTTAACTCTCTTTGCCATGTTGTAAATGTATACAGTTTGACAAAATGTATACAATTGATGAGTTTTGACAGATGCATACCCCCTGGGAAATCACCAGCACTGTCAACACATAGAACATTTTCATCATCCCCCAAACATTCCCTGTCCATGTTTGCAGTCCACCTTTCTCTCTTTCCCTTTCCCCACAGATCCATGGATCTGCTTTTTGTTACTATAGGAAAGTTGGCATTTTCCAGAATTCTGTATAAATAGGATTTTTTAAAAGATTCTATTTATTTGAGAGAGAGAGAGAGAGCACCCAAGTGCGGTGAGGAGCAGAGGGAGAAGGAGAGAGGGAATCTCAAGCAGACTCCACCCTGAGCACAGATTCTGCTCAGGGCTTGATCATGACCTGAGATCATGACCTTGAGATCATGACCTGAACCTTAATAGGAGTCTGACACTCATCCAACTGGGCCACCTAGATGTTCTGCTTATAAATAGGATTTTATAGTAGGTACTTTTCTGTGTCTGAATTTTTTTTCACTCAATATAATTATTTTGAGATTAATTCATTTTATTGACATATCAATAATTTTTTCCTTTATACTGCTGAATAGTATTTCACTGTATCAATATATGACATTTTCTTTATTCAATTGTTGACAAACATTGAACTTATTTTCTTTTTGGAGCTATTATGAATATTCATTTAAAAACTTTCATGTTTGCTTTAGTTCTCTTGGATACATAGGAGTTCAACGACTGGATCAAATGACAGGTAGATGCTTAACATTTTAAAAAACTGATACAGGGGTGCTTGGGTGGCTCAGTTGGTTAAGCAGCTGCCTTCAGCTCAGGTCATGATTCTGGAGTCCAGGGATTGAGTCCCACATCAGGCTCCCTACTCGGCAGGGAGTCTGCTTCTTCCACTGACCTCTCTCCTCTCATGCTCTCTCTCTCTCTCATTCTCTCCCTTTCTCAATAAAATAAATAAAATCTTAAAAAAAACAAAAAACAAAAAACGGATACACGCTTTTTCAAAGTGCTTGTACAATTTTACATTCTTAACAGCATTGTTAAAAGAGTTCCGGTTGACCCACATTCTTGCCAACAGTTGGTATGGTCAGCTTTTTAAAATATTTTATCATGTGAATGGGTGTGTAATGGTGTTTCATTGTGGTTTTAATTAGTATAATGACAACACACAATACCAACTAATGATGTTGAACTTTTCTTATGTGCTCATTAGCCATTCATATATGTTCCTTGGTGAACTGTTGCTTCAAATTTTTTGCCCACAGTAAGATTGTTTTGTTTGTATTTTTAATCGTTGAGTTGTAAGCATTCTTTATTAATTCTGGAAAAAAAGTCCTTCGCCAGATTTGTGTATTGCAAATAATGTCTCCCATTCTATGGCATAACTTTTCATTTTTTTTAAACCATCTTTCAAAGACTAACATTTAAAAATTTTGGTTTAGGTCCAATTTATCAACTCTTTTTTTTTAAATTTGTTCCTGTTTTCTGTATACTAAGAAATCTTTGTCTACCCCAAAGTTGCAAAGTTTTTTTTCCCGTTTTGTTCTAGAAATTATATAGTTCTAGATTTTATATCACTTATGCGTAATTTTAACTTCCTCCTTTGACCCCTGAGATTCTTGGATCCATGGGTTTTTCATTATTTGTAATGGGAACAAACTTCAGCTGGAGTCCCATGAAGACATCATCAGCCATTTGGGCTCAGAGGTGCACCAACATATAGAAAAAATTTTTTTTAAATCCCACTGAGTGGCTTTCCCCTATGTAGCTACTACAATGTAGATGATTTATAGCTGTCTATCTGGAGCCTCAAGGAGATTCCTATCTCACCGAAGAAAAGTTGGCAGGTGTGCCAGGGGCTGATTTGCCTAAAGGAAGAGGGAAGGTTTTTGTTTAAGTTTCTGGGGAAAAAAGGGGGAATCAGGAGGGGGCATGGTGTCTCTCCTGGGTATTTATGATGAGCCAAGTTCTAACAACTCAAGCAGGATCTGAAGAATAGGATCTCACGACTGCTGTTGTGAGCAGAGGAACATAAACAGAGGTGCTTGGTAACCCTGGGGTAAGTGTTCTACACAGGTGAAGTGTCCCCACTGCATGTAGACTCTGTAAGACTTTAACCAGGGAGGACTCTGGGGAGTATAGGACCATGGATTCCTTGAGGTTCGTAGCTCTAGGAGCTCCTACAGCCACCAGCCTTGGTACAGACATCAGTGTGGTCCCAAAAAAAATAAGTGGGAACAGAGATGAAAAACAAGAGAAAAGCTCTTGAGTGCATAAGAGACTTCCCTTGGACTTGAAAATCTGTAGGAGTAGAGGGTTATTGCCAGTAACAAGACAGATTCCCATGTACCACCTCTGGGGGAATGTGGCTTCCTCCTACTTTTGGCTCTTGAGAATCACTGCTTTTAATGAGAAATAGCAATGATGTGGAGTCAGAAGAAAGTCTGAGAGACACTGCATCGGGGAAAGAAGAGGCAGTGGCCACCTGTGTCCTTGTCTCAGTCATCTTCTTGGCCTGGGACTATGGGCTCAAGTTCACATTTAGCATTGTATTGTACCTCAAAAATACCTGAACAGTGGGGCGCCTGGGTGGCTCAGTGGGTTAAGCCGCTGCCTTCGGCTTGGGTCATGATCTCGGAGTCCTGGGATCGAGCCCCGCATCGGGCTCTCTGCTCAGCAGGGAGCCTGCTTCCTCCTCTCTCTCTGCCTGCCTCTCTGCCTGCTTGTGATCTCTGTCAAATAAATAAAATCTTAAAAAAAAAAAAATACCTGAACAGTTACTTGGAGTGGGGGTAAAGGTACACGTAACTTCTTTCCAATTTGGTTTCTGTCTGGAAATATGGAGCAAGTGTTAAGAGATACAGAAGCGAATCCATATCACTCAGGCCTTACCATTTCAGTGTGCTCCACACCTCCTCCTCCTGCCAGTATTTGCATCTTGATGCTTGAGGACCAAGCATCTGGAAACCTGGAAGGTCACTAGGCCTGAGATCCATGGCAGTTCAGACATTCTGGAAGATTAACTGTCCCCAATCCCTCAGAGCATCTTTCAACCAATAAGTGATGGGAGCTGATGCGTAAATATCCCGGCAACCTCATCCTTTGATGGGGTAATTCTGAGGTGTACGTTTTATACTATGTCCTAGCAAGATTAAGCAATAGTTGTCCACTGTGTGGTTGGCTTCATAATTCACTTTTTATTGGCTGTCTTCCCCTCCCTGACTCATTTCCTCACTCTCTTGCTGGTATTTCCTTGGATTAAATCCCAAATAAACTACTTGCTCTCAAATCCTTGTTCCAAGGTCGGCTTCTAGAGGACCCCAAACTAAGACAATTCTCCAGGATAAGTTAGCATCACTATGCACACATCACTGGAGAGCTGCTGAAGAGAGCCACACTTCCTTTTATTCCTGTCTTCTCATCTAAGGCAGTGGGGCCTGCATCCAGAGATCTGGGGGTGTGCTGTGCGTACTGTCCTCTGGGCAGGCCTGGTATTGTGCAAACATGTTCACAGGTGTTGGGGAATCTCCTCACTATGATGTGACGTGAAATTTTTTTTTTTTTTTGTGATGTGAAATTTAAATGAAAGAAGGAAAGAGTTGACTGAGATGTTTTACTCATGGGGGCTAGGGGAGCCATCTTTATGGAGAGTAGCATCTCCTAAACTGTGTTCCATGGTGTTCTGGGAGATGCTTGAGAGATGGAAACCCAAAATTCAAGTTCCCATGGTCATGCGTTTAGGAATTGCTGGGTAAATCAGAGACTATTTTATGGTAGGGCTTCTCAGGATCTTTAATACAACAAGGTGCATTGTGATCTCTGAGAAATGGAGTTTTCCAAATTTCTTTGACCATAAACCTTCTGAGAAAACATCTGTTAATACCGCCCAATAATAAAACAGTTTGGGAAGTGATGGCAGAAAGACGTGTATCTTCCCTTTTCCAAATGCATGTCTTTCACTCATGAGTGTTTTGAAGAGTTCAGACTTTCATCCCAGTGGTTCAAATGTCTTCTCTCTTCTCTCTTCCCTGTGAAGCTAGACTTTAGTAGGGCTGTTACTCCTTCTTATATTTAAAGTACCATGATCATCATAAGACCCAGCAATTGCCTGGCCTTTGCCATCTCCAGACCGTGTTCCTATATATTAATTCTCCCAACAACCCAGAACATTGGTCCTCTAGATCCTTATTTAATAGGTGAGGAACTCTGAACTAGAGTTCAGAGCTTTTCCCAGGATCCCTTGTTAGAACATCAGTGCAGGAAAATTGGGATTTGAAGAAAGCAACGTCAAGCAGGGAAACTGATTTTCTCTACAGGGTCTGAACTTTGAGTAAAGATTCAGTTAACAGAGCAGACTTTTCTAAGGCTTTGGGGTTTGAAAAGGTTATTGGACCGGGTCCAGAAAGAGATGAAAGCACATCCGATCTCAGAGTATGTTATTTGGGATTCATCCAGGTGGTCTGTGGGCTGCCTCCATTACACCACAGAAGAGAGGTGGCCCTGTAGATAAGATCAGGGCTTCCAAAGCAAACCCTGGGTTTGAATTTTTCTCCATCATTTACCAGCAGTGTGGTTTTGGACGAGATACTTAAACAATCTGAACCTCAGTTTCCTTATCTATAAAACGGAGAGAATAATATTTCTCATGGGGCTGCTGTGAGGATTTAATTAGAGAGGATATCGAGCCCTCTTCACTCAGGGAGTGCCTGGCATATAGTAGGAATGAAAAAGAAAAAGTAGCCATTACTAGTAGAAGCGTATCCACAATTTTTACTTTCTGGCATGAATTAATCATTTAACAAAAACCAGACATCATTTTTGTTGGTGTCTTACTAGAAATAGTGCTGTTTGCTAATGACTTCTGGCAGTAGTTTTTAAAAATTGTTGTTGTTTGTTTTGGGTTTTATTTTGTGTAAAAATAGGACTAAGCAAGATAGGTCTTTACAACTTTTTTTTTCTCCAGCTACACAGCTCGTCAACACTCCCTCGCACTCCACTCCACCCCCTGAAAAAGAAGGAAAAAGAACAAATTGAGAATGTATGGAACCACATCTCAGAAACCTGAGCGTTTTCCATTTCAGCTTCTCTTGGAACAATTTGATGAAAAGCCTGTGCTGTGGTTTTAAATGGCATTAGGGTGCCCATCTTCTGTCCCTACCCCTAAGCTCCTGAACATGATTTATATTTCCCTATTTTAAGCTAGTGCAGATTTATGAGACTTTAAACACCATAGTTGAAGTTATTGGAGATTTAAAGAGATTAAGCTGGTCCAGCAATACCTGGCAGGGGGTGGGTACTAGTTGTTTAAAAGATTCATCAGGATTTCCATGTTAAAATCCACTTTTCAAGGATTCTCATAGCTTGGGTCTGAATCTATTTATTTTGGGCAGAGGAGTGAATCCCCCACCCCCCCAGAGGAGTGAATTTTTAGGATTTCTCTTAGATGGAAAAAAAAAATCCATCCTCTATTGCTTACTGCCTTGTTTTTGGGGCTGTGCCTCTGCCCTTCACCTCTTCATCTTTCATGTCTAGCTTGCTCTGTCTTCTCTGGGGTTTCCTTTCTTCTGTTCCTGTCTTCTCTCAAGCCGTTAATCTCTTGGTATTCCTCTATGTTCATGTATTTACAAGTTCAGCCTCTGACCCAGGAACCTAACAGCAGCTGGAGTGAGTCTGATACTTCCCTACTCTTGGATTCTTGCTTGAGGGGGCCAGGAGAATCTAAAGCCTGGTGGGGGGTTGGGAGGGTGGGGGTGGGGATGGTGCGCTGTGGTGGGCAATAGATGGCCTTGGAGGTGGGAATGCCTCAGGCTAAAGGGGTGACAGATCCCCGGGTTTACACCAGAGGGTGCAATGACTCCGTGGCTGAGAGGGTCTGGCTGGAGTCTGGAGTTTCCAAATAAAGTGCCCATTCAAGGCAAAGAGCACAAAATTCCTAGGCAGTTAGGTGTAGGAAAAGCTATATTGAGTGACATTGAAAATAGGTTCAGGGGGGCGCCTGGGTGGCTCAGTGGGTTAAGCCGCTGCCTTCGGCTCAGGTCATGATCTCGGAGTCCTGGGATCGAGCCCCACATCGGGCTCTCTGCTCTCTCGGGGAGCCTGCTTCTTCCTCTCTCTCTGCCTGCCTCTCTGCCTGCTTGTGATCTCTCTGTCAAATAAAAAAAAAAAAAAAGAAAAAAGAAAATAGGTTCAGGGCACAAAGTGGACACGCACTCTTTGTCATATTCTACTAATGCTGTTAAGAGCCAACATTCTTCTCATTGCCAATTATATTCTCACCGGCCTCTGCTCCTTACCTCTCAGATTTCTTCCAAGTCCTAGCTCTGCCCACCTTGTCAAATCACTGTGGGTGTAGGGAACATGAACTCATTTTAATATCAGCCTGAACCAGACATCACTGGGAAGGAAATCGGAGAAGCTATTCCAAAGTCAAGTAAGAATAACTTTGGTGGGTGCATTCTCTATGATTCTGTTCATATGAAATCCCTACAAAAGACAAATCTAATCTATTGTGACAAGAAGTAGATTGTTGGTTGGTTGGGGCCAAGAGAGGGCAAGATTAACTGAGATGGGGCACAAGAGAATGTTTTGGGATGCTGGAAATGTGCTTTGTCTCAATTACGGTGATGGTCACACAGATATACAATACCTTAAAACTCATTAAAATGTACAGTTAGAACAGGTGTAAATTATACCTTGATTTTTACAAATGTATCTTCTGTGCATCCACACTCCTCACCCCTCTATTACCACGGACAATGGAGAGCTGAGTACCAATCTTAGAAGGTCCCCCAATGTGTGGATGGTTGTTCAAACAGCCTGTGCTGTGTATCTAAATAGGGCATGGAGATAATCCAGACCAGTAGATAAAGACCCAATCAGTTATAATTGACTTTGAAATGCTTTCTATGCCTTTATATTCCCTGAGTACAACCTGACTGACAGGGCAGGAGTGAGCAGGCAGCCAAGAAATGTGGTGGGGAAGCCAGATTAAACAATCACCAGGGAGAGACAACAACAGGGTGAATGACCACACATGATAACGAACTGTTGACTTTGTAATGTGAACTGTGCATTGTATGAAAGAGGGAAGAGGGGGAGCAGAGGCTCATTAGAAATCAAACCAACCACGCTGAATGGTCCTGGCATCTGGATAGCAGGAGGGCGTCACTAATTCCATCTTTTCCACATCTCTAATTAAATTTTTGATATTGCTTAAGGTAGGCACAGTGCCCTATTCATTTTGACATCCAAATATCCACTTTAAAGTTGGCCAAGCTCACCTAGAGGATGATGTAAATAGATCAAGGATGGAGTTAAGATTTAGGACATTGGAGTTTTGTCCCTGCTGTGTGACCTTCTGAAAAACCACTTAGCTTATTTATTTGTTCATTTATTCAATAAAATTACAGAGCACCTACTATAAATCAGGTGGTTTGCTGGAAACTAGGGTCACATGACTCTAGGCATCACTTTACTCATTTGTAAATGCTCCTTCTGGGATCCCTGCACCATCCCACCACTGCATTGATGGATCATATGGGTAGTGATGTAGTTGGGCTCTTAGCCCCTCAAGGTTGCCCTTCAATGACAAAGCTGACCAGGAGGACGCCCTCCCTTCTCTGATCTGTATCTTTCCAGAGGGTAATTCTAGGCTACTTGGAGCATCTTTGCCATAAAAAGTTCCATGGAAATGAAATTAAGCATTTTAGTTTTATTTGTTGAAAAAAAAAATTGCCCTTAAAAAATCCTTCTTAGGGGGTGCCTGGGTTGCTCAGTGGGTTAAGCCGCTGCCTTTGGCTCAGGTCATGATCTCAGAGTCCTGGGATCGAGCCCTGCATCGGGCTCTCTGCTCAGCAGGGAGCCTGCTTCCTCTTCTCTCTCTACCTGCCTCTCTGCCTGCTTGTGATCTCTCTCTGTCAAATAAATAAATAAAATCTTAAAAAAAAAAATCCTTCTTAGGCAGTTTTAAAATTATTTCTTATTGCTTCAAAGCACAAACTAATATATAGTTACAAACTAGGTTTACATTTGATCTAATGCAGATCAGTAGACCAAGGCTTTTGTGCAGCCTTCCTTCTGATTTGCAGCATTCTATCCACCCCTTCCCCAGGCAAGATTTAGAAAGCAACAGACACTAAATTGCTTTTCTTCCTGCAGACGTTCTCACACTTACCTTCAAGCATACAAGATCTGTTCCTTTTCTGGTCATCAAACCAGCTCACAAGAGTCTGACAGAGTAGGATTTAAATTCTACTCTGTCCATGTATGATATGTTACCCTGGGAAAGTAGCCTAACCTTTCTGGGCCTCATCTGGAAGTGGGAATAACAATTTAAATAACAATTTGAATTGTTACACAGTTTAAATAGGATAATGGATATAAAAATGACTAGCATGGTGTAGAAAACCAACTGGTAGTTGTTATTAAAGCCTACCAGAATGGAAGTCTGTGGACTGAAGGGGGAAAAGCCCCCCATAGAGTTAGAAGTATTCCACTGGTTCTTGGAATGGAGGAACCAGGATCCTCAGCCATGTTGAGTGGATGGTGACTATGGGGAATAGGACCATCGGATTGTTAAATTCATACTCCCAATCTGGAAGAAGGGTTGACATTCTACAAGGTAAACTAAGTCATCCATAGGCCTTTGACGCAAGAGTAGAGGAGTTTTTCTCTTTAACCCAGCATACAGTTGTAGGAGGATTGCAAATGGAACAATGATGGAAAAAAAGTCATGTCCCAGCTCGCTGTGATAGCCATATCAGTAGACGCCACAGTCAGATTACTTCCACATTCCCCCAGAAAGGTTCAGATCTCCCAGCCTTTCCAAAGAAGGCACTATTCCACCCAACAGGTCAAAATTAGTGTCACAAAGAGGATCGAGAACCCGAAGATAGAGTATGCCTGCTGATCCAAGAACAACAGACAACTGGCTCAGGCTGTGATTAAAGTTGGTTGGAATTCACAGCCGGCAGAACAATGATCACATTCATGAACTGAACTTCTGCTTACTCTCCTATTCCAAAGTCCTTCATCTTCCTTCCGCACGGACAGCTAGCTGTGCTGAGAGATTTGTGTGTTAGCACCTGGAAGTGTTGGATGGACTTGATTACTGTGTAATAGAATCTAACATGAATGACTTGAAAGTATAGTTAAAGGGTGCAAACCTATTTGTAATTGCTGGGAACCCCCCTGCCCCACCCCACCACACACACACAAAGAAAAGCCTGCTAGACTATAGAGATCCCGATGGGCAGAGACCATTTCTGTCTTTTTTTTTTTTTTTTTTTTTTTTTTTTTACTGCTTTGTACCCAACATCAAACACAGAGCTTTTTGGAAACCAACCATTTTGGTTTGTCTGGGACTCTCTGGTCTTAGCATTAAAAAGTCCTGCATCTCAGGAAACCCCTCTGTCATAGGCAAACTGGGATGATTGGTCACTCTAGGCTTGGCACCTAGTAGATGCTCAAGAACTTCTTGTCAAACAACATAAATTAAATAAACTATTGGAATCATAATGTAATACATTAACTTCTGTGGATAGGAATCTACCTTTAGGAGATACAGATTTGAAGTTGAGTTGGGTGAAACCAGCTTGCTATTTTGATGGTATGTAGGTCCAGTCTTGCTTTAAATATCATCTCCTTTCCATCCCTTCTTTTGAACTTAGTTTATACATCTGGGCCTTCCATCAGCAATAGACTGCACAGTTTCAAAACTGTCAAAACATAGTGAAAATATGATGGGGATTTCTAAAGTCTTTTCCCACTGGCTAACTTTCTCACCCTATCTACATAGAATCCAGGTGTTTTAAATTGACCCATAATATACACTTGGGAAGGAAGGAGCATTTCTCCAATCAAAGTAAACAACCTTTTATTGAGTGGCTGCTCTGGGCAATGTACTGGGTGCTGTAGGGCATTCAAAATGAGTGAAATAGAATCCTTGCCTTTAGCAGATCTCAACCTAGCAGGGGTGTTTGTGAATAAACATACATAAATATTTATGACATTAAACAGGCTTGATACATCCATGCTATTTTAATGATTTCAGTTGTGCCCTATGTGACTATGAGAGAAATGTCATAGAATGCCTTCCAAAAAGAGGTGGGATTTAAGGTGGGCTTTGGAGAAAGCATAGGACATCTAAAATTGCCTATGGGGTGAGGAGAAAGCAATTTTCCGGGTAGAAGGAAGAGTAGGGGTATGACGAAGAGTTGCATTATGCTACTCATCAATAAACCTGACTCTAGGGCTTTAACTAAATGGAGGCATATTATTCTCACAGAGCAAGAAGTCCAAGACTGTGCAACAGCTCCAAGATGGCATCAGTCCCTCAGGCTCTTTTTCTCTTTCTGCTCCACCATCCTTAGCTTATGGCTTTGTTGCCTCCTGGCCTCAAGATGGCTGTTTTACCTTCTGCCTCCTGTTTGTGGACCAGACAGGAGAAACAAGAAGGAAGGAAGGAAGAAAGGAAGGATGGAAGGAAGGAAGGAAGGAAGGAAGAAAGGAATGAAGGAAGGAAGGAAGGAAGGAAGGAAGGGAGGAGGAAGGAAGGAGAGAAAAAGGAGAAAGGCATGTGGGAGAGAAAGGGAGGGTCTGCATGAAGAAGGCAAACACTTTCCCCAACTCCCAAGCTGACTCTCTCTGAGTCATGTCTCATGACAAGAAATGGATTACATGACCACCCCTATTACAAAGGAGCTGGGACAGGTGAACATTTTAGCTGGGCACATTGCTCTTCTGAATAATATGGCCGTTCTCATAGTGAGGAGGTATGGATTTGGGGTAGGTAACTAGCAGTGTCTGTGTCTTTGAGCAGAAAGTTAGGGATGGGTTCAGGGCAGGGACTGCTGGATAAATGAGAATGAAATGTAGAATCTTGTGCAAGAGGTGAAGCATGAGTATATGTGTAGGCAAGACAAGATAGATGGGGATGGCTATGGGAAAGATAGGGAGGGTATGGGAAAGAGTCATCTGAAGAAGATAAGATTGGAAAAAAGTAAGCCAAATGGAGGGGACATAGGGATCTTATCTGCCTCTTTAATTTCTCTGCAGAAGGTCCAGAACAGCCTAGATGACCCTGTTTCAAGTTGTGTGAGGTGGCATTCTTCCTTTGCTCTCAACCTTTATCCTCCTAAGTCTCCAGTATCAAGCGCGTTGTATAGAGATACAAAAAACACCACTTTCAAACTGGTACACTCATGTCATAGTAATGGAAACCCTTAGACTATTTTCTTTCCTTAAATTTACCTGTCATCCATATTTCAATTTTATATCATTATTATTCACATATTCTATTGATCAACTCCTTTAATTCCCTTGGATACCATACTAAACAAACTTTCTACCATGGAACAGTTGGAAATTGTGTACTGCTAACTGCTAGTCAGAAAAAAATGTATATCAGAAATGTAATACTTAGAAACACACACATGTATTTCTGTATATAGATTTATGATTAGTATTTAGCAATGCTAAAATTATATTTTCCACACACATATTTCCCATCCCTAACAGTCTTTTGAGAGTCAGATTTGTTCTTCAGCTTTGAAATTTCTTTTGTATCTTGGTGAGATTTGCTTTGGTCACTCTCTAAGCTACAGCTCTGAATAATTTTCCCATTGCTTGGCTCCAGCCTTCGTTTTTTTTCAGCATAATAGTTTTTGAAGGTAACTTTTAGCATTAGGAACAGTTGAAGAACCATGAAGAGTTCACTAGTATTAGAGGAAATCATGGCATTATTTATCACTCTAAGTTAGGAGTCATCAAAACTTCTTCCTTAAAGGACCAGATAGTAAATGTTTCCAACTTGGCAGACCCTATGGTCTCTGTCACAATTCCTCAGCTCTGCTGTTACAGCACAAAAACAGCCATAGACACTAATTAAATGAATGGCATGGCTGTGTTTGAATAAAACTTTATTTATGAGATTCTGTTCTAACTGAACAGCAGGAAGAAATTCTCTCCCTTGCTCCGCATCTTTCTCAACAGCTCTTGCTCTCCTATCTTGTTTTCTTCTTATTGACAGCTCTCTCCCACTTTTGTTTTTATTCCTTTTTTACCCTCATCTGTTTCTCTTTCTTTTCAACGTCTTGATTTCTTTCTTGTCACTCACTACAAGATGTGTCCCCAAGGTACGCTTGGCAGATCCTCCTAGCCTCTGAAGATGGCATCAAACAGGAAACTTTACTCTTCACTGAGTCTACTTAGTGACACAGAGAGGCTCCTGGGCTTCTCTGGATTATGTATCTGGTGACTACTTAAAGTGCTTGTAACTTTTCTTGGTAGCTTAAAGATATGCTTCAGTTTATTAGCTGCAGAATTCTTTCCAGCTTCCTCAGATCTGAATCTTTGAGATGACTAAAGAGGTCCTTCTCTTACAAAATCAGTGGAAATCCAGGTGCATTTGCATGTTCCTTAATCTTTTGGAGTACCCCACCTTTTCAGTGTAGGCAAGGCTGGTGGGGAATGTGGGTATGCATTCTATGGGGACAACTTCCTTAGTATCTGGAAGAAATCCATATTACTTTACCTGCTGCTAAAATTATATTTTCCACATATTAGATATGTGGAAAATATATTGGATATATTGGATATGCTGCAGATTTCCTCATCCAGTCAGGTTTTTTGGCCACCGCGGGCTTCTCCTCGAAGACAGGATGAGAGGGAATTCGCTTCAGTTGCAGCAGGAAAGATTAAGAGTAGAGGTCAGGAAGAACTTTGGTTCTGTCACAACTGTACATTGAGCAAGGCCAAGACCAGGGGATGTTTTGGCGTTCCCTTGGAATTGTTAAAAGAAAAGGACAGATTATTTCCTATGCTTACTCCAAACAGAAAATAGTGTGACAAAGGAAGCAGCTTTGTGTTAGAAATTTCCTGTGCCGCATGGGCTAAGGGCTGGGAATCAAGATTTGAGGCCCAAATATCTTCCACCGGCTTCCTCTACGCAGGCCAACCCTCAGGATGCTGGCTGATCACTACAACAGGGAAGGTCACCTGCCCTTCCAGTTTTGGAGGGACTCTGATCATTCTCCAGCTTCAGAATTTTCTCTTTCCCTCTTTTTCTCTCAGCTGTCTTTCAAGTCTGCATAGCTAGCTTCATTCTGAAAACTGAAAAGGAATGAATATTTGGAAACTTGATCATCCTGGTGAACTATGCTGTCTGTCTGTCTGTCTTTCTTTACTGCCCAAACTTCATAGAAAGATGATTTAGCTCTGCTGCTTCCAATCCCCTCACCACACGCTGCCCACCCCATCTGCAGCCAGGTTCTGCCCTCCACTTTCTCTCTCCAGGCTGCCTGTAGCCTGCACTCACCAAATCCTGTCTCCATGTCCCAGTCATTGCTGCCCCTCACTTCTCTGTGGCATCTGACATTTTGCACCCATCTGCCTCCCAACACAGTCTTGTCTCCTGTCCCCATGGCCAGTGTGCTCCTGTGACTTTGTCTTGGTTTCTTTCGGGTATTGGCTTTACTTCCACACCTTGTCTGGGGAAGCCAGTTGGCAAGCTATTATAGAAATTTAAGATTACAGAGCCAAGGACTGGGCTAGGATGGCGTCGGAGGGAAAAGGGGCAATGGATGCCATTTCAAAGGAAAACTTTGGCCTACTGACAGCATGGATGCAAGACGTAGAGGAGGCAGAGGGGCCAAGCAATCTCCCAGGGTTTGAGTCTGTGACACTGGGATAATGAAGTCAGAAAAGTCGGGAAGAGGAGCTGTTTCCAAGGCAAATTTAATTTGAGTAGAAAGCAGGACATACAAGTGGATAATATAGCTAAAGAGGGAAAGTTAATGGAAATGGATAGAAAACCTTTTATCTCATTTGCTGTTGCTGCTTCAGCCAACTCCTGGCTCCTTAATCAATATTTCTAGCTCCCAAGCCATCCCAGGGGCTGCACTGACTGTTCTAGTTGCTGGTAGGACATGAAAACCTGGATGTCCCTCACCCCTCAGACTCCTCAGGTAGGAGGACACGCATTACGGGGAAGCAGCCTGGAAAACCGGCCTAGGAGTCATGAGTTCTGGGGTCTGCCAGGTGACTTTGGGCAAGTCATTTTACTCTCCAGTTAGCAGTTTTCTCATCAGTGAACCGAGGGGTTAGACTAAATATCTTTTTTAATTGCTTTCCTCTTTTTCCCCAGTGTGGTTTCTCACCCAGATTCTTTTTCTTCTGTTAGTTGTGCCAGCATTCCTCCAGTGGCCTTGTGCCCAGAGGTGTCCTGAACTCCTGTTTCCCACCACTCCCTCTTTCCTGCCCACATCTTCTCCAATCCAGATACAAGCCTTCAACACATGCTATTGCTCCGTCCTTCTCATTGACTTCCACACTCTCCTCCTTCCCTCCTCCTTGACATGCTTACCTTCTGCTCCTAAACTGTTGGTATGGACTCCAGACTCCTCCGGCCAGTCTTTTGGGCACATCTCCCTTCCTAAACATTTCTTCCACCTTGTCCCATTCTTCCCTTCCTCTTTAAATCTTCAAAGAGGGGCGCCTGGGTGGCTCAGTGGGTTAAGCCGCTGCCTTCGGCTCAGGTCATGATCCCAGAGTCCTGGGATCGAGTCCCGCATCGGGCTCTCTGCTCAGCAGGAAGCCTGCTTCCCTTCCTCTCTCTCTGCCTGCCTCTCTGCCTACTTGTGATCTCTCTCTGTCAAATAAATAAATAAAATCTTTAAAAAAAAATAAATAAATCTTCAAAGAGGAGTGGAGAGAAGGGAGTGTCTGTCAAGATTGAGGTGTTTTTTGTTTTTTTTTAATGTTTGTACATGAATATATATCCTTCATCTACTGTGACGTTCTTGTGCTCCATGTAAGAAGGCTCCCCAGGTGATGAGTCTCTTTCATTGTAAGAATCATGTTATGAAATTTTAAATGTTAAATATAACGTCTATATTTTGAAACCATGAAAACCCCATTTAATTCCCACAAGATAACTTGCTATTTCCTTGTAAGCACGTAGAGTTTTACTACATTCTTTTTAACAAAAATTAGTATTTTTAAAAATAGCTTTATTGCTAAATGTTCGACATTTCATAAATTACATTTATTTATTCATTTAAATATTTTATTTATTTATTTGACAGAAAGAGAGAGAGCACAAGCAGGGGGAACACCAGACAGAGGGAGAGGGAGAAGCAGGCTCTCCGCTGAGCAGGGAGCCCAATCCCAGTGTTCTGGGATCATGACCTGAGCTGAAGGCAGACGCTTAACTGACTGAGCCATGCAGGAGCCCCCGACCTGGATGTATTTAAAGTGCACAATTTGATCAGTTTTGACATAACCATACACCTATGCAATCATCTCCACAATGAAGAACATATCTGTCACCTCCAAAAGTTTCATTGTTCCCCTTTGTCATCCCACCCTCCTGGTCCTCCTCTCCCAGTATGCCCCTCTGGTCATCTCCAGACAACCAGTGATCTGTGTTCTGCAAGCGTAGGTCACTTTGCTGCATTTCCTAGAACTTTATATAAATGGAATAATTTAGTATTTACTATTTTTGGTCTGACTTCTTTCACTCAGCATAATTAGTTTGAGTCTTACCCATGTATTGTTGATGTAGGAATAATTCATTCCTTTTTATTATCCAGTAGTAGTCCATTATGTGTATTTATGGTAATTTGTTTATTCTCTCACCTGTTGATGGATGTTTGGATGGCTTCCAGTTTTGGGCTATTATAAATAAAGCTGTTATGAACATTTGTGTGCTGGTCTTTGCATGGATATATGCTTTTATTTCTCTTGGGTAAATATCAAGAATGAGTTATATGGCAGGTGCATGTCAAACTATTTTCTTTCAAACTATTTCTGTCAAACTGTCAAACTCTTTTCTGAACTGTTTGCACCATTTTACAGTCCCACCAGAAGTGCAAGAGAGTTCCAGTTGTTTCACATTTTCACCAACATTTGAGATGAACAAGTTTTCTTAATTGTACACATTTTATTTTATTTTTTTTAAAAGATTTCATTTATTTACTTGACAGAGAGAGAGATCACAAGTAGGCAGAGAGGCAGGCAGAGAGAGGCGGGGTGGGTGGGTGGGGGAAGCAGGCTCCCCGCTGAGCAGAGAGCCTGATGCGGAGCTCCATCCCAGGACCCTGAGGTCATGACCTGAGCTGAAGGCAGAGGCTTAACCCACTGAGCCATCCAGGTGCCCCAAATTTTAGACATTTTAATAGATTGTGACATCTCATTGTGGTTTTAATTTGCATTTCCCTAAAGACAAATGATGTTGAGTATTTTCTGAAGGGTTTATTTGCCATCCATAGATCAGCAAAGGAGGGATCCATTTTAAGTTAATTTTTTGTATATTGTATGAGATACTGATCTAAGTTAATTTTCTTTTTGCATACAGGATATTATGTAGGCAGAATAATAATACCCTTCCCCAAAGATGTCTATGTTCTGGCCCCCAGAACCTGTAGATATGTTGTGTTACATGGCAAGAGGGAATTAAGGTTTTGGATGGAATTAAGATTGATAATCAGATGACCTTAGAATAGGGAGATTATTCTAGATTTATTTGGGTGGGCCCAGTGTAATCACAGGGATCCTTAAGAGTGGGAGGGGGAACTGAAAGAGAACCAGAGAGATGGCAGTGTAGGACAGACTTGGCCTGTATTGCTGGTTTGAAGATAGAAGGAGGGAGACACAAGCTAAGAAGGCTTCTAGAAGATGGGAAAAGCAAGGAAGCGAGATTCTCCCCTAGAACCTCTAGAAAGAATGGAAATCCCTGTTAATACATCAATTTTAGCCCGGTGAGATGTGTTTCAGACCTCTGACCTCCACAACTGTAAGGTAGTTACATCTGGCTTGTTTTAAGTCACTGCATTTGTGATAATTTGTTACAGGGTTACAGAAACTAATACTGGTTTTCAGTTGTTCAGACACCATTATAATGACTATCCTTCTAACACCAATTCCCTTTGATCATTGTTGAAAATCAATTGAACATAAGTGTGTGGGTTTGTTTCTGGACTCCATTCTATTTCATTCATCTATTTTTCTGTCTTTATGCCAAAATCACATTGTCTTTGTTACTGCAATTTTATAGTGAGTGTAGAATTTGGGTAGTGTAAGTTCTCCAACTTTCTTCTCTGCTGTTCTGGCTTTTCTAGTTTCTTTGCATTGGATTGGCTTGTCAATATCTACCAAAAACAAAATAAAGTAAAAAAAAAAAAAAAACAAAAGCACCCTCACAAACCCCTTCAGGGATCTTACTTGGGATTGCAATGAATCTACAGATCAATTTGGAGAAAATTGATGTCTTAAGCATTTTGAGACTTTAGACTCATGAGGCTGTATTTATTTAAATCTTGTTTAATTCCTTTCAGCAGTGTATTATAGTGTATTATATATATTGTATATAGTGTATTATAGCAGTGTATTATAGTTTATAATGTGTGGGTCTTGCATATCTTCAGTCAGACTTAGCCTTCATATTTAATATTTCTCCAAGCTAATGTAAATAGTGATTTTAAAATTTCAATTTCTAAACTTTCAATGCCAGTGTAGAGAAATAGAATTTATTTTTATTTTTTTTAAAGATTTTTTATTTATTTATTTGACAGAGAGAGAGATCACAAGTAGACGGAGAGGCAGGCAGAGAGAGAGAGAGGGGGAAGCAGGCTTCTTGCTGAGCAGAGAGCCCGATGCGGGACTCCATCCCAGGACCCTGAGATCATGACCTGAGCCGAAGGCAGCAGCTTAACCCACTGAGCCACCCAGGCGCCCCAGAATTTTTTTAATTGGTCTTATATCCCAAAGTCTTGTTAAAGACATTATTATTTCTAGAGGTATTTTGATAGGTTTCATGGAATTTTCTAAATAGACAATCATGTTATCTATGAATAAAGAACGTTATACATTTTACTCTCTAATTTGGGTGTCCTTAATTTCCTTTTCTTATCTTATTGTATTTGTTAGAATATCCAGTACAATGTTGAATAGGAGTCAGAGTGGACATCCCCGCTTTGTCCTGATCTTAGGGGAAAAACAATTTTTCATCGTCAAGTACCGTACTAGCTAAATCTTTTTTTTTTTTTTTGGTAGATGCCCTTTATTAAGTTGGGGAAGTTCCTTCTTTTCCTAGTTTACTAAGAGCTTTGATCAGAAATGATACTGTATTTTGTTCAATGCGTTTCCTGTATCTATTAAGATGACCATATGTTTTTTCTTTTGTAATATGATATATTAATTTTCTGGAGCTGCTCTAACAGAGTACCACAAACTGCATGGCTTAAAAGAACAGAAATTTATTTTGTCACAATTCTGGAGGCTAGAGGTCCAAAATCCAGACGTCAGCAGGGCCATCCTTTCTCTGAAATTGCATAGAACCCTTCCTTGCTTCTTCCTAGCTTCTGGGGGTGACCATCAGTTCTTGGAACTCCTCAGCATGCAATGCATCGTTCCAATCTCTGCCTCTGTTGTCACGTGGTGTTTTCCCTGTGTGTCTCTATCTTCACAAGTTTTTCTCTTATGAGGACTGACCCCAGTCATATTGGATTAGGACCTACTGTAATGATCTCATCCATAATTGATTACATCTGAAAAGACCTTATTTCCAAAGTAGGTCATATTCACAGGTACTGGGGACTAGGATTTCAATTTATCTTTTGGGGGGACACAAAACCCATGACATATGTTTTACCAATTACATTGGTAAATTTTAAAATGTCAAACCAACTTTACATCCTTGAGAAAACCTACTTGGTTATGATGTATTATTTTTTAACTTTTTTTGTTTTAGAGTGGGGGAGGGAGGGTACAGTGGTGCAGAGGGAGAGGGAGAGAGAATATTAAGAATATTAAGCAGGCCCCATGCCCAATGTGGAGCCTGACATGATGCTTAACCAACTGAGCCACCCAGGTACCCTTGTATTATCTTTTTTATATATTATTGGATTTAATTTGCTAAAGTTTGTTATGAATTTTGCATTATGTTCATGAAAGATTGTGGTCTACAGTTTTCTTTTTTTCTTTTAATTGGACTTTATTTAGTTTTGGCATAAGATTAATGTTGGCCTCACAGAAATAGTTGGGAAATATTTCCTCTTCTTCACTTTTCTGGAAAAGTGGGTGTAGGATTGGTATTATTTTTTTCTTTAAATGTTTCATAGAATTCACCAGTGAAGCCACATGGATCTTGAATTTTCTTCATGGGAAACTTTTAAGCTACAAATTTAATTTCTTTAATAGATATATGGCTATTTAAGTTATCTGTTTCTTCTTGAGTAAGCTTTAGTAGTTTGTGTCTGTCAAGGAATGCGTCCATTTTATGTAAGTTGTTAGTTTATTGGCATAAACTGTTCATAATAGTCCCTTTTATTCTTTTAACATCCCCATTATCTCTAGTGATTTCACCTCTTTCATTCCTAATAGTATTTTGATTCTTCACTCTTATTACCTTATTTCAGTCTGACTAGAGGTTTATCAATTTTATTGATCTTTTCAAAGAGCTCACTTTTGGTTTCATTGATTTTTCTCTCTTTATTTTCATTTATCTATTTCATTGTTTCTGCTCTTTTAAAATTCTGTTCTTACAGGTTTCATTTGCTCTTAAGGTAGAGCAGGAGATCACTAGTTTGAGATCTTTCTTTTTCAAAGTAGATATTTTAGTACTCTAAATTTCCTTCTAAACACTGCTTTAGCTGTTTCCCACAGGTTTTTATATGGTGTGTTCATTTTTATATTCACTTAAAATGCTTTCTAATATTCCTTTTAAGTTCTTAGTTGAACATGGTTTATTTAGAAGTATGTTATTTGGTTTCCAAATATTTGGGGTATTTCCCATATATTTGTCATTGATTCCTAGTTTAATACTATTGTGCTCAGAAAACAGATTTTGTATGATTTAAAAAAAAAACAAAAATTGAGGTATAATTTGCACAATACCACTTTGCATTGTGTTAATTCTTTTACATTTGAGACTTGTTTTATGGCTTAACGTATGGTTTATCTTGTTACATGTTACCTGTGTACTTGAAAAAAACGTGTATATGATATTGAGTGGAGTCTATTCTATAAATGTCAGTAAGGTTAAATTGGTTGATTGCACTGTTCATATTCTTACTGATGATCTGTCTCCTTATTCTATCAATTATTGAGACAGATATTAAAATGTCTGACTATAATTATGAATTTGTCTACTGCTCCTTATAGTCCTATCAGTTTTGCGTCATATATTTTGAAACTCCCTTATTAAATGCAAAAGCTCTTTGAATTGTTACGTCCATCTGATGAATTAGAAATGTCCCTCTTGATCTCTGGTAATACCCTTTGCTCTGAAATCCTTCTTTGTTTAATAATAATATAGCTATGAGCACTTAAATATTTAATAAAAATTGCCAAATTTCCTCCAAAAATTTGTATCATATAAGGTTGCCCCCCATTCTAGTCCACATTTATTGAGACTTTGATATGAACCTTCCTCTAAACATGTAACGTTTCTTCTGAATTTGGGATCAGCTAATACTCTGCCAGCCTTTGGTTCTCAATATGTACAATGGTGGCTGTTGATAACAGTTCCGTCATTATGTGTGGTTGTGGGAGGATAGCCAGGGTTTAGGCAAGGAGTTAAGGGGAGGCAAAATTTAGAAAAGACAAATAAGAAATACTTTCATTGTCAAAGAAGATGGCAGACAAGGGGTTGTCTGGATGCTTTCAGGCATTTCAAGATACCAGGGGCAGATGAATTAGATCTCATGGCAGTGATCTCAAAGTCACTATTCATAATTTTAAGAAATGAAACCTGATAGATGTATCCAGGACTGAAGACGGCAACTGTATTTATATTTTAGTGGGTTAAAAAAAAATGTGTGACATTCAGTAAAGAAAGTGATGAGTACAGGGAGCTAGAAAGGATTCACTAAAGATGTCATTAATTCATTCTATTTGCTGTTAGAGGTAACCTCTCAGTAGATCTGGAAAGGTCCCAGGAGCTTTGATTCAGAGAGAGGTAGAACCAAGTAGGTTGTTAGAGATAAATAGATCCAGGAGATTCTGGCTGGTAGGTAGCAGGCCATCAACTTTAGACCAGGACCTGGTTTTCCTATTACGTGTGTTTTAACACATTAGGTCAGGACACAGCCTCTCCATTTGCCTGGATGAAACAGCAGCAACACCTCCCAACACACCACATTAAGTACTTAGGTCTGTAGGCTCTGCAGTCACTAGAACTATAAACAGAATACTGGCTAATTATTGTTTAATTATTGCTTAAAAACCAATTGGCACAATACAATCACTGCATTAATTACCCCATACAGCATCTGCTTTCTTTTTTGCTGTCATCCCCATTCCTCCCTAGCCCCTCTTCCCCACTTTAATTGAAATTCAGCTTGCTGTAACACCTCCTTTCTCCTGGCAACTGGATCTCTCCGTTCACCACAGGGAGAGGAACAAACAGAGAAGGCCCCCGGGGATTAGGGAGTTTTGACAGCTGTCCAAGAGGAGCTCCGAGATACGGCCAAGTGCTGAGGCAGGGCAGAGACAAATGAGAGACAGAAGAGAGTGACGGGGGAGGGAGAGATGGGCAGGGAGACATCGCAAGAGGAATGAGCGGACAAAGAGTCACAGAGACAGGCAGAGATGTTTAAAGGGGCGCTGAAGAGGGGGAAAAGGAAACGAAAGGCTCTAAAAGAGAGGAACTAAGGCGAGATGGTGAGGAAAAGGCGAGAGGCTCAGGAAGGGAGGGAGACAGGCGAGAGCTTTGTCAGGAGGAGGGAGAAAAGTCCAGCCTCTAGGGACAGGTCACTGCAGCTCCGGGACCCGTCTGAAGAGGACGCGGGCGGGCAGCGCGGGGTTTCCTTCACACGCCTGGGTGCGGGGTGGGGCGGAGGGCGGCAGCGGGGGAGGAAGCACCAGCGCGCGAGCGGAGAGACCAGGGCGCGGGGCCGCGGCGGCGGAGCCCTTGGGCGAGCCCGGCGGCCCCGCACTCGCCCGGCGGCCCCCGCCCCCTCCTCGGCCGCCTCCTCCGCCGGGCTTTTCCTCGGGGCTCAGGAAGCCGGCCTAGTGCAGCCCCGAACAATAGCTCGCGGCTCAGGCTCGGCTCCGGGAGAGGCCGGCGCGCGGCCGCGGGGGAGGGAGGCGTCCGCGCCGCGGGTGGCCCGCGCCGAGCGGCCGGCGGGGGCCGGGGCTTCAGTTCGGCTCCGCGCTGCCCGGGTCATTGTTGGCCCGGACTAGGGAGCGGGAGCCGGGGGAGGAGCCGGAGAGTCGGCGGCGGGAGCCAGAGGGGGAGCCAGAGAGCGAGCGAGGGAGGGAGGCAGCGAGCGAGCGAGAGAGCGAGGGAGGGAGGAGGTAGAGAGACAGGGAGGGTGGGAGGGAGGAGGAAAAATAAAGAGGAGAGCAGAGCAGGGCTGAACAATAGAGACAGGCAGACGGGCGAGGAGGAGAGCCAGCTGCCGCTGCTGAGGTTGAGCGGGCGCCCAGGCAGCCCGGACCCCGGCCCCAGCCCGGCCCCGGCCAGACAGCAGGCGGCCAGCGCCCGCGGAGAAGGGGGACCATGGGGGAGCCAGCGGCAGGCGCCCCCAACCCGCCGCGCGCCTCCGCCTGAGGAAGGCTGGGCGTCCTCTGCCCCAGCCCTGCCGCCCCAGCCGCCTGAGCCGCCCGAGCCGCCCGCCCTCGAAGCCACGAGTCCGTAGGGTCTGCGGCCGCGGCAGCTGCGCCTCGCGCCCTCCGCCCAGCGGGCGCCCCGCAGCCCTCGGCCCCGGGCTCGGCCGGCCCCGGCTGCCCGCGGACGCCTCCCCCAGTCATGAACCCCCCGGAGGGGGCAGCGGAGGAAGGAGGAGCTGCAGACTCGGACGTGGACGCCTTTTTCCGGACAGGTAAGCTGGGCAGGGCGCGGGCGGCCCGGGGGAGGGCTGCTGCCTGGGACGCGGCGCGTCGGACAAGTTTGGGGAAGGAGGGCTGTTGCTGGGGTGTGCGTGTCGGGGGGTCAGTCCTCGTCGTCGGGCTGGAGTTGCCGAGTTGTTATGGTATGCTGCTTTGCGTTTTGGGGACGTGGGGGCTGGGAGCCAGGCACCCCTCGGCGTTCACCCCACTTGCGGAGTCGGTGTTGGGGAGGCGCGAGGCGGTCCCTTCGGCCGCCTGCTCCCAGAGCGCGGGGATGGGGCGATGTTGGATCACTTTGCAGCGCGGCGGCTCAGCTACCGCGTCCCCGGCCCCTCCCTCGGCTCCCCCCTCCCCCAGCGCCTGTCAGCAAGCCCCCGGCCGCCCCGGTGGGCACCCCTTCTCCGGCCAGGGGCCCAGGGCCCTGACGCGTAGAGTGGGGCAGCGGGGGACCGGGAGTCGCGCACAGCTGCTGACAGTCAGCAGCCGTGCGGACCAAGGACGGTCATGCCTGGTGCGTGTGGGGAACCGGCGTCTCCCACTTGAGAGGCAGACGGGGCTGGGAGTGCAGTGGGCGCCTCGGACCTCCTCCGTGTCCTCCTCTTTTCCAGTTCTGGGAACGGATGAGCTTTTCGTAAGAACCACTCATTCCTGGAAGTGTGAGTTAGCCTCCTCCTCATACACACCCACTGAATCTTTGCTTGCCTGTGGTATATAGAGCCCCAGATTTGTCTTTACAGCTGTTTCGCGGTTCCTGCCCCCTCCCATTCCCCCAGGTCTGTAGCTCTTCTTGTCCCCTGGCTTCACAGCCCCTTCCCCAGAACAGGACCCCCTCGTCTCCCACCACCTGTGGCCCTGTTTCTCTACCGGCCAGGGATTCCCCATCTCCCATTTACCTGTGGCTTCCAGCAGTTCCTCATCTCCCACGTCTGGAACCATTTTGTCTGGAATCTTTGTCCCAAGGAGTCCGATAAGTTATGGGGAGGCTGCACATCTGCCCTGTCTTTCCAAAAGTTGGATTAGAGGACATGAACTGTTGGGGTCAAGGATCAGGTTAGCTCTGAAGGCTCTCTGCACATCCATCTGTTTCCTAATCTCGTTGCCTTGCCCTAGAGGTCATCTCTAGGGAAGAGGGTGGGGTGCTTTGCTGGGGAGACTTGTGGCTTTGGAAGTCAAGACTTGATTGGCCCATATGTTCATTTTCTGGTTGGTCTGAAGAGGAAAGAACTGGAGGACAGGAGCTGATTGATGCCAGGACCTGGAAAAGGCCGAGGAAACCCCTGTTATCCTCTCCTGCTTCCCAGGGCTCAGCCTCACTTCTTTCCCTCCTTCCTTTTCCCCAGACCTGCATTCTATATATGCATTCTTAACCCCCCCCCCATCAGTCTTTATCTCTTGCACTCACACACTCACTCACACTGCCCAGGACCCAAACATGGTTTCTAAGGAGGCTCTTGACCTAAGTTTGTAACCTGGCATCTAAGGGAAAGGTTCCCTGGCCTAAGTGATAATTGGAAACACTTGCCAGGAGGTCTCCCCTGACATCCTCCCCCACCCCCCCACCACCCTTGCCTCCCATCTCTGGCCAAATCTGTCTTTTCTTAGCTCTAGAGGAAAAATAACTCTTGGAATGTGAGCCTTCCCACCTTCCTTTTCTGGACCCCACTTTCATCTTTTGGCAACCACTCCTCCTTCCCCTTTCCTCCCAATCTAAATACCAGTTCCTGTCCATTCTCTGTCCCAGGCCCTTGGAGCTGAGTTCTGTTTCTGGAGGTTTGGTAATTTCACACAGTGTTAATGGTGTTAATGGCCTATAATGGTCCAATGTGTTACTTTTCCCAGGGCCTTACAAAATACAATGTGTGATTTACATTGATTGTCTAGCCCTGGCTCACATCAGAGAATAAATATCAGACTGGGGTCTGTCTCTTGTGGTACTCTTGTTGAGGATATTCTCTTTCCTCCTTGGGTAGCCTTTTTTCTTTTCTTTTCTTTTTTTTTTTTTTTTTGGTTGGGGTGGCCTGGAGGTCTGATGTGCACTTAGAATCAGAGAAATGTTAAATTCTCAATGAATAAGGCTGGAAATGTATGGTGGCCTTTAACAAGTTGCAAGTGGGGTTGTATACTGCCAGGGGCTGCGTCTAGGACTGTCTCCCTCCCATCCCCCCACGGGGTCCTCTGTGCTCTGCTTCCTGATCTTACCTCTTCTAATTTCTAGCCTGGGCTCTTACTAAGGATTCTTAAGCCTGGAATAAGGCCATATTTTGTAACCTTCTCCCTTCTGATTCTCCATCTTTATGAAACAGAGCGCTGCACCTGGTAGGCCAGACAGATTATACATTTATTCAATTGAACCACCGAGAAAACTTCAAACACATTTTCAAAGTCCCTAGCACTAAAGTTACCCCCTACTTCCTGGTGGAAAATTTTACATGCATAATGACCAGACTGGCAATTGCTTTGCCAAAACCCTGGCATACTCTGCTTCTAATAAGGCATGTTACGAGTAATTCTATCATTTTGATCCCTTACTTGTCCTCTTCTGATTATTTTGGTATTTCAGTTCTCTTGACCAACTGAGTAAGCTAGATTCCCTAAATCTCAAGTCCCTGCATGTGCACGCGCACACACACACATGCACACAGTTACCCTACTATTCTTTTACATGCACGCAGGTACCCACTATTCTTATAGATTGGTGGAATCCATCACAATAATTTTATTGATCATTTTTATGATGTAGAGGAGGTGAAATATGGGAACTGGGAATAGACACCAGTCAGAATAGAAAACCAAAAAGGACTTTTCAACTCCTACTAGGAGCCTTCTGCTGTCCAGGGTGCTGTGGAATACAAACAAAATATTCAGAGTGGTCTTTGACCTCAAAGAACTTTTTTTTTTTTTTTAAAGATTTTATTTATTTATTTGACAGAGATCACAGGCAGGCAGAGAGGCAGGCAGAGAGAGGAAGGGAAGCAGGCTCCCTGCTGAGCAGAGAGCCCAACTCGGGGCTCGATCCCAGGACCCTGAGATCATGACCTGAGCCGAAGGCAGAGGCTTTAACCCGCTGAGCCACCCAGGCGCCCCAACCTCAAAGAACTTTTAAGAAGAGTTTGACAATTATTGCTCACTTGGAGATTAAGTAATTGGTAAACATTATGGTTCTATAAGATAAAAAGTTGACAGAACTATAGATGAGGTAGAATCAAAGGTAGTCCTTGAAGGGTCTGGAGAGTGGGAGGAACAACACAGGTAAAAGGAGAGAGGAGTTTGGGGCATTGGCATTGAGGTTCCTGGACACCAAATAGAAGGGGTAAGTTAGGGAGTTATAGGACATAAGGATAGGTAAGTGGGGCAGGACGAGGTAGGGAGAGTCTGGGAAGTTCAAAAGAGAATTTGGGTTTGATTCAGAGTCAGTAGCTTCTTGAGCAAGCTACATCCTGAGCAAAGTGGTATTTGGAAAGGTTAACCTGGGGGTAATGTGATTGATGAAGTGGAGAAAAGAGAGAGAGAATCTAGAGACATAGGATGCTGATTCAGAGCTGAGTGGGAGGGAGCTTGGTCTGGGTTGGTGGCAAAAAGGATGGGGAGTCAGGGACAGCTCTGAGAGACATTTTTAAAGGTAGAACTGTGGAGATTTGTTGACAAACTAGCTATCAGGGGAAGAAGAAAAGTAAGCCCAGGAAGAAATGGAGTAGCTGGGTTGAGAGTGTGGAGGACTAATAGTGTGCTGACTGACATGTCTGACTGAGGACAAGAACCAGTTTGCAGGGGAGATAATGATGTTGGCTTTGGAAGTGTTAACTAGGGATGACTGATAGACAGCCAGTTGGAGCTTTTTTGTGAAAAAAAAAAAAAATGGGACTCAAGACAGGAGCATAGGCAGGAGATTCGGGCTGGTGATGTGGACTTGAAAGCCTTCTGGGTCAAGGCTGGGTGCACCCGAAGTTTGGCTGTCGGATGGAAGGAGTGGGGGGAATGGGGAAGGACTAAAGTTAGAATTTGGGGGGAAAACCCTTATTTGTAACATGGCAACAAAGGAGACTTGATGCTGGAGACCCTAGGGAGTCTGTGTGGGTTCTCATGTGAAGACAAGCTGCAGACAGGTTAAGCAAGAAGAGCGCTAGATAAGTGTCACTGGATGTGATGAACACAAAGCTACTGTGACCTCTTGGGAGCCCAGTATTAGAAGAGACAGAGTAGGGATGTGGGGTGGTAGGTAGGAACCCATTACTTGCATGGTTTATCCGTGAAAGGAAAAAGAGGTTGGGTGCCAGTCAGAAGAAATGTTAGAATCAAGAAAAGGAGTTTTCTTTCTTTCTTTCTTTCTTTCTTTCTTTCTTTCTTTCTTTCTTTCTTTTCTTTCTTTCTTTCTTTCTTCTCTTCTTCCTTTCTTCCTTTCTTCCTTTCTTCCTTTCTTTCTTTCTTTCTTTCTTTCTTTCCTTCTTTCTTTTTTTTTTTTGCCAAGGAGTCAGAAGAGGTTTGTAGGTGGAAGGGAGAAAGCTTATAGACAGGAAACACTGAAGGTGCTAGATTAATTGTTGTGTTAGATACCTGGAGAGGTGAGACAAGAGCTTAGTTTTGGTGAGCAGAGGAGAAAACTCCTTTTTTGAGACTTAAAGGAAAAAAAAGTGTTGAGAGTATAAGTGAAAAGAGATTGATGTGGAAATATCTTCTACCTCTACCTTTCTGTTGGGCTTTGGTCCTATGAATCCACACAGTTTCATCTGGAGTCTTTGCTGCCATGTGACTTCAGCCAGCCCTAGACTCAATTCTGTATGTCTTTCCAACTCCCCACACTAGCTCCTTCTCTTGTGTTCCTTAATTCTGTGAGCGGCATTTCATCTCCCCTCTCCCAGTCATGATAATTGAAACCTTGGTATTGTCTGTGAGGAGTTTCTTCCCTCTAATCCTATTGAATTATCTTTCATCGACATCCCTTGTTCATCTACAGCCTCTGCTCTAGTCCAGGACCTGTTATGTTGCCCATGGCCTCCTTTCTTGTCCCATGGAATGTGCTTTCTCACCCCCACTCCAGATTGGCACCTGCAGGCAGATGGCACTAATTTTATCACATTGCTGCCCGGTTTATGAACCTACAGTGACTTCCTAGTGTCAAGTTCGTACTTCATGGCTCACCTCCAGCCAGGCTGCTCTTCTCACTTCCTGAGGGCATCATCTACCCCTGCACCCCCACTCTCCAAATCCAACTCATTCTTCAAAGACTTGAGCCCCTCCCCACTTCTTCTGGGAGCCTTTACAGATCACAGGACCAACTGTATCCTCTGAATTCCTAAGACACTCATTTGTTTGTACTCATTTTCTCACTTCATCAGTGGTATTGTATTGTATTGTATTGTAACTCTCTCATACACATAAGGCTTGTCTCTCCCACTGAAGTTACTTGTTCTTTGCAGGTAAGGAAAAAGATCTTTTAAAAAGCTTGTGATTCATCAGAAGCAGAAATAAAAACAAATCACCTCCTGCTAACATAGGTAAAACAAACATGGTAAAATGTAAGTGCTTATCAAATCTAGGCGGTGGTATAATGGTATTCACTATATGATTCTTCAGACTTGTCTCTCAGATGATAACCTTATCCCACCTGGACAGAGGAACTGGACATCATCATGTCCAGATCATCAAGATGATATTATTTTGGAATAATACCTACTGTGGGCAATTCTTGGAGTGAATATCACCGCTCCATCTGTGCAATGCCAGGTACTGAAGGGGAGTGGTTTCTTTTGCAGCAAAGGAAAATGTCTCTGTTTGATACATTCTTGATGCTCCGTATGGAGAGGTGTTGGAATAAACTGAAGCTGTAGGAAGTGAGAAAGGTGAGAAGGTGATAAAATCTCCCTGACTATAAATTTTAGTAAAATACTAGAACAGGTGACCACGGGGTCCTTCTCCGAGAATTGGACACTTTACTTGAAAAATTTCTTTCTACTTCTGGAGGTAGGCAGTATGGTATAGTCTGGTGGTTCTCAACTGGGGGCAATTTTGTTCCCTAGGGAACATTTGGCAATATCTGGAAACAGTTCTTTGATTGTCACAGTTTGGCATCTAGTGGGTAGAGGTCTAGTGTTCTGCTAAGCATCTTATAATGCACAGGCCAATAAAGAATTTTCCAGCCCCCAAATGCCAATAGTGCTGAGGTTGAAAAACCCTGGTATAGCCAGAAGATCATGGGCTTTTGGATCAGATAGGCCTGGCACTAACCAGGGGTAGAATCTTGGTAAATTATTTAATCTCTCTCATTTTCAGTCTTTTGCAAAATCAGACTAAGAATGCTTATTTCACAGGTCGGGAATATTAAATACGGAAAGCATGTAAAAAGCATCTAGTTATTCTGACACACAGTGGTAGCACAAGACATTCTAGCTGGTTGCCCTTGTTGTTCCTGCTTTTTATTTTTTATTTATTTATTTATTTATTTATTTATTTATTTATTTTTAAGATTTTATTTATTTATTTGACAGAGAGAGATCACAAGCAGGCAGAGAGGCAGGCAGAGAGAGAGGAGGAAGCAGGCTCCCTGCTGAGCAGAGAGCCTGATTCGGGGCTCGATCCCAGGACTCTGAGATCATGACCTGAGTCGAAGGTAGCGGCTTAACCCACTGAGCCACCAGGCGCCCCCTGTTCCTGCTTTTTAAATTATTAAGTGAACAGGCTTATACAGAGGCTGGGGGATCTCCAGAAGAGGTGTTGTGTGGGGGGTTTTGCCATGGGGTGGGACACAGTGCCAGAGAGGTACATAATGGAGTTCAGGAATCAGAAGGCTAAGGTTTGGTCTTCTGCTGTCTTTTATTCTTTCGTTCAATCATTTTTTGGACAGATATTTATGGGGTGCTGCTGTGGCCTGTACTACACTGTGGGAGTGTATAAAATCATTACAAGAAAGAATATAGAGCAGGAAGGGAGGTGGATATAAATATGCCCCTTCAGGGAGCACTTGGATATAAGGGGTGGGAAAGGAAGGCAAAGCTGTGAAGGAGGCTGAAAGGTCAGGCAAGAGAGCAGGAGGTGAACACTCCCTTTGCACTATTCTACTTCTCTGAATGACTTGGGCAAGAGACTTAACATCTGTGTAAGAGGAGGATAATAGCCCCCTCTCCACTTTCCTGCATAGGACTGCGGAAAGACTCAAAGAAGATACTATATGTGAAAGGTCTTTATAAGTTGTACAGTTCTATCCAAATATATGTAGATGGGTCCTTCTTAAGCGAGCATTCTGTTACTATCAGTGCCTCTTCTGACAGGCATGATTTTATTTAATCTGTCCTGTCTGGGACCTTTCCAGTCCAGGACAAAAGCAGTCCTTCTCAGTTTGAGAAGACTGGATGGGGCACCCTTCTTACAAGTCAGGACACTCCTGTTCTTTCCCCCTCCACAAAACTATAAAAATGCCAAGCCCCCTGCCCCAGCCCTCCAGATCCTGGCACCCAGCCCTGTGCCTTCTGGAGGAGCCTAGCGAGAATGGAGTTCTTGCTTCCACCAAGCCTCAGGTGGGTGCAGTGAATCAGCCCTTTCCTGCTCCTTCTCTGTCTACATGCAGTTCAGACTCCTCCTGCCACTCCTTTGTGTGTGAATGACTGGCAGCAAAATAACTAGGAAATGATTGACGGCTACAGGGCTGTTGGATCAATAGAGCTGCTTGAAATGGTGTCTACTGAGGAGTGAAGGAACAGAAAGAATCAGCTGGGAGGACAGAGAAATTAATTCAAGAAAGTAGAGAAGAAATTGTTGGAGAATTAGCTTTGTCTCCTCCCCTTCTGCCCAAGGCATTATTAGAAGGGAACTGGACACTAGCTAGGAAACATGGATACAAAGGATTAACAGGTGGGAGAGTGAAAAGTGGCAGATGAACTCTGTTCTCAAGGAAGAGAGCTGAGGCTTGAGGATGGGTAGGATTCAGATGCGGAGGGTGGAAATTGTGTTCTCAGGCTAGAATGGTGTTCTAAGAGGTATGAAGACCCACGGTGGTCTTTGGGGCCAGTAAATGGTCCAGTTGATGTGACTCAGGAGGACATAGGGGGAGGTCAGTGGGAGATAAAACATAGAAGGAGGTGGGGACCAGGTTGATTAATTGTGACATTTATGTTTACTGGGTTCCCAGATCTTATAAGGCTTTGAATGGCAGGCCACAGAGTGTGGTCTTTATTTTGCAATTTCCTTTTGGAGCCCTAAAAATTTCTGGATGGTTGGAGCCATGATCAGAAGATAAATCTGGCAGCCCTATGCAGAGTCGATTGGAATTGGAGAGGACCTACGACCAGCACTGGGTTAGGAGACCACTGTGGTAGGTTGGGGGGAGGTCTGAACTTGAGATGCCATAGTGGGTAATGGAGAGGAGGGGGTGGATTGAGGGACCTCTTGAATGTAGAGTCTATGGGACTTGGCAACTTGGTTGTGGAACATCAAGAAAGAGACAGTATCAAGGATTACTCCAAAGTCCTAGAGCCTGGGTGACTGTGAGGATGGAAGTACCCTAAATGAAAATCAGGAGTTAGGAAGAGGACGAGCAGCTCTAGGGAGGCAGGAGGAGAGGGAGAATTTGAGAGTTTACTTGGGACATGTTGCATTTCAGGTGTCAGTGAATAAGCTAGGGGAGGTGTTGGTTCTGTAGGCGGGTAGGAAGGGAATCTGGAGCTTTGGAGGGAGGCCAGAGCTGGAAATATGGATTGGGAGATATCTATAAGAAGTTGTGGCTGGAGCTATCAGAAATAGATGAGATAATAAATGAAAAGCATATATAGACTTAAGGGCAGAGGGCCCAAGGCCAGGGCTGCAGGCTCAAGTGAAGGGCTGGAGGAGAACCAGGAGAAACGTGCTTGGAGAAAAATGCTGCAGAGAGGTTGAGGGAGATGGGAACTGAGCACACAGCTTGGTTCTGGAATTGGGGGATTCATTGGTAACCTTTGAAATTACAGTTTCAATCATAGTAGGGGAGGTGGAATTCAAATTGCAAGGGGAATGGGGAGTGGATGGGAGGAAGTGGTGGGAGTGCATATAGAAGACTCTACGGAAAGGTTTGGCTGTGAAGGGAAGGTTAAAAATAGTGAGGTAGTTGGAGATGGGTAGCAGTTGAGGGGAGGCTTTTTTTAGGTAGGGAAGATATGTGAATACCTAGGGGTGGGGAGGAGCGAGAAGGCAAGCATGAGGAAGAGAATGAATATTTAGGAAAGAGAAGCAATGGATAGAAGAAGGTCCTGGATGGACCTGGAGGAGTGGATCTCAAGGTCAGCAGAGGGCTGAACCTTGGGCCAGAGGAGGGGGTGTTGTAGGCAGACCTTAGTAAAGTAGCTGGCTGGAAAGGCTACTGGCTGAGGGTGCAACGTGCCTGATCAACAGCCCTGGTAGAGAGAGCATCCACTGGCTGGAGGTCCAGGAGCTGCTAGCAGTGTGCTTAGGGAGGGTTGCTGAAGCTGAGGGCTGTGAAATGGAGCTGGGTTGACATGACCCTAGGAGGCTCTTGGGCAGAGAGCTGAGGAGCCGGCTGGGAGATCCTAAATTAGCAGTCGTTTTAGAAGTGCTGGTGGCTTTCTTTTGCAGGCGGAGGTGGGATTTGCTTCAGCCTATGGTGGGGTGGGGAGAATTATCTTCTCCATGGTATGAGGCAGAGAGGCAGTCTCCATAGTGGAGGGTGGGTGAGGAGAGGAGAGTGGGAGGTAGACCCACTCAAGAAGCTGTCAGGCAGCTTCCTGAGGAGGGGTCCACGCCTGGCCATCAGCAGTATGTCTGTTGGGGATGGGACCTGCTCTTGAATTTCCAGTTTCCTTAATGTCTCTAGAAGTCCTAGAAGAAAGAGGAAGCAGAGGAGGGCTTATGGGAGAGCCTCTTGTAGATTCTTCTTCACGAGAGAGGAAACAGAGGAAAGATGCAGTGAGCACAGCCATTCCTTGGCCCCAGAGCACTTCCTCTGACTCTCTGCCCTAAAAAGGGCAAACCCAAGAGCTGTCTTCAAGTGAGGGGTCTTATGTGGCCCACCAGAGGGAGGAGGAGTAGGAATCCGGGAGCTGGCATTACCATAATGTGGCCTATGTGGGACTGGGTTTAGACTCCCAAGAGCAGGAGGAGGTGAGAGTTTCCTTAGGTATGGCTCAGTCCCAGAATCTTAGTCTTAGATCAGGAACTTACCAGTGGTGTGGCCTTGTTTAAGTTATAGCCTCTCCAAGCTTCAGTTTCTTCATCTGTAAAATGGGTGGACAATCATCCTTACCTCTCAGAGTTGCTTGTTGTGTATAGATACAGTATATATTATGATAGATATGTGCATATTATAAATATCAATAGAAAGGGGATTACATTATAATAATAGAATATAATTGTATACATATGACTATATTATACATCTAATCTATTACAATCATATTATGGTTAGATGAATCTTTTTATTTTCCAAATGATGAAACTATGATGCTTCAATAACTTCCTTCTCCCCTCACCTTCCTTCCTCTTTTCTTTCCTTTCCCCCTTCCCTCCCTCCTTCCTCCCATTCCTCCCTCCCTCCCTCCTTTCCCTAACAGTGCAGAGATAGTTAAGGATGGAATTTTTTTAAGCTTGCAGTTATGGTTATCCCAGGGCATGGTAGGCAGGGACTGGGAAGGTAGCTAAAATCCCGGCCTTTTACACTCTTAGCCCGCAGCGAGGGACAGTGGGCATCTATGGGGTGGGGGTGGGGTGGGGAAACAGTATTGAGTTGGCAGCTGGGCAGTGGGCCTAGGAGGAGGCCCGGGAGACTGGCAGATGGTTAATTGGATGTGACAAAAGGGGGCTGGGAGGAGGAGTCTGGGGGTCTCCTGGGGGATTTGTGTCTCTGACTTCTTACTGTCCTGGAAAGAAGGTTGTGAGGAGAGGGAGGAGTGGCTCCAGAAGCAGTTGGGGAAAAGATTGGCAGGACTCCCATGTTGGGTATATGGCCATGGGAGGACAGAGTGCCATTGGGAGCAATGTCACATCTTTAATTTGGAGGTTGGGTGGAAGATGTTAAGTCTCTTCTCTGTACCCCAGTACATTGACACATAATATACTCAGATACTTGGATATAAAGAGAAATGCTTAACCAAATATTGGAACAGTATGATTTTCTAGTCATTCTTTTTGATTCCAACCACTGAATTTTGACAGCAAATATCATTATGACTTTTGATGAGAACTAGACAAAGAACTGATCAATTTTAGCAGAGTATTGGATTTCAGTGAGTGGATCTCTTCATTCATTCTTGTACTCATTCATTTAAGTGTCAGATACCAGCTGTGCACCTACTAAGTGCCAGGGAGTACACAAACAAGTGAGAAATAATCTTTCCCACAGGAGGCTATCAGTCTAGTGGGATTGACTGTCATATAAACAAACGATTGCAGTGTAGCATGGTAAGTGCAGTGAAGAGGCTTGCTTGTTTTATGTTGAAGTAGAAAGCAGGAATGCGTGGGTGGCTCAGTGGTTAAGCATCTGCCTTTGGCTCAGGTCATCATCTCAAGGTCCTGGGATCGAGTCCTGCACGGGGCTCTCTGCTCAGTGGGGAGCCTGCTTCTCCCTCTGCCTGCTGCTCCCCTTGCTTGTACTCTCTCTCTCTCTTTCTGATGAATAAATAAAATCTTGAAAAAAAAAAAGTAGAAAGGAAGGACCAACAGCCTCACCTAGTGGGTGTGGGGCTCATTGAAGACAGGGGTTGGTGAGGCTGAAACAGATGCAGAGGTGGTGGAAATGAGACAGACCACTGCTCCAGAAGTTTGGTAGTAACGTAAGGAGAAAAGGAACTGTTCATTGAAGGGACATTTTGCGAGTATGGGTAGTGTTCTGTTTCTTAATCACAGGTGTGATCTGTTTGTGAAATTTCAGAGACCTGTAAATTTATGTGCGCAATTTCATGCATACAAATTGTATTTGAATAAAGACTATTAAAAGGTGATCAGGGCCAGTGTTGTTTTTTTTTTTTTTTGTCAGAGAAAAATCTTTGAATGTTGAAAAGTCATGGGAGGAGACAATGGTAGAGAATAAAGGGTAGTTTGTAGGCAGGTGAGGTACCAGGGTAAGCACTAGCTTCCTTAAACATTGGAAAAGCCCAAGATTCTTGGTTGAGAGGTTGTCTCTGGAATGGAGGGAGAGTTCTCCCTCTGTGGCTGTGGGGAAAGACCAGGTGGTTTATAGGTCAGATGCTAGAGCTCTTATTAAATGGACCCCCATCTTCTCTGAAGATGGGAGCCAAGGTTATCCAACAGACTGAGGGTTGCTGAGAGCCTGACAAGAGAGGAGATGAACCAGATCCATTCACTGGAGAGTGAGTGAGAATTACATGAAAGAATGATCTGAGTTCCAAGTAGATTGGGTGTGCAGGCTTCTGCATCTCACTCGGCCCTGGAGGCTCTGGAGTGGAGGTGACAGCAGTGGACTCTTGAGTTCTTGGGTGGTGACTTGGACAAGATGTGGTGTGCACCAGACTTGTTTGGAAACCAGTCTCTTCTCCAGACCTTACTGGACATTGATGACTCTAGGCCTTTTGGAGGCCCCACCCTAGAGAATGGTCCTATCTGGTGTCCCCATGTACGCTGTACATACCCTTTGCTTTGGACTTATTTGTATTCTTCTCAACACCCAGATCAGTGCCTTGTGGATAATATTTGCTTGTTTAGTATTGTTGTCTTGATTTTTTTTTAAAAAGAGCTATTTATTGGTGTGTAGGTCATTTGGGAGTTTTATAATGAAACACATACTAAGGAAATGAATCTTTTTTTTGTGGACAGGCAATTCTACCTTAAACAAAAAGACTTATGAAATTAATATTGACTGTGAAATATAGCCCACAACTCTTGTTGCTTCTGGATTAATTAGAGGGGGCCCCTTTTATGGCTGCTTACTGTATTCATGTATTTTAGAGGCACTGGAAAACTAAAGATGCACTCTTCTTTCAGAAAAACCCAAATAGAAAGTTCAAACACACAAATGGATTAATTAATCATATTGACTGACTGTCTGTCATGTGCTAGGTATCATGCTAGGTATTAAGGGTCTTCCTAAAGATAGGCAGCAAAGAGTCCCTGTTTTTGGAGAATTTATGGACTTGTTGAGTTGTGGGGAGTGATATAGGAAAAAATGACTAATTGGAGATCAATCAGAAAGGGGTTTCACTCATTCATTGATTCATTTAATATGTGTTTATTGTCTATAAGCTAAAAGATAATTAACTTAAAAAGTAGTAAGCAAGGTTTCATTTAGATATATTTGATTTCCAGTATACTTTCATAAAATATTACTTTTATCCTAAAGTTATTTTCTATTATAAAAGTAATGCTGGCTCACTGTAGAGTATTTGGAAAATATGATCATGTGTTAGGATAAAAAGTCCACTGTAATCCCATCACCCAGAGAGAACCCCTGTTTGTTAATTTGAGATATTTCCTTGGGGTCTTGCTTCCTATGTGCATTCTCTCCCTTGATCTGTGATTTGTTTTTTGATCATTTAATTAAGGTGAAAAACAAATTTTTTGGGGGGGGGGCAATGGCTTTTTCCTAAATGCAGCCGTTTTTTTCCTGTTAATATAAATGTATAATATATCAAACATTCATAAGCCAATTAAACCTTTATATGGGGATAATGTTGAAAGACAGAGGATCTGTTGATAGTTTGGAGGGGTAAAGGCATTGGCACTTATTGTTGTAAGAAATAGGGAGAACAAAAGTACGATATCTGGGGGCGCCTGGGTGGCTCAGTGGGTTAAAGCCTCTGCCTTCAGCTCAGGTCATGATCCCAGGGTCCTGGGATCGAGCCCCGCGTTGGGCTCTCTGCTCAGCAGGGAGCCTGCTTCCCCATCTTTCTCTCTGCCTGTCTCTCTGCCTACTTGTGATCTCTCTCTGTCAAATAAATAAATAAAATCTTAAAAAAAAAGTACAATATCTGTGGTCAGAAATGAATGGTCTTTCTCTCTCTTCTTCCCTGATGTTAAGATAAATTCAACAGACATATATGCCTGTTGCATATAAAAATACCTGTTTATACAAATGCATAGCTTTCTTTCTTATTGTATTTAACAAAAAGAGAATCTTGCTATGCCTGTTATTCTGCATGTTGCTTTTTATTGCTTTATAACCATGGACCTTTTTCCATGTCAGTACATATAACTCTACCTCATTTGTTTTGAGAGTTGTGCTATATTCTGTTGTGTGGTTGTGCCATGTTTTATTTAACCATCCTCCTGATGATGGACATTTATAACCCAGCTTTTCTGTGGACCAGTGTTTGATCTGAGACATTATTTTGTCCAAAGAGTAGCAAGAAGGGTCACCCATTATTTGATCCTTTTCAAAGGTGACTATAGGACAACTACAGGTTCAGGGTGTTTTTTCTGCTTTTATCCTCAGAAGAGAGGGAGGACAGCCAGTCCCTGTTCTCTGAAGGATAACTTTCTATGTAATGTTTAAGGACACTTTTGTTAGTGACATTTAAATAAATGGTCCGGGCATTAGCCTCTTTTGCTGTGTGCCTTTAAGTGAACTTAGAAGCCAGATTTGAGGTTACAAGTAGCCAAAAACAAAAACAAAAACAAAAAACCACCCCACATGTGTTCTGTGGGCTTAAGTGAAAGTTCATTCCAAGACCACAGGTATGGGAGTATTTTAGGTTATGTGTGCAAAAGCCATAGTCTGTGTTTGGTTAGAAGAATCCAAGGATGTGATTCGAGAAACCTTGGTTTCCAATTCTACTCTCTATTAATTAGCGCTGTGACTGGACCAAGCCAGCTCACATGTCCGTTTTTACAGATGGGGCCTCTCTTTCCTCATCTGAAGGACGAGGTAAACATACTTGTACTGCCATACCTCATAAGAATAGTATGAGATCAAGTGGGATAATAGAAGGAGATTGCTTTGGGCAAACAAAATTGCTGACTAAATGAAAGGAGTTTTTGTCAGCTGCCGTTCTCTGGGCTTTCCCTTGGTTTTGAGTGTGGTTGAAAGCTGAGCTAGGGGACTTGGATGGGAGTGACAGCCCATACTACTGCATTTGAGGACTGTACATTTTTTCATGTTTGGTAGGAAATTGGCAGCACCAGAGATGGAGTAAAACGTTTCATGATATGTTCCATTTGCTTTTGGAAGAGAGATGTGTGTGCAGAGTGGAAGAGTGGTTCATCTAATTGCCTGAACGGTTGAGGTTTGCTTTCTGATGGGTGACAGTGTGGCTCAGTTACACACTTACCCCTTATTACCCAAACATGTGAAGGAAATGTAGCTTTTAAATTTTCTAATGTATAGCTAATCTTTCTCATGAGACCCTACCCCAACTTGACTCGTTTATAGTGTATCAGGTTTTGTTTTTTTTTTCTTTCTTTTCCTGGCTTAGTTTTTTGCTGTTGTTGTTGTTGTTGTTTTTTTGACAATTGTTTCTTTCAGATAAATTGCTCAGTCACCCAGATTTTCTCCCACTTTCCCACTTCTCTTCAGAATGGGCTCTGGGCATGTAGAGGTGCACACATGAACTTGTGGTGATAGTGGTGGGGACAGGGAGAGAATGTGCTTGGAGCTACTGAATAATGACTGGTCTGATCCTTGTACTGGTACTTGCCAAGGTGTGGCTAGACCTGTCTTTCTTTTTGGGGTATTGTGTTGAGACTCAGCACTAACATTCAGATTCTGACTATTTGCCTATGGAGTCAAAGTTCTGACCCTAGGCCTTTGTCTGGTCACTGACCCTCTGAGCAACTCTGAGTACCATCATCAAGGAACAAAGTCATATGCAGTTCCCCAGCTCAGTCAGTGCCAACTGTGAGAATTTAGAAGCTCTGCACCTGGCTCATCTAAGTATGTACCCACCTTGGCCAATGTTATGTCTTTGTCCCCTCACTTCCACACCGTGTGGATCCTGGTGTGTGACTCAGTGGTAGGCATTCTGAAACTCACTGCTTCCTCAGAAGGGGTTTCAGGATGCTCCGGGGCCTTCACACTTACTGGGATGTTATCTTCTAAAGCTGCCTTCCTAAAACCTGATTGGGCATTGAGGTGGGCATATAAAAGGAGGCTAAGACCCTGGTATCTGATTTCCTAGACTGAAATTTTCCTGTGTTCCCCTGATGCTTGATCCTTCCCTCATGGCAAGCATCTCTCTTACCTCACATCCTGAGTACTCTTTACCTCTCCTTTAAAGTGACCTCAGGGCTTAAGTCCACCCCGTCTGGATATTGATATGTTAATGGGAGTTTGAGAATTCAAGTGGTATACTAAAAAGTCCTCTCCTGGGTGTCAAGAGCCGAACATTGATGCTTTCTCTTTGTCTGCTACTATAACTAACCTAAACTTGCATGAGGTAAATAGATGCTTCTGGGAAGAGTAGAGGGAGCTTAAATATATGTAAGGACTTGTGAAAGAAAAAACACATTTTGAAAAGTATTACCCAATAACTGTGGGGAGAAAAGTTTAGAAATGCGGCTTCATGAGGATTCCATCTATACTCATGGGTGCGTTTGTGTGCACAGAAACATTCAAGAGTGTGGCGATGTGGATTCTTCCTGCAAGCGTGCAGTGAGCACTTCTGATGACCCATGCACTGTGGTACTGAGGGGAGTATGGGACAAGCTCTGTCTGGAAGGAGCTCCCAGTCTTAGGGGAGCGAGAGGGTGGCAGTGGGTCATATGCAGAGCTGCACTGCTGGAGCCTACTTTCCCAGAGCTTGGTGTGTCAGTCCGGTCAGCACAACTGATATCTGAGTTCGAGGCCTTATTGGGCCTCATGTCCCCTTACCTTGCTTGGTTCTGCCTTCTGAGCCTCTTCAGTCCCCTAAAATGGTCAGGTTTAGTCAGTTTTGCTTTTTCCAAATAAAGCTAATTCCTTTAGCATCAGCCTAAGTTTCCATGAACATATGTTCTATAGAAGGGCCCTGGTAAACAAGATCAATTTAAATCGATAATAAATAAAAAGAGAAATAAAGTCTAATTCAGAGCTTATTGCTCTGCTTCTTCTGTCGTGGAGCTGTTTGTTGTTTTTAACTAAAATTCTTTCATCTCTTTTAGCACAGGACAACTTCTGTGTTTTACATAGTGCTTCCACTCCAAGGCTCCAGGGCTACCATAGCCCTAGTGGCCATGAGCGGTTTCTATTTTGACTAGGGAAAATGGGAACTCTGTTCCCTCTGAAGGTGGCAGCAACTGGGAGACTGATGAGTCAGATGGTCCAGAAAAATGCAGAGCAAAAATAAAAAAGAAGGTAAGTGATGGTGCCAGGTGATTGGGTCCAAGTAGAAAGAGTAATGGGCTGGGTGCCAGGAGAACAGTATTAGTATTGATAAGCTTGGTAAATCGCTTTCCCTCTCTGAGACTAAGCGTGTTGAGCTAAGTGGGCTTGAATGCATCTGCAGCATTCTGAGCCAACTGGACAACAGAAAAGCCAGCAGGGATAGAAACCAGGTGGTAAGTAGTCTCAGGACATTATGCCCTTGTTCTGTGAAGACTTTCCATCCTTCTGAGGCTTTTTGTCTCTGCAGCTTGAGTCAGTCCACGGGGTGTCAGAGCTCATAAGTGACCCAACATCCTTGCTTAGTGAAGATGGGCTCTAATTTCCTTGGGGAGAGTCATCCTGGTGTTCAGCAGTGGCCTCAAACTATTTTGGCCCTTAGAATATTTGGATGACAGACCAAGTTTCTGGGACTTCTGGGCCACTTCCTCAGCTTGTGGCCTTGGATCCCAAGCCTGTAAGTAGAGATGTACTTTAATACCCTGGAAAATGCCTTTCCTCAGGTTTCCATCAGAGCTGTTCTGCCAAGGCACGGGGAGGACTAACTTACTGATCTTCCTGCCAGCTTGTGTCCTTGAACTTGTCTTCTTTTGAGTTAGATGGAGAAGATGGTGAAAGCAATCCAAAATCTACATTTCCCAGGGCATGTGCAAACCCAGCCCAGCCACATCATCTCAAAAGGAGGCACTAGGTAATTAAACAGCAATCTTGGCTTTCTTCTACATTTCCTTCTACCCAGAACCCCTCCCCTCATCCTGTGCATTCTTTAGACCATCAGAGAACTCACATTTTGATAGAGGGAAACATTCCATTTTTTAAAAAGTACACTAAATCATTCCAGGTAAATGATCGTGACTACACTAGTGGAATGCAGGGACGCAAACCAGGGAGTGGGGAAGCCTATCTAGGCAGATGTGATGGTGTTCATAGAGGAAGTGTGCTTGAATGGCATTTTGGAAGATGAGCTCATTATCCAGAGAGACCGGGTGGGGAGGGGCATTCCTGGCACAGGGAAAAGGACAGACAAAGGCAGAGAATTGTGCCAGGTCATGGAGAGTTAGACATTTTAGGGTGAGAGGGACTGGAGATGCTTGTGAGATCTTGGATTTTCATATTCCAGGATTTGGACTCTATCCTGTAAGCACTGGGGAATCATAAAGGATTGAAGTGAAGGAGAATAATTATAACTTAGACCAGGACAGTGCTGGAAGAAGGGGCAAAACTAGAGAAGAAAAATTCTAGTTATCTACTGAAAGATAGTTGATGATACAGGGGATATAATGGTGGTGGAGTGTAAGGGGAGGTAAAGTTTCAGATAATCAACAGGATTTGGGCTTGGTTATGGATAAAGGGTGATGGTGCTTTCACCAAACCTGGTACCATGGGAATCACACTGGAATCAGAGGAACATTTCACAGAGTACTAGAGCTTTCTGCTGCAAAAGGGTTTATCACTGCTCCATTCTTCTACTTCTCTAAACATTTTGAATTTAAAACATAAACAAAATGACTGAAGGCTGGACAATGATATACGCAGAGATCTTCTCCCATGAGGATGGTAAGTCTGCATGCCTGTGTATGTGCATATATGTACTTACGTGTGTTGTTGCTTATGGTGTGGATGCAAATGTGTGTGCAGCTTCCATCATACTGGGTTCTCAACACAGTATCATTTTTCAGCATTAAAATTCCCATCACTTCCCAGAAGTGCTCCCTTTAGGATCCATTTCTGCTTGGCTCAGTGTGCACAAACATTCTAGTGGGATTGATTGCTTGTGTCAAATTAATTTTTTCCCTTCTCAGGGAGTGTCTGCCATGTGCAAAGTGGGGAAATCCCTAGGCCTTTGGCCAAATGCAAGTTCACATAGACATGTAAAGTCAGGCTTGGGTTGAGAATTGGCCTAGATGGCCACAGAGGCTGCACCTGGATGCTTAAGCCACTTTTCCCAGTATGCTTTGTGACTGTTTCTAGGCAACCAGAGAACTTGGAGCTGGGGAGAGATGGCTGCAGATGAGCAGCTTGTGTCTTTGCAGCATTAGCTGTGGTACAACTTCCTCCTCTATGTCCCATTTTCCTGTTACTAATTTCTAGAAAGCTTGCAGAAGCCTCTGGAAGCAAATGGAGAAAATGCTGACTGTCCTTTACCTGATGGCTGGGGAAACCTAAGAGAGGAGCCCTGGGGTAGTTTTCCTTTCAGTCCCAGTGCTGATGCTTCCCTGCAGTTTTGTTGGACACTCAGAATGGACTTCCAGAACTTTCCCCTAGTAGGCAGCCCTGAGTTCCATGGTGCTTAGCCAGCCAGTCTTACCATATTGTGCCTGGGTCCATACACCAGATTAGCGGCCTTTCCCACAGTTGAAGCCATTGGTCAGCTGACCGGTGTACAACAGGGTGGTCTAGGCTATACTAGCCACTGATGAGCTAATTTGTATCTCAGCAGTTAAAGCTTTGTGAGATGTGTAATAAAGTCTCCCTGAGAATGGTTATGTATTCTTTTCCTGTAACCTGACATTCTGGAAGTCATAACTGGCATTCATTAATTTTAACTCTTAAGTTCAGCTTTGTGGGTTATGGTTATCAGTATGTCCAACCAAAGTTTTCTTACGGGTTTATTGTCTATAGTTTAGTTGAATATAGCTCTTTCATGAGTGCGGTTATGACAAATATCTTAGCTCATTCCATCAACCACTAGCCTTCAGAACCTTTGGAACTTAAGGAAGTCTGGTGAATTCCTCATCCCAAAGGGTAGAATGCTAAAACATCCACATTATCTGATGTAGCAATTACTTCTTTTGGTGCATGTATGTGGGTTTTGGATTCCATTTGCCAAGAACTTTTACATAAATCAATATAAAATGATTTTTCGCATCTCCCAACAGATTCTGTAATGTATCACTTCTAGTAGAGGGCACACAGCAGACTTGGTTATACGATTTAATTCTCTATAATTCTCATAGAATCTGATTGTAATGTCTGTTTTTTGAGCCAGGACAGTTGGACTGCTGGAGGGATACTGGATTTCACAGAAGTCTGCTACACTATTGTCAGAGTGGGTCCTCCTCACCGCCGCTCATGCCATCACACATGTCACTTGAATCCAAAAGGAGGTCATCTAATATCTTCTCTCTACCCAGTTCCTAAACTCTTCCAGCCTTTCAGTATGTTCTGTCGAATTTCTTTTGATATATTTATTTGATTTGTTATTCACAGAGGGGGTACTCTGGGATGTTTATCAGACCATCCTAATTATTTTATCTAGCATTATGCTAGGCTTTGAATAAACATATCTGTGACTCTCCCCCTAGCTTTTAGTTTTCCCTGTGAGAAAGACCAGGCAGCTGCTCAGATGGGGTCCTTTCTGACAGACCCATAGCCAAGTATGCGATCATGTGCTCCCTTAGGTTTCCCAGAAGCCCAAGGACCAGAGAACTCTAGATTTGGCAGGACCTGATGCCAGAAGTGGCACAATGAAATCCAACCCTAAATCTCCTTAATGTAGAGCAGAAGGGCAATTCCTTTAGGGCTCTGTCAAGCACTCTGGTGGGTGCCATTTTTTTTTTTTCTATGCCAAAACTTTAAAATTCTTATGCATTTAAATAGTTCTTTATCCAGGTACACACTTTATTCCTTCCTTCCAGGAACCTTGATATGTGCACTCCTGAGGCTTTGTTCTCTGGGACTTTTCCATTTCTGGGCTGTTGAATTCAATTTTATCTCCCCATACATCAGCTTAGATGATGAGAACCTTGCAAATTCCTGGAGAGCCTTTGTGGAGGTTAAGAACAAAGGAGGTAATTTATCTCTTCAAGTGTCAGGGCTTTTAACCCTATGGTTTTCATCCTCTCTTTTTGGGTTGTTTAACTTTTTGCTGTCCCTTGCCCTGCATGTCATGATGTCATGTGTATGTTGTGTTGGGGTTGTGCTTTCTAGATACTGCTCAGCCCTTGAGAGGAAATTTGTCTATGATTATTTTATTTAGGGGGACTCACCCCAAAACATGAGCAGTGGAAGGTTGCTCTGCTTTGGATGTCAGCAGAGACCTTCTTAGGTCTGCTGACTGGCTTGTGGTATAGACTATGGCTGCAGTGTGGTACAAAGGCGCATGTCTCCAGTCTGGAGTTGAGGGCCAGCTGTGCTTCTCTCAGCTCTGTGCTGGCCTTCTGTGTGCTCTTGGGCAGGCTACCACACCTCTCTGGGCTTGAGTTTCTTCACTATTAAGTGAAGGTGCTGAAATGGATGATTACTGAGGCTCCTTTCTTCTCTGTCATTTCGAGGTCTTTTTGAGAATCTACTTAGGAGAAGGTCCTCCTTTGCTTATCTCAACTCTGAGGAAATGCTGGTCCAATAAAGATTGTTGGGGGGCATGGGGAGGTCCCTGTGTTTGCACATGACACACAACATTCAGGATAAATTGCCACTGGCCGATCTGTTCCTGGCCATTAGAAATCTAGCAATAGCTGAACTCCTAGCCATGCTAATCTCTGGGTGAGCTATACAGAATAAATTCTGAGCCAGTTTTAGTATCCTTAGTTCATACTTTCATAGGACCTGCCAAATATTTATGGGCTTCCTAAGAAAGTACAGTGAACAATTTGGGGGTAGCTATAATCTATTTATAACAACTACTCTTAAACATGGTTTGTTTCCTCTCCTGGTCTGTAAAGAAGATTTTTAAAAGGAGAAAAATTTTGTTTGAATTTTCTCAGAGCCTCCAACTTCTTTAAATTGGATATTTGGCAAATCTTTTTCCCCAGAGATATTAGTCTTGGCTGGCCCTGCCTGATTTTTTCCCTCCCTATTAGAGGGAGTTTTAACTTCCATTGATTTATCCTTTACCACATTTGGCTTGGTCAAGAGCTGGTGGGGAGGGCAGTTGTCAGAGGGCTCCTTCCTCTGGACATTAAGCCTCCAGGACCATATCCTCTTCTTCTTCTTTTTTTTTTTTTTTAATAGAGCCTCCCCCACACCCCATCTTCTGCCATTCTATCTTCAGACACAAGTATTATTCTGGAAGCTGGGCAGAGGATGAGAAACTGGGACTGAGGAAATAAAGCAAGTTTTAAAGGTCAAGAAATTCTCTAAGATTTCAGAATGATCAACAGTCAGACCAGAGAGGGTAGCTAAGTCAGAGAGTACCCCAAACCCAGATTTGGGACAGCAAAGGGCCAGGGAGGAGGAAGATAGATAAAAGCCAAGAAGGTGAAATGATAGAAGGTCAGTCAAGGGAAGCAGTAAAAGATGCACTCAGCAAGTGAGGGGGTCTGCAGAAGCTGAAGGGGCTGCAGAAGAAGGAGAGATGGATGTCAGTTCCCGTGGCGGAAGTCTTCCTGATTGAGGAACCTCCTCCCTGTGTCCCTGTCCCCTACATGTACAGGAGCCAGCTCCCAAGCAGGAGGAGCCCAGGGAGTGCTCCTGGCTGGGCACAGTTCTTGATGTGGTCAGCTGCTGTCTACATACCTCCCTCTGGATCAAGTCATCCCATGAGGCGCTACCATTTCTGCCACTCATGGGCCTTCTGTTTTCTCCATTTAGTGAGCCTTCCTGTGTCCAGGCTATTCCCTAAGCCTGGACTTACAATTTGAAGGTTCATACTATCTGACTATGTCAAGAAAGTCAGACATGGGGCATCCCATTTCCCCAGAGAACATTATCCTTTGGCCCTAGAGGGTCTTCATATATGTAACTTTTCCCTTCAGTTCATGATAACAGAGCTACTACCTGTCTTCTCTGTTTCTTTGGCTGATGCCACATCTTTGTGTTGAGTCCTTGGGTGCAGTAAGCTGATTTTGATGGGTTGGGTGGGCCAGGTGCTCTTTCTGGCCACAGATAAAACAGATTGTACCTTGAAGAGGCCCATTTACCTTTGCTTTTATTCTGTAAACATGGTGGGGCTTTACTGTTTTTTGACCCAAACTCTCCTCTGGGTTATTGTTTTCTTCCCCCTTGAACTTGCAGGTTTGGACATTAGGCATCTGATGGTGCCAAAGAACACAAGCCTCATCTGTGCTGTTATCACTGCCCCAACACTGCCCGCAGGCTTTGTAGTCTTGACTTGCAGCTGGATTTTTCTGAGATTTCCTACTAGAATTGATCCAGCCCAATGAAATCAATGAACTTCCCTCTAATATCTGTCTTTGCATCCTTCACTTATGGACTTAACGTTTCCTTCAACCTTTTCTATTGGACCATCATCCTCCAGGGCTAGAGTTGTAATGTTTTTTGTTTTGTTTTTTTAAGCATCTAGGTCAAAGTTTGAATTTTGGAAGTAGCTTTTTAAAATGTAATGTGAGAAATGTCTCTTTGTGTCCATTGTTTTTGTTTTTATTTATTTATTTATTTATCTATTTTTTGATCGAGTGTGGGAATGGGGCACAGAGGGAGAGGGAGAAAGAATCTTAACTTTAAGCAGGTTCCATGCCTGACATAGGCTTGAGCTCACCACCCTGAGATCGTGACCTGAACCGAAATCAAAGGTTGGGTGCTTAACCCACTGAGCTACCCCCAGGCACACATCCCCCACCCAGATCTTTTTCTTTTTCTTTTCTTTTCTTTTTTTGAGAGCGAGAAAGAGAGTGCGTCAATTGTTGGTTAATACTTGGTTGACTCCAACCCTGGTTCCATTGAGCATATGCTCCTCATAATCCTTAACTTGCAGAGACTTTCATTATCTAAAAAGAAGAGATTGTGTAGGCCAGAGGTTCCCAAACTTTCTGAGCACATGGTACATTTATGTCCCACTGATTTTCCCATGGCACCCTTAGGCCAAACAAGACACTTAATAGATCTGTTCATGAAGAAGTAAAGTCCAAAAACATTAATGAGCACTTAACAGTGTAGTAACTATTTGAAAAAATAATACATATAAATTGAGAGAAGAGTATTTTTATTTCATTCTTTAACAACCACGATTACTTACTACTGAGACATATGTGCTGGTTGGGCACTGCACAACTTCTCAGACCTTGGAATCAGATTAGATATAACTCCCATCATTCCTGCTCTGTATTAATTATTGTGTGATGTTTGCTTTTTATCATAGCAACTGCCCCAAATCCAGTTTTGCAAAGATATGATGTCATTGAAAGGAATGAAGTATAATTGAATGTCAAAACAGAGAACTATCTTTTGCTAGTAGCTAGCTGTTTGGTGTCTGACAGATGTTAAACATTGATATATTTCCCTCAAAAATTGAAACCTCCCATGTAGCCAGTATGAATTTGCTGTGGTACCTGGGTGCCTTGGTGCATAGTTTGGGAACCATGAGGATAGTGGCATAAGTGCTGGGGAGTCTTTTCTGGAGGTGATTATAGTGCTTTTTATTGCCTCAGCCTAGTTACCATTCTCTAGGTTGCCAGATACCTCCTGAGTTACCTCTTCGCTTCCAGGTGGCCGTGATTCTCCAGGAACGCTTTCTCTTCACTCTCCATCTGCTTTACTGACTGTTCTCCAGACTGATCTGTACTTAGGAGAGCCTGTGTCAGAGATCCCTTTTATGAGAAGGGGCTATATCTTCCTCTCTGAAATGAGAGGAGGGGAGGGGTTTTGAGGTGAGGCTGGGGGCTCATAGTAAAGACCAGCAGGGGCCCAGTGCAAAATGAAAATGTGAAGCCTCTTCTTCAAAAACAGGAAAAAGTACCATTAAAGGCATTAAAATATAAAGCCTTTCCCTTCTCCCACCGTCTCTCTCTTGACCTGTCATGGTGTTTTTCAGTGTTGTGCTCCTTTAGCCAAGTACAGACTCTCACAGGTGCCTGGCCCCTCCCTGCTTGTCATTGGGTGGCTGGGTCCTGCCAGCTGTGGGACTGATCCCCTGGCCAGGGCCAGAGAGGTTGATCCAGGCCCTTCCCTTTTCCTGTGGGCCCTGGCCTCAACCTAGAGTGGATGGGCTACTTCCAGGGATATTGCACCATGGAGACATGCTAGCCACCTGGATAGCAGTTGAGGGTTGCCCACTCAGCGTGCTGTGGTGTGGCCAGCCTGGAGGAGTGATGGCTGCCACCATGCCCTGTTTGGTCATTGTGGGTGTAGGTGTGTGATGTTGATTCCCCCAACCCCCATGTTTGTGCTCAGGCCCCTGCTAGGGTCTGGGGATGGAGAGGCCAGGCAAGGCCCAAGGCCCCAGGGTGTAGGGAAATGGATAGCTGAGAGCCTGTCTCTGGAAGGTGGCCTGTGTATAAAGTCAAGGCCCCAGTCCTCTGGCACCTGCTCCATTTCCCATCAGATTTCACTTACAGACCCAGATTCAAAGATTAAATTATTAAGAATTTCGAGAGTTCACACCAGAGCATTAAATCCCAAGCCTGGGGCCTTCTGAGTACAGGATCTCATGTGACCACACACCCATGAAGCCAATGGTTAGGGTTGCTAAGGAGGGTAGTAAGTACCCAGACATGGCCAACTGAGTACACATATCCCTGTCATAGGCCACACTGCCTATAGTTGCCCCAAGATAAATAGAAAAGACTGGGTCAGTAACCTTCCTGTGTGTCTCTTCTTCCAACAGAGGCCTGTAAACCTTGGAGGGGCTTATGCTGCCTTGTGAGTGAGCAAGTTGAGCTCCCCCTGGTTGAGGAATTCACTAAACTGTGGTATCACTGGCTGCACTCACATCTCTGGAAATACAGTCAGTTTGTATTGAATCTAACCATGTATCAGGTATCACCTCAGTGTTTTCCCTCCAGCAACTCATTGAATTCTTGTAATAAACCCATTTCACAGATGAGAACACTGAGGTTAAATGACTTGCTCCAAATCCCACAGTACATAAGTAACAGTGCCAAGTTTTGAAGTCAGACAGCATGGTAGCAGAGCCCACCTCTGAGCCAGTGCACCATTCTCTTCTGGGGGTGATCCAAGTGTCATTCACAAGGGTGTTACGTTCATCTCTAGTTCCTAATCCCCAACAAACTCCTAAGTGATGCATTTCCAGAAAAGGACATTTATTTTTAATTTGAAAGTTTTTTTTTCCCCCAATGAAATAACCTCCTAGTTTACTAAATGTGGTTTTAAGAAAAGTATGTGGCTACATCTCTTTAAATCCCCAGTTTCCATCATCCCACCATACTCCTGACATGGATGTGCAGTCCCAGGGCCTAGGCTTGAGGTTTGTTAGCCCCGTTTGTTCTGGGCTCCATCCCTGCAGGCCGGTAGGTGTGCAGTGGCCTAAATCTGGAGGCAGCAACACAGCTAGTCCGCTCACTTCCTACCACGTAGCCCAGGAAACCAGGCTACGCTGCTTTCTGTGGCACAGGCGCTCACTGGAGAGAAATAGACTGTTGATTTAGAACAGCACAAGAGCCGTTATTGTACTTTCTAAGATCTTGCTACTCAAAGAGGGACTGCAAACCAGCCTCAGCATCACCTGGGAGCTTATTAGAAATGCCTGATCTCAGGCCCTCCCAGGCTTGCTGAATCAGATTCTGCATACTAAAAGAGCTGCATGTAATTCATTTGCACATTAAAATTTGAGAAGTACTGTTTAAGCCTGTGTGTGTGTGTGTGTCTATTTTTTACTTCTATGGAAAAAAAGACATTCTTTGTCATTTATGTTAAACGCTATGCCACAGACTTGTGTGGCTTTGGGTAGGTAGCTACCCTCCTCTGAGACTCAGTTTTCCTTTGTGAAATGAGGAAGTGAGACCAGATAATTTCTGTGGTCTTATCCTGATTCTATGGTTTTACTAGAAATCCCTATGCAACAGAACTTTGTAATAGTTTATTGCTTCTATTTAAAGCTACCTTTGGGCATTTAAGCATTTTTAGCCTTGTTTGCTTTATCTTGTATGCAACTGCTAAAACCCAATCTTTCCAGGATACGACTTATGACTATTTGTGTCAGAATCACTTGGGGCACATTGTTAAAATGCAGATTGCTGGGCCCTAGCCCAGACTTCCCGAATTGGCATCTCCAGGGGTGGGACCTAGAAATCCACATCTTTAACTTCTGTGTTCCAGTGTGAGGGTTAACACTTTCCTGTACTTTCCAAGTACAAAAATGTCTACTGGTTGTCTTTTATGATTATTTTCTCTTGCTTTTTTTTTTTTTTTTTAAACATCCCATGCTTCCTTGGTGCCTTAGAAAAATGGGGCACAATGGAAGAAAGGAGGACATTGGGAAAGGGAGGTAATTAGGAGAGAGTTGACATTGAGTGTGTGGCGACAGCAGGCGACTCTATAAATACAGTTGTCTAGAAAACACTTGAGGCTGTGGGACGTAAGCTTGCAGAAGAGAGGAGTGTTGAACTCTGGGTTGGCAGTGCCTGAGCTAGGCTCAGTAACCAGTCAGGGCATCAGGGGACATAAAGGAAGAAAAATGTAGTTGGTTTAAGTGTGAGAGGGTGTTTCTGACAAGTCAGCAGAGGCTTCGCTGGAATGGGAGTGCACGGGCAGTGTGAGGAGAGATGTCAGAGATGGCTCCATGGCTCAGCTATGAGGCTGGCTCAGAGTTAAAGGTTGGGGGTGGAGAGGAGTCCCATGAACATCCAACCGTCATTGGAGAGGCAAAAGGAGAGCCAGGATAGCTCAAGGTTAGGACACCAGGAGAGATGAGCATAGAGTGGTCAACAGTCAAACAATGGAGGCTGCTGTCTCTGGGACTCATGCAGTTGGGATTGAGGATTTAATAGTGTCATGGTGGTGATTTAAGAGGGCAGTGAGAAGTGAAGTTGAGAAGGGGAAGGCAACAGGGCCTGAGGCTGGGGTGATGGCACAGCTGGCACTTTTGCGCGGTAGGGGAGCCACTGGGACACTCTGATGGTAGGCTCGTCCAGGGTGCAGAGGCATTGGCCTAGCCTCCTCCATGGGCTTGGGTATTTGCCCTTGGTGCCCGCTTAGTGCTTACCCAGTAATGCCTGAGAAGTTGCCAGCTTGGGAAGGAAGTGATGTGGGTGTGATGGGGGAAGATGACTGGGAAAGACACAAATATTCTTGGCCAGTTGGCAAACATTGGGAGCGGCAAGCTGGAGGCAAACAGATGTCAGTATTTTGAACAAGATGTTTGGACATTTTGGAAGCAAGAGAACCCTTCTCTTCACTCACTTCCAGGAGGGATTAGTAATTTTCTTCCTCCCTTGAACTTTGTCGGCTACTTAACATAATTCAAACACGCTGCAGCTTTATTTGGCGGATAGTCAACTTCTCTGGGCCTTGGATCACGGACACCCTCAGGTCCATGCAATAAGGATTTCTTGAGGGTGTGCCATATGTCAAGCACTGACTTTGGTTGAGTGAGGATCAAAAAAGTCTGGGCCAACTCTTCAGGAGTCTTGATATAAAGGAATTGATGTTCAAAACTCTAATAAGAGGCAGACTTATATTCTCTGTATATACAGACACAAGTTTTCTAGATGTGTGCTGTTTTGCAGTTACTTTGATTATCAGGTAAACTACTGAGGAGCAATTTGGGACTTTTTTTTTTTTTCTTTTCTTTTTTTTTGAGACAAAGTAAAAGAAAGAAACACTCGAGTGCCATTAGTGAGACACAGAAGGTGGTTTTGGGAGAAGTGCTGGAACCCAGTTCATCTTGATCAACCAGACAACTGACAGGCTCTGTATTAGGGATTGAGGGCACAGAGATAAATAAGACACAGTTTTGGCTTGAGGAGCTCTGAGTGCAGCATGGAGACAACCAAGGGAACAGATAATTCCAGCTCATCCTGACACATCCTGCAGTGGGGTTGTCATTCGATGCTAAGCAAGCAGAGACGAGGTCCCCAAACTCAGGAGGTGATTTTGAGTAAGCCTTAATGAGCAAGGAGGGGTCTGAAGCGCTGAGATGGTAAGAAACTTCAGTGGAGGAGATGATGTGATTCCTCTGGCAGCCCTTTAGAGGCAGGACATATGTTTAGGTACTTAGGGTTTTGTTAGGGACGTCCAGCTCCTGACTGTAGGCGGGGGGGGGGGGGGGGGGACTTAGATGATGCTCTCCCCTCTGTACTGTTCTCCCTCTGCTCCTCCCTTCATCGTCTTCCTCTTTCCTTAGAGAGGTCTGAAGCAGCAGTAACGATGACCCCTTTCCCTCGTTAGTATGCACAGTCTATCCGGGCACGGGGAGGAAGTCTAAAGGTTTTTGAGAGGGTGCCCAAAGATGACATCTGACCAATGTGTGAGCTGCTTAGCTGGGCACTAAGTAAAAGAACATGGCGCATACATTGAGACTGCTTTGGGTTTGGGTCTAGAATCTCTGTAACTGTGAATGATTCATTGTCTCCTTTCCACCTGACACACACATTGTTTTCAGAACAAGGGTGCCCACGGCAAAGACATGAAGCAAATTTGGACAATTTCCTTGCTTCTAGGTGAGACTACTTGCCCCAGAGAGACCCCCATTCTTCTCTTCAGAAGCTTCCCCACTTCTCCTGCCTTTCTTGAGTCTCTCCCAGTGGACATAAGCAGTGCTGGGTCTCGTGCGTGTTGTTTCCACGTGTCTCTTCTATGGTTGTGTCTGCATCTGGGCACTGGCTACATGGGGGAGGTTGGTCTCTTCCACTCGGGAAAGACTGCTTTGTACTAGATTTATATAAGAACTGTATGGAAGGAGAACTGGAGTAAAAGAGAAGATGTTTCATTTTAAAAGACTATTGAAGAGGAAAAAAGCACAGCAAGGAGCAGATAGCATAGTGGTGATGGGGGTGGATACAGCATGTGAACTAAAACTGGAACAATTCAGACAAGGTCAACCCAGTCCATGCAAACTCATGAGAGTCCCACGTGTTGTGAAGAAATATAGTAGAATATGGATTGGTCATTAGATGATAGGAAGGGATTATTATTGTTTGGTAGGTGTGACAATGGTATTGTGGATAAGAACATGCCCTCTTATTTAAGAGATGCATATTATACTATTTATGGGTAGAATGTCATGCTGTCTGTAATTTAGTTCAGCATACTGTAAAAACGATGAGGCAAATATGGCAATGACTTAATAATTGTTAAGTTTAGGTTATGAGTATATGGGAACTAGTTATACTATTCTATACTATACTATACTATACTAATATTTCATAATAAAACACTTAAAAAAAATGAGTAAAGCCTCTGGAGCCAGACTTCATGACCTGAGTCCTGGCCTGTGGTTTGACCTCTTTTTTTTTTTTTTTTAAATTTTATTTATTTGACAGAGAGAGATCACAAGTAGAGAGAGAGAGAGAGAGAGAGAGAGAGGAGGAAGCAGGCTCACTGCCTAGCAGAGAGCCCGATGTGGGACTCGATCCCAGGACCCTGAGATCATGACCTGAGCTAAAGGCAGAGGCTTAACCCACTGAGCCACCCAGGCAGCCCTGTGGTTTGACCTCTTTGTGCCATTTGCTCTTCTTTAAGATGGGGTGGGATGATAAAGTGTTGTGTGCCGATTGAATTATATAGTACATCAAATGCTTAGATCAGTGTCTGGTAAATAACTAATACCTTTTATTGTTATTACTACTATTATTGGAAGGAAACCGTCTTGAGAAGTTGAGAAGTGAAGCTTAGACTGAGACTGGGAGAGAAGGTCATTTATCTGGAGGCTGAAGGGAATCCTGCCATTTGCGACAACGTGGTTGGACCTAGAGAGCACGATGCTAAGTGAAATAAGCCAGACAGAGAAAGACAATTATTACATGGTACCTATCTATGGAATCTTAAAAAAAAAAAAATCAAACTCATAGAAACAGAGTGGAAAAGTGGTCAGGAGCTGGGAGGTGAGGAAATAGGGAGAGGTTGGTTAAAGGGTAGACTTTCAGCTGGAAGATGAATAAGATCTGAGGAGCTAAGGTACAACATAGTGACAACAGCTGACAACACTGTATCATATAACTGAAATTTTCTAAGGGAGTAGAACTTACATGTTCTCACCAAAAAAAAAAAAAAAAAGATAATTATATGAGGTAATAGGCATGTTAATTAACAAGATGGGGGAATCATTTCACAACATATGCATGTATCAAAAATCACCACAAAGTACACTTTAAAAATTTTAGAGTTTTATATGTCAATTATACTAGAGTAAAGCTTTTGAAATTAAAAAATTTTTTTTTCTCTGGAGGCCAGACAAAAATATCCAGCATGGGTCACCTTTAAGTTTGTGTTGAGTCAAGGGGGGCAAATATGAATCTGGGCTTGATGGGGTCCAGGATCCTTGCTGACACCCTTTTTACTGAAAGGGTGTGCTGGGTGTTGTCAAGGTGAGGCTTGTGAGAAGGGAGACATTGCTGTGAGGGGTGACAAGACCACCTCCAAGGAGAATTGTTGAGTCACCAGGTTGGGTGGAAGAACATAGTAGACAATGACATGAGTGTTGTGCTGCTCATCCATGCACAGAGCTGGGGTTTTTAAGCCATGTGATGCTTTTTCTTTTCTAGTGGAACAAGAAATTTTTCAGGTAATCATGAAGAGGGCTACAGAGAAACGGGACAACTCAGCTTCTGTCTGGGAATTCAGTTGCACCAGAGAAAGTCTGGAATGTGAATTGCATAGTGCATAGATTTTCATAGTAAATCAATCGTTCAGTGATGGGACTAGGGAGGAAATGGGCTCTTAGGTGTACCAGTCAGGACCCCAGCAGCAAACAGGTGGTCCAGCCATTTTGGGCATTCTGGGAAAGATTATTAAGGGGTTCTTCTCATAGATGTGGGCAGGAACTAGTAAGTGGGGGGAGGGTTAGTTCCCCTAGATCTAATGGAATGAGGGAAGGAGTAGTTGCTAGAACCTGGGGACAGAGAGTCTATGAGAGGACTACCTCAAAAGAAGCTGTGACTTTAGGTATAGGGACGAAATCAAAGCCTCAGGATCCCACAGGGAGTTTGTGGAGAGGTAGGGATTATCCCAGCCTCATTCTTCTTACATCTCCTGATCTCTTGCTGAAGGCTTTCCAATAGCTGAACTCAGCAGGGTACCAGAGGGCAAGGAAGCCTTTATGTGGTCCAAACAGTTCAGCTTCACAGGGCATGGAGCAAGCTGGAGAGGTGTGGAGGATGTACCTGACACTTGGTGGAAAGTGGTGAGGGTGGATCTGGAGGGGCAAACAGGAGACATGTAGTCCACTAGGAAAATACAAAGCTTTTAGGAAAAACATTTTTTCCCTAACCTTACTCTTAGTTCCTTCCTCATCGCTAATATAGGAACCAAGAGGTCTCTGCATCTACATAAGCACCAGCAGCCTGATGCAAACACAATTTCTAAGGCTGCAGTGTTATCCGTGGGTGCAAGCTGGAAGCAGAAGTTATATTCTCAAATGGGAGATCCAGAAGGGATATTAGAGATCATTTAGCCTAATTGTCTTGTTTCTACAGATAAGAAAACTGAGTTCCCAAGAGGTAAAGTGATTTGTCCACAGCTTCTTAGTGGCAGAGCTGGAAAGAGGACACTCATACCCTGGCTCTCAGTGAAATGATCTTTCCTTGCGGCTCTAATTCTACTCTGACTTCAAACATGAAATTGACACCTATCCTCCCTTTCTACATTGCCTGACCTTGACTCTTCGAGGTCATGCCAACCATTCCTGTTATGACAGGAAATTACTTTGATTCAATGGTGGCTTCTAAGTGGGCTTTTACACAGAGTAGGCACCCTCTCCAATGGGTCATAGAACTGAAAGCTCACAGTCAAAGTCATGGGATAGGTTTGTGAACTTAGGCTAGATTACAAGTGGGTGGAAGGACCACATCCCTGACTTCTGTATCTATTGGGTCATAGGTCCTATTTGTCTCTCTGCCATATCAGTCTTCCTGCTGATGATGTGGCTATGGAAACCAGAATTGAGAGGTGAACAAGGGGCACAGAGGGCAAAAGTTGCCTGAGCCAGTACATACTTTCTTTTCTGGAAAGGTGCTGGGGAGTTAAGCCTGACCAGAGCAGTCCTGATGAATAGCTATGGATCTTGTGGGCATGGCTTGGACCGAGGACCCATGAGGCCTGAAAGAATGTCACCAATGAATAGTTGATGTCCAGTGTGAATGTTAGGCGTCTACTTGGTCCTTACCTCTCTTCCTAGCTTCTCTTCAACACATGCATGCTCTGCTTATTTTTTTCTATGTCTAACATGCTTTGTGAGCTACTGTCTTATTTATTATTGCCTGTACTTAGTTTTATCTATCTTTGTTTTGTTTGTTTTTCTTGTTTTCTATAGAGACAAATTGAACATTCTTAAATAACAGAGCAAATACACATTACACTCTGAGTATTTAGGCTAAATGTTTACATTTTTACTTTCGTTTCAAGGCTTGGCGATTAAAAGAAAATCTGAGAGGGACGCCTGGGTGGCTCAGTGGGTTGAGCCGCTGCCTTCGGCTCGGGTCATGATCTCGGAGTCCTGGGATCGAGCCCCGCATCGGGCTCTCTGCTCAGCAGGGAGCCTGCTTCCTCCCCTCTCTCTGCCTGCCTCTCTGCCTGCTTGTGATCTCTCTGTCAAATAAATAAATAAAATCTTAAAAAAAAAATAGAAAATCTGAGGTCATTGTTTTAACTTCCAAAGATAAAAGGAGCTAGAGGGCTCTCAGGTGATTTTTCTTCACTAAAATTACCCCAATCTGTCCATCTTCATAGGTCTCAGAATTGGATCATTAGATTATCTCCAACTATGAGATGTGAAGACACAGTCAAGAGGCTCTTCATATAGTCTACTGACTGCCTACCTGCCTCTTGATGTCTTGTATGTGTCTTCTCAGGACCTGTGTTCTTAGCTCAGGGTTTGGCAGTGACATATCCAGAGGGCCCAACTACTATTGTACCAGGGAAGACATGGCTTCTGCTCCATAGGTGGTGCCTCTATTAAGCTGGGGCAGCTATTCTGACAGTTCCTTCATGAAGGGGCAGTAGGACAGAGTTTGGATAACTTCATTCAACCGATCTCAGTTCTAGGATCACCTGAAGTTGGGGAAGGGGCATGGTCTTCTTTCATCTCCATCCATGGAACTTAAGGCCCTTGGCAGCTTCCACTCAGTGTAACACATTGCTTTTCTATACCTGGCCCCTCAGGGACATCATGCCAGGTTGTGACACTGAAGAGGCCTGATCACCTTTTGAAAATGGGACTAAAACCAAAAAGGTTATTTGGCCCAGTGACACTCATGATAGCCCCAAACTGCACTTACATTCTCAGTCCCTGGGAGGTTCTTTGCTGAGTGTGCTTTGGAGTGAGATTTAGCCTTTAGAGTTCATCTAGTACTAATGATCCCCCCCATGTTTTCCACTGAACACACTCAATACTTTTGTTCAGCCCAGAGAAACAGATTTGAGGCAGTTAGAACAAAACCCCCTTTGCTTGCCTGCCTGCATCACAAAATAACAGTTTATTTTTCACTTGGACATCAAGACCTTCTGCCCCCTTCCATGTCTGGAGATGATAGAGAAGATGGTGGAGTTTGGGTATTTATTGATTTAGATGTCTTTCCCCCAACAGTTGAATAATGCTTATTGACAGAAGTATTTGGAATGTATCTTTTTTATTTTTATTGTGTTATGTTAGTCACCATGCAATACATCATTAGTTTTTGATGTAGTGTTCCAGGATTCATTGATGACATATAATACCCAGTGCTCCATGCAATATGTGCCCTCCTTAATACCCATCACCGGGCCAACCCTTCCCCCCTCCCCCCTTTGCTCTAACACCCTCAGTTTGTTTCTTGGGAGTCCACAGTCTCTCATGGTTCGTCTCCCCCTCTGATTCCCCCCCCTTCACTTTTCCTTTCCTTCTTCTAATGTCCTCCATGTTATTCCTTAATAGAATGTATCTTTTTTACAAAAGGAAAAAAATCATGGAGCTTGGAGGATTGGGAGGAATGAAGAGGAGCCCCCACAGACTGATTGTCTGAGGAAGGACTAGTGTGGCTAGTTTTCCACTCGATGAAAGAGGAAGCAATATGGTAGTGATTTGGAAAGGCCTGAGCAGTGCCAGTGTTGAGACTGGAGACCAAGGCCATGATATGGGAATCTGACTTTCTCTTTTGTCTTTTATGACCTGAAATGTGAATAATAACAAGGTCACTAGTCATCAGTCATCATACCTTGTATTTATTGAGCACTTTCCAGTATTTGGGATAAGGCTGGGCATTTTCACAAGTATCACATCTAATCTTTAAAATAACGTTTGTGGTCTCTATTTTAAAGGTAAAGAAACAGAGAGGCCAGGAACTTGCCTAAAATCATACAGCTATTAAATGGCAGACCTGGGATTTGAACCAAGAAATTGTCTACATGTCTATCTCTGTGGTTCATGTTCTTTCTATTGCACTGCCCTGGGGGAAATAAATTCATAGAGACCTGGGAGGAGGAGGAGGAAGAAATACTGAGGGAACAATTAAAATGTCTAAGAGACAGGGGATCTCCCAGAGCTGTGTCTCCGTGTGTGTCCCTCTAGCTAGTGCACATACCCGGGATAGTGTTGGAGAGAAGCACAAAAAGGTGCTACTCCCCATTTCCTCGTCGCAGGAACAGGGCATGCTTGAGGAAAAGCAGGCAGTTTGGATTAGCAGGTGTATAGGATCAGAATAGGAAATCAAACTAGAGGTAAACTGGTGGTGAAGGGAGAGAATCCTTCACAGTGCAGTGGGAGAGCCACTGAATGTTTTTGACTGAGGAAATGACATGCTAGAACTACTTTTCTGTAACAAAATTATTAGTGGATTGCAGTGTGGAATAGGGTGACTTCTGTAAGAGGGTAGATACCACATGCAGCTAAAGCTCATGGGTGTAGGAGGAACTTTACCTGGGGAATTAGGGAATAGTCTATAGGAAAGGTGACATTTGACCTAGGCCTGAAGTGCTGGGGGCATGTGTGTGTGCATGCATGTGCACGTGCCTGCGTACTGTCCCTGGAGGAGAGACTGGAGAACCACTCTTGCCTGGCTGCCCTGCAGATGGGCTAGCCTAGCAAGCCTGCATTTAGAGACCACCTTGCTTGATAAGGGAGTTACAGCAGCTTATCTAAAATAGGCACAACAGGGGCGCCTAGGTGGCTCAGTGGGTTAAAGCCTCTGCCTTCCGCTCAGGTCAGGATCCCAGGGTCCTGGGATCGAGCTCCGCATTGGGCTCTCCTCTCAGCGGGGAGCCTGCTTCCTCCTCTCTCTACCTGCCTCTCTGCCTACTTGTGATCTCTGTCAAATAAATAAATAAAATCTTTAAAATAAATAAATAAAATAGGCACAACAATAAGATAAAATAAGGTGGTGAAACTGAGGCAGGGGCAAAGGAAGGTAGGAAAAGTGAAAGGAAGGTAGCAGGCGACGTTGGCAAAGTTAGCCGCATTTTACCTCTATTTTCTGGGGACGTTCTCTCCGAGGCTTATGGGCAGACTGCTACAAAAGAGCATGTGGGCAGTAAAGGCAGAGACAGTAGCCCTGAGAATGGCTGGATAGGCCTTTGTGGAGAGCAGAGATGAAGGCTTATTCAGTGATGGAGTGTTCAGAGCCTGGAGCCCAGATGAGAATTCCCTGGGGTCATCGAGCATGTAGGAGGAGAGAAATCCGAGCGCCGACTCCACGGCTGTGCTGTGTGTGCACACGCAGGTGTATATGTGTGACCTCAGTACCACACTGATTGCCAAGAAAGCTGGAATCTTCAAGGCTTTTGCTCGGAACACCGAGCTCCATGCTCCTTGCAGGCCAGGAAGCAGCCAAGTATGCAGGTACCAGGTTCTTAAAGAACCTGCCGGAGGGCTCGCTTTACTGGCTTGAAAACATACCAGGCTGAGTCTAGACTTTAAGACCTTGTTCCTGCTGATACCTTTGCTTGAATGTCCCTTCCATCCTGGCCATGCCTTGGTCTATTCACAGTCTGCGTTCGGTGAGGTGGCAGCATTGTCCCACTCCAGGTAGGAAAAAAGTCTTCTGTGATGCCACTCCATTCCCATCTCTGACCTCCTTGAATGCACCCCAGGGTTTGTCATCACAAACCTTCTTTCACTATTCTTATTTCCTGTGCCAGGTGTTTTCTTCCCAGCTAGACAGATGTTAAACTCCTGGAGGACAGCTGGGACTGTTTTTGTAAGTCCTAGTGCTCTTACACTTGTGTTTATACAGTAGAACCTAAATAAAGCTTGCGTTCCTTTCTCTGCTATCTTGCCTCATCTGTCAGCTTTAGGTGTTTAGTGCAGTGCAGGATCACGAAGGCCCTCTGCCCAGTCAGGGGTTCTTGGTTTTAGGATCAGTCTGTCATTGGCTTGGATCTGTCCCTTTTCCTTTCTAGGTCTGCTTTCCCACCTGTAAAATGAGAGGGTTGCACCGAAGGATTGCTAGAGTCCCTCCTACAATATAATTGTGTGATTGAAATAGCCTTAATTAGTGTCAGTTTCTGCATTGTCTTTCTCTCTGCACTACCATTCTCCCCATCCCTCCTTATTAGCCTCCCCAAATGCTAATGTCTGTCTTTGAAGGGTTTCTATCGACATTTAAAACTCTGGACTCAGGAATTAGCATTTCCATGGGAAGGAAGACCAGGAAGGAGAGGGAAGCGGTCTTGTGTCTGGTTGAATGGCATGGAGGCATGGTGTTCCTGTCTGTTTAGGTGTGCTGGGATGCTTGGCATTCTGAGCCCCATCAAGTGTTACCTGGTGGTGACTTCTGTAATGGTAATGTCCCTTATAGGGTTCAAGTTAGCTGACAGTCCCTGTTAATAAGAGCAGGCATTGATTAAGCCTTTTCTAGATGTCTTTGCGAATCCTCTCCAAATGCTTAAAGGTAGTGGTTACTCTCATTTGTATCTAAGAGAATGAGTTCAGAGAGGTTAAGTGATTTGCCAGAAACTGTCAAAACCAGCATCTTACCTAAGGCTATCTGTCTCTAAGCATGAGCTATTTTCATTGGTATTGCCTTGCAGCTCAATTAAACCCAGACCAAGGGAGCAGAAGACATTCATGTCACAACCACACAGGAAGGCAAGAATCCTCCAATTGGCAAGGCATGTACTCTTTCAGAGTTTCCTTCAGGCATGTTAGTCCATGAACCAGAGGGATTCCTGAAAGACCTCGTGAAGATCTTCTCTAGCCTAAGGAGTCTGTGATTTGTGGAATAAGACCTATTTCTACTGTAGGCTCCAAACTTCTAAGAACTAAAGCTGAATTTTCTTCTATGGGCTGTTAAGACACCAGGGAAGGAGAAGAAGATATTGGTCAGGATAAATGTTAGTAGAAGAGGAGCTGGTTCTTTTCAAGTAGTGGATATCAATTTTCTAAATACAACCCGGGAACATGGCACATTTCCCCCTTCAGTCCTTCTTCAGGCCCTTGTAAAGGAAGCAGAGATGGTGGCTCAGTGCACACTTCCTGCTCTTGTTCTCTTCTGATCTGTTCCTTGAGTTGCCGCCCCACCACCATGCTGAAAGTAGTCTTTTCCTGATAACGAAAGCAAAAGTCTGCAGCTTCAAGAACCAAGTCAATCAATGCCATTGATGAGGTGTCTGCTGCTAATGAATTCCTCTTCTCACTGAAGAACCATGAAATAAAATACAAGATCAGGATCCTGGCCTGGGGGAGTTTTGTCCATGGAGGTTTCATGGAGTTGGCAGTGAAATCTCCTAGGAACATGGAAATAACATAAACAAAGCTGCCCACGACCCTGAGATCATGACCTGAGCCTAAATCAGGAGTGCTCAGTGACTGAGCAACCTGGGCACTCTGGAATTTCTTTCAGTGTATTGCAGGTAAGGGAAGAAGAGCTGATCCATGGTTGGCGTGACTGGTCAGGGTTTAACCAAATGCAGCAGTCTCTCTCTTAGTTTAGCCAGAAGCATCTTCTTTGAACGAAATCTGAATTGGTTCGTATTTTCCAGGCATATGTAGGTTCTGGAGTTCACAATCATAAGATCTGGGAAATGGAGCCCAGAATTCATCTTATCTGGAGAAAGGTGAAAGGAGACTGAGGAAATGTCATGGTGCAAAGAAATCCCATCACACTGAAACTCAAGTTGCCTTTTTTACATCAGCTCCGAGAGTCTGAAAAGACCTTGCTATCATTCCTGTGGATCAGCAGTTCTTTTGCTTGCTTGGAAGAGTGTAGACCTATAGAATAGCTCACCACCAACGCCCTCTAACGGATTATTTATAAGAATGTTACATAAGACTAGTTCTAGTGTTGATGTCATAAAAACCTCATTTTTTATTTCTCAATTTGAAGAAGTGTCAATTTATTCTTATGTTTCTGGTCTCCAAGTCACTTCCCTGAAAAAGTGTTTTTCTTTAATATATCATTATTCAATCAAAAGAAGTGTTTCCTTTTGAAAAGTTCCAGCATAGGGAGTATACTCAATGTTATAGCATTGTATGGTGACAGGTGGTGGCTACACTTGTGAGCACAGAGTAAACATAGACTTGTGGGGTTGCTCTGTTGTATACCTGAAACTAATCTAAAATTCTGTGTCAACTATACTTCAATTAAAAATTCTTTTTACTATAATACCTTGCTAATAGTTTCTTGGAAATTTATGTAAATTATACCCATAGATTCTCTTTTTTTAAAATTTAAATTCAAGTTAGTTAACATATAGTGTAGTATTGGTTTTAGGAGTAGAATTTAGTGATTCTTCACTTACATACAACACTCAGTGTTCATCCCAGCAAGTCCCCTCCTTAATGCCATTACCCATTTAGCCTAGCCCCCTACCCACCTCCCCTCCAGATTTATTCTTCTTTCAGTTTATTCTCTATAGTTAAGAGTCTCTCTCTTTTTTTTAAGATTTTATTTATTTATTTGTCAGAGAGAGAGAGGGCGAGAGAGCAAGCACAGGCAAACAGAATGGCAGGCAGAGGCAGAGGGAGAAGCAGGCTCCCCGATGAGCAAGGAGCCCGATGCGGGACTCGATCCCAGGACGCCAGGATCATGACCTGAGCCAAAGGCAGCTGCCCAACCAACTGAGCCACCCAGGCGTCCCAAGTTAAGAGTCTCTTATGGTTTGCTTCCCTCTTTATCTTATTTTATTTTTCCTTTCCTTCTTCTATGTTCATCTATTTTGTTTCTTAAATTCCACTTGTGAGTGAAATCATATGATATTTGTCTTTTTCTGACTGACTTATTTCACTTAGCATAATACTCTCTAGGTCCATTCACATCATTGCAGATGGCAAGATTTCATTCTTTTTGATGGCTGAGTAATATTCTATCACATGTATGTATGTATATGTATATACCACATCTTCTTTATCCATTCATTAGTTGGTGAACATTTGGGCTCTTTACATAATTTGGCTGTTGTTGATAGTGCTGCTATAAACATTGGGGTGCACGTGCCCCTTGGAATCAGCATTTTTGTATCCTTTGGGTAAACACTTAGTAGCACAATTGCTGGGTCATAGGGTAGTTCTATTTTTAACTTATTGAGGACCCTCCATACTGTTCTCCAGAGTGGCTGCATGTGTTTGCCTTCCCACCAACAGTGCAAAAGAGTTCCCCTTTCTCTACATCTTCCTGAATAACTGTTATTTCCTGAATTGTTAATTTTTGCTATTTTGACAGGTGTGAAGTGGCATCTCGTGGTTTTGATTCATATTTCCCTGATGATGAGTAATGTTGAGTGCCTTTTCATCTATTAGCCACTTAGATATCTTTTTTTGGAAAAGTGTCTATGCATGTCCTCTATCCAGTTATTGACTGGATAATTTGTGTTTTGGGTATTGAGATTGATAAGTTCTGTTAAAGCAGCCTACATATGGAATGAATCCCTATAAAAGATCAGCATTTTTCATGGAGCTAGAACAAATAATTATCAAACTTGTATGGAATCAGAAAAGACCCCAAATAGCCACAGTGGAGTTGAAAAAGAAAAGAAAAGATGGGAGGCATCACAATTCTGGACTTTAAGCTGTATTACAAAGCTATAATCATTAAGACAGTATGGTACTAGCACAAAAACAGACACATAGATCAATGGAACAGAGCAGAGAACCCAGAAATGGAACCAAAACTGTAGTGTCAATTAATATTTGATAAAGCAAGAAGGAATACCCAATGGAAAAAAGTCAGTCTCTTCAACAAATAGTGTTGGGAAAACTGGATAATGACATGCAGAAGAATGAACTGGACTTTCTTATACCAAATACAAAAATAAATTCAAAATGGATGAAAGACCTAAATGTGAGACAGGAATCCTTCAAAATCCTAGAGAAAAACACAGGCAGCAATCTCTTTGACCTCTGTTGCAGCAACTTCTCCCTAGACACATCTCCAGAGGTGAGGGAAGCAAAAGCAAGAATGAACTATTGTGATTTCATCAAGATCAAAAGCTTCTGCACAGCAAAGGAAATGGTCAACAAAACCAGAAGACAACGGACAGAGTGGGAGAAGGTATTTGCAAATGACCTATGGAATAAAGGGTTAGTATCCAAAATCTATAAAGAACTTACCAAACACACCCATAGAATCTCTTTAATTCACATTCACATCTACTCTTTCAAAAACTCATATACATGCTTTGCTCTTTTAAGAGCCAACCTGTCTTTTCCTCTGACAGGTCATGCTTACATGCTCAGTCATCCTGTTCTTCATATATATTCTCCTGGCTTTCCTGGTGTGGAAATGAGAATGCTCCCGGGATCCTTTCTTATGAATGGAGGCTACATGAGTAATCTGGCGGTTCTAGGGGACAAGTGACTTTGTAATAAGAGGTTATGCATTTTGGCTAGCAGCTCCACACGTTCACCCTTGAATTCCTTTAGGGCTCCCAGGTGGTCACCATATGGTCCTGGTGATTTATTTACACCTCATTTGTCAGTCAGGTTCCTGAGCATTTACTGCAGCATCAACCCTGACCTCACTCCTGTCCATTGCGGAGGGCAAGCTGGGAAGACTTCCATTTTTAAGGACACCTCCTATACCAGGAGTATTACCAACTGATTCACCTAATTCTCCATTTCACTGTCTCCCTTTGGAAGAACAGAACAGCCTCCATGCTTGACCTTGGCACTGGCATCCCTCATTTTTATTTTTGGCTTAAGTTCCTGGGATGTTGTTCCATGTTTATGTGCCATTTCTTTTTCCACAGCCTCTTTGAAATTTCTACCTAGTCATGCAGGGATGCTTTCTTCTTTGAGGGTCTGCTATTTTTGGCTCTGGCCTCCCTGCCCCTATCCTGGAATTCTAATACCATATTTTATTTTATTTATTTTTCCTGTATAGTTTTTTTTTTTAATTTTAATTTTAAAATTAAAATTAGCCAACCTGTAGTACATCATTAGTTTCTGATGTAGTGTTCAATGATTTATCAGTTGGCTATAACACCCAGTGCTCATCATATCATGTGCCCTCCTTAATGCCTGTCACCCAGTAGCCCCATCCTCCACCCCTCTCCCCTTCTGCAATCCTCAGTTTATTTCCAAGAGTCAAGAGTCTCTCATGGTTTGTCTCCCTTTCTGATTTCTTCCCATTCAGTTTTCCCTCCCCTCTCCTGTGGTCCTCTGCACTATTTCTTATGTTCTACATATGAGTGAAACCATATGATAATTGTGTGTCTTTTTTTATTATGTTTTCAGTTAGCCACTGCAGATTGTCATTAGTTTTTGATACACTGTTCAATGATTCATTAGTTGTGTACAACACCCAGTGCTCATCACAACACATGCCCTCCTTAGTACCCATCACCCTGTTACCCCATCCTCCCACCTCTCTCCCCTCTGAAACCCTCTGTTTGTTTCCTGACGTCTATAGTCTCTCATGGTTTGACTTACTTCACTCAGCATAATCCCCTCCACTTCCATCCATGTCAACATAAATGGTGGGTATTCATCCTTTCTTATGGCTGAGTAATATTCCATTGTGTATATGAACTCTATCTTCTTTATCCATTCATCTATTTAAGGACATCTCAGCTCTTTCCACAGTTTGGCTATTGTGAACATTGCTGCTCTGAACATTGGGGTGCATTTGCCCCTTCTTTACACTACATCTGTGCTTTTGGGGTAAATACTCAGTAGTGAAATTGCTGAATTGTAGGGCAGCTCTATTTTCAACTTCTTGAGGAACCTCCATACTGTTTCCAGAGTGGCTGCATCAGCTTGTCTTCCAACCAACAGTGTAAGAGGGTTCCCTTTTCTCCACATCCTTGCCAACATCTATTGTTCTCTGTCTTGTAATTTTAGCTATTGTAGCTGGTATAAGGTGGTATCTCCTTGTGGTTTTGATTATTTATTTATTTAAGTTTATTTATTTTTTATTTTATTATTGATTTGTATTTTAAAATAGCTTTGAAGTTGGGGTATCTGGGTGGCTCAGTCAGTTAAGTGTCTGCCTTCGGCTCAGCTCATGATCCCAGGGTTCTGGGATCGAGCCCACATCGGGCTCCCTGCTCAGTAGGGAGCCCGCTTCTCCCTCTCCTACTGCTCCCCTGCTTGTACTCTCTCTCTCTGTCAAATAAGTAAATAAAGAAAGAAAATCTTTAAAATAAATAAATAAATTAGCCTCCAAGTTTCTGTGGACTTGTGGCTTTATGGACTCTTCTTCTCAATCTTCCCATACCAGCATGTGTGTCTCTCTCTAAAATTTGGCATTTGGGGTTTAGGGTGAAGCTTGAGAAAGGACTTGGAAGCAGGAGCAGGACAAGCTGGGTGAGGGAAGTATGGTGCATTCCACCGAGAGGCCCTCGGGGAGGCGGATGGGAAGCTGAGCATGCTGTCCGGGTCAAGGCAAGCCAGCTCCCTAGACTTGTTCTCAGAGTTCAGATCTGTGCCCAGAATGTCCCAAACCTGCCAGCTTTGTGAATTTATCCTTCTCCCAGCAGTGTGGCCTCTGTGCAGGCTTCCTTTCCATGCCCACCTCCCAAGGGACCAGAGAAGTGATTGACTTAAACACACTGGCCTAGTTGGCTTCCTGTGACGGGACCAGAATCTCTGTAGGACAGACCGAGAGAACGGGCTGAAGTTGTAGCAGAAGAAACTGATTTTGGACACAGGGGGAGTTTCCAAGGAGTCCAACTGGGAGTTTCAAAGAGAAGGTGGAAGCTCTTTGGAGATATTTAGAATATCTATGTGTGTGAGTGGCAGATGCAGACCCAGCTGAAGCGAGGGCAGTGGGGGAGCGGGCTTCCTGAAGCTTCTAGACTGAAACTGCTGCTGATCCGGATCGCTTCTCTGCTCCAGCAGCAAGTGCCTGACCAGGGTTGTTAAGCTAATTGTTAAATTAGAGTGGCTGGGGAAGCAAATTGCTTCATGATGGGGTTTCTCTGACTGTGTCCAAGGCTGATGTCATCCGCCTTGTTCCTCCTTGGTGGGGTGGGGCTGGGGGGATGGTGGGCAGGCCTGACATGTGTTAATGAACCCACATCAGCTTCAACAAGGCCCCACTTCTCTGAGAAGCCTGCACCTGCCATTGTGGGGAGCTGACTGCCAGCTTCTCTGTGCTTCTGTGTACTGCCCCCAATTCCTGAGCCTAATAATGATGATCTTTTAGATCAGCTTCTTAGGTTCCTAGAGGAGCCAGACCTTTCATATGAAGGATCGAAGTGGGTCAAGCATAGGTGATGAGTGGAGACTAGCAGGGAACAGTAGGGGGTGGTGGGGACTTTGGCAAACTGGAGAGTGGTGCCTCATCCGAGGGTGACAGCAGCTGCTCACCTCTAGCCAACGGATGCCACATGGCAATGTATGTTCCTTGTAGCCAGATCTTGTTTCTGAGAGGATTCAAATATGCATTTTCTTTGTGAAATAGCTTGATTTCTAAATGTTGAAACTAATTCAATTAAAAGACATTGTATGGGTCAAAGTCCATTTGCAGGATAAGATTGGCCTGCTGGCCTTCAGTTTGCAACTTCTGATTCTGGTCCAAACTGCTTGTCTTCTAGTTGAGGAAACTGAGATCCAGAGAAGTTAAGCTTCTGGCTCAAGGTTATGGGGAATCAGAATTACTGCCTGGGGCCCAGAGCTCCTATCTGGCCCTCTTCTGTTTCTTGGTGCTGGCTTGAGCCCAGGCATTCTCTGTGCTAAGGCAGGCTGGCTAGAGTAGAGTATACCTGGGTGGACATGACTGTGTGAGGCTTCATGCACTCTTACTACTCCTGTGCTTTTTGTGAGCTGCTGGGGGCTCAGATGCCCCAAGGGTGGGAGAGGGAGGTCAGGTGGCTAAGGGAATTCCAGGAGTTTTTGCAATTAGCAGCAATGCCTGGGGAGAAGGTGAGGTGTGGGGAGGTTTTAGGCGACTTCCTGCTCTGGAGTTCTGAGGACTTAAAGCTGCCATATTCCCACCCATAGGGCTATAGCCCTTCCACAAACCCTGCATACATGTGCACACACCTGCACATCGCAGAGGCTCTGGAGCAGCATGCCCAAGACACTTCTGGATCCCTATCCTCTCAGTGACTCAGGTTCCAAAGCACCATGGCATTGCTGCCATAGTCATCAGGTTGGCTTAGGTGTGGATTCCAGCTCGGCTGCTTGCTGGCTGTTCCACCTTGGGCAATTTTCTTGACTTCTCTGAGCTTATTTCCTTCTCTGTAATAGTGCCTTACACAGCATCATTTCAAGAAATAAATGAAATCAGGGCGCCTAGGTGGCTCAGTGGGTTAAAGCCTCTGCCTTCAGCTCAGGTCATGATCCCAGGGTCCTGGGATTGAGCCCCGCATCGGGCTCTCTGCTCAGCAGGGAGACTGCTTTCACCTCTCTCTCTGCCTGCCTCTCTGCCTACTTGTGATCTCTGTCAAATAAATAAATAAAATCTTAAAAAAAAGAAATAGATGAAATCATGAATCTAAAGCACTTAGCCTGGCACATGCTATTTAATTAAAGGTGTTATTGAAGAACCTTCAGGCTCTGGTTCCAGTATTACCTCTCCCTTAGCCTTAGTTCCAGCTACTTTGAACTTCTTGGTGATCCCCGTGCCTTGGCCACTGTTTCCCCATTCCCTAATATCCATCCTTTCTGGTGTTGCTGTGCCTGCTTTGCACAGTAGGTATTTATGTATTTGTCTTGGCTTCCTTTCTCCACTGCATGTTCTCGAAGGGCTGGGCCTGGGTTTGACTCATCCTGTCCCATACTGGCACAAGGGGCACTCAGAAAATGCGTGTAGAATGCATGAATATTATCCTCAGTGGAACAGCTGCCTGGACTTGGGCTTCACATTAATTAGTTAATTGATAATGTGTATGTTTATAATAGTCTCATGAATATTTATTGAGTCCTACTTGTTTAGGGGATTCAGTTGTAAAAGAAGCAGATACAGTCTAGGTCTTCATGGATCCTCAGTGTAATGGGGAAATGGGCTGGTACAGAGGCCACTGAAGTACATGTGGTAAGGAAGGTGATAGGGCAGGTGCAGGGCTGTGATGAGTGCAAACAGGGTAGGGCTGGTAGAGGGCTGTGATGGGGCAGGTACAGGGTGGGCAGGTACAGGGTTGTGATGGGGCAGATGGAAGGCTGTGATGGGCCAAGTGCAGGGCTATGGTAGGACAGTTGGAGGGCTGTGATGGGGCAGGTTCAGGGCTATGGTAGGGCAGGTGCAAGGTTGTGATCGGGCAGGTACAGGGCTATGGTAGGGCAGGTACTGGGCTGTGATGGGGCAGGAGCAGGGAGGGCTATGATGGGGGCAGGTACAGGGCTGTGACAGGCAGGTGCGGCATGCTATTAGGGGCATATATTAGAAGCAACAACATAATCTTAGGCTCCTGAAGGCTTCCTGGAAGAAGAGGTGTTTCACCTGAGACTAGCTAGAAGAGTAGGACCTTGACTCAAGCATATGGTTTATTGTGATGAACCTACTTTAAATCTAAGTTTAAAAAAATCTTGTGTCCTTTGCATTCAGTCACAGGCTCTTACCAAATGCTCTCTGAAAACCAGGGTTTCTGAAGTGATCTGTAACCAAGGCAGTGTTAACAGAATTTTGAGTTGCTAGGGCCTAGGACAAGGGTTGTTGATTGTATTCAAATTTTAAGCCACACCCCAAATCTACAGCTGTGGCTACTTCTCTTTTCTTTAAGAGCTGGGTGGGAGATTGTTCTCTTCTAATTGGGAAAAGATAATTATATACTTTCAAGCTGTCAGGGTGGAGACTCAGCTACTCCGCCTGCTCTGTTTTTGTTTGTTGCTTGCTTGTTTTGTGGCTTCAGCTGTGTGGATACAGGGGCAGAAAAGCTAGAAAATGGCTGGGGTGTTTCCCTGATTCTCCTGTTGGTCCTTCTCCTAGGTCGGGAAGAAAGACTGTAGTAGCAGACATGGTCTGCAGCTGCAGAGGAAGGAGAGGGAATTTTTGCATTAAGAGGAGACACAGGGATCTGGAACTGTGTGCAAGTCAGGAAACTTGACACCGGAGAGAGGAGGCCACGGAAGATAAGGGTCTCTTTGTAGACCCTGTACAAAAGAAGTGCCTAAGAGGAAACCAAGTGCTTAAGAATCATTGTGATGGAATCATCAGAAAAATTATGAATTATACTTGTTACTTTGTGAGGGGCTACTTACAGGCCGAATTCTCGCATCTGTTCTTTTATTATTATTATTATTATTTTAATTTAAAAAATACTGGCAAACTGCAAATGTTTTTTCACCACATGTAATATGTAGGACCCAGAGTCCAAGGCATTTACTGCCACCTGGTGGCAGAGTACACCACCTGTGGGATTTAAAGTTGATGGGGTACATTATTGATTTAAAATTGATTCTGCAGCCAAAATATGGAATCATAGAATATTGAGGTTGTTAGAGATCTTAAAGTTTACACAGTTTTGCTTCTAATGTAATCCAATATCTTTTTCTGTAGAATTTCTTACTTGAATCCTTCCAGTGACAGGGAGCTCATGATCATGCCTGACAGACTCTTCTGTTGTCATTCATTCTTATTAGTTAGAATGTTTCTTTTTTAAATTTATTTTTAATAGGAAGAATCACTTGTATTTATTTTTCCTAGTAGTTACCCCTGGAAAATACCCAAATAAGTGTTTATTGCATCATCTGCTTAATAACCCTCCCCATATTTGAAGGAACCTATCTATCCCCCCATATTCTTGTCTTGAGGTTAAACAGTCATGGTTTCTTCAATCATTACTCTTAAGCCATGCTTTTTTAGATTCTGCATAGGCATTTCTTTCCTCTGGTTGCATTTGACTTTGCCAGTGTCTCTGCCTAATTGTGCTGTCAGTATTGGATCCAACCCAGTGCTGCAGACATGACCAGCTTAGTGATCCCTGGTCCTTGCAGGCTGTCTGCACACCAAACTTTGAATGCACTCTGTGTGGTATGGATTAGCTTTGTGCAATCTTTCCACAGTGCTGACCCCTTTTGGGTTATAATAGAAAGCCCAAGAATTTGTGCCCTTCCTCATATTTTTGAACTTGTTTTTTTTTAAAGATACAAGTAAGACTTTACTTTAAAAAGAAGGCTTAATTACACAGTTTAGTGCAATACATTCTGAATTTCTGATGTTGCAGGTACCCTTTTTGATTTCACAACAACTTAGTTTCTCCCTAGAAGTAGATCCTGATAGCAGTTTTTAGGGACCCTTGCAGACCTTTCTGTGTATTTGCATATGCAAATATATGTAAATTTGTAAATTTCTGTATGTGCATATGACTGGGGTTACCATATCATTCTTTTCTCATTCTGCAACTTTTTCTTCTTGCAATGGCATGTCTTGAACATCTTCTGCATGGTATTTCTCACTGTGGATATTCCATAATTGAATATAACAATTCTTTTTTGTTTCTGTTTTTTACTTTTATGTATATTTTTTAACATTATAAACAATGCAGCAGTGAGCTTTATGAACAAGCACTCACATAAATGTGTTTCTCTAGGGTAGATACAAAGGAATGGAGTTACTAGGTGAGGGATATGTACATTTCTATATTAAAATGTTCTCAGATATAAAATTTGGCTTTGTTAATATTGACCTAGTATTCAAATCTGCTGAAATACATTTACATAGTGATTTTGGTCATCTATTATAGTAGCAAACCTGCCATACCAGTTTTGTATCATCTGCCCATAATATAAGTATATCTTTTGTCTTGTCATCTTGGGAAATAATTTTTTTTTAAAAGTTAAACATAGCAGTCAAAGGACGAGCTTTGTGGCCATCACCAGAGACCAGCATCCCACCTAAAACTCACTGTAGTCTAATAAACACTCTTTGGGCCTTGTAGTGCATCTGTAGCAATCCCCACAACGAGATGCTTATCCTGTTCATTTTTCACTGTCTTATCTACAAGAATATCGTGGGGGACATTTGTCAAAGCTTTAGCAGATATCCAGACACACACTCTGTAACATTCTTCTGACCATTCATTCTCATGGGCTTGTCATGGAGGAAGGAGAGGATGGCACACATTACTCCAAGGCCAGTGTCATTTAGACTAGGTCTCAGTGACACTTTAAAGAGCAGTGTTTTTTTGTATCTCCATGTAGGGATACATTCAGTCTCAGAGATATCAGGAAAAAATAAGCTTTCTGTCTCCAAATTGTCCTTTTTACCTCTATGTTTCCAAACCAGTTGGTCTCCTAGGGAGATCGTATCTGATGGCAGAGACACAGCTGCCTTAGTGACAAGCTCAGGGCCTAGGGTGGCATTCCCAATGTTACTCAGACTAATTTGTCTGCCCTGACAATGTATATGGAGGTGTATTTGCATGGGTGCACCCGCAGGCCAGTGTGAACGTGTATGTCCATTGATCGACACAAAGTCAACTGTGCATGTTTTCTCTCTCTGGTACTCATGGTAAAAGGACATTCTCTGAGCCTCAGGCCTTACCAGCTTTCTCTGCATTATCCATAAGAAGGATGGAAATGATGGGGCAGACGATTTCCAGGTCACTTTCATCTGGCTTTGAAATTCATGATATGACATGCCATAGATAGCCCTCAAAATGGTAGTGATGGTGGGACCAGAGTCCTGGCATGGAGGATGGAGGACAGAGGTAGTATGGGTCTCCAGAAATCATCTCAAAGAGGTGTGCAGTCACACTGCTGCAGCTGCAGGTGGCAGAGTTCTGGAGTCCCCTGCTCCCGGGGCTGGGATTTGGGAGCCCCAGTGTCCTTCTGGAGGTAGGCAGCCTTGGACTTCTCATTGATGGAAAGATCTTATGTTGCCTCACTTTTAGGGCAACTAGAATGGAAAACATAACCTCAGGTATCTATGATGTAATCTCAAAGGGAAAAGTTGCTTTGGCTTTTTCTTACTATAAGTAGAAATTCTGTTTCCTTTTTTCCCTTTAGTGAGCTTGAGCTATCAAAGACTTCTGACAAAGTCATAGCCAAGTAGATCTCCAGCATCCCTGAGCAGGCTTTATTTAAGTGGGTGGGGTTGTGGTGGTGCCCATTCTGCTTCACTAGAGAAAAGCAGAAGGAACAACAGATACTCCTTTAACTCCTGATGTTCTTTTTTTCTTTTCCCTTAAGTTGATAAACAAAACAAAACAAAAACTCTAAAACAACATGCTGAGAAATGCAGAATGATAGAAATGATACCAAATGAGTGACTCGTTCCTCTTGTATCCTGCAATGTTCCTTTACCCTGGGCAAGACACCGTGCTAGGTGCTTGGTGCTCAGGGCAGACAGGAGTGGGATGGGATATAAAAATATACTATGATAAAATAAACTACAATCTCTGTTTGCAGGAGTTTACAATCTAGTGAAGATATTCTGCAGACAGCATGGATATAGTGACTGAGCAGTGTTTCTCTGGAAAGAGGCAGATTGATACTTGGATAAATAAACCATCCTTATAAAGAAGGGTCCACCTTTTGTTTTTCTTAGTGAAACTACAATTATTTATGATTATTCTTTTGTTTTTCTTAGCGAAGCTCCATTTATTCTTCATATGCAGGGATGACAAACAGAATCTTAGGTTCAGGACTTTTGTTGTTTCATTCAAGTTAAACACACCCTACTCTAGGGAACTCTACCTGTGTTCCCCTCCAACAGCCACACTTTCCTTCTTGGGCTGGGCTACACTCACCTTATCTTTTTTCTCGAGTTATTGGTAAAAGGCAAAAACTGCACCTCTGACCATGAGTTTCTGGAGAGCAGCCTGGGTGGGTGTTCTGGCCTTTGTGTATTTGCAAGTGTAATCCAGGATATGACACAGAGTTGGGATGTGGCAAATACTTGAATGCATGAAAGGTGCTCTTCACCTATGCCTCATTCATTTTTCCTTTCACTGAACACATAGTTTATTGAGTGTCTTCTCTGTGCCAGGCACTATGGATGAAGGACCTGGTTGAGGAGATAGACATGTAGACGATCGGGATAGATTATGATACCAGGGGTACAGGATGTGATGGTGTATGTGCAGGAACACCCAGCCCATATAAAGGAAGCCTTCCTGGAGACCTGGAGAATTAACACCGAGAGCCCCATGAAGATAGGGTGGGAAACAGTGTTCCAGAGCATGGAAAGAACATATGCAATGGTCCAAAGGGAAGAGATAGCTTAACATAGAGAGTGAAGGATCATAATTGTAATGCATATATAGTACTTCTTGTGTGCCAAGTACTCTTCTCAGCCCTTTCCATTTCTCAACTTACTTAAAACCTTTTTTCTTCTTTTCAGAGTTGGCGGGGGAGGGACAGAGGGAGAGGAGGAGAGAGAATCTAAGCATTCTCCACACCTAGTGCAGAGCCCAATGTGGGGCTCAGTCTCACAACCCTGACATCATGACCTGAGCCCAAATTAAGAGTTGGATGCTAAACCGACTGAGCCACCCAGGTGCCCCTAAAAATGCTTATTTTCATCCTCATTTAGATGAAGTATCTTGATCAGTTTTATACAGCTAGTAAGCACTAGAATTGGTATATGACATCTTGGTGGTAAGAAAGCATTTAAGTCTGGGGGTGGGCATTGATTTCCAGTGGGACTCCTGGCATGTGGTTGCATGTGCCTATGTCCTGGTGGTAGTAATCTGCTTGGAGGATGTCTGGTTAAGACTGAGCGGGCTTCTGGTGTATCCTAATTGTTGAATCTGCTCTCCTTAGAAGGTAATGAGACTTTCCTGTGCCTCAGTGGACGGTTTTGTTGTGTCTTGTCCTCTGTGCACAGACTGCAGAAGAGAATGCCCTCAACTCTCAGCTTCCTTGAGAGGATGGACTCGGGGCAACAAAGAATAGTTTAAGTATGGATGAGCAAACTGCATTCTCCACTTTCATCCATAAATGAGGTGGAGAAGAAGGGGATGTGGTTTAAAGACCTCTACCTGAAAAGTGGACAGCCTGCCCTAAGGCTAGGCCAGCGTGTGATTGGCAGGGTTGTAGGTTGTGAGGGATGGGTGAGGAGGAAGGCCATTCTGGTTAATTGCCAGTTTAGCTCCTAGAGAATGGTCCTGAAAGGGGGTGGAGGTATTGGTTCTGCTTCCTCTCTTCCCTTGGGGTTAGGGTAATCTATCCCAAGTTGTCAGCACCACAGGCCTTGTGCAACCCCTTCCTGGGGCCGATCATGGTGCCTGGGCCCCTGCTTCTTGAAGTCCTATCCTTCCCCCGGGGCATCACCATGACCACTTCCTCTGAAATCCCACAGGCAGACCCTGCATGGAGGGTGTCCTTAGCCCCCTCCTCACTGCCTGCTGCTGCTTGTGCAGGAAAAATGCACGAACCGCACATTGGTGTTTGGAAAAATTAATGCTTTCAAGATGAACTCCACAAACTTCTGTCTCCCTCTCTCTCCCTCTCTCTCTCTCGCCAGCTGAAAGAAAAGGAGCATTCTTAGACAATTACTCCCTAAGGGAGCCCAAGGACTGGTTTGTTTATTGAGTGTTTTTAGTTACAACACGTGAAGTTCTGAGATTTTTTTGGTTTGAGGTTTTCTCCCCCCTGTTTTTGTTTGCAGGGATAGGAAAGATGAGTGAATTCCCAATTAATAGGGCACTTGGACATTACAAAATTGTGCAAGGCCAGTTCTTATGTGGTCACAGTTGCTGAGTCCTTGGGATAAGGAACTCAGTAAGCCCGGACAGATGGAACCCACCTCCGGGCTTGCTTCTGGCCTGCACTGTGCCCAGATCTTCAGAGGCTTCTGTCTGCAGCTGTTTGGGACCGCATGTCCACCTGTTGTTGGAGGCTCCTTCTACCTCCTCAGACTCACCACACCCTCACCTGGTCTTCTGATAGACATGGCACTTAATGACACAGTCACACTCTGCTGTCATCCTCCTTCGCCCCCAGCCACCTCCCACTACCATCAGCTCACCGCAACCCAAGTCTAACTGCGTAGAGGTGGCAGTTCTGCAGGTGTCTGAGTTAGCGAGTCACAGCCCTGTGCACAAGGGCAGGGATGGCAAGCAGGAGAGCTCACGTGTTCACCACTCTTCCTGCCTTGTCGTGGCAGATGCCACTAATTGACAGCACTGCTATTTCCAATCCATCCTGTGTGTGGGCCCAGAATTTTTCTTTTCTTCTTTGTTTCAAAGATATTTACTAATACAAAGGGGAAAAGTGTAGCTTTACTTTCCACGAAGCTCCGGACAATCACTGCCCTTGCCTTGGTGAATGGGAACTTGGCACGAAACAGTTGCTGTCTCTGACTGAAGTCCCACAAGGTGTCTAAGTGGCCACTAAGGGACTAGACTGAGGAGAGTTGGGGTTGTACTGAATGCTGGGTAAGGTCACAGAGCGGCCATCCGGACTCTGGGGGTGAGCCATTGTGTGGAGTGAAGTGGGGGACAGACTGTGTCTGCTAGCCAGTGGACAGGTACAGGAGTCCGGGGAGCTGGTTATTATGACCCGTGGGTTCTCTGGAGACCATCATGTTCCAGATCCTGTGAGTGGGAAGTGAAGAAGGAGCTTGCTGGCCCGGCCCTGAGGCACCCATTTTTCAGAAAAGGCCTGAGCTGCTACTTCAGTCAACCTGAATAATTAAATGCCTTGAAAGTTACCAAAAGTAGAAAAGCTTAAGGTGAAAAATGATAGCAATATAAAATTTCATAAAATTATAATTTTCTAACCACCTTCTCCCGCTCCCTGGGATAACCACTGTTAACAGTTTGGTTATATCCTATCAGAACGCCTATGCATGTTGAAATACATACTCATAGTGTGTCTCTGTGTATTTATGTACCCATAATCTATGCTCACACAAGAATTGGATAATATGAATTATTTCAAATTGTTTTATAAATTGTATTCTCCTACCCAGTGATATATTATAGACATTCTTTCATGTCACTACAAATAAAACTGCTTGTCCTTTTAAAAGTTTAAGTATAACCTAGATTGTATTGTAACAGTATTATAATTTATCTTACTAGTCCCTATTGTTGGACATTTAGGTTACCTTTGTTAGGTTTTTTAAAAAAAATTTTTATTTATTTATTTGAGAGAGAGAGAAGAAAGAGAGAGCGAACAGGGGGAGGGATGAGCAGGGAGCCTGACAATGGGCTTAATCTCAAGACCCCAAGATCATGACCTAGGTCGAAGTCAGACGCTTAACTGACTGAGCCATCCAGGAGCCCTACCTCCCTTTTTTGGCTATTACAGTGTAATAAGTGTGTAAGTGCAGGAGGTGAAAGTCTTACAAATAGGATTGCTGGGCTGAAGGCTGTATGCTTTAGAAATGTTGATAGGTACTGTCAAACTGAGTTCTGAAACACTGTATCAGTTTGTCCTCTTACCAAGTTTGATATATATAGGTCCAGTGGGATAGATCAAATGTGGCTTGCTGTTTTGTGTTTCCCCAATCATTAGTAAAAGTTAGCATCTTTTTACTCTTTTTAAAAAATTTTATTTAAAATATTTTATTTATTTGACAGAGAGAGATCACAAGTAGGCAGAGAGGCAGGCAGAGAGAGGGGGAAGCAGGCTCCCCACTGAGCAGAGAGCCCGATGTGGGGCTTGATCCCAGGACCCTGAGATCATGACCTGAGCCGAAGGAAGAGTCTTAACCCACTGAGCCACCCAGGCACCACATCTTTTTACTTTTTATCAGTCAGTTGTTTTTTCTTCTCTGTGAATGGCCCATTTATGTTCTTGACCCATTTTTGTACTGAGTTGTTTTGACTTTTTCTTAATGTTTTTCAGGAGCTCTTCGTACGTTGGAGATACTAAATCCTTTGTATGATGTATTGTTGCAATGTAGCAAATATTTGTCTCCTAGATTATCTGTTAGCATTATTCCTATTTTTGCAATTTTATCTATTCCTATTTTTTCCTGTGAAGACTTGAAAAAAATCCTACAGTTCACATTATTCAAAAATCAATACAATATGTAAAGGTCTTTATATGACTGTTATATTTGTCTACCCACTTGGGCAACTGTCAGCCTTAATTTCTTGCCAAGCCTTCCAGTGTTTCTTTTTGCAAATACAAGCAAATTGGAATCCATACGTATTTTATGCCTTTCTTATCAAGAGCAAGTGAATACTAACTATATTGTTCTATCCTTTGCATTTCGAACCCCAAAATATCTCTGGAAGATCTTTTCATATCAATTTACAGAAAGCCTCATCATTCTTCTTTTTAATGGCTGCACAATATTCCAATGTGAGGGTATACCACAGATAATTCAGTGGGATTTTCAGATTTCTTTTACTTGTGTCTGTCCTAAAAGAAGATTGAAAACTGCACACCACCCCCCACATACATTTAAGATGACATTAAACATTTTTTAACCACACGTTTAAATGGTTGCAAATTATATATTTTCTAGCATATTGTATACTTTATATAGCCTTAAATATATTTTTTCAAGCTTTTGGAGCTGCAAATTTAATGATTGGAAAAGGAAGTGCTTTTTGTCAAAGCAAGCAACCAAATCAGACATATTTACTTCCTGTCAGAGAAAAATCTGACTTCTTTTTAAGATGCAAGCAAGCATGTTAATTAAACACCCCCTGCGACAATCTTGTCTTCAGAATTCCAATTTCAAGATAGGTAGATAGGTAGATAAAAAGATACAGCCCTGAGACTAGGCATGCTTTTGTCTTTTAGGTGAAATAAGGCACAATCCTCTTCAATGCTTCATCAGTGATCTCATCCAGTCTTGTGGCTATAACTGTTCTCCATTCACCAATGACTCCATGTTTCATTTAGTTGTTACACTGTGACAGGCCACCCCCAATCTTAGTGGCTTAGAACCACAGTATGTTGTTTCTCATGATGGTGAGGGTTGATCAGACAGTTCTGTTTTATGTGGTGTCTGCCTGGGTGCTGGGATGGCTGGAAGCTTCAGAGTGGTCTCACTCATATGGCAGCTGGTTGATGTGGGTAGGGCTGGGACTTGCTGGGGTTCTCATCCCGATCTTTGGTTCTCCTTTGTGGGGCCTTTCCATGTGGCTTGAGCTTCTCACCATGTGGCAGCTAGACTCCAAGAACAGTTTTATTTATTCTTGACTCCATCATCTTTTTTTTTTTAATTGTGCTATGTTAGTCACCATACAGTATAGCATTAGTTTTTGAGGTAGTGTTTCATGATTCATTGTTTGCATATAACACCCAGTGCTCCATGCAATCTGTCCCTCCTTAATACCCATCACTGGGCTCAACCATTCCACCATCCCCCTCTTAAGAGTTCTTTTAAAAAGTTAGGTGATATAGTCCAAAGGTCAAAATTCAAATGGTGTAGAAAGATATACAGTGACTTATTTCACTCAGCATAATCTGGGTGTGGTGCATAACCATGAATCTTGGAACACTGAAAAAAAAAAAAAATTAAGATGTTAAAAAAATACATACAGTGAAAAGTATTCCTTTCACTGCTGTCGTCCAGCCCTTTTTCTCCTTATGTGATTGGTATATACTTCAAGAGATTAAACAAATAATCCCTATACAAGTCAATATATTGAGCTTTGTGTCTAAATGCTTAGGAGAAACTTCCCACCCTTAGACTATAAAAACTTTTCTTCTTGAAGTTGGATGGTTTGTTCTTCATGGCTATCCTTAAGTAGGCCTTCCTGTGTACCTGCTACAAGGCCAGACTGGTGGGCTTTCAGGGAAGCCGTATCATCAGAGGACAGGGAAACTCACGTGGGGAGCTCCAGAGACTTTCCCACCTCCTCCGTGCAGAGGGTCATCTACACGGTTCCTATGGGCATTGTCAAAGGATTTTTCATAATTGAATCTTTCTTAGAACTTTCCAACTTTGCGACAGAGGGAAGAAGCCAGATGAATTGGGGCAGTTGGGCAAGTAAGACCCAGAAATGTGCTCCTGCCTGAAGCGGGGGTAGAGAAGATCAGGCATCCGGTGTTATGACTTGTCCTTGACTCAGGGCTTCGGAAGGGCCACTTGGCTTAGAGTTGTCCTCAGTGGCAAAACTAACACTGGGGATTTTTTGTTTTTGTTTTTTCTGGTTTATCTGTCTACTCAGGTCGTATGCTTTGAGAATTCCAACCTGATAGGAGCTTGTTTTCTATTGTAAGAGAATGCACCAGGTTCATGAAGCACCTAGTATATATTAGGGACAGGGCTTCATATTTTCTATATGTTATTTTGGTTTTTTCTTCCTGAAGGTCATTCAGATTTTGTAAGATCAGTCTCATTTTTATCTAAAAGATGGAGAAAGTTAAATGTACAGAAGTTAAGTGATTTGTCTCGAATTACTCAGGTAGAAGAAGGGATTTGAAATTTGGGATTTGAACCCATTTGGTCTGATTCCAAAGCTTAAGCCCTTTCCCAATACTGAGAAGACTTCAAATTAGCAGTATAAACAGATTAGAAAGAGATTATTTATAGATTTATGGGAATTAGTTATTTTTAAGAACCAGAAGCAGAATTCATTTTCTGAAAAGTAAAGTGATCATGGCAATGGATTCTTTTCTTTTTGAACATGAGGGCCAAGAAAGAGAGAATTGAACTTGGTCAGTGTGTAGCTACTCTGGTTACCCATTCCTGGGGTGGGGAGCCGGGGTGAGGGCGTTCAGGTGTGTCAGATGTTCTGATGTGATAGTGGGTTGCCCTATGGAGCACTCACAGATTATACATTATCCCTGAAAGAAAAAACCCTATTAGAGTACAGAAAAAAATGTTTAGTTCTAGATTTATGCCAACCAAGATGTTGTATTCCTCTGATGGGACCGTGGGCTCTCTCTGATCCTGTTTAACTTCATATTCATTATTTTCAACCCCAGTCATCATAGTCTGTTGCCTGATTTTATGAGGGGGGGATGTGAGGAGGGGGGCTATTTGGAAAAGTTCTTGAGATGAGAAGGCATGAGATGAAGAGAGAAGGGAGAGAATTCTCTACAGTAGGACTCCCTGTGGGCTGGGCAAGGAGGTGTGAGATTTCAGCTGTGGTGACTGATGATGTAGGTTTTCCTGATTCTGTGTTGGTGAACTGCAGGAATTAAGAGATGAGAGGAAGAGTTCAGAGAAAACTCACCAGGGTGAATGGACCCCAAGGTTGAGGTGCCCCGCGGTCTTTTGAGTCATACCACCTTGGGTGAAGGCACTGTTCTTAGTGGAGGTAAGATGGAGGCAGCACCTTATTGGCTATGAGAGAAACACAGGAGATAATAAAGAACTCTCTGGGCTGATTACCTAGGTCTCCTGGGTCGGGTTCTGAGGTGTTCTTCCCAACTATATAGTGGCTTTTTTTTCTTCTTCAAGAAGAACTACTTTATAATTTTGGTGCTTTAGAGCGAGAAGGTGCTTACCAGCTAATGATGTTCTGAGTAGGAAATAAAAGGGTCAGGGGACTGAGTTGTGGAGAATAGTGGAGGAACCAGCTCCTGTGAGTTGCCTTCATCAGGATGGCTTAACAGCAAATGCCTGTGAGGCTTAAGGAAGTGTGTCATGGATGCTTCTCCTTGCCCCCGTTATCCCCTGCCACCACACTGCTTATCTAAGGCCCAGACTTCTGCACCCTGCCTTTTAAAAAATTTTTTAACAATTGAATAAATTTACTTGTCATTCCAAATCATAATTTGCACAAATTAAGCTCTTTTTTTTTTTTAAAGATTTTATTTGTTTATTTGACAGAGAGAGATCACAAGTAGACAGAGAGGCAGGCAGAGAAAGAGAGAGAGAGAGAGAGGGAAGCAGGCTCCCTGCTGAGCAGAGAGCCCGATGCGGGACTCGATCCCAGGACCCTGAGATCATGACCTGAGCTGAAGGCAGCGGCTTAACCCACTGAGCCACCCAGGCACCCCACAAATTAAGCTCTTTAACACCAGATCATGTACATATACAAACATCCTCAAAATTAAATGTTAATTTGCTAACAAAGAGTAAGATGTTGATTTAGCATCTCTGATGGTGGTAGAAACACACCATATTATTTTTTTTCCATTTCCTTTTTTTATTGAGGTATAATTGACAAATTAGTTTTAAGCGTACAACATAGTGATTTGATATTTGTATATATTGCAGAATGAACACCACAATAAGTCTAGTTAATGTCCACCACCATATATAGTTACAATTTTTTTTTGTTATAAGAACTTTTAAAATCCACTCTTAACAACTTCCAAATATGCAATATGGTATTATTAATAATAGTCACTGTGTTGTACATTACATCTCCATGACTTACTTATTTATTTTTTTAAAAGATTTTATTTATTTATTTGATAGAGAGAGCACAAGCAGGGGAGCTAATGGTGGGCAGAGGGAGAAGCAGACTCCCTGCTGAGCAGAGAGCTCAACGTGGGGCTTGATCCCAGGACCCTGGGATCATGACCTGACCTGAAGGCAGATGCTTAACTGACTGAGCCACCCAGACACCCTGACTTATTTATTTTATAACTGGAAATTTGTACCTTTTTACCACTTTCACCTATTTGCCCTCCCCCTCTCCTCTGGTAAACACCAGTATGTTCTCTATTTATGAGCTTTATTCCCCCCTTGCTTTGAAACAATATCTTTTGCGAAAATGTAAATACTCCCCAAGGGCCTAAATGTAAAGATCTCATCACGAGAACCTTAGAGGGGATGAGATTTTCATGATACTTTCCACAGACCTGGGATGGGTAAGCTTTGAAGAGGCAGAGAAAGAGAGGATGAGTCTGGCTCTTGGGGCAGAGGGTGGGAGTTTTGGGGTGGCATGCTGTGGTTGGATATTCAGGGCAATATAGGGTTCTATTGAGTGGCAGGGGTAGAGGGAAGAACTGTAAATACTCAGAGCAGAGGGAAGGGAGGGATTGCATCTCCTCCATTAAACAGTTTGCTTTAGTGCCCCGTGCGATGAAAGGTTGTGTGCAGGCTTCATGAGCAGGGGCTCCCTGGCCAAGGGAGAGTTAAAGATCTCAGCGGAGGCTGGAGGTGAGCAAAGATGAAAGCGACACAAAAGCCAGGGCAAGGCAGGCTAATTAGCTTCTGCCTTTCCCTCCTGCTGCCTGGCCTGATATTTGAGGTGACATTTAAAGTTACTGTGCAGATGTGCAGTGGACCCAGGGCAGAATGAGCGCTTTCTGGAGCCTGTGGGGAGATGAGGCTGATTTCTCCCCCTCCCAGCAGGCAGCTTCTTAAGCCCTTCCATTAGGGCCCTCTAGTAGGCCTTGGGAGGTGGGACCTCCCCTTACCTTCCAGCGGGGCCAGAATCTCCCTCCTTACTGGACTCTTGGGGTATGTGGGGAGTTAAGTCCACACTAGAATTCGACCAGAAGAGTTAAATAAAGTCAGGGCTGCATGTAAGAGAGGAGAGCTGGGGACAGAATCGTCTGGGGAGCTCATTAAATATGCAGGCCTCTGGGACTGAGGCCTAGTTTTCTGCGTGGATAACAAACTTCTGAGGTGATTCTGCTGCCCATTAAACTCTGAGAGCCTCTGAGGTAGAGAAGGAATGAGGTTAGCTGGGAAAGGCCTCTTGGTAGAGGTGGACTTGAATTTCAGCCTGATAGGTGATACTCATCATAGGTGCTGTCCTCAGGTGTGGACCTAAGGAGCCTCTTGACCTGGGCACACCAGGCTCTCCTAGGAGAGCTCGGTCAGGGTCCTTCCCATCCCATGGGTGGTGTCCCAGAGAATGTACTGCCACAGGCTTCACTTCACCACTAGGGTGCTCATCGCCAGGGGGACAGAAGTGGTGTGGGAGGTGGCTGAGGATGGTGTCTGTTGGAGTGTTTGATTCATGTTGCAACTGAAGCACAGCTTGTAGGGCAAAATGGCAGCCTGATGGAGCTCACTTCCTGGGGCAGAGCGGGGGGAAGAGCTCCATGTTGGCGGATTGTCTCTGTTCTGGTACCCATCCATGCTGCCTCCTGTGTGGTTTTCCCTTGTCTCAATGCCCCGTGTGTCTCAGGAGCTGGCCGGTGCTGCTGTGGGAATGGCGGTCATTATCCCAGGAGATGAGTGGGAACAATTGGGAACACGATTGGTTCTCTCCTCCCTCCATGCTGTTTGCCTTCTGCTCCATACACTGTGCTTGCTTTATCTGATCGGGAACACAGTGTTTTCATGTTGGGGTGGGTGGAGAGAGGGAGAAAGAACAGTGCCAAGTTAAGAAGAAGGAACACTGAAGAGAAGGCAACATATCTATGATGTGACATCAAGTAACCAGTGAGCCTCTCGGTGGGCATCAGCCCTCTGGAATGGACAGACCGTTGCTGACCTGGAGAGGCTGTTTGTCCCTGGAGAGTATGTCCCTGTAGCCAGCGAGGGAGGCTGGAGGGACCACACCAATGGGAGTGGTCATGCTTGCTTTGGCCATGATGAAAGAAGCAGCCACTGAGAAAGCATAGTTTAAGAGAAAATAACGCCAACGAAACTTAATAAAGCTACGTCCTGGCTAGTCCCCCATCCTTTCTAATTGCCCTACAGCTAAATGGCAACTCGCTGTTTTATTCAACGACTGGAGAGGCTGCATTTACACTAAGGCTTAGGAGGCTCCATGGGGGTTGGTAAAATGAGCATTGGTGGGCTGGGGAGTTCTAAGGAGTCCAGCTTGATTGATTGGGGCTGGTTTTAGTAAAATTCCCAGCTGAATGGGTTCATCCTGGGCCTGACCCAACAGGTAATGCTTATGTTCCTAGGTTCACAGTTTGTGGGGGAAGTGCTTTCCACCCATACTGTTCTTTAACACGTTTATTTCCTTTCTCTTTCTGAAAACAAAGCTGTGTGGAATTGCCCTTGGTTACCAGAGGGAGGAGAACAGGGCCAGCTGCTTTCTCTAAGCCAAGAGTGGGTCATGGAACAGAAGACTCTGGTCTACACAGTGTCCACACAGTCACCGGAACCTTCTTCCCTCAGCCCATCTCTGTCTGGGTCTCCTGCATGGTGGGTGAGCCATGTGTGGCTTCCTCGGTCACCCATTTCAGATTTCTCCCAAGTTGTGTTATAGGAAGCCTCCGTCAGCATTCTTATGTGGAGATGCTCTCCCTTGGCAGCCAAAGCCAGGAGCTAAAGAAACGTGTAAACGGGCATTAGTGAGGCCTGCTTGCCCATGGTGTGGCCTTACAGTATCCTGGAAGAGCCCCCTGTTGGGAAGCAGCCCTGTTCCCCAGGTCCTGCCCTTCTGGGAGGGCTTCCATTGCTCTGGGAAATGTGTCACAGTTCCTCAGGGAACATTCCAGAGCCCCGGAAACTCTCTTTGGGAGGACACAGATGGTACAGATCTCTTTCTCAGCCCAGCTACCTACTAGGCACTCGATGGTAAGCAAGTTGTTGAACCTCTTGGAAGGCAGCTTCTCTCTGCTGTAGCCTGGGGGAAGTGATCCCTATCCTATAGACCTTGCAGGGCTGCTCAGAGACCCAGAGGAGATGATGGATGTGACTGTCTTTTGTGGGCTACAGAGTACTGGCTACACCTGAATGATGGATTCTGTTACTTAGGAAGGAAGGGGGAGGCTCCGCGGTCAGTGCACTTCTGTCTGGAGAGAGGAGGGACTTGCATTCTTGTGTGAACTACGGGCTGGAGTCTTGTCCATTTAAGGTAATAACAAAATAATACTAGCAGATTCTGAGAGGTGGCTTTTAGGCAGTGTGTCCGCTTGGTCCCACTGCTGCCCTTTCTGAAGGGACCATGAGGCAGTGGTAGTGCTGATGCAGGGGGTGGCAGGGGAGGGGGGAGATTGTGGCCACACTCGCTTTCTCCTCTCCCTCCCTCCTAGCTATAACCCACCCCCAGCCCCACCCCAGCCTCCCCCTCAGTCTGAGTTCTTTCCCAATCTGCGGCCCTGTGTCATCTGGAAGGCCTAAGCTCCTGGGAAGGGCAAATGCTGAGGGAGGACTGCTCCCACCAGCTGCCCAGCAGAGACCAGGAGGCCAGGGAAGCCAACATTTCTGTTAGGACAGTGAGAAGGCATTGCTGGCATGGGCTGAGTGAAAAAAGCTGTGGCTGGGTAGTTTTGGGGCTTAGAGAACAAGGTTGTCCTGGACCTAGAGTCCCCTTGGGTTTTATTTCTATGAGCAGGCCTCCTGGTCACCAGGGGCACAGCCTCACCCTCTGGGTGGCCAGTCAGTCCACTGTCAAATGGGCTCCCAGCAGGGCAAGCACAGAGAGCCCTGTCGTCTTCCTATACGCCTTAGGGTGTGCCCAGGGACTCAGATGCCATGGTGCATTCTGCTCTTTGCCATTAGAATGAAATGGTGTGTCAGGAGGGCACGTGATGGGATGGGCACTGGGTGTCATACGCAACTGATGAACTATTGAACTCTACATCTGAAACTAATGACATACTATATGTTGGCTAATTGAATTTCAATAAAAAAAAAAAAACAAAAACAAAACAGAAAGAATGAAATTGTGTGGCATTCCCAGACTCACTTGCCTGTTCGTCCTTCAGGTAGTAAATACTCGAGCACTTGCAAAGTTCAAGGCACTATACGAAGTACATAGGGGGATACAATGGTGGTTACAAAGCACTTCCTATCTTCATGGATTTTGTGATCGAATATGGGAGCAGAGTCTTATACAAGGAGAAGGTGAAATGGAATATAAAGGGGAAGACCTTGGTTGGCAACCTGATTTGTGGCATTTGAAGTAGACATTGGGAAAATCAGAGGAAGCCATGGTATTGTCCCGAAGAGAAGGAGCAAGGGCCGGAGGTGGGAAACCACAGAAAGTATGGATGTGTGGGAACTGAGAAGCTGGCGAAAAGGAGAGGGGTTGGCAGGGAAGGGGGACAAACCCTTGAGCACCGCTCTCCCAGAAATGGTGCCTCCTTCCTTTCCCTAGAACTTCACAATACCCTTGTGGGGCAAATGTTCTTCTCTCTGATTTACAAGGAGGAAGCTAGGGCTTAAGGAATTGAAGAAACTTTGTTGAGGCCAAGCAACTGTTAAGTGATAGCAGGATTTGAACCCATGACTAGGTGACTCCAGAGCCTGTCCTATCTCCACTCTAACAGAGGATCACTGAATGGACGTAGGGAGAAAGGGTTTGTGGCTCTTTTCTGCTCCTATGGACCTCGCGTTCTTGGGCAGGAGTGTCTGTGGTCCTTGTGGAGTGAGGCAGTCAGGCTGTGGGTTTTCTGGGCTGGTCTTAGAGTCCTGGATGGCTGAGCTCCTGCCTTCCTACCCCAGTCCCATTAGGGGAACTGCTGGCCTCTGGTGTAGGAGGCAGGGGAAGCCAGGATGGTGGGAGATTCTGGAATGAAATTCAAGACGTGGCCTAGAGTGTGGATTTTCATTCCCAAGTCCACCTCTCAACCTCGCCTCTTTGTGACAGCCCTGCCGCTCCCCTCCCCCTGCATCTCTAACCTCCCCTTGGGCCCCTGCAGGCTAGGTCTGCACAAGGCGGCGGTGTTCTGCACTTGTTCCTTTGTTGCTGCGAAACGGCTCAGGCACAGTCAGCCTCTGTGTGGGAGGACTGGTGGCTGTCTTCGCAGGCGGGCATTTGCTCAGAGCAGGCGCGCGCGAGCCCAGCGGCAAGGAATTCCAGCCTCCTCGACTCGGTGGTGGTGGGATGAGGCTCTGCTGAGGGACTGGCTGTGAAGGATGACTTCAGGGTGGGATGACGGACCGCTTCTGGGACCAGTGGTATCTCTGGTACCTTCGCTTGCTCCGGCTGCTGGATCGAGGTATTCCTGAGTGAGTGTGCGTGTGTGTGTGTGTGCGCATGTGAAAGAGAGACGGAGGCAGAACACACACACACACGCACGCAGAAAGACATGGAGCGCCGGCAGCGGGGAGCAACAAGAGAAAGAACAGGGAATGAAACAGGCTCGTGGCCAGCCCGTGGAAAGTAAAGAAAGGCTGTTTTCCTTGGGTCATTGCTGACCCATCTGGGAATTGGGATCCCAGGGCCATTTGGGAGCATCTGTATATCAGGATCTCATTTCTTGCTGGGCTTTTTTTTTTTTCTTTTAATCAAGCTCTGTATCGTAGTCAAAGAGTTAAGCCCTGTGTTGCAGGGCTTTCAATAGAACACTCTGGGAAGCAGTGTAGCAAGGAGAATGGTCCCTGCAGCAAGAACCTGGGGGCAAGCCAATAGAGGACCCAAATCTCAGCTGTGCCACTTACCAGCTCTGTGATCTTCAGCTGATTGATGTGACTTTTCTGAGCTTGCTTCCCCATCTGTAAAATGGGCTTTGGAAGACCTATTTGCTAGGGTTGTTGTGGAATTATTATTTAATTTGTACCTGTAAAACATGTAACATCTGGTACATAATAGGTGCTTTGTAAATGTTCATTTCCTCTTCACACACCTCTCAGCATCATGGAGCTATTATAGCGCCTGTGCTGAGGACAGCTCCCTTTGTGGATTATCTGTAGATACAGCTGGTTCAGAATTTGTAGTTTGTAAAAAGAAAAGGGCAAGTCAGTTTTGTTCCTCAGGTTAATCTGACCTTAATGCATTTCACCCTCACATATTCATGTGATTTAAATCTCCTGATAATGTGATGCAAATCCAAATATTCTGTTTAAGGGAAAGCCTTAACTGTTAACTTGGTTAACTTGGTTGAGTAATTGATTTTTTAAAAACGTGGAGGCCTATTTTTAAAAGCTTTGGTTTCTTTAAGAGGTTTTGGCAAGAATGAGCTCAAACCCCTGATGGAAAAGATGGTCCTAGGGAAGCCCTGCTATATACCCCAAGGTGGGTTCCTCTCCAGCGGGAACATCCTTAGGTATGCCGGGAGGTCAGTGCCAGGTGGAAGCAGAAAGCTGCCAAGAGCAGGTGAACCAGGGCTCTTATCAGGCAGAAATCAAAGATGGAGGAAACCAAACCAGCACATGTGAAAGGCAGTCTCTCGCTGGCACTGAGAAACAGGCTGATGGGAGCTGGGACTGGAGAGGAGATGAGAGTGTTAGGAGAGCCAGAACTTCTCACAGGTGGAGATCACAGACGGGGCAATGGGAGATCACGAGTGTGAATCCCCCTTATCTGTGTGAACTCAGGCAAGTTACTTAAACTCTCTGTGCCTCCTTTCCTTCCTTGTAAACAAGGATGCTGATGGTAATGGTACTAGTAGCACTGACTCAGAGCGTTCCTGCAAGGCTTCAGTGAGAAACTACAAGTAAAGTACTTTATCCTAGTGCTTGGCATGAAGAAAATGACCCTTTGAGGTTAGTTTTTATCACCAGGAAAGTTCATTCTCACTCTCATGCAGATAACGTGAGAAAGACAGGGACAGGTGGCATGTAATAATCAGGAGCAGAGAAGAGTTTAATTAAGAATTATTAGAGGCTCTGAGACAATTTATACTTACGTGAATTAAAACAAAATTCAAACTAACATATGCTAATTGTAAGAAGAAATGAGGTGTTACTGTATAAGCTATAATAATAATTTATTTTTACTTTTTAGAAAATGCTTGAATCCACGGATTGCAAACTTAGATTCAAGTTCTGGCTCCATTACTTTCTAAGTGCCCTTGAATACATGGTTTGCTCTCAAATGGAACCTCAGTTTGTTAATTTGAAAAATGGGAATATTAATACCAATACCTGTATTACAGAATTTGGGGGACATTTCTTATGTTAGTGCATGTAAAAGTATCAAGGGTTCTTAGAAATGTCAGGTTAATAAACTGATGGATTAACCCGTGTCCCCGGACAGCAGAAGTTGGTTGCCAGAATCGTGTGTTCTTCCACAGAACTTTTGTCTTCCTGTATGGGCGCAGTTGAAAGCTTATGGCCTTTCATAAACAGTGCCTCTAGGGGTTTCTTTATTATGGGGCTGTAGACTAGCGCCTTCTGACTGTAGAATATCTTATCTCTAGGCTTTTAGGGGCTGCCCAGTTCTGGTTAGTGAGTATCTTAGTAATACACATACATATGGGTGCCCACCCACATCTGTATTCAAGCAGAAGTTTTGGGTGTAGAACCCCCCTCTAGAAGCTAATGTTAGCTAGCCTTGTATAGACAGTGGCATGGTAGACGAGCTAACTCGTGGGACATGCTCAGTAAATATTTGCTGAATGGATGAATGGATGAATGATGAGCCCGTCCTTCTGGGCAGTGAACAAAGTTCTCTTAGATCTCTCTTTAGTGTATCAGAATTTAGCTCCCTTCATCTGTTTTGGATTTCGTGTCATTTCACCCTCATCGTTGTCATGCCTCGTGTCATCTCAAAAGTAGCAGGTCTCAAAAAAATGAGCAGAGGATAAGAAATGAGAAGAAGTGGGCAATGAGGAGTTTAGCCTAGGAAATTGAAATAATCGACAGGCTCTGTGGCGCCTGAGTCATTCTCTTGGCTGTGACTGAGGGATAAACGAATCTGTGATTTGACACATCTAGGAAGAGGGAGGAAACAGAACACATCAGGGAGCGGAAATAAACTTTACTGAGAACTGACGGTTCATGCTTGGTGATTGCAGACAAACCTTTTGTCTCCCCCATCATTGTTCAGTTAAGGGCAGGGACTTAAAAAAGAAAAGGGATTGTTTTTCGGGGCTGTATTCACTGTATGTAGAGATTTGTATGGTAAGGAACTACCAGCTTGCTCAGACAGGATCATTTTGATGGGTTATTTTGTTGATAGCCTCCGCTGTTTTACAGTGTTTCTTACTGGACGTCTGTCACTTCTGCTGCCAGGCAGTGACTGAGGACATGGTTCCTGTGGTGGGGACTGTCCATAGAAGGAAAGGAGCTCATACAGATAAGAAACACGATTAGTATAGAAGAAAAGTAACATCGATTTTTGTGCTTGTTGAGTTTTGGCATTTCCATGGGGTCCGCCACGACACATGAGGTGGGGTCTTACATTTTTTTGTTTACCTGCAATCATTTTGGAGTGAAGGAGGAAGAGTGTAAAGACTGGTGGCTCCTTCTTCACGGGGCACTGGGCAGTGTTTCTCACTGTAGGGAAAGTCTGCTGATGGTTGTCTGTGAGATGATTTTAGGTGACTTACAGACATTGCCAGAGGATCTCTTGCTGGTCACCGCCTGACCCTGTCCAGCAGACAATCTGTTATGTCCAGTGTCTGCTTCTGCTCTCCTGTCCCCCCACCTTATGTGACATAGGCCCTCCTTAGCCCACTCATCTTCCAGAGAGCCCCTCCCCTCTGTCAGCCCAGCGTGGGTCTCACGCTCCACCCTGCCTTCATCTCCAGCCCCAGCTGCCTGCCCCACCCAGCCACCCTGCTCCCTCAGCCCTTCTTCCTCCCTAGGGCTCCTTTATAGGCATGGCCTCATACCACTTGCTGCCTGTGACCCCATTCTCTGGCATTTTTCTGCTAGTCTCCACCCCATTACCAGGCTTCCTGCTCTCCCCACCCTATGCCTGTATCCTGGGTCTTCAAACTCTCCCTGCTACCTGCCTCGTGCTCTTTTCCCACTGAGGAGCTCCCATCCTGTCTTCTTTCGCTCTTGTCTTTTTACATCAGCTTGTCTTTACACTCAGTCCACTAGTTCCTTTTAAAAAATAAATGTAATCGGGGCGCCTGGATGGCTCAGGCATTAAGTGTCTGCCTTTGGCTCAGGTCCTGATCTCAGGGTCCTGGGATCGAGCCTCACATTGGGCTCTCTGCTCAGCGGGAAGCCTGCTTCTCCTTCTCCCACTCCCCTTGCTTGTGTTCCCTCTCTCGCTGTGTCTTTCTCTGTCAAATAAATAAATAAATAAATAAAATCTAAAAAAATAAAAATAAGTATAAGTAAAATGGAGTTGATTTAAAATACTCTCAAGGAAATAACTGTAGGAGATATATGAATATGGGGACATGGTGTCAGAAGTTCATAAATGACTGATGTGTGGAAAACTTAAGTGATATGACTTTACAACATAGGTTTTAGATGGCTAATTTCTTGGTGCTTTGTCCTTATTCCTGTAGCTACTACACAGTGCTTTGGGTTCTGGACCAGAAACCGACTGGTCTTACCCTTGGATGTACATTAGAATCACCCTGATGCTCTTAGAAAGTGCAGTGTCCTGTTCCTCCCTTCCCACCACCCTCCCCAAGCCAATTAAGTTAGACTCACTGGAAGGGGGGTGGATGTTGGCATTTTTAAGGGCTCTGCAGGTGATTCTGATGGAGCTGGGCTTGAGGACTGCTCATTGCTGTTCTGTAATATGGATGCCAGAGAGTAAAGGCAAAAATAACTCTTCAGCAAAATAATGGAAGAAATGAGAAAATCAGTCACTCTATGAAAATAATAAACACAGGACTCAACATAGGAATGAACACAATCTTTTGAGTATAATTCATGCAACTTTGTTCAGAGGCTTCACTGCAATGATGTTCTATCACTGCCTGACTAAACCTTGCCTTTCCTTCATATTTCTGGGAATAGACCTTACCTGTGTACAGGATGCTGTCTGTCCCCACCTTGCTCTGGGGCTTTGGCTCTCTGTTCTGGCTGCCTAGGGCTTGGGAGATTGCGACGACAGTCTGTGAGAGTAACTTTCCTAAAGCCTTCAGTGTTGGGCTCTAGTTCAGCCAGGAATCTTCTGTTTCTCACCAAACCCCCCATCTCCCTGTGCAGCTGTTCTCCCTTGCCTCAACCTTTGCATCTCCTAAATGTTCTAATCCAGGAACTGACTCCAGGAACTGACTCTGCTGGGTACAGTGTAGGGTCAAGAGGCATCTGGGCTTCATGGCTGTGGCTCTCATGCATCCTGACCTTTGATCTCATCCTTCCCATGCTTCTAGCCCTCCTCCTGGCCCTTGGCCTCCCATCATTGTCCTGATGCCCTGTCTGTGGACTGTTTGCTGCTCAGTAATCTCCCCGGCTCTGGTCCCTCACTAGGTCAGACTTGGTATCTCTACTTAGTCCATCTGCTTGTGGCCAGTCCTGACTACCATGGACTCTGGGATTCTCACCTGGCTTTGGCTTGTCCTGCTCTTATTAACTATTGCATATGTGTGCCCAGCTTGGCATGTGGCTGCTTTGTGCCAGCCTTTATGACTTATTCCTTCCCTCCTGTGGTCTGTGGGAAAAAGAAGAGAAAAGCACACAGCATGTGCATGAAAAGTGTTGGATGGCTCTCCGGCACTGGGCTAATTAGAGGGGTTTGGGTTGTAATCACCTTCCAGTTTGAGTGGAATATTCATACAATACATAAAGAAGTTACTTTAACTTAGCTTTTCCTTTTTTTTTTTTTTTTAAGATTTTAATTATTTATTTTAGAGGGAGAGAGAGAGAGAGAGAGCGCACAGAGAGAAAATGAGAAGGAGAAGCAGACTCTCCACTGAGCAGGGAGCCTGATGCAGGGCTCGATCCCAGCACCCTGGGATCATGACCTGAGCTGAAGGCAGACGCTTAACCAACTGAGCTACCCAGGTGCCCTTTAACTTAGCTTTTAAAGTTGCAAATAGATATCTCATATAGTTATTTGATTGGCTTTTGGCACAAGGCTACTTTTCTAAAGGGACCAAGTGTCTTGTCCAATAAACAGTTTGAACACAGCACAGCTGGAAACGCCATCCCAGGCAATTCTTTGTTGCTCCACACCAGAATCTCCCCAGAAACCTCTGTATTTTTCTGTGCTTCCACAAAAAATGCTCCAAGCCTCTCCTTATAGTTAATCCACATCTTTCCCATTCTAAACCTGGCAACCCTTATGTCCCGCAGAAAGAGCTCCCCCAATCCACTCTACCTGGTTCTGTTTTGAAGCAGGTGGGCACTATTCCATGGCCCACAGTGTGCTCCTATGGAGAGTAGCAAGACACGTCTCAGGTGGCTGTTGTGGGTGCCAAAGGAGTTAGTGTGTGCAGCATCGCCTGGATGGAAGAAGTGCTTGACAGTACATGTGGTTCTCCCAGATTTCTGCCACTTTTAGGAGCTTAGTTACTTCTCCCAGGGTGGGGGTGGGGTCCTTTCCCTCCACTGAGAGCAGAGCTTCTCCAAGTTTAAGTTTTTGTCCCGCCACCCCTTTATTATTCTCACCCCCACACCTAGTTTAAAGTGGTTTCTAATAAATCACTTTGGCTAGAAGAGTATCTGAACTCTCCAGAGAACAAAGGAAAGGTCCTGATTATCATGGCATTGTTAAGAAAAAAGAGAACTGTAATGATTTGACAATTCGAACATCTTATTCCTGTTGGTCTTCATGGTATCTCTCTGAGATAGATTACCTTAGTGCCCATTTCACAGATGGGATATAATCTTATAGAGGTTAAGTACCTGGCTAAAGTCACAGAGCTGGGGCGCCTGGGTGGCTGAGTTGGTTAAGCAACTGACTTCGACTCAGGTCATGATCCTGGAGTCCCGAGATCAGGTCCCACATCAGGCTCCCTGCTTGCCAGAGTCTGCTTTTCCCTCTGACCTCTCCCCTCTCATGCTCTCTCTCTCTTTCTCAAATAAATAAAATAAAATAAATCTTTAAGGGGTGCCTGGGTGGCTCAGTGGGTTGAGCCGCTGCCTTCGGCTCAGGTCACGATCTCAGAGTCCTGGGATCGAGCCCCGCATCGGGCTCTCTGCTCGGCGGGGAGCCTGCTTCCTCCTCTCTCTCTGCCTGCCTCTCTGCCTGCTTGTGATCTCTCTGTCAAATAAATAAATAAAAATCTTTAAAAAAAAAATAAATCTTTAAAAATAAAAAAAATAAAGTCACTGAGCTGCTAAGGGAAGAGTCAAGATCCAGGACGCCTGACTCCCATCTGGATTAAGTTCTTTCTCTACCTGCTATGGTGCATGTGGGAAGACACCCACTTTTCTCTTTCTCCAGCACATGTGTTAAAATGGGGTTTCTGCCTGCCTCCCCGTCAGCCCAGACGGAGTCTATCGCTGGGATGTCTTGTCTGTGGTGTGAGATCACCAGACAAGATATATCTAGGCCACGTCCTGGGGGAAGGACACCGATAGCTGTTCTGTGAGGTGCAGGGGTGGTGTTTCCATCCAGTGGGGTGGAGCTTACTGTGATGTGAGAACAGTTGAGCAGCACTTTTCTCGGTGTGGTGTGGTTTCCCAGGGCCTGTTCTGCTCTCATGGCATATTCAGTGATTGCTGAGAGCCAAGGGGTAATGGGACAGCTGGGTCCCTGGATGGTCAGAAAGCCAGCTGGATTCTCAATGCAAGTGATGAATTTGCCCTTCACCTTGCAGATGGAGGTAGCTTGTTGTTAAAGAATCGTCAAAGTGATAAATATTGTTGGTATTATTACTGGCGGTAGTATCTCCTAAGGGCCTAGACACAGCAGGGAGCATTGCGGGGTAGGAAGTAGGCTTCCTGCCCTCAGAGAGCTTGGAGCTCAAACTCCTGAAAGACTGAGATCTATCTGTAACCTCTGTGAGTCTCTGTTGGCCCGTCTGTGAAACGATGGATTACTTACAAGGTGGATCCCTTCCAGCCATAAAGTTCCACTGTTCTGTGTGGACAATACTTGCAACACCTGCAAAATAATATCCCTGTAATACCTATAATATAGCTACATGGTGCTGCGAGTTATTGTTTGAGGTAGAATTGCTATACAATAATAAGAATAATTAGTCTGAATGAAAGAAGTGTTCACTCATTCAGCAAGCATTTTCTGAAGGGCCTACTATAGGCTATGCCCTGTTAAGGCTCTGGGAATACAATGCTGACGATGGTATTCTTTTTTTTTTTTTTTTTAAGTTTTTTTTTTAAAGCTTTTGTTTATCTGACACAGACAGAGAGAGATTACAAGTAGGCAGAGAGGCAGGCAGAGAGAGAGGGGGAAGCAGGCTCCCTGCTGAGCAGAGAGCCCGATGTGGGGCTCAAACCCAGGACCCTGAGATCATGATCTGAGCCGAAGGCAGAGGGTTAACTCACTGAGCCACCCAGTGCGCCCCAGATAATGGTATTCTTGTACTCATGAAACTTTATAGTCTAGTGGGGGACATGGACAATAACAAATAAAACAACAGATACTACAATGGCAGGTAACATGAGAAGGACAGAACTGAGTTAAGCTTCAGTGGTCCTTGGTTATGAGACTGGAAGTCAGAGAGTACAGACTTTTTGGGGCATCTGTGTGGTAGGAGTTAAACATGGAGAGATAGGCTGGGGCTACCTTGTGAAGATTCTTGCTTGCATGTCAGGTTAAAGGCAAATGATGGCAGGGTATCAGCATTTAATTTAAAAATGTATTGAATGCAAATATATTGAATGATTTCCACACACCACGCAGGAGGGAGTGTAGGTACTGGGAATACAGATAGCACCAGCACCAGTGGGTAAAAATATGAAGAAGTGTAACATGATCTAACCTAATGCTAGTTCCTTCATGCAACTGAAGTGTGTCTATGTTTCTAGAGAGCAGTTAGGGTAGCAGATGCATGGTGTTGAGTGATTGGCCTAAAAGTGATAGTGAAATTGATAGTAGCTCAGGGAAGACAGTACAGGGGGAGGTGTGATTAGTGTAGACTGATCTTGGAAAGTGTAGACATGGGGAGACAGGATCAAAGCGATGAGAGTGTTCCTAAGGGTAGGAGGAGAGCCAGGATACAATAAATTCATGAGAGTAGAGGAGAAGGGACAGTAAGGGAACCTTATTGGCGGGGAGGTGGGGCAACATTGAAGGGTTTGGTGACAGAAGGCTTTGGTGACTACTCACAGCTTTGTTTCAGCAGCCTTGGTGAGGAGAAACCAGATTGCAGTGGGAGGAGATGGTAAAGATGAGGCAGCAGCCAGCACATATTGTTTGTTTGAGAAATATGTCAGAAAATGCAAGGTAAAAATAGAATAGTGGTTGGTGGGACTTTAGGGTCAAATGATGGTTTTGTTAAGGAAGGGAGGCCTGAATGGATTTGAGGGTGGGGTGGGGCAATGACAGGGAGAAGTTTGAAAATGATGTACAGAAATGGATTTATTAATCCATTCAATAAATATTCATTGAGCTCCGACAGTGTTCTGGGCCCTGTGCTGTTTGCTGGGGATACAGCATGAATAAGGCATGAAGTCTTCATGAAGTTAACATTCCAGTGAGTGAGACAGGTAATACACAATTCAGCAACAGTTGAATTTATAATAAGAGCTTGTGATAAATGCTGTAAAGTGCAGCAGTGACCTGGGGGAGGGAGGGATGGGCTGAAGGAAGAGTACAGATGGAAGTGGTAGACCGGAGGAGGCGAATGCTTCCTCTGTTGGAAGGAAGGTGGAAGGAGGTGCTTAGAAAGCTATTTTTAAGTAGAAAGAAGAAGAAGAAGGAGAAGGAGAAGGAGAAAGAAGAAGAAGAAGGAGAAGAAAGAGGAAATGCAGTTCAGGTGGCCTTGATATTCTTAGCAGAAGAGTGGGCAATGTCATGGGCTGAGACGGGCGAGGTGGGCTGGGTCAAGACCTCGGAGAGGTCATCACCTGCTTCATTCAAGCCTCCAACAGCATTGTGATGTAGGTGGTGTTATTTTCATTGCATAGATGAGATAACTGAGGGGACTCAGAGAAAGCCTATAACTAGAAAGTACAGGGGTGAGGTGGTGAGGTGCCAGGAAGGCCAATCACCTGTCTACTCTGCCATTGACTGGCTCAGAGGGGATGATAAATGAGTGGAGAGCCATAAGACTGCCAGTGAAATCGAAGATCAGTCCCTCCTCCCTCCTCTTACATAAAACCCTATGCTGGGCCTTGTGGGAAACTCTTGGAGAAGAGATGACACCTGTGCATGGAATGTAGTAAAGACATAAATCAAGCCATCATCACATACTTCCTATTAAACACACTGTCCTTGTGAGTATTTGGATTTTTAAGGATTTGGGTAGAGCAAGGGAAAAGGGCATTCTGGGTGAGAGAAAATGCAGTGCAAACACTCTGGTGATTCAGAGGCAAGGTGTAATCAGAGAAGTCTGGAGCTTTATCAGATAAAAAGTGAATTTACTGGTTCAGGATACAGTATTGGGCCAAACAAGATCAGTGGTAAGTAAGAAGAGGTTTTTGTTCCTCATTCTCTTTACCTCCATAATCGTACCCTCAGCAAAAGAAGAGACAGAATTGGAAGAGACTTCTCCGTTAAGAGATGAGGAAACTGAGCCCGAAGAGAGGATTTCAGTTCCTGGAGCCGTGTGCTTAGTTAAGGCTGAGCCTGCCCATGAAGCCAGGAAACAGAAACTCCTAGACAAGGCCTCTCTCCGTTATATTTCCCTGTGGTTTCAACCCAGTCCCTCCCCCTTTCACGAGCTCAGTGTCCCTGACAAAGTCATCGAATGTGGAAGAATGGGCAGGCTGGAGAATTCATGGGTTTGAGGGTTGTCTAAACTGGATCCAGCTTCTTAAGACCCCAGGCAAAATTTCTAAGAAGCCCCCAAAACAGGCTGTATTTCTTTCTCCATCCTCCCTTGTTATTACCATGAAAAATAAGCCGTGTGGAGTTGGAAGTGGCACCTCCTGGCTCCCCTGGTCTATTGCAGAAAGGAGTTCCAAAGAAACCAGCCCAGAGCAAAGCAGAGGAGTGTCTCCCTTATAAACCCAGGCTAGGAGGAAGAATTGGCATGGGGCTTTTAATCTACATTCATGCCAAATGAAATCTGTTAGATGGGATAATGAGCTCCATATTTTATAGACTATTTTAAGCCTGTCTCAAAATAAAGTACAGGACTAGGGGTGGAGGAAGGACGTAAGTCTTGGAGACAAAATGCCATGGCTTACTCATCAGTGTTTTCATTTTAATGATCCCAACCCCAGTACAAGTCCCTCAGTGACACTGTAATGGAAACCACATTTTTTTTTTCCTTGCTGGAAGTTTCAGGATGAGCACAGCCAAATGCTTCGAGGCATAATTAAGGTTATAAACTCTCATCCCCAGTAAAACACAGACCTTTCACCCCAGGGGGCTCAGTTAGAGACAGTGTGGTTGGAAAGCGGTTCAAATTATAGAGACATTTCTTCTGCCAATCTCTAGCCCACCATAGCTTCTTTTCTGGGCCCTCCCTCCCTGTGCCTCCTCCCTCCTCTTCCCCTTAACCACTGCCTCATCCCTGGGAAGGAATAAACCCACACATAAATAAATAAGAACCCTGGCATTGACTCCTTCCTTGCCACTGGGAGAGAATCTCAGACAGCTGCTGCTGTGTCTGCAGGAGGCTAGACAGGGCTGGCAGAGGCAGGACATGTGTAGCAGGAAGGGCAGCCGAGGGAGCCTGCCAATAGATGTGGGGTACTGGGAGGGGGGAGGTGCATGTGTCGTCAGTAGGAATGGGAGGAGGTAGGGAGTGTTCTGCACATTACAGGCTGGAAAATCCACATCATAGGAAGGCCTTGAGGACCTAAGAGAACAAGGTAGTCCTTTCTCCTGTGTTTGGGCATGATGGGTTAAGAGCTCTCTCAGTTTACATCTCCTTTGCCTTGACCAGCTTTCTGAATCTGCAGAGATCAAAGTTAAGAAACTTGGCATGGCCAACTTGATTATGTGGGCTTATTTTCCCCCCTCTTAACCACATCTTGAACACCTGGAATATATAAGGTAGTGGGAACCCTTAGTATATGTATATATACACTTTCTCTGGCCAGTTGCAGTCCAGTTTTATTCATGTTGGGAAGGACCTACTTAGCATAAGGAACAAGCGAAGGACTAGAATATTCCTCCCATTCCCATCACCAGCTGCCTTGATCCCATACTCTACCCCTGAGGATAGCGATTCTATGATAGACTGTGAGGAAACCCAGCTAGGCACTCTGTTTCCTTAGAGATCATATCACTGCTTCATTTTTCTTCTTACTAACCCCATCACCAAAGGGCAAATAGTCATGTCCATAATATCACCTTCAGGAAGATGTTAAGGAGTGCATTGTGAACTCCTGTCTAACCAGTATTAAATACCTCTCTCAGCTTTACCTTCCTCACTTGAAGAATTAAGGTAATATCTATCTACAGTAGTTGCTAGTATTCACTAGTATTTCTAGTTCTCCACCTTATGAACACACAGTAACATTGTACTTCCCCATACCTTCAGCCATGTGTTTCACTTCCAAATGGAAGCTTTAAAAGCCAATATACTATTTGCTTCATTTGCCCACTGTTTCACTGACTATAGAAGCTATTTTGGGATAAAGTCTCTATCATCCTGCGCTGCTGAATACCTGGGAGCAGAGCCCTCTGTTGAAGCACGTTGAACATGTAGAGCAAACAAATCATCTTTCTGTTAAACTGCTGAGATTTTGAGGTGGCTGGTATCCATAGTCTACCGTGCTTGTATTGACTGATATATTACTACTTTGTAAGACTTTGTGAGGAATTACACAGAACAGAAATCCATATGCAATACATGCCACGTAGTCGTCATTCAATATATGGTAGATAAATGGTGGCTACTTTATTATCACTACGAATATCCTTTAGGATGCTTTTGGCCTCAGGTAAGCTGAACCAAAACTCAAAATAGCTGAAACAATAAATACTTCACCGGCTTCTCTCTTCCTGCTTCTTCTCCTGCTTCTCTTAACAAAAAGTTCAGAAGGTGGGCTGTTAACTCAAGAGGGTCAATATCATCACCAGATTCTTATTTAGTCATCTTGAGTTCGTTAGATTTCTTCCATCTATAGATTGTTGCGTTTCACCACTTTTGGAAAAATTCTCAGCCGTTATCTTTGTTCTTTCTCTTTTCTCCTTTTGGGATACCACATGATAGAAATTTCTTGAATTTGAATCAATTTTGAAATTGAAGTTGAAATTTCTCACTGTATCTTCTATATTTCTTATCGTTACTTCTATATTTTTCATATTTTATCTCACCTTGGAGTGTCTAGTTTCCTCTGATTTATCTTCCAGTTTATTAATTTTCTAATTAGCTAAGTCTAATCTGCAATTAAATTTATTCATTGACTTCTTAATTTCAAGTATTGTATTTTCCAGTGCTGGAATCCCTATTTAATTCTTTTTCAAATCACTTTTTCCCCAAGTTTTCTTTAAACTTTAAAGTCTGTCTTTTGATTCTCTGAACTTTGTGAGTATATTTGCTTCATAGTCTCTAGTTGGATAGTTCCAGCTTGGATAGACTCCAGATCTGGAGTCTTGGTGGGTGTTTTTTCTAGAATCTGCTGCTTCTGATGATTCTTGCTCATAGTGTCTTTTCCCCTTGTGCTATCTTTGATTGTGCCCTGGTCATTATTTTTGAAAACTATTTTATGATAATAAGTTGAAGCCTAGAATGATAACTTTCTCCTGCAATGATCATTTTTCTTTTGCCAGACACCTACAAATACTACCAGTCCAATTCCACCTTAAACCAATCTTGAATGCTTGGGGATCCTTGGACACAGATAATATGTAGCTGTGTTTCAAGTTTCCATGAGAGCTGGTTTAGTTTCTTGGTTACCTTTACCTTAAGGGTGAAGCCCTCTCTGGGAAGAAACCCAGCTTAGAGTGGAGTCTTTTTTTTATCAGAGTCCCTTCCTTAAGAAAGCGCAGAATTTTTATTTTTCTCCCCTTTCCCATACTGGCTGTCAAAAGCATAGTTAGTTTTGTCACAATTTCTTGCAGATTGGCCGATGTTCTAAGGGCAAATGCTGCTTTGTGTTTTGGACCTACCTCTTTGGATTCTCCTTTTCTCCTAGGTTTTGGCCTAGTAATTCTTTCTTATTTTCTTAGCTCTTTAATGCTTTTAGAAAGATTGAAAAAGAAAAAAAAACAACAACAACAACCCACGATTGTCTTTAGTGGGAGGGTTGCTCCTAATTTCTCAGCCTGCCATTACAAAAATGGAGATCCCAGGACCCCAGTTCTCTGTATTCCTCATTCCTTATAATCCCAAGATGGCTGCCACAGTGCCACATGTCACATGGAGAAATGACAACAACTGAAAAAGTAGTGCATGTATCTACGTAGGTCTTTTTTTTTTTTAAGATTTTATTTATTCACTTGAGAGAGAGAGGAAGAGCACAGAGGGAGAGTGAGAGGGCGAAGCAGACTCCCTGTTGAACAGAGAGCACAACATGGGGCTCGATCCCAGGGCCCCAAGATCATGACCTGAGCCGAAGGCAGACACCCCCACTGAACCACACAGGCGCCCCTCACATAGGTCTTTTTAAGAGCAAGGAAACCTATCTCAGATGTCCCTTGGGAGAGTTTTCCTCATGTCTCAAAGTACATGATTTTACCACCAATTTCTAAGCAAGTCACTGGGAAGGGGATGTAATTTTCATGATTGGTATAACATAATTAACATTTATGCTGTGGAGCTGGGAGGGTCTCTACTTCTCCTAAGGCCCATGGATGCTGATTCGTAAATGAAATCTAGGTTCCATAAGCAAGGAAGAGAGGGGTTGCTACTGGGTAGGCAATCCTCTACGCTCAGCTGGAGTTAAGGATTAAGACTTGCAGACATATTTCTTGGGCTAGTTAGGGACCTACATGCTCTGAATGAGGCAGAAAAACATAGAGCCAAATGCTAATGGAAAGGATTCAGAAGTACTTAGGGCATGTCCTTTGAAAACTCATTTTGTAACTTAAAATGATATGGACTGTGATCAAAATTTATTAAATCAAAAATACTAAAAAACCAAAATTCTATAGTAGATAGAATGCCCTTGTTGGAAATTTATTCATAATATTTAATCACACTATAAATTACTTCTATAAATGTATAATGCCTAAAAACTAATCTATCTGATGGAGTCATATGGCTCCCCTGGGTGAGCTGGGTCCTTGCAAGTGTTCCTGGTAGAAGAAGGATCATGTGAAGGTTTAAGAATCTTCACAGACCTTGGGAACACAGGATCACTTCTCCAGAAGGGCTGGAAGGCTGTCCTTGCTCTAATATACCTGCCTTTGTTACCTAGGAGCAGGGTTGGAAGCACAGAGGTGAGGTATGAGAGTACCAAAGACAGCCTTTCCTGAGGGCTGGCTTATTCTCCGTCTTGGAATACCAGGTAGGCTCCACATCCTCTCTTTGATATCAAAGGCCCCAGAGGGAGGGACATTTATTCCTTGTGCCCAACTGGACCCTCCACAGTTTTCACCTGAGAAGAGGTCCAATTCCGGAACCAGTACCTTCTATAAATTCAGAATCCATCTCCCCTTCCTCTCTTTTCCATATCCCATGTCTATGGCTTGACCTCATCTTTGAAGTTCCCCTCCTCAGCGCATCACTTGCCACAGGTAGCTAGCTCTTAGATGTCCCTCAAAGAAGATACACAAAAGGGTGTGCCAAACAGGTTTAAAGTGTGCATGGAGTGATATTTTTGTTGTGGGCAGATGAGTACAGCTGGGTTTGGGGAGGTAGTTTCATGTGGAATGAAAACGAGTTGAAAACTACATGTAGTTTCTGTCCCTTTTATCACCTGCACACTGTCCTTAAACTCTATCAGTTAAAGCTATTGATTTGCATGACCACGTTCCTTTAAAAACCAAAGAAAAACCTAAAACTTACTAAAGTTGGGTAGTATTGTAAAAATGGTAGGCTTATTTTGCTGTTTGACTTACTATTTAGGCAGTGTGCAGAATGGTTCAGTGTTAGGAAGCTTTGGGATCAAAATGGCTTGGATTAGCTCACTTCCACCACTCTGCTCTCTAATGCTGGGCACCTCTCTAGGTTTCAGTTTCCCTGTTTATAAGATGCTGACGATAGCAGTATTTATCTCAGAGTGTTATTGTATGGGTGAAGGGATGTCATGCATGTAAAAAGCCCAATAAATGTTAGCTATTAATTCTTAACCCTTATTGCCTAAGATCGAAATTTTGGATGAGAAGGGGATAGTGGAATGTTCAGGAGGGAATCTAAGGCCTGGAGGCCTCAGGGTGGGGCAGGTCCCAAAGGGGTGAGGACACAGAATGGGCCAGGAGGGCTGAGTCCTGGCACTTTGAAAAGAGGCATCTGAGAGTTGGATGTGAGGGAGGGAACCAAAGCCCATCCTGCACTTGCTCTGAAGTTTGGCTGGAGGCCTTGGGGGAAACTTCAGCCTCAGGCTGCCCTCTGTACCTTGTGAGTGGGATGTGTTTCCTGCAGGAGTGGAGTCATCCACCAGTATCTCCTTTTAAGGCCCTGCCTCCTCCCCTTGAGGCTACCTCCCAGGCAGCTGAGCTGGGCTACCCTCTGAGCGCATTCACCCTGCTGCCTCCTGCTGGCTCAGTCCACCAGCAGCTCAAGGTGCTTTCTGCCTCGCCAGAGTTCCTTCTCCATTAAGTAGATTAAGGGCTCACCGACCCAGCCCAGAATAATGGACACACTAATTGGCAGTCATTAGAGGGCCTGTGCATTGATAAATCTTCAGGCCCTGGGCAGTATCCGCTGAAATCCATTCTTATCGACCACTTGAGGAGAGAAGGAGCCGAAAGCCAAGGAGAATGCCTGTCTTGGTGCTGAGAGGGAGGGGCTGCAGCAGCTGGTCCTCGGAGGTGCCCAAAGGGTAGGGTAGGCCCTGGCAGAAACTCGGAAAGAAGAGGAAGGCAGAGGAAGGGCTTTGCTTTCTAAATAGGCCAGGCGGTAGTAATGGTCAGCTTTTGGTGAGCCGTCAAACAGAGGCTGTGAGGGATGAGGCTTGAGCAGCAGATTGGCTGAGAGATCATGTCAGAGGCAAAGGATTGTAGCGTCATCTACCCTGTGGCCACTGTGGCCACTGGACCTGTCCTGGCCGTTTCATCAGAGTCATGCAGCCTGTGGGTCCTATTTATATGATGGCTTTGAATGGGCGGAAGCAGAAAATAGGTTTTGGAGAGACCACGTTCTCTCTTTCCCAGCCCCAAGCCCATGGTATGGCATCTGAGCCCTCAGGAGAGTAGTGCTGTGCAGAAGTCGAAGGAACTGTTCTCACGAAGACCCTGTGTGACATACGGGTACAGAGGATGCCATCTTGTGAACACAGAGTGAGAAAGAATGGCTTCACTTCCATCAGAGCTTGGTCCCAGGGCAGCGGGGACTCAGGGGAACTCAGGTGGTCCAGCACTTGGAGTGCTAGGGGTGTGAGAGCCCTGGAGCAGCACTATGGGTGGGCTGCTGGCACCCTCAGAGAGGGCACCTTCAGCATGTTCCAGCAGCAGTGGGCAGCCAGAGCAGGAGAAGAGGCGGCAAGCGTGGCCAGCGGGGTGTTCGCTGAGCACAGGCAGATGTGAGCAGGGCTCCTGGACATCATGAGATCAGACCTTCCCGGGGCTGAGAAAGGAAATCAAGCCCATACCAGGGCTGCCTCTGCTAAGGGGACATGTTGTCTCGTGAGGGCTAGAAAACTCAAGTTACAGAAGAAACATCTTGGCATTGAGGTACTCCTTAAATTGGCAGATTTTTATTGAATAACCTATTCTACGGAGGTACTGTTCTGATAGTGAATAAGACAGGCAGTCTTTGTCTTTATGGAAATGACAGCAAAGGGAAAGGATTATTTAGTTGGAAAATGCCATGGAGCAGAGAAGAGAATTCCAGCTGTAGATTTGGCCTTGAAAGGCCTTGAAGATGGGTAAAATCTGCACTTTTGGAGTTGGTGGAGAGCTGCAGAGGAAAGGTACAGAGTGGGAGAGTTTGGTGAGTTTGGGAAATGGTCTTGATGTGGAGGTTGTATGTGTATGCTCATTGTGAGCCTGTGCACAGGGGCTTGGGGACAATAAGAAAGAAAGCCGGAAAGTTTGGCGGAGTGGGCTTTATGTTCCACAATAGAGTTTTAGGATTTTATTAAGTAGTTTATGGGCAGCTATTGGGAGATTTTGAGCAAGGAAAGTAACTTGATCAATCCTCTCCTATCCGTGGCTGAGGTCACTTAGTAGCATTGGTGTTGGGCAGGGCTTCAGGCTATGATTGTTTCAATATGTTCTCTTCCTGGCTTTCTCACGGGAGCAGTCGTAATTTTATTTTTACCCACATCTCTGTTTTGGGTGTGCGTCAGATTAGCAGCTCTATGCCTCCCGTTGGAAGAGAGCTTCTGTTCAAAGTGCTGTGTGGGTGGAGTCCTTCCGCCACTGTCCAAGGCCTGCTGCCCCTCCTGGGTGTTGACCTTGGCTGTAGAGGGTGTGTCCCTTGATTTAATAGTGTTTGCTTCCCCTACTTTTTCAGCTCCTTCCCTGTGCTTCTGAATGCCCCGGGGTTCTTGCAGGGAGGTTGAGCAAGGGGTAGCTTGTTGTTTGGGTGTTAGCTAGGGGCAGCAACTAATAAATGAATGGTCAGTTATCTCTGGAATGTAGGTCTTTGCTTCAGCCTGATTTGCTTCCATTTTATCATAAATACAAGCAGCTTCATAAATTTAAATCGGTTTCCAGAAACAGACCCTGATTCCAGGAATATATCTCAGTGTGGAAGACAGGATTGTCAACAAAGATGGGGTTGCATTTTTAAAGAAAAATCTATTTGCCAGGATGTGGTCTAGGGAGAAAACAAATTTGGTGGTTTAAAACTTCTGTATCCAAATGAAGGGTATGATGCAGATTTAACTTTCAGTGACTGTGATGCTTTAAAATATCCTTATGGTGCTGTTAGCTTAGTTGGCCTGGACACTGTATTCATGAGGGGAAGGCTGTGGCTCTCTCTGGCCATGAGTAGAGCCTGCATCTTCCATTCCAGCTGGTAGTCTCTGTAGCTTTTGATTAGTCATGCAAGGGCCAGCAAAAATAGTATAGACACACAATAAAAATCAAGTCTTTCTACTGGAAAAATAGTTCAAAGAAATGGCCCATTGATAATGGTTGTGTTGCAGTTTAGTTTTTGGGCTTGGATTATGAACTTCTTATGTGCAAGGAACTGTCCTAGGTGCTTATCTCAGACTTCACAATAGTACTGTCCCTATTTTACAGATGAGAAAACTGAGACTCAATAAAGTTATGTGACTTGCCCAAGTCATTGAGCATGTATAATGGATTCTAACCTAGGTTTTCTTATTCTAAACCTCACGTTCTTTCTCTCCTCCCTCTGGACACTGGGATGAGAATGCCTCTACCCTAGATGCCTGGAGGAAGAATGAGGTGTTGGACTGTTCAGTGACATCTTGGGGTCTCATCTGGCAATGAAAATATATTTGGCTATGACCATTGGCCTCTTCTTGCTTTGAAGCAGAGTTACCTCTATCCCCTTTGATGTCCAAGTTAACATGTGCTCATTGCCAACTGGATCCCTGGAGACCTCTCTGTATCTTCCAGCCCTCAGTCCCCTGCCGAATGGGGGAAGTGACAGATGGAAGATCAAGTGGCAGATGGAAGATCAGATTTCAGACATTGCAAGCTTCATTCTGACCTGCAGTAGCTTAGAGGGAGAGAGGGGGGTACTGGTCAGTGTGTGGACAAGTTGAGCTGCTACCCTGAGCTGGGGGGGGGGGTCTATACTGGAAATCTCTCTTTTGAAAAAGGAAAATAGTGGTTTTTTTTCCCCTTGAGCATGTGGTAGGGAAAGAATCAGCAAATTATTTGATTATTTAAATAACTAAAACATTTCTTAAGCATCATCTCTGGGAAAGGCAGAATTGGTGTGATTTGAAAGGTACTAGGAAAGTGCTGTCTGCCCAAAACTTCTCTTACCTTGGCAATGCCTTGGCACCCAGAATAGTTCATTCATTCTTTTGGGCTAATAAACCTCAGCTAATCCTTTAATGAGTGTGAAAATAATGCACCCTGGTGTTAATTTAAGATTCCTTGGCTCCGGAAGAAGTAGAGGAACAGGCTGTGTGTGTGGGGGTGTGAGTGTGGAGTGGAGTGGGTGGTGTCTAGAGTGAATGGATGACTCAGATGTGGTAGGAGTGTTCTGGGACGGCTTCCTGGAGGAGAGAAACACTTAGCACGGTGTGGTGGTAGAGGATTATTCCTTCAGGAGCTATCGATTGGGGCATTCACCAAGTTAACTGAACCTCAGTTTTTAGTTTCTCAGATAATGAAATTAGCTCTAGTAGTACAAGGTACAAAGCCATCATTAACTTATAAGATTTTATAATTGCTTTTTGGAAGCCCTTTCTGCTTTGGCATAGTAAATCTTCTTCACAGTGCCAGGGATTTAAAACTTTTAGACATTTAATTAATGTGGAAGGTAAAATCTCTTTGGATTTCAAGCTGCCTTGGGAACCTTCCCACCTCCTCTCAGGTGTCACCCAGGAAGCCTCCCTGAGGGTGGCATGGAGGGAGGCAGAGAAGAGTGCCGTCCCTGAGAGTGACTGCTGTACTTGGTGGATCCAAGCAACATTTCACGGGGATGCGAGAGACACTTCCATCTGTGCCAGGAGCCAGATTTCAGGGAGGCTGAGTGGTGAGCTCTCAGCTGGGGTCAGGCCAGAGGGACCGCAGATGGCAGACGGCCTGGCTGCCACTTGATGGGGGCTGCTCTTGGGTCCAAGAGGGTGGGAGGGGCAGAGACTTCTCCCCATGAAGGACACAGGAGGAGTTCCTCTTCAGATCCAGGGAAGTTTTAGCAGTGGAGTGGAGATTATGCCATCTCTGAGGGGGAGTTTTCTGAGGAGACTGTGAAGATGTGTGTAAATATGAACAGTTGAAGGAGCAAGACACACACACACACACACACACACACACACACACACACACACACACACAGAAACTATCTGCCCCGATGCAGTTCTGGATATTACTAAGAGTTCTGTGCAGCTCTGTATGGGAGTAATAGGAACACCTACTTAGGCCACACGCAAACAAGTTGGGTGGTGAGGCCTGTTTAGTTATGGAACTCTAATAAAAGTAAACAAATTTCATTTTTTTAAAACAAATTTTGTTTCTCTTATTTTTATAACTATGTCTTCTTTGAGCATATGTTATATAACAGGTTTGTCCTGAATACCAGAAATGTATCTTTCTTTCTTTTTTTTTTTTTAAGATTTTATTTATTTATTTGACAGAGAGAGAGAGAGAGAGAGAGATCACAAGTAGGCAGAGAGGCAGGGGGAAGCAGGCTCCCCACTGAGCAGAGAGCCCGATGTGGGACTCGATCCCAGGACCCCGAGATCATGACCTGAGCCGAAGGCAGTGGCTTAACCCACTGAGCCACCCAGGTGCCCTGGAAATGTATCTTTCATTTGTTATGACACCACTGGGAGGTAGCTATCGTTGTTTACAGTTTATAAAGCTCCTCCATCATCTCATTTGGTTCTTCCGACAGTGTATTTCTGCATGGTACCAGTGGGAAATGGCCAGAGGGGGTGACATTGGAATTGGAACTCATAGTTCCTTACTGGGCTTCCTGTCTTCTTTTTACTGTACCCACTGTGCCCGGCACTCTTCTCACCTCTGCCTTGTTCTACAGAGTTTCTTGGGACTTTGTGTCTGAGAGAGGTATCTGAGCAGGATGAGCTTTGAGGATGTCGATGGGGTTGAGAACAAGTGACAGGCAGCAGGGAATGGAGACTGACGCACAGGGCCCCAGGGGATGTGTCAGGGGCAAATCAGGCATGGCTCAGGCTCCCGCTTCAGAGGGGGCTGGAAAGGAAAAACTTCCCCTTTGGGGAGGAACGAGGCTCTTCCTCATGTCTCCATATCTGTGAGGGGATTGATGATACAAAGACTTACTGATGAATGGACAGAAGTTTTCAGACTCAAGAAGGTATTAAAATAAATATTTAATTGGAATAAATTATGCTGTGAATCATTAAGACAAACATAAATCTCATGAATAAGGTTTCTCTTATTTCTCTGAATCTCAATGAAATATTTATTGAGAAAAATGAAGTCAGCTCACTGCTTTGCATGACTAAATGTCATTGCTGACTTCCAAGAGCAGCTTCCTCAGGCTCCATCGGGGTCATGAAGATGGGTAAGGAGGCAGGAGTGCTTATAGGCTGACCCAACATGAGCAGGAGTCGGACTGCTCAGATCTGGAAGCAAAGTCTTGCGTTATGGCTGGGATAGAAAAGGGAATTTAATTTTTGATCATTTATGTTGATTTTGAAGGTCCTGGGGTACTTTTTAATTTGCGGAACGAGGAGGATGGGCTTTAGTATAAATGCCTCGGACTTTCATATGTTAAATTCTGAGATATCCTATGAGTATGTCTAGAACTAGAACTCTCTGATTTGGGTTAATGCCCTTGTAGGTGACACCCAGATGTTCTGATGCCATTCCTGGTGTGCTGGCTGAGTGTGCTCAGCCAGTGCCAGTGCTAATCATGTACTCATTGGTGGGATAGGTGGTAGGACTCACAGATGCCTTTGGGGGTTGGGAGAGTGTCATCATCTCACAGGATTTCACCTAGGCTAGTAAAGGATATTAGTCCATCTCCCTGCAGATGTCAGCCTGAGCTACTGACTTCATCAGCTGTGGCATCCCCTAAGGGTGATGAGAGCAGAGCTGGCTATTCTAAGAGATGGATTTTGAGAGACTGGGCCAAAAGATAGCAAGCTTGTGTCCATGGGGCAATGAGGATACCCTGGTCTCTGGCCTTTCTTTCTGGCCAGGCTTTGGCTGCAGCTGTACCCCTGACAGAGTGTGTGGCCCTGACTCCTGGGTTCATGATCTCTTGGCAGGCAGACCCTGTGTGGGTCACATGATGGATGTTTCCATGGGTGGTCTTGCTGTCTAAAGTCAGGCTTGCGGCTCCAAGTTTGTTCTGGTTTTCTTCTTGGAATGCACAGGTGGCTTATGTCAGTCCTCCTGGATGAAAGATGACCTTATTCCTTCCTCACAAACATAGTGCTCGAGTCTGGGAGAAAGCTTAGCCAGCATGTTGGGGGAATGTAGGTAACTAGAGCTGACTATATTGTTTTCCTTGGCCTTGGGCTTCCCATTTTCTAAATCTAGGGTATGATTAACAGGATTGGCATGGAAGGGGAACCCCCCCTGCTAGTGGAATTACTGAATTCAACTAAGTATGTACTGAGAATGAGCCATGTCCCAACCCTGGGGTGGATCCTGCAGAAAATACAGAAATATTAACAGAGAGATTCTTGTCTTTGAAGAACCTTACAAGATACAGGGGGAAATTAAACACAGACATATAGATCTATCTATTGATCTATCTATATCATATAATTAGATAAGTGTTCATTCAGTGTTTATTTATGCAGCATTTTCTCTTAGCAGACCATGAAGAAATCAGAAATGCTTTTACCCTCAAGCTGCTTAAAAAGACATGTTCATAATTATATTGTAAAGTCAAGAATAATAGGAGTTCCAGGAAAAATGCTCTTTGTGAAAGCCTGTGTTTAATGCCGGTATCTACACATTACTTCTATTAGTAGATCAGAGGACAGAGCCACCAGACAAATATTTTGACTTTTTAGATTGATCTCTCCCCAGGAGCCAGCACAGTGCCTGGTACATATAATGCTCAATAAATAAATACTGAGTGAACGGATGAATTTTGCCAGTCTGCAGTGATCAGAGAAAGCCTTATGGAAGAAGTCCAGCTTGAGCGAGGTATTTAAAACATGATAGAATTTGGGTGGTCCTGGGGAGGGCATTTCAAGTTTTTTTGGGAGAAGTCACTGCCACCTGCATAGCACTCTGACATTGATTTCTCTTTCCTGTTTATAAAATAGTGTAAAAGTCACTCAGGAGCACTCAGCCATTTCTTACCTTCTTTATCAGACCATAAGGAAAAGGTTAACTTGGGGGCCCACAAAGTAAAGTGCAAGAAATAGTGATTTATTTTTACCTGCAGCATTTCTGTAGTTTGGGGATACCTTTGAAGCCCTGTTGAATGAGACTGTGGATTGAAATTCTCCGAAAGGCCATTAATTATCGAATTTGCTTCGTTGTAAAGCAAAGGAACTGCTTCTAGGTGTCTGCTGTTGAAGTTGTAGAGCGAGTGACTGTCACTGTAAGTGCTCCTCATCACAGGCAGACCTACTCACAGACACCCCGGGAAGAAGGCAGGAGACCGGTGGCACACTGCTGCAGGGAAGATGGGCAAGTGGCGGCTTCAGATGTCATGTAGCATCCTTCTCTCTTTGGTTTCCCAGGTGCTTTCTGTGCAGCAGTCAGAGATTTTAGTTATGACTCTAAAAACAAGTCCCCATGAGAGAACTGTGGACTGTTAAGCTTGCCAAATGGTGAGGTGAGTGGTGCCAGGGAGTTTGGCTGCAGTGCTTGTAATGGAAGTTCTGCAGGTGGTGGAGCTAAGGAGAAGGAGAAAACATTCCTGGCATCATGGGGATGACTTACCTTTTGGGAAGTGGGACTGGATGTCCCAGTGTGGCCGGTGTTGCTAGAGGAGGCTTACCACCACTCTGCTGCTGCTACTGTGTCCTTGAGCAGGTTCTGAGGGCTGGATCTGCCATCGTGTCTCATGTGTGGGAATGCATGAGACCAGAGTGTAAGACCCTTCTCAGTGGGCCTCTCTGTAATGATGTGCATGGAAACTTTACTTCTGAACACACATGGTAAAGCTAGGGGGAGGGTCTGTATTTAGCACTGCAGGGACAAGGAGAGGACTCAGTGGTGTTTAAGCCAAATCTGTGCTGAACCCGCAGAGAGGCACAACCCTATATCAGATGCTGGAAGTGTAAGGCAGAGATAGAGTCTTTGCACGACCACCAGCAGAAGCAGCCTCTTCACAGCGTACAAAAAGCTTTCCTATGTGTTACCTCATTTGAAATCCATAATAGCCTTCTGAGGTAGGTAGGGCAATGATTATCATCACCCTTTTCCAGATGAGGACACTGAAGCTCAAACAGGTTAAGAGATTTTGCGTAAGGTGGCCAGCTAGCAAGAAGAAGCCAAGCCTTGAATTCCGGGCCTCTTGCTTTGTTCTGTTATTTCATGTTGTCAGTTCCTAATCATGAGAATAAACAAATATGCATGACATGACCCAAAGATGCTGATATAGTGAAGAGGGAGGCATAAGGTCAGAGCCAGTGTAGTGAGTAAGCAAGAGTTCCAGGAGCAGGTGACCTTGTGCTGTCATGCAAAGGAGAAGCCATGAGTGCGGTGGGCAGAGGGCTACATGTTGTGTTCCTGGCAATGCTGGTAGACATCCGTATTCAAGCCCACAGTTCTTTATTCCTGGGCATGCAAGGGAGGCTGGGAGAATCAAGGGCACTGAGGGTCTGAATAATTGAAATCAGGAGAAAAACAAACATTTCTTTTTAAATTACCACATAATCCCCTTTTCCTAGAAATGCTTTCAACATACTGCAAGCAGGGAAATACTTAGGAGGAGAGAAAAGATGTCAAGAATCTGGATGAGCTGCACTTAGGCCATCAGGGACCAGGCTGTGCTACTTGCAGCCCTGGTGGCTCCACGAGTTGGTTGCCCCATCTTGATTTGGGCCCTGTCTATGTAAGGTAGGCGTGGAGAAAAAGGACATATCCTGTCAGCTTGTACCAAGACACCAAACATCTCATCTACCAATGCTCCCAGTTGACTCCAGTACCCTTCAGTGACATCTCTTCTGCCTTCATGGCTAACCTTGATGTTCACTATAGAAAGGTGGAATAAAAGAGGATCATGGTTTGGGGAATTCCTGGCTGAGACTTAAGAGAGACTTCCTTACTTTTGCCAGGCTAAAATGAATGGTTCTTGTCTCTTTTTAAATAAATCATAAGTGAAAATTTCTATACTTGAAAAGACAGACATCAGAAGGATTTTTCAGTAAGTGCCCTTATTTTTTTAAAGTATTCGTGTACTTCTATTTTTTATTTTTTTGGAATTTTATTTTTTTTTCAGTGTTCCAAAACTCATTGTGTGTGTATGCACCACACCCAGTGCTCCATGCAATATGTGCCCTATTTTTTTATAGAAAATTATGTTGAAAAATAATCCAGACTGTTTTTCCAGCCACTGTTTGTGAGGTTCTTTCATTCAACCATTGGACTGTTTCAAATGTATGAGAAACGTTTGAGAGCCCTTCCTGCCTCCTACCCCCACTGGAGGAAATGTCCAGACAATGGACATCTGTCTGTGGTCTCAGGACCTCACCTGGCCACTCCTTTCCTTTGTGATGATATATGTCCCTGCTTTAAACTCAGGATGGTGGACAACAATGACACCTAGTCCCAACTTTTCCTTTTCCTTTGAGGGCCAAAGCCAGATTCTCCCTAGAGAGATAACACAAAGTTAAATGCTTACAAGAATTTCTCATGATGTAGCACAGAATATAAAGGCTATTCCCTTGCTATAACTTAGGTAAACTTTCTCATGGAAATGGAATGGCCCAAGCCCTGTTGTACCATGCTCTCCAAGTGACAGTTTCATCAAGTCCATATGTTCCTAGATGAAGGGAGTGTTGTCACATGGCAAATCGCCGAGAAGACCCCTGACCCACTTCCACAGAGCGGTCCGAGAGTACCTGGCACTTTCCACCCTTCAGTGATTCCCATCAATTGTGAACAGATGGGCACAATGCTCTTTAAGTCATAGTAAAGTGACTTGTATTTGGCCGTTATCCAAGCAAAATGAAAGAAGGTGCTGTTGTCTGTCTGGCTCAGCTACAATATAGGATTCATAAAATAATGACCCCTGCTTCGATAATGACGAAGTCCAAGGCTGCCAGGATGGGCGCTTTTATGGCGGCAGCTCAGAGGCCATCATTCACAAATTTCAAATTGGTTACAGATTTGTGGGTTAGACTTGTCTTGTTGTTGGCTTCCTTTAATTTCAGACTCCATGGCCTCTGCATGTTGCATCCACTTGTTAAGTATCTGGTAAGATTTTTTCTTTTCAGTTCGATCCAGGTTAGGATTCCCTACCGGTTTAGGAAGGTCTCAATTTACTCTAAACAGATGGTTCTGAGAATAATAAGCATGGGCCCTAAAGTGTACATGACACAGTTATTTTGGGTGATTTTTTAGATCCTCTTCCCCTTAGTGAGCTTTTTAGGTCTTACACTCTAGGATTCATGGTAGTAACTAGACTAACTTGCTGTTCCGAGTCACCTCCTCCCAATCTGACTCCAAACTTTCATCTTCCAGAAAGTCTGCTTTGCTTGACTCTGTTCCCTGTGACCACACATTCTAAATTAGTAGAATGTTAGTTATGGATGAAGTCTTAGTGTCCTTCGAGTCTAACTTCCACTTGAGGCAGGAATTGCCTGTGGACCCTCTCTGACTGGTGATGAGGATCCTGTCTTCCATGACAAGGTGCTCCTGACTCCACAAGACAACTCATTTTATTACTGGACAGATCTAATTGTTAGTAAATGATTTTATGTAATGGAAACCTGACTTTGTCTAATTTAGGTATGTTGATCTTAGGTCAGCCCTCATGAGTAATACAGAGCTATATAATTTCATTTGTGCTTGAAGTCATTCAGGTAATTGAGGACAGCAGTTTTTATTACCACAGTCTATTTGGCAACGCTTTACACTTTTTGATTGATCCTTGTGTCCTTAATTTTGTTTTCTTTCCCTTATGCTTCATTTGTTACTCTTATCCCACAGTTTTATAGGCACAACCTGTCTGTTATTTTGTGTCCTTTCAGAATTTATGCCTTTGGGCAAGGATGCAGAGAAAGGGGAACTCTCATGCACTGTTGGTGGGAATGCAAACTGGTGTAGCCACTCTGGAAAACAGTATGGAATTTCCACAAAAAAGTTAAAAATAGAACTACCCTATGAACCAGCAATTGCACTACTGGGTGTTTACCCAAAGAATTAAAAAAATACAGATTCAAAGGGGTACGTGCACTCTGATGTTTACAACAGCATTATCAACAATAGCCTAACTATGGAAACAGTGCAAGTGTTCATCCACTGATGAATGGATAAAGAAGATGTAGTGTGTATATGTGTATGTATATATATATATATCTATATATAGATATATATATAGATATATAAAACTCAGCCATCAAAAAGAATGAAATCTTGCGATTTGCAACAAAATGGTTGGATCTAGGGTATATTGTGCTAAATGAAACAAGTCAGAGAAACACAAATACCATATGATTTCACTCATATGTGGAATTTAAGAAACAAAACCAAGAAGCAAAGAGAAAAAGGAGGGGTGAATCAAGAAACACTCAACTATAGAGAACAAACTGATGGTTACCAGAAGGGAAGTGGGTGGGGGGATGGGTGAAATAGGTGAGGGGGGTTAAGGAGTGCACGCGTTGTGATGAGCACTGGGTGATATATAGAAGTGTTGAATCACTGTATTGTACAGCTGAAACTAATGTTACACTGTATATTAGCTGGAATTTAAATAAGAACTTAAAAAAAGAATTTTTGCCTTTGATGTACATACAATGTTTTAAATTACTCATTTATTTTCTTCATTCATGTATTCCCTCCATTAATATTTAGTAATTCTTTTTGTGTGTGTGCAGCTCTAAGGTAAGTGTTAGGAAGACAGCAGTGAATAAGGCCAACTTCCTGCCCTCAAGCAATACTTACTGATGTGTCCCACTCTGACTTCTCTCAAGTTGTTCATTATACCTGTAGTCAAACTTATCAGCAGGATAAGATCAGTTAATGAACAGAGAAACCAGAAGACTGGAATGTTGAGAAATGCATGCTTTCAACTAATGTTGTGTTTGTTTAACTGATGGCTACTCCTTGCCCCTCTCTTGTTGTTGTTGTTGTTTTTGTTGTTGTTGTTTCTCAAAAGATGTTTGTCTCTGAAAAAGATGGGTTTCCTACAAAAGTTATTTAGTTATCAAACAGTAATGAGGACAGAAGCCTGTGGGGAGAATGAAGTCTTGCCCAATCCTGTTTTACCCATGGAATAGTGGTAGTTTTACTTTTGGTCCAGCCAGAAGAAAGGTATTCCTTATGAGGTGACAGTATAAGGAAAACCAAATGAAAATTTAAACCAAGTGACAAGAAGTCAGTGGTCCCTCAGGTTGGACTAAGAGTTTAGATTCCTAAGAAATCTTGATTTTGGCCCCAGAAAGATACCTGGAGAAAGAGTAAGCTTGATGGAGGGGAGCATTGCGATCTAAGAAGTGTGCCTTCATGTGGGTGGGTGGCTATGGTATTGTGACCCTACTCAGATGCTCTCTCTGCCTTCTTCAACTGGTTCCAAAGGGTTCTGGCTCTAGAGTCACTTTGTGGGTCTGACTCTCCTATGCCTTGTTCCTTGTCCCATCCCTCACTCCCCAATGCTAGCTACCCCTTCAACATTGTTACCCTGCCGCACAGGGACAGAATCAGCTTTTCAATCCAGAAAAGCCAGGGAGCTGTTCTCTGTCACTTGCAGTTGACATCTAGAGAGCCAATCCAGAAACCATGAATTGAGAAACCGAGGGCTGTAGAATGGCCTCGTCTGTCTGCGCATGTGAAAATGTTTCTAAGCAAGTCCCTAAAATTCTCAGTCACTGTGCTCAGAGAGCTTTTGTTTTAATGAGAGAGTCAGGCCATCTGCAGGAGTGGTAGTTGAGTCAGGGCCCAGCAACACAGTGGTGTGGAAAGCCACTTAAGCTTGGCTTGTCCTATATACAGACTGACTCTAAAGATCCCATGTTTCTTTTTACTCTTGTCCTTTGCAAAGTGCTCTCTACCAGGGCTCCACTGTTCTGCGTTAACTCTTACCCGCTTTAAGGAGCAGTTTGAGACTCATCCACTCTGCCTGCACGTACCAGTCCACAGTGGCTTCTTCTTACATGTAGCGATCACCACAGAGATGTTCTTTAAGTTTGATATATTTTGTAAAGTTGGGGAATATGTCTTGTCTTGGGCACTGCACTTGGTGGTAAAGTGTGGACTGGATAGCATGTTTCTCTTCAGTCATTTGGGCAATGGCATCAAGAGAAAGTAGCTGAAGATAAAGAAGGTGGTGGTGGGCAGAGCTCAGGGAAGGAAAGGATAAGGTTGAACTTGACCAAGTCCCAAGAGAAAACTAGGCATTATTGTCATTACCTTCAGTCACCCATTTACTCTATCACTATGACCCTATATACAGGACTGTTTCCCTCTTCCATTTTCATTCCCTTAAGACTTGATTTCCCCAAAACAAGGGAAAAGGCCATGGCTGATGTTTGTTTTGACCTCATTTTATCTGGGAAAGAGTTTTGCTGGGTAAAGTGAGAGGAAGAAGGCAGGTGACAATATTCCATGTGATTTACCCTAGGGCCCTACTCCCTTAAAGAAAACCTGGTGATTGGTTGTTTTTGTTTTGTTTTAGAGACTTCCAGAATGTCTAGCTCAGTAACCTAAAATATGTGCTTTTTAAGTGTGTGTAGATTGTTTGAGTAACATTTGCCAAGCTACATAAAAACAAATGAAATGAGTAATAACTCGCTTATTTATGGGGCAACCTTCACCATTCAGAAGATAGAAATAGCCTTATAGCAGCAAAGAAGCCCATACACATTGAGACCAGGACTTACTTGTGATTGTGTGTAAATTAAAGTTCCTGATTGGGCCATCTTGAATATTTCCTAGAACAGAGATTAAAGGTAGGTGGTATGGCTTGCTGATACATTAGTGACATCTACCCAGGAAGGAGGAGACAGTGAAATCCCCAGATATTTTATACAGGGGCAGATATCTCTCTGTACATCTCAGTATGGTCTGATGAAGATTAGGTGGTTTACTCTGTTCAAGAAGTAAAATTGTTAGAGTTTTTTAAAGAGCTCCTTGAAGACTGATGTCAGTTGTCTGAAAATCGACCTGGGGTACCTTGTGAGACTTTAAAGAAGAGTCTTTACCAATAATACCAAGTGCTGGTGGGGACGCGGAGTTCTAGGAACTCTCTTTGCTGATGGAGTGTATATTGGTGCAATTGCTTTGAAAAAATTTATAAAAAAATTTATGTATACCTCATGACCCTACAGTTCTGCACCTGGATATACTCAACAGATATGAGGGTTTATCTTCATTAAAATATGTACAAGAACATTCCTATCAGCTTTATTCATAACAACATCAAACTGGAAACAAACAGAAGGTTTCTGTAAGCAGTTGAATGAATAAATACATTGTTGTGTATTGTTGCAACAGAGTGTTATACAGCATATAACAGAGTGTTAAAGAGCATCCTATTGGCACACTAACATCAAGGAAGAACCTTCCAAACAGAATGTCGAGCAAACAAGCCAAATATGAAAGTATATGTACTATACTCATTCATTTATATGAAGTTTGGGAACAAGTGAAACCTGGTCTGTGGGGTACAGGTCGAATAAAGATTACTCCTGATTGGAAGCGGGCATGAGGGAGCCTTTGGGTAGTTGTAAATGCTCTACATCACCATCTGGATGGTGGTTACGTCAGTACATACATGTGTAAAGATTTACCCAGCTCTTCCCTTATGATTTATATACTCGACTGTGTTCAAGTTATACTTTAATAGAAAAGAAAAGAAAGCAAAAGGAGGTATTGCTGAAGTATGACACTGGGTAGTTTGCCCCAGACCCTGGTATCTTCTTTTTGTCTACAGGTTATCAGTGTCCTTAGGGGACCAGCCTCTGAAGCTTCTTGTGAATTTCATTTTATTTTTAATTTTTATTTACTTATTTATTTATTTGAGAGTGAGCACACTGCAAGTGGGTGGGGGGGGGGGTTGGAGAGGAAGAGAGAGAATCTTAAGTAAGCTCCACGCCCATTGCAGAGCCCAGCATGGGGCTGGATCTCAACACCCCTGAGATCATGGCCTGAGCTGAAATCAAGAGTCAGATGCTTAACCCCCTGAGCCACCCCGGCACCCCCACTTCTTGTGAATTTTAGCTTCTGACTCCTGTTCTCAACTTGCTCAGGAAAGAGCTCAGGCCTGGAAGTCAGGAGGCTTCTGTTATAGTCTCTCTACCCCTCTTGCCAGCTGTTTACTTATGGGTAAGTTCCACAAGGAAGTTTATGAAATAGGTATTTCAATCCCTCCTTCAACTTTAACCCTCAGGGTTTGGTGACCATCATGTTAGGTACAATGTCAAAGAGTTTTAGGAAAAATCAAGAGTCACCCAAATACCAAGATTGTTAGACTTGAATGGGAGGGCATTGATCCTAGCTACTGATTTGAATCATATGAAGAGGTGCCATCAAAGACCATGTTGTGACTTCAGACAGTTGGGCAGTGATTCATGAATCATTTTGGTATTCAACCTAGGGTAGTCAGTAGCACATAGGGTGACTTGTGTGTAGGGAAATATGGTGATTACAGACACAGCCATTGCCAAGAGGTCTGTCTAGGAGACACATTGGGCAAGCATCAGGGGTTTAAAATGATGGTTCTTTCCAAGGGGACACCTTTGGACCAAAGTGGCAGAATGAACAGTGCTCTGCTTAGACATTCAGGTCTAATTCCAGCTCTTCTACCAAATGGCTATAGGACATGGGATACCACCTCACTTCTCTGGGCCTTTAGTTTTCTCATCTATAAAATGGGACACTAGATGTCTTATGTTCTTCTCAGCTTTAACTCCCTATGTTTCTTTCTCAAACAGCTAACTCTCAGTTATTTCTACATGTGTGTTATGTGGTCAATTTTAAATCCTGAGCTGACTTTCTCTTTTCATATGGCTGTTTTCTATCATTCCTCGCCTTTGTGTTCAGGAAAGGCAGATTCATTTTTGAACAAATAGGTCCTTCATAACTCTGCTGTGAAAAATCATGTTGTCTCCTAACAATAATGTCCATTATGCTGGGTTATTGATTATCCATCATTTTGATTACCCAGTATCTCTTTGCACCATTAGTGCCAATGACCAGGTGCTGCTGAATGACACAACTATTGCCCTGTCCCGCCTGCCTCCCTCTGCTCCATTAGAGTCCCAGCCCGGCATGCACTGAGGAGCAAAGCCAGACATGGGTCATGTTCTGGTTTCTGCCATGCTTTCCTAAGGGTTGTGAGGGCAGCTCCATCGGCGCTCCTGGGGCCCAGGGTCTGGCTGCTGGGCCAGTTGACAATACTAGAGGTGAGCACTGGGATGTAGCACAAACACTTTTGGGTTTTTGCCTGGCCTGAGCTTGTAAGGCTGAATGAAAATGCAGAGCCAAGGAGAAAATATCTCATTCTTTTCAGGCCAGCCTGGGCAGAGGTCTTATTTTGCACGTGGCAGGACTTGGGGAAGGAAGAGGAGGGGCGATGGGGCCAGGAGAGGGTGACTTGGCAGCATCTGGGAGGGAATCAGGGCCTAGCATTACTGCTCAGGGAACAGGAGAAAAGCTGTGTGGCACCTTTATTTTTCCTGTTCCTTTGCAACCATTTCTGCAGGGATTTTTCTTCCTGTTTCATGTTCCAGATTCTTCTGTGGGGGTTCTGTGGGTCAGGGGCAGGAAACTAGGCCAGGCCTTGGCCTCTGAAGATACTGTTTCTCCCCTGGTAGCCCACCACCTCTTTGGAGAATGGTCCTGGTTCCTGCTTTTAGGGTGTCCAAACCCTTTTTTCTGACGTATTGTCCCTTCTTCTCTCTGTGTCCCCTCTGCCACTCCTTTATTTGGTGTGGGAGTTTGCTTTCTTCCTTTCTTTCTCTTTCTTTCCTTATTTCTTTCTCTCTCTCCCCCGCCCCACCCTTCCTCCTTCCTTCCTTCCTTCCTTCCTTCCTTCCTTCCTTCCTTCCTTTCAAGATTTTATTTATTCATTTGACAGAGAGAGAGAACAAACAAGGGGAGTGGGAGGCAGAGGGAGAGGGAGAAGCAGGGTCCCTGCTGAGCAAGGAGCCCAGTGTGATGCAGGGCTTCATCCCAGGACCCTGAGATCATGACCCAAGGTGAAGGCAGACACTTAACTGACTGAGCCACCCAGGTGCCCCTGGAGTTTGCTTTCTGAAGCCTCTCATAGATGATGGCATACTGACTGGTTCCCTGTCCCTTCCACCTGAAGTGGCCCTTCCTTCAAAGCAGGCCTCCTGAGGGGGACTCAAGGCCAGGGATGCCACCTATGATCAAACCCTGTGGGCTCTGCATTCTGGAAACTGTTTTCTTCTAGTGTGGTGCTGCAGATTTCTTTTTCCCTGAATTATCCTTAATGGTGACAAAACCTTGTTCTTTGAAGGTTAATTCAATTTTTGGAAACAACCCAGCTTCATTTGGGGGAAATCTGGGGAAAGAGGGAATCAAATCTGGGCAACCTTAGTGATAGTGGTTTTAGTATTAAAAAAAAACCCCAAAACCAAAAAACCAAGGTTTGCCTACAAAGTAATGACACACTTTGCTTATTGTTTATTTTGAAATGACAGCAAAGGTTGTTCTCAAGAGGAGACCAGAAATGTTTTCAGCATCTGCCAGGATAAGCATAGAGCCCAAGGAGGCAGCTGCAAGGAAGTCCCCCATTTCTCTGTTCAGTTCAGGAGGGTTGTGGGTTGCTTGCATGTCTGCAGCATTACAGGAGACCCAGGGCACTCTCTCTGACTGCACACCCACTCCTTGCCTTGTGGGGAGGAAGGGTGGGCTGATTTGGGGCTATTGCCAAGTCCCCTATAAGCCTGAATTCAGATGTTGCTGGGCAAGGAGATTGAATAATGAGAGGATCTGCATCAGGAAGGACCGCCTGATGTGGAGAGAGCTTACCCCAAGCCAGTGGACCTGCCTGGAACCACAGGCGAAAAGAGCTTGAGAAGAGTGGGACTAGGACAATGTGTTCCTTGTGTTATTCAAATGGCCTTTGTAAAGTTGTTTTAAAGAGCTGTTCTTTGAAAGAGTTGAGGATGTTAGAGTTGGGGTCTGGGCTCTGAGCAGCCCTCTGGGGACAGTCTGGTTCCCAAGGATTCAGGCTGTTTTTCAGAACAGGGACTGAAGACACTGGGGACATCTTGCTGGCTGCTGGAGAGAGCTCTTGGCCAAATCTGTGAACAGCCAGCAGGTTTTCCCTTCATGGCTGGGGTCCTTGATGATGAACTGATATAAGGGACATTCTAAATCCTTCGGTCTAATTGCTGAGCTAAGAATCAGCAAGGGCCTCATCCAAGCGGGGGAGAAAACTAATGCAGACTGAGCATCGACTATATGCCAGGCATTTACATACACCATCTCCTGTGAGACAGCTATTATGACCCCCATTGTACAGATGAGAAAAGAGAGGCACATGTAGTGAAGCCACTTCCTCTGATCTCCTCACTGCCTTCTCTCTTCTCATTGTACACTTGTTCAATCTTTGCTCTCTGCACATTGCAATATGATTATTTGTCCCCTCCTGGAGATTCTAAGGGAATTGGTCTGGAATGGGACCAGGCTTTGGTATTATTTTAAAAGCTCCCCAGGGATGTCACTGTGCAGCTAGGGACAAGAACTGCTGGTCTAGATGTTAGGTTTTTCATTTTTGTGTATCCCCAGGGTCTAGATCAGTGGTCCTCAAATTGTGTATCAGAATCAGTGTAACAAATCAGAAAATTTGTTAAAACTCAAGTTGCTGGCCCCACTCTCAGAGTTTCTTATTCAGCAGGTCTGAGGTTGGCCCATGGATTTGCATTTCTAACAAGTTCCCACGTGCTGCTGCTGCTGCTGCTGGTGGTGGTCTGAGCACCATACCCTAAGAGCCCCTGACCCCTTGGGACAAGAGTAGGTAGGTACTCAGTAGATGGTGGTTCACCAAATTGTCCAAGGATTTGAACCCTGGCTCACCTGGTAGCAAAGCCCATCCTCTTACCATGGTCCTGAGACCACTGTCAGGGAGCCTGGGAGAACGAAAGGGGTGGCCCTCATATCTGCTTCACCTCTGGGAGGAGGGTAGGACTCATTGGTCATTAGAGATTCCTAACAGGGAGAGACAATACCAGTTTCCTTCCAGGAAACCTAGTGGCTGTTGCAAGTTCAGAAAATCTGAGTAGAGGTTCAAGGCTGCTAAGAGGTCCTAGAACCCGGACCCAGGAACACAGACGGCTGCTGCGAGGTGTGACCTGACAAAAAATGGCCACATAGGTATATGTCCCAAAGTGTTTGTTCTAAAGCTGGTGATGCTGCTTTATCATCCCACCTTGTTTGTGCTCCATGGGAAATTCAGGAAATGGTTTGGTGATGTCAGAGTTTGGAGAGTGGGGTCCTGAGCCATCCTGAGTAGGGGAAAGGGCTGATGGGGTGGAGCAGCTATGACAGTGTGGGTAACTGGAATTTGAAAGGGTGTTTCAGGCCAGAGCCGGAATGGGGCATTTAGAAGGGGAGGAGGAGAGCTCTGCTGGCAAAGGCAGCAGAGGATGTGGGGGGTTCCATTCTCCTTCTGAAGGGATGTCTTGGAGACTTAAGTTGCCAGGTGTTGTTGAACAATGAATGACTTTTAAAAATTCACCCTAAAACAAACCTTCACTTACATGCCTTCTGTGTGCCCAACACTGTTCTAAATGCTTTGTGGGGCCTCCAAAAAATAAATGATAAAACAAGGAGTGTGATGTGTCCCATAACTGATATAGACAGGTCTTTAGGAGTTGGGGGAAGAGTCCTTTGGGTTGTGTGCTGGGGAGGGCTTTGGGAAGGCTGAGTCCAGTGGTTCTGCAGGCCGAGTGAGTGTGAGATAGGAGTGATAAAGAACTGTGTGATGTTGGGGTGTGGCTGCTAATGTGTGGGTAGCTCAGGCTGGGTACAATGGGTGCTTGTGGGGAGCAATGGTGAGGCTGTGGATGGCAAGGGGAAAGGAGTGTAAGATACTTGTTCTTGATTGTTCCATCCCTCCCTCCAAGAATGAGAACTGGGACTGTTAGAAACCCTCCTGGGGACCCCTCCCTTCTGACAGTAGGGCTGCTGGTACTGACTACTTCTTAGAAGAGTTTCTCCAAGAAGTCCTCACATGTAAAATTTCATCTTTTTTTTTCCTTTTCTTTCTTTTCTTTTATGGAAATATTGGAGGTTGGAAGGAGGAGAGGAAAGCTCCCCTCCACTACTTTTTACAGATGGGAGCACTGGGATCTAGAGAAGAGAATGGGCTAAAGATGTGGGTGTGGGTGTGGGTGTGGGTTGGATGCAGGGAATGGGTGAGATGGACATTTGAATGGAATGGTGTCTGCTTAGGGCAGGGGTCAAGGCACAGTCTTCATTGAACAGCACTGGGACGCTTGATCCTAGCATTGTCTCTTGTGTAATTTGTGTTTTTGTGGGTCTGGGAGGAAGTATGGAAAATAAGAGAGGTCAGGGTGGCAGTGACATGGGGCCTGTGGGGTGGACTGTGGCTGTGAACCTGAGCCAGGAGGGGCTGGCGCTGCAGGAAGCCTGCATGGGTGTGGTCACCGAGAAGTTCCTGAATGACTGGGCTTTCTTTACCTATGGGGGTAGCAGCAATGACATCCGGTGGTGGGCACTGGGAAGGGTGCCTGGAGATGGTGGAGGAGCTCAACAGCGGGAAGGTGAAGCATGATTTCTGCAGGGTGAAGAACCCAAGTCTGGCCTGCTCAGGTTTGTCCTCATCAAGTGGACAGGTGAGGGTGTCAATGATGTGCGGAAGGGAGTATGCACCGACCATATCAGCCTTACAGCTGCTTTCTGAAGGGGGCCCACGTGACCATCAATGTGAGGACCATGGAGCACATGGAGCCTGAGTGTGTCATGCAGAGAAGGTTCGCCGGGGCCTCAGGTGCCAGCTGTGCCTTCCCCAGGGAGAGCAGCAGTTTCCGGGACATGGTCCCCCAGGCCCCAGGGGGCTCTGTATACCAGAAGACCAAGGCCATATCTGAGATCAAAAGGGGTGGCAGAGGGGTGCCTGGGTGGCTCAGTGGGTTAAAGCCTCTGCCTACGGCTGGGGTCATGATCCCAGCGTCCTGGGATCGAACCCCGCATTGGGCTCTCTGCTCGGCAGAGAGCCTGCTTCCCCCTCTCTCTCTGCCTGCCTCTCTGCCTACTTGTGATCTCTGTCTGTCAAATAAATAAATAAAATCTTTAAAAAAGGGGGGGGGTGGCAGAGATAGCTTCTGGGCCAAAGCGGAGAAGAAGGAGGGAATCTCAGGCTGGAGGAGAAACAGTGGGCAGAGGAGGAGGGGCAGGAGCCCTGGGAGCAGGAGCCCTGGGAGCAGGAGCTGTGAGAGGCCTCCCACCTGGACTAGGGCTTCTGGGAGGAGCTGGGCGGTGAGGCTGGACCCCAGAGGAAGGGTGAGTAGCAGGAAGTGGTTTCAAGGAACATAGAGGAGCCAGAACTTGTCAGCAGCCAGCACATGCAAGGGTGATTTCCAAGCAGAAGGAGAGGGCTGTGGCCACATCTGTCCCCAGCTCCGGCCAGGCAAACCGAGGAGTCCCTTCCTGCAGAAGCAGCCCAGCCAACCAGAGACCTGCTTTAGCAGAGGGCCACCCCAGCCTCCTCAAGGTCCAGGGCAGATCTGCATTAGGAACCAGTGCCCAGCGCCCTGCCAGGTCCAGCACAGACAGAAGAGGAACCCCCGGAGCAGGAGACTCTCTATGTGGAGGCCTTGATGCTGCAGCCCTGAGTGGCTGGCTGAGCCCATGGCCCACTACCTATGGCTGAGTGGGAGATGGCGCTGTGCCCGGGCCCTGGACCACTACCAGGCAGTCAGGAACACCGAGATCTTCCAGCCCAAGAATCTCATCACAGGCCTTGACGTCATCGATGAGGGCTGGTGGCATGGCCGCAGGCCCAATGGCCACTTTGACATGTTTCCTGCTGACTCTGTGGAGCCCACCGAGTGCTGACCCTCCACTGCTGGCTGCACTGAGGCCATCCCTTCCCAGACATGCTTTACTTATTGCTGGGCAAGGTGGTGTGCGGGATGTGAGAGCCGTATGGCACTCCTCCAGGGAGGGCCTCCCCCAAAGAAAACAATTGGGCTCCCTCAGACTTGGGTGGCTCAGCCTCTGTCACCTTAAGTGCAAGGATACCCTCGTGATTCCTAAACATGCTCTGACAGCTCCCAGGCCCTCCCAACCAGCCTGGGCTTTGACCCCAGCAGACAACATTGAGCCAAGCCCTGCCCATGACCAGCCCCTCAGTGACTTCTGCCTGAGGAAAATGGCACTGCCAAGCTGGGTGGGCTGAGCAGGCTGTTTGCCTTTTCTTTCCTTTCCTCTTGGCTCTAAAGGGTGTTGCCTATGGCTATTAGTGACCCCTGGGACCAGGGAACTTAGCAGAGTTCATGACCAAAGTCAGAGTGGGTCATGACAGTTTGGGCCGCAGTAGATCGCCTTTCTGGCTTCTGTTCTTTGCTCCCAGTTCTCTGTCCCTTTGCCTGGGTTGTGGACTGTGGGCACTGGGGACAGGAATGACCATGCCCCCGTGAGTATATGAAGGAAGTTATAAAAACATCAGCGAACATGTGTCTTTTCATGTGGCGATGCCGCCTCTGCTGGCCCTGGCATGTGCCTTCAGCTGATTCTGGTTCAGGGAAAGTAGCCAGAGCAGTCTGCCTGCTGTCCTGCACTATTTCTGTCCCAATTCATCTGTATCTGCTTTCGGTGTGAGAACTGCCCTAGCAGGCCCTTGTTGTGATCCGCCCTGTTGTGGCCTGACTGCCCACCCCACCCCCCGCACCATGGAAATAAACCCCTTTCCTTTCCTGGGTGTCTGTGGGGTGTGTATGCACGTGTGCACCCTCAGACCTTGAGCCAACTGTTAGTGTTAGCCTGGAAGAGGCATAAACGTTAAGATGTGGAAAAAAAGAAGAAGAAAAAAAAAAGAAAAGAGGGGAGGTCAAAGCAGCTCTAGCCAGAGCATAAGTTCCCAAATCTCTTAGTGGCTGTAGCACAACTGGCATCTCAGGTTTCACACCTGGGTGCTATGTCCTAGGTCTGTGGTTTTCCAGAAGTCCCCTCCCACAGTTCATGCCACCTGTACCCTTCTAGTCTCTTCTCTGCCTCCATGTCCACCTCTGGGCCCAGTGGGAGCTGAGCATTCAGTCAGAACTGCAAAGTCCTCTCTCCCTGCTGGATTGTCCCTTAGTGACTTAGCTGGTCTGGAGGGACCCCTTACTCCACGTCACCCCCCCCCCGTCAAAACCAGTCATGGCTCCCCTAACTTTGGAGTCTGCTAGATCTGACTAAAAGAGGAGAGGGAGGGGTCTGTGCTCTACTCCTCAGGGGTATCACCCATGAGTATTTATACCAAAGGGGAGTGTTCCGTTGCCTTGGCAACTTTCTTGCATGGGTTCTGGTGCCCAGAATATCTGACACATCTCAGTGTTCCAAGCTCAATGGGCAGAGGTGGAGGAGCAGTTAAAAGGGTTTATCTCAATGATCAGGGCCAGGGCCAAAGACGAAAAGGGTGGCTGAGATAGCATATATCAGAAAAAGCAGAGGTCACAGAAAATTCCTTCATTTCTTCCCTGTTTGCCATCTCTCCTTCCACCTTTCCCCATGTAGTCACATCTTCCCCTTCCGTGATGCTCCTGGGGCCCCTTGGTTCTATGATCCCTCAGTCACTAGCATGAACAGGGGTGGGGAGGGGCCTACGTGGGCAGAGTGAACACTGGGTGTTCTCTGCTGGGTGCTGAAGGGAAGCAGTGGATGCAGAGGGAGGAGGAGTCAGGGACCAATGTGTGGCTCTCCATCATGGCGTTGGTCCTTCGAGAGCTCCCCATTTGTTGGGGGAGAGCTTGGCAACACTGCCGTGGTACCTGGCTAGAAGAAAAGGGAAGACGATGAAGTGAGGGGGCCCACAGTTTAGGAGAATGGTGTTCTCTGATGTTGTTCATCTATGTCTGTATGTTGGTACCTACAGTACAGATGTAGGGTGGCAGAATGAGTGTGTTGCAAAGACAGTTAGTGCATCTCAGGGCAGGGTCAGGGAGGATGCTAGAGGGCCTGCAGGAGGAGGGGCTGGAGAAGCTGGACTGAGGAGGAGTGGCAGAGAAGCTCTCTCCTCTCGGGTTCCATCCACGGGAACGTCCCTGTGGTGATGCAGTCCCCCATGCCTCCTTGGATACAGGAGGACCAGAGTAAGGAGGCAGAGGGCCCTGAGGTTGACAGCACTCCTTTTCAGTTGTTCTCTGGAGAAAATATGCCGAGTGGGTGTTTGTGTGTCAAAGTCCAGGTGTTGATGTTGTGTAAATGGGTCTTCCTCAGAAAAAAAGCTGGGCCTTCTCTGGCTTTCTATGGCATAATCCTCTTCAGCCATACTTTGGCCAGCATTTTGATGCACTAACTGCTTCTATTACTATGTAGCTTATTATGCACTGACCATGTGTGACGCCCTGTGTGGTGGAGACCCTTTGGAACCAGTCCTTCCCGCCTTGCTGAGAACTGCTGGACAGTGGCCCCTCAGGGACAAGGGGATAAGTGCACGGAGAAGCAAGGCAGAGTCTGGGTCGCAATGAGAAGGAAAATGAGAGTACACAGTGAGAAGGAAAAAGGGAGTGGTCACACCAGGGCTCCTGGGCTTCCCTCTACAGGGGTTTCAAGGAAGGTGTGGGCATTGGCCTTTAATCTGCTGAGGAGGGAGGTAGAACCCTGGGGTTTGGATGTTAGGAGATAATGAGTCATCTTTGAAGGAACAGTTTCAGGAGAGTAGGGGGAGGGGCGAGGAAAGCAGAGGTGAGATTTTCCCTGTTATCTGGAAGTGCTTCCTGGCTCCCACCTCAGTCTCTCTTGGTGCACCTTGATTGCTTTTATTTTGGTTTTGTGGACAGTGGAGATGGCTTTTCTGTGGTGCTTTGCGATGGCCTTCTGGTACTGGGAAGTGCAGGGAGGTACTGCCTTACTGACTCTCATATTACACCCCAGGGTCCCGCATTCTCATTGCTGGCTAACTCCAGCCAACAGGTTGTCTCTTTTATGACCCCTCTTGTTCAGATCCCCGGGGAGCTGTGAGCTTGCTCTTTCAGGCCCCTCTGCCCTCTGGTTTCTGACTCACTTCGACCTCCCCAAATAGGATCCGTGATCTCAGCTCCAAAATGACCCCCTCTTCCTTTCCAAAGGCATTAAAACTCTTACTTGCCCAGGCAGCTGGTAAATTAATGTACCTTTTGTAACTTGTGACTGACTGGTAGCTGCTCCATGGGCTTTCCTCATGGGAGTTTGATATTTAAAAGAAGCGTGTTAAACTAAAGAAGTAGACCTCTGATGGCAGAATTTCAGCTGCTATTGACAGTCAGGTGGAGTTGACATTTTGGGAGCCCTGGGCTGCATTTACAGAATGCAAAGCCCCTCCCCACTGCTGTATGTCTGTCCGACTTTATCATGAGGATGGAATTCCATTTATGGTGCCCGAAACCCAGCGTCAGGGGAAACATGATCAATATTTGGCTGGTAGAAAGGGAAACTGATGTATTTTGTGCTCTCCCAGAGCATATAACTAGGCCCTCTGAGTAGGTATCAATGGAAAAACTGTATCATTGAGAACTGAATGGGAATGCAAAAGCCTGCTCTCAAGTGGGGGTGAGGGGAACTAACGTTTAACTGATACCATCTGTATGCCCTGCTCTATACCAGGTACCTGACACTAAGACACTTGTCTGTCTTACTTTTCAGACAGGTTGGGCAACCTGCCCATGCACACTCAGGTGGAACAGCTGTCATTCACACCCAGATCTTTCTGACTTCAAGGTCTTATCCCATATCTCTGTACCGAGATGCTGGGCGAGGTCCCCTGTGATCCTCTGTCCCTGGCAAGGCTGGTGATCCCTCACTAGAGACAGGAAGAAGTCCTGCTTAGAGAGGGAAGTGGACTAGATTCTCCTGGGCCTGACCCTGTTTGAGAGCTTCTTTTGCTCTCTTGATGGGAATAATTAAATGTTGGCCCAGGGATTCTGTTTCCATTCTCCTTGTGACTTCTCTTATCATTATGTACAGTTCCTAACTCACAGAGCAGCTGACTTGCCTTCCCTGGGGGCTTAAGGAGCTGTGGAGGGCTGTCTACCCTGGGTGATGGGTGACGCCTCCTGCCTTCCCCCACCTCAGGTTTCCTTTTCCTGGGTTTGTGATTCATGATTTTTTTTGCTTGAATATCCTAGAGAAACCTTAGACAGAATGCCTAATAGGAAGCTGATCAACCTCGTCATCACCCTCCCCCCAGGTTTTCTTTTTTGCTGGACTTCACTCATTCTGAATATGGGACTCTCATTGTCTCGGTTTGCAGTGAGGGTAATTTTGGCTCCCCCTTCTCCTGTTCACCGATCACTGCGACTTTTCTGCTCATCCTTGAAACATCCGGGAGACTAGTCCTTCCTTGCCATCCTCAGTGCCAACGCCTAGTTGGGACCCTTGTCATCCCATGCTTATCAGCCCCTTCCCTGGTTCTCTGAGCTCTGCTGTCTTCCTTTCCTTAAATTCCTTGTGGACCATTTCTTTCCTCTGCCTGAGCATGGCCAGCAGTTTCTCATAGCCTTCTGGTGAAGGATTGGACCCTTCACGCCCTCAGCGGAGGCCCTCTTGGCTCACCCAACCCAGTTGGTTAGTAGTGTTTCCCACCAGCTCCTTCTTCTAAGTGAAGTGGTCTTCCACAGAGTGTGTTTCCTGCTTTTCCTCCTATGGATGAGATTTTTCCTGTCCCACAGGTCCTCACCTTTCTCCCCTATGCCCACCCACCCTCCGCCTGAATCCTTTAAAGCCTTCCTCCAGTCACCTTCCTGCACCAAATCCCCAGCAGCCACCCAGATCAGAAGCAACACTTCACCCATTTAAACCATGCTATGATTTATTTTTGTATCCCTACTTTGGCAATTTTTGTAACAGTTCACTAATTGTTAATTTTCACGTTTTATCACCCTGGTTGCAAATTAATTCAGGGCAAGGATTGTTTAATATACCATTTTCTTTTCCATAGCATTTAGCGCAATGCTAGGGACTGCCTGGTTCCCCTTCTTTCTGCTCACTGAACCCTCCTCACACTCACAGCCCCGGTCGTCATCCACAGGAACTGCCCCTTGTTAATCCTGGCCATTTTTCAGCCTGCCAGTGTCTTTGCGCCTGTTGCTTCCTGCAGTCCTTCTCCTGCCGCATTCTGATGCAAGCCTTACCATCTTGGAGAAGCAGTGCAATCCAGTAGAAAGTGCACAGGCCAGGGAGCCAGGTGGGTCTGGGTTTGAATCTTGCACCCACTATTCCTAGCTGTGTGGGTTAAGTTACTGAGTTTCCTTGAGGCTGGGCTTCTTAAACTCTAAAAATGGGGAAACAGTTGTGCTTGTTTCGGCAGCACATATACTAAAAATGGGGAAACAGTTCTTTATGGTCAGGTCGGGGTGCACAATAGGCCCTCAGCAAAGACTAGACTCCCCCCCACGGCATCCTCAAGTCCTCCCTCTTGCATAGGCACTTCCTGAGTATCCCATTTGATACTAGTTCTGCTGTCTCTGCAGTCCTTTTGCATTTATAGTATCAGGGATTCAGCCATATCGGAACTGCTCATTTCAGAGATCCAGAGACTGAGGCCCAGAGAGCCCTGCTGCAGGCTGTGTAGAGCCTATGGATGGCCAAGCCAGGTCTAACACTCGGGCCTGAGTCACCGCAGGTGTCTGTCAGCACCATGCTGTCCTCTGCATGCCCTGACCCACAGTGGAACCCTCCCTCAGCCCCACACATCCTGCCCCTTGCAGAAGGAACATGGAGGAAGGGCTTAAGAAATCCTTGTTGGTGTTCTGTTTATGCATGTGTGTCTCACTCCCCTGATGGATGTGTGTTCCCCCAGGCTGGACACATACAGGGCTTTAATGCTGTTCTCTGTATTTGGTACAGACCTAGATTTAATAATGGTGGGCTAACTTCAGGCCCAAGAACAAGGGTTTCTGCAGCTAGGCAGGAGGCCCTCTCTCTGTGGTTCTGGGGGCTGTCCCCACAATATCTTACTACCTCTGGTGACCATGATTCTGTGCAGTGTCCAACTGTGAGCTGCTCCAGGGGAGAAGGCTGTGTGTTTAGCTACGGTGCTCACTGTGCACCACTTTGCCTCCCATTCGGCACTCCTGGGCCACTGCCTCCCCCATTTCTCCTCCCCCCGCCCACTCCCTGCGCCATGCTGCTGCTCTGCCTGCTCCAGCTAAGAATATATCATCCTGGTTGCATAGCAACGTGTTTGGTTTCTTTTATTTCTCCTTCTCCTCCCACAAAACTGCCTGAGTTCTAAATTTAAGGTAGTGTGTCAGGAGATGCCCCTACCCCACCCATGACTCTGAAGCCCAGCATTGTTCCCCCTGTAGCTACTAGCTTTATGGGAACAGAAGCTGAATACTTTTTTCACTATCCCCAACACCTAATAGACTCCTTGGCACATAGTAGGTGTTCAGTAAGTATCTGTTGGATGATGAGAATCGTTTTCTCAGAATCCCTACAGTTGAGAGGTGTTTCTCAGACTGGGAAATGTTATCACTGACTCTGGGATGGTCTGTAGTTGACCACTCTTGGATGGACACCTTCTTCTTTTTCTCCAGCCACCTAAGAAACGTGTGGAGGAAAAGAAGGCACATATTTTTTCATGTTCTACTGGCATGTGGATGGTGGCTATGTTTTCCTCTTTCTTTTCTGGAAGCTGGTAGTTCAGTCAACCCACATGATTTATGGAGCCCAGTGGATACCAGTGTAATGGGGCTTCATGATTCCTGCCTTGGGAAGCTCATGGTCTAATGGCTAGGGATAGATTACTCTTTCTGGTGACAGGAATGTGAGGCTTGCTTTCATAGGGAAGCTTAGAAGTCACAAAGTACTAGGTTTGAATCCCAGCTCTGCTAATTGCAACTTGTGTGACCGTGGGTGGGTCGCTTAACTTAGCTCATGGATTGTAAGGTTTATGTGAGAAAAACCATGAATAGAATCTAACAGAGTGTCGGGAAACAGGGGTGCCCATATTAGTGCAAATTTTCTTTTCCCCTTTTAATGAGTGGACAGAAATATACCAGAAAATGCCTGTTAGTGCTAGTGATGGGATGCCATCAATATGCAGGCCTACAGAGAAGGGGGAACCTGGGAAGTATCTGCTTATTGGGTACTAGAGGAAGTGCTCTCCCTGGAGCTAATGTATTTCCTTTTTATTTTCCTTAGTTTAAAAAGTAGGTGTTGGCTTTCACAACTGACTTCCTGCCTACCCTACATTCATCTCTTTCCAAACATCCCAGTGTAGCATCCTGAATTGACTCAGGGTAAGCCTTGGGTGGGAGTGGGAGGTTTAGGGTCCAGAGTGAGGATGAAAGTTAAGGGGCTGCTCTGGGGTCATGGAAATAAGCTGGAAAAGAGGAGGCTGCTGTTTAGTTAAAAATAGTGTTAGCAGTGGCCGCAGCTTGGGGAGCAGCCAGGGGTCAGAAGCTGGGGCAGCCCCAGGCACACATTCCCAGCAGAGAACTTGAAGTTTGGCTAGCTGTTCCCTGTCCCTTGGGATGGGGTGGTGGACAGTTCCTCCTCACGTGTGTCACCTGTGCCTGCCCACAATGGGCAGCAGCATCTCATGTCCCCTTCTAGGCCTGCACATCACATTGCTTCCTCTTTTCCAGTTCACTTCACACACTGCCCAACCCACCCCCCCACCCCTTCCATCCTTCCCTTCTAGAGCAGTGCAAAGCAACATCCATTTACTAGACTTTTTACAAACCAGTCGCTTTGTACTAAGTGTTCTTGGGCTTCTGTGCTCTGGAAGTCTGTTGTCTGAGATAGCATCCTGGACCCACGGACTGCCAGAAAAACAATCGAAGAACAACCACTAAATAAACACAAAATAGATGAGATAACATGTTCCCATCCTGTATGAGTTGAGGCCAGTGGTATTTGTGGGGGCCTTCTGGGTGTGTATTTGAGAAAGCTTGAGAGTTTCCTGCTTGAAAAAGGTGAAGATGAGCTAAGTTCGTGCTTTCCTTGCACCAGTGATCCAGAAACAAGCCCCCCTCCCACCAGCAAGAGAATGGAAGAGGAGTGCTTTCTGGCCAGAGTTTAAGACTGGACTCTGGGAGGAGATGCATGCTGGAGGTGAGAAGTCTAGGGAGACAGGAGCCACATTTGCTACAGACTCATTCTGATAATTGGATGGGAATCCAGGTGGATCAAGTTAGATTAATCAATGGGTCAATCCATTGATTGAGCCATTCACCCACTCAGCAAACATTTAAGGAACATCTGCTAAGTACCAGCGTGAATATGAGGGCGTTCCAAGTCAGCAGTTTCTCATCCTAGCTGCACACTGGAATTACCTATGGAATCTGATGCTCAGGTTTCACCCCAGACGGTTATATTTAAAAAAAAAAAAAAAAAAAATCTCTGTGTCTGGGAGGCAGCCCTGGGTAGTTAGGTTCCCCAGGTGATTCCACGGTGCAGCCAGGATAGAAGACCACAGGTCTAGGTGAGCCCGAGGCTCCTTCCTGTAACACAGCCACTCATTGCCCCTTTCTGCTGAGGGCCCTTTCTGCCATTGCCTGCCAAGGGACGGGATTTGACAATGTGGCCTACAGCCGCTGAGATGTAGCCGGCTCTCTACCACGGGCTCGACCAAGTGTTTATTGAGCAGCTCTCAGAGGCTCAACCTTAGAGAGACACAGAGGTGAGAATAACAGTGTCCCCTGGAAGTAAATTAATATAAGCATCCATTTCCTTGATTGTTCACTTGGTGAGTCAGCACCAGCTTTCCTGATGAATGGGATTTTCTGTGATTTATTCTGTCTTGTCCCTCAGTGGAAGAGAAACAGTAACTGTATCTGGTGCCTTGTGGTTAAATGGAGTTAAAGCAGGTGGTGAAAAAGAGCCTCACACAGGTAGGTGGAGGGCGGGCAAGTAGGGCGGGTTGCCAAAGGGGCACAGTGTGTTCCTTGGGGAGGTTTTCACAAATACGCTATTGAGTTGTCTAAATCGTGAAAAAGTAGGAGTAACTAATACGGCTGTTTAATATGTGATTATCAGCAAGGGTTTGAGCCCCTCTGAATCATCTATCCGATCTTAAGGCATAGTGGAGTGACCCTGGCACTCAGAGAACATGCAGTCTAGGTGGGTAATTTACATTGATATGAAAAATGGAGATTGTAAGTACTTAGTTGTGTTTTGTGACTAACATCATCAGAAGCGTGGAGAAAGGAGCTACCAGAGAGGCACTGCCAGAAGTGCAGTCTGTGGCCTGGCTCTGTCCACTGTTCGTTGTCAGCCGGTAATGAGAAGGAGAGAAAGTGAAAGGAAGCATTGATAAACTTTTATGGTGATTTTCCAGAGTAATTTCGTCTGAAACTAAAAATTTTTTAAAAAGGGGCTTACACTTTGTTTTTAAAATTGCATTTCTCTAGTAATTCATTTTTATTGTATTTTATGAAAGGACCAGTCCATGGCAGATTGGAATCAAAAAATGAAAGAAAAAAAACAAAAAACAAATTCATCCTTTACTGCAGATGGTTGAAAGAGCTTTGGATGGAGTAGCTGGATATTTGAGATATCATGGCAAACTGGAGAGGTACCAGCAAGCGGGAGAACGGTGGAACTTCTCTTTGGTGTTGCAAAGGGCATTAGAGTATAGCCTAAAAACCCGGACCTAACTCATGCAGGAGGCTCTCAGACCACAAATGTTTTTTGAGGTTTTGGTGGATGCCGGAGTTTTATAGGTGCTTTGTATAAGTTATTTCATTGCCTCCTCTCACAGCCCTGTGTGGTGATAATGCTTGTCTCCATCTCTGTTTTGTGGAAGCCTAATATGCACAGCTCACTATGGCTGCTGGTGATTAGTCGACCTGAATTTTAAAGACAGATGTTTTGGACTCTGGAGACTGATGGTTCACGAACTCTCACTGCCATTCCACATAGGCCCTCCAGGTGACAAGGAGCATGGACCACAGACTCTGCCCCTCCAGACATTCCAAAATAGGAGTAAAAAGAAGGCCCCACAGATACAGATCACAGAGCTCAGGGCTGTTCTTCCAGAAAGATACCCTATGTTCTGGGGAGGGCAGGGCGTGGACCTTTAGCTGGCAGTCTTTTTTCTTCTCCTTGGTGCTCATTTCCAGGGATATTTTGTAGATGAACCCACCCTGGTTTGGGCCTTTTATTAGACTTTGAATTGTCTCATCAGCAGCCTTTGCCAGTGGCAGCTCATCCATCCACTTATTTTTAAACTTTCAATTTTTAAATAAAGATTCATAGGAAGTTACAAAGAAACATACAGGGAGATCCTGTGCACCCTTCTTCCGGCACATCCCATTGTTAGTATAATATCAGGAAATTGACATTGGTATAATCCATAGACTCACCCATCTACTTTTTTCTATTAATTTCTTTAAAAGATTAGGGGCGCCTGGGTGGCTCAGTGGGTTAAAGCCTCTGCCTTCGGCTCAGGTCATGATCCCAGGATTCTGGGATCAAGCCCCACATCAGACTCTCTGCTCAGCAGGGAGCTTGCTTCCCCCTCTCTCTCTGCCTGCCTCTCTGCCTACTTGTGATCTCTGTCAAATAAATAAAATCTTTTTAAAAAAACAAAAGATTATTTTTTTAGAGAAGTTTTAAGTTGACCTAAAAACGGAGGGTAAGATACGGAAATTTCCCCCATTTTACCCCATGCCCCCTCCTCCACATTCACAGACTCCCAGATTGTCAGCATCCCTCACTAGAGTGGTGCCTTTGTGACAGTTGATGAACCTACATTGACACATCATTATCACTCAAAGTCCATCATTTACATTAGGATTCACTGTTGTGCATTCCATTGGTTTAGACAAAAGTATGATAGGTATCCACCATTATGGTTTAGACACAGTAGTTTCACTGCCGTAAAAATGCCCTGTGTTCTGCCTATTTGTCCTTCTCTCCTGCTAACCCCTGGTAACCAGTGATTTCATTGTCTCCATACTTTGACCTTTTCCAGAATGTCGCATAGTAGAATCATACAGAATGTAGTGTTTTCAGGTTGACTTCTTTCACTTAGCGACATGCATTTAAGATTTCTCCATGTCTTTTTGTGGCTTAACAGCTCGTTTCTTTTTAGCACTGAATAATATTCTATTGTCTGGATGTACCATGGTTTATCCACTCCCCAACTAAAAGGTTATCTTGGTTGCTTCCAAGTTTTGCCAATTTTGAATAAAGCTGCAAACGTCCATGTGGAAGTATTTGCGTAGACATAGCTTTTAGCTCCTTTAGGTAAATACCTAGGAGCACAGTGTACCCATCTGTTTTTTTTCTCCCGCATTCTGGGTACCATGCTTGAAGAGAAACATCAAGAAGCCATAGTGTTACTGGAGGAGGGAGAGGGTGAGTAATCTGGAAGCCAGGTCACATCCAGATTGTTCTTTGTGACTAGTGTGACCATCTTATATGTTGATGCCATATGTTATTTAGTTCTCCCATCTTAGCATCTATAGCAGTGTGAGGCACATAGTTGACCCTCAGCAGATGTTTTTTGAATTGAATGTTTGATTCAGAGCAGAAAACGTACATATAAACGTAATGGCTGTCTTCCATATTGCTGGGCCTCCAGTGTGGAAGAAGAATGAGATTGATTTGTGTACCCCCTATTGCTCTTGAAGACAGAACCAGGATTAGTGAATGGGGGTGGGGGCAGGGAAAACATAAGGAGAAACATCCCAGATGGATTTATGGAAGAACTTTACCAAGAATGAGAATAATGCAACAAGGAAGTAGTCAGTTCCTCTACACTGGAAGAAATCAGGGATGCAGTGGAAACCTTTCGACATTGGACCAAATACGTTTAATAGGAGTCCTTCCAGTTTCTTATTTCTGAGAGTCAAAGAACATGCAGGTATAGGTAGAAATAGGGTGGTTGGGAGGAGGGCTCCGTTTATGGGTAGAGGGTATTCATGGAGTTTGAGGTGACAGCAAAATATTTTAATGGAAGAATATCTGTAGATTTTGAAAATATTATATTTGCTTTTTTAAAAGAAAGTCATAGGTAGCCAGATATATAAGACCCTTTCTCTCAGCTTCTCTGGGTAACCTATGGTATTTGTCCAGAGCAACATTTGGACTTCACCTAGCAATCAGACACTCATGTTTTTCTTTCAGGCAGCATTTGGCAACATCAGTCCTAGAGAAAATCATGGGAGCTGGATTCTGACTATAGCTGACATGTTTTTGTCATGTTAATCACTTAGATTGAAATTTAGGAGAAGATTATTGCAATTTCTATTCCAGAAAATGAAACAGGAATGAAGTAGGCACTGAGTTAATATGATCACTTCCAGGTGAAAAAGAAAAAAAAAAAAAAAAGTCAAGGTTCTTCAATGGGGCCATCTTAGAAGGTTAGTATATATTCATATATGATTATCCTGTAAGGTATGACTTTAGATGATTTATGTTTTTATTTCATCCAAGCTGCCAAGGAAGATCCAAACTGATATTTTTTAAGGTAGGGAATAGAAAAAGGAAGTAATACTTCTTTATTGCTTACTACATGCCAGGAACTTTACATTTATTATTTCATCCATTTTCACAATGATTCTGATGTATAGGTATTATCATTACTATTTTATGGTCAAGGAAACTGAAGCTCATCAGAGCACAGTAACGTGTTCTGGGACACATATCTAGTGAAAAGTAGAGATGAGATTCAAAGCCAAATCTACTGGACTCTAAAGCCACTGCTCTTCATACTGTTGGTATTCAAAACATACCATCTCTAGCAAAACCCAAACCTATCATATTCGTGAACAGATTTCAGAACTGTATCTCATATGTTTCAAACCCAGAGGTGTCAGTTTCCTATCTGCAGAAAAGCCTGCCCACACAGCACATGTTTCTATCATTGCTGATGACCTTTCTGTAGTACAGTCAGACTGAAGCATTCTAACCATGGTCCCACTCAACAGCTAATTGCCCCTAGTCCTGGCTCGTATCCAGCCCACTTTGTTTTCCTAATGCCTCCAAATGCATGATCCTGAAAGTGTGAACACTGTCTGTGGGCTTGGGTCTAGTTTCCAGCTTGCCTGCTGCCGATGTCTAATAATCCTAGCCTATTTTCAAGTCTCGGGATTGTGTTCTCACTGTCACAAGCAGGCTCAGAGGAGAGCCAGGAGACCTCATGGTACAGGAGACAGAGCACTGTGCCTGAAAGTGCTTTGTCCTTGCTGTATGACTTACCGTTGCTGGAGCTATAAGGAGTCCTTTTGCTGTCTGAGTCTTAGTTCTTTCATGAGCAAAAAAGGGATAGTAATAACCCCCCTCTTTTCTTTTTAGGATGAACAAGAGACTCATATGATATTAGTATCTAGGAAATTTTGTAAACCATGGGCATTGTACAAATTTAAGTTCGGTGGGTAAAAGAGAATGATCCCATCTCCTGGAAAAGCTTTCCTTCAAAAGGGGTGGAAGCCAGCGCACATGTTCTAGGTAAGAAACCATGGGCTCCTTCTGGCCTGCCAGGTTCTGTTTCACTAGAGCAGGCTTGGTCTCTGTCCCACATGCTGCTTAGCCCCGCCCTCCCCAACAGCATGGCTGTGTTTCTTGGCTTGGAGTACTGAGATAATTGCTCCGTATCTTCCCTGTCCAGTGAGCATGAGCCCATTAGAACTGAAAGATTGCCACTGGCTGAAGCCTTCTGAAGACTCTGATTGGGTAAACTGTGTTTGGCTCAGCTGAATTTGCTTGCTGGCTATGTAAATATTAGGGTTGTTAATCTTTATTAGAGGGTGTTAGCCAAGAAAAATTGCATTTTTAAAAACCCATATATTAACATGGGAGTGTTAAGTAAAAGTAAACCAAACAAAATTTAACAATTTTGATGTCCTAAAAGCTTCCAGTGAAGACTAAAAAGGCCTCGAGTGTGTATTTGTTCAATAAATAAGACTGTGGCTTCCAATTCTTTTTGAAGGAGAGGCATAAATCTTAAATAAAAAAGCCACTTTTCATTTTAGAACAAAAAAATCTGAACAACAAGAAGGTATCAACTTCACTGTCATTTAATAGGTTTGGATTTGCAAGTCAGTTTTCTTGTATTCTTTCCCCCACATAGACTTTGTCTTAAATTTAATTTGCATTTATATTTTTGTACTGTAAACTTTTAATCAAGTATAACGTACATCCAGAGGAGTACACAGATCCTAAGCTCAGTGAATTTGTACCTAGTGAGCACACTTGAGTAGCGAATAGAGCAAGAAACAGAACGCTTCTCCCGAACGCTGGCCCCCCAGTGTTCTCTTCCATTTCCAATCCCTCCCTTCAAGGCCAGTCTCCAGGGTGACTTCCAGCACCTTAAGATAAGTTTGCCTGTTTTGAAACTTTATATAAATGAAATCTTCAAGTGTATACTATTTCACGTCTCTCTTCTTTTGTCCAGCATTACCTGTGTGAGATCAATCCATGCTGAGTGCAGCAATTACACAATTGTTACAATTGCTGTGTAACAATCCAGTATATATATATATGCTGCAATTTATTTATCCATTTTACTTCATAAGTACTTGAGTATTTGAGTTGTCTCCAGGTTGGGGCTAAGCTGCTGTGAACACTTTTGTGTAGGTCTGTTGATGAATACATGCGCCCAGTATTGCGGAGTATTTATCTAGGAGAGAAATTACCAGCCTATAGGGTATGAGTATGTTTAGCTTTAGTTAAATCCTAACGAGTACTTTTCCAAAGTAGTTGTAACAATTTACTTCTCCACTAGCAGGGAGGATACTTCTACCTGCTCCACATCTTTGCTAACCGTTGGTATTATTTGTCTTTTTAATTTTAGCTCTTCCGGTAGGTGTGTGGTAGTGCCACGTTATGGCTCGGTTTTGTTTTGTTTTGTATTTCCTGGATAGTGAATGAAGTCAAGAACATTTTCATATGTTTATTGATCATTTGGGTGCTGTCTTTTGTAAAATGAATCTTCACTTATTTTGCCTTGTCTTTGCTATTGAATTAGCTGCATTTTCTTACTCAGTTGTAGGAGTTCTTTATATATTCTGGATATGAATCCTTTGATAAGTGTATTGTGAATAGCTCCTTCTAGTCTATGGCTTGCCTCTTCATGCTCTTCATGGTCTATTTTGATGAATATACATTAATAGTTTTAATGTAGTCCCGTCTATAAAATATTTTCTTTTATGGTTAGTGGGTTTGTGTTCTGTTTAAAAAATCTGTCTATTCTAAATTTGGTACTGTAAAAACTTCACTGTTTTACTTTTTTTTTTTTTTTTTTTTTTTTTTTTAAGATTTTATTTATTTATTTGACAGAGAGGTCACAAGCAGGCAGAGAGGCAGGTAGAGAGAGAGGAGGAAGCAGGCTCCCCGCTGAGCAGAGAGCCCGATGCGGGGCTCGATCCCAGGACCCTGAGATCATGACCTGAGCCGAAGGCAGCGGCTTAACCCACTGAGCCACCCAGGCGCCCCCACTGTTTTACTTTTTACATTTAGATCAGTAATGTATTTGAAAGTGCTTTTCCTGTATGGTTAAGGAAAGATTCTTCACTTTTTTCTTCCTGTTTTGCCATCCAGTTGGCTTAGAGTCGTTTCTTGAAAAGACCATCCTTTCCCCACAGCACTTTGTCATAAACCAAGTGACCATATATGTGTGGGTCTGTTTCCAGGTGTTAAAATTTGAAGGTCCTGCCAAATAATTGGAAGTACACTGTGATTGTATTGAATAAGTAGTTAGCTAATCCTTGACACAGGCATGGATGGCTAAGAGAGGCCAGGGCAGATCAGAGGTCCAGAAATTTTCCAGATATAAAACCCATGGACTCCGACTGTATTAAGATATGCTTCTCCAAATAAAGGACCTCTAACAGAATCCAGGATGTGTTGGTTGACTGTCCTCTCTATTAGAAGATGGGGATGTCATAAGAAATGGAATTTGAAGGAATGCAATACCTAATTTCAAATTAAATATCATTTCTCAAAATATTCAGCTGAAAATGATCATTACTTTATCTAATGCTAGTTCTCCTCATAAAAAGGGAACACTTTCCCTGAAAACAGACTCAGCTGGTGCTTATTCTTGGGGTTCATCACTTGTGCCTGATCTAAGTACTCAGGAATTAGACACCCAAAGCTTTTAATTGCTCACTCATTTTAATGACTTTGGAGGGCTCTTTGTGTCCAACTACTTCCAGCAACCTGAAATCTTTTAGTTTTTCTAAGACCCTAAAACAGCTGGGTAAGGGGTGCTGCTAAGGGGGTATTTCTTCAAATAGATGATAAGGGGGTATTTCTTCAAGTAGATGAGTACCCCCTTTTCCAAGAGTCCCACCCAACTTAGACTATGGAGGACATTGACTCTCTCATAGATCCCCAGCCCGTCCAGATAATACAGCTCCCTTCCATCAGGGGTACCCAGGGTGGTTGATGAAGTGGGATCCTTTTTCCAGGGGACATGAACCTGGTCCTGGTACCTTATTTAAGCTTAGAAAGTTACCCCTTATTCCCATTTCCCTCTCTTGCAGCTGACCTAGCAGACTGAGCTGCCATGAATGGGAAATAATGTTCAGAGAACAATGGATCAGTAGTTAGTTTCTTTGTAAGTTTCCATGTGGTCACCACCCACAGTTGAGCATCTTCTGCATACCAGCACTCAAAATCTATTCCCAGTCCTTGAGGGCTTAGTTTACTTCTGACTGTGTTAAGTGACAGTCTCTGCTTAAACTTGGGGCCTGACAAAACCTTTCTGATGCTTGATCACTTGACGTCACCTCTCACCCATCTCTATTCCCTGTTATGGCCAGATTCAGTGGAGTATTTGGTGATCAGTATTAACTGTCTGTCCCTATATTGTACCCTCTTTGTACCTCCATTGTTACCTGAACTAATCTAAGTCCTGTTAACCAGGGCGACTTCAACTTGGAGAGCAGTTTTTGCACAGAAACATCCAAACTGGGCTCCTGCTGAAGCCCTTAGTTGCTCCACCTAAGTTCTTAAGATGCTTGAGATGCTGTTCTGATACTCCAGGGTCCGCCACTTTGCTGTGCCTTTGTCAAGAGAGGATGGATTTTTTTCGTATAATGTCATTGATATGTTGGGATCTTGGGCTCCTTCTATAGCGAAAGGTCTAGCAGTAATATGGAGTTAAGACTGTGGTATAGTATCTCATAACTGTCGTGTCTTGTTTCAGTCAGCCAACAGTCCCAGTTACCATAAGTCTTTGCCACCCCAGATGTTGTACAGCTTTGATCTCATCCACCCACTTTCTCTGCGTGTGAATACAGAATGGCTGGAGATTTTATTTTAGACTCTTTAACTTCGGTTCTTTTAGAATGGGCATTAAAAAAGGAGACTTCTGTTTTGTTTGTTTTAAAAAAATTCTTTTTACTAATCTTTGCACATTAAAAAACCATTGTATGTAATAGAATAACAGACTTTAGAACCCAGAGATATTAGATATCATTAGTTCAATCTTCTCATGACTAAATAATATTGTGAGATTTCTTTCCCTAGAGATATTTTTAAATGTCTTTTACAATTACAGGAAGTTGGAGTTGGAAGAGAGCTAAGAACTGTGTGAGGCCAGCATTCTCTGTACAGATGAAGAGCCTGAGACCCAGAGGACTCAAGTGGCTGGAGCACAGGGCTGCGATTAGACCCTGGGTCTCTAGACTCCTCAATCTGGGGGTCTTTGCTTGTGTAGTCTTGGCTGTTTCTTACTTTCAGTTTTGCTTCATTATTGTTGCCCAGGGACAGCCAGGAATTTCTCATAGAATCTGTGAATGTGCTTGACATGAGACATTAATCTGCACCAGAATTTAAGGTAATATTGAAATAGCCAAAATGTACTTTGGGCAAGAGCCATGAATCCCAATGGGAGTGGGCTGGGATAAGTAGTTATGTTAATAAAACCTTTCCACATCAAAAGTGTGAGTCAGATTCAGTATATGAATACCATCAAGAAGAGACACACAGAGGGAGTTTAATTTTAGTACAAATAAATCACCTGTTTGCATCTCTTTTCAGAAATAAAGGGGGTGGAAGTTGCTATGTCTTTCAGATTAGACTGACTACTAAAAAAGGGAAAATAACCTGGAGGACGGTTATTTTCCTTGTGGACTCCTGTCCCATGTACCATCTATTTCTAGTGAAGTTTGAACTTGCAGTTTAAAAGCAGGTGGAAGTGGATAGTCTGCCTTTGCCTTGGCTGCATTCAGGAAATTCCATGCCTGCCCCTTCCCCTGCAGGCACCTGCCGCAGCTCTTTCCGGGGCCTGTTGCTCTGGGCTCGTCTGCAGTCTGGCAAGGATGGCGGTGGGTGTGGAGCCAGGGGAAACCTCCTGTGATGGTGTACAAAGCTTTTCTTGAGAAGCGAAGCCAAAGGAGCCAGCCGTCCTCATGATAATTGGAGCTCCCCTCTTCTGCGCATATTTCTCTAAGAAGGCCTAAAGCAAGAGAAGAGGCTCAGAGATGGGCCTTGTGGAGTTCAGCACCAGTCCTAGGGAAGCCTAACAGTGGGAAGAAACAGGATCTGAGCTGAGATGGCTATCCTGCCCTCTCTGGACAGGCCATTGTCCATAAGAGTTCATGTGTTGATTTGCAAAGCACTCCTGAGCTTCTCTTCAGGGATTTGTGTCTGAAGGGGATCTCCATTCCTGGAATTCACTGAAAGCTCTGCCTGACATGCCCTCTGCAACTCATCATGTTAATGGGAAGGGAGGGCTGGAAGCCAGCTGGGTGCCCTACCCCCAGCCATGTCAGGATGGCTGTGTTGATTGAGAGTCTGACGGAAGGTTACTGCAGTGGACGGGGAGTCGCTGATAGTGGAGGAATAAAGCTCTGGCCCTGAGGCCTGTCTTCTTAACTGGGCTCTCAGCCAGGGCTTCCTTGCCAACTCTCTACTCCTCCCAGTCCGTCATGCACACCCAACTAGATCTGGCTTCCCTGAACACCACTTAGTCAAACTCCGCAATTGCTTAGAAACCCTTAATGGGTCCTCTTGGCCTGGACGCAAGGCCCTATAAAGAATCAGGTGCACATCCACAAACAGTAGTCTTCCCAGCCTTATCACTGATCCAGCCCCCTCTCTGCAGCAAAGCCCGTTGTGTAGTCAGATGTGTTTGGTTCACAGTCCCCAGAAAACACCAGGCTTATTTGTACCTTCAAGCCTTTTCCCAGTTTATCCCCTGCCATTCGTGCTCCACCTGCACATGTATCCTCCATCCTTCAGCATTTGACTTTCACCTTCCTTGCTAGGTGGTAGCTCACTTCTCTTTGGGCACTAAGCCCCTTGAGGGGAGGAGCCCCTGTAGCCCCCAGCACAATGCTGAATGTGAGATGGGCACCTGTTGCTTCATGGATGAATGGGGAGAGATGGATACTTGCAATAGTGAATGCTCTCTGGGCAACTTACGATTATTTCCTTCTTGATTTGGTAACCATGCACCCATTTTAGTTTTTTATTTTTATTTATTTTTTTAAATTTAAATTCAGTTAGCCAACATATAGTACATCATTAGTTTCAGTGTTCAATAATTCATCAGTTGTGTAGAACACCCAGCCATGCACAGATTTTAAAGTGAGGTTTGGAGATATTTAATGGGGTACGGGGAACAGAGGCAGATGCCTCAGGTTTCCAACAAAGTAGTCAAGAACAAGATTGAAACAGAGCGGGGGCTAAAGGCAAAAGCAAAAACAGAAAAGAAATTGGATTTAATACATCTTTGAGATGTAAGATAAGTGTAGGGGGCTGAATAAGTATCCTCTGAAAGTTCATGTCTACCTAGAACCTACCTAGAACCTAGAATATGACCTTATTTGGAAATCAGGTCTTTGCAGTGTCATTTAATTAAGGTCAGGTGGGGTCATGCTGTATCAGGGTCGGCTCTAAACCCAATAGACAACATCCTTCTAAGAGCAGAAGGCACACAGAGAAGGCCATGGGAAGATGGAGGCAGAGATGAGTGAGATAGCTACTAGCCTGGGAATGCCAGGAATTGTCAGGAGCTCCAGAAATGAAGAAGAGGCAAGGCAGGATTCTTCCCTAGAGCCTTAGGTAGGAGCATGGCACTGCCGACACCTTGATTTTGGTTTTTTGTCTTTTGTTTGTTTGTTTGTTTTCTCTGTTTTTCTTTTCTCTCTTTTGTTTTAAACCATCTAGTGTATGGTAAATTCTAGTGGCAGCCTGAGGAAATCAATAGAGTCCACTCGCGGGCAGAATCATCCTTATGAGGTGTAGGAAGGAGAAATCATAGGAGGCAGGGTCTGTTGGTTGCTTCCATTTTTATGTAGGAGAAATCCCATTAAAATGATCATCAGGAATAGAGGAGGTGTTTGCTGGCAAGAGGGATTGGGGAGGATTTTATTATGGTAATCTTGTGAAAAAGCGGATGGGGTGTGGGAATGTTTTGATGCAAGGGAAGGAGAGGAGAGAAAGTGCTGAACTACCCAAGTTGGCTTTTGTAAGGAGTGCCATGTATGTGTATGAGACTGCCTTCTCTTTCTGGGCCTCCAGGCAGCTCTGGTCTCTGTCCTCAAAGCAGTGAGAACCCCATGAGGTAGAGGGTGGGACAAAAGACAGCTTTGCCCTTAGAGTATGTCATTAGATGCTACTTCCGTGGACCCTCTCTACTTCCCGCTCGGTGTTAGAGGTGATGAGGTACAAATGGGATGCCCTTGGGAAGCCTAGCCCATTTCCATCTGTTATCACTGTTCCATTGCAGCAAGTCTCTCCCCCTCGCAGAAATTTGCTCTTCTCCCATTTGCAGAGGCATATAGGTTGATGTGTGCATGGAAGAACAACACTTTGTAAGCCTTAAAATGCTGTATAATATCGTATCTTAGAATACAAGCACAGGAAGACCTTTGGGGTCTGGGGTGTCTCATGACCTGTGTGAAAAATAATGCAGCTTTCGGTATGGGATGATACTGAAAGGTTGTGGATACGGATGGTTGTGACGGTTGTACAATAACGTACAAGTACTTAATGCCACTGAACTGGTTGTGCACTTACGAATAGTTAAAATGCTAAATTTTATGTTATGTATATTTTACCACACACACAAAAAAAATCACAAGCACCTCCCCACAAAAAACCAAAGGGATGCAAATACTGGACAGAGCTGACAACCAAGGAAATCTGACACTCTGGGTGTGATAGGGTAATTTTTGCATTTTGTGGTCAGCGCTCATATTTACAGTCATTATGAGGAATTAGCCCTGTTTACCAGGACTCAATTAACACAATGGATTATTCTTATTACTTTGGGGTGGCTCTCGAAATTCCCATGGGAGTGGGTAAATTAGATCACAGTAATTGGAATTGGGATGAACCGTAAACTGTACTTAATCACATGGGATGTGGCTCTACCTCTGCACCAAGGTTATGCCCCCACCTCAGCACTATGCTTTCCTCTTTCTTCTTCCCTTTGGTACCCAATTCACTCTTTATCCCGGGAGGTCAGGGTGCAAGTGGGTTTACAGCTACAGCACCGAAACATAGGAGTCCCATGTGGCTTCAGGCGCGCAACTAAAAATGTCTCATGCCATCACAGAACTTGGTCCTCTGGCCCAGACTAGCTCCTGGAAGCCAGAGCTGTTTGCACACCTCCCAGAACATTTCATTCTGCAGGCCTGTGGGCTTCCACATCAAAGCCTTCTAGGATTACCTCCCAATTTTCTCCTCTTCCTAACTCTGAGCTGCTTCCAGAGATCAAACCACAGGCATAAATACTGCCCGGTGGCCTCTTAGTTTCTGAAGAGTCCCCCATAAGCTGACGGCCCAGAGAATAACTCAGAAAGTGGCTGAGAGATGGACGCCTTCTGGATTGAGAAGTTGTTTCATTTTAGCACCACATAAAATGTTTATATTTTCATGTTCAGATATTGAAACCTGTATTGTGGCTCCTCTAAGTTAGCTCTGAAAGTGATGCAGAACACTGTTTAATGTAGAAGTGGCCGTGATGCCAGATGATTCGGAGACAGGCCCAGAGCCAGGCAGAGCTCTCAGAGGGAACGGCTGCATGGGCTTCTGCCTTCACGGCAGGCGGCTACTGTCCTGAGAGGGGGCTGGGGATAGGGAAAATCCGTGCCTTCCTTGTGGGCTTCTTCTTGTTGAATTTTGCTCCACAGGTTGGAGGACAAGTGCCAGTCCTCCTAACTAGGCCTTAAAAGTCTGGGTGGCGTGGACTCTCGCTGGAGCCTGTGGAGATTATAAAACAAGAAGCTCACTGCCTTGCGTGGCAGGAGTGAGAGCCAGTGTGGAGGTGTAGGAGTTGGAAGGAAGTTGGAAATCAGCCCCTTGTGGCCCTTCACTTTGAGATTCACAAAGAAAAAAAGAGATGTCTCCCCTCTAAAAGGTAAGAGTTTCAATTCATCTGAACTCTGATGATTATAGTCTGTTTTAGTGCCAGTGGCATATTTCCATAATGTATATAAATCATATATGAATTCTTATGAGTCTGTGCTCTAAGGCAAAAATCAAACACCCAGGCTCACTGCTGAGGTGGGGGGCCTTCAGAGCTGGTATAAAGCTGGAATCCTGCCTAGTGCCCGTGGAAGGGGCTGTTATTAGGGTGAGAGAGGATGGCGAAGATTGCCTGGAAACGAGAGAAGCACCAACTACGGTTTTGTCTTTTTCTCCTTAGCAAATGGACCCTCCTTCCTGCACCTGAAGACCTTGCTCACTGCAGGTTCTTCCAAAGAAGCAGCAGCTTGACTTCCAAATACCGTACTGAAAATGAGGGTGTCAGCAGGAGAGGAGGATGGCCGAGGGCATCTCGTGTGCCTGAAACAGTTCTTCATGAGTGAGAAGGGGGTGCAGGATGGAGAGGACACCAGCACCCACTTCCAGCTCTCCAAGTCTCTACTTTCTGCTGCTCCTCCATCCGAAGCCACAGCATCCTGACCAGGACCATGCAGGGAACAATTGCAAGCCACCCACTGTCCCCTTAGCTCTATTTAAAACATGGCACAGATAAGATGACTTTTGAAGATGAGAAGGACAGAAAAATAAATGTATAAAAATAAAAGTAAAAAAGCTCTTTGTTTTCTTGGCACGTTGGGATGAGTGCCTGAGAGTGGATGTAGGCCAGAAGGTTACATGGGCACACCAGCCCCGGCTCCAGAAGACATTCCTGGCCAGCCTCTTCAGAGGGAGGACGTGCACTGGCAATGGAAGCATCCAGAGGAGTAAGCAGCTACTGCAGGACTTGCCCACTGATGGGTGGTTGATCACTCACACAGGGGGAAAGAACCATGAATTCCCTGGTAGTGACACTGGAATCATCTTTTGTGTTTCCAGATGCATTAAAAATAGAAAGGAACCACCATGCATGGATTATATGAAGTCTTACAGAGAAGAGTGGTAAAGTATTTTGTTCTGAAAGATCACCTTGCAAGCCTTATAAAAGCAGTCTGGAGAAACATGGCCTCACCTCATGCGGCATTAGAACATGCATCCTGTAGCCTCAATCTGTACATGACATTAAAGTATATTCTTTGTTGGTGTTCTTTACAGGTGTTTTTAAGCTGAATGCACTCCAAAAAATAGATAGGAGAGAAGAATAGTTGCTAAGACACATAAAATGCTCTAGAATTGGAGTTGCATTAGAAGTAAAAAAAGAAACAATATAAGAATAGAAGAAGAAATGTATAAATATTACAATAGGACATTGAATTATTTTAGGACCTTTACTCAGGGATCAAAAACATCAGATAAGTCTACAAAAGCCTCTGAGAGGCTGTAGAAAAAACTAGATAATGTAGAGTAGCGATGTCCTTTTGGGAGTTTAAAACAAAACGCCTGAGTTATTCATGAAAGTAATATTCAAAGATCTTAAAGGATTGTAAAGTGTACTTTCACAGTTTAGAAAGATAGACTGAGTTCTGGGCACTCTTACCTCTATTCCGGACAGCGGTAGAGTTCTGGGTATATCCTGAGAAGATGTGGAGATAATTTCAGAGGATTTCTGGCTGAAGAAACATACTGATGCCTGTCTTGAGCTCCGTCCCTTTAAAGTCAGAAGTGACCACCCTTGGGCTGGTCAGCCCTTTACCGTGGACCTCACAGAGCTCACCTATAGGCTTGCTCTGGGCCAACTTCCAAGCTCTGTGCTCCTCCTCCTGAGCTCATCTGTATGTAGTCTTGCTCCTGGGCTACTTGACTGATTTTTTGAAGCCTAAGGAATTGCTTCCATCTTCGCATGACCAAGCCTGGGCCAAGCCACTATTTCTGCTGACTCATTTGCACTATCTACCTCTACTGGGGATGGTCATAGCTTTCATAGCTGACACACCATCCAGCTTGAACCCAGTCTCTTCTTTGGTCATTGTGAGTAGCAAGAAGCACTATCTTTTGGATTCACTGCAGGATTCACACACTTAAATGCACAAAGTCAGTTTCTGTGACTTTCACTGCCTCCAGATTGGACAGTGCCCGTGGCTGAGACATCCTTTACCTCTGTTTCCAACAAACTCAGCTGGCATTTAAAACCTCAGTACGCTTCCTCCACCTTGTCTAGAAGAAAATCAAATGAAGGACTTCATCAAGAAATGGAGAAGAACCACATGGTTGGTCACTGCTGCTGTGTGAATCTTGTGTTTAGAGCTCAGAGGTGGTGATATAAATGTAGCCAGCCCTGCTGCTGCTTTCACTTCACGTACCGTTAAACTGTACAGTATAGTTCAGCTTTTAGTGCTGGAATGGTGTTTCAAATGTATACTCGAACAATGCTCAGGGGCTTGGTTCTAACATAGAGCTGGGGATTCTGTCCTGAAATGCATCCTGCTGCATGGGGAAGGAACCCAGTCTTCTATGTCTCTTGCTTTAAACTCTTCTCTCTTCCAGAGGCTGGAGTCTTGAAATATGTGTCTGCGTCTTGAAATATGTGCCTTGAATAAGATCACTAACCTGTAGAAAACTTGTATTACTTTGAACAAATTCTCAGTTTATAGAAACCTATGGAAATAGCAAAAGCCAGCATGAGAAGAAGCAGTAACTTTAGCAGTCATAAACTAAGGGGATAATCTGAAAAATAAAGTATGTGCCCAAAACTGTATTTAATTAGTCTGGCCTTTTTTCCCCCCATCCTTTTCCATTTTTACGTTTCTTTTCTAAAATTAAGTGCTCTTTCATGATCTACTTAATACCGTGAAAGATGCCAGTCTGGAAATTAGGATGGCATTTCTTGAAACAAGTGGCAGCATGGCAAGGTAGAAACAGCTTGGGGTCTAGTTCTGTCCTTGCTGCTAACCCTGGGTAGCCTTGGCCTTGCTGCTAACCCTGGGCACCTCTCTGGGCCTCTCTTTTTGTATCTGTAAAGTCACAGGTCTCTCAGGAGTACCTTCTGGCTCTAAAATCCACCAGCTCTGTACTGTTGATGCTTTCCTGTGTTTGGAAGTTTCTAGGTTTCTTATGAACTGTCATAAGAGCTAGAGTTCAGGAGGAGTAGAAACTTGTGACTCCGTTTGTGTCAATGTTTAGCACTTTTAAATGCAAATGTAGGTAATTAATTTGTCATCTTGCTTGAATATTATTATACTTTAAAAATACCGTATGCTAAAATACAATCTTTAGAAAAACAAATTTGTAATGGAAAATAAATAATTGTTACTGCTTATCTCAAACCCTGCAGGGCCCCTCAGTAATCACCTACAGCATGGTCTCAAACCTAGCTATGTATTAGCATCTCCCACGGAGCTTTTAAAGATATTGGTGCCTGCTCTCCCACCTCAGAATCTCTGATCTGATTGGTCTGGTATGGGGCCTGATACCAGTATTAAGAGTCAAGTCAAGAACCAGTGGCCTACAAAATAATTTCAATTTCTGGGACTGATGTCTAAGATCTCTCAGGGGTTACTCACACCTACTTGGCCTCTGCGCTGACTGACCACCCGTGGGCCCTCCTGCATGCCATCATGTTCAGTGTTGTTTCACATTTCCATACATTTGCACCTGCTGTGATGGCCTGGAATGCCATCACCCTAAGGGGCCTGCCTCTTCTTTACTACAGGTTTCTTTATTAACATAGTTCCTGTAATACTTTGTAATGGCCTGCTTTGTAGTTGTCTTCCTAGATTGTAAATATTTTATCCATAATTGTATGCAGTTGTTTCATAAATCTGATCATCTGTCTCTCATGTTTAAAACTCCTGAGTGCCTTCCCATTGTTCTAGGAATAGCATCCACACCTTTTACCTTGCCTGTAAGGCCCTGTGTAATCTGAGCCTCCCTCTTTCTCAGACCTCTTCTCTGAAACACTTCCCATTTGTTCACTCCACTCCAGCCTTATCAGTGCTCTGTTCCTAAAACATGTGGAGCTTGTTCTTATCTCAGGGCTTTTGCAATGTGATTCCTTCTACCTGGGGTATCTCTCATCCTCTCATTTGACTCCTTCCCAACATTCAGGCTTTAGATCAAATGTCCCTTCCTTAAAGTGGACTTTCCTGACCACCATAGCTCAAGTAGCACACCCCCATCCCCTCATCACTCTCTATCCTACCGTTTTTATGTTCTTTTGGGACTTACAGTATTTGAAGTGATAGTTTCATTTTGTACACATGAGTATTGAAAAACTTCCATTACTGGAATGTAAGTACTATGAAGATAGGAACTTCTCTCTCCAGTAGGGGCTCGATAAATATTGAACGGATGAATGTTATTTATCTCTTCTATAAGATAATGCTATGCCTGGCATAGTGACTGGAAAGAAGGTGTTCAATAAGTGTTTGGTGAATAAATGTTTACATGTCATAGACGTTTCTCCTTAACAGTATGACCGAAGATCTCTATATAACTATAATAAAAATTAGGCTGACATGCCTTTGCATTCTTATTAATGTCCAGTTTAAAAAAAAAAACACAGAAAAAGATGTATCTTTCTTTTTATAAGAAAATTAGACTCTTTCCATAACTTCAAAATGTCCATTTCTAGTACCCACACCAATGGGGGCTCCCCCTCTCCAGCAAATAACAAAGCAAATAACAAAGGAAAAGAGATTGCTCTGGGAGACAATTTTGCCTAGAAGCCCCAAATTTAAACTGAGACTGCTGCTCTGAACTAAGATGAGAGGAAAATAGTTTTTTTTTTTTTTTTAATGAACATTCAAATCAGGGGCTTTTCAAATAGGTGACTGGACAAGTGAAGGTAGAGGATGGGCAATAATGAGAGAGGAGCCACAGGGCTCCGCATGCCGAGTCTGGGCCCAGAGCCCCCTTAGCCCTTTACCTGCAGTTTACTGCTGACCTCTGGGTCCCTTGTGAAATCACTGAGGAGGAGATCCTGGTGGCTGATGGTGATGGTGGGAATTGTAATCTCTTTTCTCCAGTTGGGCTCTTCCCCTGGCATACAAAGAGATACAAAATACCTGGGCAGGTTGTCAGAATCTTTAGGGGCAAGTATGGAGCCACACAACCACGCCCAACTCCCTAGAAAACATGAGTCAAGTACAGTCTGAAGAGAAAGGAGTGGCATGTCTGTTTTTCCATGGATAAAATGAGAGGTTGGGCTAAAGGGTCTTTAGTTCTTCCTCTGTTTCCAGCCTGCTCAGTCTGCAAGAATATGTAAGCGTTTTGTTATTGAAGTGATCAATATCCAAACTGTAGGCAAAGGGTAATCCAGTTAGCCTTTTCGTCTCGTGGTTCTTTCAGCACACATGGCAGTATCTGCTCTGTAAAATGCCAGGATGCCCTTTGGTCTGCAGAATGCCATGTGGCAAATTGAGGTGGTACATTTCCATTGCAATGAGGTCTGGTTGAGTTGCTGCAGAATCGCATTATCCTGTATAGTAGCCACTACCCACATGTGGCTATTAAAGTTAAATTTCATTAAAATTAAAATAACATAAAAAATTCAGCTTCTCCATTGCATTAGCTACGTTTCAAGTTATCAGTAGCCCCATGTAACTAGCGAGTAAGATCTGTCTTGAACAGAGCAAATATGTTCGTTTCCCATCAGCATAGAAAGTTCTCTTGGACAGTGTTGGTTTACAGGGCACCCCTGCTACGGATGAGGGAAGTCTGGTGAGAGAGCTGCTAAGGCCCTACCCATCTGCAAGTCTGACTGATTCTATGACTTTGTCCTGGGAAGGTCATATTCTGCTCTTCCTCTGCTGAAAGTCTTTTGGTCTCCAAAAGTCCTGAGGCTTGTGGAGAGGGACAGAACAACTGCAGGAGTTCCTGTCTGCCAGATTAAGAGATGATGAGATGCTACTGGAATGCCCTTTAAAAAGCTGAAGACTTACATGAGTATAGGGCATGGTGATTGTGAAGTGAAAGTATTAGACACAAAGGCAGCTTGGTCCTGACTCCTCCTTGACTTCCGTCCCTCCAAACCAATCAAAGTGAAGTTGGATTTGAAGCAGTGGGTTTTGGTTGCCATTGACAACTGATTCCTTACCTGGTCCAAGCTCTGGGAACCTAGGTTAGACAATGTGGGAGAGTTCAGGGAAGAGCATGGACAGTTGATTTCTGCTAGGAAGAGATGTGTTTGCGCTGGCTTTAAGGGAGCCCCCAGCTGGTGGTGACCTCCCTTTATGAGAGGTCATGAGGTAGGCTTGTATGAGGGACTCAGCCAGGTTCAAAAACTAGGGGAAGCTCCCTACCTAGGGACCTACCTTCTTTCCCAGGTGAAGCGGGAGCTCACAGAGAAGGTGACTCTTTGTCTACCCTCTTTGCATGTCTCCTGGTTGGGCTTTCCCTCTACTTCCTCTCATGTCTTTTCATCTTGGTTTTAACTCATGACGTTGTGTCATGACAATGTAGTGTGTTAAATGTTGTATAAAAGGCATTACTTTTGAGGAATGTGGTGACTACATTCACCTGCCCTCTTTTTAGGCTAGGTTTCAGTGGGCCTCTGATGGAAGAGGGCTTTGGGAAGGATTTAGAAGGTAACTACATCTGTTGCCATTGTGAACACTACCTCCAAGCACGTGACAATGTGCTGGAGCTATAGGAAACCCGTGATAAAGGCACAGACTTCCAAACAAAGGCTGGTGTATTTAGAATACATCCTAAGAGAGTACAACTCTACATGTTGACTCTTGGGTATGAAGTCATAGCCTTTGAGCTACATGGGCCTTGATTCAAGTTTTATTTACTGACTGTGTTATCTTTGGACTCTATTAGCCTCCATTTACTTACATGTGAAATGGAAGTAATAATGCCTTACTCAGAGATGTTGTAGGAATGAATGATGTATAAAGGACCAAGCAGAAGGCTTGACACATTGAGTCACTTAACAAATTATTTCCATTCCCTTTGTGAGGGGTCAGAACTATGATTTGGATGGGAGCGACAGAACAACTATGGGGACTGGGAATTCGCTACACTTTGCAAATGACAGGGTGGGGATAGTGGGGGGTTTGGCTTGCTGGTCCTCCTTATAGGATGAGTTATGAAGGAGCCTGTTTCTCTTTAATTCTGAGTCAGTGGTTGATGTTTTAGCAGCTATAGCTTCTCCCCAGCTGTGGGCTATAGTTAGATAGGGGTTGATACTTGTAGACAATCTACAACTACTCCTGCAGTGAAATTCCAGAGATTGACAGAGGGGTAGCTTGTGTACTTTTGGGGGAGGGGAGGAGGATCTCCAGGGCTCCCTGGTGCCTCACGTTCAGTGAAATGCTGCTTCAGTCAGTGGTATTGATTGATTGATTGATCTCTGATGGAAATTTTGTCCTGTTCAGTTTCTCTTTTTACTATAGAATTTAATGTATATTTGTAGAAAGAAAGGGAAGGAATTATTACCAACAGTGGGCTGACTTTCCTGTCAATAGGGGAGCAGGTAGGGGAAGAGGTGGGGGTGATTCTCTCTGGGACTCCCAGTTAGCCTGATGTGATGTGGGAGTGGTGTCTTGCTGGAGTGGCACTAGGGAAATGAAGAATAGAGAGCTCTTTCCACTGAAGAAATGGGAGAAGGAGGTAAGAAGAGTCCCGGTGTGGGATCGGTGTTCTGAGTACAAGAGGCAAATGCCCATTGTTGGGTATAAAGTGTGGGGCTAGGAGTAGGATTGGCTTGGGTGAAACTCAACCATGAGCATATCTACGTTCCCATCTTAGAAAATGCCTTGGCAAAGCCTTAGTTAAATACCTGATTGCAGTGAAGATGTGCTTGGGATGGGCAGTAAGAAAAAAGAAACAAATGACAGAGGCCTAGTTCATCACTAGGTCCCTTTTCACCACATCCAACTTCAAGATGCCTTTATACCAAGGAAACGTTGCCTCCTCCCTGGCTTCCCACAAACTTTTCTGAAGAGATCTGTCTTCTCTGAGTATGATGGAAGGAGTTGAACCATGAGAAGGAATTTTAATGCTAGTCAGCATCCACTGCGTGCCAGGGACAATACTAGGCATTTAATTATGTCTTTTTACCTCTCATAACATCCGTATGACCTATGCATGTAAAATCCCAGTTTTACAGATTAAGAAACAGGCTCAGAGATGTGGAGTATCCTTTCCAGGGTGAATAAATGGCAGTGCCAGGATTAAGATACTAGATCTTTTGCCCCAGATCATGGAGCGCCCCTAAATATCAACTTAAGAAATTCAGAATTCTTTTAGAAGGCAACAGGGATTTGTTGACTGTGACCAACAGCTTGATATATGAGAGAAGACACTTTCCTCTCGAGCACATGCAGAGAAATTGTATGTCAATAAAAGAAGTCTCTAAACCCTTCACATTTTTATGAGCCTTTGTGAAACCTTTGGGTTTGGTTCCTCTTTATGCGGTCAAAGCTGTGTAGGCTATATCTGGCTCCAGTCTTGGGGTTTCTTGAAGCCTTCAGGGTCTCAGGCCGTGGGCCACATCAGTTGCCTTGTCTGAAATATACTTGACAGTCTTTCTCAGGTGGCACATTCTTTTTGCCACCCCTGCTCTCAGAGGTGATAGATTTGCACCTTGGAGTAATCCTCTGTAAGGTGATTTGGGAAATTGGACCCCAAAGCACCTTTTTGCATGTTGCCCATTTATTCACCCTTCTGCCCACCATGGGCACATGCTGTGGTGCCCAGCTCAACTATGTATTTCACATTTTGCTTTGTGTTGCTACTGTTTGGGGTTTGGGTTATTGATATCTGTAATGAGTTCACTGAGGGAAGAGTCCTTAGCTTATACATTCATGAATACCCTATGTTGGCCAGCACAGTGCTGGGCTTGGAGGATAGATGGCATAAATATACACAGAATGAAAGTGATTATCGGGAGGAAGCTTCTTTTTTTTTTTTTTTAAAGATTTTATTTATTTATTTGACAGACAGAGATCACAAGTAGGCAGAGAGGCAGGTAGAGAGAGAGAGGAGGAAGCAGGCTCCCTGCAGAGCAGAGAGCCCGATGTGGGGCTCGATCCCAGGACCCTGGGATTATGACCTGAGCCGAAGGCAGAGGCTTTAACCCACTGAGCCACCCAGACGCCCCTCCGGAAGAAGCTTCTAAGAGCAGTCCCACACAGGGGTTGCTTAGAACCAAAGGAGATTTTTCACTGGTTAGTGGCTGGTTATTGCTGAGAGGGGCAAATGAGGAAAGTGTTTCCAGAGGCAAAGGGAAGATGTATCAGTTATCTTTTGCTGTGTAAAAAAACCCCAGGCCTTCGGGCTGAAAACAACTGTTTACTTTATTACGGTTCTATGCATCAGTCATTGGGGTTGGAACCAAATGGGTGGTTCTTCTGCTGGTCTCATGTGGGATCACTCATGTAGCTATAGTCATTTGACAGCTTGGTTGGGGCTGGATAGTTAAGGTGGATCCACTAGCATGTCTGGCATTTGGTGCTGGTTATCAGCTGGGTACCTCTCTCTGTTCATCTTGTGGTGTCTCTTCCACCAGAAGACCAGACTAAGTTTCCTTACTTGATGATAAATATGTTCCAGGAGAATAGAAGCCAAATCTGGAAGACCTTTAGAAGGTCTGTCCTGGAAGTCCCATAGCATCTCTTCTGCTGTATTCTTTTATTTTAGGAAAGTGTCATACTAGCACCGATTCAGGGGGCAGGAAGGTTAACTCTACCACTTGATGGGAGGAGAGGCAAAATCACATCACATAAATGAATGGGAGGTTTGGTGGGGCCAGAATTGGTAAACAGTCTATCATAGGAGGACTTCTGTTTTTCTAACCCTCTCTTAAGTTTGAACTGCATGTTCCCTGAGGAATTCCTGCCTGCAGAGAGGAAAATAAAGTTTGGATTCTCAGGCAGATGGTTTAATAACTTGCCATCAGGATTCCTGAATACAGTCATCTTTCTGGGGTATCTAGGATATGTTCTGATGGATGTCCTAAGCATCCTCCCACAAAAACTTGCATTATTTCCATATGTTTTTAGATACTCAGTAAAGAAGGCAGCTTGGTGGAGTGGAAGAGCTTGGGTTTGGGAGTTGGGCAGACCTGGGTTCAGCCAGTCCAGCTTTAGTAGTGACTGGCCAATGGTTTTGAGTGGGTTACTTAATTTTTCTGAAACTTAGTTTCCTCATCCATAATTTGAGTATATCTATTTTGTATGCTTGATGTGAGGTGTCATTCATTCAACGATGGGTGATGATGCTCCAGGAATAAGAATCTATTACAAGGAGAGAATGAGCTCAAGTTCCTCATTCAGAGCTCCTGAATCAACCCAGTCTCACTCCCACACCCCTGTCCTTACCTTGGCATGCTGGCCAAAAGGTCATGCATTTCTCCCAGTCTTCCTATTTTATTCTGTGATGATTGTTGTGAGCAGGGGTCAGAATGGGTCCACCTATCTAATCCTAGTCCCTTGCAGAAAGGCCAGAGGAGGAAGTTTAAGAAAAATAGCCAGAAAGTCTACCTTATAGAATAAGAAATTCTGCTTGAGTACTGAATGAATCAACCAGAAATGATGCACCGAGAAGCATATCTCTGCTTAGGGCAATAGTATGGGGTTTGGGTGGAGAGGACTGGGACCCTGGGCCTTCTAGATCTGAGGTTTTGAGCAAGCTTTTTACCCTAATTATCTGGATAGTGGGAATCAGAAGTTTGTTTTGCAAGTTTGTTTAGAACAGGAGGAAAAAAATTGCCAAGAGCCTAGCAGAGTTCCTTGAGTATAGCAGGTGCACAGTAAATGATAGCTTTGCAATAATTCTCAACCCTGTCAACACTTGTGTATTGCTGCTCCTGACTGCTGGGCTCATGCTGTCCCCGTGGTGTGACAGAGTAAGACTATTCCATGCTTTGAATGACCTACCTCCTAGGATGTGACCGCTGTGTTTCAGAAAAGTTGTGTGTCATGTGAATTTCAGAAGTTAAATCCTATTTTCTTATTGACAAATCTGATCGTTGGTCTCAGTGATAGTTTGTTGAAAAGCAGATGTAATGGGAATGAGCAGAGCTGCCACAATCATCTTCCACCCCTGCCATCATTCTAGCCAGGAAGTTTGGCTTCAGGAGATTAAATAAGTGACTCATCCAAGGTCATACAACTAGTAAGTGACGTACTTGGAGAATAAGGCTATCTCATCCATATGGGAGGTAGGGGGAGGAAAAATGCATAGCAATTTGATTGGAAGGAAATGTGTAAAAACTATTATTTATACTGTTAATTCATGAGGAATGGGATTGAGATATTAGGTCATTTTATTTCCTGTGTGTACTGTATTTGTCAAATTTTTTATGATGAACATGCATTGCTTTTATAATGACCAAAATACATTTGATAAAGAATAAAAAGTAAATTTAGAGGGAGAAAATTTGGGAGAACAGAGCTGAAGTGGTGGCCTGTGTTTAGATTGCAGACATAGGTATGTCAGACTGAGGAGAATGTATTGGACAAAGAGCCCACAGAATTGGGAGTAGACGCTCACCTTCTCCTAGGATTTTAGGATGGAACTACTTTGTGGAGGTGGTACTTACAGTGATTTGAAGTTCTGGGGGGGATAAGGGACAGGTAGGAGTTAATGAACCATTGCACCAAAGCTTCCTCTACTTCATTTGACTTTGCCTTGGCCTCCCGGCTCGGTAATTGGGGGAAAAGGGCAATAGGAAAGATGGGGCCATGGTTCACTATTGTTTTGAGTGACATGTCTCAGTGCCAACTGAAGACACCAGGGAAAGGCCTCAGACATCCTCAGCCAGGCAGAGATAAAGGTTCTCTAGAAACTTCAGAAGAATATATATAAATCTTATTCATTATTGATTCTGTGAAGTACAAAATACCCACCATTCATTATTGCCACAGGGTTCCCGATGTTCCAGCAGACTTACTATAGTGGTCAGGTGAGAACTCTTAAAGAGAACAATATTTTTCCATTTTAGGTTAAGGCTAACTTGCTAGTCAGTTGCTGCCAGTCTTCCCTTAGGTTTGGGTTGTTTCTCCTGGACCCATCTACCAGAAACTTCCACATCAGACTCCTTTCTTGGAGCCAGGTGGGTCCCTCCTAAGCCCTCAGGGTGTGAGGCCATTGGGCAAAGTGTGCAGAAGTCTGGAATCACAGCTGTTTCTCTGGAGAAGAGTGCACGTGGAAGATCACCCTCAGGTCCTCTTGTGTATGGCTTGGTACCAGGTCTCTGCCAGTTCCCCCCACCCCGCAGAGTAGGCCTGACCTGACCAGACTTCCAGTGAATGGAGCATATCCAGAAAAGAGCTTCCCCACAAGAGAGAGGAAGGGGGTAACCTGTAGGTATGCTGGAGGTTTCCGGTGAGTGTGCACTGGGTGTAGAGTCCTGGGTGTGAGTGCAGGATGTTGTTGCTGAGGTCTGTTCCAGACCTCAGGCTCTTGGCTTTTGCTCCTGATCATATAAAGAAGGTAGAGTAAACCACACTGGGAAGCCCCATCTCACCTGATAACGGGGAGCTTTGTGGTACCCTCTGGAGAATGGAGGCCTGTACCTTTCTTAAGAATTCTCTGCCTCTAGTCATCCTTGCTGGCTCCTGCCTCAGACAAGAAGGGAAGAGATAGACCTTACCTTAAATATGTTCCTGAGTGACAATAACTGTAGACGTTGGATGCACCTGTTTGAGAACTATGTCAGCATCGGGCTGTCATCTTTTCTACTTAGCCCTTACCAGGTGTATTGAAAGAGAGGTGCAAACCCTGCTATTCTCCTCGCAGGGTTAAGTATAGAAAAACAAATAGTGGAATTTTGCATCAGAGTGTGGGGAGGGATAGGAAGGCTACATGGGTGGGAACGAGAGTTGGACATTGGCCCAGGAGGAATCTGTGTGCGTGACCTCAGTTGAAGGTAGAAGGGTTTGTGGCCAAGGACTCACCCACAGGCCTGGAGTTTCCCTCATTGGTCAGAGAAACTCTTCCTTTCTTGATTTAAACTCTTATTATCCTTGACAGGAAAGATGTTTGGAGGATGGCTCAGGTCCTGTGAGCTTGTCACCATCTTCAGAATTGAGAAAACAGTGACAGAATTTAATTCATAGAAAGTCCCCTTTTTATTTTTTGGCCTGGTCAGTCTATGTGGACAGTCTATTGTCCTCCCAAAAGAAGAGGGCAGCTGGTAAAACCAATGCCCTATGGCCCTGGGCCACTTGAACCTCTGTTGTCTTAAAGAATAATGTGGCAGGTGAGACAGTGTGTGGGCTCTGCAGTGGACAGACACAGCTCAGCTTGTGTGTGGCCAGAGGAGGCTTAGTTCTCAGCTTCCATGTACCCTGTGCTGTGTGTGGTAATGCCCACGGAATAACAACATTCCACGTTTTCTGTCCTCTAGATGCTTACAGAATATTAGCAATGTAAGACACACACGCCTGAGGCACTGAGTGCCCGGCACAGTGTGCACGGCTGCGTGTCCAGGACTACCTTGGAAGTGGCCACCCTGCTAATGTCTTTATGTCAAGCTCTCTTCTCTAGCTCTCTGCTCTGGGACCCTATGAATATCCTGTTTGACATGTCTAAAATTAAACTGAGCCTCTTCTCCCAAGGTCCATTGCCTCCCTTCCTTCAGACTTAACACCTTGAGTTTCTTCATGATTTTCTCTCTCCCATGGCTGCCTCATCTTAGTCTTCAGATCCAGTAGCCATTTATAACCTCTGCCTGCATCCCTTCCTTTTTCCTCATCCTCACTTTTTACCTTATGCCTTGGTGCCTCAGAAGCCTCCTGGCCAGCGTTTCTGGTCCTGCCTTGCTCCTGTCTAGCTCTCCTGGATCCATCTCCTAAAACAGACAATATCTGTAGTTGCTCTCTACCTCTGAGAGTCGTGACAGCTCAGGGTTTTATCAGCATTGCCTGGGAGAAGATCGAGTGGGGTAATTGGGGCTACCAGGGAATCCATCCTAGGGAGCCCCCTAAAAGTATTTGGTGAAGTGGTCATTTTTATTACCTGGGATTCTACATATAGATTATTCACATTGTGATATATTTATGGTGACTTATAGAATCCAGGGCTGGTTTCTCTCTGCCACTCAACCGGTGGTCATGTCACTTATCCTAACCATCTGACTGGTGTGTGCTTAGGATATTGACTCTTTAGGATATTAGCTGGAACCAAATACTCCCAAGAAGGTAAAGCAGCTGCTGATGCCAAAAGTCAGGGCGTTCACTGTCAAGCCAAAGGTGGAGGACCTAAATGGTGGAAGGGGACATGCATGAGAAGCCAGGAGTCTCAGCTTCAACCTAGTTCAACCATCAAATGTATTACCTTATGTATAAGTTACTTTCCCAGTCTGGCTCAGTTTTCCCAGATGAAAAACAAAGTCCAATTCTGGATTAACCATACTATAGCTCTCCTCTGTTTTCAGGGGAATTTGGGACATGACTGTATTTTCTGACCTTATGTCAGTCTCTTCTTGCCTCTTGTCAAAATGGCACCCTCAGGGGACCTAGGTGGCTCAGCGGGTTAAAGCCTCTGCCTTCGGCTCAGGTCATGATCCCAGGGTCCTGGGATCGAGCCCCACATCGGGCTCTCTGCTCGGCAGGGAGCCTGCTTCCTCCTCTCTGCCTGCCTCTCTGCCTACTTGTGATCTCTCTCTGTCAAATAAATAAATAAAAAATCTTAAAAAAAAAAATGGCACCCTCAGACTGTGGCTAAAAGGAATTACAGAGTGTTGCTATAAGGAGGGACTTTGCAAATCACCTGATTCAGACTCCTACCTGATGGGCATCCATAATATCCAGAAAGCAAAGGAGACAACAGACTGATTTTCTGTCAGACTCCTGGGACAGAGAGGCCCACTGGGTCCCAAGGGCCCAGAGCACTTAGAAAATATCCCTTGACTACCCATGAGAAGAGATGGAGGTAATTTCTCTGGTTAGAGGTACAAAATGCCCAGGTGGGCAGCATTACTGGGGCAGATACACTAGCTGGCTTTCTTTTTCTCTCTTCTTTCCTTTCCAGGGGACTTGGGAGTCTGGGCCCCTGCTCCGTGCAGATGCAGACCTCCCCAGGGGAAGGCTGATCGCCTCCTATGCGCTCAGGGCAAGGCTATTGCTTTGCAAACATGGACCCAGGCAGAGCCCTCTGTTGCCTCCCTGAAGCATTTTACACCCATTTAAAACATTTCCTCGTAACCTTGACTACAACCTGTAGTCTAGTAAAAATATCAGAAGAGGCAGTTAGTTGGGGGCAAATTAGGGAGGTAAGGATCCCAAATGAGTCAGAAGCTTGGAGGGGGTCATAAGGAATCAGAAGAAAATTATGAAGTGCTGGTGAGGAGTGGGTTTGAAGCATGTTAGAGGTAATTTATTTTAGGAGCCCAGAAGTTTCTTCTTATCCTCTGCAGTTTTCCCAAAGTTTTCTAACCCTCATGTCTTAGAGAGCTGTCCTAATCTATTCAGTGCATTGCTATGTAATAGGTGCACTTTCCCACTTGGATCCTACTTGATCCAAGCCAGCGATTCCTGAAGTGAGCTGTGGACCATTTGCATCAGCACCACCGGGGGTGCGGGGGCTCTTCCAAAAGATCTGGGCTCCACCCAAATGTGTAGGTCCAAGTAGTGGCATCCCAGTGTTTGCCTGAGATAAAAGAATAGCAAAGTTTTTATATCTCTCTTGGGTCCACAGTATGCCTCTTTATTAAAAGGGTGATGTTTAAACAACACTAAGCAAGCAGTAAAAGAAAGATAATTTTTTCGACCAAACATTTTAAAGAAACGAATGCCCAGGATGCACAGCTGTGTCTTCCTCATTAAGCCTAGCTTCTCCCTCCTCTGTTTTTCCCTAAGCATAATCATACACCCCAGCACTGATCTGTACAATGGTGCATTTGAGCCCAGGGTGACTGGTGTAGGGGAGTGTGTTTGGCCTTACTTGGTTTCATAGTTGTGGCTTCTCAGCTGCTGATCTTACCTTTGCCCTTCTCTGCCAGGGCTGCTCTGTTTTTCACCTGTGAGGGAAGCTGTAAATGGCTTTTAGAAAGAGTACCCTGGTGTTCCATTTCTAGTGCCCCTGAGTGGTTTCAGTCCCAGCCTCTCCTGTCCTCCAGCTTCTACCCTGAAGACCACACAGTTTTCCATGATTTGGGGAAATACAAACTTACTGGTTCCCCAGACTTTCTCTGCCAGTTTAGTTTTGTGCTTTAGTGTTTCCTTCCCCCCCTTTCATCAGCAATAATGGAACATCTTCTTTTTCTTAACCTAGAAAAAGAAGGGACGGGGTGCCTAGGTGGCTCAGAGGGTTAAGCCTCTGCCTTCGGCTCAGGTCATGATCTCAAGAGTCCTGGGATCTAGCCCGCATAGGGCTCTCTGCTCAGCGGAGAGCCTGCTTCCCCCGCCCCCAACCTCACCCTGCCTGCCTCTCTGCCTACTTGTGAACTCTGTCTAATAAATAAATAAACTCCTAAAAAAAAAAAAAAGAAAAGAAAAGAAAAAGAAGGGAGTGGATGCACGGGGAAATGGCAAGAAGGTCCTTGTTGGCTCTTCAAACAGACCCAAGCTGGAATCTTGGCCCCACCACTTATGAGCTGTGTGACCTTCAGCAGGCCTTATAAACTCCCTAAGAATCAGTCTTCTCATCTGAAATGTGACAGGGGAAGATAACCTACCTCCCAGCACTGATGTGAAGATTCAGTAGAGTAATAGGAGAAAGCTCTAGGTCAGTACCCCTCACATATTAGTTACTCACTGAATATCATCGTCCTCCCACTCTTTTTCCCCCAGCTTCACTCTCTGTTCTTTCTCTCAGCTCCACTTGGCCCCTTGACTGGGTTTACACATTCCCCATCTCTCATTCTGCTTTCTACAATAAATAATACTGTCACTCTACATATATCTATGTCCCCCAACTTATAAGTGGGTTATTTCTAAAAATTAATTAATAAGCCAGGTGCCAGAACTCGTCTTGTGCTTTTCTGGAAAAAACAAAAAAAACAAAAAAACAAAAACAAAAAAACCCACATTTATGCATAATGGTTAAGCATTCTCAGGGTAGACCAAAACAACTCACCACATATCATACATTTGCAATGGAAAAAAAAAAAAGTAGAGAGCAACATTGTTTTTTTTTTTTTTTTTAAAGATTTTATTTATTTATTTGACAGAGATCACAAGTAGGCAGAGAGGCAGGCAGAGAGAGGGAAGCAGGCTCCCTGCTGAGCAGAGCCCCCAATGCGGGGCTTGATCCCAGGACCCTGGGACCATGACCTGAGCCGAAGGCAGAGGCTTTACCCACTGAGCCACCCAGGTGCCCCAACATTGTTTTAATAGTAAGCATAGAAAAACCTCTGCAAAGAGAAGTCCTGTTTCATTTTTTCTGGAAAGCTGCTTATGATCACAAGCAGGTTAAATTAAAGTAGATGATGAGGAGGTGGGTGGTTGCAGTTTTGCAGCAGCTCTGATGTTGAATTTGGGGTGCTTTCAGGGGCTTTAGCAGTAGTTGTTGGCTTTGGGTCTTTATTAGCTTTAATTTGCTTCAAAATGCATGGTTCCGTGTTTTTCCTGAGGCAGGTGTAAATCCCTGGCATGGAGCTTGCCCTTATCAGCCATGATTAGGATTATTTTTGGCCCCAAAATGGAACAAAGCAGGAAGGAGAAAGTAGAGGGCAGGGAGAAAGAAATCTTTTCCTGGGGTAATTTGAAAAGAACTGGAAATAAAGAAGAGAGACAGACCTGGAATGGATATGTATGTGCTGTGAAAATATAGTTTGTGGTGGAACGTGATTCCTCTGAGAGATACAAGAGCACAGCATCTTTCCTCTGATGGGGAAGAAAGGAGGAAGTAGGAAAGAGAAACCAAGTCAAGTGGGAGAGTGAGTGCCAAATGTTTTAGAAACGGAGTATAGTGACCTTATGGCAGATTGGTGATAAGAATCTGGTTACCGGATTCCACATTGGCTGTTAGTATCCCAAGAGTAGCTTTATAGTGACTGCATCTTTTTGCAGTAGGAAAAAGTCAATCTGATGAAAATCATATACAAGATAAAATTATCCTCAGGGAATTAAATACAGATGTGGATACTGGAAGATATTGATTGGTCAGAAGTTGAAACAATAGGGTGGCAAACACTTGGGGTCTAGAGAGTGGGCTTTAGGGCAATATATCAGTTATCTATTGCTGAGTAACAAGTTACTCCAAAACTTAATGGCTTAAAATAGCACACATTTATTCTCTTACAGTTTTTGTGGGTTAGGAGTTCAGAAATGGCTTACTGAGTCCTCATAGTCTCTCATAAGTCTGCAGTCAAGTTAGCATCCAGGGTTGGAGTTTCATGTGAAGACCTCACTGGAAAACAATCCACTTTAAATTCAGTTAATGGTTGTTGGCGATTCCTCAAGAGTTGCTTGATGGATGATGTTAGTTTCTAGTTGGCTGTTGGCTGGAGGCTGATCTCAGTTCCTTGCCATATGGGTTTGTCCAACATGGCAACTTGCTTCATCAAAGCCAAGAAAAAAGGAGTGTTCCAGGAGATGGAAGTCACAGTTGTATGTAACCTAATCATGGAAGTAACATCTTGTCACCTCTGCCAATATTCTGTTGGTTAAGGAGCAAGTCACTCAGATCAGTGTATAGTCAAGGAGAGGGAATTTCATGAGGGTATGGAAACTAGGAGGACTGATGGGCGCAGTCTTAGAGTGTGCTTGCCACAGGTAGGGAGCATTAACCAAGACAAGGACTTGGAAGATCAGAGGATCTGGTGGCCCAGTCCCATGTGGTTCCATCTAGTGGCTCTTGGCCATTTCACTGTTGGTCTCCAGTCCCGAGAGATATGCTTTCTGCCTGGTTCCTTGTGCTGCTCTACCAGCTTGACCAAAACAGCATCTTCACAGATGTTCTTCCTCATTAGAGATTTTCATACTGAATATAGAACTCATAAAGACACATAAAGTGATCAGGGAGAGGGGCAGAAATGTTCAAAATATTGAATATATATTTATATGTACAGGATGTTACGGACTGAATTATATCCCCCCATTCATATGTTGATGCCCTAACCCCAACACCTCAGAATGTGACTGAATTTGGAGATACGGTCTTTAAAGAACTGATTATGTTAAAATGAGGCCATCAGGTGGGCCGTAATCCAACAGGATTGGTGTCCTTATAAGAAAAGGAGAATAGGACACACAGAAAGACACCAGGAGTGAGTGTGTACACAGGGGCAAGCATGTGAAAAGGCAGGAGGAGGAAGGCCATCTACAAGCAAAGACAGAAACTTTGGAGGAAATCAACCCTCCCAGCACTTTGTCTCATGCCTGAGGCCAAAGCTTGTCCTAGGGACCCCTGCTTACTCTAGACTCCTTGAATTTCTCTCCCTTCTCCATCAGAAAAGACTCACGTGGGCTTCATTTCTTCTCTGTCACTTTTGTATTTCTCTCAAAGCTCTAATTCAAGCTCCTAATTATGGGGCTTCTGCACTGAGTCCTATGCGCTGTGATCCTCCTAGGATCCTAGGCTGAGGGTCTGCCCTTCTTTGGAAGGTCGTCTCTCTGGCTCTGCCTCTTGTGTGGCTGGTAGTCACTCCAGTGTTTGTTCTTTTCTGTTCTCTAATTAGGGTTTGAACCATAGGATGCCCCGGCCTAGGCAAACCTGGCACACAGACAGTGCCAACTGCCCTCTGTCATGTGGTAGGGAAGAGCTGCCTCATAAACCCACAAGGCCACCAGGGAAGAGGGAGAAAAGGATCAGAGGAAGACCCAAGGTAACCCAAGGGTCATGTGTCAGCCCAGAACACTTCATCTCACCTCTAGCACTCAGATGGAGGTAATAGTGTCCATCCCCTGCTGTCAGCCCCCTCTCTGCCTTTCATTTTCAAGGCCACTGGGTATTCATTTTGACCTGGTTTGTAAGCATGTTAGGGCCAATAATATTCCAGTGTGAATATATGACATTTTGCTTATCTAGTCATCTGTCAATGGACAGTTAGGTTGCTTAGACATTTTAGTTATTGTGAATAATGCTGCTGTGAACATGGGTATACCATTATCTCTTCAAAACCCTGCTTTCAGTTCTTTTGGGTTTATACTCAGAAGTGAAATTGCTGGATCATGTGGCACTTCTATTTTTAGTTTTTTGAGGGTCTGCCATATTATTTTCTATAGCAGACCTACAATTTTACATTCCCACAACAGTGCAGATCCTTATCAACATTTGTTAACTTCTGGTTTGTCTTTTTTTTTTTTTTATATGGCCATCCTAATGAGTGTGAGGGGATACCTCATTATAGTTTTGATTAACAAGTCCCTAGGGATTAGTGATGTTGCCGTGCTTATGACCATTTCTGTATCTTCTAAAATTTTTCTTGTTTTATGACCCAGTAAATTTTATTTTTTATTTTTAATTCCAGTTAGCCAACATACAATGTTATATTAGTTTCGGGTGTACAATATAGTGATTCAACAGTTCCATAGGACACCCAGTGCTCATTACCACAAGTGCACTCCTCAGTCCCCATCCTCTGTTTCCCCCATCCTCCACCCCCTCACCTCTGGTAATCATGTGTTTGGTCTCTATAATTAGGAGTCTGTTTCTTGATTTCTCTCTCTCTTTTTTCCCCTTTGCTCATTTGTTTCTTAAATTCCATATAGGAGTGAAATCATGGTATTTGTCTTTCTGACTGATTTGGCATTTTACTCTCTAGCTGTATCCATGTTACTACAAATGACAAGATTTAATTCCCTTTATAGCTGAATAATAGTCCATTATATATGTATACCATATTTTCTTTATCCATTCTTCGTTCTATGGACATTTGAGCTGCTTCCGTATCTTGGCTATTGTAAATAATGCTGCTAGAAACATAGGGGTGCATGTGTTCCTCTGAATCAGTGTTTTTGTGTTCTTTGGGTAAATACCTAGTAGTGTGGTATGATTGCTAGAACAAAGGTAGTTCTATTTTTAACTTTTTAAAAAAAATTTCTTCATGGGGGAAGAAGAGGGATAGAGGGAGAGGGAGAGAGAAAATCATAAGCAGGCTTCCACGGTCAGTGTGGAGCCTGACATGGGACTCAACCTTACGACCTTGAGATCATGACCTGAGCCGAAATCAAGAGTTGGATGCTTACCTGGCTGATTCACCCAGGGACCCCTCTATTTTTAACTTTTTGAGGAACCTCTATACTATTTTCCACAATGGCTGTACCAGTTTGCATTCTCACCAACAGTGCAGGAGGGTTCCTCTTTCTCCACATCCTTGCCAATACCTGTTGTTTCTTGTGTTGTTGACTGTAGCCTTTCTGAGTGGGGTGAGGTGACATCTCATTGTAGTTTTGATTTGCATTTCTCTGATGGTAAGTGATGATGAAATTCTTTTCATGTGTCTGTTGGCCCTCTGAATGTCTTCGGAGAAATGTGTGTTCATGTCTTCTGCCCATTTTTACATTGGATTATTTGTTTTTTGAGTGCTGAGTTTTATAAGTCTTTTATATATTCTGGATACTAACCCTTTATCAGGAATGTCATTTGCAAATATCTCCCATTCAGTAGATTGTCTTTTAGTTTTGTTGATTGTTTCCTTCTCTGTGCAGAAGCTTTCTCTGAAGGGAGAGACCTTGTCATAAACATCACTGAATCCACACAGTGCCCAACCCGAGCCTATTGGAAGTAGGTGCAAATATTTACTGAATGGGGGGTGCCTGGGTGGCTCAGTTGTTAAGCGTCTGCCTTTGGGTTATGATCCCAGGATCCTGGGATAGAGCCCTGAACAGGGCTCTCTGCTCAGCAGGGAGCCTGCTTCTCCCTCTCCCACTCTTCCTGCTTGTGTTCCCTTTCTCACTGTTTCTCTCTCTGTCAAATAAATAAATAAAATCTTTTTAAAAAATTTACTGAACGAAATGCTAAGAACTCTGATAACTTCCTGCATGTTATATATTCATTAGGCAGGGCCTAAGGCTAATAAACTTATTCTTTTTTCCTTGGGAATAAAAACTCTCTCTGTATTTGTTCCTTTAGAGAGTCTCTCCAGCTAGTTTAACACACCCAAATTTCAGCCATTAATGTAACATTCCATTGACATGTTTCCCTCAGAATGCCTGAGTGGTATTTCAAGATTGAGTCCTATCAGATCCCTTCTCAGGGATGGTTTTGACAGAGGTGACTGTGAAGAGAGTGTGGGGACAGTTATTTTTCTGGGCAGGCATGGCAGACAAGGGGAATGTTGCTGGAAGAAATGGCTAGTGGTTTATTATACAGATAGACCTTGATGTTGTGGCAGCACTGCCCAGAGTTCATGTTGGTGGTATCTTTCTGGACGGTACAGCAATTAAAATGTGGTGCATGTAGATTGTGCAGTCTCTAAGACAAATTCTTGCTTCCACAATATGGAATAGAAGCTTTGTATCACTCTCTTTTCTCCATCCCATAAAGAATTAAATGTCTTACATTTAGAGATTCCCAAGATCCCTTTATTAAGTGGTACCCTCAGGAGCAGAGTAAGAGGGAGGCAGGCCTTCCATATCAGACCTGCTGAATTTAATGTTTAAATAGAGGCTTCTAAGGAACTGTGGCCACCCATCCAGACACAGGGGATGTGTGGAAAAGGAGGGAAGGATCTTCTGCAGCTGTTCAGACTCTACTTCATTAGTAAAAGTTCCTAAGCTTCTGCTAAGAAAGGCTATCTTCAACCCAACTTCTGTCCTCTTGAAGGTCTGGGTGCTGAGGGATGGGGCAGAGAGGAGGGAAGCATGAAGAGTTGACCATGAATGGCGGGATAATAAGCCAGGCTTCTGTTTCTGTAGATATCGTAGCAAGATGCCTAGGGATTATTGGATAGATGAAGTATAAATGGTTATTTGGAGTGTCAAGATGGAGTAAAAGAAAGGGAATGGGCCAATTAAATCTATATCATGGGGGTAGATTTCTGATTTAGGTGATTATTAGAAAGCTACAAAGTGGGGGGTAGTTTTTAAGATGTATATTTGAAGGGGGAAGAACTAAATGAATTTGTTGAAAGGTGATTACAATATTAGAATGAAATAATATTGTAGAAAAGTCCCCAGTATATGCATTTTTACTTGATTCCTATTTGTAATAGGGTAGATAGATTGAAGGTTCTCAACCCTGACTACAAATGGAAGCTCCTATGAAAGCATGAAAAAAAAAAATCTCATGCCTAGACCCACTTCAGAAGAAATGATGAGGATATATGGGCTGAAGCACAGACATTGTGCAGTCAGGATTGAGCCCATGGTGTTTAGAACAAATTTTGGCATACTTGGAAATCACCTGCGGCACTTGTTTCAAATGCAGATGACAGGGCCTCACCTCCAGAGACTGATTCAGTAGGTCTGGGATGGAGCAGGGGTCTGCATGTTTTACAATGCCCTTAAGAAACTCCAGTTCTGAAGTATAGATACAGGATTGGAGGATGTGGATTTTTAAGACAATAAGGAAATAGTCATGCGGGGTCAGGAGAAAAGCTCTGTAGGGAAAAAGACATTTCTGAAAAGATTTCCCTTCAGAGCAAAAGGTGTTTTAGTTAGTATCATTATCCCCTCAGTGTGGCTGCTTTTGACAGAAATTGGTGTCTAGCACTCGAATTAGTCACTTAATTACATTTGCCTTCAGTTTCTCTTGTCTTGTGCCGGTACAGACAGTGGGTTTTGTAGTCAAGGGTATGTCAGGAGGAAGTACTTTGGACAGGCAGAGTGAGAGAGCTGGAGCAGGTGTCTTGGGGGGGCACATGTAGTCTGCTACCTACTTTCAAGAACTGTGAAGGGCCTGAGATGTTACCTACTTGCCAGCTAGCAACTGAGCCTACCACAGTGTCTTCAGTGCCAGAAGAAGACTCCTAGGTCAGAGACAAAGGACTTACTTCATCACTCATGGCAAACAGGCATTCATCACAACAGGCAGCACAGCTGTAGCATATTTGTGTTGGCACCTCTTACCCCAGCATCCCCCAGGGGCCCCAGTGGGTGCTGCACTTGTAATGGGCTTGCATCACAGATGAGGATCTCTGACCTTAGGTAACAACAGTCTTTAAAACAGCTGCAAGCAAACCTGCCTAACCTTCATCCTAGAGGGAGACATCTTTATTATACCAGTCAGCAAACAAGTCTGCTCTCTGCCTCTCTGTCCTCCAAGGCTGTACACGATATGAACATCCTCAGAAAGGAAGTCTGGAACAAAAGCTATCAGGGCTTCTACTCATAAGATGTGCAGAAATGTGAGAGGACAGAGAGTCTTTTTTCCCAACACCTAACACCAAAGGTCTCCCAGCGAGTAGGTGTTGCAAGGAGACTATCTTGGTCTTCTCACTATATGTTACATGCTCTAGGGAAGGCTGAGCACACAGGTTTGCCTTGGTATGGAGTGGAGAGTGTTCTGAGATACTAAGCCAAGCACCCAGAAGTGTTCAAGTCTGAAAGTGTTGATCTTGTATATGATGTTAGCTCAGAGCAGGCAAAGAATTCTAGTTTTGAAAGGAGCACAAGAGGCAGGAGATAGAAGTGCTTCTCTCTCTAAGATTATAGGTTTTATGTAAGTTCATAAGTTCTTTATGTAAGAGTTCATGTGAAAGCCCAGAAACTAAAACAAACAGGAATCTTGGGGGTCTGGGATGAAGATCCCAGGATCTTGGAAGGATGAATCCTTCCAAGGCCTCTGACTCTCTCCCCAGTCAAGTTATAGGCCTGAGCACTGTCACTTCAAGATGCTACCTTTCCACTTTCCTTTATTACTAACCCTGATATTCATCTGTGGGCAGGTTTACTTGGAACACACCCCTACTTGAGGAATGCCGGGGGTGTACAAGGTCACCTCTGAAGGCTGCCAAATCCGGCCAGGTGTTCCATTTATCTATTGCTGACCCAACACCTAATGATATGAAACAACAACTGATTTATTATGCTCATGATTTTGTGGGCCAAGATTCAGGCAGAGTGCAGTGTGGGTAGTTTATCTCTGCTCCAGAATGGTTGGGGTCTGAAGGATGGCTCCTGTAGTTAGAGACAGCTGGGACCAGTGCACAGGGGCCATATGTTTGGGGCTTCAATTTTGCTGTAGCTAGATTCCTGCCCCTCTTCATATCCTCATTATGTCTGGGGGTAGAATACCTGATGGTTTCTTTATACCATTGTCTGATGCCTGGGGGAACAGCTGGCCTGGCCAGCCACTTTTTCTGTCTTTATGTGGTCTCTCCACATGGTTAACTTGGGCTTCGTCATAGCACAGTGGTCTCAGGATAGTCAGATTTCCTGTGTGGCAGTTGACTTTCTTTTTTTTTTTTTTTTTAAGATTTTATTTATTTATTGGACAGAGAGAGATCACAAGTAGGCAAAGAAGCAGGCAGAGAGAGAGGGGGAAGCAGGCTCCCGGCTGAGCCGAGAGCCCAATGTGGGGCTCGATCCTAGGACCCTGAGATCATGACCTGAGCTGAAGGCAGAGGCTTAACCCATTGAGCCACCCAGGTGCCCCAGCAGTTGACTTTCTTAATTTGAATGTTTGAAGAACTGTGGGTAAGAGCTACAAGGCCTCAAAAGTCCCAGAATGACCCTTTCACTGCATTCTATTGGTCAAATAAGTCAGCAAGCCCAACCCAGATTCAAAGGAAGAGGAATTAGACTCTGTCTGTAAATGGGAGGGTAGCAAATAATTTGTTACCGTCTTTTACCTACCACACCAGACCTAGGCGGATCAAATCTCTATCTGCAGGAGAGGGGCTGGGAAATGTGTGTGTGTGTGTGTGTGTGTGTGTGTGTGTGTGTGTGTGTGTGTGTGAACAAGTGGCCCAAGGGAACTTTTGTCATCAGGAAATTTGGAAAACCCTGTTATTTAGTGTTGGCTCTTAAATGAGAAGTTGTGGTTGCCTTGATTTAGTTATAAGTGTATAGAATTTATGTTCCCCAGAAAATTGTCAACACATGTACTTTTACTCTTTCTGGATCTGACCTAGGACCTATTTAATATTTGATCTAATTTTTACCCCTTTTATGCTGGTTCTGGGACAGTTTGCCTTCAGATCTCTTCGACCCCACAAATTCTCCTGCCCTGCCCTATTTTGCAGATGCCAACCTCTGTCTGCTGACTACATTTCTCAGGCTCCATGAGCACTGGCTCATGGCTGAGTTTGCTCAGTGGAAGACACTAACAAGAGATTGGAAGGCAGGGGAAAAGGGGAAGTGGGAGTATCTCCCCTCCCCCCGAGATTCCCACATTTTCTGGGTGAGAGAAATGGGCTCACCTCTCCTGGTTCCAGTTTCCATGGGTGACCCTGGCACCTGATAATCTCTCGATTTCCCCTGTATCCTGTTTGGCTTCTTCTTCTTCTTCTTTTTTAAGATTTTATTTACCTATTTGACAGAGAGAGAGGGATCACGAGTAGGCAGAGAGGCAGGCAGAGGGAGAGAGGGAAGCAGGCTCCCAGCTGAGCGGAGAGCCCGATGCGATCCCAGGACTCTGAGATCATGACCCCGGGCGAAGGCAGAGGCCCGACCCACTGAGCCACCCAGGCACCCCTCTTGTTTGACTTTTTAGCTCTTCTATCACTTGGGTAACCAATTTCTTGCTTTGAATTCCCTCTGTTTTTAATTCCTGGAGTGATTTTTGTTTACCTGGTTGGACCCTGAATGATATATTCCTTTAATATTTTTTCCTAATTTAACTAACTGCAAACACCTCTTCATTCCCAGTCTCACTCCCACTAACTTCTCTACAAATAGCATCCAATTTAACATGCACTCTGGAATTTCCTTAAAGCGCAATTTCTGGCATTTCCAAAAGAAAGACAGAAAACTAAAAGGAAAAATAATAATCTTTCAGAGTCCCACCTGCCAGAAATAACCCCTCTTTAACCCTTGGTGTATTTCCTTCCAGTCTTTATTTTTCCTTTTTCTTTAATATATTTTCTCTAATATTTTTAATGCATTTTTTACATAGTCGAGCTCACACAGTGTATCTATTTTTGCATCCTATCTCTTTTAGCTTGACATTTTATCATAAGCACTTTCCTATTTATTTAGTAGAACTCTTCATAGGCACCACTTTGAACTTATGAAAGGGACCAAAGAGGTAGAATTAGGGAAAATTCTGACTTTTGAAATTCTGTCCCCTAAAAAGAGAGTTCTAACTAGGTTTGCATCTGTGTCTCTCAAACTAGTTGTTGACAGACATTCACTGAGTGCTTACAGTGCCTGTGGCATAGTGAGGGAATGGAGAGAAGAAATGACCTGGAGCAGGGACTGGTTAGGAAGTCAAGGGACACATATGAAGCATTTAGAGAGAGTAGAAGAGTAACAGAAGTCAATTGCTAGGTGGAGTACTTGGGACTATGTAAGTGTAATAAAAGAGCAGAGGAGGGAGAGATCAATATGAGCTGGACTGGTCCCCCAAAGTCTATTTCTGTGATGCCATCTGAGTAGTGAGTCAACTACTATAAACAACTATATAAACAACTATTATAAACTACATATAAACTATATATAAACAACTATAAACAACTATTATTTCCAGGATTTAGGTAAGTCTGGAGGATAGGAAAGAAGCTCCAGGGGAAGGAAGGTATAGATTGAGGCTCTGGAGTCAGGTAGACCTGGGTCTAATCCTGTATTTATCACTTCTATGAGCTGTATGATGACAGATAAGTTAGGAGCCTCTTGGGACACCTGGGTGGCTCAGTCCGTTGGATGTCTGCCTTTGGCTCGGGTCATAATCCCAGGGTCCTGGGATCGAGCCCCACATTGGACTTCCTGCTTGGCAGGGGCTTTGCTTCTCTCTCTCTCTCTTTCTGCCCCTCCCCACCACTTGTTCTATCTCTTTCTCTCCCGTAAATAAATAAATAAATAAATAAATAAATAAAATCTTTAAAAAAATGTTAGAAGCCTCCCTAGGCCCCAGTTACATGGTAGCAATGACAATACTATCTATCTCCTGGAGTGAAATGCAGTATTTCTTAGTTCAGGATTAGATCTTTTTTGTAGGTGACCATGGAAATAAATAATCACTTGATGTGGGTTGTCACTTGTGGTTAAAACTCCATGTCCGTATTACTGAACCTGTAGATCACGTGCCCCATAAGAACAGGAGAAGTTAGCATCTGGGGTGAGTTTGAAGGTGTGTCTCCTGGCGTAGCTGAACTCAAGGAGTACTGAGCCTTCCCCCAGGGCCGCTTATATGCCAGGTGCTATCAGAGCCTGTGGGTCAGTGTGACTTCTCAGATTTCAGCCTGATCCTATTCCCTTTCTGGGTGATCCCTTATCTGCAGCTCCATGGAAAGAAGGTTGGGTGTTGAGAGTATGTCTCCTAAGGCTATATATTTGAGGACCCTGAGCAGATAGACCTGAATGTCAGGTAGAAAAGGTGGTCGTGGTTGGGGTCAGGGGTTTGGGGAGAGGTGACAAGCATGAGAACATGTGTATATGGTTGTTGCATGCACTGCAGACATGCAGATGTCTGTGGGCCCCAAATACCTTTAAGAATTTGTTGGCAAAGATGGCGTGTTACTACTACCAATGGAGACCTGGGAAGAAGAATTAGTAAGGAGTCTAAGACTGAGGGAGAAATTGTCTACACTCAGAAGGTGTGACAGAACTTTCACTGTAGCCCTACCTTAATCAGCTTCTTTCTTGGAGTTAATTTAGCTCAGCACATAAGGGCTCGTGAGACTTCACTGGGACTCATTCCTCCTCCCACACTGTCACTCTCCTTTCTCCAGACCTCCTGTGGGACATGCTCCTTAGGATGCTGTCTGCTGTAAGCCAATAGGGTAACCAGTTCCCCCGCTGTAAGGATCAAGCTGCTGGTGTATATAGAAGTACTTTGTCAGTGGTGGGGAGTGGCCTCCTAGGGAACAGGCCCTGGCTTTCCAAGAGCTGTAATAGAGCATGTTGATATTTCCATTACCTCCTCCTGAGGCTCCCTATGTGGGCAGGGTGGGAGGATGGAAGAAATCTTTTCTTCCTTCTCCCCAAGGGCCTTAGAGAGCCACCATCTTGTCCAACCTGCCGTGAAAGGGGAAGTTCTTAAAATACAGAGAGGCAGTGAATCATGATCCCTGGATGCGCATTTCTAGGCTTGGAATCAGCTCATAAGAGCCCCTGTCTTTCCTCCACTGCATTGACCTCTTCACTCTATTGTCTGGGTAACAATGAGGAGCCGAGTTTAGCAGCAAGCATGGGGTGTTTTGTCCGTGCTTCCACACAAAAGGACAGCTGCTGAAGCTTGTGAAGGCCTGCCAACCTGCCAGAAATCTAATTTCACACACTTGCATCAAACCCACCTGCACTCTAGTGCACTCCTGTCATTGTCTCGGTTCTTGTCACAAGTGCTCTTTTGCTTTTGCTTCGGGTAGAGGAAGAGCTCCACAGACCAAGTGGGGGGAACCGAGGACCCTTCTTTCATAGCTAGCTTTGTCCTTAAAGCCTGGAACTCTTTCCCCAACTGTCCACCCTGAATAATGGGAATGAATGGGAAAGAGTTCCAGTGTTTTCCATGATTGCACTGGCCTTACCTGAGAGCCCCTAGAATTGCCCCTCGATTATGTTTGCCCTGTGTATGTGGTCCTCCCCTGATCTGTGTGACTCTAGTGAGCCCCCTTGATTTACTTATTTACTTTACTTGATTTACTTGATTCCTGGCTCGTAGGAGGTTTTGCATCTCAGACTGAGACAAGCTGCAGGTGGCATCCCTCTCGGGGGCATTGCTGCTGTTATTATTGATAATACTACTAATAATGGAGCTACTGTTGCCTGGCTCAGAGATTGGAGAGACCCAAACCCCTGTTCACGGACTGAAGATGAGAGAGAAGGGCAGGGTGGGAGAGGGGCAGCAGTGACAGCCAGGAATTCTCTCTAAGCTCACATCAAAGAAATTCCTCAGGAGCATATTCCCTTAGAGCTTTTTTTTTGGTCGTATTGAAGTTGGTCTTTTCTTCATTTCTGAGGGCAAAAGTAATTTCCCGTTCTTCTCGGCTATTTATTTTTGAATCTTCATCTCATTTTCTTAATTATCTAAATACATCCACACATATATATATATATATATACACACACACACATTATAGATATGTATATAAATATGTGAATAACAAAAACAAAGAATACATAGTTCATAATCTGCTTTCTAAAACCTAAAACACGGGGCGCCTGGGTGGCTCAGTGGGTTAAAGCCTCTGCCTTCAGCTCAGGTCATGATCCCAGGGTCCTGGGATCGAGCCCCGCATCTGGCTATCTGCTCAGTGGGGAGCCTGCTTCCTCCTCTGTCTCTGCCTGCCTCTCTGCCTACTTGTGATCTCTGTCTGCCAAATAAATTAAAAAAATAAATAAAAATAATAAAACCTAAAACACATTGTTTGTAATCATGTTGTCATCTTATATTTCTATGTATTATTTTATTTTTTAAAAAATATGTATTAATTTATTTTATTTGACAGGGAGACCAAGATCACAAGTAGGCAGAGGCAGGCAGGGTGGGGGTGGGAAGGAGGCTCCCTGCTGAGCAGAGAGCCCGATGCAGGGCTTGATCCCAGGACCCTGAGATCATGACCTGAGCCGAAGACAGAGGCTTAACCCACTGAACCACCCAGGCACCCCTATATATATTATTTTTAATGTCTCAATAGTATTCTGTCTTATGAATGCATCTTCCTAGTGACAACAGTCCTAGCTAACATTTCTTGAATGATTTCTTGCTGTATAGTTACCTAAGAATATATCAAGCAGTGTGCAAAGTAACAATCCAAGGAGGCAGGTGCTGTAATTATGCCCATTTACAGGGGAGGAAGCGGAAGCATAAGGTATTTAAGTAGTTTTCAAAAGGTCACACAGTTCTTGTGTTGCAAAGTCAGGATTTAATCTAAGCAGTCTGATTTCAGACCCTAAACACCAAACAATTACACACTCCAACCACGGTTTATTTAATCTCTTGTTGTTAGACATTTAGGTTTTTTAATTAAAAAAATTATAAATCCTTATTTAATCTTTGCATCTGTAATGATATCATTAACTAGATTTTCCTTATCTCATTCTATTTTTTAAAAAAATATTTTATTCATTTATTTGACAGAGAGAGATCACAACTAGGCAGAGAGGCGGGGGAAAACAGGCTCCCCACTAAGCAGGGAGCCCGATGCGGGGCTCGATCCCAGGACCCTGGGACCATGACCTGAGCTGAAGGCAGAGGCTTAACCCACTGAGCCACCCAGGTGCCCCATCTCATTCTCTTTTTGAAAAACATGGTATCCTGCAGACCCATAACATGTTAAACTTTTTATGTACATTCTATGTTTTACATTTTTTATTTGGTTTCCTGAACATCCATGATGCTAGGAGGAGGCACCCACCTTCTCCAGGTGCTTCAGTCAGGCCCAGTCCTCTGGTTTATCAAGCCCTTGTATCTGGGCTTTAAAAGCAGGCTCTGGGTGCTGGTTATAAACATCCAGGACACAGTCTTTATCTCTCCCCTCCTTTGCTTCCAGCCTGCTTTCATTCCACCTTGCCACCTGGATTCTAGACTCTGCCAAACCATGCCTCTGCTTCGTCCCTACCCCTGGCCCTCCTAGCCATGCACTCTGATAGCCGTGGGCAACATCTTTTTTGGATGTCCTCTGCCTGACTCACCCTCCAGCCTAGCTTCAGCATCTCTCGTGACCACCGTGTGAAGGCGATTCATTCTAAATGCCATTTTCAACCCCCACCCTGCTCCAGCCCATCAGCAGGTACCTGAGAGGCAAGGCTTTGCCTCTGTCCTGACCCTGGGTCCCGGCAGTGTTTTGCACAGGAAGGAATTTAACAGGAGTTCTTATCTTTTTTTCTTGCTACACAGTTTATCTAGGAAGGGCCCTTCCATCCTCCAGCTGATTTTCCTCATTGTGTCTGCAGAGATGCTCCCCTGCATGTTTTTCTCTCCCCTACTTCAGCTGTTCTCTGCTGTTTCCTACTGGAGTGTTCCCTTCACCTCACTTCTGGTTCACACTCACTGACTCAGTGACCGTTCCATGTACTGCCCACAAAACAATACCCCATTTGTACAGAACCAGAGAAACGGACACATAACCACAGGTGTCACTTCTTTCTTTAGCTAGATTTCTGACTGTTGAATCAAAAAGGCTTTGAGCAACATGGAAGGAGGGGTGGTTGGTTCTGGACACCCAGGGGAGCCTTCCTTTACTTACTCCTGAAGGTAACCCAGTCTGGGAACCTCTCCAGGGTGTGGTGCTAACAAGAGCAGAAAGGGACCCAGACAGGCCCAGGTGATTCTGCCCTGCATTACTCACTGTTTGTATGACCACAGTCAGCTCCTTAAGTTCTTGAAGACTGATTTCCTCTTCTGAAATGGGATAATACCTACTTCACAAGTTCGTGGTAAAGATGAGGTTTCCAGAAAATGTATACCAAGTCCTTTGGCTTCCCACTGCTTGCCACACAGTAAGGACTCAGCAGTTTTTTGTTTTGTGGCTTTTTTTTTTTTTTCATCAAAAACTTGTGAGGTGGGAGGGATCAAAGAGACAATTTGTGTTCTCACTGTTCCAAATGCTTCCCCGAGGGGAGGACAAGCTGAGAGGTGCCTGACTGAGCTCCTGGGATTCTCCCAGAGAGGAAACAGTCCTAAAACAAGAGTTGTGCATGACCTCCTCTGTACCAGGAGTCCTTACTCCAAGTCCACAAGTGGGCTTTTTGGGAGATCTGTCCAGCTCCTATAATTGTATAGAAATTTGTGGTGTATGTTTATGTGTAATTGACTAGGACAAAAGTCGTGGCTTTCCCCAGATTCTCAAAGGGGTCATTGACTTGAGAGAGGCTAGGAACTGCTGCTTGAGAGGCTTCTTTGGCTTCTGCATCCTTTCCTCTATCAACAGGGGCTGTGGGCTGCAATGGGAAGGGCCTGAGAATGCATTGTGGGAAGTATGATGGAAGCATGATGGATCGGTGCTAGGAGAGATGGGTGGAGGTGGGACAGGTGCCAGGAGCTAAGGCAAGGCGGTGGGGCAGACTTACCAAAGCTAAGGGAAGGCCAGAGACAGGGGACTCTGAAACTGAGTGCAGGCTGCCTGTGTGACTGTGGCACTAGAAACCTGCCTGGGGGCCCAGGAGGAGTGTGGACACCAGTGTGTGCCTGGCATTCACTCTTACAGCTCCTAGGCTTGGCCGCTTCCCTCTTCCCTTCTCCTCTGCTTTCTTGTACCAAGAAACCTGCCTGCTAGAAGTTCAGAGCCCATTTTCCTCTATCACACACCCCAGCCACCTCAGAAATACAGTAAGATCACCTCTAGTGCTGTGGACCTCAGCCTGTGGGGCTCTTACAGCCTAAAAGGTTTCTGGATTTGTGTCAAATGGCCCAAATTCTACCCTCCCTGGGATCTGTGGAGTTCTGATTGGAGGCACACACAGGAGAGACCCACTGTTCTCTTTTTCCACTCTGGAGAGAGCAAAATGAAATGTACGGAGACTATAATAAGGATTGGTGTTTTACCTTCATTTATTTGAACATTTTTTATCATTAAGAACTTACCATGTGCCAGGCACTGTGCAGGTGCTGGTGAGACACCATCCTTTTTCCTTAAGGAATGAAGGGTCTGGTGTGGAAGTCAGAACAGTGGCCAGGATATTCTTGAGCCATTAGAAAAGTCATCTACTGGAAGCATACGCAGCCAGCCTGAGCAATGGTGAGCCCCAGTGGCAACGTGCAGCAGGGAGGCGGTCTTGGACGTGCCGAAGAACTTCCAAATCCACTCTGGCTGCTTGAGAATGGTGGAGGGAGGGAGATGGAGAGGACGATCCCTGGAAGACATCTTCCATTCTTGGATTTGGTTTTTTAGAATCTCTTTTTGATGACCTTTGGAAGAGCATCTTACCAAGATGCATGTTCTGTTGGTGAGAGTGAGAGTTTCCTGATCTTCTTCAGCCCTTTATGGTTTTTGCCAGATTCCCCAGGACCCATCTGCTCTTTTGGCATTCACCTAAACCTTAAAATGGGAGAGGGTCGTCATAAACAGGAAAGGGGGTGCAGCAGCAGCAGCAACAGTCAGGCATGCAGCATGATGAGAATGACCCATGCGGTAATGAAAAAGAGTACTGGCTTGAGGCTGGACATCTGAGTTCAGAACCTGATTCTACTGCCTATAAGCCGTGGGACATTTGGCAAGTCACTTAACCTCTGAGCCTCTTCCTCTTTATCTATAAAAGTGGGATGGCATATCCTGCTTATTGTGGTAAAGAATACAAGAGAGTGCCTGCAAAATAACTCTGTATGTTCAATGGCAGGGGTCACATTTGGAAGAGGCTTTTCTGAGTGTGAGGTGTGTGGTGTGTGGGGGGTGTATTTTTCCACATTTGAGAGAGCAGATAATTGAGAGGCAGCCCACGCCATCCATCTTGCGAGGGTCTGAGTGTCCTTTTGATTTGTGTATCTGTGTGTGTTTCACTGATACTGCAGTTTGGTGTCCTTAACATTCAATCCAATGACCTTATCCCTTTGTTTTCTTTTATTATAAAGGGTGAAAAGTGACCTATTGAATGTCTAGCTTCCCTCACCAAGAGGGAAGACCATGTGACATAATTCTGACTATTGATGATATAGAGACTCAAGTCAATGAGAAGGTCTTCTCTTCTTAAGAAAAGATAGAGCCATCCTAAGAGAAAGCTGTTTGCTCTTCACCTTTCTTCCTCCCTGGAATGAGGACTTGATGCCAGGAGGTGTTGCAGCTATCTTGTGACCAACAGACAAAAGCCATGTGCAAAGAGAGTAGATCAAGAAGATAATCACCACTGAGGCAGCCCTGGACTGTTAGCTCCGGACTTCTTTTTGCTTGAGATAAATAAGCACCTTATTTATTTAAGCCATTAGAGTAGGGCTTTCTGTTACTCTTAGCCAAATACAATTGTAACCAATGCAGGATTGTGAGGTCTGGGAAGTACCAGCTGAACTTGGGCTCAGAGGGTGGTGGAGACACTGTGAGGTGGAGGCCATCCTTCATGGCAGGAAGAACAATGCCTTTCCTTGACTCTGGCTGACTGAGGTCCTGGTCACCCCAGTGTCTTGGCACTCCCCATGGAAGACTGGAGCCTTGTGTATGTTTTCTTTATTAACAGATATTATTTGTTTTTGGAACTTTTCTCTTCCTGGAGAAGAATCCTTGGGGGAAACAGGGGTTTAAAATGCCCTTCTCATCAAAAGCACTTACAAAGTCCCAGTGTATGGAGGCTCTTCTGGGTCTGTGCAGGTTGCTGGGTGTGATTTCCATTCCCCCAAAGCTCCCGATGGGAAGGGAGGAATGTAGAGCTGCCGTTGTGAGCTCTCAATCTGATGGAAGACGGTGAACCTAAACAAGTGGTGGACTTGAGAATGTTTACTTTTGGAAAATGTATAACTTTTAAGGACATATTAATTAATTTGGTATGAATTAAATCCATAAAGGCAACCAAGGGAGTTGCTCCAAGGATGTGGCTCCCATCTTGGGAAGAAGTGGCTTTTACCTGGGCTATGTACTTAGACTCGGGCCTTGGAGCTGTGATCTGGAGCTTTGGGCAGTGAGGATCATCTGATCAGTAGGCTTAGGGCCAGGTGAGCCCTTCTTGCCACATCCTGTCCTTCTCACCTGCTCCCATCTCCCACCCACCTTTACTCACAGGGGAAAACAAAGACTTCAGAGCTGGCTCGAGTTGGAAGTATAGAACCTCCTGTGCTTGGTGGACTTCATTTACATGGAAGTGATTTAGAAGATTTAAATTAGAAAAAAAGTCAGCCTAAAGATCTAGAATTTTCTCTCTCTGTGTTAAGTGGCAACTGCTCTACCCTACTCCTTTAATGAGAGTTTGAACTAATTTTCTTTGAACCCTTCCTCCTCCTCTTGATCATTCTTTTCCTTTACCTGTCTTTCAGGCTGCATTTTTATGGACCCATCTACCATTCCCCTCTTCACCAGCCTGCCTTCTCCTCTTGCAACATTTGTTTGCCTCTCTTGTGATTATCTCTTAGAACAAATGCAACTGGGGTCCTTCCCCAGTAATTTTGCTTTGTCACTTTTTCTTCAAAACATTCCTCCTTTCCTCTCTGGTGGAGAACAAATTCTCCCTTAATCCTTGAGAATCTTCCAGAGTCTCTCCAGCTCTGGAGCTCTCGGAGCTGCTGTGGTCTTCCTTGGCCATATTTCCAGTGTGCTGTGCCAGCTGGCAGACTGGGCCAGCAGCACTCTCCACTCTTCCTTAGCTTTGCTTGTTTCCTTTACTCCCTGACATGTTCTGGTGGTAGCTTGAGGTTCATTAATGTTTTATATGCTGCCCCCAGGAACCTTGGTTGAATTCCTCCAGGGAAGTTTCCCATCCTCCCTCCTCACTGCAGAGTCCTAGGGCCGGAGAGATCATTTTGTTTCCCGGAAACTTGGTGTCATCTGTCATCAAGCCTCCAATTAGATGGAGCTCAGTGCAGCAGTTTGGGGGTGCCAACAATCTTCCTGACCGGGGAGGGAAAGCTCCTGGGGACAGTAACAGGCTGGCTTGTTATCCCTGAGCTGTGTGAGCCTTCACATTAACCCATTCTCCTGGGCTCTTCATTAGAGCTTCTGGCCGAGACAGGGTCTATTTGATTGTGGCCTGTTTGTCAGGGCTAGAAATGAAGACCAAGGGAAACAGGAGGCTTGTTCGACATCATGAAGCAAGTTGAGGGCAGAGCCAAGTGAAAGCTACTCTCTTGCTTTCTGACCACAGGTGCAGTGCTTAGCCTCCTCTGCCATCCAGTGAAGACTGTTGTGAGTCCCCTGTGAGTCCTCTGTGGGAGGAGGGTGGTTGGAGGCACCCAAGGCAGCAGCTTCAGCAGCTCTACATGCTTTAGCATGGATTATATTCCCAAAAGGTGCAAAAGAGAAAATAGCAATGGGACAGTGACCTCCTCTGTGCCAGGGACTGTAACAGGTGCTTCCCATTCTCCAACAGCCTAGCAATGTAGGTGTGTCTTCCCATTTTACAAATGAGGATTCTGAAGCTTAGAGATGTTCCTAATTGTCCTCCAAATATAGCTAACAAGTGACAATTAGTCTTCCTTCCTTATACTCAGGGTCCTGCTGGCTCCTAGTATAACCACTCCAAAACCTGGAACGCCCTTCGGACCCTCTGTCTGAACTGCTTTTCCCTTCCCTGGCTGTTCTTGGGTCTGTTGGCCAACCTTGCTTAGGTTTCTTCTTAGGATCCTTTAACCTTTGTAATTATTGTTTTGCTGTCATGACTTTATGAGTCTTTTCAGTTCAGGTCTGGCAAACATACAGTTTCTTAGACTCACTGAGTCTAAATTTAAATATAAACACCAGAGTCTGTATTTTAAAAAAATTCTCTCAACCATATCTGATGATAAGCCATGTTCAAGAACAACTGCTCTGGGCCCCAAAGAGAAAAACACGATGTCTTTATTTTTTACATGGAGATTATTTTCCACATGTAGAATGCTTACTCAAAAAGAAAAAAGTGAAGGCAGGCTGACTGCCCCTAAAATTTCCATAAGTTTCTATGCTCCTTTCCCCAAATACTGGGGAGCGAATTAAGGTGCACTCTGACTGCAGAGGGTACATCATGTGCAGTTGATCAAAGATGACCATCCAGTCACTTACCTGTAGCTTTGGAATGTATCGTGCAATTTTATTTTCTGCCGTGGATTATCTGTGCTCTGCATTAATGTGCTAATTTCATGTTCGTTAAGAAAAAGTCACTGTTTCAGAGTTTACCTCAAGAGGCTTGCTGTGCCTCCCTCATTTCTTAGTTTAAAGCGAAACCTCTAAAATCTTTCTTTCTACAGTGGTTCTCACGTTGCCCCAGAATCTAACTGCCTTCCCACTTAAAATCAGAATCATTTTTCCTAATTGTTCCTTACCAGCTTCTTAGGAGAGGGACTATCAGCAGCTTGAGCCATGGTAAGGAACACTTACTTCTGCCTCATTCTTTATGTCTTTGTAACATTTGCCTGTACTTTTGTAACTTTTTTTGGTAAAGTCTGCAATTGGGGTCTATTTCTTTCTACTTCTTATTCCTGGAAATCTCAACAAAGGAACAGCGTTGCCTTGCCATTTTGGTCCAAAGTTTGGGGCACCTGGGTGGCTCAGTCAGTTAAGCGGCTGGCTCTTGATTTCGTTTCAGGTCATGATCTCAGGGTTGTGAGATTGATTTGAGCCTGGCGTCAGGCTCTGTGCTGGACATGGAGCCTGCTTAAGGTCCTCTCTCCCTCTGTCTCTAAAAACAAGATAGAAAATTGTGATGTGCTGGGAAATGTTTCCCAGGGGGAATACAGCTCTGATTGTAGCATTTATAACATTTGCTGATTTCCATTGGGTAAATACTCCTGTCTGTGGCAGATTTTTCAAGCTACTAACCTCTTTAACAACCAGTTGGCAAAAATCCTGAAAATTACAATTGACTCTTAGGAGCCAGAATAGCAGGCTCCAGCACATCGCCAGGGGTAAATAGCCGTTTAAGGGAGTGTTCTTATCAGTTATGGTGTTCACATATCATCCTCACTATCCTAGTTACCGGTTTTGTGACCTTGGTCAAATCGTTTGACTTCTATCAGTCTCGGTTTCCACATTGTGGAAATAATGTTTCTCTCGATCTATCTCCCCCTATCGGTATCTATCTCTATAGAGATACAGATAGGTATAGAGATAGATACAGAAACGATATCTATCTCAAGAAGGAATATGAGAGGGTTTAATGAGGTAATTACTATAATTACAATATACATATATAATAGTATATAATTACAGTTGTTATATATGGGTCTAGCTTATGTTAGGTATGAAGAAGATGATTATTCCCCTCTCCAACATGGTGGAGACACAAAGTTGAGAACTTGGAAGATTTCGGACTTTGGGTGCCATCGCAATGGAAACAGCTTTTGGTGGCTGGTGATGCAACTGGAGCTAGGCTGGGTGAGAGACAAGGCCCCAAGGATTTAGATATGGAAGCAGAACGATAGTAGTAGTTGTGTTCATCTGGCTCTCTAAAGTTCACCTGTTACTTTCACATGTGTTTGTCAGAGGCATGGGTGGGATCTTTCGGAAAGAATAGTGGAGAGCTGGCTGACTATTGGTCATTTATAGCTAAGTCTTCCCAACTTTCCTTTTTCCAGTGTTTATTCTTCTCCTCTTTATTTTTTTTTTACGATTTTATTTATTTGTTTTTTGGAGAGAGAGGGTGAGCAAGTGAGAGAGAGAGAGAGAGAGCACAAAGCAGGGAGAGGGTCAGAGGGAGAGAAAGAGCAGGGAGCCTGATGCAGGGCTCAATCCCAGGACCCTGGTATCATGCCCTAAGCCAAAGGCAGATGCTTAACCAACTGAGTCACCTAGGCACCCTTAGTGTTCTCCTCTTTAAGGTTCTCCTGCAGTTTTTGTACCCAGATCACTAACGTATTCTTGTTTCTTTAAAAAGAGACCATGTCAGGGCACCCGGGTGGCTCAGTGGGTTAAGCCTCTGGTCATGATCTCAGGGTCCTGGGATCAAGCCCCACATTGGGCTCTCTGCTCAGCAGGGAAGCCTGCTTCCCCCCCTCCCCGCCTGCCTCTCTGCCTACTTACGATCTCTGTCTGTCAAATAAATAAATAAAATCTTTTTAAAAAGAGAGAGAGAGACCATGTCCACGCTTTACAGAACAATGACATTGGACAGAAGACTTTGGCATGGGGATAGAAAGTGATTTCTTCAGTCTCCACAGTTTACTACACTGGTATTTTTCCAAAATTATATCAACTGTGTCAGTGTTCTCTGCTTATTGGTCTGCACAGGTTGACTACTGTAATAACCTGCAGTTATCAGGCGTAACATAATAGAAGCTATTTCTTGATCACATTGCAGTCTACTACAGATGCTCCCAGTTGGATGAAAACCCAGGACCCATGCTTCTTCCATTCAGTGACTCTGCTATCGCTTGGAGTCCTCTCCTGGAACCTCTGCATCCAGCCTTCACAGGATGGGAGAGAGTGTGGGATGATTTCCTGGTCCAGTCCTGGGAATGGTGTATTAACACTTCTTCCCATCTTCCATTGGCTAGAGCTCAGTCACATGGCTGCCCCTAATTGCAAGTGAGGCTAGGAAGTGTCAGAGTTGTATCCTTCAAAAGAAGCCATGGGCTTGGTGACCACCTGGCCAATCTCCAACCCATCCTTATATGGCTTGGTGGAGATGATTGCCACCATGTATCTAGGCCAATCTGGGTCACCATGGAAGACTTCTTGTGTTTAGTCCCGAGGGTATTCTGGGTAGCGTGACAGTTTGAGAAGTGCGTTTCCACAGTCAGACAGAGATTTCATCTAGGTTACATTTGCAGTTGCTGGATTTACTGTGTTACAAGAGCTCTCCAAACTTTCCAGGACTGGAGTGTTTTGCTGACTGTACCAGCTGGTTTCAAGTTAACACTTGAAGTTGGTAATAATATTTGCTGCCGTGTTTATAATTACCACATCATTAGCAGTCAGTGGGGTGGGGAGTTTGTGAGTCTTTTCATTTTAATTTAGCCAATTGTAGTTGTTGTCTGAAATGCTTCAGTCTTTTATGGGTTGTTTTAGTCACTTATTTATATGAAGAAAACTGACTTTGTACCTCAAAATGAGATTGGCATTGACACTTTGGAAAGGGTTGGCGAATGTCTGGCTGAGACTCAGGGACTGTGGGACAATAGTCAGCAATGAAAGACTTAGGATCCAGTGGATCATCACAACAAGGCCAGCACCTTCAGGCCAGCACCACCATCTAAGGTGGGTGAGGGGGCATCAGGCAGTCCTGAGAGGGAGATGTCCCAGAATGCACAAGTGGTAGGAGACACACAGGGTCAGGTGAGTCTGTGGTCCTATACTATGAGGCATCCATCCATTCCTGGGAGGCCCCCAGACAGTGACTTTGGGGTATAGGGACTCAGACCTACTTCCCTCCCCCAGGGAGTGCCGGGAGAGGGACACAGCAAGGGATGAGTGAGGCCCTAACTGGTCAGGTGAGGTTTCAGAGGACAGTGCTCATAGCAGGGTACTAACCATAGTGCTCAGTGGGAAACTGAGGTACTCAGCAGGTCTGGCTACCCTGTGACTCCATAGAGACTTGAGGGCTGGAGGTTCACCCCAGACACATCAAATTCTGTATCTGGGACTGTACCAAACATGGCTAGATCCCAGTCCTATAGGGACTGAAGCCCTGGATATGCCTTGACTCAGGATGACTCAGGAACTAGAGGAGACAGACCCACATGGTTTTGTGCAGAGGCCTTGGAATGAGACAGATAGAACTGAGTTCAAAATCTGTCTTCATCATTTCCTAGCTCTGCGACTTTGGGTAAATTACTTGATTTCTCTAATCCTTAGCTTTCACTCATAAAATGTGGAAACTAATATGTACCCCCATTGGATAGTTGTGAAAATTAATCAACAAAATATGTTAAGGCACCTAGGAAGCCTGTACCTAGGTAGTAACCTTTAATCACAGCAGCAAACATCTACCTTAGAGTTCCATAAAAGCAGCAAGAACAAAACAACACCCAAGCAGAGTATGAGCTAAAATTGGGGCTCTTGTGATGCGTGATTTACAAAGCCTGTGTTTTGTGAAGTAAGCTATCACCAGGGGAGTGGGGGCGCCTTGGTCATGCCTGCTGGTTACAGCAGCTGGGCTTTTTTGGGTGGTTAACTGTGGGGCTGGGCACGTGCCTTCCCCCCAGTTATATGTCTTTAAAATGGAAAGTACGTCTATTAAGTCAGCCCACATCCTGGCTACTCAGCTTCTTTGGTTTTCCACATCCCAGCTTGAGGGCCTGTCCTTTCTCCAGGCAGCCTGCAATATAATTATCACACATTGTCTTCTAGCATGTATGTAACTAGAAGCATAAAGATCCCTACGAAGGAAGGAAGGAGCTTTTTTTCTATACTGGTAGTCAACCTGCAATGGTTGGAAGATTGCATAAATTGATTTGACCTTGAGCTTCAAGTGGCTGTGAAATCTTGAGGGCTGCCCCCATTTTGGAAACGGGTTGGCCTTCATTTTAAGACAAATAGGATGAATCACAAAAGGAAAGGGACTTCTTCAAGACAGTTGATTTGTAAAGGCCTTATACAAAAATTTAAAGGAAGGTCAGGGGACTGGATTAAAGCCACAGGAGGCAAACTCGTGAATAGTAATGGTAGAGAAGGGTTTTGTCCTTCTTCTTGGAGAAGCTGTTTTGTGGTAAAGGGAGATGAAAACAGAGATGCAGGCATGTTGTCCTGCTGCTGCTGTTTCCAGCTAAGTGAATGTGCTTCAAATTGGAAAATGAAAAACAGGTGATCATACATGAACTGATGGTCAGCAAAGGTAAGGGCTTAGTCAAAGCACCAAGCTACGTCAAGCATCATGGCCGTAATAACCGCTGTGGATTGTCTACCAGCTGTGGACCACCAGGACTCTATACATTTTCTCTGTGTGAGGTTGGTAGTATTAGGCTCATGTTATGTATGAATTCACAAGGCACCAAGAATTAAGCACTCTGGGATCCTGGAACTAAGAGGGTTAGAACCCAATCCAGCTGTTCTGTCCATTGCAGACTGCTTTGGGAATGGCTCTGTAGCTCAGGCCAGAGGGAACTGCATTCTGAAACACTGAAGGAACTTGCCTAGGTGATCACAGGGAAATCACTAAGAAGTCATTGACTAGAGATGGGAAAATGCCCAGAATGAGCAGATTCAGGAAACTATAGACTTGTGAGCTTGATCTTATTATTGGGCAAATTCTAGAATCCTAGCTTTTGCACAACCAGGTGTGTAACATTGGGCAAATGACATAACACCTCTGGACTTTTGAGTTTCTTCGTAGAGCATGTGCTTACATTACATTATCTCTAAGGTCCCTTCTAGTCCTAAGTATTTTATCCTAGTAAGTTCTGTTAATGTATGCTAAAAAATTTTAATATTTTAGCCTTATCTCTATCAGACAACTCATTTTCACTTTGCACCAAATGCTGTGACCTTTCTTCAAAGGGTTAAGGGTTAAGAAGACAGAGTTTGGAGTGAAATATTTGTAGGTTTAAATCTCACCTCTTCTACAGACTAGTTAGATGACCTTAGACAAATTTTGTAAACGCTTTGTACCTCATTTTTTTCCTTTGTAAAATGCTGATCTTTCACATATTTCTATGTCACAGGGTTGTTTTAGGGTTAAATAAAATAATATGTATAGAACGCTTAACTCCATGCCTAGAATGTAACAAGTTCTTAGTTAGTTCCCATATTCCATTGATTCTGAGATGCCATTTTCCTCCCCACATTTTGCCATCTCTGAAATCAGGCTGTATCTTCTAGTTTATGGTGTGTAGTAGTTTAATTGCAACAGTTTTTTCTTTCTTAATGGTACATAAACTAATGATGCGTTTTACATTAATTAAATATGGTATCTCCTCAGCGTGATTCTCACCCCTGAGGTTCTCCCATTTCTTCCTGGGTTGCCCTCTTTCTAACTTCTTGCAGTAGAATCAGGGAATGGAACAACCAGGGAGGGTACAGACTCAATCATCATCTTGTCTGACTCGTTTATTTTAGTGGTATTGAAAATGAAGGCCAGAACGTGGAAGAGACTTCAAAAAAGCACAAAGAGACCTGAGGGTCTCTAGATTCCTAGTGTAGTACGTTCTTTCTCAGGTCAGGAATGGTATTAACCTTGAACAATACCAGAACTATCACTCTGTTACTCTTTATACAGCTTTACACACCTGGGTACCTGTTGTTGGGTGGTAAATACTTACAAGTCTACATACAGATTTCGATATAAGGATTTTAGGTACGGAGCCCCAAGGCTGGAATGATTAGATTGTTGACTATTCTTGCCATTTTCACAAACACAGAATCAGATACTTTTAGAGTTGGAGGGAAGATTATTTCCCATGGGAACTATAATGTCTCTACCTTTGCAGTAGTCTGAATTTGCAAGACACGCTCTCAAGAAGGCAGCTTATTTCCTCCTAGTTATTTTGTCTACAATTTCAGGAGCTGACAGCATGAGCATGGTTGTCTTAAATTGTGAATGGTTTCTGCTTCAGGATTGTACAGCTGGGTCCAGTGACAAGTCAATCACATAGTCCAGACACTTCATTAATTCACTCATTCACTCAATCTTATTGGACACACCTGCCATCTGCTAGCATAAGGTATGGACACAATCTCAGTTCATTCTCACAATAACCTAATGAGATTGGTGTTACTTATATTCTGCAAATGGGAAAACTGAGAAACAGTGACCTTTTGTGTGTGTGTGTGTGTTGGACATTGACAAAACCTCATGTAGAAAATGGGACTAGGGCATTCCAGAGCAAGAAAGAACTTTATTGTTAGGAGAAAAATGTCTTAAAATTGAAATAGCAACATGAGTTATTTTACCTGCAAGCTGTGAACAAATACAAAAATATACCTATAGCCCATAGAAAAGAAATCCAATGTTCGTTGAGTATTTTATTAGCTCTAAGCATTAATTGTATCAATCACTCTTAACCGAGCCAATGAACTCAGTGTGATTCTTTTCTTTGTCTTGTATATAGTTAGAACTTCAGGTGTTGAAAATATCCAGAGGGCCTGATCAGTTAGTAACTGAAAGTTTTGGTTCCCATTGAAAAGTTAGATCAAGTTTCAAAAGTTAACAATCATACTTTTTGAAAAAAAGAGGTAGAGAAGAAGTCACTTGTTTTTTCCCTAGGCTCATGTACTTAAACCAAGGCTGACCATCTCTGTGGCTCTCCTACATGGCAGGTCTATGTTTATGGACCATGGGTCCTTGCTGGCTGAGCCCTTCACTGGCTGTATCATGGGCTTTTTTTTTTTTTTTTTTTTTTTTTAAACTCATTCAGTCATTGGTTATAGGGTCTGGAGAACCTTCCCAGTACATTCCAAGAGAGCTCTTGGCGCAGATCCTGTACTCAAGGAACTTCACCATTTGTAGGGTATCTATCTATCCAAATGACTGGCACTGTCAATAGAATTTTTCTGCAATGACGGTTAAGTGTTCTCTGTCTGTGTTCTCTAATGTGTAGCCGTTAACTACTTTAAGTATGACCAATGTGACTGAGGAACTGAATTGTAAATTTTATTTAATTAAAATTTAAATAGCCTCATGATCTAAACTGTCCTCTACCCATCCTTGCATTTTAATATGAATGCATCTATAGTGGGAGTACTCTTCAGGCCATATGGTATGAAGCAGAAAATGCTTGACTGAAATCATGTAAAATTTGGGACATATAGAACATGCAAATAAATCAAAGGCAAGACAAAGATGAAGAGCATGGAAATGAAAAAGATCAAAGAGGCAGAGGACTGCAAGCTCTAGGCAAGAGAAAGCAGAGAAGTAGCTTAATATAGATTTGAGGTTGGGGTGTTCTTTATATGATCTTCATGTAATTATACAACTTTAACATTTTAATACATATTCATTGCAGAAAGTTTAAAAATGATAGAAAAGTATAAAGAGGAAAATGAAATATCCCCATAATCCCCAAACCCAGAAATACTTTATATCCATATTTGGGATCATATCAAATTGCTATTTCTGAAGGTTAAAAAACAGTTATGTCTTAAATTTGATATGATTCAACCTAGCATATATAGTACATGTATCATTAGTATCCTAACTTTTACTTTACATATTTGAGCATTCTTCTACAAAATTATAAGTTAAACTATTTACACTATTTCAAGATTGTCTAGCTCATTCCCTTCTGTTGGACATTTAGGCTGTTTGCAGTTCGGGATCACAATCAAAAGTGCTGCTGCTTGAAACTCCTTGTCCTGAAATATTTATCCTCAGCTTTCCTCAGTTCCTCAGGATAGACATCCAGAAAGGGAATTACTTGGTCATTGGTTATGGGCAATGTTATTATTCATGATTCATATTGCCAAATGGCTTTCTGGAAAGGTTGCACTAACAGAACTATGGCAGGGAGGGCTAGCGCTGGACTCTTGCCAGCGTTGAGGATTATTGCCTTTTCAAAATCTTTGCAGATTTAATGGATTTAAAAACATCTCATTGTTTAGTTTGCATTTCCTTGATTACTAATTAGGTTGACTGCTTTTTCTTATGTTTATTAGCCATTTCTTCTTTTTTAAAATGCCTATTTATATTCTTGGCCTGTTTTTCAAACAGGGAGTAGTATTAATCCTTTCTCTGTTAGATTTGTTGTAAATATGTTCCCCAGCTTGTCATTTATATTCTTAAATTTTGTTTTTACTCTGATGTAAAGTGTTAAATTTTCCATAGACAAAATCATCAATATTTTTCTTTCTGATTTCTTTTAATGCTTTTATGCCCAGACAATTCTTTTCTCATTCAGGGATCAATTAAATTTACTCACCCATATTTCCTCTTAAAGTGTTTTTTATGTGTCATTTCTAAGATTCTGACTCCTAATCTGTCTGAAATTTATTTTTGTGTATGGTATGAAGTTGTAAAAATTAACTTGACTATTTTCCCCCAATAGTTCACTTTTCCAGTGACATTTTTGAATAATTTGTCTTTTCCTCATTGCCTTAGATTCTTTCCTTATCATATATTAGGTTCTTAAACATGCCCGATCTGAATTAGGTCTATGAATCAGGCTCCATTCATTTGTATGTTAATTCTTATGTCTGTTCCACCTTTTAATAATGTAGCTTTTAAAAATATATATTTTAATATCTAGTAGGGCAAGCCAACCCATTATTCATCTTTTTCCCCCCAAAAAATGTTTAATTACTTTCACCCATTTATTCCTCCAAATGGATGTCTAGTTGAAAATCCCCTTGGCACATAATAGGTACTTAGAGATTCATTCAACAGATATCTGCTATAATATTTAGCTTTTTAATCCAAAAACATGTTGATTTTATTTGAATTTAATTTCACTTGAGTCTTCTTTAATGTGTTGCATTCCTGAGATAAACTCTATTTGCATGCCTGGCAAATCTTTAAATGACATTTAATGAAAAATTAATTTTCTTTTTACAGCTTATTTGGTCTTCATTCTTTTAGTTGTAAGACAACTTTATCTGTGATGAATGGTAGCCATTTTTTATTTATCATGGAATCACATCATAGACTGAAAGCTGTAGAACATGGTTACCCTAAACTTTAAATAAGTTCACTTTTAAAATGCTGTTTGCAGATGGTATTATGACCACAACCTAATTATTAAACTTTTTAAATGCATGAATATTATACAAAGATCCTATATATGAAAGATTAATACACAAAGGAGGGAATTTGCTCTTCTTGAATTATTTCAAAAATAAGAAAACTTGGACAGCAAAAAACATTAAGAAAACATTAAGATTAACATTAACCATAATCCCATTTTCCAGAGATAATCACTGTATACATGTATATATGTAGTTTTTATGCATAGACACACACCAGTGTATTACAACTGGGATAAGTCTGTACATGCTGTTTTATAATCTATTTTTCCTACTTAACAATAGACTGTGAAATTTCCCATGGCTTTAATACTCTTGTACAGGATCATATTTAACGGCTCTGTATAGTGGATATTCCGGGGATTACTATACCAGTCCTGTGTGGTTGAACATTGAGATTTTGTGGGTTTTTTCAATAGTATAAAGTCATAATAAGCATCTTTACACCCCACCTTAACATTCTTCTAGTCTCTAGCATGTGATCTGTGTGCTGAGTACATGTGCATTTTCATCCCTGGACAAGGCAAACTCATGGCTCCCTGGTCATGGCAAGGACTCCCCTTCTAACGGGAGCTGGAAAAGAGCAAAGAGAACCAGGTTTCCCAATCTCCTGGAGGTATTTTGCTCAGATTACCGGGAAAAATTCAAAGTGTTAGAGAATTGACGAAGAAAAGAGTTTCAGAGAACTTGGAACAGAATTTTAGCAGCTTTGATCATTTATTCTACTTACCAGGTAGATTTGAAGTTCTGGCTCACCTGGGTTTGTATTTGCCACTCCCTGTACCTCAGTACCCAGATCTGCAACCTCTAGCTTTTCTTCCTCTGTGAACTCCCCATTCACAATGGTCTGACAGCTCAAGGCCAACCAAGGAAAAGGCCCACTGTGCCTGGACTTTCTTTTCTTTCTTTTTCTTTATTATGTAATGTTAGTCACCATACAGTACATCATTAGTTTTTGATGTAGTGTTCCATGATTCATTGTTTGCTTATAACACTCAGTGCTCCTCCTTAATGCCATCACCGGGCTAATCCATCCCCCCAGCCCCTCCCTTCTGAAACCCTCAGTTTGTTTCTCCAAGTCCATAGTCTCATGGATAGTCTTCCCCTCCGATTTCCCCCGTTTCATTTTTCCCTTCCTTCTCCTAATGTCCTCCAAGCTATTCCTTATGTTCCACAAATAAGTAAAACCTTATGATAATTGAGTACCTCTGCTTGACTTATTTCACTCAGCATAATCTCCTCCAGTCCCATCCATGTTGATGCAAAAGTTGGATATTCATCCTTTCTGATGGCTGAGTAATATTCCATTGTATATATGGACCACATTGTCTTTTTTTTTTTTTTTTTTTTTTTTTTTTGAGAGAGAGAGAGCACGAGTGAGAGAATAGAAGCAGAAGGAGCAGCAGAGGGAGAGGGAGAAACAGACTCCCCATTGATCAAGGAGCCTGATATGGGGCTCAATCCCAGGACCCTGGGATCATGACCTGAGGTGAAGGCAGATGCTCAATCGACTGAGTCACCCTGGTGCCCCAAGGCCACATCCTCTTTATCCATTCATCTGTTGAAGGACATCTCGGCTTCTTCCACAGTTTGGCTATCGTGGACTTTCTTTGGGCCTCTTACTCTTTTTCCCTTCAGGCAGCTGGGATTCCTTATGGGGCTCTGAATATTTCACCTAAAGGTAGATATGAGGGCTGCTTCATCTTAGACAGTGGCCTGTCATTGACATGCGTTTGGGGTACGGGTACTTCTGAGAAATGCCACGTGGACCCATATACATTTGTCTGGAGCCCAGCATCATAAAGGCAGTGGGAGACGGGTGCTGGGAGAGAAAGAATGAGGCTGGCAGCTACAGGCTCCAACACTTAGAAATCACAGTGGGAGGGATGCCCATGACCATAGCCCTCTGGACACAGGTGGAAGGGGCAAGTAGTTGCTGAGCTCTATCAGCAGCTGGTCTTCTTTTGAGCATAGGAGACTTTCCTTACATCTGAGGAAACTGGCTAGGGGAGCCGAGGTTGGAACACTTGCCAAACAGCTCAGATTGGGTAAGGGCTAGAAAAAAATAAAAATTCAGAGGTACCCCATGGATGAGTGTGAGCATCATGGCTTATGGGTATGTAGTGGGAAAGTGAGGAGGCATTTTTCAGCTGCCGTTTACTTTATTACTGAGTTTTCTTTATTCAACTTGTATACTCACCATTTGTTTGACATAATCAACACTTAATAATACACATCTGTTGTACTAGGCCACATGTTAAGGCTTCCAAGATGAACAGGGAAGAAGTTAAGGGGTGTTATATTTACTTAGCCATCAGTTATGTGTATGGTTCCTTCATATAGATTTTGTCTCTTATTTATCACCACAGCCTGTGAAGTAGTTTTTTTGTTTTTGTTTTTGTTTTTTATCTCTGGTGAGGAAACAGAGACCCAGGGAGGTTAAGTAAGTTGCCCAAGTGCACACAGCTAATACATTCTGGAGTTGGGAGTCAGACTTGGTTCTCTCTGAATGCAGAGCCTGGGCTTTACTCAGGGCTGTGAGCTGCCTCTCAGGTTTTGCCTGCCCTGGGGGAGCTCATCATCTCATGCAAAAAAACAGCTTGTTGAGTAGATAGTGGCCAGGCGTGCTCTGCTGGGGCTACCTACCTCAGAATCCTTGAGAACCCCCTTCTTTTCCCACCAGACTCCAAGAGGTCTTGTTAAGCAGCTTTGTAGACCTAATCTGCTGGCTCTAACTTTTACCAGAACCCCTCATGTATCTAGGAAGGGACTTGGGTCACGTTGTTCTCCCTCTACTAGTAGGGGTTAGAGGCCAGGGAATCTTCTAATAGGAAGGCTTCTAGGAAAGGCACTGCCTAGGGTCTGTAAAACTCCTTTCATACTGAACCTCACTTCTGGCTCGCAATAACCGCAGTGAGAGCACCCGCTCTCACTGACCTCCCTAGAGAATGGGGTCCTGTACCTAGTCTTCATTTTCTACCGTCTGCCTCAGCTTCTTTCTATTCAAGCTGAGGCATCTAAGTCATTCCTTTTCAGTTAATTTTTCTGCCAGCCCAAACACAGGTTTCCATCTAGTCCATGAGTGTTAGAAGAAAGTGAACCATGAGTAGGGCAGATGGTAGATGATAGGATGCAGTGGTTAGAACTCAAGAGAGATTGTAAGGTCTCTTTTTGACCTTGCTTTAGACAAATGGTTCTCAGCTACTTAGGGTACCATTGACCCGTTTTGAAAATCTGGAGAAAATTAGAATTGCACAGATTCTTTTCTTGGAAAACTGAGTACTCATGGACATATATGCAATAATTGGCATGAAGGTTCATGAGGTTTATGGCCCTCCCCAACCACACACATTTTTGAGGCAGGGTTAGGAAGGTTGGTTTGGTTTACTAGGTGCTTCTGGAATATGTGGCTTAGTATGTCTTCTGGTAAGCTGAGTTGAGAGTTACCTAGGCAACTCTTTGCAGGCAGTGTCCCTCCCTTCTTGTTGTTTTCCATAATTCTAGAGAAAAATTCTAGCTTTGTGAGATATTTGGATTACTCTGGTGTCCTATTTAGCACTTGATATTGTTACGCTTCTTTCTAAAGAAGTAGCAGGCATCGTGAGCCAGACTGTCTTGAAATTGGTACTTTCCTAGCTTATGCTGGCTCCTGGTTATGCTAGGTTCACAGGGGGTGCTTGGTTGCTTATCTCTGGCAAACATTAACTCATCTTTCTGTTACTCTGGAGAGGGTCTAGGTCATGGGAAAAAAAAGAAAACATATGCTTTAGCAACTCTTCTCCGTGTTCCCCTAAACCCACCAGAGAGAACTTGATTCTCACTACTGCCCTGTCTGGTCTAGAACCTTGCTGAGGATCCCATAACCCTTTGTCTCTCTTCTAGATACTGCTTTTTCAATTTTTAAACAATGTCTGAGAGCTTGAGTTTTATCATCCCTTTGGTATTTTCTGAATATTTGGTATTTTCTGAACATTTGTCTCTTGCATGTAACTCTATCTTTGTATTTCTTATATGATATTAAAATTACATGTTGATTTGCCCAATTCACCCCCTAGACTAAAAGTCCTACAGAGTCAGGAACTCTACATTTTGTATCATTTTACCCACAGAGATTGGAACTCTGCCTGAAACATATATGTGCTCAATAAATATTTGTCAGAATGAATTGGGTAGTGTTTAGATACCCAAGGTAATAACCTAAGGAAAGATTTAAAAATCACTTAAAACTCTAGGAATTTTTCCATGGCCAATCCATCTACCACAAATATGACTAACCAGAAAACATAGTATTGGGATCCATAAGGAGTTTATGCTGTCTCATTTCCATGGGAGGGGAATGTGTGTGTGTGTGTGTGTGTGCATGTGTGTGTATATGTGTATGATGTGCTCAGACCTTTCTTGGCTACTGCAATTATTTAAAAATAGTATCAAAACAAGTCTTTTTATTCTCTCCAGTAATCTCTCCGTGTCTGTGTGCCTTCAACACGTCTTCGTATTTGTTTATTTCTCTGATATATCTTAATATCTCTTTCATCTCTGACTTTTTCCCATTCGGTTCATATATCCTAGGACTGGCTGGACAGCAGTCACTCTGAGCAGCAACTGGGCAACTAGCTCAGGACCAAGGACAGCAGCATACATGTCCTTGAAGTGGGAGGAGGTGCTTTAGTTTGCTGAACTTTATTCAATAATATGACCTTGGGGTGTAGTTTTCTCACCTGTCAGGCTGCTCTTGCAATTCTACAATCCTGGTCGTTACTCTGGCCCTAGGTGTTTCGTGTCTGTGATGGACCTGTGTCCGGTCTGTGCCCACTCCGTCCCTGTGGCATTGCTTCCACTGATGGGTAGTAAGACTAGGGCAAGGATGGCACAGCTCTGGAGTCAGAAAGTCTGGAGGTAGGAGTGGAGAAAAGCTCTGCGCTGAGATGAGAGGAACTGATTTAGGAGCTGCCTATGAGGGTCTCCTGCTCTGAGTTTTGCAGTCAGCTTTTGCTGCTTTACTGCTACCTGCATTTCCAGCTCTGGGGAGCAGGGCAGAGTGGGGGGTTAGTGAGTAGGTACAGCACCATTTTGTGTTTGCATACCTACTGTTCCACAGTGACAGAGGCCATAGCTGGATTTTCAGATCAATAATTTCATCTCTAACCTGAAGTCATTTCCTGATTAAATTAAAATTCAAATACACACACTGGGGAAGAGGGAAAGGGACTGAGAGTGAGGGTCCCAAGGACTGAGCCTTCTATATGTCTGAACCACAGTACACACTTTCTGCCTCCACCTCTGAATATCTCTGTAACTCTCTCTAAATATATAAGCAAATATACTGAATGTTTTTTTTTTAAAGATTTTATTTATTTATTTGACAGAGAGAGAGATCACAAGTAGACAGAGAGTCAGGCAGAGAGAGGGGAAGGGAAGCAGGCTCCCTGCTGAGCAGAGAGCCCGATGCGGGACTCGATCCCAGGACCCCGAGATCATGACCTGAGCCGAAGGCAGCGGCTTAACCCACTGAGCCACCCAGGCGCCCCTAAATATACTGAATGTTTAACAGTTGATTCATATTCATCACTGACTAATTCACCACTGGCTAATGTTCTGTGTTACTTTGAGGACCCATTTAAGAGTAATACTCGGTGTAGCAAAAAGACAATAAATCTACCACCAACACTACTATCCATGAGGTACGAGCACTTTAAATAACCTAGTCTGTTAGCAAAGATTCAGTTTTTAAAAAGTGATGGTCAGACATAATCTCTTCTGAAGTGGCCATTTTCTTATATCCAGAGAACACTGAATGTTGTCAAGCTTTCCAGGGAAGGAGGGAGTGAGGGAGGGTGAGTGAGTGAGCCTGTGTGTGTGGCAGCTGAGGTCTCAACTCAGCTAATATTAAATCTTGTGAAGAATAAACAGAAACGGTTTGCTCATTAGCTGGGCTTAGAGAGGTGTTACCCACATGTGTAAAGTGCTAATTATTAGTGATCTTTAACGCAGCTAATTTAGCAACGGTGTTACAAATTTCTGCTCTTCAAAAGTAGCCCATTAGCCAGGGCTTTATATCTAATATTAACTTTAGAAAGTTAATATTGAAATTGGCCACAATTAGAGTTCATGTGGAAGCCCGAGAGAGAGAAAGATGAAGATGGGGGTAGAAACAGGCAGGGCGAAGGACCAGGGTAGGAAGAGGCACAGCAGCCAGTGGGTGCTGTTGGTTGTTGGTGTGGAGGGCACTGTGGCACTGGGGGGGAATAAGAATCTGTCCTGAGTTGTTCCTAAGCTGTGTGCTTAGAGATAAGCCTCCAGATCACCCCCCCCCCCCCGGACCCCAGAGCTTAGGGTCTCCAGAGGGATCCAGATAGAGCGGCAGAGATGGCACAACAGTGAGGGGCCTGCCACGTGACATACAGAGAAGGAGGAACCAGCCCAGCCTGGGCAGGAGAGGAGGCATTGGGGAAGACACCCTGGACAAGATACACGGCTCAGTAGAACATAGGGCAGGAAACAGTCATTGTGGGGAGTGACGGACAAGTGCGTGTCAGACTTTGGAGAAAGTAGATATTGCTTTTCCCGGGTGGAATGACTGGCCAGTCTGGCCCCTGTCCTCTCAAGTCCCTGACTGCTGTGTCATGTTGCATGAGACCTAGTCAACTGGCTTGGAAAAGCTTAGTGTTTAGCCTTTACCAATAGAGGAGCCCATGTTTTTGTTTCCCTCCCCTCTCCCTTTTTGCATCGAAATCAGATTAGCTGAGGCTTGTGAACATCCTTCTGATAGAAGTGCCAGGGAGGAGCTGAGTTCTGCTAGGAGAGAGGGAGCTAGCGGCTGATGCTGCTTGGGCTGGCTTGGCGCTCGCAGGTGTCCGTGGTGAGGGATGGTGGCTTCCGGCAGCCGGCCTCAGTGTGGGTGGACAGATCCGCAGGTGGGGGAGAGGCAGGTGGATCTCTACACCATGCTATGTGTTCTGTTGCTGACACAAAGCTGCCCAGCCTCCTTCTCTGCCAGATTGATTTCTTCCTGTCAGTGCGCGCTTCCTGCCTCAGTGGCAGTTGCTTTAACTAGAGCTCCAAGGGACTTATTTATAGTCGCTGGAGGAGTTTTCCAACAGCCAGTTTCCTCAATTTCCTCAATAGCTCATTAGCATCTGTAAAGAGGAGAGGAGACATTCACCTCCATCTGCCTCTGTGTGTGTGTGTGTGTTAGTACAGGAAAAGACATGAAGGAGAGAAGGGACAGTGAGGGGAATGGAGATCATTGCCTCTGTTTACCAATGACTTCCTTCCCAACCCCAGGTGCCCTCCTGGGGCATTGCCCATCTAGTCCCTACACAGAAGGGACCATGTCCTTAAGTTTCTTTCCTCTATCATTCAGTTCCATGTTGAATTTTCATGGGGTCTTACTCAAACTCCCAGCCTCCTATTGGCCTCTCAGGTACCTCACAAACAAGCATGGTTCCTGCTTCTCTTGGACTTCAGGAGAAGATAAAAAGAGATAAAGTTCTAGTGCCCCCAGCCATCACATTCTTTTTTTTTTTTTTTTAAGATTTTATTTATTTATTTGACAGAGAGAGAGAGAGAGATCACAGGTAGGCAGAGAGGCAGACAGAGAGAGGGGGAAGCAGGCTCACTGCTGAGCAGAGAGCCCGATGCGGGGCTCGATCCCAGGACCCTGAGATCACGACCTGAGCCGAAGGCAGAGGCTTAACCCACTGAGCCACCCAGGCGCCCCCAGCCCTCACATTCTAGCACCCAGTTCAGCAAGGGTCACATGTCCCATCTTCCCCCAGCTCCTTACACAGTAGAATGTGACATGAAGTTTACAGTCAGAGCCTGCTGGTTCCAGCTCTTTTCTGGAACCACAGCCTTCCTTTTGGACCAGCCAGGTGCCACCCGGCTCTGGCCTGTGTGGTGATGCAGTCCCAGCTCTCTGAGCTTCTGAAGGCACTTGCAGCCACATCTTTGCTGTTGCCTTCCCAGGAACCTGCCCTGTTGAGATATCCAGACAGAGTGCGATCAGAGAGCCCAACTACCACCTCCATGCCCTCCTTTCCATCACTCCCTAACCCTGCTTTACTGTTTAGCCTGCATACTCTCCCCATCTCTGGCACATGCCCTGTTCACCCCATCTTCTCTGCCTTGGCATATGCTGCTTGCCACTGGGACACCATTCTATGGCCCTATCCTTACTCGAACCCTGGTTCAAAGACCACCTCCTTGCTTCCTACTCACCACTTTTACTCTCCGTCTTCTTAGGATTGTGCATACTAATTGTCAGTCCAGTATTTCTGGAGTCTCTTTTGCATGATAGGCACTGTGCTAAGTGCAGGGCAAAGAGTAAGACATGGTCCCTACCCCAGGGTGTCGGAATCCGTTAATGGTGAGTAGAATGAAAACATGGAAATGACTTTCAGGAGAGAGAGAGAATACAAGGTGTAGTCAGGGATGACTCAACTGGACGGGAAGGTCAGGGAAACTACACAGAAGTAATGATGGATTTGGGAGGGATAAAAGAGGTAAAATCAGCAGAACCAAGCAACTGAACTGGTATTTGGGGTATAGGAGTGGGAGGAGTCTAGGAGGCCTCCCATGTTTCTGTTTGGGTAAGTTAGTGGGTAGTGGCAGTAATAATCAGGATATAGGGGATATAGGACAGCCAGGCTAGGACAGGGCAGGAGGGTCTTCATCAGAACCTCAGAACCAGAAGTTGTTTTTCCTCCAGAGTCTGGTAGCTTCTGGGTGTCAGGGGAAATGGGCACTAGGTATTTTACTGGGCTGAAAACTCTCAGAGGGCAGAAATTGGGTCTCCCCTCCTAGGAAGATGATTGCCTGAGATGAGCACTGTGTTCTCATTAGGTGTGGCGCTCTCTCGGGTGGGGACACCTCTCCTTCCCCTCTTTCTCATCCAGTATTGCCCCATGTTCAGGGCTTTGTACCCGTGGGTGGGAGTGCAGGTGCGATGAAGAGGCATGAACCTGACTGGCTCCTTGTCTTCCAGGGCATGGCAGAGATGGTTTCTTGGTCTTTAAATGTATGTATGATACTGAGAGCAGTTAGAGAAGACAGGGCTCTGAGGGTTGGGGTAGTGAGGAGATTTGTTGCGAAACTAAAATATCTGCTACATGAGGGACTGGGTTAAGCCATCAAAATCCTGAGCAGCTTGGACAGGTATTATTTATAACCACTCTGACTACCAAAAAACAAGACATGGTCCAGTCTCAGTGCCCTGGAGGGGAAACTCCTCTATCTCTCCCATAGCCTTTTTACTTCAGAGCTGAATCTGGGTGATGGGTTCCAGGAAAGTGGCTGAGTCTTTGGGATTGTTGGGTGGTGGCAAGGGGGTCTTCCCGTGGTGGAGGTGGGAGGGGTGATGAGCAGCTCTAGATTAGATTTGAGAGGTTCTGTTTAGACTAGGCTAAAGGGTGCTTGTATCCATCTCTGCCTCTGAGGCAGCTCTGAAATCGAAGACAGATGTTGGTGTATAGATCTTCCACAAATGCACCATGCATACGAATCACTGGGGTTTCTTGTTAAAATGCAGGTTCTGATTCTGCAGTCTGGGGTAGGGCCTAGATTATGCATCTCTAGGAAGATTCTAGTTGGTAGGGGAGGCTTGTTACTTTGAGTAGGAAAGCTTTAGGATGCACCTTTCCTTTGAGTTCCCTTGCATTCTGTACAGGTGACGTCCTCTCTCTGATAACAGCTCGCTGTCCTATCTGCATACCTGTCCATCTCTGCCTGCAAGCCCCCTGGAGAGTGGGGTCCCTTGCTTATTTATCTAAGAACCACCATGCCTAACGTAAGGCCTAACACATAATAGGTGCTCAATGAAGAACTGATGGAAGAATGGCTGTGGAAATAGGAAACAGTCCCAATTATACCCAAACTAAGGCTCAGCCTCATGAGCTCTTAGAACTCTCAGCTGAAACCACTTGTCTCCTGTGTAGCAGCTCAGTGAGTCAGGGCCACTCTGATCAAGGCTTCCATGCTGGACACACTGGCATGGAGGGGGAAAATGAGGTGGAGACCTACCTGAGCACGGGTGACACAGGGTCAGGCCCAATCAAGGCAATGAGATAATATTAAAATACTTCCACAGTCACTTCTCAGTAAGTGCACATTAAGGGGGTATGGCTGAGAACCGAAAAGAAATAAAGAACAATCCATGGGCACCCTGGTGGCTTGCACCTCCAGTTGCTCAAAACTTAGCTGCTGGTGTCTTTACTTGTAGAAATCAGCACTGCTTTCTAGAGGAGCCTAGCATGGGGCACAAGGCACACAGCTGCCCTGGGATCCTCCCTGCCATCCTGGAACTGTGAAACAACAGACGGAGGACCTCTGACACCAGGGCCAGTCCCGCTGTTGCCACGCGGGGTCCTGCAGAGGCTGGGAGCCAGGGTAAGGGAGAGGGGAGCTTTGCCGCGTGGGGAAGGCTGACTAGGAAGAGGTCAAGGGGAGCAGGCAGCAGCAACGTAAGCACAGCACATTTGGAGAGAGGACATGGCAGAAGTGGGGCTCAGAGAAGTCCCACGCTGGAGACCCGGGGGAGGTGGCTGTGGTAATTTTTACTTCCCTAATAGATGCGGAGCATTTCAACTTTGCTAATTAACCGAACAGCAGGCTCGTAATTCTGACAGCAGCAGGACACAAATGGGGTGGGATTAGTGTTGAATGCCTTTGTCCTTAAGAGAAAGCAGGAAACTCACCTTGGGTCAGGTTCCTGAGGGTGCCCTCCGGTTCTTTTTTTTTTTTTTTTCCTACAGTGACTCCAAAGAGCACAGGGGCTTTTATTTCTTCTCGGTCTTTCTTTAGCTCTAGCAAGGGGGCTGCTGTTTCAACAGGCTTTCCTTTTAAGGGGGGAAGCTGATCTACGGTGGGTCTAGAATTTGTAGGGTCATGGTGCTATTATCAAATATACTTTGTTCAGAGATAGCAAGTGCAGGTCAGGTCTGCCTGCTGCCTCTGAGGTATGGGTGCCTCATAGAAGTTCTTCCATCACTAGCCTTCCGTTTTGGTAACTTGGGCTGTTCATAAAATGGGCTGATGTGTCTTCGGCATCCCGACCCTGAAACTGATTCCTGGGAAAGCATGCCCTGAGAGGCCAGAGAAGAGTTGTTTATCTTCCCAAAGCACATTGAACCTTGCTGGGAGTTTGTTTCCAGCACTTTCTCTCAAAGCATATTGATCTGATAATCTGAGGATCTTAAAGGCCAATAAATATGAAGAAAAGGTTTAAAAAGCCTCAAACTATCAGAGCTGACTGGGACCCTGGAGATCGTCTATGTGGATCACCAGCCCTTGGTGTGACAGATGAGGCCACTGACCATGCGCATGTCACTTGAGAAATGGTTACCATTTCATTCATTTCTTTATCCTTTCATCAAATATTTATTAAACATTTTCTATGAGGCTGCCCAGACATGTACCTGATAGTGAAAACATGTTGCTATTTCATTGGTCCTGTTTGAGTTAGTGTTCAATGGACTTCTCCTTTATTATATATCCCGACAGCTGGCTTCACAGGGGCCAGGGGGAATTGATACATAGGACCCTCAGCCAGTGCAAATAGGTTTTCTACTCAAGGTCACCAATTTCTGAGCTGCTGGGCTAATTAGTTTAGCTCTACTTGGCTTTACATAATGCAAATATTGTTGAAAAGTTGTTTGTAATTCAATTTTTGGCAAATGAAAAACTAATTCAAACCATTAGGGCACCTTTTATTTAAAGAAACCCTGGAGCAAATCCGTTTATAATGTGAAAAATCTTGTTGTTGTTGGAAACGATTATCCCCTAGTTAAGGATTTTGTAAATCTAGACACTTTAGGTTTTCTTATGGTAGGCTCACAACCTGGGAGGTAGTTCAGCTGTGGTCTAAACCAGATGGGGGAAGACTCTGGCCTGGGAAGAGGAAGCCTTGGGAATCTTAGACCAGACCAACCCAAGATACTGAAATTTACTTGGGCCAATGGCCAATGGTTGCAAGCTGCCGGGACAAGCCACTGCCTTTCTCTCAGGCCCTGGAGTCTGGAGGGGAGAAGGAAGAGGTGGGGCATGATGGGTGGGGTGTGAGGGATGGAATTCAGTGCTCCCTCTAGCTCTCCCTCCACAGGTAGGAGCCATGAGGGGGTAGGATAGGAAATCTTATGCTTCCATTATAATGAATTCCAAGGTCTTCCTTAATGTCTGGGGACTTCGTGGAATTAGAGCCGTATTATATACTTTAAGGGAGGTGGGGGAGAGGAAGAGCAGTGGAAAAAATAGGACAGGTGTTTTGAAGAAAAGAGGGTTATGTCATTCTTGTCAAATCTCATTCGTTTGGGCCTTCCTCTTTTTGAACTCATAAAAAATCTGGAAGCAGACAGGACTGAAGTTTAACTTTTCTTATTAAAATTTTTTCCTATAGAAATGAAGGTGTATGTAGTGATAGAGAGGAGAATGTTTTAAAACTGATGTATACAAAGATGTATTTCATATATGAAAATAGGCTGTTTTAATGCAGAGGTGTCCTTTTACACAAACAACTCATGCACCAGCTAAAGATGATCCTTGTCTAGTTGGTAAAGCTGGATTGGACTCTCCCCTGCCGAGGAAGCTGAAACATCTTACTGCATGAATTAGGAAAAACAAAAACAAAACCAAAAAACAACCTATGTGTCTATTTGTAAATTCTATAATAATTTATATGGATTCTAAGTGGTTTCTAGTAGTGAGATTTAATAGTTTCTTTGTTGGGACATAAGGTCAGAGTGTAAAGATCTGTACAAACAATGCTTATCATTAGAGATTTGTTGTTGTTGTTGTTGTGTTATGTTTTTCTTCTTCTTTGGCCCACGTTCTTCTCAAAATGAGCCTTTTACTGGGTTATTCCAGCATTAGGTCCTGTGGGCCAGCAAAGGGGAGTGACTGATGAATGAAAAGGCTCACTGTCTTCATGAGGTGAAAAAAATGAAGAAGAAATAGGTGAAATGGTCAGCGACACTTTGGGAATTTGTCTGGGGTTAAGGCATAACCCGCGACCACGGCAGACTGGCATTCTGAAGACACATCTCTCCTCTTCTTTGGTTGAGTGTGCAACTGGCTCATTTCCCTTCCCTAGGCCAGTGATTGTAACCCTGCGCTGTTGCCAGAATTCCCAGGCGAGTCTCGAAGCAGTCAGGGTTTAGAGGTTGAGACAGCCCTGAGTGGGGACCATCTTCCCAGTTCGTTTCTCTGCAGATTATCTGATTGGGACCACAAGGGAATAAGCCATGCAGAGAAAGGCACCTGAGCGGTTGCCGGTGGTCCTGGTTCTGTTACACTGAGCTGACGCAGAACCTCCTCTCTTCCGGTGTCCCTGCGTGTGATGTCCCTGGTGGTGATCCACAGCAGAGATCCCAGTTATGGCTCACAGGGTGTGGGCTGGCTCTCCCTGAGAGTCTTTGTGGGGTGCTTGGGCTAAATGTAAGGCTGCAGTGGGCTGGCTGCGGTTTTATGTGTATGTGTGTGTGTGTGCGCACGCGGGGGCTTCTCTTCCCACGTGCCTTGTACTCGTACCAGGCTGGGTTGTCCTTTGAGGCTATTGTTTCTCCAGGCACATCATTATTTTCCATTCTATGTGAGCCCCAGACCTCTGCCTCCAACCCTCTAATAGGAAGTCAGCTGGACCCCAGAAGGGACTCTGCAGCTGAGAAGGGAGATTTAGGCAGAGAATGAGTTGCTAAAGAAGGGAGTGCATTTCCTTCCCAGGAGACTGGTGTCTCCCCACCTCCTGTCTGTTGTGGACTGCTGAGGGTGACATTGAGGGGGAGGAGGAAGAAGGGTTATTGCATTCAATTTTGCTTCCCACTTAGGGATATGATGGTTTACTTTTACAGTTTGTACAATGAAAACTTAAGAGTCCCTGTGCCAGGTAGAGGAAAGGCAAAAACAATTACTTAGGGTATTGTGGTCCATCCTGATATTAATTAACCTGTTCCATTGGTGTTTACTGAGTGTACCAGACACCATGCTAGGCAAAGAGGTACAAAGTGGCTTTTAAAAAGCCCCGTCGTCAAGTTGCCCACAGCAGCAGGGCTGTGGCCGTTGCCTGCAAGGCACGGAACTTTGTATGTGTGGTGGGGGCAATCTGGACTGTCCTCTCCCTGAAGGGACACCCGTGTGGCCTGGCATCATGTGGAAGTGTCCTCTGTGTTGTGGACCTTCTCCTGTTCCATTGGTTCCACTGGGCTGGGCTGTAGCACCTGAACAAGGCACAACTTTGTGGCGCGTGATGGGGTTGGGGTGCTGAGGGAAGTACCCAGGGATTCAGCCATCTGACCTCTTTCATCCCAATTCCTTCTGTTTTGTCATCCCACAGGGTCTTTTCGGAATGATGGTTTGAAAGCTTCTGATGTCCTTCCCATCCTAAAGGAAAAAGTGGCCTTCGTGTCTGGTGAGTGTCGGTGGAACTTTGCTCTGTAAGGGACCTGGAAGAGTGTGTGGGTGCACATGCATCTAGACAGTTGCTTCGTGGTGTGTGAGAGAAGTTGTGGCAGGGGTGTGCGGCACTCGGCGTGGCTGGCTGCATCCTTGCTCCAGAGCAGACAGAAAGAGGAGAGGGGGCACTGACCCAGAGCTGGGTGCTCTGGAGGACACTCACAACCATGGCTGGGAGCCTCTTACCGGCACCCCCACACATACACCTGACCTCCCAACCCCTTCCTGGCCAGTCAGGTCCCTCATGGGCCACTGAGGTCCCTATGGAAAATGCTCTAGCTGGAGGAGTCTGTTTACCTCACACACTCCCAGAGGTTTTATTTGGATTCACCTCTGAGTGGATCAGATAGGAGAGGATAATTTTTTCTGGCTCCTCTTTATCTCTCCTTCCTTGCAAAGGGAACTCAATTAAGTGTTTGTATCTATTTATTTTTCTGAATAATGGCTTCCAAATATTTATTTCCGACTTTTCTCTCCAACCTATCTTGTGCACCTGGATCTTTTAATGTCTGATTCAGGGGTCAGCAAACTATAGCCTGTGAGCCAGCCACCTGTGTTTTTTTTTTTTTTTTAAAGATTTTATTTATTTATTTGACAGACAGAGATCACAAGTAGGCAGAGAGGCAGGCAGAGAGAGAGGGGGAAGCAGGCTCTCCGCTGAACAGAGAGCCTCATGTGGGGCTCGATCCCAGGACCCTGGGATCATGACCCGAGCCGAAGGCAGAGGCTTTAACCCACTGAGCCACCCAGGCGCCCCCAGCCACCTGTTTTTGTAGGTAAAATTTGATTGGAACACAGCCATGTGCATTTGTTTAGGTAGTATTTGTGTCCTATTGCTGTGTCTTACTGCTGTGTAACAAGTTACCACAAATTTGGTAGCGTTCAGCAATAGAAATGTATTCTCTCATGGTTCTGGAGGCCAGAAATCCAAAAGCAGTTTACTGGTCTGAAACCAAGGTGTCAGCAGGTCTGTGCTGTCTCCAGAGGCTCTTAGGAGAGAATTCGCCTCTTGCCTCTTCCAGCTTCTGGTGGCTTCTGGCATTCCTTGGTTTGTGGCCATGTCACTCCCATCTCTGCCTCTTTGGTGCCATTGCCTTTCCCTCTTCTGTCTGCATCAGATTTCCGTCTGCCTCCCTCTAATGAGGATACCTGTAACTGCATTTAGGGCCTTCTCGTATAACCCAGGGTAATCTTCCCATCTCAGGATCCTTGAATAGTCACAGCTAGAGACTCTTTTTTCCAAATAGGCTAACATTTATGGGTTCCAGGGATTAGGACCTGATATTTTGGGGGGCCACTGTTCAGCCTGCTATAGGCAGTGTCAATGGCTTCTTGCTAACTACAATAGCAGAGTTGAGTGATTTCCTCAGAGCCCAGAAGGCCATAAGTTTAAAGTACTTACTATCCGGACCTTTAAGAAGAGTTTGGTGGCCTGTGATGTAACTGAAGGCAAGCTACTGGAGCACCGGCCATCACTGTGGATGCTAGTTCCTGAGCTCCATCGTAGGCCTCCATTATAGAATCTCCCACAGGGGCTGGGGTAAGGGCAATGACCACCAAGGATCACATTTAAAGAAATATACCCAAGTGCTCATGCCTTGTGGATTGAGCATTTATCTCCGGGTGATCCTGATGGTCCACAAGGAGTAGTGGTAGGATCACAGGGAAGGAATGAGTATTGTCTCACAGTGTATGGCTTCACTCCAGAGCTGCTGCTGGCCTGGCTGGTGGGCAATAGACAAAATGGAGAGAAGGGAGAGAGAGGAGGTGGTTTGGGGAGGAGAAACCAAGCAGCGGGTGTCTCCTGCCTATTGAGAAGGAAGATGAGAGACTGATGATGATTCGGAATGTGGAGGTAGGAGGTGAGGGCAAAATATGCAATGGGAGTATATGAGGTACAGAATGCACTCCTTGTTATTATTAGTAGTATTAATAGTGATACTAGTGTTGCTGTTGCTGTGAGATGACATTGGCTGAGAAGCTGTCTTTCCACAGGAGTGTTAGGTGCTTACGTATCTTATCAGGTAGTGAACCCCTGTCCCTGAAGATGCTGAAGCCCAGGCTGAATAGCCCCTTGGTGGGACCACATGGCAGTGATTTTGGTATGGGTAGAGGTGTGGGTAAGACAACCTCTGAAGCCTTTGCACACTTGGATCAGAGTGCTTGCTGGACATGTGGGAGGACCCTGTGGGGAAGTCCTGAGAGCCACTGGGCAGCCCTAGGCCCCCGACTTTTGCTGCTGCCCATAGCCTGACTCCAGGATGTGACCCATAGCCCTCTATTGTGTGCTCTCTACTCCCAAGCAGAGCCCAATCCTATCTTTTCTTCTTTTTCTTAATGGCTCTGATTCTCATTTAACTTGATGTCCCTCCTGTCCGCTTGGTATCCCGCTAATCCTCCCATGTCTCCTGTGCCTGAACTTCCTCTACTGGCCCTGATTTACTCACATTTTTTTCCGGCTTGAGCAAAGTTCCCACTTTGCCTCCTCTAAGAAGCCTTTCTGGCTTTAATGCTGAGCCTCTGAACACCATCCTATTCTGCATCAGTCCAGGACCTATGATTGCACATGCAGTACACATGAGAACCCTTGTTTGATCGTTCAGCTGGAGCCCTGAGGCCAGGCCCAGCCAGCCCTAGAAAAGACCTTCCCAACTATAAAGAGTTGTCCTAAGGGAGCACACAGAATCAATGTGCCAGGAAGATGGTCCAGCATGAGGCAGGTAGAAGTTTCCCAGAGCAGGAGCAAGGGGGCTGGGGCATGCAGTTCACTCCCTTATACTAATGTGGGCTGAGCAGCCCAGGGTACATCTTATTCATCTATGCACAGTGCCAGGAGCTTTTGGGCTTAGGGAACATTGCCTTTCCATGCCCAGGAAGGATGCTGAGGATGTGAGGGAAACGGCTGGCTGCATGTGGAAAACAAACAAACAAACAAACAAAAAACAGAAATAAGAAACAAACCAATAAAGCCTCTTATAACCTGAACTTTTAAAAGAAAAAAACGTAAGAATAAAACAAAACAAAGAAACCCAGAATTGAAGAATGCATTGTTGCAGTTGCATTTCTTTCTGTGAAGGAAGGTGGTAAGCAGAGAAACAAACTCTGTTGGTTGTGCCCACCCCTGTCTGCTAGTCCCCCCAGTGTGGCCAGGGCAAAGGGAAGTGTGCTGCCATGGGAACACACATTTGGAAGAATGCAGTGAGTGTAGCTCCCCAGCTTCTGTGTGTGGGCGTGTGCACGTGTGTGTGACAGGCTCTGTGGCTGTGCCTCAGGGAGCCTCTGTCGTTCCAGCTTGGCCATTCTGCTCTGCATTCACAGCCTGTGTGCCTCCCTTTGCCCTCTCTGGCTCCCTTTGAGTGCCTGCGCCTCCCACTCCCAGCACCCGTTTGTGCCTTTTATGCAAGCTGCTTGTATGGTGCTCATTTCACCTCTCTTGACTTTATGTGCAGTCACACCCTCCTCTCAGCCACCGCCTGATGTCCCTCTCTGCCTCCTTATCTCCTACCAACAGCATTATCTAGGCAGCTGCTGTAGCACGATTGCAGACCCTGAATCCATGTCTCCCAAAGTGTGTTCCATAGAACAACAGTTCTACCAGATGAGCCTCAAAAAAGAAAAAGGGGTTCTATAATCTGATGTTTGGGAAAGGCATATTATAGCTGCCTCATGGAGATTTGCCACGTTCATTAAAGCACATGTCTATTAAACACATGAAGCCATCTCCAAACTACAGAGTAACCTCATTCCCTTGGAAAAAATCATCCATTAACATCTCTCAGAACTACTGTCAGATGGACCAAACTTTGGTATAATTTCATCAATGTATTTTTCTTATTCCCACCCCCCCCCAACTCCCCACCTCTCCCAATTGCCCTAACTGGAGCCCCCTGAAAATTTTGAGCACCATTCCTCCTCTGGCTCAATCAGGGAAGGCTTAACTCCCCGTGCTTTAGCCTTTATCTCTTCCTCAACCCTGTCCTGCCCTGCCCCTATGCCTTCGAGAACATCAGACCATCCCTTCCTTTTTCTTCCTTTTTATCTCAGTCCTGTGGCTCCTGGCCCCAAAGCCTCTCACACATAGGCCCACAGCAGGAATGTCATGAGTGAAGGAGTGACCCTTGAGGACCCTGCCACCATCTGTATCATCTTTTCAAAACGTGGCTACTTTTGTAGCCACTTTTGTCTTGTACCGTCCCAGATCCACTTCCATAAGTCACACAGGCTTCAACAAGGGGTTCTTACTCTTCACCTCTGCTTATGACTCTCTGCAATTTCAGTGCTCATGTCAATAATCCATCAAATTCTACACCTTCATAGCTGTTCAGCCTTCTTTGTACCAAATTTTCTACCTCCTTACATTGGCCATGCATATGCAAGACCTTAACTTTGATATACGTGTCTATGGCCTTTGTTACCTTTGACCCTTTCTGATGTTTCCCTGTAAATTGGGAAAGGATGGATATCAGATGAGCAAAACATCTGCTGTCCCCTCTTCCTTGGGAGCTCATGATCCAGCAGGACATCTCCTACCTTTAGTGGGCCCTCCCCACTTGTGCATGCACTAGCTTTATCCTGCCTCCACTCAAGTTAGAACCTAACTTGGACACCATGGCTAGACCTTACAACAGAGCTCTCATGATGCCCCAGTTCCCTGTCTCATCTCTTTTTGCCCACCTCATGTACAGGCCTGATGTTCATTCTCTAGGGACGTTGGCCAGTGATAGTCTGCTCCCCTTTCTCCCAGTATCTCAAGCCTGTCCTGACTTGGTAGGTGGGCTAGTCTGCTATTTCACCTAAAGAACAGTGTCCCCCAGGCAGGCTGAGTTCCTCCCTCTCTTTACTTTATCTGTTTCCTCCTTCCTCTTTGAGTTCTGTCAGCATGCTTCAGAGAAGGAAGTAGGACCCCTCCGCTTGCATGGGCTCTGAGGCCTCTTTCTACCCATTGTCCCACTCTTTCCAGCACAATGACTATCTTTCTCTATGCTCCTTCCTGCTCCACTTCCTACATTCTTACATTCTTACAAGGTCATCTTCTTTCTGAAAAACCCCTGACTGATCCTACTGCCCAGTCTCCAATCTTTATCCATGCTTCCTGAAGGCCGGGGGTGTGGGTGGGGGCTGCACTGCCCCAGGCTTTTTCTCCTTCTTCCCTTCCTCTGCCATCTGGAACTTTCCCCAGCCATATTTATGATACTCTCCCTCCAAGGGCAGACCTGGCTCTAGCTCAGGAAGTACAGTGCCAGCAGTCCTCTAAACTCCTTATAGTAAGCCTTTGCTAATCAGATCAGCCTTGGCTCCCTATGTTCTTATGGGTCTACTGTATCCATGGAAGGTCAGGAAGAAAGGCAGCAACAGCAGTTAAAACCATCCAAGAATGAAAATCCTTAGGGTGGGTCAAGGCTAGAGAGGAAGGTTGAGGGTATGGGAGATGCTCCTAGCTTTTGGGAAACCTTCCATTTAATCCTTCTGCTTGGGAACGCAGTTGGGAAATGGGGATCCTTTCAAAGGCAGATGACTTGGGGGTGGCTATTCATACAAAAAGCCAGGCCTGTGGTATGGAGCTGGGGGTTCAGGTCCAACTCTGTGGTGTGTCTACATGAATCTGCTCCAGTGTGGGGCTGGGGATGATGGTGGTACCTGCTGAAACATTTTTTTCTTTTTCATCAAGGCAGATCTCTCAGTGACCCTGATCTTGTTTGATCCTTTTCTCTTGCCAGTCTTCTCATTTCCTCTTCAGGAGTATCCTGGAATGGTTTGGATTTTGTTTGTCAAGTCTCCCTTCTGTCTTTATGGCTTCTAGACCCTACAACAGAGGGAAACATTATACTCGGACTTGGATGGGGACCCTGGGAGGCTCTGACTTCCCCTGGAATAGCTTCTTCTTCAGAGAGCGGAGCCTTAAACTTCTTTTCCAGAATTGGTGATGGCCATGCCAATGCCACCTCCTTCTTGTATTATATCCCTGTGGTCTCCACTCTGGAGGAAGTCTGGCAGCTGCTTGAGATGTGTTCAGGAGTCCGTGAACATGATGCAGAGGTTTTCTTTGTGTAATAATCAGGGCCTGTAAGGACAGACCTTAGCTTTGTCCCCTGTGACCCTCCTGAAAGCCTTGGTCCTACTTCCTAGTAATGCCCATTAAAGAATAAATTTTTAGAGGATAGAGTAATAGTGAATAGAAAGTTTAGAGAAAAAAATGAAAGAAAAAGCAACCATGCAAAATCTCAGCCTTCTAATAACAACAACAATCATCATTTCACTATACTCTCCTTCCTGGTTTTTAAAAATGTGGTATTTAGAAAACATTTATAATCATAGTGCGTACATATGCATTTGCAGTGATTAAGACCTTGAGCATCCTTGTTTCTGATAAAGGTTCCTGTGCTCCTCCAGCAGGAGTGACAGGTGGCACCTCAGGCAGGCAGACAGGCAGGGGTGGATCTTTGGCTGTGCAGAGAACACTTAATATCCTTTCTATGAATCTAAAACCCTCTCAGCAGTGGTGTCTTGGATGGATGCTTGAAGGGTTTCTCAGCAGGGTAGTCAGTTAATCCTGAGCCCTTCTACCTCACAGAGGTCTGTAAAGAGAAGTGAATTGAAGGTTAAATTTCCAGAGACTACAGCCCATTCAATAGCTTGTGTTCTCAGAAAGAGCAGTCATCACCTTCATTATCATCTCGCATTTGGAGAGGGCTTTACTTTTAAAGTGCTTCCCCCTTTTGCCAGCTCCTCAGTCCTCCCTGCCACCCTGTAAAAGGCTCATCAGTATTTTCATGTGCACTTTGCAGTGAGATATTAGAGAAGTCAAAAGACTTGACCAAGGTTACCCATGTTAACCACATCCAAACCCCATGCCCTTCACTTGACCAGTGACCGCATTTCTCCAGGCACTGTATTTCTGTTTCCTCTGTTCAGCACTCACGTTCTGGCTGGTTTTCCTAACAGCCCTCCTCTTCCTCCCTGCAGGGGGCCGTGATAAACGAGGCGGACCCATCCTGACCTTCCCTGCTCGCAGCAATCATGACAGAATAAGACAGGAAGACCTGCGGAAACTTGTGACCTATTTGGCCAGTGTGCCAAGGTAAGGTGAAGGGGAACGACCTGCTGGGGCAGGAGTGGGGCTGATGCAAGTGCGTTGGAATGAGGGCTTCATCCTGCCAGGGGCCTGGTTGTTTCTACGCTTGGAGTGGATGCTAATGATTCCTGGAACAACATCACGCAGAGTTCACCTTGTTCTCATCATTCCCATTGTTACTGCTGGGACCCACATGAATGGAGTGGGAACCCTGGGCAGAGGTGAGAACAAGGGCAGAGTCTGGAGCGGGAGGCACTGTGGCCTGGGGAGAAGGGTGGGAAGTTGCTGTTTTCCTTAGGGAAGCGGAAGTCTGGCTGATTCCACTCCCGCTTGTGCAATGGATTATCTTCAAAACCTCTGGCTTGTGAATGTGTTTATGGCTTTTGGAGTTTGGGGCAAATAACTGTACTAGTGTTCCACAGCTAGCTGCAGCCGTCTGCTCAGTCAAGGTCACACCTTTTCAGCAGGGTTAATATTGCCTCCAAGAGGGATGAAAATTGGTTGGGGGGGCTAGTGAAAACCTTGTTTTTTAATGTATTAAGCACAGATATATGTACTGTACCTAAAAATATGTACAGTATATTCATGGTATTAAAATTTTGCCAGGTGGGGGTGCCTGTATGGCTCAGTCAAGCATCAGACTCAGTTTCAGCTCAGGTCATGAGCTCAGGATCCTGGAATCGAGCCCCAGGGCATTGGGCCCCTGCTTAGTGAGGAGTTGGCTTGGGACTGTCTCTTTCTTCCTCTGCCCCTCTCCCTGCTCACGTGCTTTGTCTCTTTAAAATAAATAAATAAAAATCTTTTTTAAAAATTTCATTGGGTACGGCAATTAAAGAAAAAAAAAGCATTTAAAAGCTCATTTGGGGCAGGAACAATGATAATTTTAACAGGTTGAGAAACATTGGTTTCTGAGTGTTTCCAGATAGTGCTGGTCACATTGGTGGTAGAGAGACACGTTTTGAGGCCATGGCCTATATCTTCTAAGAAGGGAGAGGAGAGGCCTTTGTAGACTCAGATCACAGCATGTGAGAGCTGAAAGGGCGCTGGGAAGCAGCCTCGGCAACTATGTGTTGTGCTCCGCTTAGGAATTAGGGTCACTGGGGATGAGAGCTGCTCACAGGAATCCATGACAGTGGCTGGCCTAGAACTCTGCCCTCCTGACCCCTGCCCCGGGGCTCTCCCATCCTTGCCCTTGACCAGAAAAATTTCTGTTCTCTGCCATTTAGTGGAGCTGGAGCCTGTCAAGTGTTTGTCATGGCAAATAAGAAGTGGTACCTTGGGCTTTCTGAAACTTCTTCTTCTTATCTGTGCATTTTATAGGAGAATTAGTAAATTACAAAGAGGACCTCCATATTCAGCTCTGCCTCTGCTGGGAGACCTGGGATAATTGTTGAAAGTGCCGATTAGGGACACCCGGGTGGCTCAGTCAGTTAAACCTCTGCTTTTGGCTCAGGTCATAATCTCAGGGTCCTGGGATCGAGCCCCGCATTGGGCTCTCTGCTCAGCAAGAGGTCTGCTTCCCCTTCTGCCTTCCCTCCCCAGCCCCCAACTCATGCTCGCTCTCACTTGCTCTATCAAATAAATAAAATCTTTTAAAAAAAGAAAGTGCTGATTAGGTTCTTAAAGCAGGTATCCAATGAGGCAACTACTACATTTAAAAGTACTACGAGGGAGGGGTGCCTGGGTGGCTCATTGGTTAGGTGTCTGCCTTCAGCTCAGGTTGTGATTCCAGGGTCCTGGGATCGAGTCCCGTTTCAGGTTCCCTGCCCAGCAGGGAGCTGCTTCCCCCTCTCCCTCTGCCTGTTGCTCTGCCTGCTTGCGCTCTCTCTGTCAAGTAAATAAAATCTTCAAAAAAAATTTATAAACAAAAATAAAATAAAAAGTAAAAGTGCTACGAGGGAGACAAATGAAAGGGATTGATGGACAGTGATGGGTAGGTGGTACAGGGGATTGAAGAGCAGTCATCTAGGGCTTGGAGGATATTGATTAGAATTGGGAGAACCCCTGAAGGGCCCCCACAGAATGCTATGCACAAACAGATGTCAGATAGTCTGCTGGGAGTCAGAAGAGAGATAAAAGGTCTTAAGTTCCAATGAAAGGGATTTGGGTTATATCCGAAGAAAAATGTCTAAACTTTGAGTGGGGTCTTTGGATGAAGAATAGAATAGAATACTTTTTTTTTTTTTCCTGGAGATCTTTGTACAGAAGAAATATTCCCTTCTGTCTCAGAGGCAAGGAGATGGACTAAATCACCCATGACTGATGTAGGTAATTTAGCAATTTACTCATCTACGAGCTAAGCAGTTTTAAAAGCACCTTTCCCAAGTATACTACTAACAGGCATAAAGCCAGGCATTTTCTAAAGCAATTTACAAGAGAAGTTTTCATGGGGACCCATAATGAACTCTCAGTTCTCTTAGAGTCAGAAGAAATTGGGGTCCCAGGAAACATGAAGGGTGCATTTTTTCTTTCTGGTGTGTTTATCACATCCCTGCAGCTAATGCACACTTGCCTTCTAAAGAATAGAAGGTAAAAGTATTGGAAGAACACTTTTCTTCATTCTGATTTGTTCAGCAAGGATGGGACAAAATAGATGGGCAGCAATTAAAAAAGAGGGGGTAAAGGGGAATGAAACCCATGACGGCCCGAGAGGAAGGTTACAGTACCTTAACACTGAAGGAATATACTGGATGTGAGCTCTCTGCTTCTCAGAGGGTGGTCCCAGGCGTTGTGTCCCGTGCCCCTGAGAGGAAAAAAAAATGTTCTTCAAAGGTTCTGGCAGGTGGGAGGCAAGTGTCCTGTTGCCATCTTCAGTGAGAAGGATTGTTCTTGGAGAGACACCTGGGTGGCTCAGTCAGTTAAACATCTGCCTTCAGCTCAGGTCATGATCCCGGGGTCCTGGGATCAAGTCCCGCACTGGGCTCCTTGCTCAGAGAGGAGTCTGCTTCTCCCTTTGCCTGCCGCTCCCCCTGCTTGTGCTCTGTCTCTCTGTCTCTCTCTCTCTGACAAATAAATAAATAAAGTCTTAAAAAAAATTGTTTTTAGAGGCCAGCTACCTCTGTCCCAAGGGTCTTTGCTTACCAGGAGTGTGAGCACCTACAAGTGGCTAGTGGCAGAACTTACCAACTAGTCATGCCCACCCATCACTTCCTAATTCTGTTGGCCCCAAGTTCACATGTGACTGCTGTTGGAAACAAAATGTGGAACAGAATTGTTCCAAAGACAGTGAAGTCTGGGGAGGGAAACTGAAGAACTTTGCAGGTTAGATGGTTTTTGCCACTCTTCTGCTTAGCCATGGCTTTGGGAGAGAAGGGAAGCCATGAAAATGAACAGCAAGATCATGTTGATGATACTGATGAGAACAAATGACCTACTCAGGGTTCTGGCTCAGGAGGCTGAAAGACAGGCTCCTGTCGGGGAGGAGTGTGCTCTGCAGACTGGTATAATCATCCGTAGGTGATATTTGACATTCATTCTCTCATGAATTTATTCATTCTTTTTCTGTTTAACAAATATTTAGAGCCTCTACATGCCAGGCAGACCAAGCCTTCATGGTGAGCAGGAGGAGACATTTTGATAAAGTTAAGTAAAACCTGGGTATTTCCTACCCAGTGCAAACCAGTAGCCATTAAAGGGCAGTACACTATATGACTGTGCTGGTAGCACCTAAGATGGGCTGGCCAGCAGAAGACAAGACAGTAAGGACCAGCAGGTGATGAAAGAAGATCCCAGAATCTAAAGAACCAGTCATCTTGAGGCTAATTCTGGCACCATTCTAGAATGGATGATTAAACGGGTGGTTGTGGAAATTGAGAAATGAATGGGAAGAAATAGTCCCACTACTCTCTGTGAAGGCCAGGCCACTTTGGACCACTGCATTCAAGTCTGCAACATGGAACTCTGCCAGTCCATTTTATTTATTTATTTTTAAAGATTTTATTTATTTATTTGACAGACAGAGATCACAAGTAGGTAGAGAGGCAGGCAGAGAGAGAGGAAGGGAAGCAGGCTCCCTGCTGAGCAGAGAGCCCGATGCAGGGCTCGAACCCAGGACCCTGGGATGATGACCTGAACTGAAGGCAGAGGCTTTAACCCACTGAGCCACCCAGGCGCCCCTGCCAGTCCATTTTAAAAATAACATGGAGCCCTTAGAGTGTTGTCATGGGAACAGCATATTGAGGGGTCCACAAACTGTATCTCTGCAGGTGAAGGATTGGAGGATGTTTTCTGGCAGGAATGAAAATGGAAAGAAAGTGGTTCCTGACTTCAGAACTGCCCCAAAGGGAAGGGAGCAGTCATGGTTAGAGGTGGGGACTCAGGCAGGAAGAACCTGCCCACATGGGAGCTATCCAGCAGTCTTCCTGCTGCCTCTGGAGAAAGTGAGCTTCCTGTCAATAGAGATGGGGTGACAATTCTTCCATTCAACTGGAGGCTGGATTAGATAATTTCTAAGAGGCTTTCTTATCCTGAATTTTATGTTTCTATGTTACTGGGGGGAAAAAACATGTCATAAAATCTAGGACATCAAAACAGAGTATCGTCACTCCCACCAACATACACTTCTTTTCTCAGGCTCCCTAAATAAGTTGGGGCCTGGAATTTCACTTCATATGGTATCTACATCTGAAATCCTAAGAGAACTGCTTTCCAGTCCCCTTTGGACTCTGAGTGGGAATTTAGGGGGTGTCAGCTGGGACAAAGGATCATCCTGGACTGTGACAGTTTGGAATAGCCCTAGTTACACTCTTTTGGGATCTATCTTGGCCTGAGGTAAGTCCTTTCTAACTTCTCCTCATGCTCCTAACAGGTTTGAGCACCTAGGTTCTTCTCCACACTCTCTGTCATCTTCTTCTGAGGAATCACAGACTATCAGAGAGGGAAGAGGCCTGAAAAGTCTTCCAATTCAACTTGCTAATAACTCCATTTACTGAATTCAACAAATGTTTACTGAGTGCCTACTATGAGCCAGGGCCAAGATAGGCATCTTGGTGGGCTCTTGTGTTATCTTTTCTCACTGTCATCCATGCTATACTCAACTTACTTTTTTTTTAATCCTTCTGGTCTGCTATCTGCTTGCAGCTACTTTGTACATGAAAGGAAAAGAAAGGAAATACTCAGATACAATCAGCTGATGAATGTTCCTAGAAATTGAGAGCCAGGATAGAACATTTAGCCTGAGAGTAAATAATTGCCCAGGCAGAGCTCACAGTGTAGAAAACCTACCCCCTGTGATTACTGAGAGTTGACCAAATGCTTGAAATAGGAATTTCTAGGTAGCTAGTTAAAAAAAAAAAAAAAAAAAAAAAAAAAAAAGCCCTGGGTTACTTTTGTTGCATTGAATTTCTCCTCTTCATCGTCTTTATTATTCTGCCTTGTCATGACCATCTTTCTGCTGCTTCTGAGGGCACGAGTTGTTAGCCCCTTGATGTGTCTGCCACTTAATTCTGCTCTTAGCAGTGCAGCGAGATGCTAAGTGGTCTGGCAAGAAAGGCAGATACCATACTGGTGAGGAAAGATGACAAGAAATTAAGATGGGATATTCTGTAATGCCAGTCAAACCAAGGTGCCAATATTCACAGCCTATTATTTGATAACACTTGCTCTTATTCTACTGATTTCAGCAAGAGATAAATTGGGCTTATAGCCAGCCATGTCTCTATGCAGCCTCACCAGAAAGTTGAAATATGCAGAAAGAGCCAGAAAGACAGAAGATGAGAAGGTAAAAACTGCAAGGGTTTCCTCCCACTATCCTCAGCCTTAGAAAGCCCAAGCTATCCAAACTGTCATCACGAAATGTGTTTTATTGGAAGGGCCTGTGGCGATGGGTTGTTGGCATCCTGCCCTTTGTTCTAGAATCATCAATTAAAGGAGGATATGGGGAGTACTAACAGAAGGTCCAGAAATAGAACCAATGAGAATGTTGGCCTCAACTTACTCCTTTTCACATTCATTTTAAATTTGTTTTGTTGCTTATGTATAGAGGGTTTATTATTTCTGTTATAGTTCCCAGGTTCTATGCAAATTTGAGCAATAGTAGTTAAGTGTCCCTGTTGTTAAGCTGTGCGTCACTCAAGTCCTGAAGAGCAAATAGTGTTCCTCTCTGCTGCTGAGGAATGTGAAATCACACCAGTAACTCCCCTCATTAGTGATCACCTTCGTCAGAGCTGTGCAGACCTTCACAGCAAAGGGAAGAGAGGCATCCTAGGATAGAAGGCACGGCGGTTCAGATCCCAGCTCTGCCGCTTCTCAGTAAGGAAGCACACGGCCACCCAACCTGGGTGATCTGAGAAGAGTTTAATGAAGGCACAGTTTACAATCACGCAGATTTGGATTCCCCAGTATCCCAGGGCTAGAATCCGAGACATGGGAGATTTAACTACTTCTAGGCCTGAAGGAGCAAGGTGAGGAGCAGTTCCCAGAATCTGGAGGGTGACGGCTGTGTGAGAGGGCTGCCTGATCGGAGCTGTGGCCTTGGGTGATGCCATGATGGGCAGAAGGGGAATCTATACTTACTTCACTGTCCTCCCATTCTCTGACCTCCTGTCATTGTCATGGACTGAAGGCAGCCAGAGCTGGTGACATCGATGCAGTCCATGTGGGTCAGCCTCCCAGGGCATTGGGTTGAGGGGAGGGGATGGAGAATGGATTTGGAGGGGCAAAGGGAAGATATTTGGCACAAGATGAAACCTTGGGCATTATACTCAACATTTCTGGTCCAAAATTCTGATTTTTAATTTAGGATAAGAATGCCCATCTCAGGGGTGCCTGGGTGGCTCAGTGGGTTAAGCCTCTGCCTTCAGCTCAGGTCATGATCTCAGGGTCTTGGGATCGAGCCCCGCGTCGGGCTCTCTGCTCGGCGGGGAGCCTGCTTCCCTCTCTCTCTCTCTGCCTGCCTCTCTGCCTACTTGTGATCTCTCTCTCCCTCTGTCAAATAAATAAACAAAACCTTTAAAAAAAAAAAAAAAGAATGCCCATCTCACGAGAGTGTTGTAAAGAAATTATCTAGCAATCTCTCTGTAGCACCCAGGTGCCTGGTACTTCTTGGTCTGTTTCCTAAAGAAGAAGAACAGTAATAATAATAATAATAACAACAATAATAATTGTATATACACACATACATGTCTAGTAATTTTTGCTACATATTAAGGAATAGATATAATGTGTTTGTAAGTTACAAAGCATAATAATGAATGAACACCTGAGAGCCCACCCCCCAACTTCAGCAGCAGAGTATCATGTCTGCTTTTTTTAAAAAATATTTTATTTATTTATTTGACACAGAGAGATCACAAGTAGCAGAGAAGCAGGCAGACAGAGAAGGGGGAAGCAGGCTCCCCGCCGAGCAGAGAGCCCGATTCGGGGCTCGATCCCAGGACCCTGAGATCATGACCCGAGCCGAAGGCAGAGGCTTAACCCACTGAGCCACCCAGGTGCCCCTCATGTCTGCTTTTAAAGCTGCCTATGACTCCTCACCCCGATCCCCCTTAAATCCCCCAGAAACAACCACTGTTCTGAGTTTTGTTTATTCTTCTCTTGCTTTTTTTATATAGTTTAGCACATGTTTTCATAAACAGTATATTGTTTAGTTTTGCTTGTTTTTGAGTTTTATAAAAATGGTATCATACCATATGTAGTTCTCTTTGACAAGCTTTTTTGAACTACTGTGATATTCAGCAGGATGGATGAATTCTCTCAAATGTGATTTTGAGTGGCAAAAAATGCTTAATGCATCCAACCTCTGAAACTGATCTATTAAGTAATAAATAAATGCTAACCATTATTATTACTTTAACCTGCATTATTGAACAGTCAAGTGTTTTGCATGCATAACTTAATTCTCACAGCATGTTGAGGTGGGCGTGATTATTCCTCTTTTATATATGAGGGCCTGAAGCCTAAAGCTCCGAGAGGTTAGGTAGCTTGCCTATGGACACATAGCCAATATAACTTACAGCTGGTTAACAAGAAGTACAAGCTAGTTACCGAGACTTAACAAGAAGTACAGAATGTGTTAACATGTTCTAGTACCAGAGCTTGAACTGTTATCCACTGAAGAGATAAGGAGCCAGAATGAAAAGGAGGCCATGACAATGGCGTGCAGAGGACAGATCTGGGGATAGTAGGAAGGTCGATGCTGCAGGATAGACCACAGAATGGGTTGAAACAGGACAACGGAAGAGGGTGGTAAGGAGATAAGGGGGCAGACAGGTGTAATGAAGATGGGCAGCAATGATCTGTGCATCAAACCTGCTTTCTCTAAGGTTCTCTTTGGGTTCTAAGTGTGAGTGTACAGGTGGAAGAATGCAGATGGCGACTGCATCACTCCTGGGTTTCTGCTGGTTAAAGCAGCCATGGTGAGTGGAGTATGTGGGACAGTGCAGGTGACTGTGGGGGGTGCCTCGGACTTTCTCCCCTGGGTGTTTTTCTTACAGACTTGTAAATGTTCCTCATTTATGCTCATCTCATTTATGCTCATTATATCTCATTTATGCTTATCTGATGATGACTATCTGATGATAGTCAGCTAGGCTTTAGAGACCAAAGAACACAGAGATGTAGTGAAAATACAGAAGCACTTAGGACCATGGGAACTATTTAGAGAGATGAGTAAAAAACTATCAGTGGCAGGGACCATGCACGTGAAGCCTATTCTCTATTGTCCTCTAGAGACGGTGGTCCCACTCAGTTTCCCTGGGCCTGAGGCCTTTCTTTCGCTCTGCCACCTGTCCGGTTCATCTTCCGTGCTACTCTGGCAGCAGAAGCAGCATTCTGGCATTAGCATTCTGCTGATATGCATTTGGAAGCTGGTCCACTTCCCTGACCACACTTCCCTGCCATTGCTGGACTCAGCAGGTCTGGCCAGCACAGCCCTCTAGGGGCTGCAGGGCCAGAGGGGCTTGGGGAAACCCTGTGGAAAGCAACTATGGTGTGGAGGAGGCAGAGCAAGCCGTGATACTTCAAATGTAGAGACAAGCATTTGTGATTCCCTGGAGAACAATAACCTGAGGCGGAAACCATGTGGTCATGAAGTAGCTATGGGAAGCAGGCTTGGTTATTCCAGGAACCTGTGAATGCCTTTAGGTGATAAATCAAGGACCCAGCATTGGACAAAGCATTCCTGATGGAGAGAGGAATGTTGTTTGTCTTGCCCAGGCATCTTCACTGTAACCCTTGGAAGAACATAGAATCAGTGGGAGTGGAGCTAACAGTAGTGGACTAGCAGAGAAGAGGGAAAGACTAGAGAGCTCGAGGGAAAGTACCCGATCCTGGAAATGAGGCAGGGGGTTCCAGCCCAAGAAGAATGAACCCAGAAACTTCTGTTCTAGGAGAAGAAATGCTCATGGTTGCTGATGAATGTCCTCACCTGTAAAATAGGCGTGGGGTTACTAAGCACAACAATGGTGAGAATTACACGAGAACTCATGGACAGAGCCTAGGCCAGGACTTGGCACTCAGAAGGAGCTGATGGTAAACAGCAGGCCTTTCCTTTTCCTTGATGAAAAGTGGAGACCTTATTTTGGCACCTGTCCTTCCTTGCCCCTAGTACTGCTTTGCCAAAGTCAGGCTCTGGGAGATGGTTAAGATTAGGATAGAACTAGCAAGAATATCAGTGATAGCAGTGAGGTCAGAAACACTGAGCAGACTTAACAAGAAGTACAGGATGTGTTAACATGTATGCCTAGTAGTGTGATAAAGTCTTGACCTCTTTTATTAATTAGAAAACCATTTCTTTATTATAGAAAATACGTGCAGAAAAATCTAAAGAATTAAAGTAAATACTTAAAACTCTACCATGTAGAGAGAACAATCAATATATTGGCATATTCCCTTCCTTTTCTTTAGAACTCTTAAAATACAAAATTGAATTATGTTGCTTATTTAATTTTGCTTCTTGTTTTATTCCATTTTGCATTATAGCATGAGAATATTTTCTTAACATTAAACACTTTTTATGCATAATGGTGTGTCTTGGGATGTACCATATTTTAATTAATGCTGTCCTTAGACATCTAAGTCATTTTTGAAATTTCATTGCTATATACAACTCCCAGTAAACACCTTTGTGTATAAACCTTTGTCTACTTTTTAGATGGTTTCTTTGGGATAGATTTGTGGCAATCATAGACTTTTTTTAAAGGCTGGTGATTCACATTGCCAAATTGCTTTCCAAATTTCCTAATTTATATTTCCAGTATGTCTTGCCTTAGACTTCCAAGTCTTGACATTTCTCTAAATTCATTTATTTGCTCATCAATAACCAGGCCCCACTGTGCAAACATTGTTATTACCATCATTAAGAAACCATAATGTAGTGTCATGTGTTATGCACCTAAGCCTGATCTTGGATTTGAAAAGAGTAAAGAAGTTGGTCACAGGACCTGCCCTTTGGGGGTCTCTCAGGTCAGGATTCTTTCTACTTTTCTGAGATAATAGGCCTCTTAATGGGAACCAAACATTAAAGTCTGGATCTGACATGAAATCTAGAAGGACTTCATTGCTTTTTCCCACCGTGAATTTTTAGTTTTGCCTTTGGGTGTGTTTCAGCTTGTTGGCTGGCTGTGCAGTCAGTTCTTGGCCTGGCTCAGAGTGGTTGTTAACCTCCTCTGTGTTCCTCTGCACTGAAGTCCTTATCTACCTTCCAAGTTAGGGCTCCTTGGAATTTTTCTCTGGGTAGCAATGCTGAATGAGCCTCTAAAGCTCAGTGGCCCTGCGTTTTCTGCCTTAGGCTGCTGCCGCTTTTGGCTCACCAGTAGCAGGCTGTTTGGGAAGCTGACATTTCTGGTGCCACCTTGATTAGGTACTTTGCAACATATCATGTGAAATAAGTCCCAGGGCATTCAGGATTTTTCTGGAATTCATGCTAGAGGATCAGGATGATTTGAATTTAGTTCTGATTTATTTGTCAATGTCGGAAATAAGGGAGTTCCCTGAGTATAGATGCTGGAGAGACAGGCTAGTGCTGGGGAAGAAGGATATATTTTTCACTTAGTGGGTTCTATCTAGATCTGGGGCAGTTTTTCTCTTCTCTACTATATGACTGTTTTTGACAAGTTTTGTATTTCCTGCTTCACCTGTCATTGGTTAGGTCTTATTGTGTGCCCTTCACTGGTGTTTGGTGTTGTGTACATTTTTAGGCATATGTTGGATACTGACATTTTATGTTATAAAACTAAATTCTTTAGAAAGATTGGCTTTATTATATACATGCTGGCAAGTTAGGTGTGTTGCCACCAAGTGGTGGAGTACCTCTGGTCAGCTACCCAAGGACACAGATGGGTTTTGTTAGAGTCTCTCAGTGGTAATATTCTGCTTTCTCCTCAGTAGACCTTGGATTTTCTAGGGTTTACATTTTTTTTTCAGGCTTTACATTTTTTAAATTTTATGGAAACATGGAAAATAAAGCACTAAGTAACAAAATTATTTTTCCAACTACAAAATGGGTTTAATATAATCTTTCTCTGAGAACTATTAATAAATATTTAATAAAATGACATTTATGGAAATATTTAACTTGGGCATATAAAAATTGCCAGTTGAAACTGGGAAGTGTTATGGTGCTATTTTTGGGGGGGGGGAGTGGGGGGAAATGCCTAAATAATGTGGTATATCTATACCAATTTTAAATTTGCTTTTATGAAGTCAAATCTTTTTTTCAAATTAAAAAAAAATCCTTCCTATTTGTCTTTTTTGAGTCTTAGGTAGATTGAAGTCACTGTCCCCTTTGCTATTTTCATCAGTCACAAACATTAAAGTTAAAAGTCTTCATTTGTCTTTTCAGACCTTCCCTTTTAGACACTTTCCTGTCTCTGAGCACAGAAGATGAGAACAAGACCAATACCGTTACCTCGGCCCTTTGGCGGCTGAGACTATAAGCCCGGTGAATATGTTCACTAGTTGCAAAAAGCCTCTATACCGGTTTGCCGTGGTCACTTGTAGTAAAAGATGAATTGCCTGTTCCACTCCGTCTCATCTCTTCTCAGATTGCTTTAGATTAAAAACAGAAACAAAAACAAAAAAACCAAAAAACTTCATAAGTATTTCTTTCTTGAAAGTTCAGCATCCATCACTTAAGCAGAAAACAGAATTTGAACAAAACTTGAAAATGACTTTGGAATCTGGAAAACTCATCAGAAAGTGGTGATGGGCCCTGCATGTTTGACTGTCCACAGAAAGCCTTTCTCCTGGATGGGCGGTGAGCCCCTTGAGGGCAGAGATGGTGGGTCTTGTCTGGTGGGTGACTCTGTAGAGCAGTACCTCACAAGTTGTCTGGGTTTCATTACACCAAGGGGACAGGCAGTGTCTCATGCCCAGCAGCCCCAGGGCCAGTGCCAGGTTCTGTCTTCCAGACATGGAATCAGTTACAGCAGACACAGATTTCCTTCAGGATGTCCTCTTTCTTGTGTAAGGGGCTGGACCCACAGGCAGTAGCCACCGGGTGGACAGACTGGTTCTACGGCAGGGAGAAGGCAGAGCCCTCGGCCAGAAGATGGAGCATTGGTGGGGGGCGGGCTGCATGCCAGGGAACCGGAAGTGACTCCTTCTCATCACGGAGTATGCCTGTTTCCAAACGGAACAAGTGTGATAGTCAAACCCGCTTCTCCCAGCAACCAGACGGGAACACTTTGTCAGAGCCATGGTGACTCAGACAAATGTTTTCTGGATGATTTACTGACATATCCGCATGTGTGTCCTGAAGGCCTGGCCCTTTCCTCTGAGACACTCCCTCTTTCCCCGCCCCATCCCATTCTAGGTCAGGCAAAGACCAGCCTTGGTTCTGAGAACTACTCAAAACCACCTAACCCCTCTTGTCTGTTAGACTGTTCCATGCCATTTTAAGCTGGAATTTCATCTGTTTGCAATGATAGTAATTCATGTGCTGGGTTTTGCACAGAAACTCCTCTTGGCCTGGTGCCTAGGGCAAGGTTTCAGCCTAGTGCTGTGACATGTCCCTGTGCCCCAGCTCCCTTCCCTGGAAGGGAATGTGCACTCATCTCCCCAGGGTAGGCTGTTTGCTTCTGCATGACACTCAGGCCTCCAACCCATCTGCTGAAGGGAAACTCCCTGTTTTGGATGTGGAGGAAGGCCAGAACAGCTCCCAGCCCTCACCCAGCCCTGACAGTGGTGTGAAAGTCCACTCCGATGCCTGCAAATTGGTCCAGAGCTCATTCTGCGTACGCATAGGATTGTTTAGCTCTTACCTGTGCACCGACACAGAGAGTGAGCTGAAAATCCTCTAGCTTTTTCCTACTGCCCCTGAACACATAGGCTAATGAGGGGGAAACCAGTTCTTACCCTTGGGAAGGCTCGCAGTCTGTTTGAGGTTCCAGAATCCACTGGAGATGACAAAATTGAACATTCTCAGGGCAATGGTTCAACAGTCATGCCAGGTAAATGGGCTTAACCAGAGAAAACTGATTGGACATAGAATCTGACCTGGATTTTTTTTTAAAAAAGATTTTATTTATTTATTTGACAGAGATCACAAGTAGGCAGAGAGGCAGGCAGAGAGAGAGAGAGGGGGAAGCAGGCTCCCCGCTGAGCAGAGAGCCCAATGTGGGGCTCGATCCCTGGACCATGGGATCATGACCCGAGCCGAAAGCAGAGGCTTAACCCACTGAGCCACCCAGGCGCTCCTGACCTGGATTTTTAAATAAGTAGGTAGATTAGAATCCTGGAGCTGGAGACAAGAGGGTCTGTAGAGATCAGCCAAACCAACCCTTTACTTTGAAAGGGCGAAGTCCTGTCCAGAGAGTGCTGGGACATGGCCAAGGCCACCCAGCCGGCCAGTGGTGTTGCTGGGACCAGCTGCAACCCAGAGCTGCCCCCTGACGTGGACAGAGCCTGTGGGACAGTAGGTGGCCCCCAGAACAGCATGTGCTAGAGGACAGGAACTCCCCACAGTCATAAACAGAGGATTATTCCATGCACACACGAGCTTCTCGAGCCTCTGAGCTGGCTGCAGGTGCAAACAAAGACCGTTGGAGCCCTGACTATTTAGTTTCCAATTCCAAACATGCCTCCCTTCTTTGGGTTCCTCTGTTGGGCTGTCTGTGGCCTCCTGTGCTGTTCTCAGGCTCCCCGCTTGTGCCTAAGCTCACAGGGTTTTTCTTCCACATACGTCATGGTGACCTCAGCAGTGCCGTTGGCCATGGCAGCCCTGGCTCAGTGCCCGAGGGAAGGAAAAGGAGGGCTGGCTGCAGGTTGAGGTTCTCCTGCCCCATGGGAAGGAGAGCTCCTGTGTTGGTAAAGCCCAGTGGGCATGCAGGGGTGACTGCATGAGGGGTAGCTGAGGGTGTCTGTGTTGGTGTGTGTGTTTGGGCATGTATCTGCCTGTGTTGTAGGCAAATAGTGGTGGGCTTTCGAGAAAGTACCATTACCTAAGAAGGAGGGCGGGGAGAGTAAGAGTGTGCACAGGTGCAATTTGACCAAAGACTGTTTCCTAGAGGAAACGTGGTTTATTAATGAGGATTCCACCGGCTCTGCCAGGAAACCGAAGCCCAAGGGGAGAGATTGGGGATCCCATGTGAGGGTGGGGAGAGCTGGGGAGCAGCAGGAGGAGAAGGGGTGGTGATAGCAACGGATTGGGGTGAGCAAGGAAGAATCACTGCTCTGTTCCCTGGCAAGCGGGAACAGCCGTGGTGGTGGGGGTCGGGCAGCCCTGGCCCCACCTTTGCAGCTTCACTCTGACCCCCCTCTCTTTTCTTTCTCCCTGTTTCAGAAAAGCTCCTTCAGTCTTTTGTTGGGGTGACTGAGGCATTGTGGTTAGACAGGAAGGTGGACCTGATCTTCAGTTTACTCCTTACAGATGTCTGAGCAGTAACTATAATGACTTTTTTTCCCTAGTTAAAAGATAACTGTCTTGCACCCAGCCTGACTGTGGGGGAAAGGAGGCGATGTAGGCAAGGCCTGAGCAGCAGGGCCCTGGAGTTTGTCTGGCGGGACAGGGACAGGGGAGGGCTGTGTGGAAAGGTTGTGGTTTCAGTTTCCATTTTGTTCTTTCTTTCCCTCTGCTGCTTTGGTTTCTGTTTTGTTTCTGCCTCAAGTTCTGAATGCCCCAGAAGGACGGGATGAACAGCTCTGTGGGGGCAGGGTGGGAAATGGGACAGGAGGCTGCTGTCGGGAAGTCGACCTGTCAGTTTCCATCACAGCCTCCCTGAACGTGCCCCTCTGCTGCCTTCCCTCTCTGGCCAGCCAGCCCCAGACTTCTAGAAGCAATTGTTCTGTCCTTCTCTGGGAGTTTCTAAGCTCTTCTTCCCCTAGTCAAGAGTAGCTCCTTTCAAATGCCCTGCCCCCAAGCCAGTCTGATTTAGAAAGCAGGGACTCTTCCTTTGGTGAATGGAAGTTACATTTCAGAGACTGTGACATGGTCAGGTGACCTGCCGATTAGCAAGGGCACCAGGGTCTGTGTGGCTAACCCTGGCTGGCCCCTCTGAGACAGCCATCCTTTGGAAGGCTATGTACTATCACCTTGGTCCTGCTGTCACCCATGCCATTTCTGGAGCTCTCTTTGACTGTCTGAGCAGAATTGACCTTTTAGTAAGTGTTTTTTTAAAGGTGGCATCTAGGACAAGTCACGATGCAGATACAGAGGCCCTAGTGTGTTTCTTAGGCCATTAGGCCTGTCATTTTAGGGCCATACCTGGGGATGCTTGGAGTAATCAGTGAGCCTGAGTCTGTGCTATTTAGTACTTCACTATATCCTGGGGGTGGGGCTGGGTTGGTAGAGAGGGGAAGACAGAGAATCAGCCATAGCCTTGCACCGGACACATTTGCGATCAGCAATGTTTGTTTAAACAGCTTCATTTGAGTAGAATCAAGCAACAGACTTTAAAGAGGTGGAAAAATGGCAACCTTCTTCATTTGGCCTCCATTGTGAGGTTTCCCTGGGACTCTGAGTTGGGCTAGAGTTGAGTTTGCTTCTGGAAGAATTGAGACTGGGGGAATGGCCAGGGGAAGCTCCTAGACCTGGAAACAGGGCAGGCACATTGCAGAATCTTTGCTGTAGTAGTGGCTTAACCTTGGATGTGCATTCTAATGACCAGGGAACTTTTTTTCCCCACCACCGGGGAACTTTTAAAAATGACTGATTCTAGCCCCAGACCAATTAGTCAGTCTTCTCACTTTCCAGAGGAGGAATTGAGGCTTTGATTTAGGACAAAGCACTACCTTTGACCTTTGCCTCCACAGCTCTGGCTTCACAAGTCAAAGGCACAGGTGCAAAAGATGTGTTGTTAAATGGGTAGAAAAGGCACAAATTCTGTGGAATCATCATGACCTGGGAACGTGAACAAAGTGTCTTCCAGTAAAGCAAACAGACAAAAACAAAAACCAAGAAACAAACAAAAAATAAGAAACTAAAATAAAAACCTCTGGATGTATTGACATGGATTCTGAGAACTTGACAGAAAGCCAGCTGGTAGTTGACCTGTGAGCCAGCCAAGAGAAGTCCACAACAGGCCAGGGGGCCCTGCCACCTCTCAGAGCTCCTCTCTCCCGCCTGTCAGCCACCCAGCCATCCAGGAGCCCTGCCCTCTGTGAAGGGCGAGTCTGAGAAGAACCGTGCGGGCCAGGAAACACTCCTTCAGCACACAGCATTCCCTGGAGAGTGGCTCATTTTTCAGTAAGACAGTGTCTCCTCCAGTGTTCTTTTTACCACTTCTGATTATACCAATTAGAAACTGTAAAGAAGGTGCTAATGTGTCTTTAGCACTTTTTTTTACCATCTGCTGATTTCTGGTTGTTTCAGAAAGTGGGTGTGGTGTAGTTTGGGGCACTCTGCAGAGGACTGCTATTAGAGCAGTGAGGAATAGAAAAAGGTTAACCCTGATTGGAGTGATGGATGCAGAATCGAAAGGAAATCTGGATCCTGTAGCTGGAGACTCTCTAGGGCTGGAGGATGGCATGAGAACTCTGACACAAATGGGTTAGGGGGCTCTTTTCCTCCTCGGAGCTCCAGGAATCTTTCTTTCTGCTCAAATTCAGAAGGGAGAATTCAGCCCATGAAATGATTTTAGGGAGATGCAGGCACAGCAGAGTTCTAGGAAAAAGGGTGCAGTGGGTGACTCATTGGTGCTAATCTTTCCTCCTCCCTTTGCTGGTTTCTTTCTGTTCATGGAGAACTGACTCCAGGGTTTAAAGGCTGTCCATACAGGGTGGGTAAGACTTCTCCAGCCGTCCTTCCAAATCATCCTGAGATGCTGGTCGGCCTCCACCTATAGGGGCAGAGCTGTGTGTGGTAGGCCCATGTTGCTCTCATTACACAGGAAGTCCTTCCCTTACTTTGTCCTTCCTTTTTGTCATCCACTGCTCAGGGACCAGTCTAGCTACCCACCACAGTGTACAATTTCTCACCTTCCCTGGACAACTTGGTGAGTAGGTCTGATTTGAAAATTACTTTTGCTTCATCATAGCCCAAGCACTGGGCCTTCCTGGACCCCAATGCTAGGATTCTGACACCCTGTATTGGTGACACCCTGTACCCCACAACTTGCACCAACTGAGCAGCCCCTAGTGGTACCCACTAAGCACAAACCCTTGTTGCCCCTTCCCCTGGGCTGTTGGTGTGGTGTTCATTGTGGATCTCTGCCCCTCTACCTGCCGTCAGGATGGTTCGTGTTATGTTTTTTCCAGGAGCTGTTTCAAGTGAGAACCTGCTGGACATTGATAGATATAGGATAAATCTCAGGTGGCATCCCAGGAGCTGGGACACAGGACGTTAGGCCATCCCCCTGCTGCCAAAGCACAGTGGAAAGCAGCTGCAGCCTGGCCCTCATTCCTGGGAAGGGGCTTTAGTACTCAACACAGGGTACCCTGGACCTCCCTCCCTGATTGTCTGATGTAGGGGAGAATTGTTCTTCCTCTCATTTCCAGAGCTCTTGTGGCTTAATAGAAGACCGGAAGCAGGTTGACTGACATGTGGATGTCTGGTGCAGATGGCCAAAACATCCGCCCAAACTGTGTGGCACTGAGCAAATCACTTTCTTGCTTGGGAACTTGCTGTCCTCAGCTCTTAAAAGAAAGACACAAAGACAAGTTGAGCTTGAAGCAACTTTAATGCATGATCCTGTGACTCCCTCACTTTAGACTGAAGGAAAACCAGTGAAGGATTTGCAGGAGTAAGCATTAAAGTTGTTTCCAGCTCCAGTTGTCTTTGTCTCTCTGAGACAAGGTGGCATGACAGATACAGGAATCAAACAGAGCAGATTCAGATACTGATTTTGGCTCTTCCTGGTGACTTTAAGCAAGTTATTCAACTTCTTTGAGCCTCAGCTTCCTTAACTATAGCATGGGGAAATAATAGCAGCTACATGTGAGGTTCATGTAAGGAATAAATAAGATAATGCATGCATAATGCTTGGCATACAGAGATTCTCATGTGCTCAGTAAAATTAGCTTTTATCATTAATATGTGTATGTCCTATTTTAATAAAAAACAGCTGCTCTGTTTCATTAGTTTGCTCATTAGTTTTTTTACTTCTCTCATTTATTTATTTCTTTCATTAGTTTTTTATTTCTCTCCAGCTTGAATTTTTGAGCTCCCCAGATTTAGAGTTCCAACCTAGATCTGGCTGCTGGTCTCCTGCTTCCTAACTGAAATTTGCTGCCTCTGTTTCCTCCCTGTAAAGGAGGAGCAGCCAGCACACAGGCTCTTTTCCACCTCAGGACCTTTGCATGAGCTGTTGTCACTGCCTGTATTATTCTTTCTATGGCATTTCCTTAACTAGCTCCTTCTCATAGTTTTGTTCTCTGCCTAAATGTCAGCTCCTCATAGTGGCCTGTCCAGACCACATGAGAATTTCTTAAGACTTACCAGAATTTATATTTATTCTCCTTATCTAGCCACCATCTTGTGTCCATCTCTCCCCACAGAATGTAACCTTTATGTTTCTGTCTTGTCCACATTTATGTTTCTAGTGCCTAGCACTAGGTCAACTGCAGAGCAAAGGCTCAGTAAATATTTATTGGATGAATAAGTTAATGAACTAATAGATAATACAATATATTTACATGACACCGTATTATTTATGAAGCACCGTCATAACTAGGCTCTCATTTTGAAGCCACATAAGTGCCTGTGAGGGAAAAAGAAATCAATCAGCCAGAGCTTGGCTGCAGTTACCCCACATAGGACAGCTGCCATGCAGAGTAAGGACAAGGTTATGTCAATGTGTAAGAAGAACCTGTATCCCAGTTGGGATGGAGTGGACTGGGAAGAAATGTATCGGGAAGGAAAGATTTCCTAGAGAAGGAGGCATGTGAACTGAGCTTTGAAATTAGATTAGGAGTTATCTAGACAAAGATGGGGTTGTTGTGGGCAAGCACGAAGGCATAGAGGTATGAGAGGTCAAAGTCTAATACAAGATTGAAACTAATACTGCAGTTGAGAGAGTCATGCATAACATGTTGTCTATGTTAGCTAAGGGGAGATCTCTCAGACAGATGAGATCAGGGAAAACCCGAGGGAGAAGGTGGCATTTGAATCTGACCCTGTAGCCAGATGTGAATGGGTGGTATCTAGGGTGGTTCACCGATGTGGCCCAGATGGAATGCAGAGGGCTGCTCTGGGCTTCACTTGGTCTGGGACCTGGGGAGGCATTAGTGCGCAGTGATTGAGAGAATGGTATTTCTGGAGGCCAAAGCTGTAACCCGGGGTGAAACCCTGGCCTGACAGGTACTCCGCCCCTCTGTTCAGACTCCAGGGCAACCCTTAGCTTGAGGCATTCGTATCTTAATCCCTGCCCCCCAAACTAAAGGCACTGAGTCCTCAAATGTGTGAAATAGGGTTGGGATGATAACAGCAACTAAAATAGAGAAAGCAGATCCAAAGGCCAACAAGTGGACAGACCATATGAGTATGTGAATGAGCTGGAAGTAGTTTAAAGAATGGTGAGTGTAAGCCTCCTCCAAAGACACTGGAATGTGATACAAACAGCAATAATAGTCATGCCTAATAAAACCATTTTGGGAGACTGGGTTCAACAGTGTGCTTCTTTTTTTTTTTTTTTTTAAAGATTTTATTTATTTATTTGACAGAGAGAGATCACAAGTAGACAGAGAGGCAGGCAGAGAGAGAGAGAGAGAGAGGGAAGCAGGCTCCCCGCCGAGCAGAGAGCCCGATGCGGGACTCGATCCCAGGACCCTGAGATCATGACCCGAGCCGAAGGCAGCAGCTTAACCCACTGAACCACCCAGGTGCCCCCAACAGTGTGCTTCTAAACTGTGATTTCTCATTGCCATGGGGGGCCACCAGGAGCACAAAGGGTCAGTGGTAACACACCTATTCACTGGTTCCTCAGTGCCCACCACTGAGACCTTCCATACCCGTACTGGCCAGACCTGGGACAGCCCTTGCAGCGCTCACAGCCTTGTGGATCAAGAGACAACTCTGGGGCCATCAGATGGGGGCAGGGCCTGGGGGACCCAGAAGTAACCCAGGACTTGCCCAGATATTTTAGATAAGCCTGCCAGGTCAGGTGTATGATAAGATGCAGAAACTTCATAATGATTTAACAGCAATTTAGAAGAAGAGAAGGAAGCCTGGGAAGGCAGATCTCCAGCAGGTGTCTGGTTGAGCACAGATTGCTATGTTGGGGAAGGCAGCCACCAGGCCCTTCAGGGAGGAGGAGCTCAGTGTTTGCAAAAAGAACCAGAGAAGTGCACTGTGAGGACAGAAATCCTCCCAAGCCTGTGCTTCCAATAAATGACTCCATTTGAGAGAATAGGATAATATATATAGAGAAACCTGCCAGCATGTTTGACAGGCCCCTGTAGAGCATAGCTGTTGGTATGCCTTGCAGACTTTGCCCTGACTGTTTGCCCGTGTGCTACCCACTGTTTATTGAAGCCTATTCTAATCTGATTTAGACAAAGTGAATTATCCTTAAAATCCTACAAGTCACACCTAAGACAGTCTAAGAGAGTCAAGGTATTATCTTTGAAGCACTGGGGGGAGCCTCCTGGGTCTCATCCCAGACTGATTTTCATCATAATACCTGCAAGAGGTTCCCAAAATCAGCATTTTTAAACAAATGTCCTAGGTGGTAATGAAAATCACTAACGTCTGAGAAGCCTTGGCACAAAGTACTGCAAATGCTTTTTTGGGATATCACAACTTGGCTGAGTGAAAACACCTCCAGTGACATGTAAGGAACAAAAGAATAAATGGTCTAGAACTGAATACAAGACGTATCCGATCAATCATAAAGTATAGGTTTATGGCCTGGGCTTGAGGGCTCCAGAGAGTTCACAAATCAGTTTACCGTGCAGTTTGAAGGGGCTGTGATTTATCATAAAGGGTGCGAAGTTGGCCAAGGGGGTCCAGCTCTCAAGTCCCACATGGGAAACAAGTCCCTGTCCCAGATGGGGCAGGAGGGAGTGAGCAGCAGTTGAGTTCTTTCTTAAAAGTAGGAGGTGTGGGAGATGGGGAGGGCCACTCACTCTCCTTTCCCCTCCTTAGTGGACTCAAAGGCCTTTTGCTCCAAACTTTATCTTTCTATGCTTCCATCCTCCCCATATATAATGCAGTAGTACTCTGTCCGTGAACATTTCATTTTGGCTAACAAATACCATTTAAAGTGTAAATAACCTCAGGGGAAAAGGAAGGCGACCTATTATATTTCGGGTTAAATTGGTTTACTCAAATTGTTCTCCGTGGAGCACAGTGAGTGAGAGGAAAAGAGGTCTGGGGGCAGGGAGGCTTGGGGAAGAGCCAGGCTGGGTAACTCATGCGGGGCTTGGGTAGCCGAAGAGCCATGTGGAGACCCTGGTTGTTTCCAGAGTTGGGAAGATGGGCCTGGGATGGGAGTGTACCAGAAGCAGACTCTGATGACTTACTTTGACATTTCCTGTAATCATCTCAGAGATCAAGTAGGAAGACCGCTTCCCGGCTCCTCTCAGTCTCTGGGCTAATATGCTGAAACTGCCCTGACCAATGGCACCAACGCCTCTTCGTTGCTAAACGCAAGTTCTGATCTCAGTTAACGACCTACCTCTTTGCAGCATGTGGCATTGCAGTTCCTCCTTGAAACCTTCTCTTCCCTGATTTCTCTGACTTCACTCCTCTCTTGGTTTATCCTTAACCTCTCTGCATTTTTCTCCTCCGGCTCATCTGCTTTCTTCTCCCATCTCTTAAACACTGATAAAATTCCCGTTAAGTTCTACATTTGACTCCAGAAGTTTCTTTTCACCTTACTCCTTTTCACTGGGTGCTCTGTCACTTCTGTGCATATCTAACACAGTTCATGAAAGTATTCATTCAGCAAATATTATTGAATGCTTGCTTGGTGCCCAGGCACTGTATGATTCTTGAGTCACAGTTGGAAACCCAGATTTCTTTAAATTTCCAGACCACATATCAAATGGCTTTCAGAATTTCATGTATGTAGGACATTCATAGATGTATATTTTAGGCTGTATTTCTTGAGATGGAGATTCAGGTGTGAATGATTTATTAAAGACATTCTCTTCGGAAAAACTTCTAAGGGACTTGGATAAGCAGACGAGAGAAGAGGAAGGACCCAGCAAGATGTGGTCTCGGGTAGTCTAGCTGGAGACAGAATGAGAAGCCTCTGGAGTGTGAATCACACTTCATAGTTACTCCACCTTGAAGCAGAAGGTCTGAGCTTTGGCACCTTGTAATAGAAAGGCAGTGCCCTCCCACCCCCCTGATCTGGTATGGAGTTGTCCCTGCCCAGGTGTCTCTCAGAGAAGTGTCACCCGTCAGCCAAAGGAAAGTCTCCAGAGATGGTCTCAGGTGTGAGCTGCTAGCGGCAACACTTGGAGCTGCAGACTGGGTGCGGTGGTCAATGAAGAAGTGGGACACGCACATCATCTCTTCTAGCAGCTGAGATTTACAAAGTACAGATTATGTTTCCAGCACCCTCGTAAGTGCTTCATGTACATGAGCAAACATAACCTTTAAGTACCCTGTAATGTAGTTATTCCTATTCACGTTTATCCCTGTTTTACAGTAAAGGGGCTGAGACATAGGGGTTAAACATAACTTTCCTGAGGTTCCTCAATAAGTGAGTGATGGAGCCAGGATTCAGACCAAGAAAGGTTGGTTCTAGATTCCATGCCCTTAATTGCTGCCTCAGTCTGTTGAGTCTTAACACATGCCAGGCACTGTACTAGGCATTGTGGGGTCCAGCAGTGAAATCAGTACAAAAATCCCTGCCCTCCCTGATGTTACTTACCAGTGAGGGAAGATGGACTAGGAGTGAATACGTCAACTGTATGATCCAGATGGTAATAAGTGCTCAAGAGAAAAGTCAATAGGGGAAGGGTGGTAGGGAGTGCTAGGTGGCAGCTTAACTTTGAAGAGGGTGGCCCAAGGGGGCCCGTATGTAGAAGGCATTTTAACAAAGATACAAAGGAGGTGGCTTCTCTGTTTCCACTCTGACCACTCCCTCTGGCTGACCCCGATTTACTTTCCCTCTACACAGCGGCAGGGAGATTCTTCCAAATCATCTGTTCATGTCTCTTCCCTGACTGACACCCTTCAGTGGTTCCTCACTGCCCTTAGGATAAATCCGGCACTCCTGCCATGGTATGACATGCATCCCGATTTGGGGGTCTGCCTCCATTCCTGCCTCTTCTCGGAAGGCCTCCTTTTAATATTGTGATGCCCACGGCAAGAGAAACCCACATAACCTATGTGTAAATATTGAAAAGTAATATAGTAAGCTAACGGACTGTTAAATAAAGCATCTACCCTCTGCTTTGACAAATATATCTTCATAGCGAATTAGGAGGCCAACTGCACATTTAGATTGGTTGGACTGCTCTGCGTTCCATGCTAGAACTTGGCAATCCAGGGAGACTGGCCCCTAGCCCATGGTAGCCTCCCTTCTCTGCCCACTGCCCAGGTCTGTCTTCTTGTACGTGTGTGGACACCCCAGCTCACATATCTGTGTTCTAGCCACATCCCCGTGCTCACTCTGGTGGTATTGTCTTTGGGGGACTGGACCCAGAAAAGAGGTACATGTGCGCCCAGGAAGTAGGTTGAGAGTCTTTGGGGCAGAGTTTTTTAGGGTTTTAGGTAGTAAGAGCTTAGAAGGTGGGTGGACTCTATGTGGCAAGTTGCTTTGTTCCCTGGTGAGGGGAGGGTGTGCAAGAGAAGAGTCAGAACCCAAAACAGAGCTCTCTGAAGCAGTGAAGCAGCACCCTCTCATGACTCTCTGCCTCTTACCCATGTGCCCAGACCAAAGGGAATTGCTGGAACTTGTCAGTACGCCATGCTCTCTTGCCTCTGTGATTTTGTGATTTCACACAGACTGCCAAATGGAGGGCATACACTTGGAGTCCTTGTCCTCCTTGTCCTCATCTCCTGTGAGCATCCTAATCTAACCCCCCATCATGGACCCTAACCCCCTCCCCCCCCAGTCACAGAAACATATGTAGTAGCAATATGGTTGAGTATAATATGATAAATATATAATATGATATAGTGATAGAGTGATATAATATGATACAGTGACCTGAGCATGGGCTTTAAAGTCCTGGTTTTGACTCTCTGTTTAGCCACTTAATGGTCATTTGACTTTAGGCAAATTCCATGCCTCAGTTATTTCTTATATGGAGATAACCAGATCAAGTTTATAAGTTATTGTAAGGATAAAATGAAGTAATGGTGTCAAGTGCCCGACTCCAGGCCCTGGCATAGAATAAGCATTGGTAAGAAGTTCTTTTCCCTCCCCCAACCATGCTCCTTCCTTGAAACCAGACATACTGAGCACCTTGGGAGATTAGGCTGTTCTCATAGAAAGATGCCAATTAGATTAGCTCTCAGCACTCAGCCCCTGGGCATCTGTCCCCATCTCCTTAGCTAGGGAGAATTTCATAGAAAGTATTCGTGCCTGATTTCTACTTTTGGTTGTCAGGGATTATTAGTTAATAATGTGTATGCTGCTAATGATCACCACGTTTAGATACAGGGATAGTCCCACTCCAACTCTTGGTGGCCACACTGTTTGTTGTTAGGGACGGAGATCTCGCGCAGCAGGACTACAGTGACAGCAGTGGAGTCCAAGGAGCAGGTAAACAAGGAAGGTGGTCATCTCTAAGAAAAGGCAAGACCACGGTTACCTTGCAGTGCCTGACACAGTGGGCCTGCAGCAAATGTGAGTCAAGCCAAATGAAGTTAAGATCAATGAGAGAACGGCAGGGAGCCTGCTTCTCCCTCTGCCTCTGCCTGCCTCTCTGTCTGCCTGTGCTCGCTCACTCTCTCTCCCTCTGTCTCTGACAAATAAATAAATAAAATCTTAAAAAAAAAAAAAAAAAGATCAATGAGAGAAGCCAGTAAACTCCAATAGAAAAATGGATAAAAGAACTAATCAGGTGAGTCCCAGAGAAATACATATGGGCCAAATAAGCTATAGCTAGTAATCAAAGAAATGCAAATTTAAATGTAATGCAATATTTTTCCTAGAAAATGGGCAGAGATTTAAAAAATTCAGTGGCCGGTGCTGATGAGGATACAGTAAGTGGGGCAACTCTCACCCATGGTTAGGGGAAATGCTTTTCTGTAAAGAACTAATGAGAATGATTATTTTGTAGAATAGGAATAAGATGGACTGTGTGTCATTAAATGTAATAGTTTTGAAGACATTTAGGTATGAGAAAAAATTCTATGTTGCAGTTAAAAGTAAAACAATATGCAGTATGAAAATTACATGCACAAAAAAGACAGGAAGGAAATAGACCAGAGTATTATAGCTTCTTCCATTAGCATCTCTTATGTAGATCTTTGAATATTTTAACTTTTCTGTAATTAGCAGGTGTTTCTTTTATAATGGGAAGGAAATTCCATAAGTTAAGAAAGAGTCACTTTGCTTTCAGATGATAGGGAGGAGAAAATTATTTATGGAAGACTCGGGCCATTTGCCGACTCAGTAAGAGTCAAAGAAAGAGAAGAGGCAACTCCTTTCCTTTGGAATGCAGGATTTGGGGAGGAACAAAAGACTCAGCCTTTCTCAACTCATGTTGAGTCTAGTCTTTTGTATCAATAACAAGAAATGGAAAGAGTCTCCTTGCCCAGGAAGTTTTCTGTCTAACTGGGAAGCCTAAGTAAGCTGCTGTATTCTTGAGACAGTCACACAATCACGGGCTGTGGTCTCTTCACCAGTCTGACATTCTCATCGCTGGCTGATATTTGAGAATGAAGCCTGAAAAGGGGCTTTGTTTCCTTTTGTGGCCTAAATCCTCCAATTGTAGTCTTAGCTCCAGTAGCTTTAAATGATTGATGGATGGTGGGACACATCCGTGGGTCACCCAGCATGCACAGTGGTTTAAGCAAGTGCTATCTGGGAAATAAGAAACTAAATAAAACATCCTAAGGTAATACTACACCAGTATTTATATAAAAATTTGAATTAACCAAAATCTCTTTTGAGTTCTAGAAGAGATACGTAGGTTAAATAAACTAAGGACGTTGGAAGGAAAGACCCCTAACTCCCAAAACAGAATTTCTTTCAAACTGACATAACTATTTTGACCTGCATTTTTTTCCCCCACTCATTTCTTAGGAGTTACAGTTGAAGTCCAAGTGCTGAAATAAATGTTGCTACTTAATAAGTTGTATGGCAACATCTTGAATCACTTAGCCTGACTACTTTTTGGTTTTCAAGATAGTCACTGTCACTTCATCTGGCCTTGATTTCAAGAGTAATTTCCCCTCTTTAAGCTTACCGAAACATGTCTTTTTACACCAGGCTGGTGTAATGGAAGTACATGAGAAAACTGGACTATATCCATGTTCCACCCTTGGCCATCTAAGAGCAATCAGCAACCTGATTTTTAAAAAAAATTGATACACAGTTTGAACTACAAGTTACACATTTTAAATATAATAAATGGTACACAAAGCATTGATTTGATAACAAATCAATGCTTTGTGTACCATTGGTAATCAACTGATAGAATCAGCCTAGAACCCCCCTTTTTTTAATTTAAAAATTTAAATTTTTATTATGTATTATTTGCCCCAGGGGTACAGGTATGAGAATCATCAGTCTTACACAATTCATAGCACTCACCATAACACATACTCCCCACAATGTCCATAACCCAGCCACCATGTCTCTCCCCCACCCCCCAGCAACCCTCAGTTTGTTTTGTGAGATTACGAGTCTTTTATGGTTTGTCTCCCTCCCGATCCCATCTTGTTTCATTTTTTCCCTCTCTGCTCCCCACGACCCCCTGCCCTACCTCTCAAATTCCTCATATCAGAAAGATTGTATAATTGTCTTTCTCTGATTAACTTATTTCACTTAGCATAAAACCCTTTAGTTCCATCCATGTTGTTGCAAATGGCAAGATTTCTGGGGTTTTGATGGCTGCATAGTATTCCATTGTATATATACACCACATCTTCTTTATCCATTCATCTGTTGATGGACATCTAGGTTCTTTCCATAGTTTGGCTATTGTGGACATTGCTGCTATAAACATTTGGTGCATGTGCCCCTTCGGATCACTACATTTGTATCTTTTTTTTTTTTTAAGATTTTATTTATTCATTTGACAGAGAGAGAGAGAGAGATCACAAATAGACAGAGATAGGCAGAGAGAGGCGGGGAAGCAGGCTCTCTGCTGAGCAGAGAGCCCGATGTGGGGCTCAATCCCAGGACCCTGAGATCATGACCTGAGCCGAAGGCAGAGGCCTAACCCACTGAGCCACCCAGGCGCCCTACATTTGTTCTTTAGGGTAAATACCCAGTAGTGCGATTGCTGGGTTGTAGGGTAACTCTATTTTCAACTTTTTGAGGAACCTCCATGCTGTTTTCCAGAGTGGCTACACCAGCTTGCATTCCCATCAGCAGTGTAGGAGGGCTCCCCTTTCTCCGCATCCTCCCCAACATCTGTCATTTCCTGACTTGTTCATTTTAGCCATTCTGACTGGTGTGAGGTGTTATCTCACTGTGGTATTGATTTGTATTTCCCTGATGATGAGTGATGTTGAGCACTTTTTCATGGGTCTTTTGGCCATTTGGATGTCTTCTTTGCTGAAGTGTCTGTTCACGTCTTCTGCCCATTTCTTGATTGGATTATTTGTTCTTTGGGTGTTGAGTTTGATAAGTTATTTGCAGATTTTGGATATTAGCCCTTTATCTGATACATCATTTGTGAATATCTTCTCCCATTCCGTCAGTTGTTTTTGGTTTGGTGACTGTTTCCTTTGCTGTGCAAAAACTTTTGATCTTGGTGAAGTCCCAGTAGTTCATTTTTGCCCTTGCTTCCCTTGCCTTTGGCAATGTTTCTAGGAAGAAGTTGCTGCAGCTGAGATCAAAGAGGTTGCTGTCTGTGTTCTCCTCAAGGATTTTGATGGATTCCTGTCTCACATTGAGGCCTTTCATCCATTTCGAGTCTATTTTTGTGTGTGGTGGAAGGAAATGGTCCAGTTTCATTCTTCTGCATGTGGCTTCCAATTTTCCCAACACCCTTTGTTGAAGAGACTGTCTTTTGTCCATTGCCCATTCTTTCCTGCTTTGTCGAAGATTAGTTGGCCATAGAGTTGAGGGTCCATTTCTGGGCTCTCTATTCTGTTCCATTGATCTATGTCTGTTTTTGTGCCAGTACCATACTGTGTTGATGATTACAGCTTTGTAATAGAGCTTGAAGTCTGGATTGTAATGCCACCAACTTTGGTTTTCTTTTTCAACATTCCTGTGGCTATTCAGGGTCTTTTCTGGTTCTGTATAAATTTTAGGATTATTGGTTCCATTTCTTTGAAAAAAATGGATGGTATTTTGATAGGGATTGCATTAAATGTGTAGATTGCTTTAGGTAACAGAGACATTTTCACAATATTTGTTCTTCCAATCCATGAGCATGGAACATTTTTCCATTTCTTTGTGTCTTCCTCAATTTCTTTCATGAGTATTCTACAGTTCTCTGAGTATGGATTCTTTGCCTCTTTGGTTAGATTTATTCCTAGGTATCTTATCGTTTTGGGTGTAATTGTAAATGGGATCGACTTCTGAATTTCTCTTTTTTTCTGTCTTGCTCTTGGTGTATAGAAATGCAACTGATTTCTGTGCAATTATTTTTAATATCCAGACACTTTACTGAATTCCTGTATGAGTTCTAGCAGTTTTGGAGTGGAGTCTTTGGGTTTTCCACATAACATATCATATCATATGCAAAGGGTGAGATTTTGACTTCTTCTTTGCCAATTTGGATGCCTTTTATTTCTTTTTGTTGTCTGATTGCTGAGGCTAGGACTTCTAGTACTATGTTGAATAGCAGTGGTAAGAGTAGACATTCCTGCCAGGTTCCTGACTTTAGGAGAGAAGCTCTCAGTTTTTCCCCATTGAGAATGATACTCACTGTGGGTTTTTCATAGATGGCTTTGATGATATTGAGGTATGTACACTCTATCCCTATACTGTGAAGATTTTGATCAAGAAAGAATGCTGTACTTTATCAAATGCTTTTTCAGCATCTATTGAGAGTATCATATGGTTCATGTTCTTTCTTTTATTAGTGTATTGTATCACATTGATTTATTTGTGGATGTTGAACCAACCTTGCAGCCCAGGAATAAATCCCACTTGGTTGTGGTGAATAGTCCTTTTGATGTACTGTTGGATCCTATTGGCTAGTATTTTGCTGAGAATTTTTGCATCCCTGTTCAGCAAGGATATCAGTCTGTAATTCTCCTTTTTGATGGGGTCTTTGTCTGGTTTTCGGATCAAAGTAATGCTGGCCTTATAAAATGGTTTTGGAAGTTTTTCTTCCATTTCTATTTTTTGGAAGAGTTTCAGGAGAATAGATATTAATTCTTCTTCAAATGTTTGGTAGAATTCCCCTGTGAAGCCATCTGGCCCTGGGCTCTTGTTTTTTGGGAGATTTTTGATGACTGCTTCAATCTCCTTACTGGTTATGGATCTGTTCAGGCTTTCTATTTCTTCCTGGCTCAGTTTTGATAGTTTATATGTCTCTAGGAATGCATCATTTCTTCCAGATTGTCAATTTTGCTGGTATATAGTTGCTCATAATATATTCTTATAATTATTTGTATTTCTTTGATGTTGGTTGTGATCTCTCCTCTTTCATTCACGATTTTATTAATTTGGGTCCTTTCTCTTTTCTTTTTGATAAGTCCGGCCAGGAATTTATGAATCTTTTTTTTTTTTTTTAAGATTTTATTTGTTTATTTGACAGACAGAGATCACAAGTAGGCAGAGAAACAGGCACAGAGAAGGAAGCAGGCTCCTTGATGAGCAGAGAGCCCAATGTGGGGCTCAATCCCAGGACCCAGGGATCATGACCTGAGCCGAAGGCAGAGGCTTTAACCCACTGAGCCACCCAGGCGCTCCATCAATCTTATTAATTCTTTCAAAGAATCAGCTCCTAGTTTCGTTGATTTGTTCTACTGTACTTCTGGTTTCTGTTTCATTGATTTCTGCTCTGATCTTTATTATTTCTCTTCTTCTGCTGGATTTAGGCTTCCTTTGCTCTTCTTTCTCCAGCTTCTTTAGGAATAGGTTTAGGTTGTATACTTGAGACCTTTCTTGTTTCTTGAGAAAGGCTTGTATTGCTATATACTTTCCCCTCAGGAATGCTTTTGCTGTATCCCAAAGATTTTGAACAGTTGTGTTTTCATTTTCATTTGTTTCCATGAATTTTTTAAATTCTTCTTTAATTTCCTGGTTGACCCATTCATTCCTAAGTAGAATGTTCTTTAGCCTCCATGTATTTGAGACCTTTCCAACTTTCCTCCTGTGCTTGAGTTCTAGTTTCAGAGCATTGTGGTCTGAAAATATGCAGGGAATGATCCCAGTCTTTTGGTACCAGTTGAGACTTGATTTATGACCCAGGATGTGATCTATTCTGGAGAATGTTCCATGTGCACTAGAGAAGAATGTGTATTCTGTTGTTTTGGGATAGAATGTTCTAAATATATTTGTGATGTCCATCTGGTCCAGTGTGTCATTTGAAGCCTTTATTTCCCTGTTGATCTTTTGCTTAGATAATCTGTCCATTTCAGTGAGGGGGATGTTAAAGTCCCCTATCATTATTGTATTATTGCTGATGTGTTTCTTTGATGTTGTTATTAATTGCTTTATATAATTGGCTGCTCCCATGTTAGGGGCAGAGATATTTAAAATTGTTAGATCTTCTTGTTGGGCAGACCCTTTAAGTATGATATAATGTCCTTCCTCATCTCTTATTAGAGTCTTTGGCTTTAAATCTAATTTGTCTGATGTAAGGATTGCCACTCCAGCTTTCTTTTGATGTCCATTAGCATGGTAAATTGTTTTCCACCCTCCCCCCCTTTAAATCTGGAGGTGTATTTGGATCTAAAATGAGTTTCTTGCAGAGAGCGTATCGATGGGTCTTGTTTTTTGTTTTTTGTTTTTTTTTTTAATCCTTTCTGATACCCTGTGTCTTTTTATTGGAGCATTTAGCCCATTTACTTTCAGGGTAACTATTGAAAGATATGAATTTCATGCCATTGTATTGCGTGTAAGTTGAATGTTACTGTATATTGTCTCTGTTCCTTTCTGGTTGGTTAGTTTTAGATTCTCTCTTTGCTTAGAGGACCCCTTTCAATATTTCCTGTAGGGCTGGTTTGGTGTTTGCAAATTCTTTTTGTTTTTCTTTGTCCTAGAAGCTTTTTATCTCTCATTCTATTTTCAATGACACCCTAGCTGGATATAATATGCTTCTCATTCAGTGCTCTGAATATATCATGTCAGTTCTTTCTGGCCTGCCAGGTCTCTGTGGATAAGTCTGCTGCCAATCTAATATTTCTACCATTGTATGTTACAAACCTCTTGTCCCAAGCTGCTTTCAGGATTTTCTCTTTGTCACTGAGACTTGTGAGTTTTATTATTAGATGACAGGGTGTGGACACATTTTTATTGATTTTGAGGGGGGTTCTCTGTGCCTCCTGGATTTTGATGCTTGTTCACTTTGCCAAATTAGGGAAATTCTCTTCTATAATTTGCTCCAATATACTTGCTGCCCCTCTCTCACTCTCTTTTCTTCTTCTGGGATACCAATTATTCTAATATTGTTTCATCTTATGGTATCACTTACCTCTCGAATTCTCCCCTCATGGTCCAGTAGTTGTTTGTCTGTCTTTTGCTCAGCTTCTTTATTCTCCATCATTTGGTCTTGTATATCACTAATTCTCTCTTCTGCCTCATTTATCCTAGCAGTAAGAGCCTCCATTCTTGATTGCACCTCATTAATAGCTTTTTAAAACTTCAACTTGATTAGATTTTAGTTCATTTTTTCCAGAATGGGATTTTATTTCTCTAGAAAGGGATTCTTTGGTATCTTCCATGCTTTTTTCGAGTCTGGCTAGCACCTTGATAATTGTCATTCCAAACTCTGGATCTGACATCTTACTAATGTCTGTATTGATTAGGTCTCTAGCCATTGGTACTACCTCTTGTTCTTTTTTTGAGGTGAGTTTTTCTGCCTTGTCATTTTATCCAGATAAGAATAGATGAATGAGAGAACAAAGTACTAAGAGGGTAGCAATGACCCCAGAAACATATACACTAACAAATTGGAAGAAACCCAAAACGGGGGGTGGGGAAGGGGAGAAAATAGGAAAAAAAAATATATATGTATATACATATATATATATGTGTGTGTGTGTGTGTGTGTATACATACATATATGAATGACTGGTGAATAGAACAGAGCCACACACTTGATTTTGGGTATATTTTGTTCTGTTAGAAGAAACTGCCTCGCAAATTTTAAAGAAAGAAAAACATATATATACAAAAATAAGGGTAAACATGATGAAGGGATGGAATATGACTGTAAAGATGAGAATTAAAAAAGATTCTAAAAAAGGAATTAATAAGAAGTGGTTAAAAAAAAAGAGGAAAGAATGTGATCAGGCTGGAGACTAGAAGAAAGCCATGGTTTAGGGTATATTTTAATCTATTAGAAGAAATTGTATCCCAAGATTTTAAAGGAAAAAACCCTATATGTATACAAAAAATAAGGCTAAATACAATGAAGAGATAAAATAGGACTATAACAATGAAAATTAAAAAGGGTTTTTAAAAAGGTATTGAAAACGTAAAGTAGTTGAAGAATGTTGAAATAGGAAAGAGGAAAAATAAAAAAATAGAATAAGAAAAAGATAAAATTTAAAAAATTTAACTTTGAAGGCTAACATGGGGGAAAAGTCATGAATGCTATGTGTTGCTTTCCCCTAGCTCTGGAGTTCTGCAGTTCTCACTGATAAGTGAACTTGGTCTTGGCTGGATGTTCTTGCTGATCTTCTGGGGGAGGGGCCTGTTGCAGTTATTCTCAAATGTCTTTGCCCAAAGCGGAATTGCACCGCCCTTGCCAGGGGCCAGGCTAAGTAATCTGCTCGGGTTCATCTCGGGAGCTTTTGTTTCCTGAACGCTTTCCATATAGCTTTGGAGGATGGGAATGAAGATGGCGGCATCCTAATCTCCAGCCCCATAGGAGCTGAGAGCTCAGGACCCCACTCCTCAGTCAATCCCTTCTGTCTCCCAGGTCTCTGGCCACACTCCATGCTCACCTAGCCTGTGACTGAGCATTTCTGTCTCTGGCACACGGCCCCTTTTGGAGTCTCCAAACCCAGCAGATTGCTGCAGTGTGCTCCTGTGCCACTTCTCCCAGTGGACGAATGAGGGTGTCTCTCCAGATCTGCCACTTGTGGGGTCCCTGCTTGAAAAGCAGTGGTCTGACTTTGCCTCAGATTATTGGTTTATGGCAACCCCGAGCTGAAAGCTCATTCCTCGGCTCCATCTCTGTAGCTGGCTTCCCTACTCCAATACCTGGAAGTTCTGCCACGCTCAGACACCCCTGGTCTTTCTGTGACCCTGAAGGTTCTGAGACCTGTGAGGATTCTACCACCCCCCACCCCCCACTTAGCCACTGGAGCTATGTCCCTCCTCGTGGCAGACTTCTTAAAGTTCCAATTTTGTGTTCCCCTGCTCTGCTGCTTACCGGGAGCCGGCCCCTACCCCCGCGGTCAATCTTCCTGTGGCTTTGGATTCACTTCTCTGCATGTCCTACCTTCTGGAAAGTGGTCGATTTTTTGTTCCTGAAATTGCTGCTCTTCTTCTCTTCTATCTCCTGTTGAGTTTGTAGGTGTTTAGAGTGGTTTGATAACTATCTAGCTAAACTCTCGGCACCTGATGATGTTTAGGTCTCCTACTCCTTCACCATCTTGCTCCTCTCTCAGCCTAGAGCCCTTTATGGAAAAAGATTTTTTTGGCCCAGTTTGGGTTCAGTGGTAAAGCATACCACTGTCTGTCATTGATGTGGGCATAGGAAAGAACAGAACTCATACCAAAGACTTTCCATCTCACATTTAAGGGCAGTAGGGTCCTTGTCTTTAGGGAGCTTGCATTCAAATGGGGAAAGCATGATTCATGCCAGGAGCAAGAAAATGAGACAAAAAAGTAAAACACAATTAGGAACCCTTGAACAGTAACCATCCAAACAAGTACAATTGACTATAGGGAAGGCTGAGAACTTGCTAAGTACTTGGAGAAGCCAGAATGCCTTTGCTCAGATGGGGTTGATATGCAACGGTTTTCTGGGGCAGTGCGTTTTGAGTTGGATTGGAAGGCAGCCAGGAGACATGGTGTGAAATTGGAGGGGTAGTCTAGATTAAAAGGAATGTGGGTTTCTGGGCGTTTTTTGGCTGTGTTCCCCAAAGTCTCAGCCACCCAGAGTGACCATGCCTGACCTTTGACCTCCCTGCAGTGAGGACGTGTGCAAACGTGGCTTCACCGTCATCATCGACATGCGGGGCTCCAAGTGGGACCTCATCAAGCCCCTTCTCAAGACACTGCAGGAAGCCTTTCCAGCCGAGATCCATGTGGCCCTCATCATCAAACCCGACAACTTCTGGCAGAAGCAGAAGACCAACTTTGGCAGCTCCAAGTTCATCTTTGAGGTGAACCAGACCTCTCTCATAGCTCCCCCTTTCACTTCCCCTTCTGCTACCCACACATTTCTTGCTTCTGCTTCTCTGTGTATCCTATGATATGCTGCATGGCAAGAGCTGATATTTCAGGATTCCTTGACTATTGTGGCCTTACCAGTGAGTCTTAGAAGGAATAAGAGGCCCAAGAGATTGTCCTGGACTCTTAGCCAGTCCATTGAAACATTGACCTTGGCCAGCTGGTGGCTCCCACTCCACGGGCTGTGTGCTCTTGTACTTGCCCTTTCTAAGGCAGGCTGTGGTCATTAATGTGTGAATGGATCTCAGCCTTTGCCCTTGACTTTCTGCCTACCTCTACCCTGCCTGCCCCTGCATCACTGAGTCCCCCTCTCTGTGTCTGCCCCTCACAGACAAGCATGGTGTCCGTGGAGGGCCTCACGAAGCTGGTGGACCCTTCCCAGCTAACCGAAGAGTTCGATGGCTCCCTGGACTACAACCATGAGGAGTGGATTGAGCTACGACTCTCCCTGGAGGAGTTCTTCAACAGCGCTGTGCACCTGCTGTCCCGCCTCGAGGACCTGCAGGAGATGCTGGCCCGGAAGGAGTTCCCTGTGGACGTGGAAGGCTCGCGGCGGCTCATTGACGAGCACACGCAGCTCAAGAAGAAGGTGCTTAAGGCCCCCGTGGAGGAGCTGGACCGGGAGGGGCAGCGGCTGCTACAGTGTATCCGCTGCAGCGATGGGTTCTCTGGGCGCAACTGTATCCCGGGCAGCGCCGACTTCCAGAGCCTGGTGCCCAAGATCACCAGCCTCCTGGACAAGCTGCACTCCACCCGACAGCACCTGCACCAGATGTGGCACGTGCGCAAGCTCAAGCTGGACCAGTGCTTCCAGCTGCGGCTTTTTGAGCAGGATGCCGAGAAGGTAGGAAGGGAGCTGCTGGACCGAGCGGCACTTGGGGGAGGGGGCATGTAGCTTTTGAGGGAAACTTAGGCTGCTAGTCCAACTTCCTGATTAACACTTTTGTGGAAAGCTTTAAAAAAATGTGCCTGCTGGGGGCGCCTGGGTGGCTCAGTCATTGAGGGGCTTACTCTTGATTTCAGCTCAGATTGTGATCTCCAGGTTGTGGGATCGAGCCCCCTGTGGGGCTCCATGCTGAACATGGAGTCTGCCTGAGATTCTCCCTCTCCCTCTGCCCCTCCCTACCTTCCCCCACCTGGCTTGTGCATGCTCTCTCTCTGTCTGTCTCCTTCTCAAAAAAAAAAAAAAAAAAAAAAGGAAAATGTGCCTACTGGTTTGGGCTGATCTATTTCAATCATATATTTGGTCATTGGTCACTGACTTTAAAGCTCTCCTTATATAGTGTTTATTATATTCCAGGTAGTATCCTAAGCACCACGTGTAAATTAACGTAGTTTAATCATCTCAAGAGTCTTAGAAGATAGGTGTATTATCATTATCCCATTTTATAGATGAAGAACCTGGCAAGGTCAATAACAGCCAACCTGAGCAGTACCAGGCAGTTCCATGGTCCACACTTCTGCACTGTTGCACACTGCCCCTGCCAGGGCGTGCAGTGAGTGGGCCAAGCCGGCTCAGCAACAAAAATAATAATACTGTTGCGACTTAGTGATTATTGTCCTGCAGTGTCTTTTACCATTGACAAAGCACTTTCACAGGCGGCGTCTTATTTAATCTGTGCGGCCCTTTGATCCTTGGAGGTGGGTGGTGGTGTCTCTGCTGACAGGCAGGGAAACGGGTGCTTTTTGATCTTGGGGCTATAATGGCAGACTTGACACATGAATCCCGCTTTCTTCCCTTTGAAGTTCAGGGCTCTTCCTTCCATGCCACTTCTTTCTGGAGGTTTTTCCTCAGCTGCTGAGTAGTTTCTCAAGCAAGACCCCATTTTCCCAGCAGTGAATTTTCAAAGCTTTCCCCTTATCAGGGGACATATGAGAAAGTGAAAAAGAAAAATAGAGCATGCCTCTTTGCCAAAGGCACAAAAGTGTCTTCTCTAGATTCTCTCTGAGCTAAAGAAGAGAGTTGACTTCATACATAATAGGCACTTTAAGAAGAGTGAAATGGGTTTTCCTTCTATCAGTTTTCTGGGGAGAACTTATATTTAAATGCATAACACTACTCTTGGTGATACCATGACGTCTCAGTCACCTGTGAGTTTTACAGTGTCTGATATAATGGTTTTGTGTCTTTTAAGAGCCTGTATTGAAAATGTCTCTAGGTATTTGTAAGTAATGAAATCAGGCTACAAAACTGTATAGAATTATGATCCCAATTTATGTGAGAATGCCAACGTAGGTGTAAATGGGAAAAAACTCACCACAGTGCTAATTGTTTTGATTTCAAGGGGCCAGGCTTATGGTTGATTTTAATTTTGCTATTTTTTGTGCTTTCTAATCTTCATAGTTCATAAGCAGATGAAAATCAATACATGTGATTTTTAAAGACTGCATAGCCACTTTCCACAAAGGAACTCTTGAACATCCTGGAAGCCAGTTTTGGGAAGGGACATGTAGAGGGGTTTCTTGCACAAACTTAGGCATTGCAAGGTCTCCCACCGGCCTTCCTGAGGCCTCCTTGCCCAGTGGCCTGGCAGCCAAGGTCCAGTCCTGTCCTGCCCCACCCTGGGAAAGGCACCTGGGACTACAGAATCCCTGTCACTGCTCAGCACATGAGGAGAGACACCAGGGCAGAAGCAGCTGCTCTGTGAAGCCAGAGGCCAGTACTTTAGCTTCTGTGACCAATATTGGAAAGGTCTGGACATCTCCTTTTTACTTGTGGTCTCTTCTGCTTCGGGGCAGGAAATCCGCTTTGCAGTCTGGCTCAGGTGCCTGTTTCAAAGAACCAGGGTCAGAAGGGGAGGCAGGGGACTCAGGTCTGCCTAGAAGTGTTCTGTTGGAAGCATTTCACTGCATCCCTGAAGCTCAAGGTTATGGGAAGCCTTCATAGGGCAGATAGTGCCTCTCTCAAAAACAAAGCAGAACAAAACAAAACATCCAGGCCTCAGAAATCCCCAGGTAGGGAAAGCTGACCTTCTAGAGTCAGCCAAGCACCATCAACCAAGCAGTCATTTCTGCCACACATATATCTTCTCAATTCATGCTCATAGATTCTTATGGTGTATTATTGTCCCCATTTCACAGTTGAAGAAAACTCAGAATGGATGCTGACAGGCGCTAGAAGCTCCAAGAGATGAAGTGTCTTGCCCAAAGTTGCACTGTGGGTTAGACAGAGCATGTAGTGGTTCTGTCTCCCAAGCCCACCCAAACTCTGGCCTAACAGCCCTGCTAGCCATCTGCTCCCAGGGTGGGTGCCTCATGCTACCACTGAGCACTGCCTCAGAGCCCCCTGGGGACTCTCTCCAAGCCCACTTTCTAATGCTCTCTGGACAGCAGGGGATCTTAACCATTCTGTGCTATGGATACAAAGTAATATATAGGCATGCAAAATAATTACTGAAGTACAGTGACTCCATTTTTAAAAATAACAGTAACTTTAATACTTGTTTAGGAACATGTTAAATAGCAAGCTCTATTTGAAGTCTTATAACTGCCTTTCAGGGCAACATGTGTGTCTTTCTGTTGATGTCAGAGGCATGAATATTGCTGACATTAATGTAGTTTGCTGCCTACATTCAGAATTGAAGGGAATGCTGTATTTCAGTTCGAGGCTAGTGAAAATCAAGGCATATTTTTCCCCCCATCCAAGTACACAATCCTCAGTTCTATGCAGGACTCTAAGTTTAGGATCAATATCCCATGGTGTGTTCATACCGTAAAAAGTGTATGTGTGTGTGTGTGTGTTTGTGTGTGTGTGTGTGTTTGTGGCATGTGTGTGGTATGTTGGTGTGTGTAGAGAGGAAGGGGAGAGAATATAAAAAATGAAACAGGGGCAGTGAAGGGAGGATGGAAAAGGGCAGCCCAGGAATATTTTGATATTGAGTCAATGATGAAAACATGGCTCAGGCTTGACCCAGCTGCCACAGAAAATGTGCTGGGTGTGGGGCAGGAGAGAAAAACAGTCCTTTTAAGTTGCTTCAAGATCAATTTGAAATATCTTTGCAGAACCAAGTGCCTCAGCCCTTGACTTATTTGGTGTTTTTGAAGGGGGGTGAGGAGGCTGGCGGTTTGGGGTAAGGGTTGTGTGCACGGATCCACATCTAAACAAGAGTGTGAGGAAATAGTTACTACATGAGCCACTCAGTCTCCTTTCTGGTGGGAGGCTTGTTGGAGGCCTTCATTTCCAGATCTGGGAAACTCTCAGCAAACTGAGGAGACTGGTGACCGCCTAGCTACTATTTTTGTAAGGGGGGTGAGTGCAGAGTCTCCCCGCTGGCCCTGTGGGGTGAGGGCTTGTTTCCCAAGGGCTTGGATAAGAGGTGTTGCTCCCCATTTACCAGCTGGCCTTGGAGAGTGAAGCCATCTTTCCCTCCCACCTTCCCCTGACCTCTGAAATGACTCTTCCTCATCTTGGGGGTAGGGTGGGGAGGGAGCCATTTTCTCTGCCAATTAAACATTTCTGGAGGAGGGACACTTCCACAGATAATTCATAAGGAAGGCCACCCATTCATTTAATAAACTTCTGTTGAGCAGCTGTCATGAGCCCCAAACAAGGCACTGGGATAAAGATAAGTAGGCTAGAATTTGTGCCCTGGGACAGCAAGCTGTCACAAACTCCTAGTTATTATTAGTTATGTCCGCTGTGTGCACTCCCTGCCCTAGGCACAGCCTCCACAGCTGGGGAGTTTTTAGAGAGGAGGGAGGTAATGCTGCAGCTCAGGAATGGTAGGAAACCCTCAATGAGCAAGCTGTGGGAGAACTGGGCAACTGAGAGGTGATTCAAATAGCACTCGATTCATCTTGTCAGATGCACGGCACCTCAGTCCTATGCCCTCCAGTCTGACTCATGGGCCCATCCTCCACTGCACTGCCTGACCACAGCTGGGCCACTCTGCATTAGCGGGTGCAGGTTATGGCTCTCTTTGCAGACCTGTCTCACAGCCACTTGCCCCCACAGCCACCCAGGACCTTGTGCGATGGGGGTGTCTGCCCTGCAGTCACGTCCCACTGCCAGAGAGAAGGGAGGCTTCCTCCCCAGCAGGGGGCAGTTTGTGCTATGAAGGTCCAGTAGACTTGTTCCTCATCCTCTTGTTGCTTCCATGGAGGATCCTTCCAAGCTGCCCCCCAATCCCACCCCATCTTTCCTGGGTGCCTAGGTGCATCTCAGAATGGCAGAGCTGGAAAAGACCTTGAGGTCAAAAAGTCTCCCTTCCGCACAGTGTGAGGAACCCAGCCTTGTCGTCCTGATGACAGCCATTGTGACCTCACAATGCCCAGCAATGTGCCAATGGCAGTGACTCGTATCAGAACATCAGGAAGCTGCTGCACCATCCACCTTGTGGTGTGCAGAAGCCCACCATCTTCCAGTCTTCACGGGAAAGAAGTGCCTTGAAGGGCTCTAGCGTATAACGGACTTACCTGATACAGAAACCTTCACCTACTCTGCTCCTGAATTAATCCTGATGTCCACCCAGGAGGCCCATGCTCTAGTCTTGCCCAAAGCCGTTCCAGAAAGAAGTGTATTCTTTCTGTGGATGGGGCTACTCTGCAGGGCTTCCAGTGTTGGACTCATGCTCATTATTGGTTCATGCAGCACAGGGTTGTTCCATGTGTAAAACTGTGCTTGGAATGTGCTCCAGACCAGACCTTTAGTCGGGAAGGTATCTAGGTTCCCACCTCCTCCATGACCAAGGTGTGTGCTCACGGGGGACCATCACTGTTACTTCAAGGAGACTGGCCTCACCACGCTGCCTGTGGCAAAGTATGCTTTGGAGAGCCAAATTCTGAATGCCTTCCTGCATATTCATTCCTGCATGCCAGAATTCTGTGCACACCTAAGGGTGCCATGTCTGAGCAAAAACAGTTGTACAGGGATTCAGATTCATTATGAGGAGCCACTCTGCCAGTTGGGAGACCTTAGGCACATCTTTCTTCTCTGACCTCCAGTTACGTTCCCACAAAAAATGAGGATGGAGAATTTGGGCTAGCTCAGTGTCTTATGATTTTTCTCCTACTTCTACATCATACTGTCCTCATGAACAACACTTTGTCTTTGTGAGAATGTCTTTGAACGGGAGAAGTCACGTGGCAGGGTGTGTGCGTGGTCATGTCAGAGGCAGGGGTGGTGGTGGTGGTAGAACTCAGGGTTGTCAGGGCATATGTCAGAATCTCCAGACTGAGGGGCGCCAGGGGGCTCGGCTGAGCATCTGCCTTCGGCTTAGGTCATGATGGTCCTAGGATCGAGCCCGGTATTGGGCTCCCTGTTCAGCGGGGAACCTGCTTCTCCCTCTGCCCCTCCCCCACCCACTCATGCTCTATCTCAATCTCTCTCTCAAATGAATAAATAAAATCTTTAAAAAAAAAATCTCCAGATTGATTAAGTTTGATAAAGAGCCCACCCACCCTGCCAAACACCCTGCCAAACACGCCACTTCTTCTTTCAGCCTTGCCATACTAATGATATCTAAGCCTCTTCATAGCTCAGCAATCCTATAACAATTTTTGCCTTCTTGCTATTCATTCTCCCTAAAAATCTAAAGTAGACTTTTCTGTCTTCAAGGTTGTCACCTTGTTTAGTGATGGAATGTAAGTTTTTCTCAGCAAATAGAACCATCATCTGTTGAGCCCTGGTCTTGCTTTAAAAAAAATAAAATAAAATAAAAGACTTCCTGAGCTGCTGCTGCTGAGCTGCCCAGGCTTGTTATGAGAATCGAAAGGCGTGGTGTGTGGAGATGCCGGCACTGGGCTTCCCTTCCCTCCCTGCCATGCTGGTTCAGTCATGCCTTCCTCTCAGTCATTGGGGGCCTGCCAAGACCATGCAGAGTGTCACCGACGCTGTCTTCCAACTGGACTTGCTGTAAATAATTTTCAGTGATCCCTAAATGAAACAAAATCAAGAATTGAGTTTTGCAAGAAGTCGGCAGTTAGAATGTACGTTTGCAGGGGCCAAAGGTCACTAGGTTGTGTGATGCCCTTGGCTGAGGTACAGAGAAGAGTGCCTAGGTCAAATGGGGGTCATAGCTGATGGGTTCAGTTTGGGGGAACAACCACAGGAAAGGTCTCTGGGAAAACAGTCACAGAGGAAAGTGATTCCCCCAGGAGATGGGATTGCCCCCTCCCCATACACCTTCTATATCTGAGACACTTGTCACCTTCTGCTTTGCATAATAGCTCAGTGTGTTTGTCTTATTCTCCTGCACGCATGGGGCCAGAAACACTCCCTACAGTCCATCCAAGAAACACATCTATGCATTTTTATTTTCTTGGAAGTCTGTGTAAACAAAATAATGTGACTTTCATGTTACCATGAGAAAATATTTGTGGGGCCCACTGGGCAAAAGGCATTGTGACAGGTAGCAGGGCTCTGTGCTAAGGGTTACGTGCTTATTGTGTTTCCCTCTTTGTATGTCCTGTTAACCACATTAGCAATTCAGGACATCCCCAGGATGCCCTGTCCCTGGGCAAAGTGTCCACTGCTGTTTCCTGCCCTCTCCCTTCAAGGTATAAACAGTTTTGATCATACCCCAGGGCCCAAAGCAAGACCCATAAGTTGCATCCCGCCTGGAGTGATGAGAACCAGTAGGGCCACTTGTGGAGAAATTCCCCTGCCTCTTCTTCCTGTCAGACACTGGCCCACTGCTGCTTCTCCTCGCCACACTTGCAACCCCCACGCCCCCAAGCCAGCAGTGAGCATGACTCCACACTCATTTGTCAAACTGAAGTACCATTGTAGCAATTATAATACAGAATATTTTTTTTTGAATGTCAGTTTTTCAAGTGTTCTCACACCCCTGACCTTAGAGGTTTTGTGGTCCAGCCCTTCCTTTTATACAGAAAACTTTGACCCAGAGTAGAGACCCACCCAGAGTCCTACAGTTGGTGGTACATCATTTGGTCTCCTACTACTATGTGGGCAGGCCAGGCAGGGGTGAATAGGGCATCATTTCATAGATGGGATAGCTGAGCCTCAGTGAGGTTGGGCAGTGTGCCTGGGAGAGAGCTTGGGGGGCAGGTAGGAAGCTCCACCCCCTCCTCCAACACACATGCGCGCGCGTGTGCGTGCACACACACACACACACACACACACACACACACACACACACACACGCTGACCTTGCCCTGCAGGAGAAAGGGCCCACAGGCCAGCCAGCAACCTAGGAGATGGCCTGAGGGGCTGGGGGGGAATGGAGGGTAGGGGTTCTCACCACTGCTGTAGTCAAAGAGCAAGCCCCAGACAGGACTCCAGGGTGCATGCCCACCAGTCTCTGTGGTTCAGTCCCCTGACCCTTCTTGTTGGGAGGGTGGCTTCAAAGAGCTGCAACCTTGGGGCAGCCAGAGGGCAAGGTCCTTACTTGGCGGTTTGTAATTTCCTGCTGTTTTTAGAGAAAGGCTTTGGTGCCCTCTTGTCCCTGCCCTCCCTCCTCCTGGGGCCTAAATCATGGCCCCCGCACCCTCGACTTACTGGGCTCAGGGTGAGGAAGTGTGTCTGCATCCCGCCCCTACACAGGACACAGTGTCCTGTATTATTTCCAGCCTGCTGGTCCTGGGAATCTCTACTTACTTTTTCTCATTTCCTCCCCTTGAACATTAGAAACATTAGATTCCAAAAATAATCCAAGTCACAGTGTTCTGCAGGCTGCATGTGTGAGTGTGCTCTCCCAAAGCTGTTTTTCTCCTCCTCCCATCCTTTCTCCCTCTCCTGCATTTTCAGCCCCGCTGTATGTGGAGGTCACAGGCCTGCAGAAGACCTGTGGGTGTGGAGAGCAGATAAGAAGAGGCAGGCCTGGGAGGAACTCAAGAGTGGGGGTGAATCAGGAGGACTTCAGTCCCTCCCAGATCGCCCACGTGGGCTGCAAGGGGCAAGACCAGAGAGCCTTCTGTGAATAGCCTGCATATGCAGCCTCAACTTAGGAATGGACCCTACAGAACGTGTGGGCCCCACAGTGACCCCTTAGAACTGAGAATGGGGATACTATGTTAATAATGTTTCCAAAATCCAGGTTGTCACACTGATTCTGCCTGTACCAATTTAGGTGAGCTTGAAAGAGAACGTTCTGATCAGAGGCAGGAGTTGTGTGAAGCCCCGGGAAGTAACTGAGAATCATTGATTTACTCATTTGTAAGCGGACGTTGAGCGTCTCCTATGTGCCAGGTCCTCTGCTAGGTGCCGGGGACCCTGTCTCCCACCCAAGCCCTGGGCAGGGGGAATCATGTAAGGAAGCTTAGGGAAAATCAGGCTTAGCACTGATGGGGTTCCCGATACTTGTAAGAAAAGGATGGCACAGAAATAGTGCCCACTCCAGTGGTTAGAGTCCGGGTAGATATCTAGGTCTCTCTTGCTTACTGGTCAGGAGTTAGGGTTTGGGGGGTGGCTAGTATGTAGTGGGGAGACAGTGGGAGTGGCCCAAGAAGAAAGGTAACCTGTCAGCTCTGCCCCAGTAGGGGAACTGGAGGGAATGTCTTAAGTACCATTTTTGGAAGAACAAAAAGACATTCAGGTATACGTTATTAAGTGGAAAAACAAGTTGAGTCTCTACAGTAGGGACCTTTATCAAGGCATTTTACTTTGCAGAATGCAGCTTCCTTCCTTCCCTTCATCTTCTATCTTACTCCCCTGGACCCCTCTCCTTCCTTTCCTATTTGGGACCTTTCTCCTCCTTGTGCTTGTACCCCTTTCAGCCCTCACTCATCCCACTCTTTTTGCTTCCATTCTCTCTGAAACTGTTGTTTCTCTTTCCTTTAGTGGTCCTGCTTCCTTCTTTGCATGGAACTAAGGGAGGGCTCCATGTGATTCAGGCCTCCTCGGGAGGGCAGAAAGAGAAAAGGCCAGAAGACCCAGCAACTGCTTCTAGAAAACGCTCCGGCTTTACACCTGGCTTTGAGACCAGGATTTGAATCTCAGCCTAGCCCCTTGTGAGCTGAATGGCTCTCAGTGTCCAGTTTACCCTCTGTGAGCAGTTTCATTATCAGCAAAATGTAGATTTTAATAAATGCCTTAGGATTGGTGTCCAGAGAATTATGTGTTCTTATTCAAATGGGTCTCTGTCTCATATGTGAGTAGAAGAGGATGTCTTTTACACATCTCTCTGTATGCACAGAGAGACTTTTCTAGTATGAAGTGCTGAGTTGACAGGTTACTGGTATCCAGAGTTAGGTATGCCTAGGTCAGGGATATTCATGGGCAAAGCCCCATCCTTGTGTCCCATGGCTTTCCCTGGGATCATTCCCAAACAGAGCCAAAGCTTTGTTAGAAGCGAGTCAGAAAACTCACGGTAAAACGTGCAAAGGAACATTAATTCCCTTGGAGGAAACCCCTCTTTATCAGAATCCCAGAAAAGCTCTCCCCACCCACCCCCACCCCGCCCATGTTCCCCAGCCCAGGTTCACTAAGAAACCCCACTCTTACTCTTCGGCTCACCTCCAGCCCTTCTCAGAGAGCCTTTTCCAGGCCAAGAAAGGCCCTGTTATGGGGATGGTTACTGATGTGAAAGAAGATAAAGCCCTTTCTTGGTAACAGAAAAAAGGGACGTTTGGTTTCTTCCATGCAGATCAAGCAGACTGACTAGTCCCACCCTGGAGTGGTACTTGTCTTGCCCTAGGAGGTTTCCCCAGGGAGTTCACCCTTGTCAAGAGGTGTCAGGAGAAGGTGCAAACTAGAAAGGCCTAGACCTAGAATGGGGAGTGAGACTGCAGTTGGGCATTCAGGCCCCATCTTCAGGACATCCTCCACTGTGCTTTGCACAGTCCCACCTTCTCACGCCTTCGTTTAGACCAACCTCCCTCCCACTCTGCCTACCGAAACCTTCCCCTAGCGGAAGGTTCACTCCAGTGCTACTTCGCTCACTCTTCCCTCTCGGAAGTGGTCTTTTTTCTCTGGGCGTCTTCCCATAGTCCTTTATCCATCCCTCTCAAACTGGACTGTTCCAACTCATCTTGTATTGTAGCTTTACACTCAAGAGGTCTCTTCCCCCCAGATATATTGCAGCTTTCTGGAGGTCAGGCCTGGTGTTTTAGATACCTCAGTGTTCCCCAGAGGCACACAGTCAGTGCCAAATAAAGAGTGGACTGTGGGACGGTCCACACTCCCCAGGCTGCCTGACAGGGTGTGCTGTACTCTTAGCGGACACAAATCTGAGCTGGCACAAGAGCGCCACCTACTGCTGAGTGGTTTCAAGGGAGGCTGCTCCCGGGCTCTCCCTTATAAATGGGTTCTAGCAACCTTCATCTAGCAATGGGCAGAGATTGGGAGGCCTAGCCCCCAGTTCTGGTCCTTTTAGACTAATCCAAGTGTGAGCAGATGAGGTGACCCTGGGATTGGAAAGGAGACGGGCAAACTCTGGAGAAAGTGGGGTGCCAGGTGCCTGATTAGATGTTGAAGGGGATAGGGAGCTAAGGGAACCACAAGGCCTTCACATCAAGACAGTAGGATTCGGTGGGGCGGTGGGGGGGGCGGCGTGGAAAGAAATCCCAAAATATTTTGGGAGAAGGAAGGGTGACTTAATTAAATCTAAGTGTAAATTTCTTTGAAGGCACAGGAGCATGAGGCTTGGTGATCAAAGCATTAGACCATGGGTGGTCTCTTTATTGCATTTCTGCCCTGATCGTAGGGATAGCTGGCACTATCTGAACATGGGAATTCGCCACAGTCCTCTAAATAAGACTGTTAAAGGAATGGAGGGTTTGGAGGAGTGACTGGGCTTCCTTCTCTGAGTTCTTCCTGAGCACCTGCAGGGTATGCTCTAACAGGCGGGGTCAGGGAGCAGGACACATGACCAAGCCCCTCTTCCTGAACGTTCCTGAGCTTGTCTCCCATGCCACCTCTAGCCTCCCCAGGGCCCCACAGCTGACGCAGCTGGAAGAGGGTAGAAGGGAAAAGGTGGGAATGCTAGCTTTCGTCCTCAGCTGGAGCTCAAGCCCACCTAGCACACGTGGCTTCAGCATGGCAGCCGCCCCCTTCCCCCGTATAGGGACCCCTGGAGGGAGGGCCACCTCCTCCTTAGCCCATGTGGAATTTTTTCTCCCAGATGTGCAAGTGATTGGCACAGCCGATTTTAGGATGCGTGGGAGGACTGGATGAGAACATCCAGCAGACGCTCCATTTTTGCAGTAACAATAATAGTTACCATTTACTGAGTGCATCCTGTATGCCAGGAACAAGCATTAGCTCATCTAAATTAACTTGCCAAGGGCCAGATCTCAGTTTATGCCTAAATTTAGCTTTGGGATAAAGTTGGGCACTATTTTCTCAGCTTGGATTAAATAGAGTTTGACCTCTTCAATTCTACATTTTGGGAAGTAAGTGAAGCACATTTTCTCACTCCAGTGCTGAGAATGTTTTATCAGCATCTGTGGTTCAGATGGAAGGAATTTGGCCACTCAGAGTCAATATCCCAGGGCTGCCTGGGCTGACTCCGGCTCGGTTCGTCCTGTTTCTCGTCTGCTTGACTTGCTGGCTCCTGGATGACCATTTCTTCCCCACAGAGAGGGTACTATGCGTATTGCCGTGCTGTAGGGAATTTGGTTCATCCTGGCAAACAGACTGGAAATGAAACTTACAAAAAGCCACTTATTTAAAGTCTGAAACATTTATGTTACTCGTGGACTTGGGTGAGACATTTCATCCCTTCACTTAGTATGAGGAAGGCAAGAGTGAGGACAGTGGCCTTGTAAGGCCTAACAGGAGTCTGTGCTTCTCCAGGCAGAGCTGAGCTATGGCTCATTCTCAAGGGCAATGTGTGGTATGAGCATGAAGTTTTACAGCCTGGGTTTCTCTAATCAGAAAGCAACTACTTTTGAGACTGCCGGCTTGTCCTGTCTAAACACAGGGGAAGCGGAAAGGGAGTAGCATGCATTCAGCCTCTATTATGTGTTTGCACTTTTCATATGTTCTTTATTTCCTCTTTTATATTTATCTTCTTTGACCCAGACACTGAAGGGTTTATAAGAACAAGGAGTGTAGGGGGGGTGGGTGGGTGCGGAGAAGCCACGGTTGTTGGTGAGAAGTCTGTAATGTGCTAGTTGATTTTGTTCTGTGAGATCAGGGCTGGCTCAGACTTCTCTTAGCAATGAGGTAAAGCACTGTCTATCTGGGGACCTCAGGGTAGACCCCCAGTCAGGGTTAAAAGCAAATCTGACCATATTATTGCCCTTTAGTGGTTCTCCACCGCAGACTAAACAAAGAGCAGTTCCTGGGCCTTCCAACTTTTGTCCTTTGTGTCCTGGCCCCTCCCTTCTCCTTTAGCATCCTTTCTTAGTACCTCTCACTCCTCACTCCCTGCCCTGCAGCTCTGGGTACCTCCTCTCTAATCCATGTTTGAAGCCTCCAGGCCTTTGCTCAAATTACGTCCTCTCGTTAAGATGTCCTTCCCATCTACATCTTCACCTGACCAAATCCTGCTGTCTTTCAGCTGTTGTTCAGCTGTTGCCACCTTCTGGAAGCCATTCAGGCTTTTCCATACCTCTCCCTCTGCCAAGTGGGACCAGGAGCTCCTCTGGGGTCAGCCCACAGTAGATACTTTTTTTTTTTTTAAGATTTTATTTATTTATTTGACAGACGGAGATCACAAGAAGGCAGAGAAGCAGGCAGAGAGAGAGGAGGAAGCAGGCTCCCTGCTGAACAGAGAGCCCCATGTGGGGCTCGATCTCAGGACTCTGGGATCATGACCTGAGCCGAAAGCAGAGGCTTTTAACCCATTGAGCCACCCAGGCGCCCCGAGTAGACAATTTTCATAGTGCTTCTCACACTTAAAATAGACAGAATACTGATCACATTTATCTTCCTCATAGACTCTGACTTGATCTTTTATCATTAGTCTCTCATCCAATGTCTGGAATATAGTAGGTACTCACTAATTGAACAAAATATTGTACTAAGCATCATAAGCATGTGACTATATCTGGATGCTTTTGGCTACAAGAAACAGAAATCTGGACTCTGTTTCAGTGTTCCATCTTTTAATTCATTTTGTCCCTTTCCCTCCTATTCTCTTTAAGATGTGAATTATGATTGTCTTGAAATTGCTACCTTCTAATTCATAGCCTGGTCATCTCTGGGTCTGTTTATGTTGGCTTTTAGTTTTTGGTTGTCAGTCACGCTTCTCTGCATCTTCATATGGCTGGTAATTTGTGTACTGGAAATTGCAGATGATGCGCTGTAGAGACTCCAGATTAGGTTACCTTCCTCCAAACTTTGAGTTTTGTTCTGGAATGCAGTTAACTTACAAGCAGATCTTGATCCCACTGAGCCCTGATTTAGGCTTTGCTATGACAGATCCACTTCCATCTTTTCATTAATCCTAGGGTACAGTCCTTGCTCTTAGGATGTGGTTCTTATCCTTATATCCTGGTCTTTCTGCGGACCCAACTCAGTGCCCAGAGTGTTCACCAGCGTTTCTCCGTACTGTTTGTATTAGAGCTCCCAACATTTCCCCAGCACTGTGTAATCTAAAATTTCTGTTCAGCTCTCAGTATTCTTCACTTCCCACAGCCATTCTCTGTAGACTTTCTGGAGTTTCTCCTTGCATGTGCATAACTTGGGATTTCTCCAAAGACCTGAAGGAAATTTTAATGAAGATTTTTTAGGGTTCCTTCTTTTAGCTCCCTCTTCCCTAATACCCTATCACTGAAATTCCAACCACCTTACCAGCCCTGAACTCTAAACTCTGTTTTTGTTTGTTTGTTTGTTTGTTTTATACCCATCAAGACTGCTGCTCTCCACTGAGTTCCTATTTCCCTGCTCCAGAAAGGGCTTCCATTGTGTGCTTCTCTTCCTTCATGGGTGTTTGGTCTGTGTTGGTTATTGACCTGTGCTTTCAAATAGTTTATAGATGGTAGGGTTAAGTCTGATACCAGCTACCCTATTGTGGATAGGCCATAAGTCTCCACATAAACCATTGCTTACAGGTGCATCAGAATCACCTAGAGAGCTCCCGCTAAATCAGAATCTTCAGAGTAAAGTGTAGGAAGCTATATATATATATATATATATATATATATATATATATATATTTTTTTTTTTTTTTTTTTTTTTTACAAAAACACTTCAGATAGTTCTGAATTAGGTTTGTGAACTTCTGCAGGAGACACTGGAACAGTGAGTTTGGAGGAAAAAGAAATCAGTGTGGACTCAGTTGGTCAAAGAAGGCATTATGAGGAGATGACACTTTAATTGCATTTCGAAAGATGGGAATGATTTGAATATTTGGGTGTGGAGCATTTCATGAAGGGAAAGATGTGAACACAAATATGGGGGTGGCAATGAGCACGGAATGATGTATTTGCATTGTGGTGAATAGTACATGGCTGGAAAGCATGCTTGGTGTAGGACAATGGTATGAAATAATAGGGAAAGGCAGATTTGGACCAGACAAGGAGGGAGGGAGTCCCTCAAATGCCAGAACAAGAAGACTGGATTTTGTTTGCATTGTAGATGACAATAACTGGGTGTGTTTGTACACGCATGTGTGTTTTGACTGGAGGAATGACATGGTGAAGCAGTATATGAGATCAATGAACCCAGTGGGGGCAGATACCTTGGTATAAGGAGAAACTAGAGTCTGGGGAAACCAGTATGGAAGCAATGGCAGTAATATAGGCAGGAGGGGTTGGGGGGTGTGTAGCAGCAGGAATGGAAAATAAAGGGCATATTTCAGAGTTATTTGAGGGAAGAAAGAACGAATGGGATCTGGGGAATGGGGTGAAGATGTGGGAAGTCAGAGGAAGGTAAGAGTCCATGGAAAAGGCACATTAGTGGGAGATGCTGCAGAACATCAAGGGGCTGTACATATTGAGTCAAGCCGCTAAAATAGTCCAAAATTTAAGTGTATATTTGGGAGACAGTTTGATAGTGGGTTTAAAAGCATAGGCTTTGGAGTCATGCAGACCTAGATTTGAGCCTTCAATGTGCCTCATTTGAGTCTTCATTATGTGATGCTGGCCAAATTGTTTACCTGTTTCCATAACTACGAAAAGGTGGCGATGATGGCATCCACTAGCTCCCAGGGCTGAGGACTAAGACGATGCTATGAAGCTCACTGTACAGAGCCCAGCACACACTTGGTATTGTCTGTTATCGGGGAAGTCATGCTTAGAGGGAATCCTGGAACAGAAGAAATTGCATGGGATTTAGGTTCAGATGGACACTGGGATTCTAAATTCATCCCCATCACTTCCAAGCTGTGGGATCATTGGCCGTCTGCTTCAACTCTTCGTACTGACTTTTCAGCATGTTTAAGATGGATTGAAAAATACTTTCTTTGCAGCCTTATTATAAGGACTACATGAGGTCACCCACTCAAGTACTTGGTACAGTACCTCACGTACAGCTTGGTGCATGAAATGGGGAGCACTACTCGTGTTGTTGAGGCTGCGAGCCTGGATGGATTTTCAGGTGGGCAAAGCCTGGTGAATAAAAGGCAGAGGGCTTAGGGTCAAGTTGTGAGACTGTCACAGTGAGGGTGTGAGGCACACGAAAGGAGGTCTCAAAGGGCCAGCGAAAGGAGCGGGAGGCACGTTTGGATAGATCAGCGTAGGACTGGATGACTGGTCAGCTTTCAAACTGAGAGTGTTTCTATTGCTTTTGTTGGGCAGAGACATGAAGTGTCTGGGAGGAGCGTGAGTGTGGACACACTGGCACTCGGGGGAGAATTCCATGGGTGTGTGGGGGGCAGGGGGTGGAGGCATGGGAATGCAGGAGGGGGAAGCGAGGCATGTCTGCAGCCCATGGCCTGCCCCTGAAAATGACCTGGTGCAGGGGCCAAAGAGAGGGAGTTTCATAACTCCCTTTCATAAAGGTCCATGTCAGACCTTGATGAGAGACCAAAGGGAAGGAGTGACAGAAGGGAGAACTCAGAAAGGCGGAGATGGTTGGTTTTCCTGTGTGTGCAGACTTAAGGCAGTAGTAAAGGTAGCGCCTATTACAAGGAGTTAGGGAGGAAGTGGGTGGAGGGAAAACAAAGGCAGCAGGGGCAGAATGTACTTCTGGAAGACTGGTGGTGATAGAAAAGAGGGCCGGAGTGAAGCTCTGAGCACAGTGGAAGGTGGAGCAGCAGGGTTAAGAGCCTCAGCCCCGGAACTCGGCCTCCCAGGTTTGAATCTCAGCTCTGCCGCTCGTTAGCAGTGTGGCTTTGGCAAAAGTAATTAACCTCCCTGTGCCCTACCTGTAAAAATGGAAGGGATAATATTGGGGATTAATATCTGGGCGATGAGTATGATTTTAAAAGGATTAAATGAGTTGGCATCGTGCCTAGCACATAGTGAGCGTTCAGCAAATGCGAGTGGCTGTTAATGTTGTTCACACTGTCATTGCTCCATCACTAAGAGAAGGTGAGAATGAGAGAGGTAGATGGAGAAAGGCAAGACAAGAAGAGGCACAGTGCTGCTGTTCGTATAGTCTGGCTTTGAAATATGGAGGCAACGCCTGCAGGGAGCTTCCTTAGACTCGACCACATACTCTGACTGCAGGACCACCACTGTGGGTGACATTTCGCACTCATCTACTCAGGACAATAGAATATGGGAGCCATGGCTTACCAACAGGACAGTCTTTGCAGCAGTCCGGCTCAGCTGCAAGGAGACAGGAGGCACAGTGGGGAGCTGCAGAAGCTGACCTGGCTTATGAACTCCATGCCCGACGGGAACCAGTATCTCTTGTAACAGGTTCATAGGCACAGTTGCCAGGACCCCTGCAACGGATGTGCCAGTTACAGGAGTTAAACAAACTCTGGGAAGCTCAAGGGATGGTGTCCCCCTCAGGTATTCATAGTTCATCCATCATCTCTCCAGGCCAGATAGAGGTTACCAGTCACGGTGGGTGTTCTTACCGTAGACAACATGATTTCATAACATGTTGTCACACACTGTCTTCCCCTGTCTCCAGGGAAACAGAATGGGGATATTAGCATGCAGAAGGGGAAAGAGTTTTTGTTCACTCCTTGCTCACAATGGGATATATGTCTATTTTATAGAGAAACTGGGACTCTTCTGGATGGGAACAACAAGTTAGAAGGCTAGATCTGAGATCTAGGAATTAGGGAATTTAGAGTATGAAAAGTTTAAGAAACATGCTAGGGGATTGATAGCATGTCTACGGGTTAGAGAGAGAGCCTGATCAGTGAAATTATTTGGCATCCTGGCTGATTTGGTGACAGGGTCTCCCAGGTAACCAGGCTGAGCCATCTTCCCTAGAGCAGCTGGATTTATGGTGAAAGATAAAAATTGCTTGTCTTCTATACAACATATGGAAGTCCACCAGTTGACATGTCAGAAACCTACAGGAAAACGGGCAGAACCCAGAGCCCCTCCTCTCCCTCCGTAGATATTTGTTGATACCTACATCTATCGGGCACAAGTCCTAACTGCCTGTGCTTTACCAGTGTCGAGATGGTCCCTCAGAACCCTGAATGCCCGTGACCTGCGAGCCTTGCAGATACAGATGGGGCGAGATGTCAAACTCTCCAAGGAGGAATTCTAGGAACATAGAAACTAGGTCCACATGTTGGGTCCTTTATCTTTTCTCCCTTTGCTCTCTTTTTCCCTTAGCAGGAGAGCTTGCAATCCTTAGAGAACAGATCATTGCAAACCAGGCTTGAAGGGTCTTAAGGGTCCTGGCGTTTGTGTATTGTCCTGCTTGCATGAGAATTTATGCCCAGGCATCAGAGTTCAAGTGATTGCAGAACTGTAAGGTGAAGACATTAGTCTTCAGTTCCCTTGCACTTCTCATTCCCTCTCCCTTTCTACCTCTCCTGTCCCACCTCAGGTTGGATCTTGCCCCTGGGTCAGGATCACAAAGGGCCTTGCCTTCTCCCTGAGCTGTTTCTGTATCCACAATCAACTAATTCCAGGGGGAGCTGCAGGAATGCTGCATTTTAATAGTAGTCTCTCCTGAGTGAAAAACCATGAGGAGCAAAAGGGACTGAGCCTGAGAGTGAAAAAGTTGGGGATGGGAGAGAGGGTGGGAAAGGAAGGGTCTGGAAGCAAGGCAGGAGAGAGTGAGGTCCTGGTTGGGACACACTGGTAGGGCAGGAGGGCACCAGTACCCTCAAGCATAACTCTGAGAGGATGGATGTGTCTCTGAGTCCTGTGTGGGCAAGGGCGGAGGTGGAGGAGGTGGAGGGTGCACAAGTGTTTCTGTGCTCACAGCACCCTGTGGTCACTGTGGGGATGCCTCTTGGGGAGGGTAGGCCAAGGATGTGTTTGTATCTGAGGTGCAGGTGTGATTTCTATTAGCCTGCAGGGATTTTGCAGTAAGGTGAACTTACTGCAGTTTTAAATCCGTACCTTTCATCCGTTTGTGCTCTAAATGAAAACATTAGGGAAAAACATATATTAGAATATGCTCATTATATGGATTTTGAAATCTATCAGGTGAGTAGCACTTAAAGCATGAAACCGTTATCATATTTGAATCTCACTATCACCCTAAGGTCCAAAGAGTGTCAGTTGTTATCCCATTTTGCAGATAAGGAAATGGAGGCTTAGACCAATCTGTACTAGAGCCCGGTATTTGGAGGCTCTGTTCTTTGTACTATAATACACATAAAAGCTTGTTGTTGAATTGACCACACACCACACATCCCAGGCGTAGCAATGTTCACCAACAAGGATTTGTTAACACAGTTATGGCATAAGCTTCTATGGCTGGGTCACTCCTGTATATAAGCTGGGTCAAGGAGACACAGGTGACATTGGAATGTGCATATTTAGGCAAAGAAAATCCTTTGGTTGCCTTCTATCCTCTTAATCAACTTATCAAAGCTGAGTATGAACAACTTTAAAACCAATATAATTTAGGTTGGAGTCAAGATGGCGGAGAAGTAGCAGGCTGAGACTACTTCAGGTAGCGGGAGATCAGCTAAATAGCTTATCTAAAGATTGCAAACACCTACAAATCCAACGGGAGATTGAAGAGAAGAAGAACAGCAATTCCAGAAACAGAAAATCAACCACTTTCTGCAAGGTAGGACTGGCGGAGAAGTGAATCCAAAGCGACGGGAAGATAGACCGCGGGGGGAGGGGCCGGCTCCCGGCGAGCGGCGGAGCAACGGAGCAAAATCAGGACTTTTAAAAGTCTGTTCTGCTGCGGGACATCGCTCCAGAGGCTTAACTGGGGTGAAGCCCGGGCGGGGGCAGCGCGGCCTCAGGTCCCGCAGGGTCGCAGAAGGATCGGGGTTGTCTCAGTGTCGCAGAGCTTACCGGTATTAGAATGGGGAAGCCGGCTGCAGAGACAGAGCCGAGGAGTGACTCTCAGCTCAGGGTTGCCTTGAACCGGTCGCAGGCTCGGTCAGCTCGGAGCGCGGCCGGAGGCCAGGGTGACGAGAGTCATTTGGCACTGTTCTCTGGGGGCGCACTGAGGAGTGGGGCCCCGGGCTCTCGGCTCCTCCGGGCCGGAGACCGGGAGGGCGCCATCTTTATTCCCGTCCTCCGGACTCTACGGAAAGCGCTCAGGGAACAAAAGCTCCCGAAAGCGAACCCGAGCGGATGACTCAGCGGGGCCCCGGGTAAGGGCGGTGCAACTCCGCCTGGGGCAAAGACGCTTGAGAATCACTACAACGGGCCCCTCCCCCAGAAGATCTACGGGAAACCCAGCCAGGACCAAGTTCACCTACCAAGGAGAACGGCGGAATTCCAGAGGAGAAGAAAGCAAAGCACGGAACTCATGGATTTCTCCCCATGATTTTTTAGCCTTGCAGTTAATTTAATTTTTTTTTTCTTTTTCAATTTTTTTTTCTTTTTCTCTTCTTCTGCTAAATTTTTTTTAACTTTTACCATTTTCTTTTTTTTAACGTTTTTTAAATAGTTTATCTAATATATATATATTTTTTCCTCTTTTTATATTTTTTTCTTTATCGGCTTTCTTTTTTTTAATAGTTTTTTTTTTCTTCTTTCTTTCTGAACCCCTTTTTATCCCCTTTCTCCCCCCTCACAATTCGGGATCTATTCTGATTTGGCTAAAGCATATTTTCCTGGGGTTGTTGCCACCCTTTTAGTATTTTACTTGCTCCTTCATAAACTCTTATCTGGACAAAATGACAAGGCGGAAAAATTCACAACAAAAAAAAGAACAAGAGGCAATACCAAAGGCTAGGGACCTAATCAATACAGACATTGGTAATGTGTCAGATATAGAGTTCAGAATGATGATTCTCAAGGTTCTAGCCGGGCTTGAAAAAGGCATGGAAGATATTAAAGCAACCCTCTCGGGAGATATAAAAGCCCTTTCTGGAGAAATAAAAGAACTAAAATCTAACCAAGTTGAAATCAAAAAAGCTATTAATGAGGTGCAATCAAAAATGGAGGCTCTCACTGCTAGGATAAATGAGGCAGAAGAAAGAATTAGCGATATAGAAGACCAAATGACAGAGAATAAAGAAGCTGAGCAAAAGAGGGACAAACAGCTACTGGACCACGAGGGGAGAATTCGAGAGATAAGTGACACCATAAGACGAAACAACATTAGAATAATTGGGATTCCAGAAGAAGAGGAAACAGAGAGGGGAGCAGAAGGTATATTGGAGAGAATTATTGGAGAGAATTTCCCCAATATGGCAAAGGGAACAAGCATCAAAATCCAGGAGGTTCAGAGAACCCCCCTCAAAATCAATAAGAATAGGTCTACACCCCGTCACCTAATAGTAAAATTGACAAGTCTTAGTGACAAAGAAAAGATCCTGAAAGCAGCCCGGGAAAAGAAGTCTGTAACGTACAATGGTAAAAATATTAGATTGGCAGCAGACTTATCCACAGAGACCTGGCAGGCCAGAAAGAGCTGGCATGATATATTCAGAGTACTAAATGAGAAAAACATGCAGCCAAGAATACTATATCCAGCTAGGCTATCATTGAAAATAGACGGAGAGATTAAAAGCTTCCAGGACAAACAAAAACTGAAAGAATTTGCAAATACCAAACCAGCTCTACAGGAAATATTGAAAGGGGTCCTCTAAGCAAAGAGAGACCCTCAAAGTAGTAGATCAGAAAGAAACAGACAATATACAATAACAGTCACCTTACAGGCAATACAATGGCACTAAATTCATATCTCTCAATACTTACCCTGAATGTTAATGGGCTAAATGCCCCAATCAAAAGACACAGGGTATCAGAATGGATAAAAAAACAAAACCCATCTATATGTTGCCTACAAGAAACTCATCTTAAACCCGAAGACACCTCCAGGTTTAAAGTGAGGGGGTGGAAAAGAATTTACCATGCTAATGGACATCAGAAGAAAGCAGGAGTGGCAATCCTTATATCAGATCAATTAGATTTTAAGCCAAAGATTATAATAAGAGATGAGGAAGGACACTATATCATACTCAAAGGAACTGTCCAACAAGAAGATCTAACAATTTTAAATATCTATGCCCCTAACGTGGGAGCAGCCAACTATATAAACCAATTAATAACAAAATCAAAGAAACACATCGACAAGAATACAATAATAGTAGGGGATTTTAACACTCCCCTCACTGAAATGGACAGATCATCCAAGCAAAAGATCAACAAGGAAATCAAGGCCTTAAATGACACACTGGACCAGATGGACATCACAGATATATTCAGAACATTTCATCCCAAAGCAACAGAATACACATTCTTCTCTAGTGCACATGGAACGTTCTCCAGAATAGATCACATTCTTGGTCCTAAATCAAGTCTCAACCGGTATCAAAAGATTGGGATCATTCCCTGCATATTTTCAGACCACAATGCTCTAAAGCTAGAACTCAATCACAAGAGGAGATTTGGAAAGAACCCAAATACATGGAGACTAAACAGCATCCTTCTAAAGAATGAATGGGTCAACCAGGAAATCAAAGAAGAATTGAAAAAAATTATGGAAACAAATGATAATGAAAACACAACAGTTCAGAATCTGTGGGACACAACAAAGGCAGTCCTGAGAGGAAAATATATAGCGGTACAAGCCTTTCTCAAGAAACAAGAAAGGTCTCAGGTACACAACCTAACCCTACACCTAAAGGAGCTGGAGAAAGAACAAGAAAGAAACCCTAAACCCAGCAGGAGAAGAGAAATCATAAAGATCAGAGCAGAAATCAATGAAATAGAAACCAAAAAAACAATAGAACAAATCAACGAAACTAGGAGCTGGTTCTTTGAAAGAATTAATAAGATTGATAAACCCCTGGCCAGACTTATCAAAAAGAAAAGAGAGAGGACCCAAATAAATAAAATCATGAATGAAAGAGGAGAGATCACAACGAACACCAAAGAAATACAGACAATTATAAGAACATACTATGAGCAACTCTACGCCAACAAATTTGACAATCTGGAAGAAATGGATGCATTCCTAGAGACATATAAACTACCACAACTGAACCAGGAAGAAATAGAAAGCCTGAACAGACCCATAACCAGTAAGGAGATTGAAATAGTCATCAAAAATCTCCAAACAAACAAAAGCCCAGGGCCAGACGGCTTCCCGGGGGAATTCTACCAAACATTTAAAGAAGAACTAATTCCTATTCTCCTGAAACTGTTCCAAAAAATAGCAATAGAAGGAAAACTTCCAAACTCATTTTATGAGGCCAGCATCACCTTGATCCCAAAACCAGACAAGGATCCCAACAAAAAAGAGAACTACAGACCAATATCCTTGATGAACACAGATGCAAAAATTCTCGCCAAAATACTAGCCAATAGGATTCAACAGTACATTAAAAGGATTATTCACCACGACCAAGTGGGATTTATTCCAGGGCTGCAAGGCTGGTTCAACATCCGCAAATCAATCAATGTGATACAACACATTAATAAAAGAAAGAACAAGAACCATATGATACTCTCCATAGATGCTGAAAAAGCATTTGACAAAGTACAGCATCCCTTCCTGATCAAAACTCTTCAAAGTGTAGGGATAGACAGCACATACCTCAATATTATCAAAGCCATCTATGAAAAACCCACCGCAAATATCATTCTCAATGGAGAAAAACTGAAAGCTTTTCCGCTAAGGTCAGGAACACGGCAGGGATGTCCGTTATCACCACTGCTATTCAACATAGTACTAGAAGTCCTAGCCTCAGCAATCAGACAACAAAAGGAAATTAAAGGCATCCAAATCGGCAAAGAAGAAGTCAAACTATCACTCTTCGCAGATGATATGATACTCTATGTGGAAAACCCAAAAGACTCCACTCCAAAACTGCTAGAACTTGTACAGGAATTCAGTAAAGTGTCAGGATATAAAATCAATGCACAGAAATCAGTTGCATTTCTCTACATCAACAACAAGACAGAAGAAAGAGAAATTAAGGAGTCCATCCCATTTACAATTGCACCCAAAACTATAAGATACCTAGGAATAAACCTAACCAAAGAGACTAAGAATCTATACTCAGAAAACTATAAAGTACTCATGAAAGAAATTGAGGAAGACACAAAGAAATGGAAAAATGTTCCATGCTCCTGGATTGGAAGAATAAATATTGTGAAAATGTCTATGCTACCTAAAGCAATCTACACATTTAATGCAATTCCTATCAAAGTACCATCCATTTTTTTCAAAGAAATGGAACAAATAATCCTAAAATTTATATGGAACCAGAAAAGACCTCGAATAGCCAAAGGAATATTGAAAAAGAAAGCCAACGTTGGTGGCATCACAATTCCGGACTTCAAGCTCTATTACAAAGCTGTCATCATCAAGACTGCATGGTACTGGCACAAAAACAGACACATAGATCAATGGAACAGAATAGAGAGCCCAGAAATGGACCCTCATCTCTATGGTCAACTCATCTTCGACAAAGCAGGAAAGAATGTCCAATGGAACAAAGACAGCCTCTTCAATAAATGGTGTTGGGAAAATTGGACAGCCACATGCAGAAAAATGAAATTGGATCATTTCCTTACACCACACACGAAAATAGACTCAAAATGGATGAAGGATCTCAATGTGAGAAAGGAATCCATCAAAATCCTCGAGGAAAACACAGGCAGCAACCTCTTCGACGTCAGCCGCAGCAACATCTTCCTAGGAACATCACCAAAGGCAAGGGAAGCAAGGGCAAAAATGAACTTTTGGGATTTTATCAAGATCAAAAGCTTTTGCACAGCAAAGGAAACAGTGAACAAAACCAAAAGACAACTGACAGAATGGGAGAAGATATTTGCAAATGACATATCAGATAAAGGGCTAGTGTCCAAAATCTATAAAGAACTTAGCAAACTCAACACCCAAAGAACAAATAATCCAATCAAGAAATGGGCAGAGGACATGAACAGACATTTCTGCAAAGAAGACATCCAGATGGCCAACAGACACATGAAAAAGTGCTCCATATCACTCGGCATCAGGGAAATACAAATCAAAACCACCATGAGATATCACCTCACACCAGTCAGAATGGCTAAAATTAACAAGACAGGAAATGACAGATGCTGACGAGGATGCGGAGAAAGGGGAACCCTCCTACACTGTTGGTGGGAATGCAAGCTGGTGCAACCACTCTGGAAAACAGCATGGAGGTTCCTCAAAATGTTGAAAATAGAACTACCCTATGACCCTGCAATTGCACTGCTGGGTATTTACCCTAAAGATACAAACATAGTGATCCGAAGGGGCACATGCACCCGAATGTTTATAGCAGCAATGTCTACAATAGCCAAACTATGGAAAGAACCTAGATGTCCATCTACAGACGAATGGATAAAGAAGATGTGGTATATATACACAATGGAATACTATGCAGCCATCAAAAGAAATGAAGTCTTGCCATTTGCGACGATGTGGATGGAACTAGAGGGTATCATGCTTAGCGAAATAAGTCAATCGGAGAAAGACAACTATCATATGATCTCCCTGATATGAGGGAGAGGAGATGCAACATGGGGGGTCGAGGGGGTAGGAGAAGAGTAAATGAAACAAGATGGGATTGGGAGGGAGACAAACCATAAGTGACTCTTAATCTCACAAAACAAACTGAGGGTTGATGGGGGGAGGGGGTTGGGAGAGGGGGTGGTGTTATGGATATCGGGGAGGGTATGTGCTATGGTGAGTGTTGTGAAGTGTGTAAACCTGGCGATTCGCAGACCTGTACCCCTGGGGATAAAAATATATGTTTATAAAGCTGTAAAAAAAAAAAAAAGAAAGAAAGAAAGGATGAGTCCCCAAGTTTTGTAGCAACATGGACGGGACTGGAAGAGATTATGCTGAGTGAAATAAGTCAAGCAGAGAGAGTCAATTATCATATGGTTTCACTTATTTGTGGAGCATAACAAATAGCATGGAGGACAAGGGGAGATGGAGAGGAGAAGGGAGTTGAGGGAAATTGGAAGGGGAGGTGAACCATGAGAGACTATGGACTCTGAAAAACGATCTGAGAATTTTGAAGGGGTGGGGGGTGGTAGGTTGGGGGCACCAGGTGGTGGGTATTGTAGAGGGCACGGATTGCATGGAGCACTGGGTGTGGTGCAAAAATAATGAATACTGTTATGCTGAAAAAAAATAAAAAAATTAAAAAAAAAACCCAATATAATTTATAATTGTAGACACTATAAAATACTAACACTAGGTGGTAAGGTGCTTTGAAAGTTAAACTCTAAATCAGATGCCACTGCTAAATTTGGCAAATGAAGGAAAATAAGCCCAAGATTCTTATTTAATTTCTTTGCTCTATGAAATAGTTTATGCTTCATTAAAAACAGAACTGAACAATAATAACCTTTTAGCCATCCCTATCTTTGTAAGAACAGGGGAAAAAGGTTTCTTTTTATTTTCCTATTTTGCATTTAAATAGATTCTTTTTATCATTTATTATATATTAAGAACCAGATTTTTATATTTTCACTGAATTTTAGCCAGCATTAAAACAAAAAATCATTTAGTTTAGCTAAAAGCAAAACATGAAAAAGAAAAAAAACATAAAAACCCAAGTAGCTTACATGTAACATCTATCTTCTTAATGAGACAAAACTATGTTAGTTTCTAAACAAAGAGGTAAAATTTCATTATCTAGACATGAACTTTCTTTCCTCTTGGAGGAATTTTGTTGTTACATTCTGTTGAACCTGCCATTTGTAGCTTCTCAAAAAAAAAAAAGATGAAAATGTTTGAAACTACTCTGGAGATATTTTCTTTAGTTTTGTTTGTTTGTTTGTCTGTTCGTTTTCTTTAGCTCTTTGTGTCAGTCTAGTTCAAGTGTCTTCCAGAGAACCCAAATCATAAAATGATCTGGCTGGAAGGGAGTGTAGGCAGGCCAGCTTGTCTCGGGATTAGCCTGTGGCCAGCTCACTCATGCATTCATTTCTCTTGAGAAATATTTATTGTTTCGTGGAGCTGTTTGAATCAGCTGTCCCACGCCCTGGTGGGGCAGGGGTGAGGGGAGAGGAGCAGGCCGGGTATTGGAGAAGGAATGGCCCTATGTGAAGGATAGCATGTTACCTTCTCTGGAGTCTCACAGGCCCTGGTGGCTGCCTTTTGGGGGGTAACTGCCCTGGGGAGACCAGGCACAAGACATCCTACAGCCGTGTGCAGGAAGGAGAGGGGTGTCCCAAGAGCCTGGCTCAGCAGGCACTCAGTGAATATGTGCTGCATGGAGTCAATGAATTCTAGACCCTGGGCTTTGCTTCTCTGTGCCTGTTTCCCATTGATAAAATAGTCCTGATGGATGCAATGAAAGTGTTGAATAGACATGTTATGTAGAAGCTACGTACAAGCAGTGGAAAGAATGGCGGGAGGAACCATCATCCCTTGACCTGAAAGATTTCTAAGTCCTAAGGTGGGGAGTAGTAGAGTAGACAATTCCTGAGCTGGAGGCAAGGACGATGACAAATAGGTTACACATTAGAAGCCTGGGGGCACAACATCCTGACCTTGTGCCTTCCAAGACCTTAGGACTGACAGATGGAGACCCACAGGTGTAGAGCAGGCTTTCCTCTTCTACCTCTGCCCTACGGTCACCCCTAGACTTATTATAATGTATTTGCCTTGCTGTTACAGCCCTGCCCCTTGGAGAAAGGCTGCCAGGATGGTTCTGGTACCAACCTTATAAGGTCAAAAACTCCCCCTCCCAACCTGTGAGAGTAGCCCCAAAATGATTGGAAACAGCCTGTATCAGAGATCACCCCACTGTACATCACCACTCCTCCCAGCCCAGAAAGACCCACTAAGTATGCAGTCCCAAAACAACATAGGGGCCGGCTCCACCTCACAGAACCTTACCTGCTTTCCCCTAGAGAGGGTACAGTTGCTTTAATAAAAACAGTTTTCTGCTTTTACTTTGGACACTGATCTCTAATTCTTTATTGCATCAGTGCCAAGAGCACAGACACAATGCTTTTTGCACTGACATTCTGAACTCTAACACCCCAGACAAATATCAGGGCTGAGACTAACAAATTGCCTTTCTCTGGCTATCAAATAATGCCAGTTTCCTCACTGTCATTCTTTACCTCAAAAGTTAGAAATGTAAGTTGCAGCAATGAATATACATACCTTCTGATCCAGGAGACTCATTAAAACTATTTTATTCTGAATGAAAAAAATATATTTTGTAAGTTTCCAAATTGGGCTTGAATTTAAAGCAGGAGCTTACCTCCTTTCTGGGAACCATGTATCCCTTGCAAATGAGGAGGAACCCAAAAATGAGACTTGCCCACAGTCTCATAGGGAGTTAGTGGCAGAACCAAGCCTGGAGCCAGCCGAGACCTCATCCTGCTCGCTGCACACTTGCCCATGAGTGCACACACACGTGCACGTGTACGTACATGTATGTGCATTCTCTCCACAGCCAGAGGCACTGAATGCAGCAGAAATGACCATGACGCTTGCAGACAACCAGGCCTGTAAGGGTGCAAGCCCTATACCATGAGGCAGTAGACTCAGGCCCAGAGAAGACTCAAGACTGTCTCTTAAGCAATAGGCACCTTGGAGAGACTCTGGTTTCTGATATCACATGGGACTGTCTGGTCCCCAGAGTAGCTCTTTTTCTTTCTTCCCAGCTATAGAGATATGTCACCTCTTCGGAGCACTACCTCTAGCACAGCTGATCTTGCCAGAATCCCTGGCCACTGGAGAGCTGCTAGGAGGCTCCGAGTGGGAGGCAGAATCCAGCTGAATGGATTCCTCCAGTGCTCCCTCCTCTTGCCTGTTCTTTAGTTCCCTTCTCTTCCTTTCCACCCTAACTGGCCCCTGTCCAGCAATCCCTGCTCTGTAGTCCAGCGCCACCTGGCACCAGGCAGTCTCTTCGTTCTGGTGCTAGCAGGGAACTCCACTGCTGGTTTGCATGTCTAGGTATTTGTCGAACAGAAAGTATAGGGAAGGTCACTTCTCGGCCACTGGGATACCCAAGAAAGTATGTGGAGTGAGTGCTTTTCATCACAGATTCTGCGGAGTTCAGGCATTTCAGAGTTTCATTAACTTTATTGATTCTTTTGTCAATGGAGAAAAGAGATGAGAAATTATTTTAAAATGGGGTTGAGAGGCAGAATTTTAAAGACCAAAAATTACAGAATAAGATTCCTCTACACTCCTGGGACATTTGTCTTCTTTTTTCCTTTGTCCTTAATAATAATTGAGGGGAAAAAAAAAATCAAAGTCTCCGTGAGACTGACTGAGGCTGGCGGACCCAGGCTAGTGCACACAGCAGATGTTGGCCCAGCCTCTGCAGGAGCCCCCAGCCGGAAACGTCCTCTGGCAGCCGGAAATGTCCTCTGACACCCAGAAGTGAAGAGAGACACTTTCATCCTTTCTTTATTATCCAGATAGGCAGCTGGGAGTGATGTGGGGAATTCAAAAAAGAGAATCGCCTCCAGATCACACATGTTCGCCTTCAGAAGGTTTTGGGTTTATACCTACGTGTAAGTTGTCACAGCCTCAGTGTTTCTCTCCTGACCCCCAGACACAGAAGCCTCACTGCCCGCAGCACACCTCTGCTTGAAACTCTCGTAAGCCTGTCAAACTTGGCACATCTAACACAGAACTCACTATCTCCCGACTCCCATCCCAGCTTCTTACCCCCTTTTTAGGTAGCAATTGTGGTGGCAAATTTCCTACGAGGACCCAGGGTGCCGTGCCAGACTCCTGGCTGTTCCTTAGCTCTTCCTTGCCCTCCCTCCCCAAACAATTAGGGGTCTTCATCCCTTTCCTAGGAGCTCTCAAGCCTGCCCGCTTTGCAGACTCCCCTGTCACACCCCTGAGCCTGGCTTCCAGGTTTTCACTGCACCCCTCACCAGGATTACTGCAACAGCCTCTAACCCTTCTCCCTGTCCCTCCTGCCCACATCCCACACTGCGATCAAAGCTCACGTCACACTTCACTGCTTGGCTTAAAACCTTCCACACTGCTTGCTGTCCACAGAATATAGTCCATGTTTCCTAAAGCCTATCTCCAGGGCTGTCCATGGTCGGCTGTCCCAGCTACCTCTCCAGCCCTATCTTCTCACTTCAGACTTCAGAAGCACAGCTGGAATGCTTTCAGAGCCCTCCACACACTGGGCTGCCCTGAGTTCTGCTTCTTTGGTCTCCCCATTGCCTGGAGCTCACATCCCTCCCATCTCCACATGGCTAATACCTACCTGAGGGCTCAGCTCAGGTTGGCACCTCCTCTGGGAAGCCTTCTCTGTCCTTCCTTGTTCTCATTCCATTAAGGGTAGCAGCTAGCTTGGTAGAACATATGGGACTTTATCTAGATAGAGATTTTTTTCAAGTCATGTTTTTATTCAAGTCCTATGCCACATTGTACTAACACTATATCTGAGTCCTTGTTTGCTTTCCATGCTGGGCTTTGACCCACTGAAGCTCAAGGACCACATGTTAGTCACTTTTGCTTTTCCATTGCCTTGGACAGTGCCTGGCACATAGCAGGCATCCTGCAAATATTGGTTGACTATAACTGAAAAAGTAAAGTCACTTTACTATCCAAAGAGAAATAATAAATGAGTCTGGGCTCCTGCCTCCAGGAAGGCAAGTGCCATATTTGCCACTGCCTAGCCTGCACCTGTGCTCAGCTCCTCCCTCCATGCTATACCCTGCAGCTGAGCCCATCCCAAGTATGGAGCCTCAGTTCAAGTAGAGGAGTCCTTTTTTCCAAAGGCTTCACACCTTTCCTGGCTATATCACTTGAATATACCTGAATGATAAAGAGGATTTCTTGGCTCAGGTACTAGGAAGTCCAGAGACAAGGCAGAGATCAGGCAAAGCTCAGTCAGGGATCTACACCCTTTCTCTCTCATGGGCTTCCCCCTTAAGCTGCCTGCAGAATGACTGCAACAATTTGAGGCTCAGAATCACCATGACAGTATCAGAGGGAGAAAAGTTCTATCTAAGAAGTAGGGTCTGTTTTCCCAGATGCTTCTAGGCAGATGTCCCCCCATATTTTATTGTACTGAATCAGGTAGCATTCCTATTTCTGAGACAGTCCCATTGGCTGGGAAAGGTCCTACACTGATTGGTTTAGATCTGATGTCCCGAGGATGGATAACCCTTAGAGTGATCCCTCCCTTGGAATTGGGGTTCTGGTCACATCCCCTTAATGTGTGTGGGCTGCCTGGGAGAGAGGTAAAAGCCTAAACAAACAAACAAACAAAACCAGGGCACAGAGCTAAGGAGGAGGAAAATAGCTCAGTGCTCACCGTGCCAGCCAGAACTCAGCCTATCCTTAAAATCCTCCTCTTCTGGTTCCTGATGGATTATAGTAGAAACCCTGGAATTGGGAGACCACTGAGTTACAAGAAAAGGTGGCATAGTCTAAAGTCGATGCAACAATGTGTGTGATTGGGCAATGTGATATGGGACAGGGCATATTAGGATGCCCTGTTGCTTCCAATAAGGTTTCTCTCTTCTATTGCAGTAAGGAATGGATTCAGCCACCACGTGCCCCTCAGCCCCGTCCCCAAAGCAAGCCTGGGGCCCTTTTGAGGCTTTCTAAATGTTTTTACAAAAAGCAGTTGATAGGGACAGTAAAACAGCTGCTTCTGCCATCTCCCTGATTCTTACTCATTTTCTCTTTTTCCCTTAGGCTCTATATGGTAACACAGAGGCTGATTATGCATCCTTATGCTAAAAGTGAGGGCTTTCCTGGGAACTGGGCTGTGGGCCACCCCCACTCTGAGAATAATGACTGGTTCTCACTGGGCACCAGCAGGAGGACTCTTTTTTCCTTCCAGTAGCTCTGAGAGTTTCGCACTGTTGGGCCCATGGCCCTTCTGACTACTGCGTACCTTCTTGTCCCCTCTAGATGTTTGACTGGATAAGCCACAACAAGGAGTTATTCCTCCAGAGCCACACAGAGATCGGCGTGAGCTACCAGCATGCCCTAGACCTCCAGACGCAGCACAATCACTTCGCCATGAACTCCATGGTGAGTGGGGGGGGGCATGAACTCCATGGTGAGTGGGGGGCCATGAACTCCATGGTGAGTGGAGGGCATTCTCAGCACCACCTCTGGAGGCAGGACAGTGAGGGGAGGAATGGGAGTGGGGTGGGATAGAAACAGACTTGAGACCTGAGTAAGCGGGAGGGACTCTGAACATGCCAACTTTAGCACTCCATGGGGTTGTGTGCAGGACGTGTGGCCAGCCAGCCGTGCCTATAGCAGATTATGGCCCATTTCTGCCTCTGGACTCTGCTTTGCTTGGTGGAAGGAAGGTGCTGGGGTTGTAGAAGGCATTTGCTCAGCACAGATGATAAGGGAAAGTTGCGGGTTCCATTCTGCTAGTTTAACCACATCTTTTGGTCCCGGGCATATGTGAGTCACTGAGCGGGGATGGTGAGGGACCTCAGGCTCACTGGAAACATTTCACTGGAAATAGCTGAGTGAATTGGGGCTGTTTATACTGGAGAAGAGGAGCCTTAAGGGACATGCAGGTGATGTCTTTAGATATTGATAGGGCTGCCTTTAGAGAGAGAATGCTAGAATTACTCTGTGTTGGTCTAGGAGGCTGGACCATCCAGGGGAGTGCATTTGGAGGGGGAGGCAAGCACATGGCTCAGGGAGACGGGATGCACTGGGGGTTAGTGAAGTCCCAAGGCTGCAGAGTGTTCAAGCAGATGCTGAATTCACAGAGGAATATTTGCTAGCTGTGTGGCTGTAGGGAATTTCCTTCCCTGGCCTTCAGGTTCTTCATTCATTCATAAAATGGAAATAATAGCTACCTTGTAAGGTTGTTGTGAGGAGCCGATGAGTCGATTGTAAAGTCAGTTGGAGTTGTGCCTGGTACATTGCAGGTTGTCAGTTAATATTGGTATGATAATAATGATGGTGGTGATGGTAATGTAGGAGTCTAGTCCAGATAAAACCCGTGATCACTTGTAAGCCTAATACTCTGGGATACTGTTTTTTCCACGTGGTTGCCCCAAGACTTTTTTTCAAGATCTTGTCTGCCCTTTGAACCCACTGTATTCAAAATGCCTGTAGCCTAATTATGCCTCAACTTACCTCACTCTATCTTCTGCCCACTCTTCCTATTTGTGCTCCTTGTCCAAAAGAATAGCTCCACCATCCCCCATCCATCTGAACACAAAGACACCTTATTTCAGCCAGTGATGCTGAGAAGGGAGCAAGTTTTAGAAAAATGTAAACATGGAGGATCACGGAGGCCAAAAAGCAAGAGAATTTCATTTTCTACCAGGTTGTTTTAAATACGCTGTGTACCAGACTTCATCTACTGAAGAAGAAACAAATTGGCCTCAAGTTGTATGGTGTCTAGTTGGGGAAATAACCCAATCATGGTGCAGCTTGAGATGTGCAGTGATAGAGATATGCTGAGTTAACTGAGAACCCGAATACCTCACTCGTATAAAGCCGCAGGGATTTATTTCTTGGGCCTATCACATGCCCATCACTGGCTGGGAGGAGCTCTACTCATCACAGTCCCCTGGGACTCAGGCGGATGGAGAGGCTGCTGCCTCAGATGTTGCTGCCTGTCCCATGTGTGCTGGCTTTGAAGCTTCTGCTTAGAAGTGACACATCCCACCTCGTTAGCCACCACCAGGCATATGGCCACGTCGAACTTGCTGGGTGGGGATATGTGGTCCTACCACGTGCTAGGGAGGAAAATGTGAGGTATCTGCCAACAGCCATGATGACTAGCCCCAGGAACCATAGCCAGGTGGAGAGGTCGTGGAGACGATCATCATGAAATTAGCAGAGTAAGACAACTGTGGCCGCAGAATAACAGGTTGTGGGACCAGGCAGGGAAAACATCAACAGTGATCTTGTTATCAGTTTGTACCTACAACAGACTTGGGTCTTCATCTGCATGTAAGGACTCATTTCTGTCTAACCAGTCTCCTATAATTATGTCCCATCCCTTGCTCGATTTAGGCACAGAGGAGCAAAGCAATTGATCACAGGTGATTAAGAATGTGAACTCAAATCTAGTCAAGTTTGATTATCTGGGTACCTTGTGGGCTTCCCCTGGTGAGTTTGACAAGTTCTGTGTCAGAATCTTCATGTCACCCAACTGCTTGGCCCTGAGGCAGACAAACTCATTTTGATAAGAAGCGAAGAGAAACGTAATTAGGGAGGCAAGTCTGCCACCAAGCCCCTCAAAACAGGAAACTACAAAGCTAAGTAGAGCAGTTGAATGATCTGCTCCGCAGCCCCTCTCTGTTCATATGGATCACTGGGAGTTAATGGCACAACAGAAACCTTTCTCCCGACGTATTGACTTCTGAAGTCTCCATTTTCAGGACAAAAAACAAGGGAGGAAATTTACTGAAGGGAAATATCTTGTGGAGCTGGGAGAGAGAGAAGAGGAGATTTAATATACAACAGCCAATTAGCATGTTCAGCGCATCTCATGGTCTCCCACGGCCAACTGTGAAGTCAGGCCACTTGCAGAGGCCTCCTTGGACTGATTAGGCTGGCTCTCCTCTCTGGCTGGAGGGCAAGGCAAGGGACATCCCAGGGTTTTTTGATCAAATTGTCTGGGCACCAGTGCTTTATAAACATGCCTCCCTCCTGTGACTTTGTTAACCTGTAGGTTTACAGGTTTGTTAGTAAAAGCAACTCCCACAAAGAAGGATGTCAGCATCCCAAACAGGTGAAAGGAGGGAATTACAGACTCATTTTCTCTGGCCTGAGTGATGGATGTTGCTGCCAAGAAACAGATGAATGCAAGCAGCTACTGCAGGAACCCGGTGACTATAGAAGGATCCACTACTCAGGGGAAGTGGGATTGTGGATTGTTCTGTAAATTCACTGAGGCATTTCTCTTTCTGTTCTTGGAAATTATATACCCACCTATACATATACCCACAATCTGTCCATGTAAATGCACATGTAGTGTGCTTTGTTTCAGGTTATAGGTAAGTTCTTTCGGTATTCATTGCTGAAATAGGCTAGTGACTCCATATCTTTTGGGGAGGTCACAGACCCCTAGAAAGCTAAGGAAGCTTGTGGGTCCTCTCCCCAGATTAATGTGTATATGAGCATTTTTTTTTTTTTAGATAATTTCAGGGGATTGAAGAGTATCCTAAAGCCTTTCAGTCCACCTCCCCAGTTTAAGATCTTAAGAACTTCATGATTTCTTCATGCATTCATTCCCCAGATAATTAAGGATCAGCTGTTGTACTGGATAGTGGGCATATGGTGGCGAACAAAAGAGAGATGGTCTGCCCCATGGAGGGTCCAGTGGAGAGACAGATGTTTAATAAATCATCTCACAAATAAATATATAATTACAAACAAGTAAGTGTTATGTTGGAAGAGTAAGGTATGCTATAATAGGGTATAATAAAAGAAACTCAATTTAAATGAGGAGTCAGGTACATTTTTTAATAGACAGTCAACCCTGACACAAAGCTCATTTTTTTTATTGATAGTAATTAATGGTCTGTGATGGATCAAAGAACTCATAATTAAAGAATTTCTAGGTATATTGTTTTATAAATAAAATCAACCAACTTTTACTGTATCAGGCTTTTGTTTTCATGTGTCTAATTTTATATACTGGTTAAAGACCCAACTCCACTGCTGAGAAATAATTGCGTATCATTAAATCATGGAAGAAAAGCCAGAAATTTCCTAAGTTCTATCAATGGATTGGTACCGATAAAGGCCATCAATTATTAACATACCAAGAGTGGGGGAGTGTTACCCTACTGAGTAAGGTACATGAGCAACTCTGAAAGAAAAAGTTTAAAATTGGTTGATCTTTGGATTTTTTCCATAACAAGTTTTTTTTGTTTTGTTTTGCTTTTTGGTTTTTTTTGTTGTTGTTTGTTTGTTTGTTTTTACAATTCCCACTGGGAAATTCTAGTTTTTTGATCTTCAAAATAACAACAGCAGTGACAATGATAATAACAATAACAATAATGTCATCCTATCTACTAAACCTAGTAGGAAAATATTCTCAGGCTTCTTACAGTGCCTCAGAAAGCCAGGTTTCTTGAACTCTCTGAGGCCTCCCTCTTGCTTAATTCTGCCTGTCATTGTGGAATCCTTTCTCACAAATTCTCTTTCCTCTGAGTGTGGCCTTCTCTGATGAGAGTGTGGACAGATGGAAGTATGGTTGAGCTGTACTATGCAATCAAACAGTCATGTAGCCATCCATGTTCTATTTCTTCGTGAAAAAGACACTCACAGGAGTAAATCCAAACGTAATGCAGCTTATTTACAGTTTTAATTAGCTGGTTCTTTGGGAAAAAAATAAATTGCTAATGGCTTCTGTCTAGAGTTTTAAAATATGAAATGATGTTCATTTTCTATTATTATGACTGTGAGGATTCACATTAGTGATAACCGTGTGCAGCTGGGTGGTAGGAATCCTTTCTGCTATAGCATGTTTGATAGCTGCTTTAATCCTATTAATTTGTTCACCAGAGGCACATATTGCCATTTGTGTGTAAATTAGGCCAATTGGAGCAAAATCCGTGGTGTTCTTTCTCTTTGTTTTGAGGGAAAATTGCAAAATGGTAGCAACAAGGGAAAGTCAGATCTGGTACAAGAGAATTAAAGATGCTGAGGCAGGTCTCCTGACCCCAATTTGAGAAGCCTTGCTTTGGGGTCATCTGTGATCTTTGATGCTTGGCATCCCCAAACCATGATTCTGTAGCACTTCCCCAACCCCAAACAGGGAGCACTTTTTATAAAGATGATGTTTCTAGATTTCAGTGTAAACACACCACACACACACACACACACACACACACAATTGTGATGTTTAAATAGCCTGTATTTGATCCTGCCATAGCTGCAAAGCCCCTTAGTAGACATAGAACCTGTTTAAAGAAGTAAAAGATGAAGAAGAAGAAGGGAGGAGGAGGAGAAGGAGAAGGAAGAAAAAGAGATCTATCTTGTCTGGTGTGCATTTGTCTTTATAGTACAATTTTTTCAAAGAATCACATAGGGAGAGATGCCTGGGTGGCTCAGTTGGCTGAGCATCCAACTCTTGATTTTGGCTCAGGTCATGATCTCAGGGTCCTGTGATTGAGCCCTGCGTGGGGCTTTGTGCTCAGTGGGGAGTCTGCTTGAGGATTCTCTCTCTCTCTCTCTTTCTCCCACTCTCCCAACTCACACAAGCTCTCTCTCAAATAAATAAATTGATCTTAAATAATAAAGAATAATGTAGTGAGCTTGCTAAAAATGCATATTTCTTTTGGCTCACACCCTAGTCATAGGCAATCATAATCTCTGGAGAATGGGGCCCTAGGAACCTGCATTTTTAACAGGTTGCCTGCAGGTGATTTATATGCACATTGAAGTTAGAGAACTATTGTTCTATGGAATCTTTAAGTATGAAACACTCACTCCCCAAAAATAAAACATCAAAGTTCTGAAAGTCCACTTCCACTATGATAGCATGAGGAGCTCCACAGACCCACTCTCTAGGGGAACTGGTAAAAATAATTTAATTTAATTTAATTTAATTATTTTTGGTGATAATTATTTTACAACAACTGTTTAAAGTCTCTGGAAATGGTCCTAAGTGCGTTCAGCAAGTGAAGAAATGTTTATTCAAGAAAATCTACAAAAACTCAACAAGAACATTGAGTCTACAGTATTTGAACCAAGATGCCCTCTCTCCCTCTCCCTTCCCAGTTCAGTAAGATGAAATTGCCTTCCAAATTGGCAAAACCAAGAACACAGGGCCCCCAGCTCCCAGTTGAAGGACTGTCATCACAGGACATTTCTTATCCTGTCCCAAATAACCTATTGCTGAAGCTAAGTTCTGGGTGAGTGTGGCCAAGCAGGGGGATCTCCTTCTTCTGCCTAGCTCCTACTCATGGAACAGAGGTTCTCCCATAGGTACAACACTGCTGAGCATCCTAGGCCCCAATCTCCCTTGCCCCAGCTTGTAAGGCAGAGGTTCCATGCTGGGAGAGGCAAACTGAGGCCTGAGGCTACTCATGCTGAAAATTCACTGAATTTTCAGCTGCTAAGGTGGTGTGTGGGGGGGAGAGTGTCACTCAGGAAGTACACCATTGTCCCATACTCTACCCCCAGAATCATGGCTCAGAGATTTTGCCTGGGGGGTGGAAGCAAACTAAAACAGAGAGCTCCAAGTCTTTTCCTAAGGGAACTGACCTCATTTGCAACAGAGAGTAGAGAAGTTTAAGCCAACAGCAGTGTCAAACATACCCTTAAGGAGATTCTGGTGAAAACAATTGGGAGAAGATTGGTAGAGTCATTGGAGATACAGGATAAATAGTAGGCAGGCTAATGTGGTAGAGAGAACTGAGGATAGAGACCTTCTGGGGACAGAACAAATCTCAAACACAGACCTCATAGACTCTCCCTTCAAAGGAGACTAAAGTTGGTTGGATAGGTCTATGGAGCATTTAAAAAATAATAGAATAATCACCTGGCCATTAGTAGAATTTAATAGCTACAAGTGGTCAAAGAAAGAGAAAATTAAAGAGAGCACTACCAAGACCATTCTCATCCCAGGGTGACCATGGGAATACCCAAAGCAATACCACCTGGGGAACATCAGAGGTCACCCACTGTGGGAGCTGAGGTGGAAATAGTCTTAACTAAAATAGTCCAGCCAATCACAAAATAAATAAGCAAATAATATTAACAAGCCCCAGAAATGGGGGATGAGGACCCAGAGTGTTATAATATACTATCTAAAATGTTCAGTTTCAAAAAAAAAAAAAAAAAAGAAGAAGAAGAAAAAGAAGACATGCAAAGGAATAGAAAAAAATAGGACCAGGAAAAAAAGAAGAAGAAAAAAAAACAGATAAAAAGCGTTTTATCTGGAAAGACCACTGGAAAGACCAAGGAACAGAAATTGCCTGTGAGAGTGACCAGATGTCAGATTTAGCAAAAATTTCCAAGTAGCCATTATAAGTGTTTTTTTAATGACACTGATAAATTATTGAACACTACATTTGAAACTAATGATGTACTATAAGTTGGCTAATTGATCTTAAATTTAAAAAAATGAAACTAAAGGAAACAATTATTGAAGAAGTAAAAGAAAGTTTGATGATAATGTCTCCTTAAACAGAGAGTATCAGTAAAGAGTAATTATAAAAATGAACCAAAAGGAAATTCTGGAGTTGAAAAATACAATTGCTGAATAGAAAAATTCACTAGAAAGCTCAATAGTAGATTTGAACTGGCAGAAGAAAGAATTAGCAACCTTGAAGATAGATCAATATAAATTATACAATCTGAAGAATAGAGAGAAAAAGAATGAAAAAAAACAGGACCTCAGAAAAATATGGTATAACAGTAAGTATACCAACATATGCATAATGGGAGTACTAGAAGGAGAGGAGAGAATAGAATAGAAAAAGTATCAGAAGAAATAATGGCTGAAATCTTCCCAAATTCATTAAAAAAACATTACAGAGGTAGGAAGCATAGGAAGCTCTAAGGAGGATAACTGCAAAGAGACCTACAAATAGACACATCATACTAAAAATAGTGAAAGCAGGGGCACCTGGGTGGCTCAGTTGGTTAAGCATTCAATCTTGATTTCAGCTCAGGTCATGGTCTCAGTGTCCTGAGATCAAGCCCCATGTGGGAGTGGAGCTTAAAAATTATCTCTCTCCCTCTCTCTCTCTCTCCCCCTCTTCCCTTGCCCCTCCCCCCTCTAAAAAATACTGAAAGCGAAGACAAAGAGAAAATCTTAAAAGTAGCATAAGAAAACTGACTTGTCACAAGGGAATTCCAATACGTTTAAAGCTGATTTCTTATCAGGAACAATGGAGGTCAGAAGTAAGATAATATATTCAAAGTGCTCAAAGGAAAACACTGTCAACCAAGAATCCTATATCCAGCAAAGCTAGCCTTCACAATGAAGGTGAAATAAAGATATCCTCAGCTAAACAAATACTGAGAAAAGTTGTTTCCAGTAGACACACTTTATGAGAAATTACAAAAGAAGACTCTAAACAGTAATTTGAATCCACACAAAAAGAGAGAGTACCAGTAAAGGTAATTATGTAACTATAAAAGACAACATGAATGCATATTTCTTCTTTTTCTCTTAGTTGATTTAAAAATTAATTGTACAGGGGCGCCTGGGTGGCTCAGTGGGTTAGGCCACTGCCTTCGGCTCGGGTCATGATCTCAGGGTCCTGGGATCGAGTCCCGCATCGGGCTCTCTGCTCAGCAGGGAGCCTGCTTCCCTCTCTCTCTCTCTGCCTGCCTTTCTGTCTACTTGTGATCTCTCTCTGTCAAATAAATAAATAAAATCTTTAAAAAAAAAATTAATTGTACAAAATGTGTATAATGTGCTATTGGGCCTATAACATACAGAAATATATGTGCCAGTAAAGCACAAGTGTTGAGTTGGAACAAAGCTGTATTGAAATATGGATATTACTTCCCATGGTAATTTGAATCCAGAAGAGCTAATGAAAAGACCCAGAAATGATAAATGAGGAGGTTAATATGACAAAAGCTGTAAATATACACTTGTTCTTTTTTTCTCATTTCTACTTCTTTAAAAGACATGTATAAAATAAATACTATAACAATCTAACTTTAAGTTTGTAGCATTTATAGGCATAATATATATAATAATAATATCACAAAAAGGGAGAAAGGGAATAAAGCAATATAGGAATAACATTTTTACTCACTGGAATTAATTACATCTGAAGCTGATTCTGACAAGGGAAGTGTGTATAGTAAGCTCTAGAGCAGTGGTTAAGGAAATAACTCAGAAAATATAGTGAAAAAATGTTTTAAAAAAAAGATGTTAAAAGATGTAAAAAAAATGTTAAAATGCTACATTATGAAATATTCACCTAATGGAAAAGAAAGCAGTAGAGGAAGAATAAAGGTATAAAAATTGCGATGTAGATTAAAAGTAATATGGCAGACATAAATCCAACTATATCAATAATGACATTAAATATGAAAGGGTTAAACACTCTACTCAAAAGTAGAGACTGTCAGCCTGAATTTTTAAAAAAAGAAACAACAATATCAAACTATAGATCATCTATAGGAGACACACTTCAGATTCAAAGATTATAATACATTGGAAGTAAAAGGTTGGAAAAAGATGTATTATGCAAACAGCAACCACAAGAAAGCCAGAGTGGCTGCATTAACAACAGACTTTTAAGTAGACTGTAAAACAAAACCAAAAAATGTTACTAGAGATACAGTGGGATATTTTATATATAAAGTTATCTAGTACCTAACAAGAGAGCACCAAAATACTTGAAATGAAACTGAGAGAAAGTAAGGGAGAATACAATCCTACAATAATAGAGACTTTGACACTCTCACTTTCAATAATGGACAGAAGATCAGTGAGAAAATAGGAAAACTGAAGCAAGGAAATAGAGGCTATAAACCAAACTGACCTAAGAGACATCCTAGAATACTTCATCCAACAACAGGAGACCATACATGTTTCCCAAGAGCACATGAAAATTGTCCAGAATAGATCATGTGTGAGGTCATAAAACAAACCTCAATAAATAGAAAGGATAAAAATAATATAATTCTGACCATAATGGAATAAAATTAGAAATCAGCAACAGAAAGAAATTTGGGAAATTTGCAAATATGTGGAAATTAAATAACACACTCCTAAATATAAAATGAGTCAAAGAAGAAATAAAAAAGAAATTGGAGTGGCAACTGGGTGGCTTAGTCAGTTAAGCATCCAACTCTTGATTTTGGCTCAGGTCATGATCTCGGGTTTGTGAGATTGAGCCCTATGTTGGGCTCCCCACTGGGTGTGGGACCTGTTTGGGATTCTCTCTCTCCCTCTGCCCCTCCCCACTCACACACACTCTCTCTCCCTCTAAAAAAAGATAAGAAATTGGGAAATACTTTGAGATGAATGAAAATGAGGCACAACATACTAAAACTTATAGGATACAGGTAACACAGTTCTTAGAGAAAAATTTATAGTTATAAATACTGTATTAAAATTTTTTGAAATTTATAAACTAGCATTCCACCTTAAGGCACTGGAAAAATAACATACTAAACCTAAAGCAAGGAGAAATAAGGAAATAGTAAAGATTAGAGTTGAAATTAATGAATTAGAGAATAGAAAAACAACAGAAAAATCAGTAAAATCAAAAGCTGGTTCTTTGAAAAGTTCAACAAAATTAACAAATGTTTAGCTAGAATGACCAAGATAAACAAAATTACTAGAATCTGAAGTGAAAAAAGAGACATTACTACCAACCTTACAGAAATAAAAAGGGTTTAAAGGATTACTACAAATAATTGTATGCCAATAAATCAGAAACTTAGGTAAAATGGGCAAAGATGAAGTCCCAGATGCCTTTACCACTGAATTCTAAGAAACATTTAAAGAAAAATTAATTCTAATTTTTCAGAAGCTTTAACCCAAAATAGAAGGGAATATTTTCCACCTCTTTCAATTAGTCCAGTAATATCCCCAGATACCAAAACCAGACAAAAACATCACTCAAAAGAAGAAAGATACAGACCCACATTGCTAATGAGTATGGATGCAAAAATTTCCAGTAAAATACCAGCAAACTAAATACAGCAACATATAGAAATAATTATATACCATGACCAATGAGAATTATTCCAGGATTGTGAGGTTGGTTTAACATCAGTAGAGTGAAAAACAGAAACCACATGATAATCTCAGTAGGCTTAGAAAAAGGATTTAACAAAATCCAACACCTTTTCATAATAAAAGCAACTAAATAGGAATAAAAGAGAACTTTCTGAACCTGTTAAAGGGCATCTATCTATGAAAAACCAACATCTGATATCATACTTAATGCTTAAAGACAGGATATATTCCACCTAAGATTGGGAACAAGACAAAGATGTTTGCTTTTGTCACTTTCTATTCAATATTGGAATTTCTAGCCAAGGCAATTATTCAGGAAAAAGAAAAAGCATCCAAACAAGAAAGGAAGCAGTAAAACTATCTCTATTCTTAGATAACATGAACTTGCATATGGAAAATCCTAAGCCATTCACTAAAAAATTATTAGAAGTAGTAAATGAGTTCAGTAAGGTTGCAGATACACAATCAATATACAAAAATCAATTGTATTTCTATGTGCTTAAAATGAACAATCTGAAAATGAAATTAAGAAAACCATTCCATTTACAATAACATCAAGAAGAATAAAATACTTGGGAAACTTTTAACAATAGAGGTGTACTACTTGTACTCTGAAAACTACAAAAACATTGTTGAAAGAGCTAAATAAAGGGGAAAACATCTCATATTCATGGATTGAAAGACTTTATTGTTAAATGGCAATCAGTCTTCAGATTCAGCACATTTCTATCAGAATCCCAGCTGGCTTGTAGAAGCTGATTCTCAAATCACATGGAATTACATGGGACCCAGAAGAGCCAAAACAGTCTTGAAAAAGTGGGAGGACTTCCTATTTCCTGACTTCAGAACTTTCCACAAAGCGATAGTAATCAAGACAGTATAGTACCAGCATGGGATAGACATATAGATCAATGGAACAGAATTGAGAGTCTATAAATAAATCTGTGTGTCTGTGGTCAGCTGAGTTTTGACAAAGGTACCAAGACCATTCAATCTGGAAAGAATAGTTTTTTCAACAAATGGTTCTGGGACAACCTTGCAATAGAATGAAGTTGGAACCTTTCTTCACATTAAATTAAAAACAAATAAATTGGACTTCATCAAAATTAAAAAACTTTGTGCTCCAAAAGATATAATCAAGAAAGTGAAAAGAGGGGCGCCTGGGTGGCTCAGTGGTTTAAAGCCTCTGCTTTCGGCTCAGGTCATGATCCCAGGGTTCTGGGATCAAGCCCCGCATCGGGCTCTCTGCTCAGCGGGGAGCCTGCTTCCTCCTCTCTCTCTCTCTGCCTGCTTCTCTGCCTACTTGTGATCTCTGTCTGTCAAATAAATAAATAAAATCTTTAAAAAAAAAAAAAAGAAAGTGAAAAGATAACCCACAGAATGGAGAAAGTGTTTGCAAATCATTTACCTGATAAGGGAGTTGTGTATAGAATATATAAGGAATTCTTACAACCCAGTAAGAAAGGACAACCTAATTAAAAAATGAACAAAGGAGGGGCACTTGGCTGACTCAGTAGAGCATACAACACTTGATCTTGGGGTCATGAGTTCAAGCCTCATGTTGGGTGTAGAGCTTTCTTTAAAAAAAAATGGGCAATATATACAGTGGAGTATTATACCTCCATCAGAAAGGATGAATACCCAACTTTTGTATCAACATGGATAGGACTGGAGGAGATTATGGTGAGTGAAATAAGTCAAGCAGAGAAAGTCAATTATATGGTTTCATTTACTTGTGGAGCATAAGGAATAACATGGAGGATATTAGGAGAAGGAAAAGAGAAGTAAATTGGGGGAAATTGGAGGGAGAGATGAACCATGAGAGACTGTGGACTATGAGAAACAAACTGAGGGTTTTGGAAGGGAAGGGTGGGGGGATAATGAGCCTGGTAGTGGTATTAAGGAGGGCACGTATTGCATGGAGCACTGAGTGTGGTGCATAAACAGTGAATTTGGGAACACTGAAAAAATAAATTTAAAAAAATGGGCAAAGGATCAGTATAGACATGTCTTCAAAGATGGTCAATAAGGGGGCGCCTGGGTGGCTCAGTGGGTTAAGCCGCTGCCTTCGGCTTAGGTCATGATCCCAGGTCCTGGGTTCGAGCCCCACATCGGGCTTTCTGCTCAGCAAGGGAGCCTGCTTCCTCCTCTCTCTCTGCCTGCCTCTCTGCTTACTTGTGATCTCTCTGTCAAAGAAATAAATAAAATCTTTAAAAAAAAAAAAAAGATGGTCAATAAGTATATGAAAAGATGCTTGACATTGATAGTCATCAGGGAAATGCAAATCAAAACCACAATGAGATATCATTTTACACCCATTAGAATGATTATAATAAAAAAGTCAAATAATAACAAATGTTAGCAAGGACATTGAGCAATCTATACCCTCTTACTTTCCTTCATACACTGAAGGAGTGTAACATGGTGTGGCCACTTCAGAATTTAGTCTGGCAGTTACTCAAAACAGTTAAACATAGAGTCACCATATGTCCCAATGATTCAATTCATATATATATATATATATATATATCTAAGAGAAATGAAAGCGTATGGTTACACAAAATGTCCATACATTGTACACAAGTGTTTATAGAAACATTATTCGTAATAACCAAAAGGTGTAAATAACCCAAATTGTCCATCAACTGATAAATGGATAAAAAAAATATGGTATATGCATATAATGGAATATTGCTTGCCCATAAAAAGGAATGAAGTGCTGATACATACTTGTTTGATAAATTAAGGATATTTGGCATGCCACAGCATCTGTTGCCAACCTGGAACAGAGTTTGCACAGCAAGGATGCAGAACTGGTAAGGCAGGACCTTCACTTCTGGAGAAGCCCTATGGGACGCGACTCTAGCAGAAGCTAAACAACCCTTGGAAGGCAGGGGCTGACAGCAATGGATTCCATCACAAGTGGGCCTGGGACCCAGGCTGCTTACAAGGTCCCCAGCTGATGCATATTAAATTCCAGAAACTAATGGACTGGATGATCTTTCACATTCCACCTGATCTCGAGGATCTTTTTTTGTTTGGTTGGTTTTTTGTTTATTTGACAGAGAGCTAGAGAGAAAGCACAAGTAAGCAGAGCGGCAGGGAGAGGGGGAGAGAGAGAAGCAGGCTCTCTGCTAAGCAGGGAGCCTGATGCGGGGCTTGATCCCAGGACCCTGGAATCATGACCCGAGCCTAAGGCAGCCGCTTAACCAACTGAGCCACCCAGGCGCCCCTCGAGCATCTTTTTTTTCTGAGGTTCTAATCCTAAACATGGAAGTAAAGAAACTAAAATGTGTCCCTCCCTGACGAGAGTGATTGTGATCCTGTGTTTGCTGTCAACACTGGGATTCCTAAGGCAGGCCTTCTGAGGAAACCTCTACTTGTAAAATATTGCACATATCACCAGCCAGACCTATTCTTACAAATCAAGTTGAACAGGATGCAGTGTTTATATCTCCACAAATAGCCACATGGGTGGAATTTTGCTTTTTTTCCAACTCAGTAGGAGGATTAGATTTTATTTTCTGATCTGCTCAGTATCCATTTATGAATCCTTGCTCTTGGCATCATTGTCAGCATTAAACTTGTCCTAAGGTGAGAGGAAGACGGTCTGTAGGGGGGCCCTGGGGCAACCGATGCACGTGGCTAAGGCGGCAGTCCTCACCCTAGCTGCCCCATCTGGGCCCCACCAACCTAGATTCAGATTTAACTGTGCTGGGGTGGAGCCCAGGAAATAGGTACAAGGTTGAGAACCAGATTGAGAATCACTGGCTCTACGTGAAGAGAAAAAGCAACTGACAATAGGCAGCGGTCAAACTCGAAAACTACTGCATGATGAGCTTCTGGAACTGGAGGTGGGGATTTCCCTTCAAAGTCAGGAGGATCCCAAGAAAAGGAGTAGCTGTCCTTACTCGCTGCTCCTAGCTCCCTACCCCAACCTTTCTAGGTGCCCCATTTGCCTTTGCCCACTGGTCTCAAATCAGCTACGTTTGGGGGACTGGCTTCAGCTCAACAAAAAACCTAGGGAAGCGCCTTGGCTGCCTGCAGCTGAGGCTTTCTCGGCCTTTCCTGATGCACAGTGGGCTCTTCCCACCCAATGCCCGCCAATTGGGTCCCTTCTGAAAGCCTGCTCTGAGCTGATCCGCAGGGCCTGACTGACCACTCCAATTTCTGACTTGTGGCTGGCACAGGCCTGGTTCAACCTTCTCTCTTAATCATATACCCCTCCAGGCCCCAGGCTTCCCTCTTCCTCCTCACTCCTGATTCTCTGTCCACAGCCCTGGCACCTCTTTTCTGGCTTTAGTCCACTGTTCTCTGGGGCCTTCTGTCAGCATGTTCCTTGCCCTTGGGTTATTTGCTGGGCCCTCGTGGTGTGCATGCCTTGAGCCTTGTGATTCAGTTTACCCACACACTCTTATAAGTATAAATTTTCACATGCAGCCACTGCCTGCTCTCTGACAGGTCTGCAGCTGCCAAGGAGTTAATTTGTCTGAAATTCAGCCAAAGCTGACTCATGCCTCTTCTTTGAGGTCTCCTGGAGCCAAATGAAAAGAATCAAATGGTCTATGAAACCTAGCACGTCAGATGAGATAGTGTACACAGAAGGGCTTAAACTGTAAACCATGACACAAATATAAAATATTGATAATAATGTGCAGCAGTAACATTGCATATATATGCCATTCTCGAGCATGGGTGGTAGCCGGTCAGGAGTACCAGAAAAGGGATAGAGATTGATCAAGGACATACAGGCGACTTTGAGAACTGAGAGGTCAGGACCAGGTAGGCATATGGGAAGGGAACATTAAAAAAAGCAGAGGTTGGAGTGCCTGATACCACTGGAGGCCCACAAATGAGCAAGAGCAAAAAGCTTTCCATCAGTAAGTTCTTTTGGCTCTACCCTCAACATTTATCCAGAATCTGGTCACTTGTCACCACCCCCATGGCCACCACCCTGGCCCAGGCTGCCATCAGTCCTGCCTGGGCTATTGCTGTTGTTCCTACCTGGTTTCCATGCTTCTACCTTTGTTCTCTTATGGTCCATTCTCGATACAACTACCTGATGTTCCTGCCAAGAGTAAGATACATCATATTGTGTCACTCCTCTACTCAAAAATGCTTTAATGTCTTCCCAGCCTTCTTAGGATACAAGCTGATGTCCTCTACCATGACTTACAAGGCTCTACATGGTCTGGTCCCATTACCTCTCAAATCCCAGCCTCTACCTCCTGCTCATATGCTCCAGTCACCCTGGGCTTCTTGCCATTTCTTGAACCTGCCAAGGGCATTCTTGCCTTGTGGTCTTTGCCCCCACTGTCCCCTCTGCCTTGGAGCTTCTTCCTGCCCCCAGCCACATGTTCACTCTCTCACTTCATTCAGGGATGAGCTCAGGTCTCACCCCTGACTTCAAGGGTCAGCCTGCCTTGACTTCCCAGACCCATCACATACTACACTTTTCTCAGCTATAATTTATACAGAATTGAAATAAGAAAGATATAGTAAATAGTTATTAATTTATTAATAAGTATTAAGAAATAGTTATTAATGAAATGTAAGCTCTGACTCTTCTGAAATGTAAGCTCCATGTGCATAGGAATTTTGTCTGTCTTATTCCCTGTTTGCACAGTGTCTTGCATTGTTGAATGAATAGTTGAATAAGACAGCAGATAAAAACTCCAGCAATAGGGGCGCCTGGGTGGCTCAGTGGGTTAAGCCTCTGCCTTCGGCTCGGATCATGATCTCCGGGTCCTGGGATCGAGCCCCGCATCGGGCTCTCTGCTCGGTGGAGAGCCTGCTTCCCCCTCTCTCTCTCTGCCTGCCTCTCTGCTTCCTTGTGATCTCTGTCTGTCAAATAAATAAATAAATAAAATCTTTAAAAAAAAAAACAACACTCCAGCAATAAAGCAAGACATCAATTAAAGGAACAAAGAGTGGCCTTAATCCTGAGCTTTCCAGAGGTTCTGCAGAGACAGGGACCTGTTCTTCAGGGTGACTGGCCTTGGGTTTTCAAGTGCAGATTATTGCTCCAGGGAGGGAGAGGACAAGAGACTCCTGCCCATTTTAAAGTTGGGCTATTCTTGGAAGTTCTTGGACAAGTCAAGGGCCCCACAGGGGAGACTTCAGAGATGTGAAAATTTTTATTGAATTCTCTCTCCAGGAGCCCCACTTCTCTGAGATGCAAGTCTTTGAATCTTTGGGAGAAACTCTCTTCATCATCTCCTCTCTCCCTTTAGGGACAGCCTTGGTCAGCCCAGCTGCTTTCACACCTATGGCAAAGTAAAACAGCATGGTGGAAAGAGCATGGGCACGAGGTGCTAACTGTTGCTGTTGGTTTCCTGCCTGGTTGTATGACCATGGGCAAGTTGTTTCAATTTCTCAGAGCCTTACCACTGTGTCTGTAAATGGGGGAGATAATGATAGTACCTTTGCCAGGGGTGTTATAAGGATGAGATGTGATCTTGCATTTTAAGCAAAGCATTTGGCAGAATGTTGTGCTTGGCAAATGTTCAAGTACTATCGTCAGGGTCAGGAGTGCTAGAAGAAACAGTTTTCCTTGTTCTCAGAGTTCTTGTCTACAGAGCTTCTCAAACTTTTATGTGCATGCATATCGCTTGGGACAGTCTCATTAAAATGCAGATTCTCATCAAAAAGTTGGGAAGGAGCTTGAGATTCTGCATTTTTAACCAGCTCCCAGGTTGTGCCAATGCACACATTGAGCTCTGAATAGCCAGGCCTACTCAAGAAAGATCTGGGGGAGAAAATACTGGTAAGTATATTTCCATGAAGTGTTATAGCCTCTGACTTCAGTGTTTTTTTTTTTAAAGAATTTATTTATTTATTTGACAGAGATCACAAGTAGGCAGAGAGGCAGGCAGAGAGAGAGGGAAAAGCAGGCTCCCTGTGGAGCAGACAGCCCGATGTGGAGCTCGATCCCAGGACCCCGGGATCATGACTTCAGCTGAAGGCAGAGGCTTTAACCCACTGAGCCACCCAGGTGCCCCTCTCTGATTTCAGTCTTAAAGGCAGCCTGAAATTACTGTATTCTAACCCAGAAGAGCTATATTGATCCCAGCCACTTTTACCCAGAAGTGTCCCAGATCTGATTCCAGCCATACCCATTCCTCCCTAGCATGTGAATCCCACAACGCTGCCTCCTACAAAAACACTCACCCCTCTGAGGAAGTTTCACTTGGGGCTGAGAAAGGAGAGGGAGACTGGTTTCTCTTTGACTGAAATCTGCTCCTGGGTCTCCTTGGCCCTTGGACATATGGCCAGGCACTTGTTTTCATGGTTGCTTAATGGTTTGTGAAACAATTGCTGGAGGAAACATTGCTACAGCAAGCCAGGCGAGAGGGACAGAGGGATTCACAGGCCAATGTTATCTTTGCTGAGCTCCAGGGCTGCTCCAACTTCTTTCCTCTCTCCACCTGACAGTGACAGATGGCTTCCACATGGTTTGACCTACTGTCTGGCCAGACCTGACCAGATAGTCATCCATCACCTGCCCTATTTGGCCCCCTTGACGGCACCCTGTGGCTTGTGGGAGGCAGAAGTTGGAGGTTTCATTTAGAGCCCGTCATATCTCCAAGCCATTGTAGTAGAGTTTCAAGCATGGACAGTTCTTATTCCAGATGTTACTATCCCAGTGGCCATATGTTTCGAGGTGGGATCAGCAGGTTTACATGGTAATGTTAAACTAATTAATCATAAACTGATGCTTTAACAGCATCAGGACCCAAAGTGGGTTTGATACGAGCAAAGATGGAAGCAATACATATGGTGTCATTAAGCTGGAAAGAGGAAGTGAGGCTCAGCTTTTTCCATTGCTCTGGCACCATCTATCTTCTTACTGATACTGAACGCTACTCACGAAGCCTCTGAAAGCTGTGTGGGCAGATCTCCAAGTATTTTTCTTATGGCTCTCTCTGAGTGTGACAAAACAAAAACTTAAATTAGTATAAGCTGCAGGGCATGAGAAAAATATAGCTATAAACAGAGGGGTCATGCAGACTAAGAATCAGGAGCCCAGGGTCTACTCCCCATCAGCCTCTCTTTCAGTGACTTGGAACATACCCCCTAATTGACTTTACAAAGTTTCAAACGCCTCCTGGGTAGATTCAAGAAATGTCTGGGTTTATTGTTGTTGTTGTTTTTCTCCAACTCCAAAATGAGACTGTTCTATGATTTTGGCTTCTAAAAAGCTTTAAATGAAGTATGTTTATATTCTTTTTCTTATTAAAGCAGTATTTTTTCATTAAAACTTACCTATTTCACTGGTAGTAAATTGTGCCGTACTTTTTAAAAAAAAAACAAGCTTTATTAAGGTAAAAAGAGATGGAGTCGTAAATACAGCTTGTAAATACAGCTTTCATGGAAAGCAACCTGACCAGACTCATTAAAGATATATTAAAATAATTCGTGAAACTAAAAAATATTTAAAATACCAAATCTATTAAAATTAAAAATATTCTACAATCCCTACTATTATTTGTAGAGGAAAAAAGCCCCAAACTAGAAACAACCTTTGTGTCTCAATAGAAAGAACGAGTTTGATCAAGATAAAAGGTTGGATATAAATTCCTCTTTGTTCCAACGCCCATAGATAGCTGATGCTTTGATGTAATAACATCAGTAGTGAAAAGAAGAGCTGGGGGATGAGATACTGTATATTTCCTCTGTATAGTTTTAGAACATTTTCCCCCAATTACAAAAAATATGTACATTCCCCAATTTTTTTAAACATTTCTCTATACATAAAAGAACTGAGATGACAAAAAGAGCCTAGAAAAGTTCCTACCACCATGCATATCTGTGCAAAGTAAGCATTCAGTAACTAGTAACATTTGGGTGTGTTTTCCTGGTGAACATAATGTTAGTAATGTGTACATTCTCAGCTGAGGCCTTACTATTTATATATTTTGTGTTTAGCATTTTGATTTAACGTTCGTTTTGCATTTGACCCAAGTGATTTTGCTGAGTACCTCGGCCCTTGGCCCTCAGCCAGGTGTTTGCCTGACTTCCCTCCCTTGACTTTTGGATTTGGAGAGTCAAGGCCTCCAGGACGTGTCTGGACTGAGCCCCTTTCAGGAAGGTGTCCCCTATGTGGCCGTTGTGCCTCACCTCCTGTGTTGATCTTAAGGGATCACAACTTCCATTTTCCTAATAATAATTAAAAGCTGCAGCCCATTCACTGGAATGGAATTGAGAACCCTATGTGCAGAACTCACTCCTCCCAGAGATGAGACTGCTCTTCGGTTGTTCCCCTCTGCCTCTGAACATGAGAAGCATTGCCCCTGGATGACAAAGTGAAGGGCCACAGGCCTAGCCTGGGGAGGAAGCTTCTGTCACCTTTGACAGCAGGGTCAGTGATGAGGTAAAGCATCTGTTGCCTTCTGTGAGGACAAGACATGCCTGCTTCTGTACTCTGGGTATGCCAAAGTAGTGGAGATGCCCTAAGAAGGCTATCCCAAGAGACAAAGACACTGCTTTTCCACCTTAAGGTATAAAAGGACATTGTGTGTGTCGCAAGGACATGGCTCACAGAGTGAGTTGCTTGCTGGTTCTGAATCTCTGATCTCTCTGGGTGAAAGAAAGACCTGTGGACAATGCAGAGCCTGGACCCTTGAACCCTAGGGAAAGGGTCACTGCCAGCAGAGGCGGTGGGGTGTGCAGGGCAGTGTCCCAGCAAGCGATGAGAGCAGCTTTGCCTGCTGTAGGGCTGGACACACACGGCAGGCTCCTGTGGAAAGAGACTCCTCCCCAGGGACAGGAGGGGACACTGTGGCATGTTCTCTGTGAAATACAATGGCACTTGGGGTTGTTGAAGTATCTGCCTCTTGTTGGAATAGTTGATAGATTTTCCTGTTTGTTATGCTTTTTACTAATACTTGGATTTGGTTCACACTTAATTTGGTGAGTTCATACCAGCCTTCTGGAACCGGATGAGAGAAAAGAGATGTCACTCTTCGAGTTACCAGTTCTATGTCAGACAACAGACTAGATGCTTTATGCCATCTCATGTAACCCATGGGAGAGAGTTTCTGTTTCAACATGGGGACTTATGACCAAGGTGTAAAATTCACCCCTCCTTTTAAGAGTGAAGTCAATGGGATTCCAATTATACACAACGATCTGCTCTTGCCATCAACCCCTGGCCCAGGGTTTAAGATTACCAAAATGATAGCTTTTATCAAATGATTATATCTAGAAGAACCAGTATCTCTTTCAGAGTGTACTGCGAAAGAAACTTCATTTAGGAAGAAAGTTTAGCTGGGTTTTTAAATGGAGAGTTATGATTATCTTGCAAGCAACTTTGCCTGTTTTGTAGCCAGTGAGGGCAGCCAGGAGCCAGGTTCAAAGTGAGAACATTTTGGCAGGACCGAAAACTTTCATCAGGATTCTGCCAACTGGTTATTCCAGGAGGGTGACCACTTGCTTCGCTGATTTCAGTTATTCACAGCAGGGAGCAAGGCCTTGGGAGAAGGGCCATCCATCCTGTGACATCCAATTAATGACTGCAAGAATGAAACAGGGAAACAGAATTTAGGCAACAAAAGGAGGCAGGATGTAAGTATAGAGGGCCTTGAGTTAGTGAGATTTTTGCCGCAATTTAGTTATATTTTCCATTTGTGACCAAAGTGACAGTGAGAGGAGAGGCCTTGGCAGGGAAGCAGGCAGGACGGGGTGGGTCATGCCCTACTTGGTGCTACACGTGCATTGCATTTTGCTGAGTAGATCCTGTTTACATCTTGGACTACACGATAACGTGAATACTGATAACATTAATTGCACTGCATATATATGCAGGATTTAAATTAATTAAGCAGTTTTGAGGTAAGGGCTTAAGAAAATACTCATGAAGCCAGAATTATTAGTAACATTACTCACTTCTGACCAGTTAAACCAGATACTGGTTAGTCTAGGCTAAGGGGAAGGGGAAGGGGCTGACAAGGAGACAGGGATGGGAGCATCAGGTCCTTGGTGCCCTGGAGGCTGAAGAACTCGGAAGGGAGCCCAGCTGCTGCCATGGCCCACACATGACAGGCCAGAGAGCAGAACCAGAAAGAAGGGCTGAGACATGTGGACTGCCAAGGCTGTAGACAGTACTAGTCTCTGTCTCACCCTTTGCAGACCTCTCCTTGCTGAACCTTGAGCACACAGAACAATCTTTCATTTTTAAAGATTGTATTTATTTATTTGACACACACAGAGAGAGAGAGAGAGAGAGAGAGAGAGCACAAATACAGAGAGAGAAGCAGACTCCTCACTGAGCAGGGAGCCCGATGCAGAACTTGATCCCAGGACCCCAGGATCATGACCTGAGCTGAAGGCAGACACTTAACCGAATGATCCACCTGGGCACCCCCAGAGCAGTCTTTTAAAAGCATAAATCAGATCATGTTGCTCTTTGGTTTAAAACTTCTCTGTTGCACATGGACACTTGAAATCTTTGAGTTACCCTTATTTCTTCAGTTTATGCCTTTCCTTCTCCATAGAAGAGGGCTTGAGGAGGAGAAAAGATTTAGTCAGTATTCCCTTATTCAGCACTGAAGATAAGACAGAAGAGGGGCAGCAGGGTGGCTCAGTCGGTTGGGCCTCCTGCTCTAGGTTTAGGGTCAAGTTGCGATCTCGCGGTTGTAGGATAGAGCCCCATGTCTGGTTCTGGGATAGAAATGGAACCTGCTTAGAATTCTCTCTCCCTCACTCTGCCCCTCCGCCACTCCCTCTCTTTCTCTTAAATAAATAAATAAATAAATAAATAAGAAAGAAGAAAACTGTGACCTGCTAAGTTCTTTCTACATCCCTTCTGAAACTGATCCTGCTTATTCAAATAGAATGTCTAAGATTACTTAGTCCAAGACCATCCTTTTAAGGATAAAAAACCTGAGGCATGGGGGAGGCAGGTGACATCTTAGGTGAGTGTTAGAGCTAGACCAGAAGAACTCTTGTGTCCCAGCTCCTGGCCAAGTGACTTTGATGCCCCTGACTGATAGACAGCTCTGCAGATGGAAGGGCATTTTAGGCTGACAAGGAAGCATAGCAGGGCCAGATTGGAGGGCGTGGAGGAGGCACCTGGTAGGGAATGGAGAGGTCGTAAAGAATGAAAATATTCCTGTTGGCCACGTCTCCAGGACAAACATGACTCCAAATGCTCCTTAATGGATGCCTAAACAGTGACACAGAAGAACCACAGGGATGGGCTGACCAAAGGCCATGACATGTCATTTATGCATAATGACTAAGCACCCCTGTTTATTCACTCTTAACCCAGCTCTTTAACCTTGCTCTTTCCTTTTAAGTCATTGGAGACCTTCTCTACCATTCCTCTCCTTTCTTTTGGTTTTTGACTGCTGTTTAGAATCTAGCTATGCATGTGTCTCAGATTCTAGGCTGAAGGAAGATGAAGAAGGTGATGATGATGAACCTGGGCCACATGACTTGCCTGCAGTATTTTGGTATTTTGAAAAGGGGCTATAGGGAAGAAGAATGAGCAGATTCATGAGTCAACATTCTATTTATCCCTTTGTTGTGAGGACTACTCCCTCTACTTCTTTTGTGAAGCATAATCATTTGTTAGTTTTAGTAAGACATTTCTCTGCCCACTGATAAGGAAACAAAAAGGCATTTACTGTACTAGTCTCTAGAATGTGAAATGTAAGCTGTGGTCTTTTGTTTGTTTGTTTGTTTTTCGCTTTCATTTGTGATTACAGGCTTCAGGGTTGAAGGGGGTCTTGGAGGAGGGCCAGCCTCACCACCCCCTTCTGTGCAGGAAGCCCCTTCCCAACATCACCACTGGTGGTTCTGAGCCCTTTCCTCCGCACCCCTGCAGCGAGCTGCCTCCGCCTCTGTAGAAACACTTCATTTTGCTCTAAATTGCAGTTATTTGAGGACTTCTCTTGTTTCAGCTGTGAGCCCCTGAGGGCAGGAATCCTGCCTCATTCCTCATTGATCTCCCACAGCCCCCATCACTGAGCCTGGCCAACTCTCCATAAATATTTGAATGAGTGACAAAGTGTTAACAGCCTCCAGAGGCCACCACAGTTAGACACTTCTAAGAGCTAGAAGGTTCTTCCTAAAAGTGAGCAGAAGTGTGCCTCCCTCTGTTCTCTGTGGGGAGCGAAAGTAAAGAGGCAGTGATGGCAATGGGCTGGGCATCCATAAGATGTCCAGGAGGGACCCTGGGAGAAGCTGGTGCGCAGCTCTTGTTACTTTCCTTGCTTTCCATCTGGCCAAAGCACACAAAGACTTTCCCAGGACAGGAAAACCCAATAACACTAGATAAATCTGGATACATTGGGTTGGGGAAGAAGGTTTTCAGGATTTGAATCCAGTTTGGAAGGACAGCTCTATGACACACTGTCAATGTCATACCTGCATCTCCTCAGCCAGCCCTGAAGGTCAAAGGCAGGTGGCTCCCATAGAAACTGATAGCTTCCTGTATTTTTCTGCCCATGGTCACTCTCTGACCTGGGAGATGTGGTTGGCCTGTGTGTAGGTCAGGCTGGAAATGGAGTTACTCCAAAGAACCCTCAACCATGAGCAATCAGACTTGGTGCATAAATTCCCCAGATATACCTCACCTCCCAGTGAGACAGCCTGAATTTGTTCTACACAGTTGCTTAAAAAGATTTCAGGAGGGATAACTCTAATTGCTTGTAGAATTAACCCATTAATAAATACATCCTTTATTCATTTTCTTTCCTTTTTTTCTTTGACTTGCCCTCTCCCTCACCTTGCTTTCTGCAGTCACTTCCAAATAAGTCATCCAACCCAAATTCTTGTCTCAAGGTCTGCTTTGGAGGCAACCCAAACTAAGACAAGTACACAAGCAGGAAATTTGGGGGAATCCAAATGTCATTCCCTTAGAAGACAAAACTATTAAAATCGGTACTTTTTTTCCTCTCTCTCTCTCTCTTTTTTTTTCCAAGTACAGAGTTGGTTTTTCTGTCAGTTCTATAAATAGAGCTTAATTTTAAGTAGAATCTGTGTCCTAACTCGTAAAACAAGGCTGATAATGACTCCTCAATCTTTGAAGGATAGTTATTTCAAATAACAAGAGTAATATTCTAGTTCTGTTAAGGAAATGTACTGCATCAGAAAGGTCTTAGGCCAGACTAAAGAAAGAGATTACACATGGGGATCATTAGACATCAGGATGAATTTGTGTTTGAGCACTACACTTAACCTTTTAAACTTCTACAGAGACCTTTTAAATGAACCTTATCAACTTAGCTCAGGTTTGGGATGGAGGGCTTGAGGACAGGGACAGTTAAGATGAATAGGGAGCATGAAGGAGGAGGGGAAGGAAAATAAAGAACCTTCACTTACCCGATATTAATGAACTATTCCTGAGCTCATAATAGAACCAGGAGAAAACACCATTGCTGAAGAATATTTCTTGTCAGTGGAGAAGATTTGCAACAAAGAACAAAGGTGCACAAGCAACTCGCCGCCCTAGTCCTTCTTCAGGCAGACATTGTGTGATTCAGAAAATCTCCCTGTGGATGCCACAATATTATTTGATTGTTTTGACACCTCAGACAATTAATAAGAGGTAGCAGTTAAAAATGATCATGCTCGCTACTGTCTTATGTTTGTGGGGTTTTTCTTTTGCCTTGTTCCTTCCTGGAGGGTTTTCTATTGGCCTGGTAGGAAACAGCACACATGGTCATGAATTTTTAATTGGCAATCAAAGATGGGAACGATTGTAAACAAAACACATGATGAGAGAAGTCAGCAGGGCCAGGAGAGCCTTACAGATGTTTTTTGGGGATAACCCACAGATGCCTTGTTGGAGTTAGGTAGGGAAATATCTCAAAGTCTAGTAAGGATAAGAAAAGGTTCCACCATTTTGGTTTGTTTTTAAATTTAATTTAAATTCCATTAGTCAACATACAGTACATCATTAGTTTCAGATGTGGATCTTTAGCATGGAAGAATATTCTTTTTTGTTTGTTTTTTCTTAAAAGATTTATTTATATATTTTAGAAAGAGAGATAGAGGCAGGGGAAGAGCAGAGGGAGAGGGAGAGAGAATCTGAAGCAGACTCCCCGTGGAGTGTGGAGCCCATTGTAGGGCTTGATCCTGGGACCCTCTGAGATCATGACCTGAGCCAAAATCGGGAATTGGATGCTTAACCAACTGGGCCACCCCAGGTGCCCAGGATGTAAAATTTAAAAGGATCTAGTACATACAGAGCACATAACATAGCATACCTACCCAATAATAATTATTATTGGAAGAATGTTCTTCCAATATGCTCTCTTCATTTGCTCTCTTCATTTAAATCTTGACTGTTGGCTGGACTTTCTGTTCTGAGTAGCCTCCTTCCCCAAATACTCACCCACCCCTGAAAGCGCTCAGTGGGTGTCGTTCTAGCTCGCCCCACTAAGTGCTGCCCCTCCTCTGCTTCCCAGAACGCCTATGTCAACATCAACCGCATCATGTCCGTGGCTTCCCGCCTCTCTGAGGCTGGTCATTATGCCTCGCAGCAAATCAAGCAGATTTCCACCCAGCTGGACCAGGAGTGGAAGAGCTTCGCGGCTGCCTTGGATGAACGCAGCACCATCCTCGCCATGTCTGCAGTGTTCCACCAGAAGGCTGAGCAGGTGAGGCCAAGGGAGAGGCTGTGGAGGCTGTTGGTTGGAAGGGTGGGAGCACAAGCGCTGTCTGTGTAGAGAGCCCCTCCTCTCTCCCGGAAACAGTCAAGACCCTGCTGAGTCATTGCAGCGGTAACCTGTGTTCTACCACCTTCCTCGCTCCTGTGTACACAAGGACACTTCGGTCACTCCAGGTGGCTTTGCTTAACATCCCAACAAGAAGGGACTTAGAGCTGTTTACATTCTGTTTGGTGGTTTATGGTTGTGTGTGTGCATGTGTGCGTGTGTGTTGACCACATTCCCAGAGCGTAGACAGAAGGGGTGAATCTAGATACTGATCACTGAGTGCTGAGAGCAGGGGGAAATTAATCTTACATGAAGCATTTGCTATGGATAGTGATAATGTAATAATTACACAGTGGATAAAAATAATAAGTATTCGTTTCTATTTACTTACTTGCGTTGGTCAGTGACATTACTCACCCATTTCACAGAGAAGAGCATGGCAGCTCAGAGAGATTAATGACCTACCCAGGAACCGGTGGTGTGTTGGAGCTGGCTCTAAGCAGCCTACAGGGAGCCAAATGTCAAATGTTCTGGAAATTTGTGAACCGGTTATTAAACATAGCCATTACTTAAAACTAAATTGTATAAATTTACAGTAAATATATTAAAACAAAGGTAAGAGAGACTCAAAACTCATCACTCTTGGTTACTTTACTACATTTTATTATTACTTATGTTCTCTGTGTGTTCACACACACACACACACACACACACACACACATATGCTGGTGATTAAACATTTACTAACACACCACTGTGAAAATCACACAATCCATGAACAGCTGGGATTTCACCTGAGATGTGTCTAACATTAAAGCTTGTGGTTTTAACCTCTAAATTCCTTTCTTTGTATGACATTTGGGTAGCATACAGATGGTGGAGAGGCCTAGATGAGGTAATACCTTAAATCTCTCCCTGCGTTGGGCCCACCTAACCCAGAAGGCAGCATGGGATAATTGAATCTAAGCTCTGCGGCCAGGCACATGTAGCTTCCAATCATTAACTCTTAGGCAAGTCACCTCACCATTTTTGGCTTGTTTTCTCATCTCTAATGCAAGATAATCATAAATCTCACAGCGCTAATATAAGAATTAGAGATGGAACATGTAAGGTGCTTATTGTGCTTTTTAAATGCTAGACATTACTACTGTATTTATGCAACATATTATCCTGGTATGTTTATATTTCCCTCACCTGTGTGAGGTGAAGGAGAAATCCTGAGACCTTCCCAAGGACTGAAATACTTGTGTCATAAGTCGGGGGCAGCCCCACACATTGAAAGGAATCTAGACCTTTTTTCTTTTTTTTTTAAGGATCATGGTGGTAATGACTGATCATGACTGGTTCGTGCCCAGGCCCAGGAGAGTGTTCATGTCAAATCTCCAGCTCTCTCTTCAACCCTACCACTTGCACATTTTGTTCAAAGTTTGTCCAGATTGGCAAGGGAGACTCAGTGCTTCCCTTGCTGTATCCCTGCCTTTCTCTCCTTGAGCTGACCATTTTGTGTGGTCTGCTGTAGGATTCTTAGAATACTCTGTTAGAGTATTACAGAGAAATCCAAAGGGCCTTGGAGAGGTGCTTCTGCCATGGTTGACAGACGAACGTCAAGTTGCTTTCAGGTTCCTCCATGAAATGGTTATTTCAGAAGCTGCTGAGATGTTAGCAAGCATATGCAGTCCGAGGCTGGATGGCACCCAGCACGTTTCCAGAATTATTAAGGGCTGGCCTAATGGGATAAGAACATCCAGAATGAAAAACTACCCAGGACAGCCACCAGGCCAGGGCCTGCGAGCTGATGGACACCGGACTAGAACTCCAGGGGTTGCGGAAAGCTCGATGCCCGACCTGGGAGTGATGGGCGGAGTCAGTGTCTAGCTGATGTTGCCTGGCTTAGACTGCTTTGGATTAGAAGCAATTTTATTTGTATCTATTTTTTAATGCAGTTTCCTCAGGTAGTACCAGTCCTCCAGGGAACCTCATAAACCATGCTTCCTTTTAGCTGGGGGAGAAAAAACAAACACACACCAAACAACAGATTTGAGGCTATTTTTTCAAGGTTATTATGCGTTCATTTAGGCAGCTCTTTATTGTCCTCATATGGGCTGTTCTGGGCAACGAGATAGAAAGGTATTTAGGCAATTAATTTAAATGGAGCTGTGCACCCAGGCGAGAGGAATCACAGACAGAACCATTCCAGACTGTTGGGTGAAGAATTATCTGCATTTTAGAGGTGTGTTTTTCCACCCAATAAATCTGAGTGGTTTCAGTTAGCTCACTTTTTGTGCATGGAGACCTAGGGTGTTCCACAGTTGTTAATTTTAATTTTTAAATAATTTGCTTTCTGTCGAGATCTGTATCTCTATATCACATCCCAGGAACCAATGGTCATGGCGCCGTCTGTCCCCCTCAGCTGCCCCTCCCCTCCCGCAGCCCGAAGCATACTGACCCAACAGTGGGGAGCTCGGGGAGCATTCATTTCCATCTGCTGTGGGAATGGCCTCTGCAAGTTCCCTGGGGTGCCTGATGGCTTTGTAGGAGCTGTTCTCTGTTCCTCCTCACAACCCATTGTCCACGTGGAGAAGCATCCCATTTTACCTGGCACGCAGCCTCTCCCGTGTGAGTGTGCACAGGACGAGAAGCTCTGAGGTGTACATGTAAGATAGTGAGCTGACCCCACACATTGTAGTCAGTGTGTGGGTACAGCCTGTTGAACACACAGGTGGCTCGCACCCCAATGGTTTCACAACAGTCATCCTTGTTTGTGGAAACCACACTTCCTACAAAGGTGCCGTGTCCTGCTTCTTTCGTGGGGTTGATGTTTGTAGAATTAAAGAGAAAGACTCCATCCTCTGCATTGGCCTCTGAGGTTCCCAGAGGTCCTGATGCTTCTTCCCAAGGTCCATCGCCTGCCCCTAGCGCTCCCGCACTGACGCAGCTGCTATGTCCTTCCAGTTCCTGTCGGGAGTGGACGCCTGGTGCAAGATGTGCAGTGAGGGGGGCCTGCCCTCCGAGATGCAGGACCTGGAGCTGGCCATCCACCACCACCAGTCCTTGTATGAGCAGGTGACCCAGGCCTACACAGAGGTGAGGACTTGCAGGACACGTGGGGCTCGTGGGGTGTGTGGATGTGGGTTAACGACAAGAGCATTGACCTGTACCTTGTGTAATAGCCTGGGTAGGACCAAGAAGAAAGACATCATCTCTCTCCCCTCGGAGACATCTTTAAGATCCTTGAGCTATGAATAATGAGATCTCCAGCCAGGAAACAGAGACAATGCAGCCTTCAGTGGGCTCCACCTGCCGCACACGGGCCTGTGTGTGTATGTGCACGCATGTATACCTCCCTCACCCTTGCATGAAGATCAGACTCTCTACCCTGGGACACAAATATGAGGAAGCAAGGCTGTGCTCCTCAGGGTGCTTTCTGGCTGGGGGCGGTTGTATACAGGCCAGGCCTGCCACCCCTTTAATGAAGAGGCTTGTCAACGAATACCCATTTTCTCACCAGAAAGTACAGAGGAGAACTCACCATGGGGTGGAGAGAAGTGTTTGCAGGAGTGAGAAGCTGCCACGGAAGTGAAGGACAAGTTAAAAGACTATTTCACCGAAAAATCTAAGGCTGGGTGCATGGTTCAAGTTAAGAAGGCGGGGTGTGGGGGGGGTCTTTTGCTTTCCAAGGAAAAAGAAGGGGGCATATGGGTGCATCTTTGTGGACATACACAAGTGAGTGAGTTGACTAACTGGCGTGAATTCTCGGGGAGAGGTTGAGGGCCATAAAGAGATGGGCTAATTAAGGAAACTGAATGAGGAGGGGAAAGTGAATTCACATCTGGCCTATATGGCAAGGAGAGTTGGAGCTGTGTTTCTCCAAGTGGTTTCTGGGACCACCTGCCTCAGACTTGTTCCTGTGCTCCGCCTCAGACTGCGTCAGAATGTGAAGAAGTAGGACCTGGAACCTATATTTTAGTTAATGTTACCCCGGGGAAATCTGACGCACGCATGCTGAAGTCAAAGAACCAAGGGCTTCTGGGTGAGAGTAAAGGTTTTTGCCACAGTCAAAGCGAAGTTTGACTTTTAACCCCCTGCTTATCGGCGTGACTTTAGGCAAGTTACCTAGGTACTCTAAGCCTCACTTTCTTCTGTGAAATAAGGGTGATAACACTTGCCTATAGTTTGAAGAGTTACAAAGATAGTGCCCATATAATGTCTGTGGCCCCATGCCTGACAGTAATTAGTGCTGAAAAAAAAATGGTATCGTGTTTTGGTATTAGAGGAGGCAATGGGGAAGACTTGTGGGACAGATCTGATCTCATCAGCTTTGATCCAAATGGCCCAAGGCTTTCTCTTAGAAAAGAACTGTGGGTCAAGAATCTCTAAATTTACTCCTCATAATATATGAACATAGAGTGTACAAGTGAGATTCATATCAGGCTTACATGTCTCACACTTGGCGGGGACGGCGTTTGTGTCAGAGAGTGACACAGTATTTCTCCCCGTGTTTTCTCAGGCCCCAGCACTGGGGGACACAGACACTCCCTCCAAGCCCACGTCAGAGGTCAGTGGGCTGTCCCTGCCTCCCTGTCCCTGCACTTGCAGACGGAGGCAGAGAGCTAGAGCTCTGTTGACTTGGATTTTAGGACTTGGCCTTCATCTCTAACCACTCTGAACCTGGACATAGCACGGTGCCAAAGAGCCCATCTGCTCGGAGTTCCCTGAGTAGAGCTCTCCTGGGTTTGGCCACAGGCTGTTTGTCTTACTAACATCTCTGGAGGGTGTTACCTTTGTATCACTGATGAAGCCCTTGCTCTTCGCCTCCCCTGGCAGTGCATTTCTGGAGGCTGGCATGTGGGTAGAGGTGGTCATCTAGCCAGCTGTATGCTTCCTGCCAGGCTTCCTCTCCTGTCTCAACTACAGTACTCTCGGCCTAGTGTTCCTCTTAGTCACCTGCCCTCCCAGCCCCACACCGTTTCTGTTGCCCCATGAACAGGGGGTAACAGATGCCTGTGTGTTGCCGAACCCTCAGCAAGCTATCATCAGACGTGAGGGTGGGGCGGAGGGAGGTTGGAGCCCAGCAAACAGCTCCTCATTCATCATTATAAGGCAGGAGGTAGGAGCACACTTACTTCCCCACCTTGCTAGAAGGGAAAGACCGTTTCAACTCCAAACCAACTTTGATTTAATCATTAACCAAATCGATTTAGGGCCTTACAGTCCCTGGTCACCACTGGTTTAAACTGAAAAGATGTATGGTCTACTGTGTCCTCGGCCAGCATTGGAGAGCCACAAGTGTTGATCAGATGATGCCTCTTTCCAGAAATACGGGTGCCTGTTATTGTACCCAGATTCCAATAAGGAATGACAGGGGCTCTCAGCCCCACAGGTCTCAGCACTGAGGGTGGAAGAGGAGCATATGAGCATGAGTATTGGGTCTGTAGTCTTAGGGTCCCTCCCTTAACCCTGCATATTCTGGAAAGACGGGGATATTACCACTCTCAGCAGAAATCAAAGAAGTTGTATAGAAGGAGAGCAAAAGAAGGGTAAATATAAAAGAAAATGAGGAGGAAATCAGGAAGACAGGAGAGAGAAATGGTGCTGATAAAGATGCTGATGGTGAAAACAGAATTAGGAGCCAGTCCTCCCTACCTGGCCCTGTTCTGAACACTCCCTGTGTTAACTTGGTCAGTCCTCACCACAACTCCGTGAGGTTGTCCCCATTCTATTCCTATTTTCCCTATTTCTATCCCCTCAGGAAACTGAGGCCCAGAGAAGTTAAGTAACTTGCCTCCAGTCACACATTAAGATGTTCAGAGCTAGGTCAAGGAGATGAGGAAGAAAGAGGGAGAGAGGTTTATGGCATTAACTTATATTTTGCTTCATTTCTGAACTGAAGTTCAGTCAAAAGATGTACCACGTGCGATGGCCCAGGCTCTGTTCTGAGTGCTGGGGACGGAGGATCAAGACAGAGGGAGTCCCTGCCCAGTGCAAGGGTGGGGAAAGACACTGACTGAGCAGCCCCTATCCCAGGATTCCGGTGCTCTGCCCTCCCCCAGGCTGCGGGCTGAGCACTGGGCCTCTCTGGCTGGTGCATGCCTCCAGTGTCCTGGGATTCTGGGTTCCCGCGAGGGAGCCCCCCAGCCAGCCGACCCTCCCCATCGCCCTGGGCCCCTGCCCGTTCCTAGCTTCCCTCAATTTGACCTCTCCCTCTTGCAGGTCAGCCAGGATGGCAAAGCCCTGCTGGATGTGCTGCAGCGGCCCCTGAGCCCCGGGAACTCTGAGTCCCTCACAGCCACTGCCAACTACTCCAAGGCGGTGCACCAGGTGCTGGATGTGGTGCATGAGGTGCTGCACCACCAGCGGCGGCTCGAGAGCATCTGGCAGCACCGCAAGGTGCGGCTCCACCAGCGGCTGCAGCTCTGCGTCTTCCAGCAGGACGTGCAGCAGGTAATGCCCCCCCCACCCCCGGCAGGCAGACAGCCTGAGGCCCTGACCCTAAGGCCCTGACCTGGGGGGATCAGGTCTGGGAACCCCTGCTGCCTGGGGGAAGGGGGCCATTCAGCCCCAGCTGGCCCCCACCCCACCCCACACGGTACCCTCTGGACTTATTGCCTAAGGAGCCCCCTCCCATGGGCCGGTGACCTCTCTGGGGTGGGGAAGGGGAGACAAAGCCCTTCCTTCTGGTTGCATGGCTGGTTTTCTTTGTGGGAGAGTTTGACCCTCACTCGGGCAGGAGCTTTCTAGATGAGTCCAGGGTAGGGGTGCAGGAGGGTGGTATTTGAGCACTGTCAGAGTTGGACCACGCACAATGAGCTCACTTCTCCATCAAGGATACTTGTGGTCTGCTGAAGCTGGGGTGTGGTTGGGGTATAGGACCTTCAGGGGATTCTTCGGCCAGGTCTTACTTGGCAAACGAGATTGAAAACATGGGCTCTTAATGATTAGAGGTTATTTCTGGCTTAATCTGTCTTTTTGCATTATTATACCAGTCATAGCTTTTCCCTTTACCATGAATGATAAAGAAATGGTTATGTTTTAACCATGAAAGGAAAGCCTTGCCACAAATATACCCTTTGAATGAAATAGCCCATTCTTTTCCCCTTGTACTTTCTCTGTCTTTTTGGGGACCCCTGAGAGCTTTGCTCTGGTATGGGTATTCTGGGGCATGGGGAGCTGGTTGGGAGCCAGAGACTGAAGCTGGGACCTAACATCACCTCCCTGCTGATTTCACTGTGACAGGCAAGGGTGGGGGCACTCAAGCTATCAGACCTTATTGTGGCCAGCGCATAATTCAAGTTTGTACATATAAAGTAACATTTCACACTCCTCTACCCTCTGTGGACTCGGCCAGTTGTAATCAAAAAGTGTATTGAAATACACAAGGAACACAAGAGCCAGCGGGACATGTCTTTGAAGTGTGGTCCCCTTCGCAGCTGCTGTTGGGAGGGGCCCCAGTGCTGGGTGCCCTGAGACAGAGGGAGGGGGGAGGGAGAGCAGGGCATCCTGTCACTGGCTGTGACACCCTCTGGGAAGGGATTCACTGAGCGACCAGTCCTGGGAGTACACAGACCTTCAGGAGCATTTCTAAGTCTTGGGCTGCCCAGCTTTGTTGCAGGCACCCCTGCTGCCCCAGGCTGGGGCAAGTGACTGAGTCATCAGAGGCAATACCTGAGCCTCAGGAGAGAGGCTCAGGGCACATAAGGGCATTTATGTGCTGGCCTCAGCTCCCAAACCCTTGTGGGGCCTGCCAGGAATGGACAAGCAAATGAATCAGTTGCCTACTCGTGCCATCTGGAACTCTCCAGATAAATACATCATCCCAGGGCAGAGGGGAGCACGGAGTCCATCTGTGATTGAGACGGAGTGAGGTGCCAGCCTCTGGAGGCACACACGGGCCTGTGACTATTTTAGGGAATACAGAGTGACTCATGGAGGGAACCTGGCTGCAGGTTGTACCGTGTCCTTGGTGTGCTCCTTGCCTTCCCACTGGTTCTGTGGCTGTTGCCCCAGGGTGGGCACTGGAGAGAGGGCAGAGGGGCTGCGAGAGGGGTGGGCAAAAGGCCTCCCCAGCAGGAAGGTGACATCCAGACTTTTCTGTGGCCACCACGACATACACACAGAAGCTAGGAAGAAAAAATAGTAAAAGCTACACCTGGGGCCATTCTGTGTCATGCTCTTATAAATGAGAGTATTTCCTGGGTGGTGGACATTGAGGAGGGTATATGCTATGGTGAGTGCTGTGAAGTGTGTAAGCCTGATGAATCACAGACCTGTACCCTGGGGCAAATAACACATTGTATGTTAATTAAAAAATGAGAGTATTTCTGAAATTGAGATGCTATCAATTCATCTCCACCATACCGATCATATTGTTGGCACTGAGGAAAAGCAAGTAGAAGGTTATGAGGTTGATGTAATGGGTTCAGATGTGATGGGTTCATCCCTAGGATGGTAATTACATTGTTCTCTTCTGGATGTGTGACTCTCACTTCTGGAACATAACTTCATTCCCCCGTTGTCCCACACAGGCTCCCACTCCCTGTGTCAGTGACACTGGCCCAGAGGAGCACAGGTGAGTGTGGAGAAGCAAGGGCTGCTGAATCCACTGGAGGGTCTCCAGTGCTTGGCTTATTCCTAGTCAGTCATTGGTGCCCAGCAGGTGTCTGAGCTGGTACGTCAGAGGTCTTCGGGACGTGAGGCACTCAACAGTTAGGGTGAAAGACTTGGACTTGGCTCTCCTGACTCCAACTCCTGACTGAAACATTATATACTTATCATTTTTATTTTGCATGTTTCATCTCATTGATTCTCTATCTCCTGAAGAGTAGAAACCATGGCTGCTGCTTCTCTGTGCACCTCCCAACTCTTGACTCTATCTGCCATGAAGCTGGGATTCTCTTTATATTTGCTGACTTGAGCTGGAATTATGATCAGAAGACCCCCAGTTCCTGTATCTGTGGGGTGGACACCATTGACACCCTTCCCGCATGGCCTGTGTGGTAATTACTCATGTGTAGTTGCAGTCTGCCTGCAGGGATGCTGATGGGAGCGTCTTGCGGCTCCCAGGTATTTACAGACAAGGTGGAGGATACAGGGACACGGCCTCAGGGCTCACGAAGTCTGCTGGCGCTCATCAGTTCTTCAGAAAGCTCTGTCTTCTGCCCTGGGCCTGGAACCGCACTGTGTGACGCTCTGGCAAGATGCCTGGTTTGTTAGAAAAAGACATCCGCATGTGAAACTATAAAGAACAGTTCAAGCAGAATGTGCCATCAGTATGCAGGGCGGTAGAGTAGTGATGGAACAGTTGTAGGCCGAGGCACAAGAAGTCAGAGTTGGGGTCTGAAGGGAGGAGAGAATTGACTGATCTGTATGGTCTGGGCCCAAGATTCTTGAGCACATTCGAGGTCCAGAGGTGTTGACTCAGCAGCCTCAGTGGAGAGCTGGTGAGCGAGCGTCCGTGGCTGGAATACAGGATTCTGCCCAGGAACACTGGCTCTGTGGTCAGACCCCTGGGCATAAATCCTGTTATCAAGTCTTGGCTACAGGACTGGGCAAGGTATTCCACCTCTGGTGCTTCTGGAATGATCATAATACCTATCCCAGTGGACTGAATGAGAGACCAGGACAAGGCTCAGCACCCTGGTGGCGTAGCAGAAAGGGAGGCCTCCATTAGTGTGGTCTGGTTCAGCAGCCCCATCCTCTGAGTGGGACTTGGGTGCCCCCTGGTGCTCGTGCTGTTGGGACCCCAGCATGATTCTCCTCTTTGTAAAATAGTGATTGTTTTGGGGGTCTGCCAAGTTCTGTTTCATTCAGTGATCAAACCTCAGAGCTGTCAGAGACCTGAAAGACCCTCTAATCTAACCTACACTGTGATGGAAGAACTTGAGGTCTAGAGATGTGAAATAACGTGGCCACGACCATGCAGCTCATTAATGTAGTGCCCGGACTGGAAACTGAGTCTTCTGGCTCCCAGTCCAGGTAGCCTAGAGAAAAGACACACAAGAGAGGAACCAGGTAGACAGAGAAGGAGAGCAGGGAGGGAGACAGGAAGCACACATTCATGCTTCCATAGAGAGGGGAAAGACAGACCGACACGTGCACATAGCCCAAAACAGGGAAAGGAGGGAGACAGATAGCCAACGGGGACGGAGGAAGGAAGGGAGAGAGATTTGAAGATGGAGAGCAGAGAAACTGACATCCTTGGGATGGGAGGAGAAAGAGAAAGAGGAAGGAGAGAGAGGGACAGAAGACAAAGAGGCAGGAATGCCAGCTGGTTGAGGGAGAGGGCAGGACAGTGAGGCGGCCTCTGCCTGCCTGCCTGCTTGCCGCGTAGCCAATTCCGGGCATGGTTTTTGCCCAAGTGGGAATATTTTGCCCATTAAGGGCCCAAAGCAGAGTAAAGCAAGAAGATGAAAACCAAGGATAGACACGAGTGACAAAGAGATACCATTGAAACCTTTGCGGTCAGAATTGGCCTGGCACATCACCCTTGTGGCTGCTCTCCCTTGATTCAATCCCAACAGATGTGCTCAGGTTTCTCTTCCCTGCTGGGCTTAAAGGCAGAGGAAATCAGTCTCTAAGGATCAAACTGGAACTGCGGTTCATGGAGCAGCAGGAAATGTGGATGGGGCACACCTGCTTTTGTATCACTAGTGGAATAATTTTCAGTGCTATTGTTTTTCCTATTTAGAATGGGTTAGCACCAAGCAAGAGCCAGACAGTCACCCCATGACAACATCAGCCTATCTCCACTTCTGTTTCTTATCTTCCCCTAACTCCTGTGTGTTCCCAGAATGTGAGGGACCGCTTCCCAGCCCAGATAACCTGACTTCGTACTGAGAAGAAGAAGGAGTAGGTACATTCTTGATCTTTCTTACAGATACGGTTTCCATTCCATTTTTTCCCTAGCTAGAGTAACGGTTTTTTGAATACTCTCTGCAGGCCATCTTGTTTTGCCTTCCTCTCTTTATCTTCTCCCTCTATTTTTTACAAGAACAAACTGATGAAATGTTTTAGTACACCTCCTGTATGCAAGGCCCTGTGCTGGGAGTTAGGTCCCTCACTTGAGAGAAGACATATACACTGAAGGATGAATGAATGGCATACGGCTGTCCGGGTTCAGAGCCAAAGAAGCAAAATAACAGTGGGCCAGTAGAGTCAAAGCAGAGAATGATCCTTTTGGTTGGAGTGGGATGGCAGTGGTTCTTGGAGCTCAGGCAGAGGAAATAGAGTTGGTGTTCCCAGGGAAGGCCAGGAAGCAGAGGGCTAAGCCACAGCCAGGGGACAGGGAAGGGAAAGTCTAACTGGATGCCCACTCTTGGCAGAGCAGTGGGGGGAGGTAAGGCAGGAAGGGTGAGGAGTGGTCTTGGTGGTATGGATAGGACAGTGATGTTTGAGGCTCCAAGGCCCTTCCTTAAAAACAATGCCTTATAAGCAGTCCAGTCAGGTGAGCTAGGAAGGGGCAGTGATGGCAGAATCTCTCAGGCCCAATGACTTTCCCTTCTGAATGACTGTATTAATATTAAAGTCCATAGTTCCTGTCCTACAAATGAATCTCACCTGTTTCTATCCGTTTTTCTGGAGCCTCACATGGAGAATTATAGGTTTTACTATGTCAGCTCCTGTCTGACAAAGAATATGTAAAAAGGGTTTGAGAGTAATTTTTTCAAACTGCAGAGATTCAGTCTTTTACTAGCTCCAGGGACTGTGCTCCCTTAATCATACTAAACCAGTCTGGACATTGTATCCTCCAACTGACAGCTTTGCATAATAAAAGATGAGCGCTTTGGGTTGCACATGGAATGATTAGTTAGAAAAAAGTGACCAGAATGATGATGGGTCTAGAGATGAACCCTTTTTATAAGAAAGGATTAAAGCAAAGAAGGAGAGTGCTCTGGGTGTAGTCCCAGAGAGATCAGGGAACACACACAAGGGAGAACCACCTGCAAAATTTGAAATGCCAACTGCTTGCTTATTGGGTGTGTGGCAGAGAGGATCCAAATATCAGAGAGAGGGTTGGATTCCAACCCTGAGATTTTGTTACTGGAATTAAACGTGCCTATAAAAGATTGTGTGGTTCAAAGCTCAGGATTCATCATCTTTCTGAGTACCTATGATTGAACATCTAATCTCTTCACTTGCTTTTTCTTATTTAATCTTCCCTGGGAGGCAGGTGATAGTTTCGCTCCTATCTTACTGGTGAGAAAATTGAGGCACAGAAAGGTTAAAGAAACTTGCCTAAGGTCACATAGCTGAGTGAGAATTCAAATGCAAGTCCGTCTTACGTCTGGGTCCTGTTTTTAGCCTTTCTGCTATGCCATGGACCTCACGCTAGGTGACGGGAATGCAGAAATATAGAACAATATTGTTCTGCCCTTGAGGGGTTTGTAAGTTAGTGATGGGATGTCATTGCTCAAAGGGCCCTGGTAGATTACTTGGTCCCAGAGTGTGAGACTTGCCCAAGGTCATGTAGCCCATAGCTGAGATTCATCCTCAAACTGCTTGTCCAATAAGACCCACAGGTGACAAAACAAGGGATACTCATACCCACTCTTCCCCATTAGTTGCATCATAATAAAATTGCCTTCTGTAGTCGTCTATCTCTGATACAGATATCCCCAGAACAGACATTACCCATCCTCATTTGTTTTTCACAATCTTGACTCAGCGTTGCTGATGTTTTTCTTTGTAGAATGTGTCTTGAATCATATCCATTTGCCCGTGCTAGTGTTTAGGAGTAGTACTGTTTGGGGGTAAGTTATTTCATGGTCATAATCCATTGAAATACATTCAAGTAGATGATAGGTGATTCTTTGGGCAGCGTGAACACCCAGAAAGAAAGCAGGGTTGAGGCTCAGCTGCACTGGGGGCCATAGGGAGGGGAGAGAGGGGAGAAAGTGTTCTGTGCATCACAGTTGCTTTCTGATTGCAGTGAAGGTAAGGAAACTCCCTCAACGTTAGCATCTCTGATGCTGCTGGTCTTGTAGGGAGCCTTCTATCACTCCGCCATAGGAGGCTGGCACTGTAGGGTCTGTTTCTGCCTTCTCCGAGTAATCCCTACCTAGAATTGGCAAGGTTGGGGAGTGAGCACTAGAGGCCTGCCTCAGACATGCTCAGACCCTCCTGCCTATGAACTGCTTGGGTTTCTAGTACCCTTCGCACTCTATACTCTTCACCCCAAACCTCTAACCCTGCATTCCTCTTTGCCCTACTTTCTGCCTTCCTTTCCACCCTTCCCTACCACAGTCTGTGCCTTGGTGCTTACTTTGATTTTCTGAATGCAAACTCTTCTCTGATTGAAGAGTAGTCATTCCATGGTGAGCACCTTCTAAGGAAGGACCTCGGTGCCTCCATCCTGCAGGGCTGCAAGACTACTGGGGCCTGGGAGGCAGTGAGAGGAAGTCCCCTCCCAGGGGTCACTGAGCCTCAGGGCTTTCTTGATCCACAGACATTTTAAGTACTTTTAATGTCCCCAATACTTTTTCTCTTATTATGTTAAAGATTGAGAAGACAACTCCCATCCAGGGTCACTTCTTTCTAATAACCCCTATTCTCAACCCGTCCTTGACCTCAATACACTATTTCGGAAGCCTTAGCTACCGGGCTAACGAAGAAAAGACTCACATTGTGTCACCAGTGGGCAACTAATCAAAGATGTGAGCTGAGAAAACACACTCTGAGGGTGAAGGTCTGAGGTGATTTGATGCAGGTGAAAAGTCAAGTTGGAGCAGGAAGCTCCTGGGAGCCACAGTATTCCTGTGGCCCGAGTGCGGGAACTAGGGAATGAGGCAAGGGTAGATTTGAGAAAACAAGGGAGGCATCAGGTGCAAATGTGGAACTACATTTTTCAAAGTGCGGTCCTTGAACCCCTGGCATTAAAATCATGTGCTCAGGATGGGGAACTTGTTATAAGCACAGATTATCTAGCCCTTTTCTTACTCACAGAATCTGTAAGGTGGTGCGTATCATCAGGGAGCAAGAGTGTTCTGCCCCTTCTTACGGGGGCAAGAATTGCTGTCTCCTCCTCTAGCTGAACTAAGGATCAAGTTGATACAAGACAGATTAACAGGGCAAAATAAAATTTAGTAGGCATGCATATGGGGAATCCATAAAGACATGTAAATTCCGAAGACAGGCAAAATGAGGTATATATGTCATTCTGAACTAAGGAGAAGGGGTTAGGGGTCTGGGATTCCAGAGGAAGGGAATGCGCTTCACAGGGCCAGAAGAATTGCAGATGTTTGGTAATTAGATGTTTGCCCTGCCACACAGATGGGTTACTCAGATAAAATTTATCTTTGCTAATAACCCTTATTCTGGGAAAGACCTGCAATTTAGATTCTTTCTGAGTAGTTAAGGGAGGATACAAATTTTCTCTTGAGGCCACAGGGGCTCAAGTGCCTTCAGCACAAAATAATCCACGTGCCAAAGGGACACATTCCACAGGGCGGTGGGGGTGGTTTGTCCTGAACCTCCTCACCTATGTTTTAAAAAGAACCCCAGGTGATGCATAAGAACTTTAAAGTGGCAGAGTGGAGGCAGCTGAAACTTTGGGGCTTCAGGTGTGCAGGCCAGCTTCTCCCCAGCATTGATCTGTCAGGTGAAGGGGCCACAATTCTCAGGAGAAGGAGAACAAACACCTGCTAATGAGTTTCAGCTGATGCTTCTTGGAAAAATGATGGCGTCTCCTGCTGTAGCAAGACATTTATTTTGATCATAATTATACCAAAGAAGGGGCAGAAAATGACTTGCTAGGAATTGGGCATTTCAGGTGGCACCTACAAGCTCTCCAGGCTCAGGCGACGGGAGCGGGTGGTGCTGGCATTGTGTGAGCCACTCCTCTTCGGGACTAGCGTTCACTGTGCTATTGCAGGAGAGAGAAATCATGCTGCGCTGAAGTGTCTTGGGTACGCTCACACACTGTGTGTACTGGAGCCTTTCACAGAACAAAACGTGTTGTAGACAGCTGATTGTGTGTGCGCTCTTTTTCACTGGTCTCAGGATAATGGCTTTCTGAGGAGCTAGGAGGCTGCGGGCTGGGGGAAGTTCCTGTGAGCTGAGCGAGGAGTTCTTCAGTTTACTTAAAACAACAAAAACTTGTGGCTCATTTTCCTGTGGATCAAACTATGACACAGGCTTAGTAACCTGTCTCAAATAAGAGGATTGATCAGAGGGAGCCAGATGAGGAAATCAGAGAGTTGGGATTCTAATTCCACATGTGTTCGTAAATTGTCTCCATTTCCGTTAATCACACAGGAAGTTCTCAGATCAGATGGGATGAGTTCATTCACTCATTCATTCAACAAATGCTCCCTGAGAGCCCAGCTGTGAACCAAACAAAGCCTTGTCCACGTGGAGCTTACATTCAGGAGGTAGAAAGAAAATGCCACCATAAACACGTGGGTATAGAATAAGTCATATATTGATAGCCAGTAATGTCTGAGCAGAAAGCTGAAGGAATAAGCCAGGGGATGTGTTTAAGAAGAGGTTCCAGGCATGTGAAATGGGATCTACGAAGTCCTTGACACCAGAAGGAGCTGGGGACATTCCCAAAAATGGGTGAATGGCCAAAGCCGCTGTTGAATACAGAGCAGGACAAAAGGGTAAGAAGTTTGAAGAAAAGGGTCCAGATCAAAGCAGACCATATAAGTTATGAAGAGCATTTGGATTTTCTAAGTGTGGTAGGAAAAAATGGTACAGTTTTTAGTAAAGGGAATGTCATGAATTGATTTATGTTTAAAGAAATAGGTCTGGCTAGGGCGCCTGGGTGGCTCAGTCAGTTAAGCGTCTGCCATTGGCCCAGGTCATGATCTCGGGGTCCTAGGATCCAGCCCTGCTTTGGCTCTGTACTCAGTGGGAAGTCTGCTTCTCCTCTTCCTCCTTCTGCCCCTCCCCCTGCTCATGCTCTCTCTCGTGGGCTCTCTCTCTTTCAAATAAATAAATCTTTAAAAAATTTTTTTGAAAAGAATTAGGTTCAGCTAATGAGTGGATGGTAATGCCACGAGTCTAAGAAGACGACCGTGGCGTTACCACCCACTCATTAGAGAGCGAGGGAGGAAAGATGGTAGCTTGGATTGGTTATGGTTGTGGTGGAAACAGTGTACAAGAAAGGGTTAATAAGAAAGCATCTCAGACTTGCAGCCAAGCGGTAGGGTGAGGTAACACAGAGGTGATGAGCCAATGCCCTGGCCCAGAGCGGAACAAAGAGCATACCCTTCTGGGAAATCATCTCTTCCTCTGAGGAAGGGAGCTGCTATTCCCTCCATATAAAAAAATAATGAACACTACATCAAAAGCTAATCATGTACTGTATGGGGACTAGCACAACATAATAAAATTTAAAAAAGATAGATTTAAAAATTAAGAAAATGAAAAAAATTTTTAAATGAAATATTTGAGTTGAAGAAGACAGGGAGATGGTCTGATCTGGCATTTTCATTTGAGGCAGTGAGGTCCAGAGAGGAGCCAGGTCACAGCTAGTTAGGGGCAGAGCTGGGACCAGAGCCCAGGTTCCTCTTGATCCCAAGGATGGTGTCTGTAAGTTACGCTGATCGTGATGGGGCCACAATTTATTGATGCTTTAGGAGCCCAAAGTACTTGTATATGTAGGTAGAGCTTAGATCTGAACTTAAAACTTCGAAGGTGGGTATCTAAGTGCAGGGGCCTCCTGCATTGGGCTGAATGACCCTGTCGGTTTCCTTTAACAATAAGATTCTACCCCATTAGCAGAGCCAAAAAAATCAAGAGTCCCAGGACAGCAGGCAGCTAGGCCCCCGATTTTCTCCCATTAACTCAATTGCATTCATGGCCACTGTTCAGAAAAAAATATATCAATAGTTCTCTTCAAAAGGACTTTTTCTCTTCCCCTTAGCAACTAGAAGAGACTGTCTCCTACCCTGAAAAGTACTCTGCCTTGACTGTGTGCTTATTGGAATAAACACAATTAGATGAGGAAGACAGGGGGTGATTAGGGAATTACGTATAATGGCTGTTCCCACATCCGCTCAGGATGTGAGCTTCTCTCTTGGAAAAGACTGTTATTGAAAAGGACTCATTTCTGATTGAGCACTTGGGGCATGGGAAAGGAGGAAGAGCTTTATAAGTTGTTTTTTAGACCGCCTGCCTACTGTAGTGGCCAGAGGTCCTGGGTTTCTGTTCCCAAAGACAGGGCACAGATCTGGTCCCCTCCCGAACAAAGTGGGACAGCTTCTCTCAAGATGGCAGGGCAGGTGCCTCAACCACATTTGTACTTGACCGCCCATGGGTATAAGGCTGTAAGCATTCGTTGGCTATCTCCTGCATGAGCAATGCTGGCAGGGATGGGGGGGTGCGGAAGGACTGGTGGAAGGGTAGCATACAGTGGGCAAAACCCCACACTCCTTCTTAAGCCCGAGGACTAACCACCTGCCAAGTGGGGCAGTGGAGAGAGTGGAGACACACAAGGGGAGAACTCCAGGTGCAGACTGAGAGAGGCTTTACGCCAGAGGGAAGAAGGGGAGCATGGAGCTGACACATTCACCCCAAAGCTGTGTCGTGGGGATGAGCAGGACTTGAGTGCCATTCAACACGTTGTAACAAACCATGCTGTGCTGTGAGTCTGGGAATCACAAGGAGGTCAGAGTCTAGTGGGAGAGACAAGCCTGGAGGCAGTAATTGTGGTTGGAAAAGAATCAGGGGAGAGTGACACCACCCCACCCTGGGTGGGTTATTAAAGAGGAGTCTTTCCAGAACTAGTGATTTTGAGATGGTGCTTAAAGGATGAGTAGGAAGGAGACCAGGAGATGAAGATAGGGAGGAGGAAGGAGGTGGACATTTCAAGTGAAGTTGAAAGTAGTAAGAGCAGAACTCAGGAAGCAAGAAGCAGTTTTTGGGTTGTTCAGGGGTGAGGCGGGGATTCACTGGAGGTGAGGTTGAGAAGGGGTGAGGTGGCCACAGAAGACTTTGCATGTCAGGTTAAGGGATCCCCCCCCCAAAAAAAAACTACGTCCCAGTGAAATGCCCTTTCAAGAATGTACAGGTTGGGCACCTGGGTGGCTCAGTGGGTTAAAGCCTCTGCCATCGGCTCAGGTCATGATCCCAAGGTCCTGGGATTGAGTCCCGCATTGGGCTCTCTGCTCAGCGGGGAGCCTGTTTCCCTTCCTCTCTCTCTGCCTGCCTCTCTGCCTACTTGTGATCTCTGTCAAATAAATAAATAAAATCTTTAAAAAAAAAAAAAGAATGTACAGGTTAATTCCATTAAGTCTAAGTTTGTGTTTTTCAAATGGATTTGGTGTCCCTATTTTGTTAATTTTAGGATCCAACTATATTAGCACATTATAACTTATTTTTAAACCCAAATGTATAAAATTGCTTCTTTGAAACTAAAGATACATCTTGCCAGAATCAGATTGAAAACTATCACTGGGTGCTACTTCCCACTCAAGTTCACAGGCATAACTGTCATTTATCAGAACCAGAGCGCAAGTATGAAAATGGAAAGAAAACAGAAGAATCTGTTATCTCTGTGCTGTCCCTCATAACTCATTTGCTTCTGCACCAGTGACCAGATCCTCCTTCCGCACAGTTATTCAAGCTGTGCCCCGGGGGGTCAGCCTTCTACTGCCCCACTATCGCCCCCATACCTAACCACCAAACCTGGCCGTTCTCTCCCCCAAATATTACCCACGGACACTGCCTTTGGGCTCATCTGAGCCACCATCGCCTCCTGTCAGGATTTCTGCAATAACATCCCACTTCCTCACCTCTACTCTTGCCTCCCTCTGATTCTCCACAAAGCAAAAGTAGTAACTTTTATTTACTTATTTATTTATTTATTTAAGATTTTATTTATTTATTTGACAGAGAGAGAGATCACAAGTAGGCAGAGAGGCAGGCAGAGAGAGAGAGGAGGAAGCAGACTCCCTGCTGAGCAGAGAGCCCGATGTGGGGCTTGATCCCAGGACCCTGAGATCCTGACCCGAGCCGAAGGCAGCGGCTTAATCCACTGAGCCACCCAGGCGCCCCAAAATGTAGTAACTTTTAAATTCAGGTCTTTATTCTTGCACCAGCCCTTCAGTGGCCTTTAGGACGAGCCCTGGAATCTGACTGGGCACACCAGGGCTCAGCATATCTGGTTCCTGCCCTCTCTGGGCTCATCACCCGCTTACCACTACTCGGGCCATGCTGATGTTTTTCCTTCCTAGCTTGGTTAAGTCCTCCTCTTGGTTAAGTCCTATTCAGCGCTCAGCTACACCCTCACTTCTTCAGAGAGGCCTTCCCTGATTGTTGACCCTTTCACCACTGCAACTGATGACCAATTGTGTGATCTCCTGTGCGGTGCCTGTTCCCACCATAGACTAGGTTCCCAGAGTCAAGGCCCTGAATGCCTTGTTTAATACTGCATCCTGGGCTGTTCTGGGGCCCAGCACTGGGGCACAATAAGACTAATAAGTATCTGTCTGAATCCAGTGACATTCACATCCCCCATGTGCTTCTTTGCTCCATGAAGAACCCGCAGGCACAAACTAAAAAGTAAAACCTTCTATGTTGGAAACACTTGAAAACCAATTCAAAGCCCTTCATAAGTATTACTAACTATCCTCCTGTCCTATCTTGACTAAAATTGATAATTGATTATTTTAAATAAAATTTTGTAGATGAGAGAATTAAACAGGGGTAGCTAGTGTGGGGTGCCTTGGTGGATGCTTAGTTCAGTAGGGTTCCAGGGATTTGGCTAGAAATGCAATTTAGTCTTCAACCAGTGATGTCCCAAGGCTGGGATGCAGCAGAAACTGTGGGATAGCCTGCTTTCCAGTGCTGCATGTTAATTTGCAGGGTGTGATGTAATTATCAGACACTGTTGGTGTCTGCTCAGAAAGCACATTTCTCTGGGGCAAAGCTAGATTGTACTCCCAGAACTGGGGGACACGGAATCAGGGTCAAGAGAGCATGGGGTCTAAATGTGTGTCAGATAAGGCTGGCTCCAACTGAACTGTCCAACACAAAATGGCCAGAAATCATGGGGTGCCTAGGTGGCTCAGTGGGTTAAGCCTCTGCCTTCAGCTCAGGTCATGATCTCAGGGTCCTGGGATCGAGCCCCGCATCGGGCTCTCTGCTCCGCAGGGAGCCTGCTTCCCCCTCTCTCTCTGCCTGCCTCTCTGCCTACTTGTGCTTTCTCTCTCTCTGTGTCAAATAAATAAGATCTTTTTTAAAAAAATGATCAGAAATCAGCATTTTAAACAATACCTCCTATAGTGATTATGTTTCTCTATCCTCGGGTACTTTTTCAGTCTCTATGGATTATTAAAGTAATTTTGTTCACATGCTGAATCACTTGCCATTTTATTGGTTAAACTGATTTCCGTGCCGTCTCTGCATCTTCACGGAGCTTGCTCATGGGTTCCCCACAGCTTCGGTTCTGATGACAGAGGCTGGACTGGTTGGGGAAAATATAAAATCACAGAGCAATCAAATTTATGTTTAAGCTAATAAAAATCTATCAAATATGAATAATAGATTTTTAAGAGGTTAAGGTAGAGCTAATTAAGTCAACTTAAGTGTCATTAACTGACAATGAATTGACATTTTAAAGAAAGCAAAAGAACTTAAATAGAACACAAATTGCTTTTTGAGAGAAGTTTACAAGTTGTGAAATTACCCCTGGGGAGTATAAAAGCTAACCATTTGTGAACCAGTAGATGGAAAGCTTTCCTCTCAAACCCATTTGTTTTAGCATAACAAATTTTATTAAAACTAGAGATACAAAATGAAATGAAATAAAATAAACTCATTAAAACATTGCCAGACAAGCAGGTCACACTTAACTGCTCACACCTAAAAAACCAAAAATGTAATTTGAAAATCTGTCATAAATTCTGAAGAAATCATCAAAAGCCACAAGACAGGCCTTTTACATATAAAAATTATCAAAATAGGGGTGCCTGGGTGGCTCAGTGGGTTGAGACTCTGCCTTCAGCTCAGGTCATGATCTCAGGGTCCTGGGATCGAGCCCTGAATCGGGTTCTCTGCTCAGCGGGGAGCCTGCTTCCCCTCCCGCTCTGCCTGCCTCTCTGACTACTTATGATCTCTCTCTCTCTGTCAAATAAATAAAATCCTAAAAAAAAATTATCAAAATTATCCATAAACTTCACTTCATGGGATTAACATAAGTTTAGTATATAAAAATTATCAAAATTATCCATAAGCTTCACTTCATGGGATTAACAAAAGTTTAAATATGCATAAAGATTATAAAACTGCACTTTCAATGGTATGTAAGACATGGAAAACTTTGTGACTAGAAATATTTCTCTTTCACCTTGCGTGCTGTTGTTCATCATCCTCTTTACAATAGAAAATTGTGGGTTCACGTTGTGTCAAGTCAAGTAAAAATGCACTCTCCTGATTTTTGTTGTTATTGCTGAAATTCTCCCATACATAATTCTAGGAGATGTGGGCTCTCCTTTCTTCGAGGAAAGGGATATTTAGATTTCCTTTCAGTGCTGCCTTTCAGTGTTTGCAAAAGGTAAAAACCCAGTTCATTTACTACTGCAATTTCTTTTCATAGACATGCTTCTAGAATATTAAAAACATATATTGCCAGAATTTGTTATATAAAATATTTAAATCTCTACACCCAGTGTTTATATAGTCATTTTCTAAAAAGCCTTTCTTTTCTCCTTTTTAATGGGCAATTGTCTGACATTCCAGTTTCGTTAAACGGATATTTGTTAAATCTTGTTTTTATTTTCCTGCGTACATTTCTCTGACCTAATATCCATCTTGTTGTGGGCCTTGTGGTAGTGTCCTGAGACTTTGAAGCCTTCCATACTTTGTGCAATTGCAGGTGTAATTTATTTCAAATGTTAAAGAAAGTGAAGCCAAAGACTAGATTCTCTGGAGACAGAACTCCCATGCCTGTACTTCATGGGATTATTTGGTCTATCTGCTTGCCATGGGGTAGTCTGTAGAAGAAACAGAGGAATGGACTAAAGCATCCTTTTATTTATTTACTTACTTACTTAAAGAATTTATTTATTTATTTGAGAGAGAGAGAATGTGCACATGCAAGAGTGGGGGGGTGGGGCAGAGGGTGACAAGAAGCAGACTCTCAGGACACTGAGATCATGACCTAAGCTGAAAGCAGGTGCCCAACTGATGGAGCACCTGGGACCCCCCTTAAGCATCCTTTAAAACAGGCTTGTTTCATCTAGATCATTTTTTCCAGAAAGTCCTTCTAGAACCTGAGAAGGCTAGCATATCATTAACCAAATGTTCAGATTAACTCCAGAATAGCCAGAATAGAGTGGGCTCAGTTGTCTTGGCAGGATCTCTAGCAGGTGTGTGGCTGTACACTCTAACTGGTTTAATTGTGGCCACCTGCTTTACTGAGTGCCAACTCTGGGAGGCACATGTTTGTTGGGCCATCGGCGTGAATGCAAAATAGATGTTAAAGGCTGTCTCCTCCCTCCATTTCAAGGCTTCTGCTAAGGGGTTTCTACTCCCTGTGTCCAGTGCCCCTGAGGACAACATATTTTCTCACCTTCTCAGCATTCCCTCCTTCATCCCTCTACTGCTCCAGCCATGTCTATTCCAGCTTCTCTAAATACCAAGGGAAATGTCCCGAGGCCAAATCACTCCATCTGAAGCCTAGAAAAACATGGGGTCTCCGCTTTTTTCCAGGAGAAACCATAGATACTAAAGGCCTTAGGATGTAAGACCTTAATTTATTTGGTTGGGTGGCTGGGGCTGATTGGAGGAGAGGGGTGGAAGGAAGCCAGAAAGGACAGTTGTCCTGGTGACCACTCTCTGGAGCAGCCAGGTAGGGCCTAACCAGTGCCAACTTTCCTCTTGAGATTAGGAGGGGAGTCCCAGGAGTGCAAGGAGGCAGGGTCCCTGTGAACATTGCTGTGAGCATTTTTATGAGGAAGTAAGGGATGAGGAAGCTGTCAGGGCCTAGGAATCGCCCTGAGCTGACACTGCCTCATTTTCTGCCCGTGTGCCTGACTTTATGTGGGTCACTAACTCCAAGTGGGTTAGTGAGGGGCTTAAACAGTGCCTGACAGTCTGTGTAGCTTGTTTAAAATAATGGACTAATCAAGGCTGGGAAAACTGAAAGAGTAACAAGAGACTATCCTGGCAATCGAAGATGAGTTGACTCTAGTTAAGGGTGGGAGCGTTACATCACCAATGACAGTAATGAAATCCCTGGGTCCACGGTGGGCCGAATATGTCCAGCTGGACTGCTGCTTTCTGATGGGGATGGGAACTCCAGGACGCTGGCGGTCGCTGCTATTGTCACATGGCTTTCCTTCTGCCAGGGAGTCATTGTTTCTGTCCTCCTCTGAACAGGTGTTGGACTGGATTGAAAACCACGGTGAGGCCTTTCTCAGCAAACACACCGGGGTGGGGAAGTCGCTGCATCGAGCCCGGGCCCTGCAGAAGAGGCACGATGACTTCGAAGAGGTGGCTCAGGTGAGAAGCTGTGTGTGGTTGTGTGTGTGTGGGTGTGTGGGTGTGTGTGGGTGTGTGTGTGTGTGTGTGTGTGTGTGTGTGTGTGTGTGTGTGTAGTTGGGTGAGGGAGGCCAGGGCTACGGTTTTGGTATTTGCTGAGGCACATCGCGTTTAGGGCCCAGTCAGGGCTGCCTTCCTGCCTGATGCAAGGAGACACTTGTCTGCTCTTGGATCACTAGGTACATGATAGACCCTTAGTTTCGGGTCTTCAGAGAAAATCTTCCTGCCAACAGGATCTGTAAATGACTTGTCCCCAAGGTGGTGACGGCAGAAGGAACTGACATTGGGAACATCGACAGCCCAGAACTACTGCTTATGGTTATCACCACAAGCAAGTGGGAGCTGGAAATCAGCCTTAGGTCTGCTTGCAGAACTGTGTGTCCTCCAGGATCGGGAGGAAGAGATGGCACCTGCTTCTGCAAGGCTGACTGTGCCCAGAGAATATGGCATAATATTTTGTCTTTTAGCTGAGCTGTACACCTGATCCCAAAAGGGCATTTTTATCTAATTACACAAAGATGCCGTGAGAGGCCTTGACCATTTGGCTTCATGGTGGAGGGATAGAAGAGGGTTTTTGGTTCTGAGCCTGAAGCCCCTCAATTTTATCCTAACTCTCTTATATTTCTCTCTATATATATTTATATATATCTCTTATATTTGTTTCTTTTGGGGAGTTCTTCCATGGGTCCTGAGCATCTTCATCTTCAAGATGAAATACTACTCTAGGGGCACCTGGGTGGCTCAGTGGGTTAAGCCACTGCCTTCGGCTCAGGTCATGATCTCAGGGTCCTGGGATCGAGTCCCGCATCAGGCTCTCTGCTCGGCAGGGAGCCTGCTTCCCTCTCTCTCTCTCTCTCTGCCTGCCTCTCTGTCTACTTGTGATCTCTCTCTGTCAAATAAATAAATAAAATCTTTAAAAAAAAAAAGAAAAAGAAATACTACTCTATCCATTTATCTTGTCAGACATGATCAGTTGCAGTAGGAAATAAGACCTAAAAATGAAGCAGGGAAGGGGCATCTGTCAGGGAATCAGTATGGGACAAAGGGGAGGATGACAGAGCTAGCATTTACCACAGCTGTAACCAGGCCCAGCTACCATCCTACCATGTGGGCAGTCCTCATGGTGGGTGTCATCCTGGGGGTCGTGCAGAGTGCCAGCCCCCATGCCTGGAGGCTAGCAGCCTCAGACAAAACTGTGGGTGAGCCATGGATGCCAAAGGTGAGCCCCTGCCAAGAACCAAAGGGATCTGCTGGAGGACAGGAGAGTAGTGGGAGAAAACCACATCTCTAAGGAAGCTCCAAGTGTGTTCTGGAATGTGAGAGGCCTGGCAGGTGCCAGAAAGACTGAGTCACTAGTGACCTCAAGCTGGGAATACAGATGGATTAGACCCAACCCATGCAATAAAGAAAGCCTCATATAGAATCTTTGTGCACAGTTGGTGGGAATGTAAAGTGATGGAGTCACTGTATGGCATTTCCTCAAAAAATTAAACATAGACTTACCATATGATTCAGCAATCCTGATTCTACATATATACTCAGAAAAATTAAAGGCTGGGATGTGAAAAGATTCTTGTATACCCATGTTCAGAGCAGCATTATTCACAATAGCGAAAAGGTGGGGGTAACCCAAGTGACCAGATGAAATTATGCTATGTGAAATAAGTCAGTCTTGAAAGGACAAATAGGAGTCCATTTATATGAAGTACCCAGAGTAGTCATATTCATAGAGACAGAAAGAATGATGGTTGCTAGGGGCTGGGGCAAGGGAGGGAATAGAGAGTGATTATTTAATGGATCCAGAGTTTCAACTTTATAAGATAAAGAGTTCTGGAGATGGATGCTGGTCGTGGTGGCACAACAGTGTGAATTTATTTAATGCCACTGAACTTAAAATGTTTTACATTATGTATATTCTTTTTTTTTTAATTTTTTTATTTTATCAGCATAACAGTATTCATTATTTTTGCACCACACCCAGTGCTCCATGCAATCTGTGCCCTCTACAATACCCGCCACCTGGTGCCCCCAACCTCCCACCCCTTCAAAATTCTCAGATCGTTTTTCAGAGTCCATAGTCTCTCATGGTTCACCTCCCCTTCCAATTTCCCTCAACTCCCTTCTCCTCTCCATCTCCCCTTGTCCTCCATGCTATTTGTTATGCTCCACAAATAAGTGAAACCATATGATAATTGACTCTCTCTGCTTGACTTATTTCACTCAGCATAATCTCTTCCAGTCCCGTCCATGTTGCTACAAAACTTGGGTATTCATCCTTTCTTTCTTTCTTTTTTTCTTTTTTTTTTTTTTTTACAGCTTTATAAACATATATTTTTATCCCCAGGGGTACAGGTCTGCGAATCGCCAGGTTTACACACTTCACAACACTCACCATAGCACATACCCTCCCCAATATCCATAACCCCACCCCCTCTCCCAACCCCCTCCCCCCATCAACCCTCAGTTTGTTTTGTGAGATTAAGAGTCACTTATGGTTTGTCTCCCTCCCAATCCCATCTTGTTTCATTTACTCTTCTCCTACCCCCTCAACCCCCCATGTTGGATCTCCTCTCCCTCATATCAGGGAGATCATATGATAGTTGTCTTTCTCCGATTGACTTATTTCGCTAAGCATGATACCCTCTAGTTCCATCCACGTCGTCGCAAATGGCAAGATTTCATTTCTTTTGATGGCTGCATAGTATTCCATTGTGTATATATACCACATCTTCTTTATCCATTCATCTGTTGATGGACATCTAGGTTCTTTCCATAGTTTGGCTATTGTAGACATTGCTGCTATAAACATTCGGGTGCATGTGCCCCTTCGGATCACTATGTTTGTATCTTTAGGGTAAATACCCAGCAGTGCAATTGCAGGGTCATAGGGTAGTTCTATTTTCAACATTTTGGAGAACCTCCATGCTGTTTTCCAGAGTGGTTGCACCAGCTTGCATTCCCACCAACAGTGTAGGAGGGTTCCCCTTTCTCCGCATCCTCGCCAGCATCTGTCATTTCCTGACTTGTTAATTTTAGCCATTCTGACTGGTGTGAGGTGATATCTCATGGTGGTTTTGATTTGTATTTCCCTGATGCCGAGTGATATGGAGCACTTTTTCATGTGTCTGTTGGCCATCTGGATGTCTTCTTTGCAGAAATGTCTGTTCATGTCCTCTGCCCATTTCTTGATTGGATTCTTTGTTCTTTGGGTGTTGAGTTTGCTAAGTTCTTTATAGATTTTGGACACTAGCCCTTTATCTGATATGTCGTTTGCAAATATCTTCTCCCATTCTGTCAGTTGTCTTCTGGTTTTGTTAACTGTTTCCTTTGCTGTGCAAAAGCTTTTGATCTTGATAAAATCCCAATAGTTCATTTTTGCCCTTGCTTCCCTTGCCTTTGGTGATGTTCCTAGGAAGATGTTGCTGCGGCTGACGTCGAAGAGGTTGCTGCCTGTGTTCTCCTCGAGGATGTTGATGGATTCCTTTCTCACATTGAGATCCTTCATCCATTTTGAGTCTATTTTCGTGTGTGGTGTAAGGAAATGATCCAATTTCATTTTTCTGCATGTGGCTGTCCAATTTTCCCAACACCATTTATTGAAGAGGCTGTCTTTGTTCCATTGGACATTCTTTCCTGCTTTGTCGAAGATGAGTTGACCATAGAGTTGAGGGTCCATTTCTGGGCTCTCTATTCTGTTCCATTGATCTATGTGTCTGTTTTTGTGCCAGTACCATGCTGTCTTGATGACGACAGCTTTGTAATAGAGCTTGAAGTCCGGAATTGTGATGCCACCAACTTTGGCTTTCTTTTTCAATATTCCTTTGGCTATTTGAGGTCTTTTCTGGTTCCATATAAATTTTAGGATTATTTGTTCCATTTCTTTGAAAAAAGTGGATGTTACTTTGATAGGAATTGCATTAAATGTGTAGATTGCTTTAGGTAGCATAGACATTTTCACAATATTTATTCTTCCAATCCAGGAGCATGGAACATTTTTCCATTTCTTTGTGTCTTCCTCAATTTCTTTCATGAGTACTTTATAGTTTTCTGAGTATAGATTCTTAGTCTCTTTGGTTAGGTTTATTCCTAGGTATCTTATAGTTTTGGGTGCAATTGTAAATGGGATGGACTCCTTAATTTCTCTTTCTTCTGTCTTGTTGTTGGTGTAGAGAAATGCAACTGATTTCTGTGCATTGATTTTATATCCTGACACTTTACTGAATTCCTGTACAAGTTCTAGCAGTTTTGGAGTGGAGTCTTTTGGGTTTTCCACATAGAGTATCATATCATCTGCGAAGAGTGATAGTTTGACTTCTTCTTTGCCGATTTGGATGCCTTTAATTTCCTTTTGTTGTCTGATTGCTGAGGCTAGGACTTCTAGTACTATGTTGAATAGCAGTGGTGATAACGGACATCCCTGCCGTGTTCCTGACCTTAGCGGAAAAGCTTTCAGTTTTTCTCCATTGAGAATGATATTTGCGGTGGGTTTTTCATAGATGGCTTTGATAATATTGAGGTATGTGCCGTCTATCCCTACACTTTGAAGAGTTTTGATCAGGAAGGGATGCTGTACTTTGTCAAATGCTTTTTCAGCATCTATGGAGAGTATCATATGGTTCTTGTTCTTTCTTTTATTAATGTGTTGTATCACATTGATTGATTTGCGGATGTTGAACCAGCCTTGCAGCCCTGGAATAAATCCCACTTGGTCGTGGTGAATAATCCTTTTAATGTACTGTTGAATCCTATTGGCTAGTATTTTGGCGAGAATTTTTGCATCTGTGTTCATCAAGGATATTGGTCTGTAGTTCTCTTTTTTGTTGGGATCCTTGTCTGGTTTTGGGATCAAGGTGATGCTGGCCTCATAAAATGAGTTTGGAAGTTTTCCTTCTATTTCTATTTTTTGGAACAGTTTCAGGAGAATAGGAATTAGTTCTTCTTTAAATGTTTGGTAGAATTCCCCCGGGAAGCCGTCTGGCCCTGGGCTTTTGTTTGTTTGGAGATTTTTGATGACTGTTTCAATCTCCTTACTGGTTATGGGTCTGTTCAGGCTTTCTATTTCTTCCTGGTTCAGTTGTGGTAGTTTATATGTCTCTAGGAATGCATCCATTTCTTCCAGATTGTCAAATTTGTTGGCGTAGAGTTGCTCATAGTATGTTCTTATAATTGTCTGTATTTCTTTGGTGTTCGTTGTGATCTCTCCTCTTTCATTCATGATTTTATTTATTTGGGTCCTTTCTCTTTTCTTTTTGATAAGTCTGGCCAGGGGTTTATCAATCTTATTAATTCTTTCAAAGAACCAGCTCCTAGTTTCGTTGATTTGTTCTATTGTTTTTTTGGTTTCTACTTCATTGATTTCTGCTCTGATCTTTATGATTTCTCTTCTCCTGCTGGGTTTAGGGTTTCTTTCTTGTTCTTTCTCCAGCTCCTTTAGGTGTAGGGTTAGGTTGTGTACCTGAGATCTTTCTTGTTTCTTGAGAAAGGCTTGTACCGCTATATATTTCCCTCTCAGGACTGCCTTTGTTGTGTCCCACAAATTCTGAACCGTTGTGTTTTCATTATCATTTGTTTCCATAAATTTTTTCAATTCTTCTTTAATTTCCTGGTTGACCCATTCATTCTTTAGAAGGATGCTGTTTAGTCTCCATGTATTTGGGTTCTTTTCAAATTTCCTCTTGTGATTGAGTTCTAGCTTTAGAGCATTGTGGTCTGAAAATATGCAGGGAATGATCCCAATCTTTTGATACCGGTTGAGACTTGATTTAGGACCAAGAATGTGATCTATTCTGGAGAATGTTCCATGTGCACTAGAGAAGAATGTGTATTCTGTTGCTTTGGGATGAAATGTTCTGAATATATCTGTGATGTCCATCTGGTCCAGTGTGTCATTTAAGGCCTTGGTTTCCTTGTTGATCTTTTGCTTGGATGATCTGTCCATTTCAGTGAGGGGAGTGTTAAAATCCCCTACTATTATTGTATTCTTGTCGATGTGTTTCTTTGATTTTGTTATTAATTGGTTTATATAGTTGGCTGCTCCCACGTTAGGGGCATAGATATTTAAAATTGTTAGATCTTCTTGTTGGACAGTTCCTTTGAGTATGATATAGTGTCCTTCCTCATTTCTTATTATAGTCTTTGGCTTAAAATCTAATTGATCTGCTATAAGGATTGCCACTCCTGCTTTCTTCTGATGTCCATTAGCATGGTAAATTCTTTTCCATCCCCTCACTTTAAACCTGGAGGTGTCTTCGGGTTTAAGATGAGTTTCTTGTAGGCAACATATAGATGGGTTTTGTTTTTTTATCCATTCTGATACCCTGTGTCTTTTGATTGGGGCATTTAGCCCATTAACATTCAGGGTAAGTATTGAGAGATATGAATTTATTGCCATTGTATTGCCTGTAAGGTGACTGTTATTGTATATTGTCTCTGTTTCTTTCTGATCTACTACTTTGAGGGTCTCTCTTTGCTTAGAGGACCCCTTTCAATATTTCCTGTAGAGCTGGTTTGGTATTTGCAAATTCTTTCAGTTTTTGTTTGTCCTGGAAGCTTTTAATCTCTCCTTCTATTTTCAATGATAGCCTAGCTGGATATAGTATTCTTGGCTGCATGTTTTTCTCATTTAGTACTCTGAATATATCATGCCAGCTCTTTCTGGCCTGCCAGGTCTCTGTAGATAAGTCTGCTGCCAATCTAATATTTTTACCATTGTACGTTACAGACTTCTTTTCCCGGGCTGCTTTCAGGATCTTTTCTTTGTCACTAAGACTTGTCAATTTTACTATTAGGTGACGGGGTGTGGACCTATTCTTATTGATTTTGAGGGGGGTTCTCTGAACCTCCTGGATTTTGATGCTTGTTCCCTTTGCCATATTGGGGAAATTCTCTCCAATAATTCTCTCCAATATACCTTCTGCTTCCCTCTCTGTTTCCTCTTCTTCTGGAATCCCTATTATTCTAATGTTGTTTCGTCTTATGGTGTCACTTATCTCTCGAATTCTCCCCTCGTGGTCCAGTAGCTGTTTGTCCCTCTTTTGCTCAGCTTCTTTATTCTCTGTCATTTGGTCTTCTATATCGCTAATTCTTTCTTCTGCCTCATTTATCCTAGCAGTGAGAGCCTCCATTTTTGATTGCACCTCATTAATAGCTTTTTTGATTTCAACTTGGTTAGATTTTAGTTCTTTTATTTCTCCAGAAAGGGCTTTTATATCTCCTGAGAGGGTTGCTTTAGTATCTTCCATGCCTTTTTCAAGCCCGGCTAGAACCTTGAGAATCATCATTCTGAACTCTATATCTGATATATTACCAATGTCTGTATTGATTAGGTCCCTACCCTTTGGTACTGCCTCTTGTTCTTTTTTTTTTTGTTGTGAAATTTTCCGCCTTGTCATTTTGTCCAGATAAGAGTTTATGAAGGAGCAAGTAAAATACTAAAAGGGTGGCAACAACCCCAGGAAAATATGCTTTAGCCAAATCAGAATAGATCCCGAATTGTGAGGGGGGAGAAAGGGGATAAAAAGGGGTTCAGAAAGAAAGAAAGAAAAAAAAAAGAAACTATTAAAAAAAAGAAAGCCGATAAAGAAAAAATATAAAAAGAGGAAAAAAATATATATATTAGATAAACTATTTAAAAAACGTTAAAAAAAGAAAACGGTAAAAGTTAAAAAAAATTCAGCAGAAGAAGAGAAAAAGAAAAAAAAATTGAAAAAGAAAAAAAATTAAATTAACTGCAAGGCTAAAAAATCATGGGGAGAAAGCCATGAGTTCCGTGCTTTGCTTTCTTCTCCTCTGGAATTCCGCCGCTCTCCTTGGTAGGTGAACTTGGTCCTGGCTGGGTTTTCCATTGATCTTCTGGGGGAGGGGCCTGTTGTAGTGATTCTCAAGCGTCTTTGCCCCAGGCGGAGTTGCACCGCCCTTACCCGGGGGGCCGCGCTGAGTAATCTGCTCTGGTTTGCTGGGTTTGCTTTCGGGAGCTTTTGTTCCCTGAGTGCTTTCCGTAGAGTTCCGGAGGACGGGAATAAAGATGGCGGCCTCCCGGTCTCCGGCCCGGAGGAGCCAAGAGCCCGGGGCCCCACTCCTCAGTGCGCCCTCAGAGAACAGCGCCCAATGACTCTCGTCACCCTGCCTCCGGCCGCGCTCCGAGCTGACCGAGCCTGTGACCGGTTCAAGGCAACCCCGAGCTGAGAGTCACTCCTCGGCTCTGTCTCTGTAGCTGGCTTCCCCGTTCTAATACCGGTAAGCTCTGCGACACTCAGACACCCCCGATCCTTCTGCGACCCTGCGGGACCTGAGGCCGCGCTGACCCCGCCTGGGCTTCCAGTTAAGCCTCTGGAGTGATGTCCCTCAGCGGAACAGACTTTTAAAAGTCCTGATTTTGCTCCGTTGCTCCGCCGCTCGCCGGGAGCCGGCCCCTCCCCCCGCGGTCTATCTTCCCGTCGCTTTGGATTCACTTCTCCGCCAGTCCTACCTTGCAGAAAGTGGTTGATTTTCTGTTTCTGGAATTGCTGTTCTTCTTCTCTTCAATCTCCCGTTGGATTTGTAGGTGTTTGCAATCTTTAGATAAGCTATTTAGCTGATCTCCCGCTACCCGAAGTAGTCTCAGCCTGCTACTTCTCCGCCATCTTGACTCCTCCCCCCCTGTTTCCACATTATGTATATTCTGCTACCACCACAAGAACAAAAGAAAAACAAGCCGCATCCCTACAAAGACCTTCAGCAGAATGGGCTGGATCACACCCATGTCATATAGACAGGGGCCATATAGGCCTCTGGATACAGCACAGACCCAAAATATCTGAGTGTCCAGACATTCTGGGTGCTTCTGCTATCTGTCAGGGGACAAAGGGTGGGACAGGGCCACATGGACTCCCTTTCTGCTGAGAGTGGGGTTGTGGTGTCTGGGGCAGTCTATTGGGATGGAGCCATCCCACAGCTGTGATGTTCTTGCCCCTTGGCTTTCCTGTGACTCAGCCCTTCCTCGCTCAGAAAGGATATCCCACAGCCCTGAGCCAGCCAGCACCCCCTCTCCCTCTTCCTGCTGCAGCCTCAGAGGCAATGCCAACCTTGGTTATCGGCCCTTGAGGGCACTGTTGTTTTGTGTGTTGTTACAACCCAGGAAGCCTGGCTGCCCCCCGGACTCTAACCTGCCTTCTCCCAACTGCTCCCCTACCTTCTTACTGGTGCCTCATAAGCCTTTCACATGGGACAGTGCCTTCCAATCAATAGCAGAGACATACTCACTTAAATTCATATTAAAGAAAGAATGGACACATTTTTGAGAGCCTGTGTTTCCATTATATATTTGTCCACCAGTCCTGAGTGGTGGATAGTATTAGCCTTGTTTTATAGAAGATGAATACTAAAGCTCAGAAAATTCTTCAGTGTTGCCATACCATCTGGCTTGTCAGGAGCTCTGCTAGGATTCAAGCTCAGGTGTGTCTGACCACAGAGTCATGTTTTTACCCTAACTTCATGCTGCCCTTCCTTAGTGAAGTATGGGACCTGAGTGTAAAATTCATTTCAAAGTGCCAGTTGGCTCATGAAGAGTACAGAACAAAGAGCAAGAGTGGGGGGTGTGGAGAGGAGATGCTGCTGTGGCCATTCCGTTTGACATACAACTTTTCCCAGGCTCTGCCAGTGAGTAATGTCTTGCTATAATCCACATCTCCCTGTCCCTGCTTTCAGGGAAGATGGTGTCTTTCTTAGGAGAGAGAGTTCTATTTTCAAAGTTTTCCCTCTGGAAAGGGGACAGATATGGACAACAGAGGGCTCACATAAGTAAGGGGCCATGAAGTTGCCGTATTGCCCTGTAAGTCAGTCTTTAGAGATGAATCTCATAGTCTAGTAATAAGTCCTGTTTTGTTTTCTCATCCCTACTCTGGGGAAGGGAGTGGAGCTGCCTAGCATCCTGGAATTGGTAGTCCACATTGGAAAACCAATGTGATTGCGGCAAAGGCAGATGGATTGGCAGCAGCCTCAGATCTGCTTTGTTCTGTGCAAAGTGATCATCACGCTCAAGTGGTGGGAAAGGAGATGATCCAGGAAGGAAAGGGTATGCTCTCTCTCTCTTCTGTTCTCAATCAAGTGAGGGCCACTGGGAGGGGAGGAGTAGATTTAATCAGGATTAGACAATTCTTGAGTCAGAGATCAATGCTATAGAGCCCAAGCAGGGATTCTCTTGTTGCTTGTCGGTTGGGGTTGCTGGTTAAGAGATCTAGTCAGGAAGGACATCACAAATGGTGAGGAGTACAGGGCTGGGGGTTCACTCATAGCCAGTCCTACAGAGGGTCATGATTCAGTGAAGGAATCTCTTTTAATGTCATGATTTTATGGTTCCATAACCTGAGGCTGATTGATATGAGAAGAAAATCCTGAGCACCCGTTCTCTATATTCAAGTTAAAAGAATTGTCTTGAATCAAAGCAGGAAGGGAGTTGTAGCACCTGTTGTACCCCTGGGATGCTGCCCTTCTACAGGGAAGAGCAAGTCCTCCAATGCACAGGGAGATGCCCGAGGGCAATGTGAACTCCTGGAACAAATACGCCTCTGCCTCTCCTTACACGAGATCATGTAAAGACATTTAAGACAATAGTAGGAATATCAATTATATCTGAGAAGAATTAATGTGGTAAACCATGACCTTACATTTTGTGTTTATTAGCTCTTGAACCCATTTTAAACAAATGCACCCATCATTTGGGGGAAACGAAGCATTTATGGTCCTCACTTCATCCTGCAGATGGCACCCTTTGAATAGGCTCCCTGGAAGGGGAGCTAAAAGGGAAGGGAGCTCCTCCCCCCACCACCCCCTCGGGTACTTACTGCTGCCAGGGGAGGCTCCTGACAGGCAGGTGGGAGAGTCTGGGGCCACGTGTGCACGAGGGGGTCTGCCTCTATAAATATTTCTAGTCCACGCTACTGAGATTCTCTGTGCTCAGATAGAAGACCTGGGCCCTAGTGGGAACCCTTCTGGTCCTGGTAGACACTTTATGTAAGTTGCCTATAAACTCATCACATGACTCAGGCTATAGAGTTCATCAGATTTCCAAAGACACTTATTATATTTTTTTAAAAGATTTTTATTTATTTATTTGAGAACGAGACAGTGAGAGAGAGCATGAGAGGGCTGAAGGTCAGAGGGAGAAGCAGACTCCCCGTGGAGCTGGGAGCCCGATGAGGGACATGATCCCGAGAGTCTGGGATCACTACTTGAGCTGAAGGCAGTCGCCCATCCAATTGAGCCACCCAGGTGCCTGAAAAGACACTTATTATATTTTTATATATATTTATGTTGCATGGTAGTCATTATCAGGAGTATAAACAAGCATAAGCTAGAGTTGCTGCCCGTCATAGTGTGACTGTAAGGGGATACATGTGTCCACATGTGCCCAGAGGGAGTATGGGCTATGGTACTGTTATTTTGTCCTGAGATATTTGCTATTACTCAGAAGGAAAGTACTCAAGTGCCTGTAGTTTAGATAGCAGCTGTGTGGGCTCTGTGAGTGGTCTGCTTTATGACCTCATTATCTGGGATGCCAGACTTTCTGTAAGCTAGCTTAGTAAAAAATTAGCGATCATTTGCACTCAAATATATATTATCTAAAATCTCAAAGCACCAAATCACATTTAAAGCTAAGCTTATTAAATAGCTTTTGTGTAACATTTTTAAAAGAACAGACCATTTAAAGGAAGATTTAAAGAAATATAAATTTATATATATATATATATATATATGCACAATTAAGCACTTCATTCAACAATCTCTGGTTAGTTGTTTGTCTGACTCTTGCCTTTTTCTCAAACTTGGATAGAAAACACTTAAAAAATCATTCTGAGTCTTGGGGTCACAATAGGCAAAATGGAAGGGAAGCATTTTAGGAGACCTATCAGTGACCTTACCTGTTAAAGATCTTCAAGGTGTAATCAGCTAACTTACTAGAGCTCCAAGGGCAGGTAGAATAGGGAATCCATAGGAGTAGAAAGCCCCTGCCCTCAGACAGACAGTAGTACTCATCAGTTCCCAAGGCCATCAAGTCTTTGTCGGGCACCTTGAGAAATGAAAGAGATCTAACAGTTTCCGTCTTGAGGAAATCATGATCCAAAGAGAAACATGCATTAAACATGTTCTAACCCTATAAGAATTCCCATGGTTTGAAAGGAAGCATAATCTTTATCCTTTCAGGGTTTTCAAGGAGCACTTTTCAGTGAAACCAAGATAAACCATTAGTTCATTTGGTGATCCAATAAATATGCCTGCCTAGGGGATGGCGTGGTGATCCTTGGAGTAAGTTCCATCTTTCTTTTCATGCCTGAGATGGTGACCAATTATAGCAACTGCAGATGCAAGCAGAAGGAAAAGGTGGGAAAGCTTCAACAGATGCTGTTTCACACTCCAGCTTCTTGGAGAGAACAAAAGTTTCTTCAGCAGGATGAAAAAAAATAGTGAGGAAGAAAGCCAGGAAAATACAGAGAAATTAATATCATGAAGTGGGCAAGTGGAAGAAATGAAGAACAATCTTGTTACCCTTTGGATCTTGCATGGCATTCATCCCACTTGAAGGGATTCAGGATATTCCCTCCACAAACACCAGCGAAAAGTTGCATGAGCTGATGGGAGGGCTTTTGGGACCACTCTCAGGAAGAAGAAAGATAGGTTATATTCTGGAGAACTCCCAACTATGGGTTTTGAAGGTCACTTTATATACACTTGATGTGGAAATTGAGAGAGGATCAGAGCCAATATCCAAGATATTATAGTCTACCAAGAACCTCTTATCAAGACCATGAATTGACCCCCCACCCCCACTTCTGGTGCTTCCTCTCTGGAACAAATGGCACATTCAGAAGAAATTGATACTATGTTCCTAATGATTTTAAGTTCTGAGTAGTGACTGGAGGACTCAAAAGCACTGGTGACATTCTTATCTCTTGTTCCATGTGATGGCAGGGACTGTGGAAAAGAGGGGAGACATTGAAAAACAAATGGCTGCCTATGTAGATGGTGTTTTCAGAAGTGTTCTGGAGTATACCCTACAGAGCCAGGATGATGGACTTCTGGTAAGGGAAGAGTGCATTTCGTAAAGATTGGGGAAGGTCTGGCAGAAAGCTTTGCTACTCTATCTAGAAAGATGGAAGTGAACTTTGAAGTGGAAGGAGAAAATTATCCTAGTAATGTGGGGCACCATAGAAGTGACATAGAAAGAAGCACCTTGTGAAGGAGATGCCCTTGGGTCATCTTAGGTAGGAAAATACAAATACAATTGCCTCTCTCTCTCTCTCTCTCTCTCTCTATATATATATATATATATGTATATGTATACATGTAAAAACATATTACAATATGTACATATACTTATATATGTACTTAAATCTTAATACCAGGATACAAATATAATAAACATTCCTGAGACTTTAGGGTATTGAGCTTATAACTAGAAAACTGAGAGAAAAGGATTTTTTGTTTAAAGGACTCATTCTAAAAGGAAGGATGAACATATATCAAGGGATCACATCAGTATGAGATCTACAAACCTGAGGGTAGTAAACAATATGGAGAAGTAATAGAGATATAAGAAGAGGAAAAAAAACTGACTGCTAGTGGAAAGGACCATGGTCTGCTCTATCACAATGAGGGTGTGGGAAATGCTGTTCTGTTATGATTTCACTTCTGGTTCAAGGGAAAACATGGTGGTGATGACAGTCCTTAAATTTCCAAGCATCTCCTGTAAATTTTGTGACACTGTAAATAAAACATCTTTATGTTGTTGAGAGTCGAAGATTCTGCGTGAAAGAGAACAAATCATTGTAGAAAAGCTCAAAGGAGTATAGGTTGTGTCTAGACTCTCAAGAACAATGACCTTTAGATGAAAGGGCTTAGACTTGGCTCTTAAAGCAGAGAGAAATAGTAAAGGCTTTTGAATAATGATATAAATTAAAACACAGTTCACCCGTGAATAATGCAGGAGTCAGGCACCACCCCTTGCGTAGTCAAAAATCTGCATGTAATTTTTGATTCCTCAAGCACTGCTAATAGCCTGTTGACAAGAAGACTCACTGGTAACATAGTCAATTAACACATATTTTTACATTTTATATATATTATGTGCTATATTCTTACAATAAACTAGAGAAAAGAAAAATGTTAAGAAAACCATCAGGAAGAGAAAATACATTTACAGGACTCTACTGTATTTATAAAAAAACAAAAAAACCCACAAATAAATGGACCCACTTGATTCAAGCTCATTGTTGATCAATGGTCAACTGTATAATCTCTAAACCAGAGAAGTAAGGATTTCTCTGTCCACTGGCTATTTAAATCACATATGTAGTATTGTGCCTAATTTGAGAAAATATATATTCAAAAGGAGATTGACAAACTGTACTTGATTGTGAGAAGACTGCTAGGATAGTGAAATTCAAGTAACTGGATATATTCCGTTTTGAGTAAATAGTGTTTTATGGAACGCAGGGCAATAGGCTTAATAGTTGAAGGCTTCCTGTAGAAGAGATAAGGGTGGAAGGGATAGTGAAGCCAATTTTAGCTTCATTCAGATATAACTTCTAACCCATACTTGATTTTTTATGAGCTGTCCAAAATCAGAATGAAATACTTTGTGATGTCGTGTGCTTCTTACCACTCGAGGTTTTCCAGTAGAGGTGACCCTTTATTCCCTTAGGATATAAAAATCCTCAAGTCTTCCTATTTTAAAAATGAACAAACAAAAAAGTGAATAAAAAGAAACTTGAGCTATCTTTCATGATAGTTTAGACTGCTTTCTCTGTGCTTCTCCTTTCCTTCATAGCCCAGGTGTTTGAGAGAAGAGTCTTTATTTGCCACCTCTACTTCCTCATCTCCTTGATGCGCTTTGACCCCTGCCATTGGACTTTTGTTCCCTCTGGGCAAATGAGGATAATCTTATCCAAGTCTTCAACTGGGCTTTTTTGTTGCTAAATCCAAAGGACACTTTTCAGATATTAAATGGTCTTCGGAAGGCATTTGACCCTGTCAACCATTTCCTCCTTTTTAAATTCTCTCCCCACAGCCTTCCATGACACCATGCTCTCTTAGTTTCCTTACATCTTTCTGGCTGGTCCTTCTTGGGCTCTTCTGCCTTTTCCCAAGGATTTCCTCAGACCATCTCTTCTCACGGTACACCCCAGGCATGATTTTATACTCTGTCGTAGCCTCAACTGCCACCCTTAGTCTGATGGCTCTGAAATCCATGTCTTATCTCTGATCTCACCCCAGAGCAACCTGTTCATAAACCCATTAACTCTCTGGACACATCTACTTCGATTTCTTGGAGGGTTCTCAAATCCAGTGTATCCAAAATTTATTTTATCATTTTCTACCCCTTCTAGATGTGTTCTTCTTCCTGTATTCCCCACACCAGGGAGGGACACCAACAACCCATTTGCTCAAGCCAGAAACTTGGGAGTCATTCTTGACTTCTACTTTGCTCTCACACCTTATGAATCCTTTGCAAAGTCCTACTGATGCTACCTCTTTATGTGTCCCTTTGCTTTCATCTCTATTGCCACTGCCTGAGATCAGAGTCTCATTATCTCATCTTTGGTTTGTCACACTATCCTCCTGTTTTCCCTAACTTGTCATAGTCTCCTTAAATCCTTCCCCACACTGCCATAAGTTCAAACTGTTGATATCATAAACCTTTTTATGACCTGGCTACTGCCTCTCTGGCTTTATCTCTTATCCCTCATGTGCTCCCTTTACCGCCCTCCCCATACTCCTGATGTCCCCATTTGTACCTGAACATCCCATGCTCTCAAGTGTCAGTACTGTCTGCTCCTTTATCACTCCCATTTATTTAAGTCTGACCACCCCTGGCAGCTTCTGTTCATCTTGAAATAATCATATCAAGTATCTTCTCTTCTCAGAAGTGGTCTCTGCAGTTTGGTTGAATGCCCCTTTTCTAGGCATCCACTTATTTTAGACATATCCCTGTGATGGCAGTTATCATGCAGTGTCATCATTAATTTTAGGCCAGCCTCACTCCCCAGGTGGACTGTGACTTCCTTAGAGCATGAATTTTGTCTCATTACTCTTTTTATCTCAATGCCTAGCACAGGGAGCCTAATAGGCAATTGGCACTTGAAAAAGTAAATGAATGGTACAGAGAGGATTTCTTTGTGGGATGGATATCAAGTCCGATTATCTCTGAGATCCCTTCCAATTCCAATTCATGATAAATGGAAGAGAAGTAGATTGGATGAATATTCATAAGAACGCAAGCCCCAGAACCATATAGCCTGGGGCCTGAGAGGCACCCTGTTAGAATTAGTGAGACTGCACTGAGCTGGGATCAACCTGGACGGCCCTGCCCAGGATCTGACACTTGGAAAGAAGCATTTTTTTAGTCATATTTTGAGTGAGGTTTTTGGACTCTGCTGTGGATTTTTTTTTTTTTTAATTGAAAAAAAAAAAAACCTAAAAAATAATTTCAGTTGAAGTCCTAAGAAACCAATCTTGACAAGAGGAAATGGTAATCATTACTATGTGCATTTCCAGCTCCACTAAGTTTCCATGATTTTTCCAGCTGGGATAGCTATCGTCATACTGTATTGTTAACCCTCTTCCTCTTTAGCTTATATGTAGTGAAGTTCTTTCTCTCTTGCAAAAATTCTTTTTTGAGAGATGAATAATATTGGCCTTTTCCAAAAGAATTTTAAAGGGAAAAAAAGAAAATACCCAAAAAGTAAATTAGATAAAAGAAGTATACAGTATACTGATTTTATGTTCAGTATATTCATTCTAAGTCCAAGATAGCTCATTTGGTCATACTTCTTTTGATTCAGTATATCATGTTCATTGATAGATACTTTTTTTGCTTCTCCCCATTGAAGAGACCCTAACATCAACAACAATAATGATAGTAGCATAACACTTACTGAGTACTTTCTGTGTGCTGGACACTGTTCTATTTTTCCTATACTAACTCACTTAATCCTTATAACATTAATGAGTTAGGTATTTCTTTTTGTCAATTTTTTTAATTCAAGTATGATTAAGATACAGTCTTCTATTAGTTTCAGGTATACAATATCATAATTCAGCCATTCTATACGTTTCTCAGTGCTCATCAATATAAATGTTCCATTAATCCCTTTATCTATTTCACCCATCCACCCCACTAACCTCCCCTCTAGAAACCACCAGTTTATTCTCCATATTTGAGTTCATTTTTTGTCTCTTTTTTCTTTATTCATTTATTTTGTTTCTTAAATTCTGCATATGAGTCATATTTGCATATCCCTGAATGACTTCTCTCACTTAAGCACTATAACTTCTAAGTTGTTGTTGTTGCAAATGGCAAGATTTCATTCTTTTTTATGGCTGAGTAATATTCCATTATATGAATATTATTATGTTATATTATATATTAATATTCCTTTATACACACATATACACACACCACATCATCTTTTTACACTCATCTATCAATGGCCACTTGGGTTTGGGTTGCTTCCATATCTTAGCTATTAGAAAAAAACGCTCCAGTAAACATAAGGTTACAAATATCTTTTTGAATTACTGTTTTCGTATTCCTTGGGTAAATATCCAGTAGTGGAATTACTGGATCATATGGTAGTTCTACTTTTAATTTTTTGAGGAGTCTCCACAATGTTTTTCCACTGTGGCTACATGGTCTCATTCCTACCAATAGTGCATGAGGGTTCCTTTTTCTTCATATCCTTGCCAACATTTCTCATGTTTTTTATTTTAACCCTTCTGAGATAAAGTGATATCTCATTGTGGTTTTGATTTGCATTTCCCTGATGCCTAGTGATGTTGGGTCTCTTTTCTTATGTCTGTTGGTCATTTGTATCTCTTCTTTGGGAAAATGTCTATTTAGGTCCTCTGCTGGTTTTTTAAATTGGATTATCTGGTTTACTGGTGTTGAGTTGTATAAGTTCTTTATATATTTTGGATATCAACTCCTCATTGGATATGTAATTTGCAAATGTTTTCTGTCATTCAGTAGGTTGCTATTTTGTTTTACTGATGGTTTCCTTTGCTGTGTATTGGTCTTGGGCCAGTCACTTCATTTCCCTGAGCCTCAGTGCCCTTCTCTAAACTGGATCTAGGGACAGCTACCCTGGGGAGTGATGTGACTGTTGGAAATAACATATGGCAAGTGCCTAATAGAGAATTTGGTTCATAGGAGATGCTTGATGAACAGTGGCCTCTGTGGCAGCAATGGTGGCCATGGGATGGTGATGATAGAATACCTCTAAGCCTCAGTGTCTTCCAGGCTGGGTTTATCAAGTACCCTGCTATCATCTCTCAACACTCAGCTTGGTGTGGGCTGCTTAACCATGTTGGGAAGAGTAGGTCTCTTCCCTTTTCTATATTCTTGCCTCCTTTATCATAGACTAGTTGACCGTATAAGTGTGGCTTTATTTCTGGACTCTCTATTCTGTCCCCTGCATCCATATATTTGATTTTATGCCAATACCATACTGTGCCATACGGTATGCCATACAAGTGCCAAAGGGACAGATCAGCTATGGGTACTGAGAAGCCTGATCTTCAGGTTAAACATTATGGAAGAAATGGCCGCCTAATTTGACCAATCAGAGCCAAGGAAACAAATGGAATAATGGTGCATTCTGCCTGGGGGCAGTAGGTACTGGGTACCCAGCACTGGGCATCCAGGAGTGAATATGTTCAGAGATGCAAGGAGGAGAATGGGCAGTTTGCCTGTGGGAAGGCTCTCAAAAGATAGCAAGGCTCCAGCTACTAGGCTGCAAGTTGGAGGCAGGGTTCCTGGGACATCAGGTAAGGAAGGACTAATTCTAAGGGACAGGATCAAAACTGGGCATCGGGCAGGGCTGGATGGTTGCCAAGGGGACCTGATGTGGAGGTCTGTTGGTGAGATGTGTGTTTCCATTTGATTTCTGAAACTGGGCTGGAGCCAAGCCTGCCACGGGGCCCCAGGAAAGGGAGAAGGAAGAAAAGAGAGTCTGGGCACCAAGTGAGAGCACTCTCCACTCTAGAGAATTTTCAGACTCAGTGCCCTCCTTAGAAGGGTACCAAGAGGGCGCCTGGGTGGCTCAGTGGGTTAAGCCTCTGCCTTCAGCTCAGTGGGTTAAGCCGCTGCTCTGGAGGATCTCACGGTCTCAGGATCGAGTTCTGCATCGGGCTCTCTGCTCAGTGGGGAGGCTGCTTCCTCCTCTCTCTCTTCCTGCCTCATTGCCTACTTGTGATCTCTGTCTCTGTGTGTCAAATAAATAAAAATCTTTAAAAAAAAAAAAAATAAGGGTACCAAGAGCGTAACCACTTGAGTTCCACAGCGTGACAACATATTTACCATGCACAACGAGAATAATGTATGGATGGGAAGAATAAAGCCACTGTTTCTCAGAAAGCATTGACACGGTTTAGAAATGAAACAGGGAAGGCTGTTCCAGAGGAAAGCTCTCCTGTCTTCCCAGTATTGATTCTGAAAGCAAACCATTTATTACTGTGTCTTCCAATAATTAATTTCAGCACAGGTCAACCTGCCCAGATGAAGAGAAACCAAATCGATTTCCTTTCTCTTCCTGCTTCTTTCCATTTCTGTGACACACTGCGTACCATGGGCCTTAGCAGTGTGCATGCCACCCTAGAAGCTAGCGCTGGCTGGACTGAACACTAGAGGGAGGGCCGATAGATTTGCATACAGGGGGATAAAAATACTTTGAAAAGAATTTGCAAGGTTCTAAATCTGTGCTATAAAGTTAAGCTTATCAGAACAAGTAATGATAAGAAATGCCATTTATTCAACACATACTTTATAAAGAATAGCTCATAGAATCTTTGAAACCACTCTTTAGAGTAAGTGTTAATTTATCCTCATTTTCCAGATGAAGAATCAGGCCCAGAGAGGAGGATCCTTCAAGGTCAGGAGGCAAGATTTGAACCCAGGTGGGCTGACCCCAAAGCCCTTCTAGCACACATGCATTCAGAGTAGTAGGAAAAACAGAGCTTATTCAACAATCCTTTGGAGAGTTTTTTCCCAAACAATGTTTCCGTTTTATTTTTATTTATATTCTTTATTTTTAATTACAAAATTGCACATATTCAATATAGAAAAGCAGACAAGCAAATAGGAACAAAAATAATCTACCCACTCAGTTGTCTAACAGTAGCTAATACATTGGTATTTATTCTCCCAGATATTCTTCCCTATGTGTACATGGGTATATATATGTGTACATGGGTATATGTGTACACTGGCTTTTCTCACTATGGATATATCCATAGTAATGGATACACTGTTATTGATTGCTATGGCATTGCAGATTACCATGGTAATCTATAATGTTATTTATTTTTTTGGTGAAGTCTCTAATGTGAAGACTTCTTACTCTTTCCCAGAGTCTGGTAATTTATAATTATAGGTTATTAAAACCAGGTACAATTATAAATATGTAAAGAGAGGCAAAATAAGCATTGAAAATGGAGGGCTGGGTTTAAGCCAAGGATTCAGAATCTTCTACCAAGAGAAAGCTTCGGAAAATGGCAGTTTATAAGTGCCCTCCAAGGCTTTCCTGCTCCCTGCCGTAGATGCACGTGAACGGCAATGCTGGGAGGACTCTCTGGGTCCTGGCTGGAGTGGAGCCGAGTGACAAGTGGTGGCAGGAGTGGTGGTAGTGGGGAGTGCTTCAAAACAGTGGCCTTCGTAGCCTCTTTCTTCCTCCTCCTCCTCTTCCCTTCTCCTTCTTTCTCCCCTTCTCTTCCTCCTCTACCTTTCTCCCTTTATGTCTGTCCCATCTTTTCTGAAAAAGGGATTCAGTCAGGGTCCAGCATACAGTGCTCAGCTCTGGCCCAGGTGTATTTCAGGTGAGCAGTATTTTCCCGAACCCCTGAGAGCTCCATGGGGTGAATGCTCCCTTGCTGTGGCATTTGGGGTGTTGGAGCAGATCAGCAGTGTCTAGGCTGACGGGTAGGGGCTTCGGAGAACTTGCTGGCAGATGAGGCTGCTGGGACAGATGACAAGTGCCAGGAACCAGCCCCTAAGAGCCCCCGAAGGGCTTCAGGCTTTATATGACACAAACCAGAAAATAAAACACATTATCACCAACAAGAACAACCCACCAGGGGCGCCTGGGTGGCTCAGTGGGTTAGGCCGCTGCCTTCGGCTCAGGTCATGATCTCAGGATCCTGGGATCAAGTCCCACATCGGGCTCTCTGCTCAGCAAGAAGCCTGCTTCCCTCTCTCTCTCTCTCTGCCTGCCTCTCTGTCTGCTTGTGATCTCTCTCTGTCAAATAAATAAATAAAAAAATCTTTAAAAAAAAAGAACAACCCACCAAGCAGATATGTCTTTTTTTTTCTCTGCCAGTGAGCAACTAGAGGCATTTTCATGAACTAATTTTGTTTAGAATACATTTTTAACAGGAGAAAAGCCCGCTGCCAAGTACTGGCAGGAACAAAGCATTACGTCTGAGTTATTCCACCTGGAAAGGAAGCCAGGTTTGGGACAGAGGGAGCTGAGCTCTCACAGCATCCTATAACATCAGGGGACATCCAAGCCTCATTGGGACTGGTGCCTTTATTTGTCTTGGCGTACATGGGCAAATGCCAGCCAGCCCTAGGCACTGCCCTTTGAGTTTCAGAGACCTGCTACATTCTAGGAGCCAACCGTGCTGAGTACTGGCAACCTCCACTGTAATTACATATCTCCATAGTGTTTCACACTGTGGGCTCTTTTGTATAATGTATCTGAGCTTCAGCAATGCCAAGTAAAGCTTGAAATAACTCTGGTGGACTTTAGTCCATCATATGCTTAGAATTTGAAAATAACATCGAGGGAAGGGGGCAGTAAGTGAAGCTAAAAAGGGAAGTCCAAATCCATGTGACAGACATGTTTCAGATTTTCTTCTTCATGTGGTTTGGACTCTGCCTAAGATTATGGACTCTTTAGTGTCTTGGGAATTCACAAGGTCAGTCTCATTTGCTTTAAAACATACAGCTGGGGCACCTGAGTAGCTCAGTCATTTGAGTGTCCAATTCTTGATTTTTGGCTCAGGTCATGGTCTCAGGGTCATGGTCTCAGGGTTGGGAGATTGATACCTTGGGCTGTGCACAGAATCTGCTTGAGATTCTCTCCCTCTGCCCTTCCCTGTGCTTGCACTCTCTCTTCTCTCTTTCTCTCTCTCTAAAATAAATAAGTAAAACCTTCTTTAGAAAAATTAAAAAAAAAAAAAAAGCTAGAGAAGAGAGCATTATTTAGATGTAAACTTTGGGTCTGACCCACTCACCGTAGCTATCACTCTGATAACAGTTTTTATAAAGTTAGAAAGGATAGGGTTTGAGATTTTTTCCAAGAAATTACATCCCATCATGGCTTCAGGTGGCCAGATAAGTTGGTACTGGATGACCCTGACACAGGGTAATTCCCTAGATTCTCTTTCCTTACTCAATGCTTTCCATGAAGCCTACTTAACATCTCCCCATCAGTAAAATGGGAATTACAGGTTCTTGCTCCCACCTTCCTTGTGGGAGGCAAAAAATCCAGTGAGAAGGATTTGGGGATGGGAACGCCTGAGCTAGAAGGCCCAGAGCTTCTCCAGCAGCATTTGCAGATCATTTAACTCACCAAACCTCATTTCTACATCCATAGCATGGGAAGAATACTTATACATTGTAGTTGAAGTGGATGTTAAATGAGAGAACATACACTTGAATGCAAGCACTTCAAATCTAGAGCACAGAGCAGATGTGAATTATCATTATTATTTGGGGGATATAGGGGCAGTGGATGAGATCACGTCTGGAACTCGCTCAGGAAAGAGGAACTACAGATACAGAAAAGATTGATGATACAGCCCCATACTGGGTGTCTCCCAAGAGAGACAATGTGCTGACCAGTCTCGGAGTTTAACTGAACTCTTTGTGCCCCAGTCTTCGCACACGATTTGAGGGCCAGGTTCCCATGCGGAGCCAGTTTAGCTGGGGAGACTTCCCACATTCTAAAGCTAGAGCTGTTGATTTAATGAACCTTGTTCTGTTGTTTGTGTAAGTGTAGATCAGAGAGACTTTGGGGTGAAAAGTGAATTTGGAAATGAAAATGGAAACATGATGCTTTGTATTTAGTGCGCTTTGGACACTGATCTCACGTGCCCTTTTAACCCGAGAGAACAGGGAAAGCCCTGCTCCTGGGGATCTGCCCAGCCCCAAAGTGGTGCTGCCCCCAGCCCTGCCCGGCTCTTCCAGGTAGCCCTGCTGCTCTACTGGGGCTCTCGCATCAACCTTCACAGGATTCAGTGAGATGATTGATGCCCCGCTAGACCCCGTCTCCTAGCGAGCTTGCTGCTATTCATTGTGTGACCATTCCATAACCCCATTGCTTAACTTGCCCTTTTACAGTGCTGAGGGTGACTTTGCATGGAATTTCTTGCTGAGGCTTTCATGACTATGAGGGTTATGGGCATGGTCTGTGGTCATGGAAGATAGCTATGGGCCCGTGAAAGTCAGGAACACTCAAAAGCTCCAGATACTGGGGTGAACGATGGGATGTGAACCTGACCCTCATGATCCTTCCCTGTCTCATGGTCCCATCAGCAGCTCTTCAGATTCTTTCCTTTCCCTGGACCGCCCTGTGTGGGGAGACCTTGATCCCCTGCAGCCTCTCATCCAACTGAGGAAATGTGCCCATGGCTGAGCCTCTTCACACAAACTCCTAAGGCTAGGAAATGGGAAGAACATGTTTTCTCTTGGAAACTGAGGATCCCGAGGTGTCAGAGGACCCACAGATTGTGTTGGCTAGTCCTCAGTGGGTAGATGGTGTCTCTTCTGACTTCAAGCAGATCTCTGAATCCAGCCCTGTTTGAGAAGGGGAAGCAGGTGGCCCCATTCCTCATGTAGGTCTCCTTCCTCTGGCCCTCCCACCTCCCTTATACCCCTCCCCACCACCCTCCCACATTATGAATCAACCGTCTGCTGTTTGTCCCACCAAGACACCAGGGTATCTAAGCTCTCTGACTCCTGAACTATGCTTCTCTAAGGACAGGTGGCCTTTCCTCCTGGAGAGCCCTTAGCCACTCCTGCTGTATACCCCCAACAAGCTTTTCCTCTCCAACCCTGGCTCGAAGGAGAAACCCTCAGGACCGTATCTTTCTCAGCTCCTCGTCAAAGCCCTCACGTCATCCTGACCTCCCAATCTGGACCTCTGCCCAACCTGTTGCCCTGCCTGGCAGATCCCCCCTCCTTTGCCTTCACATTTTAGACTTCAGAGTTGACTCAAAAATGCACCTCCTTCTGAAAACTTCTCCTGGCTTCTCCATCTTACCCAATGACTCTGCTACCTAGGGTGCCCCTCAGCATTATTTCACCACCTTGTACTACTACTGTCAGACCTCATTTCTTTTGCGTCCTTGGAGAATGAACTCTTCCACATAATTTAATTTCCTAGAGAACCAAGGCTCAACCTTAATTGCCTCTTGCTGCAACTTCAAATTTCACATTTATTGATGGTAAACTCTCTGAAATACAGCTTAAACTCCCCCATGCTTTGTATACAGAGCATTCTGAATATAACTCTTTTTTTTGGATGCCTCAGGGCACATGGCAATGTTCACTGATCCCAGTCATGAGTAGAAGAGACACGCCCAGGACCCCTGCAGAGGCTAAGGTTTTCTTTTTCCCTCACTGAGAATTTCTTGCATCACTGCAGTGGCCTTCTAGGGCAGGCTTGCATTCAGGGGAGCCTGACGGGGGAATACAGCCCCTCAAGCAGTGTGTGTCACTCCCTGTGGGCCCAGGAGCAGCCCTGTGGCTAACAGCCATATTTCTCCTGGATGATGATGATGGTGATAAGCCTAACAGCACACCTGGGGAAGCTGAGATCCAAGCGACCTAGCCTTTCTAACCCACTGAAATCCCAGTCCTAGAATGGACCCATCAGACCGGAAGAGAATAACAGAATCTCTCCTGTTAATTCCTTTCACGTTTGGGTCAGACTATCTTTATTTTGATGGTTTTCAGTTAAAGAGCCCCAAGCATTTCAGTCCACGCCAGCTTGTCAGTATCATACATGGAGGCCTCTGAAGGCCTGGCCCTGGCCTGTCAGTGTGCTGCTGTGGGCTCCACGCCGCTGGCACAGGGCTTCCATAGTTACACCAGAGTGATAAGGCAGGCTTGCAACCAGACCATATAGCCCCATTCCACACAGAAGCTCTTGGGGCTATTGTCCAAGAGCTTGTCTCACTATTAAGTCTTCTCAAATTTGACATGTCTCTTACCTCTGACTATGGAGGAAAACAATTCAGGGTAGTGGGTAGTTGATGGCTGTCACTGTGCCCAGCGAGAATGATCTCTAAGGATGTCATAGGGGAGTATTTTGAACTGAATCTTTTTTGCATATACATGTCATACCAACATCATGTTTCTTTTAAGCTTTGATGAGCAATGTCATGAAGTCCAAACTGAGAAAGATGACATCTTTGATAAGGGCTGCAGAGAGATTTTACATTTTTTGGTAATTATGTTTCACTGTGGCTGGTCAGACATTAGTGTCTTCAGGATCCCAGAGCTAGGAAATGCACCCATGCCTAAGCTAAATACATTTGTAATGAAATCTATTTGTACTTCCAAATGTACTTTGTTTACAAAAATATATTGGATTCTTATCTTTTCCTTTAAAATGTCTTTTATTTGGTATTTTTCATATTTTGAAAGAGATTCCTGTCTGTTGTAATAACAAGTGAAATGTTGCAAAGATATATAAATAGAAATGCTAATTATCCCTCTACTCCTCCTTCCCTCCCTCCCAAGGTAATCACAGTTATCTTGCACATCATTCTTCTTACACATACAAAAATAAGCAAACATATGTAGATATAAAAATTTCTGTTTATTTTTTGGAATAATTTCTAAAGAATGTGTATATGATTTTTATACTTATGTGACTTTTCCATGTCTTCTGCTTATAACATTAATACATATTCACCATAGGACATGTGGAAAACAAGAAAATAGTGGAAAAGAAAAATCATTGCTAATATCACTCAGAGATAATCCTGTAAAAACTCTTAATATTTATCGGCAAATTTTTATTTAGCACAGCAGAATGCAAAAAATATTTTGCATAGGGTGAAACAAAGGTGAATTCCAGACTAGCATTCACATTTCACCAGCTCTGTGAGGTTACTCAAGTTTTTTAGTCTTTCCAAACCTCACTTTTCTTATCTATAATTTGAGACAATGACATAATCTATCACATGTAATAATGTTTGTAAGTGGATCCCAAAATGGCAGCTGTCATGATCAGTAGTAATTTTTTTTTTAATTTTTTTTCAATGTTCCAAGATTCATTGTTTATGCACCACACCCAGTGCTCCATGCAATACGTGCCCTCCTTAGTACCCACAACCAGGCTCACCTAACCCCCACCCACCTCCCCTCCAAAACCCTCAGTTTCTCAGAGTCCACAGTCTCTCATACTTCATCTCCCCCTCCGATTTACCCCAATTCACTTTTCCTTTCCTTCTCTTAATGTCCTCTGTGTTATTCCTTATGCTCCACAAGTAAGTGAAACCATATGATAACTGACTCCCTCTACTTGACTTATTTCACTCAGCATGATCTCCTCCAGTCCTGTCCATGTTGATACAAAAGTTAGGTATTCATCCTTTCTGATGGAGTCATAATACTCCATTGTATATATGGACCATATCTTCTTTATCCATTCATCTGTTGAAGGGCATCTTGGCTCTTTCCACAGTTTGGCGATTGTGGCCATTGCTGCTATGAACATTGGAGTACAGATGACCCTTCTTTTCACTACATCTGCATCTTTGGGGTAAATACCCAGTAGTGCAATTGCAGGGTCACAGGGTAGCTCTATCTTTAATTTCTTAAGGAATTTCCATATTGTTTTCCCAAGTGGCTGCACCAACTTGCATTCCCACCAACAGCATAAGAGAGTTCCCCTTTCTCCACATCCTCTCCAACACTTGCTATTTACTGTTGTGTTAATTTTGGCCATTCTAACTGGTGTAGGGTGATATCTCAATGTGGTTTTGATTTGAATCTCCCTGATGGCTAATTATGGTGAACATTTTTTTCTGTGTCTGTGAGCCATTTGTATGTCTTCTTTGGAGAAGTGTCTGTTCATGTCTTCTGCCCATTTTTTTTTATGTGATTATCTGTTTTTTGAGTGTTGAGTTCTTTATAGATCTTGGGTATCAGCCCTTTGTCTGTAGTGTCATTTGCAAATATCTTCTCCCATTCTGTGGGTTGCCTCTTTCTTTTGTTGACTGTTTCCTTTGCTGCGCAGAAGCTTTTGATCTTGATGAAGTCCCAAAAGTTCATTTTCACTTTTGTTTCCCTTGCTTTTGGAGACATGTCTTGAAAGAAGTTGCTATGGCCAATGTCAAAGAGGTTACTCCCTATCTTATACCATACACAAAATTAAACTCGAAATGGATAAAAGACCTGAATGGGAGGCAGGAATCTATCAAATTCCTAGAGTAGCAGTTTTATTGCTGCAACATAGGTAGGTAGACAGGTAAAATGATACTTTGGTTTACCAGCCTTTTTCATTTAATCTTACATCAAGAACACTTCCTCAGATCACTAAATAGTCTTCAGAATGTTATTGCAATGATGGCATCATGGAACAATACCTCCATTATAATCTTTTGTTCTAAATTTTTCTGGTCTTCAGAAGCATCACTATTCATTCAAAGACTAAAGCCATTTTATTTTAAGGCAAAAGACTAGATTTCTGTCACCTCCGAATTTCAGCTCAGGCTTTGAGTCGTGCCCTTAGATGAGTGGTTTTAACTCTAGATAATGGCTGCTGTGATCTTTTTAAAAATATGCTACCATACACCCGCCCCCACCCCCAGCCATTCTAATTGGAGTTATTTGACTTAGGGCCTGGATACTGCTTTTCTCCCCCAAGCTCCTTTATCTACCCCCTCATCCTGTCCTATAAGAACCAAAGTACTAGATGATTGCCCAAGGCTTCTGCCATCTAAAGATTATCAGAAAAGCACTGTAAGCTGAGAAAGTAGTATGGTCTCCCTCTCTAGGGCTTCCTCTATAGTCTTATGATCTAAGACAGTAGTTCTCAAAGAGAAGGCTATTTTGCCGCCCCCCCCTCCAAGGGAGGTTTGCGATGTCTAGGGACATTTTTGGGTGTTATATCTGGGGACTGCTATTGGCATCCTGTGGGTATAGGCCAGGAATTCTGCTAAACATTGGACAGTACAAAGAACATCCCCTGTATTAATTTCCTAGGGCTATTGTAACAAAGTAGCGCAAGCTGGGGGTGTGAGGGGGATGCTTAAAACAACAGAAATGAATTATCTCGGTTCTGGAAGCTGGAAATCCGAGATCGAGGTGTCCTTCCACAGGGTTGATCCCTTCTGAGGACTGGGAGGGAGAATCTGCTTCAGGCCTCCCTCCTAGAGTTTGATAGTTTGTTGGCAATCTTTGGTGTTCCTTGGCTTGTAGCTGTATCATTCCATTCTTGGCCTTCATGTCACATGGTGCTCTCCCTGTGTCTGTATCTTCACATGGCCATTTTTTTTTATGGTGAAAAAATGTATATTTAGAATTAGCCAGCTGGACTCCATTTAGATGATCCTGATTTTGTTGGCAACATCTGAAGCATCATCGTCAGAAGTCCGTTTGGAAGCATATGCCTTCTTGTCTCTGTCAGGCCTGATTGGGGTACTGACCTTGGCCACCTCAATGTCATAGAGCTTCCTCAGAGCCTGTTTAATCTGCTGTTTATTGACCACAATGAACTCAAGTGTGTTGTTGTCTTCTATTTCCTTCATGGCTGACTAGGTAGTCGGGGGAACTTGATGATGGCATAGAGGTTAAGACTGTTTCTCTTGGGGGTGCCCCTTTGAGGATATTTGGGCTGCCTTCAGAGATGTAGTGTCTCAGGCCATCAGAAGTAGGCAGCATGTGAATCTCTATTTTGTATGTGACTATGGACACCTCTCAGTACCACTTTCTTGGCCTTCAGCGCCTTTGCTTTAGCCCCTACTTTGGGATAGGCAGAACTTCCTTCTTCATCTTTGGTGCCATCTTCAGAAAAAGTGTTTTGAGGCCCCATCACCATCTTTTTATAAGGCTTCTAGTCATATTGGATTAAAGCCCACCCAGTTCCAATATGACCTCATTTTAACAAATTATGTCTGCAATGACACTATTTTCAAAAATGGTCACCTTCTCACGTGCTTGAGGTGAAGGTTTCAACATAATCTTTTTGGAGGAACAGAATTTAATCTGTAACAGCCTCCCATACAAAGAATTTTCTGGCCCAAAATATTAGTAGTGCTTCTGTTAAGAAACACTTTCCATATAATCTGTGATCCGAACCCAGGGAGGTTAACCAAGGCCAGAATGGGGCAGTAGAAGGGTCTGCAAAGGTGGAAAGTGAGCAGGAATACCTCCAGTCCAGAGGGTCTGTGCCCTCGATCCCAGGGCTGCATCTGACCAAGGAGGAGGAGGGATTTGAAGGGACACTGTGTTAACTGGGCCAAAGCAGAAGTGTGGGTAGGCAGAGCCTCTGACCCCCATTTCCCTGGGTCAGGCCCAGCCTTTTCCTGTCTGTCCCCTTTAGGATTGGGAGAGAAAAGAAAAGTAAGTCCCCTATCCTGCAGGTTTTCCTCAGTATTTTCACGCCAACTATCTTGTCTCCCCAGAGCCCTGCCTTCCCCCTCTCACACCCACTGCCTCCCACTGGCAGCCAGACATAGAACATGGAAACCAGGAGAAACAGCAACACTGCAAAGTTATATCTTTTGAAAGAGAACATTGCTTTGGGTACACCCCCCCCCCCTCACAGTATGTCTTGAGTTGCCAAACCCTGCAGCAGGTGGCCCTATCATCTTTGTTCTGTGGGGATGCAGTCTCTCCACCTGCTTGTTTCCGTGGCTTGCAGACATCCACGTGAGAATGAACTTCTACAGGGCCATGATAACTGGGCAATCTACGTATCTGTGTCTGAACACTTAGGTCTACCTTGTTCGCTTTTTGAATGTTTGCCCACGTTCTTCTGTTAGGCTTACGTGTTCCCCTTCATTATTTTGCCAATTCAAGGAGAGTTGGTGAAGGAAGGAGAGGGAAGGGTGGCCAGGGTGGAAACCATGTTATCAATTTCTGGGAGTGGTAGGTTGCTTACTAGCAACATTGAATCCAGCTGGCTACATCTGGGGCCTGTTCAGCAGGAAGAAGATGAAATGCTTCCCTCCTCAGTTCAGTCTTCAGAGCTTTGTGTCTGCATGGCATTCTCCTGGTTTTGACCTCCTGATTGTTCGGGTCCCTAGGATCCTTTCCTTTGTCCCAGCCTGGGGCTCTAGGCCAGCCTCTGGCCTCTAATCCTCCCTCCTGTTTGCACCATCTTCCATCGAGCACCAGTCTTGCTCTCCCAGGCCCAGCCTATAGTCCAGTGTCTACCTTCTAATGCTTTCCAGGCCCTGGAAGCATAGGAAGGGGGAAAGTCAGGGACAAAGTCCTTTCTTGCTTTCTGTCTCAGCCCCCTAGGCATGGCCACATTTTCTGGAAACTGACCAGTCTTTCTTACAAACTAGACCTGATGTTGCCTGTCAAATTATACCTTATAACCTGTGTTGGCAACCTCTAGGATCCACCCTGTCTTTTGGTCCAGAAAACAAATTGTTTCTATGTTGTTGTTGTTGTTATATTAAATAGATAGATGATAATAGATCACATGCTAACAGTTTTCATGATTCTTTTGCTCTCTTGCCTGCTAGTAACTAAATATTCAGCCTCTAGCCTGTAGCTGAGAGGAAGAACACTGAAGTTCCTTCAAAGTATAGCGTTAAATGAAGAGGGCTGGTGCGAGTCAAAGAAAAGAAAAGGGTCAGTAAAAGAGAGAACACCCTAGTGAAAAATAACTGCTATTCTTTTCTCAGAATTCCTAGTCCTTGGTACATTCTTAAATGCATAAAAATTAGACTGTAGGAAAATAAAACTTTACTTTAAAAAAAAAAGCTTTACTTAAAATATGTGGAGTTCTGGAAATACACTGTTTGTCATTAATAGGAAAAGGGGCTACAACATCTCAGATAGAGAGAAGAAAATGCTCCTAGCAAGTAGCTATGCGTGTGAGAATGGGACAGGGTGTTGATTGTGTATGTTTGTGATATAGCCAGCAGTGAGGTTTCAGAGATAATCTCAACACCCAAGCCATTTATGTTGGGAGCTTTTGACATCTATAGTAGTTATTTTTGGTATTAGTCCCAATTAATAGACTGAATATTTGTACAGAGAGTCTCCAATTTAAGGAGCCTCTAATTAGGACTACTCATTAGACACTCCTTGTTTGGACATACAAATTGCCCTAATGAAGGCAACTATCATTTGTTCCTTTATTCAGAACACCATAAGAAGATGTCCTTCTAGCAGATGTAATATGGTGGGTTAAGCATCACTGGTATTAGGAGCAGTTCCCTCCTTTTTTCTTACTACTTCCCACCAAAGACCACTTGGCCATTGCTAGAGTCTATCCCCCGCCTCCCTGTGAGAGCCAGCAAATGGAGAAGAAATGTGTGTCTGGTGTTTGGGAATGAAAACTGAAAAACATTTTCCTACATCAGCCTAGTTATAAATGTTGGTTGATTGTACATGATGTACTATGTTAGTACCAAATATTAAACATATTATGTGCTCAACTGAATTTCTTTATTTTATACTGGGAATCTAACTCCCATTTACATTCTCAGTGTTAAATAAGAGGCTTACAAAGGGGGACACCTGGGTGCCTCAGTCAGTTAAGCATCTGCCTTCAGCTCAGTTCATGATCCCAGGGTCCTGGGATTGAGTCCCACATCAGGCACTCTGCTGAGTGAGACCCACCTCCCTGCCCATGCCCTTTCTCTCTGACCTACCTCCCTTCCCATGCCCTCTCTCTCCTTTCACTCAAATGAATAAATAAAAAATCTCTTAAAAAAAAAGAGGTTTACAAAGGAACTTTTAGGTCAATACTCATTCTTAAACTGGGTACTACCTACATTAGAAGGCAAGGTAAATATCCATTTCCAAGCCTTACTGCTGACAAGATCCTGGGCTGCTTTGGGGTTCAGTGCTGATTGAAAGGAGAGCGTTGCACCTACTAGGTACATTGATGAGTAGTTCAGATAGAAAAGATAAGTAAGATAGGACTCAAGGAGTCCTTTCCTTTCAAGGAGAATACAGTTTTCTCTGGAAGTCACCATATGTACTTTGAAGTGTATTACAATACAAAACAAAACAAAAAATAGCAATTGCAAAAGAATAATTGCAATATCATAATTTAGAAATCAAAGTCATAATAACAAATAAAATGCAAAGTAACAGGGAAGCAGAGGAGGTAGAGATTTTACATTCAGTCTTAGAGAGATATATGGTTTAGTGAAAAGTACCTGAAGGTGACAGCCACAGAAACCCTGCTTGCCATTTTCTAGCTATGGAGCATTCTTCAAACATCTTACTTTATCTCTCTGAGCCTCAGTTTTCTCATTTGAAAAATGAAATGAATAATGCCCATCTTAAAATTGATCCTAAAGTTTAGAGGTAATGTATATAAGGAGCCTAATACAATGCCTAGCACACCTGTAGACACCTCATAAACTTATACTGTGTTCTTTGATAGTAAATGTTCTATAAAGACTTAGAAAGAATGTGTATTTTGCTATTTGTGGATGGAGTATTAATAAATGTCAGTCAGATCAGCTAGATCAGGTCTTAACATCCCCTATATCCTTACTAATTTCCTGTCTACTTTTTCTATTTAATTATTGGGAGATAGGTATTAAATCTCTGATTGTGATTGTGGATTTATCTGTTTCTCCTTGAAAGTTTGTCAGCTTTTGCTTCATGTATTTTAAAGCTTTGTTCATAGGTGCATAAATGTTTGGCATTATGATGTCCTCTTGATGAATTGACCCCTTTATCATTATGAAATGACCTTCTTTTTCCCCAGGAATATGATTTGCTTTGAAATCTACTATGTCTGATATTAATAAAGCCACCCCAGGTTTCTTTTGATTAGTGTTATAATGCTGCAATTTTTCTGCCCTTTTACTTTTAATTTATTTGTGTCTTTACATTTAAACTGTATCCCTGTAGAAAGCACATATGTGTATGACTTTACACATATGTGGTATTTAAGAAAAAGCAAACAAGCTAAGGAAAAAAAAGAGAGAGAGAGAGACCAAGAAACAGTCACTTAACTATAGAGAACAAACTGATGGTTTCCAAAGAGGAGGGGGGAGGGGGGAATGAGGGGGAATATATGATGGGGATTAAAGAATGTACTTATCATGAGAACAGAGTATTTTTTATGATTACATTTTATCTCCTTTGTTGGTTTATTAGCTATAACTATTTTGTTACTTTAATGGTTGCTTTAGGGTTGGTTATGGTATGTGAATTTAATTTATTACAGTTCACCTTCAAATGATGTGAAGCTTCAAATGAGCTCATTTTACATTTTACATATAAGAACCTTATAATAGTACATTTCTGTTTCTCCCTTTCTGACCTTTGTACTATTGTTGTCATATGTTTTATTATACATGTGCTATAAACTCCATGCTACATTGCTATTTTTATATTATATTTTAAAGAAACTTAAATAATAAGAAAAAAATCTTACATTTTTCCCCCCATGTAATTAACATTTCCAGAGTTCTTCTTCATTCCTATGTGTGAATCTGTATTTCCATCCAGTACCATTTTCCTTCTTCCTGAAGGACTTCCTTAAATGTTTCTTGTCATGCAAGTCTGCTAATGAAGAATTCTTTCAGATTCGTATGCCTCAATATGTCTTTATTTCACCTTTGTTTTTGAAAAATACTTGAGGTGGACATAGAATTCTAGGTTGACGGGATTTTTCCTTCTTTTAGTGAAGATGTTGTTCCACAATTTTCTTCTTGCATTGTTTCTTGTAGGGAGTCTGCTGTCAATCTTTACATCTCTCTCTCTGTGTGTGTGTGTGTGTGTGTGTGTGTGTGTAACATGTCTTTTTTCCTCTGGCCACTTTTAAGATTTCCTTTCCTTTTTTTCCACTTGGTTTGACTCAATTTTTATGTGCCTTGGTGTAATTTTCCTTGGGTTTCTTAGGTTAAGTTTTAGTTTATTATATCTGTGGTTTTATAGTTTTTAGTAAGTTTGGAACTAGGGGGTCATTATTTTTTTAAACATCTTTTCTTCTTCCCACACTCTCTTTTTGGAATTTCAATTACATGGGTGTTAGCTTTATTAAAGTTGTCCCACAGCTCACTGATACTTCATTTAAAAAAATTATTTTTCTCTCAGCATTTCACTTTGAATAGTTTCTGGCTATGTTTTTGAGTTCAGTAATCTTTCCTCTCCTTTGTTTAACCTACTACAATCCAGTATATTTTTCATCTCTTCAAGTACAAGGTCTTTTTTTTTTTTTTTTAGTATCTTCTGTTTTTCTATTTAACTTTTGAACGTATGAAATACAATTGTAATAGCCATTTTAAAAAGCTTTATCTGCCAATTTAATATCTGTGTCAGTTGTAAGTCAGTTTTGATTGATTTTTCTCCTCATCATAGGTTATATTTTCTCGCTCTTTTGTATGTGTACTAGTTTTTTTTTTTTTTTAATTTGACAGAGATTACAAGTAGGCACAGAGGCAGGCAGAGAGAGAGGAGAAAGCAGGCTCCCCACTGAGCAGAGAGCCTGATGTGGGGCTCAATCCCAGGACCCTGGGATCATGACCTGAGCTGAAGGCAGAGGCTTTAACCCACTGAGCCACCCAGTCTAGCCCCTGTCTAGTATTTTTTATTAGACACCAGACATTGTGAATTTTACCTTGTTGGTTGCTGAATATTTCTGTATTCCTATAAATATTCTTAAGCTTTGTTCTGGGATATTGTTAAGTTACTTGATAAAAGTTTGATCTGTTCAGGTCTTACAAAATTTGTTAAGCAGGACCACAGCAGTGCTAGGTTAGGGCTAATTATTTGCCCCTGCTGAGGCAAGACTCTTCTGAGTATTCTACCTAATATCCTATGATTCATGAGGTTTTCCAGTGTCCCTGGTGGAAAAAGGTACCATTCCCAGCCTTGTGTGAACAGTGGGTGCCATTACCTTTAATTCCTTCCGGTTTTTTTTTCCCCAGCCTTAGCTCATGTCCTCACACACAGATGCATTCTCTGCATATCTGCCCAAGGTTGGGTAAGGAAAGAAGGTGAAAGAAATTTGTTTGTCAACTGTAAACTACTATTCTGATGTAAAGTTTGGGATAGCACCCTGATTTGTCTGCCATTCACTAATGTCAAAATCCAGAGATAAGTAGAGACAAGTTATCCTAGTTCTATTCTTCCATGAGGAAAAAGCAAAAATAAGTAAATAAATAAATAATGGGCTAGGGCTGCAGCAGGGTGAATGGAAGGTAGACTGAAGGCCTGAATTATCTAGGGCGTTTTACCTGGTTGACAGGGATTGGGAGAGAAGAACAGAAATTACAGCTATCTGTGTGTCCCAGTTGTCTGACTCAGGATAACCACAGGCCCTGCTTGAAAGCCTCAGTAGCTGAAGGATCAATAACCAGCTCTTCTACCCATTTTTGACATATCAGTTGGGTAATTCTGTTAAGGGGTCAAGTACAAGGCAGAGGCTAGGAAGCTTGGAAACCAAAGAATGCCTAGGAACTGTACTCAGAGTGAAGTCCAACCCTGGACCTGGGGCAGAAACTGCTGTTTATCTGGTCAGAAGGTGAGCAGAAGTGCTTTGGTTATACTCTAGTTGATATTCTCTAAGCACATTCCTATTTCAGGACTATACCAGGAAGTAGAATAAATCAAGTGGGACTGAACACTGCATATGAATTCTAGCATGTAAGGTCTTGTACCAAGTAGTTGAAGAGAGCCAAGGATTGAATATTAGGATTGATGGGGGAGTGATGTTTTCTTTAATTTATTAATTCATTCACTAAATATTTATGGAGCATTTACTTGGTGCCAGGCACTAACGGAAAGAGATAAAAGACATTGTGTGCCTCTTAGCAGATGAGAAAGGCAAATATTTGCATTGGAATATGGCAGGTACCAAGGAGGGGCTTGGCACAGATCACTCTGAGACCTCAGAGAAGCACATCTAAGCCAACCTTGTGTAAGAAGTGGCTATGAGGATGGACTTTCTGGAGAAAGTGATGCCTAGGCTGGGCCTTAAAGGGTAAGAATTGGTCATGTACAAAAAGTAGAGGAAGAGCATCTCAGGCAGAATAGAGGCAGGATTCAGTGCAATTAGTTTCTGGTAGTGTAAGCAGGTTGTTTCATTGGCTGTAGGGGATAAATGTGAGCTGGGGCTGTTGAGAAAAAGCAAGTGTCAGATGAAGAAGGGCCTGGCATGCCATGCTAAGGAATTTTACCCCAAAGGCAGTGGAAAACCACTGAACAGTTTTGAGTAGAAGAAAGGTGTGATTGGATCTGCTTTTTAGAATCTCTTTCTGGTAGTGATAGGGAGGAGGGCCAGCCATCAGGTAAAGCAGGGAGCCCAGCTTTTAGCATTGACTCCCTTGCCCTTCCTCCTGTCTTTATTATCCCTTTCTCTTTATAAAATCTATTTTCTCTTTTCTGCATTATCCAATATCATTTCTAACCACTGTCTAATTTATTCATGTTGATTCAGCTTATCCAAACATACCATGCTCATTCCCATCTCTGTGCCTTTTCATTCAGTAAGCATTTAACAAGTACCTGTAGTAAACCAGTCATGGTTCCTGGTATGAAGAACCAAAGATGAATGAAACATGGAACCTACATTTAAGCTCACAGACCAGTAGAGAGATACCCATGGGAGCACATTGTTACTATAGGGATGATAATGGCCATGAAATGGATAAACATAGAGTACTGTGAGCATAAAGAAAAGGGAATCATGTCAATGAGAAGCCCTCTTCCTTCTCTGCTAAATCCTGCCTTCACTCTGTATAGAGGCAGGACAGGGTCTTTATACACTAGTTACCTATCACATCTGTCCTCTATTTAGAACTGTTAGTGGCTTCCTGCTGTGTTTGGGGTGAAACTCCTCAGCATGGCACACCAAGGCCCTTCTTCATCTGACTGCATAGTGTAATAGTTTGGAGCTTGGTCTCTGAAACCAGAAAAGATTTTAATCTTGGTTCTGTCACTTATGAGACATGTGACCTTGGCCAGAAATTATTTGTGCCTCAGTTTCTTCATCTGTAGAATGGGGCTAATGGTTGTATTGACTTCATAGGGATATTTTGTAGATTAAGAAGTTAATATACAGGGCGCCTGGGTGGCTCAGTGGGTTAAGCCGCTGCCTTCGGCTCAGGTCATGATCTCAGGGTCCTGGGATCGAGGCCCGCATCGGGCTCTCTGCTCGGCAGGGAGCCTGCTTCCCTCTCTCTCTCTCTCTCTCTCTGCCTGCCTCTCTGTCTACTTGTGATCTCTCTCTGTCAAATAAATAAATAAAATCTTTAAAAAAAAAAAAAAAAAAAAAAAAAAAAGAAGTTAATATACATATAAATCTTTAGATTGTTCTTGGCATGTGAAAATTATTCAATAATTATTGACTGTTTTTTTTTAAATATTTTATTTATTTATTTGACAGACAGAGATCACAAGTAGGCAGAGAAGCAGGCAGAGAGAGAGAGGAGGAAGCAGTCTCCCCATTGAGCAGAGAGCCTGATGCGGGGCTTGATCCCAGAACCCTGGGATCATGTCCTGAGCTGAAGGCAGAGGCCTTAACCCACTGAGCCACACAGGCACCTTTTATTGACTGTTTTTATTCTCAGTTTTGCTATCATGTCAAGAAACTTTAACCTTTAATTATTATTGTGTTACTTGCCCAGTGTTAAGTGTTACCATAGTATTTCTTTCAAGAATGATTGTATAATAATCTTTGGAGGCAGCATACATTGCATATGCATCTGTACTCGTGAGAGACTCAGAGCCTGTCTTAAGGTGTTTTAGGTATGTCTTAGGGTGATCACCCATTCCAATTTGCTCAGAAGTGATGGGACGTCTAGTGTTAAAATCAGGAAAATCCCAGACAAACTGGGACAAGTTGTCCACTTTATGTGCAGTGGGTCCTTCGGTTTTGCTTTTTATCTCTTATTGGTCTCAAACTTCACTTTCAAATAAGCTTGCTTTGGCTTTGCCATAGATATTTATTTTTTGCCTAGAAAATATAAGGTTACAACCTGTGGGTTTCTTTGGGGTTTCCTGAAATTCTGTAGGGTTTAAGATAGAAAATATGAGGGATTCCTGAAAAAAACAAACAAACAAACAAAAACAAAACTCCCATCTGCTCTGGGTATATTTACTAGAAATTGTGGACAACCACAATTCCATGAATTCCCTAAGTGGCACCGAGGGATTCTTCCTCCTTTTCAAGTCCCACCACCACTCTACTCACCTGCATTGGGACAACATTTGCTTAGGCCATTGTTTTTCAGACAACATTCCTTAAGTAGCCATGGGGACCTCTCTAAGTATTTCTTAAAACCAGGACACGTGTTTACTGAAGGCTTGCCCATCTTCCTCAGTAAAACTGAGAGTCTGTGTCAACAGCCTCTGAGAGTTTCGACCCCAGCGCATTAGCTTTCCAGGGCTTCCATAACAAAGCAGCACAAACCAGGGAGCTTAAACAACAGAAATGTATTGTCTGTCAGTTCTGGAGGCCGGAAGTCCAAGATCGAATTGTCAACAGGATTGGTTCTTTCAGAGGGCTATGTGGGAGAATCTGTTCCCTGCCTCTCTTAACTCTAGCAGTTTGCTGGCAATGTTTATCATTCCTTGCCCCATAGATGCATGCCCCAATCTCTGCTTCATCTTCACATGGCATTCTTTCTGTAAGGATACTGGTCGTGTTAGATTAGGAACCCGCTCTACTCCAGTAGTACTTCGTCCGAACTAATTACATCTGCAATGACTCGTTTTCCAAATAAGGTCACATTCTGAGGTTCTGCGTGTTAGGACTTCAACATGGGAATTTTCAGGTTGGGGGCAAGGAGTACAATTCAATCTTTAATGCCCAGATCTTCAGGTGAATTAAAAAAAAAAAAAAAGTAAAACAAAGCAGAACCCACCCCCCAAAAAAACAAAATAAAAAATGAAAACTCCACGGACACTAAAGACTACTTCTCCATAGGCCAAGTCATTACTCATAAACCCATTTCAGTTCTCATTCACTGTGCATTTGATAATTTCCTTTTGCCAGATTTGCATCCTCACCAGTCACCACTTATTCACCACTCCATAGGGCATTGCATGACTGTAGGGATATTTAGAAATATGATAGACACTTGAGTCACCAGTTCTCAAGCAGGGAATATCAGGATCTTTTTTAAGGGAAGCCTGCTGAGGAAAAGTAGAATCCGTGGCATAACTCTTATAAAGGCAGTGACTCCCGTCCTGATGAATAATAATTACAAGCTGGTTGCCTTTTTAAATGCTCTAGAGAATACCGTGGTGTGTACAGACAGGGGTTGGAGGAGTGTGTGTGTGCATGTGGCAATATGCGAGTGCAGGCAGTCTCTTAAAGATCACCAGGCTCCTCCCCAGCCTTCCTGCAAACATTAAGCCTTCACTGGGTGCACAGGGAACAGCCTGCATCTCCTCTCTCTGACCGTGGCTGCTTTCTTCTGTCAGCTCCCTGGAATTGCTGACCCCTTCCCCTGCAAAGAGATAGCTCTGTTCCAAAAGATAAACACCAGTAGTCACAGGGAACTTGGGGGCAAAAGTCAAACAAGTCTCCTAGTTATTGTTTCCTGGGTGTTCTCGCATAGAAACACAGACGATCTTTGTGGATGAGGTATTTCTGACTCTGGCAGTTACAGCCTGAGATGCAAAGGCAGTGATGGATCTTCGCAAGGGTGGGGAGTCGCAGCGCATGGGGACTGGGGTTCTCGCATGCCTCCTCGCTTCTTCCCAGGGACATCCCACCTCTGAGAAATCTCAGGGATGGAGGAGGCACCTAGCTAGTGCCCACTTGTGCCAAGCTGCCAAGCTGCTAGCTCGCTGAGAGGCGGCGGGCGAGCCTGGCACTCAGCTCCTCCGTGCTGGATCAGGGAGCTGTGGGCTCCCCGCCTACGCCCTGCGCTGCAGCTCTGGGCAGCCCCGGGTGGGCTGGGGGAAGGCGCGAAGCTCGGTCAGTGACTGCAAGTTGACTTTCGCTCACTGTTGCTGCTGGCAGAATACCTACACCAATGCGGACAAGCTCCTAGAAGCCGCCGAGCAGCTGGCTCAGACGGGGGAATGTGACCCCGAGGAGATCTACAAGGCAGCTCGACACCTGGAGGTACGCATCCAGGACTTTGTGCGCCGGGTGGAACAGCGGAAGCTTCTCCTGGACATGTCTGTCTCCTTCCACACACACACCAAAGAGGTAAGGTGGGCTGGTGGAAAGAGAGCATTGGCTGGTATGCCCCGGGGGCCTGGGTGGTCTTAGGGTTCCTAGCCTCCTGACAGTGATGACACTCGCAATTTGCCCCTGATAACCTGTATTTAGTTCTCAACCAGAATGGAACAAAATTTTTCCCTTCTCATCTCTAGTGAGGGGAGGGCCACAGAAGCAGGTCATTGACGAAGTCTGCTAGAGCATTCAGTCTGCAGCTGGAGAAATTTGGGGACCCCTGGTGTAGAAATAGCCATGGCAAAAGGAAATGTATAATCGCCAACTCCTTTCCCACCCCAGACCCACTTTCTCTTGGTCGCTGTTTCCTGTCAGAAATCAGTCCAGCAGAACTTTGATCATCTTTGCTACCAGCAAGAAGCATACAGAGTTTGCAAATGTGTTCCATGTTTTTCTTTTATCTTTTTAAAACAGAGGATTAAATCTTCTTAATGAGGTCTGCCAGAGGGTTGATGTTAAAGCAAGTTGGTTCTCAACTTGCCTGCTGGTGGAGCGGCGGCAGGTGAAGGAAAGGGGAACTTACCCTCATGCAGGAGGAAACCAGCTGGGCTTAAGTCCGGCCTGAATCATTCACAGAGTGGAGAGGGGAGAGGGGAGGATGGATTAGGTTACACTATTGGCAGGGCAGAGGGCCTCATAGAGAGGAGGAGGGCTGCAAACCTGCAATTGCTTTTCATTTCTGATTAACATGGCGCACTCTGAAATGGAGTAAGTGGCCAGCGAGGAGGCACACTGAGCATCTTCTATAATAACACCCTTGGCAGATGAACTCATTAGGTGTATGCGTGCTTGTGTTCCCCCAGGAATTCATTTTAATAGAGTATTAATTAGAGTTTGATTGCTTCTCAGGAAAAAAAAAATTAACCCTGCTTAATTAAGTTGATTTTTTGATATTTGAAATGCATTAAGAAGCCTGGTTGTTACTACTTCACAGGCTTTTCTGACACTTGGTGGGAATGAATGCAAATCATTGCAGTGCCTATCAGAGAAAAACATGAAAAGATAATGTTTTCTAAACTGAGATTCCCCAGGCAGATGGAGGGCTGGCGAGCTCCCTGAAGATGGCTCTGGTTCCTCTCTGTGGGACCCACAGCCACTCTCTGATGAGTGTCTGTAAAGCAAGGGGATTAGCTTTAATCCAGGTTTTCCTGCCGGGCTGTCTGCTTGCTTGGGGCTCACCTGATTCTTAATGGTTTCAGAAAGCAAAGTCTTGTGTATTCTCTTCTAATTATGAGCCTGTGGGTGATGGAATGGAGCAAGAATGAACAGGAGTCATGTTCCCCGTGAGGGCTGTGGGGGTGCTCACTGCCCAGAGAGGTGATGGGTGAGGTTAGTTTAGCCATATCTCCATGTTCTGTGCATGGACCTAAGGACTGGGATTCTAGTCCAGAGTCTGCTGCTATAGAACCATGTGAGCCAAAAACTAATGATATACTATATGGTGACTAACATAACATAATTAAAAAAAGACAAAAAACAAAAAACAACCATGTGAGCTTATGCAGATCACTATGCCCCTGGCCCTAGGTTGCCCCATCTATAAAATCATGCAGTTGGATTCAGTGGCCCCAAGACCCCTTATAGTTCTAGTGTTCAAGACTCCTTTCTTTTTCTTCTTTTCATCTTCTTTATTTGATGGTGATAATAACAATAATAAATAAGAGTAAGTCTGAAATAATACAGATGATTTCTCTGACCTAAGATGTGGTTCATTGTAAGCACTCAATGCATAATAGGTAGTATTTTTTTTTAATTGGGCACCTACTCCTTGCCAGACACATGGAATCGTCATGATCATCTTATGGTTTAGATTTTCTTAAACACAGTTTCAAACAGGGAAACTCGGGCTCGCAAAAGAGTCTGTCTACGTCATGATGGAGCTTCTCACCCGTGGAGACCTTATGTGTCTTCCTGAAGACTGCTTGTGCTTGCTTCTGCTGTTCCATACTCTCTCCTCCCATGTTCCTCTGCTATCTCCTCCCCTCCTCTGCTGTTCTTCCTTCTCCTTACCCTTCTTTTTCCTCTTTACATTTTCAACCCTTGAAACAGGGCCTTGATGGGGAGGGTAGATCTTAGCTGAGAAATGCAAAGTGTTGCTAGGTTGTGGGTGTGGGAGGCAGAGGCTGATAAATACTGTCACAGATCCTTTCTGCCTAGTTATGGCTAATTTCTTCCTCCTTTTTTTTTTTTTAAGTAGGCTCCATGCCCAGTGTGGAGCCCATTGTGGGATTTGAACTCACGACCCTGAGATCAAGACCTGAGCTGAGATCAAGAGTCAGATACTTAACCAACTGAGGCACCGAGGCACCCCCTCCTCCTTCCTTTTCTTTCTTCCTTTCTATCTGCATCAGTCGTCTCCTGAGTTTTTGCATTAATGCCACTGTGTAATAGAATGTTATTGTGGGATATGATTTTGAAGGAATTAGGTAGAGCACCCTATACAAGAGATTTCTGGGCAGGAACTGAGCATCTGCCTTCATAAATGATTTAACCTAGGCTTCCCGTGACTCCCCAGGCTAAAACTCATAATTTTACTTTTTCCCACTTCCTACATCAAAAGATTTACTCTAATTAGGATCAGAGAGGAAACAGGAGGAAATTATGAGAAAGATACCCTCCAAGCCCATTTCTTCTACAGATTGAATAGTGTGTTTAATCCTTTTGGCCCTGCATCATGAATTCTTGGTGTCCATGGGAGTCTGGAAAGTTAAAACCTTCTAACCATTTTATTGCAGTGTTCTTCATAATTTGAATAATTAAAAACTATCTAAATAGTCCATGTTGAGTGATCCATTAAACTATTCACAGTACATCTAGCCAGCGAAATATTATATAGTTATTATAAATCACATTGTCAAAGATCATGAATAGCATGAGAAAGGGCTTGTAGTGTAACATATAGAACACTGTATATCCAGTACAATCACAATTTTGATACACACATAGAATAGAGACCAGAAAGCAGTATACAAAGAAGCTAAAGGCATGGATGATTTAATTTTCTTCTGCATTCTTTTGTTTTATAACTTACCTTCAATGGAAATCCATAACAATCCCAATTAATGTTATTTTACAAAAATAAAATTTGTCATCCGCTTTGGAGAGAAGAGCTACACTATAAAGAGAGCTGACAAACATGTGTTGGGACCTTCTTATGTTCACAGAGCCTCAACTATTCGCATCTATTGTGCTGAACTTTCCAATAGCTTCTTTTTGCCTGGGGACAGGAGGGCAGCTGGCATTTTGCTATTCTTGAGAGCTAGGGAGAATGTAGGGAGAAGAATTTACCCAAGTCTTCATTTTCTTTGTCCAGGGAGAAAGCATTTGTAGCAAGTGTCATCTGCTCCGCAGAGATTGTCCAGACAGAATTCTGTGCGTTTCCATGGAAATGCTGCAATTGCTGGGCTTTCAAAATATCCATTTTTACATATTTTTCTAGTAATAATATGAGAGTCAAATTAACTAAAGAATGTGGCCAAGATAATCAACCTCGACTCTTTATTACACAGCTTAATTAAATGCCCATTTCTATTTGTTTCTAAACTTGTGAAATCATTCTTCCGTGCTATTTTCTGCTCAAACAGGCATGCACACACTCACACATACACACACACACACACACACACACACATCCCACAAACACCTCAGACACTCATATGAACACATGGTCCTCTCCCCACCCATCACAGAACCAAAATGAAATCAGTCTTCCAAAGCAATGATGCTTGCAAGAACAAGACAGTTTTGGCCTCCATCTCAATTGCCAACTGTCACGATATTTGTTTAAGAAATAAAAGCCGGTCGTCGATGCCAAAGAAAAACGATCTCTTCAAAGTGAGGGGAGGGCGGTTCACCCTGTGGAGCTAGATCTGTGAGACATCTTAGGGCTGTGGATTTTCCCAGCACAGTGCTCCACAGCTGTGCAGGTGAACCACCAATCAGCAGAGGAAAGTGGTACAGTAGACTACCTTCTTCCGTAACCACTCATCCGTAAGCCTCATTAGTTCTACAGACTTCCTAGGGTCTCCCTTCCTTGCCCTTCCTCCCTGCCTTTTTCCATTGCCTCTTTCTCTGCAGGCAGTATGGACTCCTGAACTCCCCGGTTCACTCTTAGGACTAACTTCATGTAGTACGTTCAAAGGCTCCATCCACTGCACCTTTGCTAATGTTCTAGAACTTCTCAAATTAGGTCCATTGTTTGGATACAGGTATTTGGGGCCACAACCACATGTGTTCTCTGAGAGGAAGAACACATAAAACCACCTAAGTGCATCTGTCCACATGGACCGAGTAATCATTGCCAACCAAAGAGCAGAGCCCTGAAGGAATGAGTCCCACTACAGGTGTGTTTGACCAAGAAGAGCATCTGGAAATGGCTGAAACATGAGAGTCATTCTGGAAGCAGTGGATTAAAGGAAAAGATGCAGTGCTAATGTGTTGGACTCTCCTTACACAGGGGGTAAAAAGGATCACCCTAGGGGAGAGAAACCAAATGGAAAACAACAGGATTACCTCACACACTCTGTGAGTTTACCTAGTTTTGGCAGTCATTGCTTGTGGTAGCTTGAAGGGAGAGACCATTCTGACTGGGTTTCACTGGCTGCCTGATAACTAGTAAATTGCTAATAGAAGTGGTGCTCTGATGTGGATTCTTTTCAAAGCAATCTAGGCACACTCTTCAGGAGTAAGTCAGATGGACACATATACAGAAGGAAACCCACAGGACATTCATATGGGAAAATTGTAGCCTAGGAAATGGAATATTGGCCCTTACTCATAGTTTAGGGACACTAATGTTCCTTTTTGTCTACTTTATGTACGCCTCAGAGGTCCTTATTCAAAAAATCGTATTATGAGCTTGTGATTTAAATGTGCTGCTCCTACAGTCACCTGTGTGGGTGTGACCTTGTGGGATTGCAAATGGCTCACAACTCAAGCTTTCTAGGTTGCTAATAGTGTCTTAACTTGATATCATAGTTATCCTCAAACTGTTGCTAAAGTTTCTGGACTTTGGGTGTCTCTGTGTCCAAGCTGTGACTACTGTGTTTCAGTTTAGAAAGCCATTTCTTTGCTACCCTCTTCTTGACATCAGCCTTTGAAGAGAAACCATAGCAAATTAGAGCTGGTAGGGATTTTAGGGATAAGCTGGAGAGCTCACATATACACATGCCTACACGTGCACACACTGACCAGTTTCAATAGGAAGTAGTTGAAGTAAAGTCGTTTTCCCATGCTCAAGGAGTAGCCAACAGAGGCGGAATCAAGAATTATCACCAGTAAATACCAGTTTCATTCAAGAGCTCCTTTTCTTCTGTTTGTTTTCATAACAGAAGGACAGATAAAGATGTCACTAATATTTTGTCTTTGGTGCTGTAGTCCCCTTCCCTAGCTCCAAGCCAGATTCTCTTTAATCACAAGCAATTTTGTTTGACATTTTATCCTCCTAAAGGTAGACCAGTGCTTCCTTTTCTTATCAGCCTGCTAACCACTGGGCTGAGCTGCACCGAGTACTGTCCTTCATCATTTATCTCTTAGCTGATTTTCCTTAGCAGCAAGTAGGTTTGATTCTGCCTTAGACAAGTTTATTTATAATGTAATAGAATATGTGACTAGAAATGTGAGAAATCAGTTTCAATTCACTAGTCAAAGACTGTTTGGGGGGAGGACACATTTTTCTAATGACAGTGACTTCAGAGATCAGAGTGTATTCTCAGATGTCCCTACTCTTTCCCTAGTCCCTTTGTTTATACCACTGATGTCTCATTTTTATCTGGCAATTTCTATGGTCGGTTTCTTTACCCCTGCTGTTTAGCTGCATGACCATCAGGAGGAGGGAGAGCCATGAAGCATGGTGGATTTCCTCAGAAAAAAATGATGCTTTCTTCCCTAGACCTACACCAGAGGTGTTCAAGTTTTATTAAGAATAAGAGAATGGGGTGCCTGGGTGGATCATTCAGTTAAGTGTCTGACTCTTGATCTCAGCTCAGATCTTGATCTCAGTGTCATGAGTTCAAGCCCCACATTGGGCTCTACTGGGAGCTGGGTGTGGAGAACAAAAAAAAAAAAGAAGAAAAGACCTCTAAGCTATGAAGCCATTAAAATAGCTTAAGGATGGTACTGAGAACAGAATTATCTTAAATCAAATAAAATTCTCAAGAACCCTATAATCCTCTTTTCTGTCTCTTATTCCTGTAATAGTAAGTACCAACCTTACCCTGATCCGTCTTCCATCTCAATGCTTGTCCTCCCTCAACACATCAAGTTTCTTTTCAAGTCTTCTTGTTTCTTCTTTCTTTCAACTTTCTAATCAAGTCTTATATGACTTGTTTGGTATCTACAGTTTTTATCTCTCTCTTTACATCCTCTTTTCCTTTGCTTTTATTCCCTTTCCTTTCCTTTCCTTTTTCTTTTCTTTTCCTTCTTCCTTTCTTTCCTTTAGAAATATCTAGACTTTCCAGTCTCTAGGCTTTCCTTAGACATCCCAGGACAAAGCAGCAAAGAGAGGCCCAGCTCAGCCTAGCCTACTGAAAGACCAAATCTGGTGTTGATCTTTTATTAATTCTGAAATGAAGGAGTACTTTAAACTTTCCTGCTGCCTTCTAGTGGGTACTGGAGGTGGCTTGCATCAAAAGCATCAAAAGCACTTCCTCTATGCTAGGCACTGTTTCTAAATGGTATATATAGATACAGGTATCTATATAGATAGATACGGATATAACTCACTTATTTGTGTATATGTACATACAGACATACACACACGTGGTATCAACTTCTTAGTAATAGTAATAACTCTGGAGAGTACATACTATTATTATCGCCACCCTACTGATAAGGAAAACTGGGGTGCAAAGAGGGTAGCTTATTTGCTCAAGGTTGTCTAACTGATACATGGTAGAATTGGGGCTTGAAACTCTTAACCATTATGCTCTACTGCCTGTCTCTACAGTAATTTTTCAGAAAACCCATTATCTTTTACCCAGGGACTTCAGCACCTGTAGAAAATGCTTTTGTTCTCTAGGCCAAATGGCAACATGAAATAACATGAACCAACAGTGACCAATACCCTGAACTTCCTGGTTTCCTGGTTTCAAACCAATTTGAAATAAATACATTCATACATTTAGGAATATGTATCCCAGCTTCCATGGTCTGGAAAACTTGCCGTCTGTTTGTACAACAAAAAAAGTGGGTTTTTTTGTTTTGTTTTTTTTTGTAAAGGAAATAAACTGAATTACAACTAGATTGTAAGCTGCTAAATGACAGGAACACTGAATAATAGTAATTTGTATCCCTTATAGCGATCATCACAATGCCAAGGGCTTATTAATAGTTTTATGTGTTCAGGGGCACCAGGTGGCTCAGTCGTTAAATGTCTGCCTTCGGCTCAGGTCATGATCCTGGGGTGCTGGGATCGAGTCCTACATCAGGCTACATGTTTTACACATGAAGTCATAGAGAGCCAAGGATGGAATGATTTATTCAAAGGTAACACGAGTGAAAAGACTAGGCCAAAATCTACATCTGATTCTGTCTCTCCATTTTCTCTCCATACTATGTTTTGTTTTGTTTTGTTTTCTCCCTGGTAGAGCCCTGAGCTTATCTTTCTGGCTAGCCAAGTGAAGGTTCCTTATTTCTAAGCAAGCATCAGACTCATCTTTCCCTTCCTCTTTTTGTGACCATGCTCAGTAGGAGTATTAGAAATGGAGCCCTTTGGCAGGCCATGGAGACCTAGTTTCAGTATGAAGAAGAGTTATCATTACATGAGTTTTCAGTAATTCAGTCCAGCTCCTCATCATTTCCAGTACTTATTCTGTTCACAACATTATACTTAGCTCTTTTAAAGTTGCCTGACCAGTAATATCACCCTGGCTGCATTTCAGTGCTTTGAATGTAATGGGGGAAATGTTTCATCCTTACCCTGAAATTAAGATAAGCTACATTTTTAGCATTCAACCTTCTAACCAACCTAGCACCCCTGAAAAGACCAAAATAATTTAGCATGACACATATTTTTAAAATTAATCTTCACTTGGTTCTCTTTTTTTTAAGATTTTATTTTTTTATTTGAGAGAGAGCAAATGAGAGAGGGAGATCATGAGAGGGGAGAGGTCGGAGGGAGAAGCAGACTCCCCACCGAGCAGGGAACCCAATGTGGGACTCGATCCCTGGACTCCATGATCATGACCTGAGCTGAAGGTAGTGGCTTAACCAACTGAGCCACCCCGGCGCCCCTTCTTCATTTGGTTCTTATTGAGCATCCCATTCCTTTTTGCATGTTTCCAAAGTCATGGTACATTTCTACAGATCAACATCTAGCGGTCTGGAGTATGTACAGCCCTCCTTTCTGAAAGATGAAATAATATATGTCCCTCAGCAGTCCCCTGTTCTTCCTAGTGTCTCCAAGATGAGTGATCGCCCTGCTCTACGATGGCAAGTTTCACTGACCCACAGGGAAGTGAAGCCTGGGGTGGTTCTCATCCTTAGGGAACAGAAACAGTGAACTTAACAGAGTGAATTTAATGGAGTGAACTTAACAGAGATGTGTAATGAATTTAAATGTAGGTATGCTGGTGAGAAGAACAGTCTGACATCACACTGACTGGTGGAGGGTAGGTTACATGTCCCATGTCTGACTTTCTGGCCCTGGCCCCAGCCCTGACCTCTCCTGTCTGCCCTGCATGGGGTCTCTGCTCTCTCTCCCACAGTTGTGGACATGGATGGAAGACCTTCAGAAGGAGATGCTGGAGGACGTTTGTGCGGACTCAGTGGATGCAGTCCAGGAACTGATCAAACAGTTCCAGCAGCAGCAGACCGCCACTCTAGATGCCACGCTCAACGTCATCAAGGAAGGCGAAGACCTTATCCAGCAGCTCAGGTCAGCGCCTCCCTCCCTAGGGGAGCCCAGCGAGGCCAGGTCAGCATGGGCAGTGCTCTCCAGTGGGAAATGCCCTCGACTAGATGTGAGATAAGTCATGTCCCAGTCTTGGCTCAACCACAGCCAGCTTTGTGGTCTCTTGTGAGCTTCAGTCTCTCCATCTGTCAGATATAAAAATGCCTGTGCCATACCCAACTTGAGTTGAGGATGAAATAGGAAATGAAGAAGCTCTGATGTTTCAGAGAATTATGTATTATTCATGATGTTATTCAGCAATCAATAAGTAACACAGACACAAAAATTAACCACATTCAATAGGAAATAAATAGCATCTTCATGAAGAATTACGGCGTAGTTGGTTATGTGGGGAAATAGCCTTTATGGAGTCCCATGTCATTTGGCTTCTGATCTTGGGCTGAACCCTGAATGCTAGTGCTCCAGGTGGCAAAAACAGTTGGCTTTGACTCCATGGGGATCTAGAGAGTGTGTGTCCTTATCCCAGTCTGCTCTCCATTGCTCACATATGATCTTTCCACATTCCTTGCTGCCCAGAAAATACAACTCCCTCTGTACCAACCTAAACAAACTTAACCAAGAAGGAAAATCCTGTCGAAAACCTTACATTCATTTAGAATCACCCACAACATTGCCTCCTCTCTGTGGCCATCAATATCTAGTTTCCTCCTGTCAAGGGCACAGACTCCTCAGATAAGGTGTCACAGGCAGTGAGCCAGCCCTCAGCACTACCTCTGGGCCCAGGTGCTGTATAAGTAGGACTTGATGGTGCTAACGATGTCTTCTGCCCCCAGGGACTTGCTCTGTCCTAGAATCACTGAGTGTTGGGACCTCTGCCAGCCCCAGACAGAAATAATCTCATCAGCAAGTCCCAGGCCAGCCCTGGGGCCTGAGGGAATTACTCGAATTGGAGAGGGTTTTTCCCTGTTACTGGTTGTCCAATTAAACAAACAATGAGAACTTACCTTGAGATAGCCCCACATTTTTTCTGTTGGAAATTAATTGTGTCTATTCCAAACATGCACGTGTGATGTTTCTGAGTCCTCCTGGTGCATACTAATAAGACAACCTCTTTCCCTTCTTTCCCCAGTTGATCTTTACTAATATATAATATATGAGTTTTGTCTGCCTATCTAAGAAACCCTACTGTTACTGGCTTCTGAAAAAAAATTCCAAATAACAGGCTGTCACTTAAGCTCTCTGGCCCTCAGCTGCTTCATCTGTGTAATTAAGGGGGTCGCTGTAGGAACTCTGTCAGCTCTAGAATTTTGTGATGGTTTTGTGTTTTCTCTCCAAATGCTCTTCGGAAGCTTAGTAGGTTTTGTTCTGTGTGGGCTGGGTCCGTGTGGGTGACCCCTGTTCTCACCTGCCAACCTTACATGATGCCTAAGGGCCAAGGGCTACTCTGTGATGGCAAAGGCCTGTTCTACAGCTTAGATGCCATGGATTTCCGAGAGGACCCTAGCTAGCTGTGTGACCAAGAACCACTGGGGACCATGTGCACCCCCACTAGCATGACTCTAGCCCCGGCACCCGTCCTTGATTTCAAGACCCATCAAAGAGGAAAAGACATGAACCATGCCTGGTGGAGAGGGACAGATGCCTCCTGCCCAGCAGAGCACACATCTTCTCTTGGTCTCTGTGACTTCGCTGGCACTCATCATCGAAGCATCTCAGGCGGTTTGGCATCATCTCTGGGCCTCCTAGTGAGCGTGACGCTGACATTGGTGCTGTACAAAATGGTCAGAAATTATTCTCTTCCTTCTGGAAGCTGTGTGATAGAAAACAGCCTGAGAGGAGCAGTCAGAAAGAACAAGCATATCCTTCTAACAGCAAAGTCCTCAACAAATGGATAAAACAGAGCATCGAGTACCTGCCTTATGTTCCATTCCTGGTTGGGCCGTCTGTGCAGTGGTGGGTTTGGTGCCCAGAGAGGCCGGTGTTGGGAGCTCTCAGAATGGCAGAAGGAAGGGTTCCTGACCATGGGCCTTACACCCCTTCAGAAACAATATGAACTCAGACACAGCTGCTTCTGAGACAGACACAGGCTGACAGCATGCTGATGATTTTGCCCTTTTCTTCTGACTTCTTACAGTGTATAAGAAACCAGGAAGCCACAAGATAATGAACGTACCCCTTTATTGCAAGCTTTAGGGCCCCCTAGAATCTGAACATCTCGACACCTGTAACTGACCTATTATAATGATCTCTTTGGAGGTCTCACCACCCCCTCACTTCTCTGAGCAGCTCAGTATGTTTTCTTTTGGTTTCCCTCTATAACCTGTCACCTCCCCTGCCACTTTAGCATAGACTCTTCTGCTCAGAGAGCACAGGCCTCCCACCTGCTTGGCTGGGTTCCTCCTTTTCACACCCAAATCAGAACACATCCTCTTGGCAGCCTTGCTGTTGCCCCAGCCTAATGTGCCCCTACCCTCTACTCTCCACAGCTGGGCCTGGACCCCCATCAGCACATGGCACTTCTCACGTGTCCTTTCAGGATTCACAGCCACTCACGCAGCATGTTCTGGTCACCGAGCACATTCACAGGCACGGTCTCACTTCACAGCAAAGCACGAAGTGAGCAGGGCGGGGCATTACTAAGTGCCCTTGTCAGGAGGCTGCTGGGACTCCAGGAGGTGATGTCCCCAGGCCACAGGCCCCTGTGTGTCAGACTGGGGGCACAATCTGTGCTTGTGACGTCTGGATCCCATGCTTTCCTCACAGCAGCTTGGAGCCTGTGTGGCAGCACAGGCTCCACACGGTACTGTTGAAGTGGAGGAGGAATTTTGGTAGCTGTGATCTCATTTTATTTAAACCAGGAAGTGATTTTTTTATGTGCCTTTAGTTTGTCTACTCTTACGTGTTGTGACCATTGTGTTTACTGTCATGCATGTGCACATGTGCATGTTAAACCTGTACGTCGTAGGCTGCATGTATGTGTGGCACCCATCCGTTTCCCTAACGCATTCTGCCTCTGAGAGCCCTTTGCCTACGTTCCCTTGTCTGATCCCTTTCTCCTCCTGGAGGACGAGGAGAGTGGCTAGTCTCAATGCTGCATTGCAGGGAACCTCAGAAAGGATACACGAGTCATCGGTTCCCCTGCTCCAGAGATAGTCCCAGGGTCGCAGGGGGAGTGTGAGAAATGTCCTGCGTGACCGAGCCCATCCATACCCCCCTTGCTCAGAGGAGGAAGACTGCCTGCCCCCATATCCCTTTAACATGGCCAGGCCTTTCCCCCCTCCTGTGCCGCAGGGACTCGGCTGTGTCCAACAACAAGACGCCCCACGGCAGCTCCATCAGCCACGTCGAGTCAGTCCTGCAGCAGCTGGACGACGCCCAGGTGCAGATGGAGGAGCTGTTCCATGAGCGCAGGATCAAGCTGGACATCTTTCTGCAGCTGCGCATCTTCGAGCAGTATACCATCGAGGTAGAGGCGGGGGCGGGACACTCGGACAGAGAGGGTGGGGAGTCAGGGAGAGTTCTGGGGGCGCCACCTAGGGGCCTGCTTCCTGCTCAGGGGCATGGCCTGGGTCGGGCAAGGGGGCATCGGGCAGGACCCTAAGGGAATTCTAGGGGATGGTGCCTTGAGGATCCATTTGCAGAGTCAGCGGATTCCCAATCCACGTTCTACCTGGTTCCGTTCCTCTGTCCTCACCTGCTCTGCCAGGCAGAGAGCCTCTCTGTTTCACTTTCTGTCTGAGAATGACTTTATCAAGAAGGTTTTTGTTGGGGTTATTTGGACCCTTGGTACGTTGGTTCCTAAAAGACCATGGCGTTGGCTATTTGAGTTAGCCATTGGGTCCTTTAGCTTCAGGAGCAGGTAGGTGTTAAAATTCGGAGGCCTCCTCAGCTAATGACTAGAGGTCAGGAGCTAGATGAAATCACAGAGCAGTCAGGAAGTTAGGAGCCACAGGGAGGAAGACCTTTTCTTTAATTTGCTTTGCGCTCACCAAGAAAGTAAGTCTGTGCTAAGGCCATCTTGGTTCATCTCATGGACTCCTCAGTTCCTTCCACAAAGGTCAGAATTGGATGTTCTGATATATTTATATCCCCTTTGTGATGCCTATTAATAATGTCTGTTCCACATAATATCCACCTATTATTATTTTCTACTTTGAAACACTAACTAAAGCCAGGCCAGTAGGGTTCCTGGGTTGTGAAGAGTGTCCAACACCCAAGGCACTTTGTCCTTTTCAGGGATGGGAAAGGGTTAAATTAAAGAGGCACTATCTTTGCTCCCTGCTGGTGTGGTATGAGGGAAAGCTGCTCTCCACATATCATTTTAAAAAAATTTTTGTTTTGCATTCCGATGGTCTCCTAACAGTTTGGGCTTCTGGGTGTCTGGGAATGATCTTCCTAACAATATCTGTGGAAACTTCATGAAACTGGTTTGGAAGGAAAAGACTTTTTTTTTTCCCCCTAATGTTGCAGTTCCCATATCCCAATCCCAGTCCCAGGCAGGACCAGAGAACTGTCCTGGCAAAAGATGCTCTTTTCTTCAATTTTGTGACCAACAGGGTTTATATTGACAATCAGAAATATAAGAGGAAAGCAGTCCTAAAGTAATCCTTCCTATCCATTACTGTCTTAATGATTTGTCTCTTCTTATAACCACACCTCTACCTTTCCTTCCCTGGAAGCCACTGCAATTTCTTGCTTAAGACTACCTGTTTAAAAAAAGGGACGGTCTGGATAGTTTGTGGCACAAAGGAAAAGAAGAAAAGATGTCTTTAAATTTATATCTTGATTATCCTTCCAACTTATTCTATAACTTTAGGTGAATTTATATATACTTTTTACTTAATTTACTTTGAATCTACACTCAAAAGGATGTCAGGGGGCAAGTACTATTAAAACGTAAGTTGTGGGGCACCTGGCCACCTCTGCTGGAGGTGTGTATAACTCTTGCTTGATCTCAGGGTCACGAGTTCAGGCCCCACACTGAGTGTAGAGATTACTTAAACAAACTTTAAGAAAAATAAATGTATACTTACAAATATATATTGAAAGAACGATAAAAATACTAGTGGAAAATTAGAGATTTTGGCAGGCAGCAGAGAGAATGTGGTGAATTTCATAGAGCTGGGGTGACCAAGGTAACAAAGACAGGAAAGAGGGCGTATGAGTTGTTAATATCTGGTACTCGGGAGTGAGGCCCCCCAAAATAAACAGAGTTCCATTTGATTGTCAGGCCCAGCCCCAGGCACTCCCACCATCCCTCCCCAGCTTCCCTGTGCCTGCGGAAGGTGAATGTATCCCTTGGGAAATCATGAGAGCAGGTGTGGTGATTCTGCTCTCGCAGTCTCCATTTACTCTCCTGTCATTCCCGGTCTGCATCAAAAAGTGCTTAAGTGGAAGGAAACCATCTGAGGGTTTGGATGTTTGGGTTTTATTTTCTTAGATGACATGGTTTTGAGGTCACAGTTGCTGGCTTAGTTGCAGAATGGGATCGATAGCTTCACTTTGCCATGAACTGCACCCCTGACATTAGCCGGAGGGGGTGGCGGGCATCACTAGGGTGTGTTTGCCTATAGCGGTTCTGGGAAAATCCACTCTCACTCCTGAAAAACAATCCAGAGGATATGCCAAAATTATCCATTAAAACAAAAAAGCAAACTGCAAATCCAATACTTTAAAGCTGGCTCCTATTTAACTGTTACCAGAGGAGCTTGCTGTTTCAGTTACAGGTTTTGAATTCTTCAACCTTGGTGTTGTATACAAATGCTCTCCCCCACCCCCGCAGCTCCCATACCACGCAACAACGTGAATAGTTGATCTGTAGTAGAGAGCAAAAATGGGGATATCGTATGAGGGTCTCATAAAATGAGGGAGATAAAAACAGTGACTTGGTTTAGCACCCTCTGGCTTAGGCAATGACATGCAGGTTTTAGAAGGGGTCTTGTGCCCCATCTGGGGTGTGGCCCAAAGCTTGGGAAGTGCTGCATTTCATCCCAGATCAAAATGGAAATTCTGCCAACCCTATGAAAAAGTTCTGCTTCAACTCAGATAGTCAGAAGTTATTTTTGAGGGTGATGAGATTATTTCAAATACCAGCCAGTGTTTCACTGTGGGGGGATGACGAGCAAACATCTAGAGAAGAGCCAGAGTGGGAAACCAAGGGCAGCTTCGGCAGTGAGGGGCATGTCGGAGCTGACATTAGCCAGGACAGGGGCCCTCTCTGCAGAACCTTCAGCCCTTCAGCTATGGGGTCCTTCTCTGGACGAAGGAATTTGATGGACATACTCGGAATTCCTGGGGATTATTGAAAACCAGAGCAGGCCTGCATGCCTGACATCTGGGAATCTGAGTATGATGCCTTCCTTAACCATGTCACCGATGGCTGAGATGGGCTAATTAACTTAACAATTAAGATAGTACGGGAGTTGCTGTGCCAGACTCCTTTTCCTCAGTAAGGTGTGTGTGGCACCCACAGGATAACCTGGGCTGAGGTCATAGGGTGCCCCCACCAAGAATGAAGCTTACCTAGATGTAGTAGCCAACTGCTCTAAAGCCAGGACTGCAGCTGCATTCCTGACAGACCATCTTAACCTCCATGGAGACTAGATACAGTGACCCATGGGGGAACACAATGTTCTGTAAAGTGTTTCCTATACGTTCAGCTTCCCCCCATGAAAGAAGTTTTATATGAAATGGTTGTAATGGCAGAGACATTTCACCAAACGTGAATAATTACGTTGTGGTGGTAGGAATATGGGTGATATTTCCTTGTTGTTGAAGCTCCCATGCGTTTCAAAGTTTTCTACAATTAACCAGAATGATCAAAAAGAAGTTTTTTTAAAAAAAAGTTTTTAGAAGCAAGAACAGGCCAGGAGTCTCCAAACTCCTTTGATCGTGCACTCTCTTAAGAAATTTTTTTGAACTTGCAACTCCCTATCTTTGCATATATTAGTTTATAAATGGTACACATGTTCTATCACTGGCTCATAATCTCAGAACTCAGGGTACCCTTAGGGTGAAATTCAGCTTTTTCATTAGAAGTTGTGGTTCCATATTTCAGATCGCCTCCTTGATCATCTCTAATTATTTTTTTGGCCTGGTTTCGTGGCAGATCTGATTAGATCATCATTATTACTTTACCCCACAAGGTGGCCAACAGAGACTTAAAAGTTCTCATGTGCTTTCATGCATATTATTGTCCTCAAACTGCAGTTTCTTTGCAGGAAACTTGATAAGCCATGCGTCTTTCTGTGAAGCTTAGTTAAAAGTGGATAATAGATAAATCTGTTTAACTGGGTGCTTGTAAAGAGCAATAATTTGAACTCCCCTGAAAGCAACAGGATGAATGAGCTGCCCTCCTGCCCTCCTGGCGGCGCCCTTTCCCACCCCTCGGGCTGCTGGAGCTTGTAGCGAGATTCCAGTGTCAGTCTGTCAGTGAGTGTCTAGGGAAACATTGCATCTTTTTTACTGATTTAATCAAATATGTGTGCCTATGATATACATGCACATACAGATGCATATTTATACAGGGAGAATTTTTGTGTTTTCAGTGGATAATCTGGGGCACCCCTGGGGCGGGCATACTCACATTATAGAATACTAGAAATGACACCAAGAAAGATACTGTACATAGGGGACTTTATGAAAAATGGGCCACAGCTATGGTCTTTCTTTTAAATCTTCGACTCTATAATCACAAAGTTTGTTCGGTGTACCTGCAAATTAATCTGTGTAATTAGCCTGAGTAAGGAATGGAACGGCCAACTCTAGATCCATGGAGTTTATCTTGGGACAAGTTGTGGCTAGGCTGAGGCTGGGGAAAAGATAGCCTTCGAGGAAGAAAGTTCCGCCTTGAGGACAGACTGCTGATTACAATTTACTGGTGGTCTCAACTCTTCAAGATGCCTTTAGCATCTCATATTTGAAAGAGATTGCTCAGTCTGCCTTTTGCCTGATAGAAATCCAACTCAGTCAACATTTAGTGAGCACCTAATATGAGTCAAAAAGGATGTTGGGCGTTGAGGATACAAACAGTCCTTGCCATTCTGGGCCTAGCTGGGGAGAAACAGAGAAACAGAATCGTCGTACAATGTGTTAATTCTGCGGCAGAGAGAGAGACTGACAGTTGGATGAGAACACTGAGGCAGGAATATTTAGTTTAGTCAGGCTGCCCATGGAAAGTTTCTTGAGGAGATTATACCTGGAAGACAGGTAAAGAAGTTGGTGGCCAGGATTTGGCATCCCTAGGAGATGCTACCTAGCCTCTACTGGGATATCTCCAAATTCTGTAAGTGAGGTTTGGGGGGACAGGGGCAGAAAGGAGAGCTCAGGATTTTATCAGTGTATTGAACTAGAATCTCCAACCTTCTACCTTTGATCCGAGTCTGCTCTCTGGGAAAACAGAATAAATCTGCTCCCTCTTTTATTTAGCAGCCTTAAAAACAATTGAAAATGGTCATCATAGGCTCCTTCTCCTTTACCTGAAAAATGTTGAGATTATATAGTTATTTCTACAATCCCCTTGACTTTAAAAATTTGGTGACTGTTTGTCTTCATCCTCTTCATCATCTGTGGCACAGATCCCAATTTATTCTTGTCTTTCTGGATGTCACGTGGTTTCCAGACACCCAACTCTCCTGGTTGCCCTCTACTGAGGGCGAGTTAGCCACGCCTTCCTACATACACCTGGGTGAAGTGTGCTCAGGGTGCTGGCACTCTGTCGGAGTGGCCCAGGAGATGAGAGCCTCTTCTGTATTCTGTAAGCTTGTGCTCCCTTAAAAGCGCCTGGTTATTTTTTCAAAGTGCTTCTGATACACTGACTTTCAAAAAAAAAAAAAAATCTTAAAAAAAAAACTTTTATGTATGTTCCCTCTCAAATTGTACTGTTTTTCTTCTTGGCCCAGTTCGTCATCCTATCAAGATAAATTTATTATTGGTTCAACAATTGTAGCTATTTGAAATATTGGCCCAGTCAGGCAGGCCCTGTGGTGCTTCATGGAAGTTCTCCTCTGATGATGCCATCGGACTGCACGGTCACTGTGTTGCCTGGGGATCATCCTCTAGTCCACTTTCATAACCTCTTCTTCTATAGATACCGTGTCAGGCTCTGCAAAGCCATGCTGTGCTCCATGTTCATAATATACCTCGAGTCTACCAACATAGAAACTATAACAAGAAAGTTGAGATCTATTTGAGATCCCTTTTTGTGGGTTGCTCCTAAGGATCACTGTAGCATTCTTTAAATGTGCTCCAGTTCCTTTGAGGAGGAAATCCAGAATAAGTTCTATAAAGTAAATCAAAGCCAACACAAAATATTAATTTGATAGTCTCTTCCAGACTTTTGCCAAATTGATTTCAGCATCATTGTGTGTGTGGGTGGGGAGGGGTTCTACTACCAACTTCCTTCTTAAATACAAAACAACAATAATTAACCACACAGCTTTCTTATTCTGGCAAGTCACCTGTTTGGAGTAAATTATCAGAGGTGGGAACTTTCAGATTCCTCTGTAATGACTATGAGCCTGAAGTCAGGTTACATTATCAAGATACAAATGGCCTATGCTTCTTATTTCTGGTGAGGATGCTGGGGGTTCAGGAGAGGGAAGCAGATGTAATCTCCAGGATGAGGTGTTTAGCTTACACAGGAGGAAAAACACTGGCATTCAAGCTCTGATAAGTACTAGAATGAGTGGACAATATATGTTGTAGGAGCTCTTCAACAAAGGAGAGATCTTTTCAAAACAGATTAGATTCCCACAGGTCTCAAACTCATTAAGAGCCAAGGATACGGACAAAATAACCACTGAGGATCCGATCGAGACTCCTTCAAGGTCAGTCATGATTATACCTAAGGTCCCTGTTTTATCATGATGTTAATGAAGAAAAGAACATGAAATTGTTCATAAAAATTATTAAATTACACAGATTATCTACCAGAATAGAAATTAGGTAACTAAACATTGGAACTCATCAATTACGGCGTGTTGCAATATGCTCTTACATTATTTTGCCAAAAATGAGAGACAATTGAGTAGATTTCTTTATTGCCAAATCCTTCTGTTTTTCCCATAAGTTCTTGTGATATTCCCAAAGATCTATATATAGCTACATAAATAAATAGTTTAACTCTTTAGACAAATTTTATATATATTTCTAAAGCAGAAAGAAATGTCATGATACAGATACACCTTTAAAATAACCTATATTAGAATTCACTATCTTGACATTTTATAAATTGATTTTATAAACAACAAGAACTCAGAAAAGAAAATACTAGACTAGACAAGAAGAATAAATGGCTCTGATATTTGGGTGAATTTTAGTTTCACAGTGGTAACCTGTATCAGTATACAAACCCATTATAGCTCAAATAACTCCTCCCATGCGACAAGACTATCTCTTTAGCGGCAGTATGTCTTTCCCTATCATCTTACACTTGTAGGTCAGTGGAGAATATTTAGCTTTCACTTTTCTCATCTTAATAAAAATAATGACATCATAAAACAGAAAGATGCTCATCTTGCAATTGACAGCCCATGTTTTTTAGAGCATGTCAGCACAATGAAATGCCTTGGATCCTTCCTTCCTACTTGGCCCTTAATGTACATAGTGTGTGTGCAAATAATTTCTCTGCAGTATGTGATGCTGTTAATAGCATTTTACCCACAGTAGAAGTTCCTTTGCAGTTGGAGTCAGTCCTCTCAAACTCTGCTGCTACTTCATCTTGTCCATTTATGTCATCCTCTAAATCTCTCGTTGTCATTTCAACAGTCTTCACAGCATCTTCCCCAGGAGTAGTTTGCATCTCAAGAAACCACTTTGCTCCTCCATAAGGAGCAATACCTCATCCATTCAAGTCTTATCACGAGATTGCAGCCGTTCAGCCATATCTTGAGGCTCCACTTCTAATTCTAGTTCTCTTGCTGTTTCCCCCACATCTGCGCTTACTCGTCCCCTGGAGACTTGGACTCTCAAAGTCATCCACAAGGGTTAGAATCAACTTTCATCCAAACTGTTAATGCTGTTCTTTTGACCTCTTCCCATGAGTCATGAATGTTATTAATGGCACCTAGAATGGTGAATCCTTTCCAGAAGGTTCCAATGTATTTTGTCCATATCCATCAGCGGAATCACTAACTGTGGCAGCTGTAGCCCTACAAAGTGTATTTGTTAAATAATAAGACTTGAAAGTTGAAAGTACTTCTTGATCCATGGGCTCACAGTGGATGTTGTGTTGGTAGGCCTGAAAACAACATTAATCTCATCATATGTCTCCATCAGAGCTCTTGAATGAGTAGGCAGACTGTCAGTGGGCAGTGATACTTTGAAGGAAATACTTTTTTCTGAGCAGTGGGTCTCAACAGGAGGCTTAGAATATTTTGAAAAACCATGTTGTAAATGGATGTGCTGTCATCCAGGCTTTGTTGTTCCATTTATGGAGCATAGGCAGAATAGGTTTAGCATAATTCTTAAGGGCCATAGGATTTTCAGAATGGTCCATGAGCACTGGCTTCAACTTCAAGTCACCAGCCACATTAGCCCCTAACAAGAGAGCCAGCCTGTCCTTGAGAATTTGAAGCCAGGCATTGACTTCTCTTTAGCTTTGAGAATCCTAGATGCCATCTTCTTCCAAGAGAAGGCTGTTTTGTCTATATTGGAAATCTGTTGTTTAGTGTGGCCACCTTCATGAGTTATGTGGGCTCAGTCTTCTGGATAATTTGCTGCAGCTTCTCCATCAGTACCTGCTGCTTCACCTTATACTTTTTTGTTATGGAAATGGTTTCTTTCTTTAAACCTCATGAACGAACATCTGCTAACTTCCAACTTTTCTTCTGCAGCTTCCTTACTTCTCTTGGGCTTCCTAGAATTGAAGAGAGTTAGGGCCTTGCTCTGGATTAGGCTTTGGCTTGAGGGAGTGTTGTTGCTGGTTTGACCTTCTATTCAGACCACTCAGACTTTCTCCATATCAGCAATAAGGTTGTTTTGCTTTCTTTTTTTTTTTTTTTAAGATTTTATTTATTTATTTGACAGAGAGAGATCACAAGTAGAGAGGCAGGCAGAGAGAGAGGGGGAAGCAGGCTCTGGGCTGAGCAGAGAGAACCCGATGCGGGGATCGATCCCAGGACCCTGACACCATGACCTGAGCCAAAGGCAGAGGCTTTAACCCACTGAGTCACCCAGGTGCCCCAGTTGTTTTGCTTTCTTATCACTCATGTGTTCAGTGGAGTAGCATTCTTAATTTCCTTCAAGAACTCTTCCTTTGCTTTTGCAACTTGGCTAACTGTTTGGTGCAAGAGACCTAGCTTTTGGCCTGTCTCAGCTTTCAACATACCTTCCTCATGAAGCTTAATCATTTCTAGCTTTTGATTTAAAGTGAGAGACGTATGGACTCTTCCTTTCACTTGAACACTAGAGGTCATTGCAGGGTTATTAATTAGCCTAATTTCCATGTTGTGTCTCAGGGAATAGGGAGGCCTGAGGAGAGGGAGAGAGACAGGACAATGGCTGGTTGGCGGAGCAGTCAGAACACAGGTACAGGGGCGCCTGGGTGGCTCAGTGGGTTAAGCCGCTGCCTTCGGCTCAGGTCATGATCTCGGAGTCCTGGGATCGAGCCCCATATCCGGCTCTCTGCTCAGCAGGGAGCCTGCTTCCGCCTCTCTCTCTGCCTGCCTCTCTGCCTGCTTGTGATCTCTCTGTCAAGTAAATAAATAAAATCTAAAAAAAAAAAAAAAAAAAGAACACAGGTACGAAGTTCTCCATCTTACTTGAGTGTGGTCCGTGATGCTCCAAAACAATGATAATAGTAACACCAGAGATCGCTGACCACAGATCACTACAACAAATACAATAATCATGAAAAAGTTTGTGGTGATGTGAGAATTTCCAAAATGTGACACAGACATGGAATGAGCAAATGCTGTGGGAAAAATGGCACCAGTAGACTTGCTCAACACGGGGTTGCCACAAACTCTCAATCTGTAAAAAAAAAAAAAAAAAAAAAAACCCACAGCATCTGGGAAGTTCAATAAAGCAAAGTGCAATAAATGAAATATGTCTGCACAAGATCAATACCTTCTTCAACCCGTGGTCATCATCCTGATTGCCAGCATCTTCAAATGATTTGGAGAAAAGGACAACACAGTGGGATTTCCAACTTTGCAGGCGATAATAGAGAACCAAATAGATGGGAATAGACCATAGGAAAAGGGAAGAAAGATGACAAGCGAGTTTTGATTCAGGCAAGCACAGAATAAAACGTCAGGAGGGGCAGGGGAGACCCAGGAAGTAGGAGGAGCCAGTGGAGAGGGCACCCTCAGAGCAGAGCCCAAGGCAGCTGCTAAACCAAGTCCCTTGGGTCAGTCTGTGCCTGAAGAATGCTGGATTCAATAAATCTCATCTGGCAGGGAAGTCTTGGGCTTTATTTTGAAGTGAGTCTTCCCACTTCCCACTTCCCACCGCCTCCTATCCTTTCTTTCTCTTTCACTCCTTCTCTGATTTTCCTTATGGCTATGGCTCTAGAGTAGACAGTTGTTAGATTAGAAATATTGCCAATGTATCTCTCAAAGAGGTCATTGTATCCTAATGCTCCAATTAATTCAGGAGAGTGAGGGAAACAGGAGCCACTGGAGCCAAGACGGGAACTGAGTGGGCCAGAGCTGAGATGGACCTAATTGAGTGGAAGAAGAAAGCAAAATGGAGTGATTGAAAGCTGAATGCCCTGTGGGCAACTCGGTTCCATCTTTCATTCATTTGGTTCAGGCCCTACTTTTTGCCCTGAACAAATTCTTTCAGGTTTCTTTTCCAAATGGAGTTAAATAGCTGAATTAATTCCCTGGATTTTCTTTTCACGGTCTCTGTATGAGCAAACAAGTCTATGTCTGATATTATAAGATAAGCCAGAGAAAAACTTTTGGGTCTGGGGGTGGTCATGAAGCTCTTCACGTCAGAGGGTGTACTTTGAAGGGCGGTGAGGATTTGAGTAGACTGGGAGAAAAAACAAGAGCGGTTCAAGGCTATCACACCAGGGAAAGAGGCTAGAGAGGGCAGGAGCCAACTCTCAAGGTCCGCGAGCAACGGGCTGACTGGTTTCTGTAGCAGAGCACGAGGTAGGGCTGGAAAGTGAGGTTTGTTTATTAACAGTAGGTAAGCTTCAGGTTTAAAAACGAAGGTTTTTCATTAAAGAAAGTGCTCTTGCTGTGTGCCAGCCTTGTACCCTGAAAGAAGGTCAGGAAGAAGAAGGCAGTGAAAGAACATTTTCTGATGGAACAGAAAAAAGGAAAGAAAATAAACTCCAGCAAATATTAGAAATACAGAGATCAGACTATTTCAAGGATCTGGGCATCATTGCTTGGGGATAATGGGAAGAGTGAGTCAAACAGAGAGAAAAGAGAGTAGAACCCGGGAAGATGGGCTTAGGAATCAGGCTGATCTGTCGAATGGCCCCTTGAAAGTCTTATTCTTTGGGCTTCATAACAGGCAAGGGCCCTCAGCTTAATGACGTCAAGGTGGTAAGGGTAGAGGAGGGGAGGGAAGAGGAAAGAATACAGAAACACCAGATTCAGAATGCTAAACATATTTCACATTTGGTAGATTCAGATTCCCAAGATGCCAGATCTCTAAGGCTCACTCTCTCAAATGAAGCAGCTCAGCTTTGCTCTGCTTCTCCTTCCTCACAAGGACTCTCAACACTCTGCAGTCCGCAGACTCCCACCTTCAGACCCCTTCGGGGTCCTTCCAGCAGCAAACAGACCCTGCACAGACTCAGTTTCCGGGAAACAAAATGAAAACTAAAATTGAAAGAAAAGACAGGTTCTTCCTTTCATACTTGTTGTCTTAGTTTTATTCTCATCTCTCTTAGTTTACAGGCCAAGAAGTAGGTTAAAAAAAACACTGTTATTTGGCCATTGTCAGTACATTTATCTGATAAAGGACTTATCTAGCATATATTAAGAGCTCTTACAAATCCATGAGCCAAAGATAATTAACCTCTTTTCAGAAAAGACGTGAAAAGACAGTTTACAAAAGTGAATACAAATGGCCAGTAAGTGTATAAAAATATGCCCATCATGATTAGTAACCTAAAACCATAATGAGATATCACTTCATGCCCACCAGGACGACTAAAGAGACTGATGATACCTAATGATGGTGAGGGGAACCTTCATATATTCCCACTGGATATAGAATTGCTGTTGGGAATGTCAAAAGCATACCTCCCATAGGACCCTAGGATCACACTCCTAGGGAACTCTCAAGAGAAATGAAAACCCGTAGCCACAGAAAGACTTGAATAAGAACTTTCACATCAGCCATGCTCATAATAGCCAAACACTGAGAACAACCCAAGTGGCCATCAGCCAGAGAATGGATACATGAACTGTGGTCTGTCTACACAATGGGACAGTACCCAGCAGCAGCAAGGCATGGACTGCTCATACACACAACAACGTGGATGAATCTTAAATGTGGCACATTGGATACAAGAAGCCAGATCTGAAAGAGTACATACTGTATGATTTCATTAGTATGAAATCCAAGAGTAGGCAAAACTACATCCACAGTGATAGAAATCAGAAAGTGGTACCTGAGGCCTGCCAGGGGGTGGGGATGGGCAGGAATTGACTGGAAGGGGGCACAACCAGCACATTCCCTAGGCTGATGGAAACGTTCCTATTTTGTCTTTGGTAATGGCCACATGGATGGATAAAATGAGTCAAAACTCCTAGAACTGAATGCTTAATTAAATATATGCATCTTATCATATGTAAATCGTACTTCAACTTTTTTAAATACAGGAAGGAAAAACATATATTTAGAGGCCTCATCTAGATAGGCTTATTCATCCCATAAATTATAAATCTATTATTTCTCTTACTCTTCTCTGTTTAACTCCTCTAGTTAGAGAATGAAGTCCTTTTCAAAGATGGGATACAACAAAACCCTGTCTTACCTGTCAGCCTGCTGGTTCCCAGATCCCCAAGGACTCCCCAGGATAAGTAGATAATAGGTTTTCCCACTGAGCTCCGTGGGTTCCTTAGTTGACCTGAAAAGATGTGGGGCAATGAGATGGGAGCCTAGGACGATAAAGATGGTATTTTTACAATTCCCCCATCTCTGCTTCCAAGATAGCAACTACCCTTTCCATGAAGAAAGGTCTTACTGTTAGACACAAATGGAGTCGTGTGCCCCAGATGGCAGCCTCTCACACCAGACCGCTTGCCTTTCCCATCCTAGTCCACACGGTCCCAGCAAGGAATGTTAAGTGTGCCATTTCCCAGCTGCCTCAAGCTGGTTTTCTTTTTCTCCCACTCCCTGTCTCCTGATTTCCCAGAATGGCAGTGCTGGTCAGCTGGGGAGGTCATGTCCCATGTCAGTGGTGTGGGGGAGACACCATAATACAAATCACTGAGCAGGGGCTCTGGGATTTGTGCCTGGGCTGCCTGGGCCATCGTGCCACTGCTGGGGGATTAGGCTTTCATTTCCTCTTCTCAGACAAGAAGTGATAGTCCCTGTGCCGTGGCCGTCCCAGGGCTACCGAGCAGGTTTGAGCATGCGACAGTGGACCTGTAAACATATCAGAGGAGTTCTCTGACTCAAAGATTACGTTCCAGTGCTCTTTCGGCTCTGCTGGGTCCTGTTGGGGAGTGCGGCTTTTGTAAAAGAAGCGTAGAATTCAGTCTCTCTGGGCATTCACCTCTGTGAGGGTGGACCAGGGGTCACCTGAGCGAGGGTGTAGGGCAGAAACCAGTTAGCAAGTTCATGAGAGAGCAGTTTCCATTCATTATGTGCTTCTATCTTCAGTAGAATCATTACGCCTTTTGACAGCATATAATCTGCTTGGGATTTCTAGACATCCGCAGTCTGTTGACACCTTGAGTCACCATGTCCAGGTGTCAGCCTTTGCAGAGAGCATCCTGCATGATTGAATAAGGGAACCACAAGGAGACCCTTGGGCTTGATGGACACCAGCTCTGAGTATATAACCTCCGGCCACTCACAGGTCTCTCCAACCCTCAGTTTCTGTGTCTTGGAAAGAGGGAGTCTCCATATTTGCTTTCCGAGTTCCTCTCCAGTGATGCGATTTTTAGAGTAGCCCTTGTGGTATGGCATACAAAGCCTTTGCAGTCAGAAGAACTGAGCTCTGTCTGCAGGCGTGCGCCTCACCAGCAGGGTGAGCTCTGGGCAGATTGCATCTGTCTGAGCGAAGGCCAGCTTCCTTCTCGGTAAGAGGTACCTGGAGATCTCCCCACTACCTACCTGCCTCTTCAGGTCATGGGGGTGGGGTGGTGGAACAGGATGGCATATGCAAAAACTTGATGGACTGTAACTTACCCAGCATTTGCTGCAGTTTGTTGGCTGCGGCTATAGACACAGAAGCACGTGGAGAGTGAAGTGACAGGCATGCCCTGGGGCTTCACCTGGGTTCAGGAGTCCAACACCCGCAAAGTGGAGATGGATCCAAGGATGGGCTTGGCGACTAAGGCTTCAGTCTCGCAGTCTCTCATGGAGCTGTGAGCCGGTCCTGACAGTCATTCCCTTACAGGTGACGGCAGAGCTGGATGCCTGGAATGAGGACCTGCTCCGGCAGATGAATGACTTCAACACGGAGGATCTGACGCTGGCCGAGCAGCGGCTGCAGCGCCACACAGAGCGGAAGCTAGCCATGAACAACATGACCTTCGAGGTCATCCAGCAAGGGCAAGATCTGCACCAGTACATCATGGAGGTCCAGGCCTCAGGTGGGTGAGCTCCCCCATCCTCCTCCTTGCGACAGGGAGACGATGAAAACAAGCATGCCAGCCCGACTCCAGCCGGCATGGCCACTCTGCTCATCCGCTTTATTCCCCCAGACACAGGGACAGAGATGTTTGCCACTTTAAAGAAACTGATGCGTGAGAACTAGAATCACTTGTCCAAGATTGCCCAGTTAGGCTCTGGTAGAGAGGAGGATAGGGCCAGGGTCTCTTGGTGCTGTGCAGAGAATGGGGAAAACAAATTTGCACAGACTCAGAAAAAACGGCCTCCAGAAACAAACAGGCAGGCTCCAGAAGCAGCCAGCCTGCTGTGTGAATTGTATTCAAACCTGTAGATGTTTGCTCTTCAACCCCCCAGCCCCCTCTCCTGTCTTCCACCCCCAGGGCGGCTCCTGGTCTCCAGTTCAGGCCTCTTAAAAAGCCCCCCACCTTTATTTTTTTTTAAATCACTGGTCTGTGTGTGTTAGAAGTGCTGATAAAAATTTATGCAGGGTCATAGAATTTTATAACTTCTCAAGAAACCACGGTGGAGTCACCCAGATTTCACTTCTTTTCATGTTCAAGCTTTATGCACTGTCTCTCCAGCAAATGCATGAACCCTTCCTGGGATACCTAGTGCTCTCCACAATGGCCTTTGGTATTAGAACCAGAGAGAGCCAGGGCAGTCCTGTGGTCCAGATAGTTCAGAGGACAAGAAGTCACTCACAGGGACACATGCTAGTAGAGTGCTGGGACACAGTCTCTACACCCTGCCCTGCCGTCGGCCTACCCCCCAGCCCCGGGTCCTCCTTGCCTCTGGTTCTTGACCCTCCGGGAAGAGGCAGACGGGGGTTCAGGCCATCAGCTCTTAAAAACACAGTTGGCCATGTCCCTGTTGACTCTGAAGGATATTTAGAATCATGAGATTCCCAGCAGACGTTAGCCCCCAAACGGGACTATAGGGGACAGTGTTTGTTTTAAGGACCGAAAAGAGTAAATAACAGCACTCAAAGAGACTTCTAACTCTAACTGGAGGAAAGACAGTCTGGTAAATTCTGTTTGCCTGCTCAGCATCGTCCTTCCGTGATTCTTTGTTTGTGTTGCGAACAGCTGCAGCTGCCCGGGCTTGTTTACTCAGTATAGTCCAGGAAGGACTGTTCCCACTGCAGTCTCTCGGGGTCGGGGCAGCGGGGGCACTGGGAGCTCTTTTAAAAATGGCAGTGCCAGGCCCCAAACCCAGAGATCCTGACTTAACTACATCTGAATGGGAGTTGGGCATCAGCCGAAAAACCTCCTCGGGCGATCCACGGTGCAGCCAGGGCTGAGATCCCCAGGCAAGTTTAAAAGTCCACAGAACCTGCCGGCTCAGAATCTCTTGGGGTGGGACGCAACAGTCTGTGTTTCTGCCAAGCCCTCCAGGGGGTGCTGGCGTACCACGGATCTAGGATCCACTCAAAGTGAGGGCCCCCCCGGACCAGCAGCACCAGCATCGCTTAAGAGCCCATTAGAAAGGTGGAGGAATCCCAGCCCTCATCCCAGATTTACAAATCTGAATCTGTGTGTTAACAAAATCTCCAGGGAAATCATGTGCCCATGAAAGTTTGAGACACATGCTTGGCAATGGCTTGTACATCTTCAAGGTTTTATTAGGGTAGGAGGGGAAACCATGATCCTTTCTCTGCAGCTGAGAACCTTGGACTCAGGGTTTCACGGTAGAGCTTACGCTCCTGAGACTCACGATAGCTGGCTCCCAGCTAAGGCTAGGAACCATGAGAGAATGTGCAGGACCTGGGAGAGAGGCTGGGACAGAGAAGCCTTGCAGGGGTGCTCAACCTTTGTCCCTCGGTATTGATGCATCTGGCAGGAGGGGAAGCTGGTCTGCTGGAAACTGCGGCACTTTGTACCCAGGTGCTGGTGTGACCCAGGCAAGCCCCTCTCTGTCCCAAGAGCCAGGTATCCATGGTAACGGAAAGCCGACCAGCAGCTGGCAGTCCCTCAAGACGGCCTGTGACTGTGGGTTAGCAGTGCTTGGCAGCCTCCTGCACCTTGAGGGCTGAATGGGTGAAAACACCCCCAGCAGATGAGCTGCCCACACCCAATGTCCTGATCTAGAAATGGGCTTTATCAAAAGAGACTTGATGGGCCTCTTGAGCCCTCTGTGCTGGGACTGGCTGTTCCCCTGCCTCTACCCCAGCTAGCCGGGGGTAGCTAGCTATTCAGCTGGCATAGTCCAGGAGGCTTCGAAGGGAATGCATCTGGGGCTTTCAGGGACGTTCACTTCCTGTCTGCTGCTGAATATTGGGTCCTGCTAAGGAGGCCTCTACCTTGTCTCTGGCTCGGAGGAAGGGAGAGCAGGCTTCTGCTGGAGCTGAGGGGTGGGGTGGAGGTTGAGGGTGGGCCCAGTGGGGCAGGGTCTTGTCCCTGGGGGGTTGAGGAATGTAGGACTTCAGAGACCCCTAACTGAGGCAGCAAATGTCTTAGTCATTGATGATATGTGTCTAATGAACTATATTTGAATTCAAGGTAAAATAAGCTGCTGTCTTAGAAAAAAGACAATTAACAAAATTAAGCTTTTGGTTGGTGTTTAGCCCTCTGTGATGAATTAATGAAGGGCTTATGCTTTGATTTGGTAGGACTAAATGGAAGTAGGGAAGTGCCACACACTTATTTTCAGGTGTGCAATTTGTGGCATTGAGGCAGGTCCCACTAAATCCCTCTGGTGTGCCAGTGGCTCTAACCAAAGCAAAGCCTTTGCTCAAGTCAGCACTAGCCTTGGGAACAGAAGGCAAAACAGGAACACTTGCTCCACTTGCTCATCATTCTCTCCAAGCTGTAGCATTTTCTATTTCGGCCAGGAGGTGGGAGTGGGGAGGGGCCAGGTTTTGCTGGAAAGAGTCAAGTTGGAGAAGACACGCTGGCTGAAGTCAAGGTCCAGTTCCACCATCAGCTAGCAGCCTGCCTTTGGAAAGTTCCCGTTCTTTCTCCTTAGACCTTTCTTCTTCTGTCTAGTGTGGGAGGTGGGCCTGGATTCCTACAGTCTAGTTCGTGCTTGCCATGATGAGTCAGCCTACCCACCCCCAGTGGCTAGGCCGCAGGTCTCTCCAGTGCAGTCTGACCATGTAACTATTCCATGTGGCCTGAGGAATCAGAAGAGCCGCCCATCTCATGGATGTGTTGGTTTTGTGGTCTAATCAAAGCACCAAGCTTTCTTTATGCAAGGTTTTTAAATGAAAATCTTTGGGATCTGTGGCAATGATACTTAAAGTTTTTAACTATGTTGGGAAGAACCCAGCCCTAGCATTTGAAAATAAGTAAAAAATAAATGAAGTTTGGTGTGAATCCTTCTTCTTGAGCACAGAGCTCAGAGTATGGCTGGGAGGGGAACAGTGCCTGGCTTGGGACCCGGCCATACCCTTCCTGCCCAGTCTTTCCAAGCCTCACCTTCCCCCAGAAGACGGCAGTCGTAAGAATACCCAGATCACAGGGTCATCATGACGATGCAGGGCAATAATGCATGAACATGGTAAGGGCTCAAGAAAGGTTGGTATCTGTGATTTGTTACAATTGTATTCTAGCTCGCACTGCCTTCTCCTGCAGCCATGTATCCTTGTAGCTTCTCCAGCAGCGTGAGGACAGGACTCTTTCTTCATTCTCTTTCCATACCCAGCATCTGGCAGAGTGCTGATGTCTGGTACATTGCATGTTTTCAGTAAGAGTATTTGCTTAGTTAATGGAGTGAACATCAATGTGGTGGAACAGATGTAGGAAAAAATAAGGGGCCACAAATAATTCCACTTGCATCATAAAAGGAGAGAAAAGGCCTGTGTTTTTCCAAAATGGAAGCTACTCTGGGGTTCATGGGAATGTGGATCTGATGGGAGCTGAGTGGAAGGGAAGAGAATGTAGATGTGCAACAGGAGTTCTCGGTCTGGCTGCAGATTCAGAATCACCTGCAGAACTTACAAGGACCAAGGTCTGGACCCCACCCTTCAGGGAGTCTTGCTTAATTGGTCTGGAATGGACCCAGATTTTTTTTTTTTTTTAACTTCCCAGATGATTCTGTTGTACATCCAGGCTTGAGAATGCCGATCTAAAAACCCGATTAGAGGACTTTGTCGTTTCTGAACCGGGTGTTACATTGAGGGAGTGGCCCAGAATGAGGAGTGAGGAGGGGAGGGCTAGTCTCTCACTGAGGCAGGCTGATATGAAGGCACAAAGAACACCTCCAGGTAGCATAGGCGGGAATAGCTAGATCTTACCCTAGACCATAGCCACCTCTCTCTCCTTGAGGGAGTTAAAGTGGTACCCTCAGCCTGGCAGCAGAGGAAAGTACAGTGACATTACTAGCTGTAGCCTTGGGCCATAAACAAACACAGTGCCAACCATTCTGCTGACCGAGTATAGCATAAAGAATATCTCTGTCCCTGGGTTGCTGGCCATGGTACCGCCTTACCCAGTGGTTTCCCATCTTGGTTGCATGTTGAATCGCTCTGGGAACTTTAAGACTTCCTGGTGCCTGGGTCCCACCCTCAGAGAGTCTCCTGTTACTGCTCTGGGGTATGGCCAAGGACATGGTGATTTTTAAAGTTCTGCAGATCTAATGTGAGCCAAGATTGAGAGCACTGGTCTAAGACCACCCAGACCATCACAGTTGCTAATGATGTACAATGAGCAAGTCCATAAATACCTCACGGTACAATTTTATATTTACATTTTTACAAGCCATTTTGCAGTTCTATTAGTAATCAGTAACGAATATGTTGTAAAAAGTAGAAACATGGATATTTTGAGCCTACTAAATGCCCAGAACTGTATGTACCTAATCTCACTATGTCCTACAACACCCCAGAAACCATCGTTGGAATTGTCCTTACCCAAGCTCAGTGAAGATATAGAGCCCAGAGATTCACTGTTAATGGGGTAGAACATCAATTCAAACCTAAGTCTGTCCTTTCCCAGAGCTCGCACATGCTTTCCACCATAGCGTGTGACCTGAGCCCTTCCCTGCAGAGGCCAGGTGTTCACCAGAAGACCTTCTCTGTTGGGTGTTATGAGCCAAGCACTGTGTTGGTGCTGAGGATACAGAGATAAAGAAGGTGTGTGTCCCTAGCACCAAGGGAGCCTGCATTTCTGCAAGAACAGGGACAAGTTAATAACCACCCTGAACAGGAATGTTCTGAGGGAACGGAGCATACAGAACATTGTGGATCACATCAGTACAACTTGCCTGAAAGACACCGACACACTATCTCCCTCTTTGATGGAAAGAGCACACACATCTTGCTGGATTTCTGAGAGCCCCTAGGAAAACAGGACTGGAAATAGACTGAGAACAGTAATGTGAACACAAGCAAACTATTTGCTGTGGATTGATGGGTATTTACTAGTTAATGCGATTTGACTGGGACTTGCGTCAACATGTGTGGGCAGTGGGAGGGAGGAGTGAATTTCCATCTTCCTAGGTGCCATTTTGGGTTCCTCCCATTCCCTCCCTCCACAGCACGACATGCAGTTCAGAGCAGAAGTGCAGTAGGCGTTGTCTTCCCCCATTTTATTTCCTGTGTTCATCCCCCATAAAACAGTACCAAGGGAGGTAGATGCATGCGAAGGCCTGGAGTCTCGGGGCAGGCTGAGAGTCGGCTGGGGGTGGTGTCCTCTGCAAGTGCTGGCCCCTTTGACAAGCTTACTGGCTTAGAGAGCCCATTTACATGCGAGGTGGCAGAGGTGAGCCGCGGGCTTCCCAGAAAAAGACACTTTGCCCAAGCTCAGCATACTAAACACCAGAGATGCCTGTGGAATGAAAAGGAGCTGGAGAAAACCTGCATTGTGGCTGAAAGGAGGGAAGAGCTTCTGCTCCCTCAGATGGAGCTTGAATTACATTTCCAGAAAGGAACTATGGTAGTCAAGGGTCTTCTCACTGTGCTGGGCACTGCAGAGATAGAAATTTTTGTATTTCTTCTTATTTTTTACTTCAGTCAAGGAGATGCTCTACCTTGTCCCCTTGGTAATTGAAAATAGGAACCAGAGGGAGCAGACTGCCAAAAGAACAAGCTGTTCTCCTCTGTCTCCCACAGATATTTCAGGAGCTGGGATTTGGAATTATGAAACTGGTAGAAAAAAATAAACATGAAAAGATACTGAAATTATTACCATGTAACACCAGAAGTTTTTTCCACTCTTCCATATTGTCCTTACATAAAACACTATTTTTGCCTCTAGAAATGAATTTCCCTTGCATGCGTACACTCTCCTTACACTCCCCCAGCTGTATCCGGCAGGTGTGTTGGTGGTGGTGATGAGTTTCTGATGATGTGAGTCAGAGTGTTGGGGAAGTCTCCCAGAGGGGACTTATTTTTAGGTGACTATACCCTGAGATTGGTAGGCTCCTTGGGGTGTGATCCCCATGGAAATACATTACCCTTTGGGAATTTTAGTCCCATCCCTAATGATGGTTGGGTCCCTGTTTGTCAGCATCAGGAGCACAGCTGCACCTGGTCATAGGTGACAGGATGGGGAGTCAGGGAAAGGATCCGGACTGAACTGAGAAGCTGCAGAGCCAGGTGGAGTCAGGGATCAGAAGGAGGCAAGCAATCTGGACTTAGGATTTTTGCAAAGCTATGGGTCTGGGCAAGGTTGAATCAGTCAGAACAAGAAACAATACAGCAAATTACCATTTTTATCAAGTTGGAGACAGATAGCAACCAAGAGGGCATGAACGCAAGAAGACAGAGAGTTGAGAGCTGAAGAGTCAAGAATCAGGAAAGCCATGGGCCTGTGTGTACGATGTCATGTGATGGAGGCTCCATATGCATTATCTCATTTAATCCTCCCAGCGAGCTCCTGAGCAGGGAGTTCATGAGGTAGGCAGGTATGTAAAATTGTTTATTTCAGGAGGAAGGCAAAGCTTCTGACGGCTTAGATAACTTGCCCATGTCCAGGATTCTGACTCAGGGCTGGCTCCAAAGCTAGCACACTCCTCACATAGCCTACAGGAGCTAAGGTAGGAGTCAAATTCAAGCCACTAGCAGACAAGAAGGCCTTTGATAACCAAGGCGGTCCCCTCACTCCAAAACACAGATCTGTTTGAGAAAGGCTGCTCTAATCCTGCTGATGATGATGGATAGATACAAGCATCAGCTCGCTGGAGAGAAAGTGTGTGTGTGTCCACGCCGGTGTGTTGGTAGAGGCATATAGGACAAGTTAGGAAGGGGCGCCTGGGTGGCTCAGTCGGTGGAGCGTCTGACTCTTGGTTTCAGCTCAGGTCATGATCTCAGGGTCATGAGATTGAGCCCTGTGTTGGGCTCCGTGCTCAATATGGAATCTGCTCGAGATTCTCTCTCCCTCTCCCCTCCCCCTGCACGCTCGCTTGCTCTCTCTCTCTCTCTCTCTCTCAAATAAATCAGTCTTTTAAAAAAAGAAAAAGGCAGGTAGAGAGGGGGATGGACAAAGAATGGAGCCATGGCTTCCACCTGGCAGATATTGACTTGCGGTCCCATCACAGGTCAGACAGTGGGCAGTTAATTAATGCTGGGTGACGTATCCATAAACATTGGGAGCTCCTGTTAGCGGCTGACTGGGCTTATTCATTGTTTTGAAAAAGCAGAAGAATGGTGAGCAAACTCTCCTTGTGTGGGTGCACATTTAACATGCTTTTTGTAAATGGAGAAGCACTCAGTACCCCTGCGGTATTGCTGGGGTGTGTTTATCAGCAGTGTTTGCCTGTGTTAAAGAAATGTATGAGAGCTAGCATGTATTTCTAAGAGTTGCTTTTTTTTAGGGGGCCTAAGTAGTTGGCTACTAAAATCCCCCTGCCTAGAGATTCTCATTGGAACAAACTTGCCATCTGAGTATAAATTGCATCAGACCAGCTAATCAAGTGTGCCTTTGGCAGAAGCTCCTGAGACAGGTCATTTTCGGTTTTGTTTCGTATTTCCCAATATGGTCCAGAGCCTTGCTTGTGAATATTATAGGTGTTAGCAAATCCCCCAGCAGGGACTGTCGAGGGCTTTCTTCTCTGGGGTGGACTCCCAGAGAACCACCTCTCTCCGTAACCCCAGCTGATCCCAGGCAAAGGATCAGAGCATCCAAAAGAGGTGGCATGGTTTGGACACCCTGAACAAAAGTCCGTTCTCACATTGTCCAGCTTCCCAGAGGGATGTGTAAAGGCAGGAGGGCACTGCTCCTGGCTGTTTCTGCATTCCTGCTTTCCTGTGCATCTTGCAGGAAATAGGGTCTTGGTCCTACTACCTCGTTTCTCCTTGTTTCCTTTTTTTTTTTTTTTTTAAATCAGGAATTGAGTTAATCTGTGAGAAAGACATCGATCTGGCAGCCCAGGTGCAAGAGCTACTGGAGTTCCTTCATGAGAAGCAACACGAATTGGAGCTCAACGCAGAGCAGACCCATAAGCGACTGGAACAGTGCCTCCAGCTGCGGCACCTGCAGGCCGAGGTCAAACAGGTGAGCCTGGCCCCTCCACTGTCCACCCTCGGTCTGGGCTCCCCCTGGGCCCCGGGCCTGCTCCTGGTGTGGGGAGAAGGTATGCAGAGTCACTGGTGTCACCGGAACTTGGAAATGGGTAAGTGAAGGAGTGGTGGTTGGGATTCTGAAAGCGAGGCTGCTGTCTGTTGCATCTAAAACCAGATCTGATGGTACAAGGTGCAAACTACAAATGCGTCCTTTTTCTCTCCTAACAATCTAACGAGAGCATTTGGAACTTTCCAAAGTCGTCCTCAGTCGCTGAGCCTCTTCTCTTCCTTTCCGTCCTCCAGCCTGACACGCAGTTTGTGTGAAACGCAAATCCTTGTCAAATCCATGTCAATAAACATGGTCAGGGTTTAGAGCCCCGTTGGTTAACGTGGGGCCCCTGAGTCCTCGTGCAGGGCCTGACACGTGGTTGAGAGTTAGTGGGGGCAGTTTCCCCCATTCTTTTCAATATGCAGGGGCAGCTTATAAGAAAACTGTCTTGCCCTATTAAAGTCAATTTAAGAAAGAGAAGATTTTGTTATCTGTATGAGATGTTGTACTAGCCATTTTACCAAAGGACTTACCCAGGTCTCTAGGAACCTCTAGGAAAACACAGGAACCAATGACGCATTTAAAAATATTACATATTTAGGGGCGCCTGGGTGGCTCAGTGGGTTAAGCCACTGCCTTCGGCTCAGGTCATGATCTCAGGGTCCTGGGATCGAGTCCCGCATCAGGCTCTTTGCTCAGCAGGGAGCCTGCTTCCCTCTCTCTCTCTCTCTCTCTGCCTGCCTTTCCATCTACTTGTGATCTCTCTCTGTCAAATAAATAAATAAAATCTTTGGGGGAAAAAATATTACATATTTATATTATGAATAGACTAAATTTTAATTATCAGCATAATGAATGGAGATTTTTTTTAAATTTACACAGTGGTATTGAAGAAATACAAATATATAATAGTTAAATTTATTGAGTGCTGGGAACCTTTTACACCCATCTCTCCATCAAGCCTCACAACCATTCTCTGAAGCAGGTCTTATTCCCAATTTACAGATGAGGCCACTGAAGCTTAGAGAGGTCACCAGACAATGGTCACAGGGAGCAAAGAGCATGTCACCACCCTCTACTGGTCTAGGAGAGCTTCTTGGCAGGGGGGTTCCATAGCACTTCCATGATAGTTCCTTCTGCTCCACACTCTTTCAAGCAATCCAGACCCCTGCTCCCTGAAGGCAGAGCCCCACCCAAAAATCCCAAGCCAAGAAACTTTTTCCTATTAAACATTTTTTCTTAGGCACTGTGGCTATTACACTGTCTTATTTAACTCTATTAATTTGGAACAGGGGACAAAAACACAATATTTTATTTAATCATTGCTGTTCTCTTATATTCCGAGTATTTCTTGTTAATGCCTCGGTCTTCGCTATTATACTGTTATTTATTATAATGGACAAAACTGTCCTCTCTACTCCACTTCTCCCAATCAGTGCTCAGCCAGAACCCGCACCCACTGTGCTAAAGGTCTGTCCTCAGCACAGGTGAGATCACTGAGCACCAAGGCAGGCTGGATCACAGAGCTGCCATCTAGACTGCTCTCTGTGTAATTACACTGGGATCGCACCCAAATCTCTGGAGAGACATGGTGGAAATCCCATAAGCAGTGATGAGTATACAAATTCTGAGACTCTTGGTAATAATGATTGTACTTACTTTTTAGATGAGAAGTTCTTTCTCACTTATAATCTCATTTTAAGAGAAGAGACCCATGGGGAAGGGGGGCATATGTTTATTTTACACGTGGGAAACAGGTAGCACAGGATTGGTGCTCCCAGGGCCTGCTGACTTGTTAGCTGGAATTTGAGCCTGTGCTTCCTTTATCAATAGTCGCACAAGGCCTCTTCTGGGCCCCACTCCTGCCCAAGGGCTCTAGGAGAAATAGAAAGAAGCCCTCTAGCAGGGCATAGGCTGGGATATTCCTGGCCTTCACAGCACCACCTCTGAGAAGACAGCATGCCCTGTGCCTGGTAGAAAGGGTAGCCCCTACCTGATGGGTCAGCAGGCTCCAACAGGTCACAGGAGCCCTCCGCTGCTCAGGTACTCTTACTCCTGCCTGCTGAAGGGGGCAGGAGGGATCATCTGAACAAAACAAATAACAGGAAAATCATTCCTATTTGCCTGTGAAATGAAATAGATACTTTTGTTCCTGGTTTTTAATTTTATTTAATTTTGTTCCAACATTAGTAGTAAAGTCAACTCCCTAATCATGTTCTTCTTGACTGGCATGAAAATGGAAATGATTTTTTTATCCTCTGAGTATACATTCTGTATAGGGTGAGGAGTTGGAGTGATGATAGGTAGTTTGTCAAATGGGGAAGTAGGTTGTCTATGTACAAATACTCCAGGCTTGACGGATCTCTGAGTACATTCCTATTCAATGTTTCTTGAGTTGGAGGACGGAAAATTTCTCTGCAGGAGAAAGTTGCTTCTCCCCACCATGGTCAGGATGACACATGTGGGATTGTAGTTCAAACCCATACTGGGCTGCTTGAGTCGGTCTGCAGGAAACCCGCGAAGGCGTTTGTGAAGGACAGCGGCCTTGGGAGGTGCCAAGGGATTTTGTTGCTTTGTTAAGCCACCATGCCTCATTAGGTGAACTTGTTTTCCTTGTCAGTGTAGGGCTCGCTCTTTCAGGAGTCGTCTGATCCAGTTTCAGAGAAGGCATTTGTGTTTTGATGGAAGTTTGTGGAGCAGGAAATATTGATTTGGAAGCTGTTGACACTTGGAAAGAGGGAGTTAATTTAGATGTCAGTATTGATCAGCAGAGCTAAATTTAGACACAAGCTTGAGAGTTTCTCTTTTGAATATACTAAAAAAAAAAAGAAAAGAAAAGAAAGAAAAAGGATATCTTAATTGAAATGCCATTAATGGGGATGGAAAGAGAGAGAACAATGTGCTGCTTCACAGTTGGGCATTAGAGCCCGTAGATGAGAGGTTTAAATTTGGCTGTAGTGTAGTTATACCACCATTATGTTAAACTGAGGCTTTGAGGGGAGATGATGCCATAGATGTCAGACTGAAAATTATTGTTGGGGTTGCGAACAAATGAAATTATTTAATTATTTAATGTTTTTTGGGGTTACATAGGGCTCTCTATCTTAGATCGATGGCCCAGACACCTCTGGAGAAATGCTGACTCTTTAAGGGAATTCACTCCCCTGATTACAACCCATGGTCTGGAACCCTAGACCACTCAGAATACGGCAGTAAGCGCTACAGATCCTGGAACAAAAGTCAGTAGCCCTAGCCTTTTTTCCTTCTCATTGTGAGAGAAGTAAATGAAGAATCATAGCATTACCTAGCTTTGCTCCAAAATGAAAAATCACCACCTCTACCATCACCAGCCTTTCTGTCTTACTGCATGCTGTATCTACCCTGCTGGAAGGAGGGAAGATGCTATCATCTGAACTTTGCAGATGAGAAAACTGAGGCCCAGAGGCTTAGGTAGTTTTGCCAGGTAGTAAAAAAGCCAGGTGTTTCTTCACTGTGCCCATCCTGCTTCTGGGACAGACTCAGTTATAGGGATTAGTTCCACCCCTGAACCTAAGCCATGGGATAGAAACATGCCTTTTTACCTTCCTAAAATAAAAACTCCTGATTTAGATGCCTGGGATGCCTTTATAAACAGCATTTGGGAAATAAAAATGAACAAGCATATCAAGAATATGGCATGACTTAAAGAAAGACATAGAGACTGAAGCCTATGATATCTAAATGGAAAGCTAGTGTATGGAGATCCCCACCACCATAGCTGTAACTGATGTTTCCAGTTGGCTGAAATTAGAGAGGAACAGATGCCAGCAAGACTCAGGAAGCCCAGAGGGAGTCAAATTGCCCCTCAAATGTTGATTTGTGATGCACACAAAGTAAATGTTTCTGTGACACCCTCAAATGAATCTTGAACCAAGCAAAATGCAATGAATCATGGCAGAAGGACTTGCATAGTTCAAAGTATACATCGTGAGCTCCATTTTCCAAAGAGCGGAAGCATTTGGGCATACCGTCCATGTATGCGTGTACCCAAACTTACAGGCAGCTTTTGGAAGTCATTAGCACCTCTAGCCAGCCAGCCCCAGCACACCACTGGCATCAGAGACTTCACACATACACTCTGAGCCGTTAGATCTGCCACTAATTGCTTTACAGATTTGGCATCTCATCCACAATCTGCCAGACTGGTCATGCAATTAACATCTCAATCCGAACAGCCCAGCTTCAGCAGGACTTTCGCCCCACCATTACCCATGTACAATATGCCATCAGTCAGATTCTGCCTAAGGAGGAAATTTGAGAAATGTTTGTGAGGATTATGGAATAGGAGAGACCAGGCTTAGTATTTTTCTAATTGTTTAGCATGAATAAATTGAGAGGAGGAAAAAAAAAATCTGCAAAAATCTGAAACAGATTGTGGTATCTTCTCCTTTCCTTGAAGTAACAGATGGATGATATTTACTGATCTTGAAATTTCAGAAGAATTTTTATCTCCTCTCCAAGCAAACTCTTAGACTCCCTAATAAAGAAAATATTTAGTAATTTTCTGGTGACCAGACACAAGGTGTATTTTCAAGGCCTGATTCTTCCAGTGTGATTATTTGCACTTGACTCAAGATCTTAGCTGGAGAGTTGCCACATGCCCATTTCACCTAGGACTGTTTAGACGGTTTCCGCTGTTTCTCCTTCTATTCTAATATTCCCTAGCTGAACTTTCTTTCCCCCAGTACTAATTAAGGTCACCTAGAAATTTTACTTAGCCTAGCCATTGCCTCTAGATAATTTAAATCAATTATAACTTATTCCCCCTTTTTCTAATGATCCGGTGCATGGATTATTGATGCTGTTTTCCTTGTTTTCTTTCTCCTTCCTCCTCCCTTTGGGTTGTTTATATGTCAGAGCTCAAATGTGTCTCTTCTTAACTATCTTATAAGGCACAGAAGGCACAGAAGGTTGGACCCACCATTCAGGTGTAATTTGGGTATTGTCTATAGATAATTGTTCCCTTTTTCAAAAACATTACTGCGTACTTAGCATTTATAAGGCACTATGCTAGGCACTGTGTGAGACGGAAGCATGACTTATACTGCCCTAGTCTTCCAGAAGTTTACATCTGGGGGGAAGAGGTATGGTGGGATGTTGAAATGTAGGTCAAAACCACTGAACAAGGTGGTCTGTGGTGAGTCACAAAGGTGGTATGGTGTGGGGGTACTGGGTGAGGGAGAGCTGTTTCTAACGGGAGTAACTGGGTTTGGAAGATTTCAAGTGGTTGGCATCTGAACTGGGTTTTTAAAGAGAGAAAAGAATGCCAATATATGGAATTTATTTACTTAAACCATTCTACAGTCTAGCAAGAACTTCAGAAATGTACATACAATACAATCAGATAATGTTTAAATTAAATGGGTAAGGAAATTGGAACAGAGAGGTAATAAGGGTGGAAAGGAATATATGTAGCTAAGAATGAGGTTGATACTTACAGTAAGTGCCTTATGGTACAAAATGCCAGGTTAGAGGGCAGAGATGAACATTTTAATTATCCAGAGCCTTCCTATCCTCTCGCCAAGTGCAGTCAGAAGATAGCAAGGTCTGACTTAATGACCCATCGGAGAAAGCCACAGCTCTGGGGAGGTTGCAAAAGCCATTCATCTGTGTTCTTGTCCTAACTCCCCAGGTCCTGGGATGGATCCGCAATGGGGAGTCAATGCTCAATGCCAGCCTGGTCAATGCCAGCTCTTTGTCCGAAGCAGAGCAGCTGCAGCGGGAACACGAGCAGTTCCAACTAGCAATCGAGGTAACACCCAAATCTGACTCCTCTGGCCTCCCTTCCCCTTTCTGCTCTGCACCCCGGGCAGGTGGATTCCTCGTGCTGTGGACATTCCTTTAGGTAGTGAAGCCCTTACTCTTTCTAGTTAAGTGGTCCAGGAAGCCTCCCTGTTACCCAGGAACTGATGAGGAAGCAAACACAGGAGTTCACCAACCCCCAAGGGGGCCTCCTATTGAAAGATGAATGTTCAGAGCACAAAAGTGCATCTTGGTTACTTATTGGCACATTTACCAGGGTATACCCTGGTATACTGAGTACTTGGACATTGTGGACTATGCACCATGTGAGACATGTGAAGCCAGAAGGTTAGAAGTCACTTCTAGTTGAGGAGCCCTTGAGGGTAAACAACTACAAAAGCCATTAATATGTTAGCACTCCATTTTAAAACATTTGATTTCTATGTAATATATAGATATCATTGTCAGTTTCTGCCTTTTAATGAGAACAATGAGCTTTGGAGTAGGTTGCACTAGATAGCTTGCTTCCCTGAAAATAGTTGTTCAGTACCACTGATCGAAGCCACATTTCAGAAGTTCACCGACTGACACTTGTTCTAAAGGCTATTTTAAAATAAAATACCTCTTCCCATAATCTAAATTTTGTCATCTTGCTTTAAATAATACCTTTAATTATCCTTTCTACTAGAACATTTTTCTTCCCAAAGAGACTTGAGCTGATTGCTTTAGAGGGGTATGGGGAAAGGAGCAGGAAATGGGACATGGGAACCATATTAAAAATAAAGTAAGTTCAGTACCAATGGGAACAGAGAGAAACCTTCAAAGTCATTCATTACTTGTGGTTCTGTTTAAAACTCAACCCACTTTTGAATGTGTAGGAAATGTGAAGTGTTATCTTCTACTAAAAGAATGATTGTTAAGGAGAATTTTTCATAACAATGATAAAATTTTAACTCTTCGTGCCTATGTCTTTAATACAGTAATCAGTTGATTACTAGCCATTTTTAAACTATTATAGATTGATTACTAGGAACCATCTTGTATGTGTAAACATAGCATTAGCATAAATGGCATGTTTCTATAAGATGCCTGCTATCTTCTAGAAAGCATTACTAATAGTGGTTTACAAATCCCAGTGGCCGGGGATTTGAGATTTTAAAATAGACTATATATTGCACACACAGTGTGAGCAAATCATTTTCTTTCTTTGAGGGGGGGGGCAAATCATTTTCTAAGAAGGAACTCAGCAGAGGAGAGAGGCTTTATTATCATCAGCTGCCTCTGTCTCAGTTTACTGGCATACACAAATATAAAAGCATTAAGATCTATTCACCACCAAGGAAAAATCTGGATTGGGGTCACAGTTGAGAATCAGGCACACAGTGGTCAAAGCCCCATAGAGAGGCAGCATGAACAAAGTTTGGGCAGATAGACTGAGGGTGTGGCATGAAGCTGTGAGGGTATGAGGCAGAGACAAGACCACTGTTGGCCACACCCCCTTGTTTATCTCAAATGTGAAGGTAATTAACTTTCCTGTCCCATAAGCAAATGTTAGGTCAAAAAAACCAAGTATCATGATGTACTAGAGCATTTCAGCGAGTGAGTGGGAATAGTGGGTGTATGCATTAGCAGTCTTAGCACCATGACCAAATTCTACCACTTGCATAAGCAGGATGTATTAATTTGTAATAGTGCTGTTTCACCCGTAGGGAATAGAAGCTTACTAAGCATGTATGTCCCTAATCACATTGGTGCAACTTGATCAAATATTCTTGGAATTGATATTGAGATCCCGTGAGGCCTCTGTTGAGTATATGTCTATGGTCTGAAGAGGAGATGGCAGAGCAGATAGGATTTCCAGAAGATCAAGGGAATGGAGGGTAGGTAGGTCTACAGCATAGCGAAAAGAATGAACTTCAAATATGCTTCTTCTCCAGGTGGCCTTGTACTTCACTCTAAAAGTGTTGGTTTAAACCAGGTTCTGCATCAAGGGAAAGATATGCCAGGGAAGATTTATGCAATTTGAAAGGGATCTAACTAATCTAGTTTGACTTGGCCCATTTTGGTGGTCATTACTTACTGGAGGCCTTCCTAGTGATTGCCGATAGAGGACATAATTTAACTTCTTGGACTCAAAGAAAAAATCCTCGGTTCCATGGAAAACAAAATAGCTATGGGAAGGATGACTAGATAATTTATTGTTAAAACTGAGATACTTCTAAGAGGGAAGAAGGGAATTATTAACAACTCAGCTAGAAAAATAGGCACATACTAAAACTATCGTGGCAGACTAGGATGTCTGCTTACCCTAGCTTGGGTGGACTTTTTGATTTAAAGGTTGCATTTATTTTTTTTTAAGATTTTATTTTTTTGTTTGACAGAGAGATAGCACAAGTAGGGAGAGCAGCAGGCAGAAGGAGAGGGAGAAGCAGGCTCTCCACTGAGCAGGGAGCCCAATGCTTGATCCCAGGATGCTGGAATCATGACCTGAGCTGAAGGCAGCCGCTTAATTGACTGAACCACCCAGGAACCCAGGTTTAAAGGCTTTAGTCTCCCCAAAGAAGGTCAGAATTTTTACCTCAAGTATTCTGAGTTTTAGGAAGATAGAACCATTTAGAACAGAGAATAGCACATAGCACCCAGAAGCATAGCTTTATCAACAAACCCAAATTATTTTTTGTTAGTATGCAAAATGGTTTGGCTGATGTGTCTTCAAGAATTGTGACTATCAAAGAGACAAGCTCAGTTTTGAAATCAACTTTATTTGAAATCCTCTTATGTATTTTAAACATAAGCATTATGGCAGAATAAGTAGTTAAAACTGGATAATAAATTCAATTGATTTGGTTTAATTTTCTTCCATGTACTCCTACATTAACATCATGTATTAACATCCTTGGTAATCCATGTCTTAAAGATAAAACACTCAATAGGATTAGATAATAGTAGAAATAAATGCATAATAATGACTCAGGCTTATCAAAGCAAAGATTATGTCATATGCATAAAAGTTTGTCATTTGGAAATTAAAGGGGATGGAGTTCCAAGGACTATCAGATGATAATGAGTTTCAGAATAAGGAAGAGGATTTATTACATAGTCTAAATTATAGGACAATTAGAGTTAGTCCTTCACTCCCAGAGAAAAAGACATAATCATGGGGTTTTGATGACAATTATATGCTGGTTTCATATACTGAGGAGAAGCCAGTTAATTATCATAATCACTAATGTTCATTTGGTGAACCCTTCCTCTGTGGGAAGCTCTGCAGATACCATTCTAACTCTGGAGATTAAATAATGTGGTGTGATAGGGTGAAAATGAGCACAGGAATAGTCAAAACTGAATCTTATCCCTAGTGTCATCACCTCCTTGGTGTATGTTTGGGGGCAGGTCACTCAGCCAGCCTCAGCCCCAGGTTTGTAACTTATGAAGTGAGAATAATAACATCCACCTTGTTGTGGTGTTGTAAGAACTCGAAAAAAATATGCATAAGCACAAGGCCAGGTACCCTTGGATAAATGACAGTTATTAAAGTGATGTTTAAAGTCATGTTTGCCTTAAGAATCAGCGAAATATATTAAATGAGTGATACAGGAGTTCAGGAAAGAGTAGTTTTTAGTGAGTCTCCAGCTGTCCAAAAAGATTTTTTTAATATAACATTTAAAAAATTGTTAATTCCAAAAAAAAATAGTTAATTCCACTGTAGTTAACATACAGTGCCATATTAGTGGCAGGTGTGTGATACAGTGAGGCGGCAATTCTCTGCGTTACTCAGTGTTCATCATGATAGGTGTACTCTTTAATCTTCTCTTAAAGGAGACCAGACTTGAGCTGAGTCTCAAAGGACAACTGGAACGTAGATGGGGAGAGAGGAAGGGGTGTTCACTAAAAGACAGGAAGAGTGAAGGCAGCAAAAATAAGCTCACTCTGGTGAGAGCTGTGAATTGTGTAAGACTGATGAATCACACACCTGTACCCCTGAAACAAATAATACAGTATATGTTAATAAAAACAAAATAAAACAAAAAGACCTGCTCTAACAATTCTCAGGGTCGATGTGAATCTAATTAGACAATAGATATTAAAGTACTCCTCTAAGTAAAAATTTAAAAAAAAAAATAAGCCAGGGTGTGTTTGCAGAGGTTTTTTTTTTAAGGAAGTAGTAGATGATAATGTTATGGAAGTCATTCAGGACTACATTGGGAGGAGATTTTAAGGACATCCTTCAAAGTTTGGACTTAATTTTATAGCAGTGGAAGAATAACTGAAGGCTTTTGAATTGAGAGAAGGGAATGATGTTTAAGCACAAAATTAGAGTTTTGGAGCCAGAAGAACGTTAGGGGTCACTTCACCCAAGCACTTCCTATTACGGAGAACCAACTGATGTGTTGGAAATGTGAGGGATGGGTTTGATGGATTCGAAGTGGAAGGCAAGGAGGCTAGCTCTGGGACCACCATGGAAGTCCAGGTATACAGTGGGTTGGACTGGGACTTGGGGTGAGGAATAGCAGTCCAGAATGATGTCCAGATTATAAACCCAGGTGACAACAAGGAGGGCACCATCAACACCAATGGTAGACTGCCATGGGAAGATACTTCCAGAGGGAGGGATTTCATTTTAATGTGGAATTTGAGAAGATGTCTGGGAGGAAGCGGGATGCTCTAATAGAGTGGTGAAGCCATTTGCATTCACTGACGAGCCTTCCTCCTCTCTCCAGGAAGACCTGTCACTTCTTTTACTAAGAACGCATCTTTGTAAGTGGCTAACGTGGGGCAGGCAGCTAGAACAATTGAATCAGTGCTGCTGGCTTGGAGTGAGAAATAGGGTGGGCAGCTCACCCTCACCCCCAAAGACAGTTAAAGATGAGGGTCCCATGTAGCGTGAGAGATGAATACTGGGCGACATCTACAAAAAGGAAGTAATAGCAGCCATGAGTATAGATAAGAGTTCCACAGAAGTGAACAAAAACCAAGAATGCACCTTGGGGTTCCCATCTATTTAGGAGACAGGAGAAGAAAATGGTGCCAATAAGTAAAACAGACAAAGAAATCAGGACTTTGTAGAGGATCACTCTGACCCTCAGTTTACTTTTTTTTTTTTTTTTTTAATTTTAAAGTTTACTGTTTCTAACCATGTTCAACATTTAGGAACTCAAATTCTGATCTGATCATCACTATCGAGGGCTGACTTAGTGGAGAAACAAGGGAGTAAAGGAGTCTAGGTTGCTAGAGGCAGTCATGCTATCGTAACGAACACTGAGTACAGATTCCAGAGACAGGGAAGGGAAGCCAGGAGATAGGTGATAGATGGGGGGGGGGGGGGTTATAAACAGGACTGTGCAGACTGCAGTCTAGGATGGGGGTGAAGGGGGCTGGGTGGTGTAGGGGTGAAAGGGAGGGAAGTTGCACTCATGCAGGGAGTGCCAAATGGATCAGCTCTTGGGAACTATCCCAGCACTGCTGCCAGAGAAGAAGGGCAGAAGTAATTCTAGAGTAAATTACTGGGCCACTAGCTGTCCCTTTTCACCAGGAGCTGAGCTATACTTTCCTAAGCATGCAGAGGCCAAGTCAGCCCTGCACCATTGAGTTAAAGTGATCCTTGCAGTTGAGGTCGGGATAAATTTAAGTCTTTGAAGTCCTATGTTTCAACCACATCCATACTTTATTTTAGTAAATTTTAATCCCTTTTAGCTCTCTATATCTGCCATCCAGTCCTCCAGCCTGGTCTCCCCCTCCGCCCTCCAGTTAATGAGAACTCCGAGAATGCAAACCACAATTGGCTTGAATAAGAAAATAAACCTTCCACTGTATATATCTCTATACATTATCCTAAAGGCAAACATAAGTAATGTAATAATGTAGGGATTACACATTGAGCTGAATTATGTACTATGCTGTTCTGTTCCCTTCATGGGGTAGCTGAGGAATGGTGAGATGCTGCTCTTAGGCTTTATTAACCTGCCCAGTCCTTCTACTGGAATCCTTTTCAGCTAATGTTTAAAATGATTGCATCGTTGGCTGAACTTTGTATTATGTGGAGTTGTTTTTTTCTTACATTTGACCTGTAAAGTGGAGCTATAGCAGTAATCTCCTTGAGAACTCTTAACTACAGTGAACAATTTTATGATTAGATTGAAAAGAAAAATTGACTAATGTCTGAACCATTCAGGAGCAGATGTATACACAACTGCTGTTTCTCTACCACAGAAATGGAGACATCTTTAGAGCCAGTGACACGAGAAGGAGAGTGGGGGGCAGGAGTTGGGGTCCTGAGCATTCGGTTAATGAAAACGCATGATGTTCTTTTTTTTAAAATATGCTTTAAAAACAATGATGTGTTAATCGTCATAACAAAATGTTTGAATCCACCATTTAAAGCTCTTTAACTTTTCTGCATCTTTCCACTCACGCCTCACTCCACCCCCTCCCGTACCACGCCTGGGTCGTTCCCACGGACCTCTCTCTCCTCCCCTTGTGCCCAGTCCCTCTTTCATGCCACTTCCTTGCAGAAGACGCACCAGAGCGCCCTGCAGGTACAGCAGAAAGCTGAGGCACTGCTCCAGGCCGGCCACTATGACGCCGACGCCATCCGGGAATGTGCCGAGAAAGTGGCCCTCCACTGGCAGCAGCTCATGCTGAAGATGGAAGACCGGCTAAAACTAGTCAACGCCTCTGTGGCATTTTATAAAACTTCTGAACAGGTGAGGGAAGGGCTGTGGGAGGTGGGGGACTAATGTTGGTGGAAGGTTGTTTTTTTCCCCTCATACTGCTAACCTATACTATCTCCCTCAAGATGCAGCTAGTCCTCTCAGCAGTAGCCTTTTAGAATAGAATAATGGCATGAAAATAACTACAGTTAGCCTCCTTATAATATTTTCCATTAAAGAAGTAAACCATGTGATTTGTTTCTTGTAAAATCTCAGCCTCATCAGATCTAAGTGTTGAAGGAGAAATTAGGTGTATGCTGAATGCTAGGTTGAGGGCTGTCTGAGCCAGCTACTGCCACGATAATGCTGTGTAACAAATTACCATACAACTCAGTGACATAAAACTATGAGCATTTTGTTTTTAAGTATTTGAGTTCAGCTGATCTTGATGGAGTTTGGTAGAACCGGGCTCCAAGCTGGACATCTGATCTAGATCTGCTTTCATGTCTCTCAGCCTCCTGGACCAGCAGCTACTTGAGGCACATTTATGGTGAAGAGTAGGAGTGCAAGAGCCCAAAATCTGCTGTGCAACTGCATCTCAAATCTCCAAGTGTGCCACATGCTCTAACATCCTTTAGGCCAAAATGAGTCACATGGCCAAGCCAACATCAGTGAGGCAGGGAAGTCTATGCCTCCAGTGAAGGTCAGGAGAGTAGGGTGAGAATCTGCAGAGCATCATCTGGGGTGCCCCAGTCAGGCCCTATGCTTGGAAAACATACAGCTCTTTCACTCATGGGGCTCTCCATCTGACAGAGGAGACACAGCCGTCTCTCCTCCATAGGTTATGAGCCAAGCAGGTGGGATAGAGCAGCTGCGGGAGAAAAGGCAGGAGATGCACACAGCGGGATGACAAGGATTTAGAGCCCTTACTTTCCCATCTGTACAGTAATATGTACAAGGGCTAAGAGGATTTCTAACTGATTTAGGTGCTTTCAGGGAATTCTTTCATGAAATAGAGGTTGAAAACAGACATAATTGTATTCCATGTAAAACATGTTCCTCATTGGAATTGCTCCCTGGTAGAAATAGATCAGAGAAACATTCTCCTCTGGGTGACTTACAGGGGCCTTGGGTAAGTCTACCCGGAGTAAATATAACATGCTTGTCTGAGGGCCCTGTGGCCAGTGTTCCAGCCTCCACACCTTCTCTCTGTTCTCAACTGATGGTGCCTTGATGGCCCCAGAGTTGGGAGTAGCAGACTAAGGCAATTTATCAATTGAACAGAATCCCAATCAAACCCCAGCAAACTTTTTGATAAAAATTGATACACTGGTTATAAGATATATATGGAAATACAAAGAACCAAGAATAGCCAAACAATCTTGAAAAGAAAAAGGAAAGTTGGAGTTACACTACCTGATTTTAAGACTTATTCTACAGGTACAATGATCAAGACAGAATGACACAAGGAAAAAGAATAGAGATTCTAAAAGTAGACCCACAAATATGCAGCTGACTTTTGACAAAACAATTCAAAAGCAAAGTCTTCAACAAATGATGCCAGATAACTGAAAGCAGGCTTCCCCTGCTAACTGAAAGTAGTGTTCCTATGAAAACTTTTATAAGCTGAAATCAGATGCAAAGAAGCAATGACCATTTACTTATATGGAAAAAATTTTTAAATATTCCCACACCTAAAAAGTAACCTCTTTTAGGCTTTTCTGAAATCTTAGGGACACATCTTGCTAACAGCTACACAGAATAAATCGAGGTAAATCACAGATGGTCACAGACACAGTTTGGAGCTGTGGCAGCTGGATGCTGAGATGCTACTTCACCAGAAACTACACCTGGGGAAGGAGCTCACGAGGTGGGGGCGGGGGAGGCAGTGTCATTGCTCAGGATGTGTACTGCCTCTAGAACAGCCCCACAGCTCACTGTAGAACAATGAACACTACTTTCACCTTTTGCCTTTTATCATAGGAGTGAAAACCTACCTCATATTTCTTTCAGTTAGCAAAAACAGGTACTAATGTAGGTCTTTCATAAAAGTGAAATGGAGTAATGTGAACTTGTAGAAAGCAGGGAATACTTATATCCATTTTTATAAAAATGAGGTTAAAGCCCTGTCTAATATCACACACAAATTTTAGTTTTTGATGGGTCTAGATGCTGAAGGGGACAAAACACTAAAGTCAGGAAATTTGACCCAGAACTGACCTAGATCTCTGTTTCTTTACCTGCTAAATTGAAAGATTTATGTTTGATAATCTTTTCATTTCTTCTAGTTCCCAAGTTGTTTTTAGTCCAGTATTATCACGTGACCTAAGTATGCCTTTTCTTAAAGTTGTTGCTTCTCTATAATCCATTTTCTCTCAAGACTTGGGCCCTCCTACACATGTTCATACCTTCCATAAGAAGAGGTGTGTGATGCTAGAGGAGTCAGAATTCAGGGCCAGGCCTTCTCATGACATGGGGAGCACGTTGGCTACGAGGGTGTGCTGCCTGGGACATCTTTTAGCTCAATTCATCACTCAGTAAACATCCTATCCAACACCATACTCTTCCTCAAAAGGGATCACTTTCCCAGGCAAAGGGGACCTGGGATATGTAGCTGTTCCCCACCCCCTGCCGTAGCCAAGCGTTCAAAGCCTAGTGAAGGAAAGTATAGGGATATGAGTTTCTATTTTCTGCATCCTTCCCTAGGCCTTGAATAACAAGATTTCCCTGGGTCCCCTTCTGTTACACCCAACCTATCTTCCATCCAAGTCCCATTGAAAATGCTTTTGCTTTTAGAGTATGACCTCTTAGCACAAAACGTCTATTTTGTAAAAGAAGGTCTGAAGATGTCACTGCCTTATGACAATACCTCTAGACATTTTGCGGGGATATTTTTGCCAAGGGAGGGGAAAGAAAACATTTCACTTATGGCCCATAAGTCCCACAACACAAGCCATTTCCTCCTTTACTTCTGTTTAGGGCTACTTCCTGTAGGGCAAGTGTGGATGGTTGGACAAACCTAAGCCTAGTATATTCTCTAAACTTCATTTTCCTGCTCTGCCACACTGACAGAGCTATCATAAAGTTCCAGTGATAGAATATATAAAGAACACTTTGAAACCCCCCCCCAAATTACTGGTCTTTTTTCTTCTCTTACCCTGTATACTCTCCCTAAGTGATATTGGCCTTCAGCCAGCAACTGTCAAATGATTCCAAAATCCATCTCTCAGTCCTAACCTGTCTGCTGAGTTCAGCTGTGTCCTGGACTTCCCTTCCATGTCCCAGAGGCACCGCGTGTTCTAAATCTACAGACTGAACTTCAAATGAAACTAGTCACCTGCATAGGGTACTGTTGGCTGAAGGTGCTCAGAAAACACTCCCCTGATCTGTTAATTTACTGAGACTTTCCTCCATGGTTCATTAGGTCTGTAGTGTCCTGGAGAGTTTAGAGCAAGAATACCGGAGAGACGAGGACTGGTGTGGCGGACGGGATAAACTGGGACCAGCAGCAGAGATCGACCATGTCATCCCACTCATCAGCAAACATTTGGAACAAAAGGAGGCCTTTCTTAAGGTCAGAGCACATTGTCATTGAAGATCACATGTACACACACACACACACACACACACACACACACGTTTCATCATATGGGCTTTCCATCCCCCTCTTTTTCCTCACTTCTTATCTAAAGGGAGGCATTTATAGAGAAGATATTGGCTGGTTAATTTGGAAGGTTGAAAAGTTATGCTTCCAACATATTTCTCTCCCTACTTTCTATATAATTAGACAGTTATACACCATTACTGCAGGTGCCTGTTTGAATATCTTGAAATCTCATTGATGTTGGTAATTGAGATAACACATAGTTTCACCCAGTTATGTTTGGCTTATGAAAATATTTTTAATTGAAACACATAGCCTTGGAAACATCTGTTTGGCTCAGTCAGTAAAGCATGCAAACTCTTGATCTAGGGGTTGTGAGTTCAAGCCCCCATATGGGTATAGAGATAACTTAAAAGAAATAAATTTTTAAAAATTATATATATATATGTATATATATATGCTCTCATGCACATGCATATATATATGTCTAGATATAAAACAGTATTAAAATAAATGTTTTATAAATGGATGATGCAAAATTTAGGGCAAGAATTAAATAAATTTAGACACCTTATTTATTTGCCAATCTAGCAATTATCAATAACCATTAGATATAACACCATTTATTCTGTTGCATGAAAAGAGAAATACCTCATTTTGTTTGTTTTGTTCTTATTAGAGCCCCAACCTCCCAGAGAGGAAGCGCAGTCCTGTTCTGAGCAGGCTTTCAGCTAGTGTGGAAAGCCCTAGTAAGCTTCTTTCCTCCAGCCTTTGATCATCTCTCCAACAGAGTCATCTGTGTTAAAACTTATCTAAAGGCTCTGTTTACTCTCAAATTTCTTGCTTTCATGTTCTGCTTCCTTTCAGGTTTCTGGGAGTACAAAGAGAATTTTTATACCCTGACATGTTGCCACTGCTTTTCTATAACTCTGTAATTAACTGACTTTCTTTTATTAGGGATTTTTTCTACTTGACCACCCCTTTGAGTTTCACTTTTTTTTTTTCTTTCTCTCTCTTTTTGAGATGGCTTCTCCCTACTGTCCTCCTGTCTATCAGGTGTGTGCACACACACTCAGTCAGAATCCTTAGCAATGAGCTCTTACCAATAAGATTAAATAAAGTCTTCTATACAGGGTGCAAGAGATTTTAGAAGTCTTCTCTACCATAAAACAAAATTTAAAACAATGACCGAAGGAGAGCATATGAAAGACTTTTAAAAGAGGTATAAAGATATTAATTCATAAAATGACATGTTTCTTTTGAAGAATGGAAGAAGAAAATGTTCTGGCCTAACGTTTTCCATATGTGCCTAAAATCATAGGTGAGAAATTCCCTGTGCCTGTGGGAATTAAATGCCTGATGGATGGACTATTGGGTTCCCCATTTAGGTGTGTTAGTTGATCTATGTTGGATACCTTAGCTTTGGACCACCATCCAGCTGTTAAATTCATGGACCTCACAATAGATGGACCCACCCAAAAATCTTTTACCAGAGTTCCCAGAAACCACGTTGTTAATGCAAAATTTAAAATAATTTTTTACTATATAATTTAGAGAATCAGTTGTTAAATGTCAAAGGTATTAAAGTTTGACAGTTTCATCTAGATAATATTGGAAACTGTAGATTAAAAATTAGTGGACTAGGGTAAATAGAAGTCCCCCTTATCCATGGGGAATATGTTCCAAGACCCCCAGCGGATGCCTGAACCTCTGAATAGTGTTGAACCCTACATATACCATGCTTTTCCCTACTCATATACACCTACGATAAAGTTTAATTTATAAACAAGGCACAGTAAGAGATGAACAGCTGATAATAGATAACTGATAGATACTTAGAACAACTATGACAATATACTGTAATAAAAGTCATGTGAATATGGTCTCTCCCTCAAAATATCTCACTGCACTGTACTCACCCCTCTTGTGATGGTGTGAGATGATACAATGCCTGCGTGGTAAGGCGAAGTGAGGGGAATGGCATAGGCAGTGTGAGGTAAGGATAGGCAACCACTGACCAGACAACGCATCAGGAGGACCACCTGCTTTGGGACGCAGCGGATTGTGGGTAACTGACACTGCAGAGAAGAGAACCGGGGATAAGGGGAGGCTTATACTGCCTCTAGACTTGTACAACAGAAAAAATTCTGCTCTGTAAAGAAATTCAGAAATTCTGTGGTCTTGAGAGGAATTAGAAATACTCTGCCCATAGTCATAGATTCCAGCCCTGATGTGCTTCATGGTTCCTGCCCTTTCTGGACCTGGGTCTCCTCCCCGGGCACAAGGAGAGTGTCCTCTCTGCCATCCACAGCTAATGGGAGTCATAAAGAGGCTCCTATTCCTGTGTATAGATCCATATTTCCCAGCAATAAGATATTAGTGTTATTGAGCCAGGGCAGATTTTAGGGACAAATAAGTTTTTTAAATGTGGGTGACTTCCATTTAGGTATGGAATGTGTGGTTAATAGGCTTGTTTACCAAATTTGCTTTCTTGAGTCTAAATTAAACAAATGCAGGGCGCCTGGGTGGCTCAGTGGATTAAAGCCTCTGCCTTCAGCTCGGGTCATGATCCTGGGATTGAGTCCCACGTTGGGCTCTCTGCCTGGCAGGGAGCTAGCTTCCTCCTCTCTCTCTGCCTGCTTCTCTGCCTACTTGTGATCTCTGTCTGTCAAATAAATAAAAATTAAATAAATAAAAAAAATAAATTAAACGAATGTGGAAGTGGCTTACCACAGTGGTCCTTTAAGAGGCATTCTGGTGGCAGAGGAAAACCAGCCTGAGACGTTAGTACCTATAAAGAGAGGTAGTCAAGGGATGCCTGATTGCTGATTTTCCTCTGGGATGGAAAGGGGAGAGGCCCAGGGAGTAATTCTTTACACCACAAAAAGGGGAGCTTCCTGCTTTGGGATGGGAGTGTCTGGGAACCAGAAGTGGCCTACAGGGCTCTGCTCACCCAGAGCTCCAGAAACCTGTCCACCGGTGCCCCTCCCCCAGTGTCTCAGACCCTACGCACCTGCTGGGGTCCTCACAACTTCGTCTCTTTCAGGCCTGTACCCTGGCCCGGCGGAACGCGGAGGTGTTCCTCAAGTACATCCACAGGAACAACGTCAGCATGCCCAGTGCCGCCAGCCACACCCGGGGACCTGAGCAGCAAGTGAAAGGTCAGTGTGGGAGTGTCCAGCCACAGGCCACATCAGCAGCACAGACCAGAGGCTGTGAACCTGGTCCCTGTGCACTCTCATGTTTCCTACTACTTCTCCTTAGATAAGAGGACATTTGATGTGGGGGCAGGGGTGATGGGCAGTGTTTAAAAGGGCATCAGGACTGGGAATAGAAAGATGAAGATAAAATTTCCCTAGCACTTTTTCATTTATCTTAATCTAGAGCAGCACTTCACAGAATTTTCTGAAGGAACAGACACAGTCCATACCTACCCTGTGCATCTAGTAGGCACTAGGCACATGGACTGCTGAGCACTTGACCGATGTAGCTAAGACAATTGAAAAACTAAATGTTTCCTTCTATTGACTGTTTCTTAGTTTAAGTGTAAGTAGCCAGCTGTGGCTAACATACTGAGGAGCACAGATGAGGCTTTCTTACAGCCTGGAAACAAGACGCACACTGAGAATCGTGAAACCAAGTTCTAATCCTGGCTTTGTTACTTACTATGTGAGCTTTTAAAACTTCAAGTTTCTTAATTTAAAATGATGAGCATCTGAACTCTTCTTGCTCATTAAAATGTGGTCCCCAGTCCAGCAGCCCTGGAATCACCTGGGAGCGTGTTAAGAAACAGAACCTCAGGCCCTGCCTAGACCTACTGAAATAGAAGCTGCATTTTGGCAAGGGCTCCTGCCATTCCCAACCAGATGATTTGTGTGCACGTCAAATTTAGATAAGTACTGGTCCAGCACATCTTTAATATCTCTCTGAATTCTATAGAGTCTACAGTTACATGAAAAAATTAGTAACCTTTAATCATTGCTTATTAGATGACCACATTAAGCTTAAATTATTATCGGTGGTATCACTTATGTTGGACCATGCAGAAAGTAGCTTTTGAGCAGGAGAAGAATTTAACAAATGTCATCTCAACACAGCAGAGGGCTCCCAGCCTAGAGACCAAGGCCAGGGAGGGAGCCAAAACTGGCCTAGAGTGAGGGCTGGGGCAGGATGAGGACTGCAGAGCTGATCTGCCTTAGGAGGGGCTTTCCTCCCTGCTCAGAGAGCTTAGGAGGCTGCAAGATCAGAGGCCACTGGGAAGAATTAAATTTAGTAATAAAATTCCCTATGGAGAAGAGGCAGGCAGGGTTCCTCTTCCAGAGGTGCTCCCCATTTGAGGTCCAGGGACGCTGTGGCTGGCTGGCCACCATGCATGCTACAATGCTCGTGTCCTGACTTAGCGTTGGGGTGGCGGTGGTGTGGGTGAGACCAACTGCCTTCTGGGCGAGCCCATGCCCCCCGTACCTCAGTGTGCTGCAAGCCTCGGGCTCACAGAAAGAGCAGGGTATGCTGCAGCTTCATGGGGGTGAAGGTAGGTTATTGTCCTCGGGAAATCTTTCCAGAATGAGAGAAATGAAATCTGAAACTCTTTAGGATTTTTGCCTGATCAGGGTTGATTCTCTTAAGCACCCTGTAAGATTCTGCAGTCAGCAAAGCTCTGATTAGGAGACAGAAAGATTAAAGTAAACGCTGCTTCTCACTTGTCTCTGCCCAAATGAGGATTCCTCCTGAGCAGGGACCTACAATTTCTCCTGTACCCATTTCTTGTCTACCCGCTACCTGGACCTAAGGCCAGTGCCACTTATTTTAAGTTTTTGTTACAGGCGCAATTATTATGGCATAAAGCCCAGTGCCATACAACTGTCAGCATTTTTTGTTCAAGTCACTACGCATTGGCTGGGGACTAGCTGTCTTGGCCGGTCTCAGCAGTGCGTTTCTGCCAGCCTGGCAAGCTTAGTGCCTCACTACAGGTTGGAGTCTTGTCTGCTCCACATGTATTAATTCTGGGACCTCAGATGAAGAAGCGATTACCCAGGAAAACTTCTTATAGTGATGAGGGCAAGGTCAAGTGCACAAGCACACTAAATTCCTGCTTGTATAATATCTATTAACAATCCCTTTGCCAGAGCAAGTCACATAGCAGAACCCTGGGGGTGGGGGGAGAGGAAGTAGGATTTATCTCTTTGGGGAGGAGTTAAAAAGTTACCTAATAAAGGCATGGATATAGGGATTGGTGAATAATTGAGACCTGTAAAAGTTCTCAGCCTAAGGGAAGAGAGACAGATTCTGTCCTTAGAGAGTCAAACTTCCAGGAAGATGCACGAAAAGTTCTAAGTACAAGCACTGCAAATTGGTTGTACCTTTTCTTAAAAAAATTTTTTTATAGAAATGCAATTTAGTTAACATACAATATATTACTAGTTTCAGGGATAGACTATAGTAATTCATCAGTTGCTTGTAACACCCAGGACTCATTACATTACGTGCCCCCCTTAATGCCCATCACCCAGTGACCCCATCCCCTCACCACCCTCTCCTCCAGCAACCCTCAGTTTGTTCCCTTATAGTCAAGAGTCTCTTATGGTTTCTCTCTCTCTCTCTTTTTATCTTATTTTATTTTTCCTTCTCTTCCCCTGTGTTCATCTGTTTTGTTTCTTAAATTCTGCATATGAGTGAAATCATATGGTATTTGTCTTTCTCCAACTCACTTATTTCACTTAGCATAATACCCTCCATCTCCATCCACATTGTTGCAAGTGGCAAGATCTCATTCTTTTTGATGGCTGAGTAATATCCCATTGTAGATATCTACCAGATCTTCTTTATCCATCTGGGCTCTTTCCATAGTTCAGCTGTTGTGGACATGACTGCTGTAAACACTGGGGTGCAGGTGCCCCTTTTTGTAAAGCACAGTAGTCTGTGTTCACAGCCCCTATAACTGGGAGGACCAAGGCAACTAGGGAACCAGGCTCTGAAGTCAAACATTCCTGAATGACCCTGGGCAATGACCTATCCTCTCTGAACCTCACTTCCTTCATCTGTAAGTAGAGGTAATAATGGTACGCGCATCACAGGGTATTGTGAGAATATGTGCCTGCCACAGAGTGAGTGCTTAATAAGTAGTAATTTTTCATATCATCATTATTAAGAATTAATATATAACAGAGTTAGCAGGAAGCCAGAGGCAGACATAATACAGACTAACAGTGAGTGCTTCCAGCACAGAGCATACTATTAAACACATAGGGAATCTGGGCACATGGCCAGCTGCTGCTGCAGTGACAGGAGGAGGGAGAGACAGAACATGGATGGACACCTGCCGTGGCCCACCGTGGGGCTATGTGCCTTGTGCATGTCCTCTCACCTGCCCTCATTAGAGGTAACACGAGAATAGCTCGTGATCAGATCCGATCCACAGCAACACGGAAATTTGGACCTAGAGACACGATTCTAGGAAGACACGATTCCAACACGGCCTCCCTACGCTTGTGACTTAGAGGTCGTAAAATCAAGGCCGTGCTGTTCGGGTGCCATGTGCTCAGCCTCCCCTACAGGACAGGGAGTGCGGCTGGTGAGCTGGGTTACCCGTGCAGCTACACTGGTCCTCACGCTCTTGTTCCTCTCCCACCGTCTCACAGAACCCAAGAGTGGCTGGGATTCTTATCAAGTCCCCTTGCTGTCCATCGGCCCCAGGTCCAAGTGAGTTAGTTGTTATTTTAAGAGCTGACACTTCCCAAGGTCTCTTACCATCAAGGACGGGCTTAGGTATGAAGAGAATCAGGATCCCTTTTAAGTTCCCCTAGGGTCATGCTCTTTGTCCCTTCACTGATGGAGCCTCATGGCCAGGCTTTCACCTCAGTCCCTCTGATTTTGCTCCCCTCTGGGAAATGCTTTCCTGTCCTCACATTCGGGACCTGGATTAGTCCCCTTGGGAGGCTGGAAGGTCACAGGTGTCTGGCAGCTGGGGTGTGTGGTGCCAGCGGCTAGCCGGCCAGGTGTGGGGCCTTCCCGAGCCAGTGCTCATCTCCTCTGCCCTGCAGCCATCTTGAGCGAGCTCTTACAGCGGGAGAATCGTGTCCTGCACTTCTGGACCCTGAAGAAGCGGCGGTTAGACCAGTGCCAGCAATATGTCGTGTTTGAGCGCAGCGCGAAGCAGGTACGTCCATGGTTCTCCCGGCTTCTCCTCTGTTCAGGGGATGATACAATCACCAAGATGGCCACAGGGACAGTCCAGAAGAGGGTCATGGCAGCAAGCAGAGTAGATACGGGCAGTGGGTGCAGACGAAAGGAAAGAGAACAGACTGTCACTTACTGGTCATTCAGCCTTTACCAAGCACGCTGCACCAGGAGCTAGGAGGAGATGCTGGGGTTAGCTGGGCCCTAACTTGTGCACGATGCTGAGCCTGGCCTAGAAGATGAAGGCCAGTAGATGAGACACTCTCCAGCTGGTAGGATGTTCTGAGTCAATGGGAGAGGGTTCAATCATAAAATCAGCTTCCAAGCTACATGCTGACCAAAATGTGCCAGCCTTTCCTGGGTCTGTCACACTGTGCCAAACAGCGTAGCAATGCATGTTTTCCTACGGACAGCTGACTTTTAGGGGACTGGGTGGGTTGTTTCCTCCCACAGGCGCTGGACTGGATCCAAGAAACAGGTGAATATTACCTCTCAACACATACCTCCACGGGAGACACCACAGAGGAGACTCAGGAACTGCTGAAGGAATATGGGGAATTCAGGGTGCCTGCCAAGGTAGGAGGCGTTCCAGAGCCCTCCCCACATCCTCCAGCTCTCCCGGGTCTGGCCAGGTTCATGCTGCAGAAGGGAGAGCAGCCTCTCTACCCCGAAGTGCTGACCACAGGGCGGGTAGGGGGGTCTCCTTTGACGCCTGAATGCCCAGAGAATCGCAGCCTCTGGATGGAGCATCGATGTGAGGGAGGCCAGCTCGTGTGCACTGTGCTTCCAAATATTCCTCTTGTGCTCCAGGTCTAGACTCGGCTGTGTTCTTTTGGACCCAGTAAGGCAGAGGGATGTATTCATGTGACATGCGCACTGCCTGTGTGCACCTCTGCACCAACCCACGTATTCTTGGTGTTTGAATGGTTTAGGAAGTCTGCTTTATAGGCTGATGACTATGGACATGTTCACAAAGAAGATGAGGGTCTTACTTCCTGAACTGACTACTTCCATCTGGCCTCAGACCTGCAAACAAGCCAGGCTGGGGTCTCTGGGGAGCAAAATGTGCACTGGCACACACAGCCCACACCCTCACACCCCTATTCACACTGAGGCAGGAAATGCTAGAGTCGGAGGAAATGTGTTTTCACAGCCAGGATTCGATCTGGAGACCCTCGGGTTGGAATGAAAATCTGATCTGTCTCCGTTCGCTCTTTGTAGCATCCGCGGTCCTCACACTGGGCTCCCTGCCGTGGCGGAGCCTGTCTTGGCATTACTTCCTCACAGGGCAGATGCTCTTCCTGGATGAGAACTGCTTTTGTGAGGGGTCATGGCAGGGGCGGGGAATGTATTAATGCCTGTCCTCCCCAGGGATCGCTTTTACACGAAGGCAAATTTCCTCCAGTTTGCTGTGACAAACCTTAGCCTCGTTCATGAATGGATCCTTCAGAAAGGGTTTCTCACTTTCTGACTCCTACACTATGAACGTTTGATAGTGGGAAAACTTCCTCTGCATTCCAGTGAGCTTGGGGGCTTTTCCATTCAGTGTGGAAAGCTGTCAGTTTAGATAAGAGACTCGTTTCAATACCAGCGACAGCAAACAGCACTAGGAAGGTGGCAGATACACGGAACTCTTTTCAAATCCAAATGAAAAGAGCTTTTGAATTACCTATTCTGTGTCTATCTGCCCCTCTCGAACTAGCGTCAATAATGAGTCATTAAGAAGCTGGATGGTATCAGATCCACTGGTGTTCCTACCCATGTATTGTAGTAGAACTTCCTAGGACCAGAATCTTCGTAACCTAAGTGGAAATGTATTATTTAGTCCATTTAAAATTTTTCTTTCCATCTTTCCCCTCTTTTCCATTTGTGTTGCAACCACTGTAACTGGGTTCCATGCATGTGGCCTTTCCTTCCTTGCTATCCATCCTGCTCATCATTGCTGATCATCTTTAGGACACTGGGTGGGTCTTTTAACACCCGGTCCGAGAGCTTCAGTGGCTCGCCAGCACCTTCAGGTGAACAGCCTCCATCCACAATGGCACTGCCTTACCTCTCCAGCTTTAGTCTCATTATTCTTTCATGCAAATTTTATGCTCCAGAGGAATGGGTGTATTTTCCTACCCTCTGAGAGATACATCCTATATTTTCTTGCTTCTCTACCTCCTCTATACCATTTTTCTGCCTAGAATATCATTTTCTTCCTTCTAGTTTATACTTTCCAAAAAGAGCCCACCTTTCTACTGGAGTGCCTCCCCCTCTGTGATCCTGTGGCCACGAACCACCCTGTTCTCCAGTAATCTGTGTGATGGGGTATCTTCCATGTGAGCCAGCAAGATCCCAAAGGATAAGAGCCACACTTTATTCACTTACGTGACCGAATTGTGCATTGAAGATAGGCTGCAGGTATCTGTGAACATGGGCAGTAAAGAAGTTTGAGTAGATTTCAATGACTTCCTTCCCCCAATCTAGGTTTAATATGATTCTATTACTTTGGCTCTTTCTCTTCCCTCACCCACCTAACTTAACTCTGTAATGGGGTTTCATTTTCCCCTCTGACATGTTCCAAATCTTGGGGCTATTCATTATTAGGATATCTACAGGATAACGAATCCATTTCAAGAGCTTCTGATGAAAGGCAGTAGCCTCCTGTTCCACTCCAGCCCCACTTCCCAGAGGCAAGCCTCCTTTAACCAGCCAACTTGGATTGTAATCTTTGTAACCAATAAAGTGTATTGGAAATGGAAACCAAATTGACCTTAAACCACAGGAGAGTAAATATGGTGGCCTTCAGGACTAAGCAGGCCAATAGAGCGTATTGAGTATATTGAATTATTATACTCTGCTCTGAAGAAACACATCAACTCGAAGAAACATGGAACATAAAAAGGTTCTTTCCACATAGCAATCCACAAGTATGAGAATAAAAATAAGATTAAGAGAATTCAGGTGGGGATAAGAGGATAACAAAATTTTTCTTACTGTGGTAGGCTGTAGAAAGTCTGGTTAGAAGAATATACAAGATATTTTCCTGTTGAGGGTTTCACAATTTTTATAAGAGGTCAAGACACATGATTGGAGGAAAGCTTAATCATCTGGACAGCTGGAAGAAATCTATTTCTTTCTTTTTTTTAACACCTTAATTTTATTTTATTTTTTCGGTGTTCCAAGATTCATTGTTTATGTACCACACCCAGTGCTCCATGCAGTACCTGCCCTCCTTAACACCACCACCAGGCTCACCCAACCCCTCACTCCCTTCCCCTCCAAAACCCTCAGTTTGTTTCTCAGAGTCCACAGTCTCTCATACTTTGTCTCCCCTCCAATTTACCCCAATTCACTTTTCCTTTCCTTCTCCTATTGTCCTCTGTGTTATTCCTTATGCTCCACAAGTAAGTGAAACCATATGATAATTGACTCTCTCTGCTTGACTTATTTCACTCAACATAATCTCCTCCAGCCCCATCCATGTTGATACAAAAGTTGGGTATTCCTCCTTTCTGATGGCTGAGTAATACTCCATTGTATATATGGGCCATATCTTCTTTACCCATTCATCTGTTGAATGGCATCTTGGGTCTTTCCACAGTTTAGTGATTGTGGCCATTGCTGCTGTGAACATTGGGGTACACATGGCCCTTCTTTTTACTACATCTGTATCTTTGGAGTAAATACCCAGTCGTGCAATTGCAGGGTCACAGGGTAGCTCTACTTTTAATTTTTTGAGGACTCTCCACACTGTTTTCCAAAGTGGCTGCACCAACTTGCACAGCTTTGTGCAAGAGGAAAGAATCTTTCCCCTTATGAAAGGAGAAAGAGTTCCCCTTTCTCCACTTCCTCTCCAACACTTATTGTTTCTTATCCTGGTAATTTTACCCATTCTAACTGGTGTGAGGTGGTATCTCAATGTGGTTTTGATTTGAATTTCCTTGATGGCTGATGAACATTTTTTCCTGTGTCTGTTAGCCATTTGTCTTCTTTGGAGAAGTGTCTGTTCATGTCTTCTGCCCATTTTTGACATGATTACCAAACTCAACACCCAAAAAACAGATAATCTATTTCTTTCTAATAGCAAAACTTTTTCTTTTTTTTTAGATTCTTTGGTTTCTCAATTTTTCAATCAGTTGGTTTTGGTATATTCACAGGTTGTGCAGCCATTGCCACTATCTAGTTCCAGAACATATTCATCACTCCCAAAACAAGCCCTGTAGCCATTAGCAGCCATTCCCCAATTCCTTCCTCCCCTCAGGCCTGGAACCACAAGTCTATTTTCTGTCTTTGTCTATTCTGGAGATTTCATATAAACAGAATCATGGAATCATACAATATGTGGTCTTTTGTGTCTGACTCTTTTCACTTATAATATTGTCAAGGTTTATCCATGGTGTAACATGTATCAGTACTTCATTCCTTTGTATGACTGAATAATATTCTATTATAAAGATAGGCCACATTTTATTTATCCATTTGGGTTTTTTTTCAGTTTGGGGCTACCATGAGCAATGTATTCCTGTGAATATTTGTAGACAAGCCTTTGTGTAAACCTATTTTTTCAGTTCTCTTAGTTTTCTACCTAGGCGTGGAATGGCGGAGCCATATGGTGACTCTTCTTTAACTTTTTGAGGAGCTGCCGACCTGTTTTCTGAAGTGGCTGTGCCATTTTCCATCCCCACCAGTGGCGTGGAAGAGTTCCAACTTCTCCATGTCCTCTGTGATACTAGTTATCATTCGTCTTCTTCATAATGCCATCCTGGAGGGTATCAAGTGGTATCTCATCAGGGTTTTGATCATCCCAGTGAGGAAAGAAAAACGCTTTTTTAAACTGGTCATTTTATCTCTTAAAGTGAAAGAAGCTTTGAGATAAATGGGACTTAATTCTTCTTAACAAGAGAGAATTAAGTGATAACAAAAGTGACTGGAGCCTGAGCTGAACCAAGTTAGCTAATTCAGGAATTCAGGCCATGAGGAAAGGGGACATTGGGCTTGTCAGACAGGTGGTTTGGACTGAGAAAAGGAGAATCCAGACAGTTCAGGTAAAAGGTGGACATTGCATTTCTGAGAATCAAGAGGAATATAGCTCACATGCAATAGATGTTTTTGAAAGCTTTAGTTTCTCATATATAGCAACAAACACTCCACCTCTGGAATGAATATGAAGATCTATCTCAAGAGCACTGTTTACCCACATCAGGGCGCTCAATAACTTCCTATCAACAAAGAATGTGTCAGTAAATACAAAGAGTATCAGCAATGAAAGGCAAAGGAAGATGATAATGAGATTATAAGAATAATATCAAGAAGGCTAAATCTTAAAGACCTGTGAGATGTGCAAAAGACACCAAGAGGCTTTTTATAAACTATATTCAGCATAGGGTTCACTGATTAGGGAAAGATGGTATGATATTAACTGATCAAAGGGAGGAAGGAAGAGAAAGGGGAAGTAAAGAAGAAAAATAGAACTACTGACCCCTTCTTTTTTACCTTTGAGTTTTCTAGCAGATTATATAGAATTCAAAATGGAAAGAGGAAAACATACATTATAGGGGACCCATGAAGCCCAAGATAAGTGAGATGTCCTTTCTAGATTTCCAGGTCCAAATGAATTATGTCCCTTAAAGACTCCCTTTTGTCTGCTAGATCACACCCTTACTTCTGACCCCACCATTCAGAGTCCTCTGCAATTTGACCCCCATTTTATCAGTCTAGATAAGTTACTCTGTTTTGGTGGCAAGATTTGAGTTTCAAACTGGCTTGCGTTATGATATGGAAAAGATACTGTATGGCTCTATGTGGAAAAGAAGAGAGAAGCAAGGGCTGAACCTCCCAGGAGTCCAAGAAAATCCAAATGACTCAGCCTGATGGGCAGAACAAAAAATGTGACATAGTCTCACCTCTGGACGTGAAAGCTACACCAAAGGCAATTCCAGCAACTCCCCACCCTGCCCCTGTCTGGTCATCTCCTGACAGGGAATCAGGAATAGGTGATCACCGTTACTGTGATGCAGCCTGCCCTTCCCTTCTCATGGCCGCTGCCTGTATTTTCATTTCTGTCCTGCTGCCACCTACCCACCTCCCTATGCAGTTCAAATCCCCAGAAAAACAACCTTAACTGATCCAGCACATTGACCCTGCCCCTGTTTAGATGGAGATTTTAGGCCAGGATGCCACAGAAGTCGGTGGCTACATCTTGATGGGCTGCGCCAGAGAGACAGGTTTTTACCTCTGACCTCATCAGCTGTGGCCAAGCATGTGGCAGGTTGCGTGGTGCCCTCATGGTCCCTCCTTTGTAAGAAATCACTTCAGACTACAACCAGTAGGTGCTGTGGCCATGGTGGGGGTCCTGTGTATGGGTCAGAATTTTTTCCAGCATAAACCCTCAATTCTTGGTGGTCCCACTTTACTTACCTCCAAACCCAGTATTTACTCACTAATTCACTTAGTCAACATTTATGGGATGCCTTACTATTTTCTAGACTTTGGAGGCTCAAATGAATAAGATGGAACCCTTTTAGACATGCACAGTCTGATGAAGGAGACACTTAAGTAGCCCATGGTGTGGCACCGTGGGGATGCTGGGAAGGGATTCCCCACTCAGCTTGTGGGGAGGAGAGGAGAAGAAAGAAGGTCGTTGCATAGAAAGCGAGGCCGAGGGATGTCTGTGTGGCTCAGTGGTTTAAAGCCTCTGCCTTTGGCTCAGGTCATGATCCCAGGGTGCTGGGATCGAGCCCCGAGTCGGGCTCTCTGCTTAGCAGGGAGCCTGCTTCCTCCTCTCTCTCTCTCTCTGCCTGCCTCTCTGCCTACTTGTGATCTCTGTCTGTCAAATAAATAAAATCTTAAAAAAAAGAAAGAAAGAAAGCGAGGCTAAGTAGGAATCACCCATGGCAACGAGAAGAGCATGTGAAGTTTGGCATGGCTAGTGTTTAGGGGCTGTGGAGAGCATGACAGCTCTCCAGTAGGTGAGGCCACATAAAGAGGGCTTGTCTACACCAGCCCATTTACTGTCCGTTTGCTCCCCCAGGTTCCACACATACCTGGGATACTCTTGACCACAGACCATTTTCCTTGTTGCATCCGAATTATAAGTTCCATGTTTCAGGATATGATTTCCAGTGATGGAGCTCCCAGGAGGGCTTCTGGCACCAGCTGGTTGTAAAACCCCCATTTCATGCCAAAGTCTCTTTACCAAGAGCAGAGAATACATATTTTCAAGCGTTTTACATAAAGGTTTCTTGATTATGGCTGCAAAAAAATTAATCTCTGCTTTCAATAAATAGCAAACCTTATAACTTTTTTTTTAGGGGAAAAGGAAAAAACAAAACAAAAACCCTAACTGCAGTAAGCTAGAAGTCCTTAGGCTACTAGGGATCTTAACCAATTTCCCATGATGTTTTTCTTTGCCTTATGATGGTTAAGGAGGTACTTCTTCTATCTTCAGACCCATCTTCTTTCCTTCACGACAAAGCTCTTCTGGGCCCTTGTCTCCCAGCCTGGGGACCAGCCGCTGTCCTGAGATAGGGGAGGCTCAAGTGTGTGAGTTTCTGGAGAGCTGGAGCCCACATGTCCCTGGTCTTGCTTGCCTTTCCAGACAGAAGCCGTCCCTCTCTGGCATTTCTTGAGGGGATCAGTCTCTCGTGGGAGGTCTGTAGATGAGCCTGGAAAGTGAGGGAGGAGGATGGAGTAAAGAAAGGCTCTTCTGTCCATTCTGCTGTTGCTCCAGAGATTTTCTGCCTCAGTTTCCCTCAGTTATCTAGATCTTAGGATGATCCAAAACTTGAATCTCCAGGACACCTGGGTGGCTCAGTTGATCAAGCATTTGCCTTCGACTCAGGTCGTGATCCCAGGATCCTGGGATCAAGTCCCACATCAGGCTCCCTGCTTAGCGGGGAGTCTGCTTCTCTCTCTGCCCCTCCTCTCACCTCTTATGCTTGCACTTATGCTCTCTCTCCTTCAAATAAATAAATAAAATCTCAAAAAAAAAAAACCCAACACTTGAATCTCCTCTCCTCCAATCCAAAAGGTAATAATTTTATTTCTGTGAATATCACTCAAATGCTCTTCCCTTTTTCTTAAAATTAATCAAGCTTCCCTGATCTTGGAGTTTCAAAACCCAACCTTAGGATAAAAGATGAGCAAGTGTTTACTTCTTCGAACATCTCCTTTGTTTCTGTATCTTTCCCAGCGTAAGTCCCTCCTCCCCACAGGACCTTTCCTGCCCATGCCATCCCACCTTCATTTTTCCCTGCTTTAAAATTCCTGCAGTGTTAACTCTACATACTTCTCATGTTGACATTCAATTTCATAATGCCCTGAGTTATTTAATCACTCTGCGTGACAATCTTGTCCCCTCTAGAGATACAGACTGGAGAAAATGAGTATCTTTTTCTCTTCTTTTGTTTACCCCCCAAGCCTGTTCCCACAGCCCTCTGCACAGTGGTGTGGACAGAGTAAGTGTTGAATAAACTCTGGGTAGAAATGGAATTAATCCAATATATATCAGAACTCCACCTTCCTTAGCCCCATAATAGATACTAGCTTCATTAACTCTTCTCTCTCTCTCTCTCTCTAATGGAAACTAAAGACAAGATCCTGGTGGTGAAAGGGACAGACCTTACTCTGAAATCTGCTCATTGGATTTCTTTAGATCCTAGCATGTGCCACCCAAGCTGTTGACAAAGCCTCCTTCAGGCCGGTGCAGTGAAGGGAGAGAACTAGGCTCCATGGTCCAGAAGCCAATAGGTGCTATTATTCACTTACAGGTGGGATGAACTTGGACAAGCCCTAAGCCTCTCTAAGCCTCGGCTTTTTTTATCTGTGGTTTGAGGAGACCCCACCACCTTCTGCCACCCACATTTTAGAGATGCTTTAAGACTCAAATGAGTCTCAGATGTGACATTAACCTATTCTGTGACCTGCTAAAGGACCGTATTAATGTACGAGATGCTTACAGTAATCATGATGGCTAACATGTATCGCTTCCTGAGCTCCTAATGTGAGCGCTGTGCCCCAGGCACTGTTCTGAGCATTCTGCATGGTCAACTCATGAAATGCTCACAACAACCCTATGACAGAGGATTATTATGATCCCTGTTTTGTAGATAAAAGAACAGAGGCACAGAAGATTTAGGTAATTTGTTCAAGACCTCCCAGCTAGGGGCAGAGCTGGGCTATAAACCCAGGCAGGCAGGGAATATCTGTGGCTGCAGTGAAGGAAAGGGGGGTGGGAGTGATGGAAAGGGGGATGGGAGTGAAGGGCTGTGAGCATAAATCTAGTAACTTGAGACCATCTTTTGGGACAGCAAACAAAGGAGAAGGTGAAGCTTCTGATTCAACTGGCTGATAGCTTTGTGGAAAAAGGCCACATTCATGCCACAGAGATCAGGAAATGGGTGACCACGGTGGACAAGCATTACAGAGACTTCTCCCTGAGGATGGGAAAGTACCGGTACTCTCTGGAGAAAGCACTAGGCGTCAACACGGAGGTAGGCATGGGGTTGCCCAGCTGCGACATCCTCCCTTCTCATCTCTGGGCACCGCTCCTCTCATTACCATGGAGGAAAGTGGGCTTTCCGGAACAGTCTTTCTGAGCTCTTGACCCCTAGAACACTTGCCTTGTGTGATTTTTCTAGTCGGGGGGATGGATTTTGATTCAGCCCCTCATGATTAATGCTAAATAACAAAACTGGCTGGCCAGCGCTGGGGCCCATGGCCACAGAACAGAGTTTTTCCGTGTGTAGAGTTAACTGTTGACTTTGAGGACTAAACCCTTTACCTTGGCTTCATCAGTGCCATCTTCCACCCAATTATGTTAATCAGCAAATGTTAGGGTCCCCAGGATGTATAATAGTGTTCTTTCAGGAGTAAGGGATGCAATTGTGCAAAGGCTATTGGGCATTTCAACTGAAAAGAGATACTGTTTGCCAAGAATCAAGGGAAGACTGACTTTTAATCTCTTCTTTGTAATAGAGGTCAGTAACCTATGAATTAAGAGCTAAATATAGGCTGGCAGTTTAATCCTAGGATTTCTAATTCTTAAATCTTTAAATAGACTGATGCTCTGAAGCAGAACAGACTAGAGAGTGAACTGGTTAAACCACTAAATTGGGAGAAATAATAACACCTCCCCTAGGCTTTAAACGGTGAGTTTTTTTTCCTGAAGGTTTCCATCCTGTATAAATAGAAAACAGTGTTTGAAATAGGCAGGGATGGGCAAATTTAATAATTGTTCTATCATTTAGCTTTCTCTTTCCAAGAGAAGTTGCTTTTTTAAATAAAAATACTGGCTTTTATTATTTTCCTTTGACAAATGAAAGTTTTCTTATATCTGTATGTATTTCTGTTTCACATCTATTTTAATGGTTAATAACCAATTTTAGACGTGTGTGTGTGTGTGTGTGTGTGTGTGTATACATTTAGATTAATCAGAACTAAAGTCATTGGGGAAATATGACACTAATTATTAAATGTGTTTATTTTTTTTCCTTGCCATGGATATTAGCCGTGACCATTTTATACCTTTCTTAATTGAAAAAAAAATTTCATGAAGAAGAGGACTTGTAGGTGGACATTTGTGGGATTCCCTGTTTTTTCAACCTGCTCCCTTGTATCTTCCTCTCTTTTTGCCTTCTATAACCTCCCCTAACTCTGATGAGTTCCTCTCCCAAGGCATCTCCAAGGTGACCTCTGCGATCTCTCTCTGTGTAGGACAATAAGGACCTAGAGCTGGACATCATCCCAGCAAGCCTTTCAGATCGTGAGGTCAAGCTACGGGACGCCAACCACGAAGTCAATGAAGAGAAGCGGAAGTCAGCCCGGAAGAAAGAGTATGTTTTGGGGAGCTTCTACCCACGTAGCAAGCTCCTCATGACTATGCTTGGTTTTCACTGCTACATGTTCCTTTGTACAGCTTCATGTGTCCTCCCGACCACCCACAGAGGTTGGAATAGACAGACATGATGCTTCCACCCACATTTCACACTAATCAAGAATTATAGAGCATTGGATAGTGGAAACAATGAACCATGTCCACCTTAAAAACCACTTTGTGATGGCTCTGCTTTCTTTATATTGGTGTTAGAAAGTTACACATACCCAGCGATCTTTGCAAGAGCTTTATGAAGAATATTTTGAAAGATTCCTTTTGGGTAGCGCTGGGGAAAAAAGTAGTATGTCCTAAAATTAAGAAGCCCAATGTAGTTGGTCTTATCAAAATAAAGTAGGAAAACAGGTCCCTTGGAGCTGGAGAAACTGAAGCTGTTCTGCAAAGTCCAGAGCTTGTGTTTTATCTGGGGAGTGTATTAGTTTATTTGGGCTGCTGTAACAAAGTATGACAAATTGGATGGCTTCAGTAACAGAAATACAATGCTTCACAGCTCTGGAGACTAGAAGTCTGAGATCAAAGTGTCGGCAGGTCTGGTCCCTCTGAGGGCTGGGAGGGAAGGATTTGTTCCAGGTCTTTCTCCTTACCTCTAGATGGCTGGCAACAGGTATACATGGCATTCTTCCTGAATATATACCTATATCCAGATTTCTCCTTTTTAATGACACCCGTCACTTTAAAATAGGGGCCTACCCTTTTCCAGTATAACCCAATCTTAACTGTTTACATTTGTAAAGGACTGTTTCTAAATAAGGTTACATTCTCAGGTACTAGGGTTTGGGACTTTAACATATGAATGGGGGACGGGGTGGCACAATTCAGCCTATAACAGGAAGGGAAATAAAGAGCCTGTACTTGGCCAGATCTTCCTGTTGCACTCTCTCTGGGACACCAAATAGCCAGAGGATGGGAAAGGACAGCTGGAAAAGAAAACAAAATGGGGTGGAGGGCAATGGAGCTGAATTATGAAGAAGACAGTTTAAACTTCAGGAAGCAGATGGAGAAAAAGGGACAAGGTAGAGGAATACCAGAAACCCAAGGCAGTGAAACAAAGACAACTTTTTAAGGCATGTCAGATTATGTCCCTTCTGATTTTCCTTCTTTCCTTATTTACCAAACACCTGCAACGTGTAAGAAACTTTGCTTATATGGTCTCATTTAATCCTTGTGACAACCCACTGTGGTCAGCTGTTTTATAAGTAAGGAGTCCAAGGCTTGGAAAGCCAGTCCTACTTCCAGTAAATGACAAAATAATAATTCAGTTTCTATTTGTCTGACTTCAAAGCTCATGCCCTTTCCACTCTTCCAATAGCATAGAATAGTAAGAGAGCGGCTAATGAACTCCTGCAAAAGGGAGGGGTTTTTTTGAATCACTACTTTAATATTAATGGAAAGGTCATTGCTAGCACAATGGATTACTTTAAGGAAAATCCTTCAAAGACAAAGGTCCGAAAAAAGATGCTGCCCATTTTCATATTTCTTTTTTTTTTTTAAAGATTTTTATTTATTTATTTGACAGAGAGAAATCACAAGTAGGCAGAGAGGCAGGCAGAGAGAGAGGAGGAAGCAGGCTCCCTGCTGAGCAGAAAGCCCGATGTGGGGCTTGAACCCAGAACCTGGGATCATGACCTGAGCCGAAGGCAGCGGCTTAACCCACTGAGCCACCCAGGCGCCCTTCATTTTCATATTTCTTGTGAAATTTCCAACAGGGGACACTTTGGGGCTAATCATTCTCAAAATTTTCATGTGAAGACCAACATACCTAAAAGTAGCGGTTTTCATTATGAGCTACCATGAAAAGCTGACATCGCCTAAGATCAATGTATAAATCTATACATTGGCTCAGTTAGATATTACTACATCACATGTCAGCTAAGAAGCACCATTTATAGAAAAAATCTGTGAAAGAAAGCAAATGAAGTCGGTACGCTACAATGAAGGCAGGCATCATCAGTGTAATAACTGCCCAGGAACATCGTGTTGTTCAGGGGCCCAAGAGTAAGGGAGCCCTCTCCTTGCAGGTGCGGAGCCCAAGCTTTCCTTTAGGGGAGACTGAAGAGCAGTCACAACATCCTTAACTTGTGCTGTGCGGTGCGGGTTATAAGCGAGCCCGCTTCGAAATTGTGTCAAGCATACACGGTAATCTAGGCCAGAGGTCAGCAAACTGTGGCCCACAGGCCAAATCTGACCCCCCTACCTGTTTTGTAGGGCAACATTATTTTTTATATTTTTCAATGGTTGAAAAAATACCAGAAGAAAAATATTTCGCAGTGTGAAAATTAGATGAAACTCTGTTGTGTCCATAAATAAAGTCTTGTTGGAACACAGCAACACTTAAGACCTAGTTATTTATTTATTTTTACATAGAGTCCATGGCTCCTTTCACATTCCAGCAGCAAAGTGGAGTGGTTGTGATAGAGACTTAAGGGCCCACAAATATTTACTGTCTAGCTCTTTACAGACGAAGTTTGCTACCCGCCAGCCTCCGTGGCGGCGTCTGGGGCATGGGCGCCTGGCTTTTAAACCTGGCTTAACTGATGGGACTGCAGAGCATTTTGGTAAAAGTCAGCAGTTCTGTTGAACAGAAATCATCATTCCAGGAGCTGTGAGCGGAAGACAGGCAGCTGAGAAATGAATATAAGCAGTACCGCGTGCTTCTGCACGCACGCAAGCACACCCGTGCAACCCAGAGCACATGTGTGTCAGCACGGCATGGCACAGCAGTGGAACTGGGGCAGAAAAGGGAGAGAATGTGGAACTAGCTGAACATACCCAGGCTGGAGGGATACAGAACAAGGGGTCAAGGTGACAGGGACTCTGAGGAGAATACTCAGAGGCAGGGAGTTTGGAAGAAAGGAAGAGACATGTTGGTAAAGTCGAAACGTGGGTCGTTCGGGAAAGTCATGAAAGCCAGGGGTAGGGGAGTGAAGTGTGAAGGGAGGGAGGTATTATATCTTGAACCAGTGAAAAGCCTGTTTCTTTTCTTCTAGATTCATTATGGCTGAATTGCTACAGACAGAGAAGGCTTATGTGAGGGACTTACACGAGTGCTTGGAGGTAAGTCTTGCAGTCATTAGTGCACAGCTGTATTAGAAAAATGACAGCCTTGCCAGTGTCAAGTCCTTGAGAGAAGCTCAATGCTCTTTGTCTTCTCCCAGAGCTTCCCAAATAAAAGCCAACAGAGGAAATCTTGCTCCCAAAGTCAGTAGTAATTGCCTGGGAGCTTAAAATGCTTTTGAAAAGAAACTTTTCTCAGACTGGAGCTAGACCCAGCAAAAACATATAGGAGACTTAAATTCTAAATAAAAACCATGACATGGTCAATGAACTTCAGTTGAGTCTGCAAATCTGTACCCGCTCACCCCCACCCAACACTCTTTTAACCACACACATTTAATAAGTAAGAGGGATGTGGAGTTTGTGCTTTGGTGAAGCTCGGGATGTGAGTTTTCCTGGCAACGGTTGAAAATAATAGAACATTTGGGTGTTCTTTCTTCCTGTTCTGGGATCTCACCATCTCATGTTCCACACTCCACATGCAAGCCTGGTCTGAGTCTTACCCCTCCAGTGTAAAGTCCTGTTTACTTTGTCTGCATTTTGTAGTTCTTGCCTGTGATGAAGCTGTTGCTGTCTTACAGACCTACCTGTGGGAAATGACGAGCGGTGTGGAGGAGATCCCCGCCGGGATCCTTAATAAGGAACATGTCATCTTTGGCAACATCCAGGAGATCTATGATTTTCATAACAAGTAGGTTGGTGGAGGGTTTCCCCAGAGCATACATAGGGCCGTGAATGCCCATCATCAGGGCTTTCCAATGAGTGGGTCCAAGCTGATTGGTAAATCCTACCTGGTGAATTGTCTAAGTCAGTTGCTCAGACTTTTTTCTCACTCAACCCTCTTTCTCCACAATTGTCCAAAGTCACTTGTAGACAGTGACATTGAGTCTTCAGCAGTGTCCGTCCCAGGTCTCCTTAGGGACCTAACTGGCAACACCTTCATATCCAATCGGGGTGATCACCAAGCTCCGAGGAGATAAAAGTAGCGACTCCTCAGTGAAACCATAGGAAATTCTGACATGTATCTAAGGCTCATCATTCTTCCCTGTGGGCCTTGGGTTTCAAATTCCATTTTTTTTTGTTTGTTTGTTTTCAACCTAAATACTTCCTCCATTCCTTAGCTACTTCATCATCCCCACCTTCAACCAAAAAAAAAAAAAAAAAAAAAGAAAAAGAAAAGAAAGAAAGTAAATATATAGATAGATAAGCAAAATACCTAATGGAACACATATCTTGACAGCTTATAGGGGAGAAGGTCAGTCGGCCCTCTGTGTGTTGTTGAGATGAGTCGAACCATAGAGCCCTAAAGCCTCGCACTTCAGTTTGTTCAGCTCCCAATTTAAGGGTCTTTTCTACAGCAAACTACACACATTCCATTGTTCACAGAGTCAGCCAGAACATTGGTTGGTTAGTTACAGACCCAATTAACACAAATAACTCAGATTTCAAAATACAAAGACAAGGAATCTGAAGACACAGGATTAAGTGTAAAGTCCTAGAGCTCTCTCGGGACCTTGTCTCAGAAAGGGGCCAAGAGGTAGAGCTTCAGTGTTGTAGGACACAGTTCAGAGAAAGTCCTGTAGTCAGGCTCGTCAAGGCATTTACTGAGATAAAACCACCAGCCCCAAGAGTTCCTGGTGAGACCCTCACCCCCTCTGTAGGGGTGAGGCAAGCCTCTAGAACAGCATTCTCCAATACAGTGTTCTGCTGTAATGGAAATGGCCCACGTTTGGGCTGGTCAGTCCGATAGCCACTAGACATGCATGGCCCTTCAACAATTAACAAGTGACCTGTGCTTCTGAGAACTGAATATTTAATTTTATTCAATTTAATAAATTTAGATGGCAAATGGCTATCAGAGTAGACAGCCCAGCTGTAGAAAATAAGACCTCAGTGTGGCCCTTTGCTAGGAATGACTGGGAGCAAGCAAAAGTTTGGTACAAAATGATCCTGGGCTCTAAAAGGTCTAAATAAGACATGGAGACCCACTCTTCTCTCATCGACCCTCTTATGTCATCAAATGGCATCAGTTTTAAAAGAACACCAAATGTGCAGCTTCTGTGACATCTTAACCTGTCAGCCTGTGAAACCAGTCATTTCTAGGAGGAAAAAAACCTTCCAACTTTCTGGAGTACTTAATAAAAGTTCCCAGTACTACTACTACTACTACTACTACTACTACTTCTCCTTCTCCTTCTCCTTCTTCTTCTTCTCTTTTCTTCTTCTTTTTTTTTTTTTTTTGTTATTAAATCACAAATTTTAGCATTCTCCATTTGGTTTGTCTGGAAATCTCCAGACATAGAAATATTCTTTCCTCATGGCTCTTTAATAAGATCCCAGTAAAGCCATTCTTGACCACGAAGCCCCCAGTTCTGTCCTCTGAGTCCTGCTCAGCATTACCCCATCTCCTCCAGAATATCTGAGAAGACATTGGACTGGTAAGCAGTAAGGCAGGGTGCTTTCACTTTTTTGATTTACGGTCTCTGGGATTTAGTCAACAAGTCTCACTTTCCCCATATTCTTACCAAAATGACTAAGTATGGAAGCCTAGAGATCACAGCATACACTTCCAGGGAGCCCTGCTTTTGCCAAACCAACGTAGTCGGGAAAAGAATATTCATGTCAAAATGGACCAGTTGTAACAAAGTATCTACCGCTTACTCTTGTTTCATGATACCACGCTAATAAGCCATAGTAAGCAATTTGTAATTTTTAAACAGCTGAAATAGCTACCAGTGGCAAAGTATAGTTCTCAGAAGCCCTTAAAAAAAAAAAAAAGTCAAGCCACATGGAAGCCTACATTCTGTAGAAGAATAAATGTAATTATCAAGAACACAGCAACCCAGCCAAAGTTACCTATTTATAACATTATAAAGAAACAAGAAGAAAATAAAAACCAGCCTTTGAACAGCCAAAAGAGATATCACAAAGATAAAGTTCTTATCTTTTCACAGAAGGCCCTTTCTATCCTCCCTAACAGCTACCTTACCTCTAGTTAAATTGTTTAACAGTCTTGTTAGATGGTTAGATTGTTTCTAAGACCATAGTAACTTAGTAAATAAGTGTCATGAATTTGAGCAAATACTTTGATATTACCAGCATAAAGTAAAAGAAGGAAGATAAACTGGAAAAAAAAAAAAAAAAAAAAAAGGAGAGTAAAAAGGCAAAAGAACACCCAAAATCCCAGTGGTCAAGGGCTACTCAGTGTCGATGCCAATGATCCTTTATCCCTATATAGAGGCCAACACAGCCCGTTATATGCTGTATGCTATCATATAGCATAATAACTGAGATTAGCAATAACCTTGAATAATTAGTATATCCTGCATTAAAAGAAAGGAATTCTGCAAAGCATATAGAAAGCCCTCCAGCAAAAAAAAAAAAAAAAAAAAAAAAAAAAAAAAAAAAAAAAAAATTAGTGTTTTAAATTATTCACAACTTAAAGGAACATCCAAGGAAATAAAGCTGTGTATTAATAATCTATAGGATCTGAAGCTAAGACTTTTCTCATAGTATGTGCTTTCTCCTTACACCATACAAATTTTGATTAACTGGAAAAAAGCATAATACCTCTAATATCACTAATAAATAAGAGCTGAAAAGGCAATGAAGGCAACTTTGAAAATACAGCAAATGTGAACTCCATGAAAGCTCCATGTCTTTTAAGGCCTAGCTCTGCCCCACAGTGCACTTTAAGTCAGTGTTTGTTGGGTGGATAGATGGATGGATGGACGAATGGACACAGACTAAAAATAGAATGAGTCTACAGACCTGTGGGCTAGTGCCATAATTAGGTCTTCTGTTTGTGAAGGTCTCAAAATAGGGAAAACTCTTAGGTATGATTTTTTCCCCATCACTGCCAGATCCTTAACAGTTTCAACATTAATAGCAAAGTAATATCCGAATGAAGGAGTTTCCTGGGGCTGGCTTATGAGTTTCAGTCTGGCTATGTGTGTGTAGTTGACACATCGTGTTACATTAGCTGCAGGTGTACAACATGCTGCTTTGGTGGGCTTATATGGTACGCTGTGCTGACCACAGACATAACTACCATCTGTCACCATGCGACACACTTACAATGTCATTGACTGTGTTTCCTATGCTGTGCCTCTCATGCCTGTGATGTCCTCATTCCACAGCTGGGGGCCTGGATCTCCCCCTTCTCTTCACCTGTTTTGCCCTTGTCCCATACCCCTCCTTCTGGCAACCATCAATTTGTTCTCTATATTTACAGCTCTGATTCTGGTTTTTGTTGTTTATTCATTTGGCTTTTTTTCAGATTCCACAAATGAGTAAAATCATATGGTATTTGTCTTTCTTCATCTGACTTATTTCATTTAGCATAATATCCTCTAGGTCTGCCTGTTGTTGTAAATGGCACAGTCTCATCCTTTTTTACAGCTGTGTAATATTTCTCTGTGTGTGTGTGTGTGTGTGTGTGTGTGTACCATATCTTCCTTATTCATCTATTGATGAACTCTTAGGTCACTTACTTATCTTGGCTTATTATTATTGTAAATAATACTGCAGTAAACATAGGGCTGCATATATATTTTCCAATTAGTGTTTTCATTTTCTTTGGGTAAAGACTCAGTGGTGGAATTATTGGGTCATGTGTTATTTCTATTTTTAATTTTTTGAGGAGCCTCCATATGATTTCCCATAGTGGCCGCACTGATTTATATTCCCACCAATAGTCCACTAGGGTTCCTTTTTCTCCAAATCCTCACCAACAATTGTTATTTCTCCTTTAAAAAAAAATGATTTTATTTATATGAGATAGAGAGTGAGAGAGAGAGCACGAGTGGAGGGCAGAGGGAGTGAACAGGGAGCTCAACGCAGGCTCGATCCCAGAACCTTGGGACCATGACCTGAGTGGCAGGCAAATGCTTAACTGACTGAGCCATGCAGGTGCCCCTCCTCTTTTTTATTTTATCCATTCTGACAGGTGTAAGGTGGTATCTCATTGTGGTTTTGATTTGCATTTCCCTGATGATGAGTGATATTGAATACCTTATCATGTTGTCTTTGGCCATTTGTATGTCTTCTTTAAAAATTTATTCAGGTCCTCTGCCTATTTTTTTAATTGAATTGTTTGGGGGGGGTGATGTTGAGTTGTATAATTTATATATTTTGGATAGAAACTTCCCGGGAGCTTCTTAATGGGAGGACCATACGACAATCTAAACACCTGTTTGCTTTTCAGGAATACTTATGAAGTAGTCAATTTTTAACCTGAAAGCATCTAAAGGTTCTTTTTAACCCCAATTATTTGCCTCTTCACCAAGTTACTGTTAAGTGCTATCTAACAATAAACACACTTCTCTCATTTCTAGTGCACAGCTCAGGTTGTCTTCTTATAGTCCAGAGAGTGGGGGAAGGCTGGAAGGCCGAGAGATGGAGATTGGCACTACCTGAATGACACAGTTACCTGAGTCACTAGGAAGTTATTACCTAGACCGAGGGCGTTATGGTGAATATGTTACATTTCTCAGCTAATTAGTATTGATCTTGTAAATGGTGTCACATTGAAAAATGACAACCAGGATTAGAGGGGTGTGTGTGTGTGTGTGTGTGTGTGTGTGTGTGATCTTTCTCAAGGACCTCTGTCTGTACAGATAGTAAATGGAGAAATTATCAAGCACCAAAATTTCTATAAAGAAGAGCAATTCAACATGTAAAATTTACCACCTACAAGTGGTGGTTTTAACTGAAGTTGGAGGTTTGAGTGGAATGATACTCAGTTTTTACCCTCTGCTCTTCCCATTTTCATACTATGTCTCCTTTTTATAGAATCATAAAGATAATGAAACTTAGACACACAAGACCTAAATCCATTTCTATTGTATTTTGCCAAGCATTCTAGGAGCTCTCAGATAAGATAGCATATTCCATAAATAGATCCCCCAAACAGAAGTGGATTTTTTTTTTAAATACAGTCTCCCCACTTGGACTAACCTACAACTTGTGATTCAAAAAAAAAAAAAAAAATTCTCTTTCAGTTTGCCTTGATGATTAGATTTTCAGCTTCAGTAAGAACAGCTGTTTAAAATGCTTATCACTTTCAGTTAAATCTGAACTTTACTTTTTGGTTTTCAGTTATTTTTTCTGTTATTTGCATGGGAGTCCTAGCAATAACATTTTTATAAAATCTCTGCTGTCAGGGCTCTGAGGGTCGTCCTCACCACCAAGTACAACTGTCTTCATTTATAGTTAAGGATGTTGAGATCCAGAGAGGAGCCAGACTTACCCAGTGGTGGGACACCCTCTCCCCCTTTAAAGATTCAGTGTGGATTCTGGGGGTCTCTGCTCTCACCCCTCCTCCCACTCCGTAGGCCATCAGCCAGGACTGCCAAAGCTGGTTGGTTTGATTCATATCTAACTAGCTTCTCTGTGGATGTTTGAGGCATACTTCAGCCCATTACTTCTGCAGGTATGTCATCCAGGTCCTATACCTTTACGATAATTACCTGAAACAGGTCATTTTTCAGCAAGTGTTGGAAAGGCAAGTGAAGGACCTACAACCAGGGCCAGATACCCTGTATACTTCTTCTCTTCAGGCTTGGCCAGAAGCTATGATTTGGGCTAGGCCTTCACCCATTGTACTCCCAGCCCAGCATTCCTGGGCTCAGGGCTAAGGGAAAAGGGCCAGAGCTATGGGGGGCTAAGTTGGGAGCACCAGCCAGGCCAAGGTCAGCTGAGCAGGACAGCAGGTAGCCAGGGTGAGCCAGGAGCGAGGCTGATGTACAGCAGGGCAGGGGAGAGCTGGGGGAAGTGATGGGAAATGCCAGGGAACAACTGGACCAGGCCCACATTTCCATCATCTTCCCAGAGTTCCCTCTTGGGCCAGCCCCATGCTAGTTTGGAGCTAGAACTGGTACCAAGTGATGAATCAAACCCAGGCTCTCTGCCCCCAAGGCATGGGAATTATTATTACAGGTACTGTGTTCAGGGGCTGGGAAGCAAAGAAAATGGCCTCAGCTGGAAAATAGGAAAGGCCTCACAGAAGGGAGGGCATTTAAGATGGGATTTAAATAACTGGTAGGATTTCTACAGCCAGGGATGGCTGCCTTAATGATGGAGGGAAGTTTGAACAAAGGCCTTTCTAGGGAGGAGAGTGGCCAAGTCTAGCAAGGAGGCTGACAGAGGCCACCGGGAGGAGTTTGTGAGTCAGTCTCAACCCTGGGTCAGGGGTAAGGCGAGGTCCGGCCCTTCCACTGCCAGTTCAGCCATGTCTTGTCACCTGTGAGACTGATGTAGAGGAAGGGAGAGATGGAGGGTAGAGGTAGTTGGGGTCAGAAATGATGGTGGGGGGAGGTGCAGAGGAAGGGATGGGAGCAAGAGTGAGGAGGGTGAGAAGGATCAAATACCTAAATAGAGGAGAAGTGCGGGAGAGCAGTGAAGTGGGTAGATAACAAGGGGAAGAAGAGGAAGAGGGAGAGTTGGGAGGGCAGAAGCAGTCAGGGAGGTTAGAGGCAGAAGGGAGTGTGGGGAGAGATGGATAGAGACCCAGACCTCTCTAGGGCTACCATTCTATTTTGGTTTTGAGGTTTTTTTTTTTAAAGATTTAATTTATCTGTTGGAGGGGGGCACAACTGGGAGAGCAGCAGGCAGAGGGAGAAGCAGGGTCCTCACTGAGCAAGTAGCCTGATATAGGACTTGATCCCAGGACCCTGGGATCATCACATGAGCCAAAGGCAGACACTTAACCAACTGAGCCACCCAGGCATCGCCACCATCACCTCTGGATGGGAAAATCAGCAAGATGTTTATTAAACATTTTTTTTTCATCGTAAGCCATAGAAAAAGATAATATGTTATATCCTGAGACGCACATGCTCATATATAATAGGGAAATTAAGTTTTTCAGAATGACATCCTCACTGTGTGCGATACATTCTGATATTTGGGTTAGGTTCTGTTTCTCTTTCTCCTTCCCTTTTTTTTTTTTTAAGATTTTTTTTTTTTTTTTTTGACAGACAGAGATCACAAGTAGGCAGAGTGGCAGGCAGAGAGAGAGAGGAGGAAGCAGGCTCCCCGCCGAGCGGAGAGCCCGATATGGGGCTCAATCCCAGGACCCTGGGACCAGGACCCGAGCCGAAGGCAGAGGCTTTAACCCACTGAGCCACCCAGGCGCCCCTCCTTCCCCTTTTTTAATGCTAGTTTCCACCCCCTAAATTAACACAAGCCCTAGAAACAGGAGCTGCAGCTACAAGGTGAGGAGCTAACTCCACCCAGTGGCGAGAGGAGGGATGTGCAGCCTACAGCCCAGTCTACAGAACACACTGCAGGCCACTGCTTTCTCCTTTGCTTCTCTTGTTTCCCAACACACACCCTTGCTTAAAATATGCTTCTTCAATGCTTCTATGCTCTTCTCCCATCCAAGTGCTCTTGATGTTAGTTTTATCCCATTTCCAGAAATCACAGAATTACAAAATATGAAAGCCTGGGAAAAAACCTTTCAAGATAATCTAGTTCTGTTCCTCTCCCTTGTGTATTACAGGCACGGGAGCTTATAAGGGTTTGTGACCTGCCCAAGCCTATTGGTAGCACAGCCAAAGATTCCAGGTCTTCATAACATCCCATTACATCACATTGTCACTTTCTTAATATTCAAAGGTCAGGGTAAGAAGAAGCAAAAGAACTGCTGGAGTTTTTCTTGGGCCCTAAACCCATACCTTGATGTGCCTGTATGTGATTGTAGGTCTCACCCCACCCATCAGAAGGGCCCTATAAAACTTTACCCGTGGCTTTTTTCAGTCAGCTGCCAACACTGCTGCTGTTATAGGTGTTGGGGCATACCCAAGGCAAGACATACTCTAAATATTCAGTTGGATGTATCAAAGTCATGTTAATTTTAGTTGTACAAACCGACTGCTTAGTACCCATGCCTAGTTGCTGAACAGCACATTAAGGGACATGAATAACATTCCATGGGAGGTTAACTTTTTAATATTTATTTTAACATTAAACCTGTTACATATCTATGTAGGAACTTTTTGCTTCTTCTGATCACACAAGTTAAACGCAATTAGGAGGTATTAACAAAACATGTTCAACAGGTAGCTGGGCAGCAAGGTGAAGTACCCCTTGAGGTTGGAGCCTGAGGGTGGGAAATATGTGGAGTGGAATTCCAGCCCTGCACACACTTCCCCTTCATCTCTCATCCAGGCTGAAGTTCCTGGTGTGGATGGAGGGACAGAGAAGGGCGACTCTCATGGCTCAGCCTAGGTCATCAAACTTGACGGCCACACTTCCACAAACCCGCCCACACCTTCCCTGGAGTGCACATGGCTCTCCTGGGTTTCGTGGTGGTCCCGTGCTTATTAGCTGTCTCAGCCCTTGCCCTCTAGACCCTCTTATGTGCTAGACTCTGAATCTGTCAGTCACAAGTGATTCTTTAGAAATGATGTCTAGCTCCACTTGCATGAAAACAGTAACCCAACCCTGCTTTGATAAGGAGGCAAAGCCCTGGACTTACCTGCAAAGCGGTGAGCAGGAGAGCGCTCTCCCCACCCTAACTTCAGCTTTATCTCTTTATGTATCCTCCTCCCTGTGCTATTCCTCCTCCTTGCCATAGCCCCTACCCTCATTTCCCTTCTCACCACCTCTGTCATTCTAACAAGTGCACATGCAGGAGAGGCACACACACGCACACAACACAAGAGCATCAAATACATTCCCCTTTAAATACAGACCGCACCCTTGATGTAAAGGGCCATCTTCTGGACCACGCTGTGAGGCCTCCCATGAAGGATACACTTCTCCAGAAGTGGTGAGACCAGAGACCAAATTTACCTTTGGAGAAAAGAACAAAATCAGAATGACTCAAGGTACTTCTGGAATGGTGCTGTTTCCGTAGTACTTAATCACAAGCCTCAGAAAGCTTTTCTGTCAGTAAATGCTACGGGTTTCATTTCCCAGGAATCTGTACGAAGCCAGAGGGAGGCATTTTCCTCAAAAAGTAACTGCACAAAAATTGCATCATGGTCATTTAATAGAGTAATGACTTCGCTTAGATTTTGACATTTCTTTAAAAGTTTTGTGCACTTCAAAAAGAACCCCAGCCATTCACATAAACACTGAAACTACTTGCTTTGCTTGTTCTCTCATGATTCATTACATTTAATTATTGAGATGGTGAGGACCTAGATGTGGCTATGGAAGAGCCGATGTGTGAAGAGTGTCGTGACCTCTCGTGCTTTCATTTAAACTCATCCTACTTGAAGTAGATGAAATGATATGGATCAGTTATATAATCTACCATCTTCATAAGCTTTACATCAAAAAGCAGAATAGAGTTTAATATTGCTACATGGCCTTCAACAATCACATTGAGATGGTAGTGAATATCTTACTCAAGGTTGTGAATTGATTTGCCCAGCACAATATAGTTTTCTAAGTTTTAGTTTTTTCTATTAAAAAATTAAATCATTCAGAGTCATTATAGGATCTGCCAACTAGAAGCACAGTGGAATCTGAGGCAGTCCTTCAAATGCTGACCTATGGACCAAATGCAGTAGAATTACCCAGGGAGCTCTTCTGGTCAATGCAGAGGCTCAGATCCAAACCCGGAGAGGGTAGTACCCAGCCAGGTGTGGGGATCACCCACTAGGGTTTTCCAGGAGTGTTCCTTGAGACAGAGTCTGATACTGCCCCCAGAACTTGCAAAGAAGTTTGGGAGGCATTGCACACTGTATCTACCGCGGACACTTCTCATGTTCCTCGTCATTTTATAGGTCTTTAGAAGCCCTGCAGTAAAGAGACCAGTTCAGCCCAGCACTTCCCAAATGTAAATGACTGTGACCTTGGAATCTAATTTTTGTAGCACTCAATCAAGATTTCCCAGGATATGTTCTAGGGGAAGGTAATCTATTATAAATTTTCCAACAGGGGCTCCCCTAGGGGAGAGCTCCCTAGGAATGAGTCTCCACAAATGGGGAAAAGTGCAATATGTATGTTTATCAGGGTATGAGTTTGTTAATATTGGGAAGCGTGGGTCCTAAAGAACCCCTGTTTATGTAGTGTCTACTATATGCTAGGCACTGGGGTGGGTTCTTTACCCACATGGATTTATTAAATCCTCACAACAACCCCACGAGGTTGTTATTCAAAGATGAGGGAAATGCAGCCTTGGAAGAGCCCCCTCACAGCTCTAAGAGGGAATTCTGGTTCTTTAATTTCTGCTTGGCTGTGGGAGGAAAGGACAGTGAGACACAGGATCAGTAGAAGGGTGGGCTAATGGCCATTGCTGCTAAAAACCTTCATTTTCCAGAAAGACATTCATTACCGAAATAATATTCTATCCATTTAATTCATTTTATAGTGCTTTCATTTCTTGAGAATGGTCAAACTGAGCATCCTCTCATAGGGTTTTGATAGCTACTATCAAGGAAGTCATGGCATTGCTCTATTTAGACTGCCAAGATTCTAAAGAAAATTCCTAGCACTGTCTTTAGCAGCTAGATAATGATCAGTTCTATTGGGATAATTACCACCATTTGTTTAAAATTAACCTTAAACAACCAGGCCACTGACCTTGGGTCATAAGTTAAGGAAAGAAGAAAATGCTCCCTGAATTGTCTCCTGTATGGAATGTCATGATCTGGCTGTTTTATCGTTTCTTTGACCAGCCCAAAGTAGAAGAGCGTAAATACCGTGGGAGTCAGAGCTGAGGGGACTGGAGTGAGATCCTCAGATGGGGAAGCAGAGGTCTTTCACAAGCTGAGGTGGTCCATCCCAACTGCCAGGGGCCTTTAGGTTCTTCCATTTCTCCCTTCTGTCTCATCTTCCAGGGCCTCTCTCCTGGGTCCTTCCTTCTTTAAAGTCTTTCATTTTCTTTCACCAATCCTTGTCTTAGAATAGCCCATCAGATTTTCTCCCCTAGCGGTGCCTGGGTGGCTCAGTGGGTTAAGCCTCTGCCTTAGGCTCAGGTCATGATCTCAGGGTCCTGGGATGAGCCCTGCATCAGGCTCTCTGCTCAGCGGGGGGCCTGCTTCCCCCCCCCAATCCCCCGCCCTGCCTATCTCTCTGCCTATTTGTGATCTCTCTCTCTTTATCTAATAAATAAATAAAATCTTAAAAAGAAAAAAAAGATCTTCTCCCCAATCACCAAGTCATTCCAGTCCCCGCCCCAGGCCCTATTCAGTCCATCATGGCATTTATTGTCTTCACTGAGATTTAAATTGAGTGACCATATAAACACCTTCTGGAAAATTACTCCTGAAGATGTTATATATTATATTACTTAGTGTTCCTCATGGAGAAGGACCACATAATAAATATCTCTTAGAATTCAGTGATGAGGTGATATGATGGAGAACCAGATTGCTTCTCTTAAAAAAGAAAAGAAAAAAAAAAAGGATTTTATTTATTTATTTATTTATTTGAGAGAAAGCACAAGTGGGAAGGAGGGGCAGAGGGAAAGGGAGAAGTGGCTCCCTGCTCAGCAGGGAGCCCATTGTGGGGCTCACTCCTAGGACCCTGAGATTATGACCTGAGCCAAAGGCAGTCCCCTAACTGACTGAGCCACCCAGGTGCCCCTAGACTGCTTCTCTTGCAGCAAAAACAGGATATTTCCTTTTTGGCCTGGTAAAAAAATTTGATCCTCAATTACAGCATTATATGATTTTTCTCCTATTTTTATTGTAGAAGTCATATTAAATACATGTATGTCAGTTCTTCTAAAAGTAGTGGGAAATAGGATACCTTATTGATTTTCAAGCACTGCATATTTGTATTTTGAAAGCCCAAATTGCATTATAATTACTTCCATTCCATGATTTAAATCAGGATGGTCTAAAATTCACGTGAGGGGAAGGTTGATTTCATTAAATGGGTACTGCGAGGAGTCCCCCAAAATTTTTAAGTGACTTTTTCTTATTACAACAGCAATGCCCATTTATTACAGAAAAATTTGCATCGCAGGTGGACAAAAAGTTATATCTCTGTGATCCCACTAATCATTAACATTGTAGCCTTCCACATAGGACTAAAACTAAAAACAACAGCTTCCTATGTCATTGATGGGGGGAACATAAGTAACACTTAAGCAGAACCCATAACTAACTGTAATTATAAGATACTCCCAGAATGATTGGACTGGAGCCAGGCAGAGCAAGTCAAATCAATAAAATTTATTTTTCCCAAAGATAGAAGTAAGTAGTGCAATGATTTAGAACTACTTTATATCTTTTAATTTTTGAATTATTTTAAAAATCAAACCTAAATTTAAAAATATAGAATGAGAAGTCCAACCCACCACTATCTTTATCTACCCTGTGCCTTTCCTTGGTTTCCTATGGTAATGACCTTTTTTTTAAACCACCATATCTAAGTATGATTGGCATGTAAAAAGCTGTACATATTTAATGTACAACTTGATAAGTTTAGGGATGAGCATGCACCCATGGAATTATTGCCATCTTCAAGGCAATGGACATATCACCTCCCAAAGTTTCCTTTTTTTTTTTTAATCATTATCATTATTTTCAGTCTAATTCAGTATATTCAATATTCAACTCAATATTGAATTCAATATAATTATTATCAATAATAAGTATTATTATATTATTATTATTAAAGAACACCTAATGTAACATTTCGCCTCTAAGCAAACTTTAAGTGTACAACACAGTATTGTTAGCTGTAGGTACTATGATGCTGTATAGTGGATCTCACGACTTATCATTCCTAACTGACATTATACCCTTCAACCATTAGTTTCTTGGGGTGGAAATAAGAATATATATTCCCTAGTTAGATAAAAGGTAGCCATATTATATACATTCTTCCACATCGTGCAGTTTTTCACTTAATAGCTTGCCCTGGGGATCTTTCTTATGAAAACATAAAAAGCCTTGTCATTTTTTTTATAGCTGTGTAATATCCAGTTCTGTGGATGTACAGGTTACTTTGTGACCTACAGACCACCTGTTACTATTGTGAGCAGTACCACCATGAATGTGCATGTTTATGTCATCCTATATATATGCAAATTAAAATATATAGGAAATTTTCCAGGGTTAAAGTTGCAGAAACACAAGATAGATACATTTTTAAAATTTTGGTAGATATTGTCACATTGCATTTTGTAAAGATTACATCTTCCATTTCTATCAGTACTTTCTGCCCCCACCCAGCATCATAATTACTTTTTATTTTAAAACTGTGCGATTGTTAAAAAGCAAATTCCATTCCAGTGATGCTGGCTCTTTAGAGCTTGAATTCTCTAAGCTCAAACCAGTTGCTTAACATATTTGAAGTTGGTTTAGTCAACCCTTCATTATTTCTTCACAAAGATAGAAGCCAAGGGCATGGATATCCACCATGGCAGATGATTCCCTAGTAATTCAATTCAGTTTTCAACTATATTATGACTTTTTCCCCATTGAATTTTCTTTCCTGATGATGTCTGCATTCGGAAACAGTAACTCAGAATTTTTAGCACAGAAGAGCTGCCAGGAGAAGGAGGCTAAGAATTGGAAAGAAGTTTGCAGGATTCAAAACATTTCCACTTCATCTCTGGGATCATAGATGATATTTATTTTATTCTTTTTGATGTCTGTTCTATATATTTTATATATATATATGTATATATATACTATATATTTTTATATATATTTTAGCTGTTATAATGTGTTCAGTTTACTTGTATAAAAAATAGATTCATAGTTGCAGTTAAAATGAAAACCCCAACACAAGTATAATATTTAATTGCTTTTCAGCCTGAGTAGTAGAAATCCCTAAGGGAAACAATACAATTTGAAGTAGCACTAATTAATCAGTTAATATAAATTATAATGAAATCAGTTCTGATCTATTTAAAACCACTCCTCATCACGTGTCACTTAGAGAGTGGAAAAGCCATGTGTAGATAATGGAGAGTGTATGGCCTCAGTATCATCCTCTGGCTAGGAGGGAGGCAGAATGCAGAGATGTCTCTGATCCAGACTTTCTCTTCCCTTGCAGCATCTTCCTCAAAGAGCTGGAGAAGTACGAGCAGCTGCCTGAGGATGTGGGACACTGCTTTGTTACCTGGGTAACTGACTTGAAATCCTTCTTCTCCCACTGTACCATACTTCCCAGGAGTGCAGACGGTGTCGGATGGCATCTACTGCTCGGTGCCTGAGCTGAGGATTGGTGTCACTGACATTCTAACACAGGACCAGGGACTCTGGAGAAAGGGCAGAAGTAGATCTGAGAGAAGCAGTCCATCCCATTTCCCTCCTTGGGAAAAGTCCTTAGACATTGTGTCCAAGCTCTACATAAAGTTCTTCGAGAACTTTCTAAAATTTGAGACATCGGGAGAGTGGAAAAACGTCACCACTTGATAGACACACTACTCCGGTTCTATGCACTGGTTTTGTTCTGTTTGTTTTTGCAGGGTAAGGATTGGGAAATTAGACCTTTAGGAATCCACCAAACAATTGGTTACATAGTCTTCTTTAATAGGGAAGAAAAGATTCCGTGGGTATTCATCCCAGTTCTGACCTACAAAATTTGTATCTGATCCTTTTCTTTCCTGGTGCTATTACTGTGGACCAAGTAAATGGCCTGAATGTACCAGGTTTTGATTATATAAATGGAAATCTTAGTCTTCATTAGCATCTCCACACCGTGTTATTCTGAGCTCAAATTCACGGTAGGAGTGCAGGCATCTCCAGGGAGGTCTGCCTGTGATACTAAATGCAGCTCGATGTAGAACTCCTTCCCAGGGTCAGGAGTTCAAGCTAATAATTATCTCATCATAATTTCCACTCAAAATGGGCTACTTTTCAAAATGTCTTCATGATTCAGAGTTGATGCTCTCAACAGCCTATGCACTACGCTGGGCTATGGTTATGCTGTATATTCTATAGGGGAAAAAATTTCAGCTGACCCAGAAGGTTGACTAGTCCACTGGCATGTAATAAATATCACAGCCAGTCCCCCAACTTGGGACCTGGGTTGTTTGTTTTTTTAACATAAAACATTAACATTTTCTTCCTGACATATTCTTATTTCTTAAGGAGCCGTAGACTACCATCTTATTTGTGTTAATGCACTTTTCTACCTCTAAATACGTGGGCCCATGCACAGTTCATATTAATGATGATAAACAAATAATTTATGATCCCTCTAGAGCCAGTGTAGAGAAAAAACAAGTGAAGGGTTTTGGGGTGTCTGTTTGTTTGTTTACAAATTGTTTCATACAGATTTTGGATCTGCCTAACAATCAACCGTAAGTATGATTTATCAGAATGTCTTAGGAATGATAAACACCTCCCACATAGTATATAAACCCTAAAATTGGTTTCAGAAAACCTTTGATGATTGCATAAAGTATGTGCATTTTGCCAACAATTATCCCAAGGTGATTTTCATAAGTCTCATAATCTCCACATAAGAGGGTAGAAGAAGTTGTTTCAGTGTATTGAAAACCAATGGTTATGACCAAGAAGCCTGAAATCAGCTGGCCTGGGCTCTGCCACTTTCTAGCTGTGGGAATCTGAAGTTACTTAACCACAGTTTTCACATCTGTAAAATGGGGATGATAATAATAGAGTTCACCGCACAGGGTTCTCAGGAGGACCAGATAAGTTAATATATATGAAAAGCACTTGGCAAAGTGCTGGCATGAATGAGACCTGCGATAATTAACACATAACTGGGCTGCTTTCTCAGAGGAGGACATCCCCAGTGTTCTGTGGGCACCAACACTGACAGCATTTCACAAATGGGGAAGGTACTTGGTGGCTAAAATACACATACCTTTCCTGGGAGTAAGGACATGTAGCACTAACCCGGAGGGTCCTAAGAAAAACAAAAAATGAATTTTTATCAAGCTCAAGGTTCTTGGCTTGCAGTAACAATCTGGTTAGAATTCATTGTTCAGGCCCTTCCCCAAAGGGTCACATTTCTTTCCTTTCCCTGGATCATTGGGTTTGGCATGGCCTACCAACTACCCCCAACAGAGAACTTTGGAATACAAGCACATCTACTGCTGAGGGCACCCTTTGTTTGCATTCTTTGGTTTTTGTTTTTAGAGCAAATGTTGTCAGTTTTTCCAGAGGGGAAGCACAATTGTAGGTAATCCAAAAAAGGGATAACGTCTACAAAAATTCCATCCAATTTCAAAATAAGTTATGTGAATTGGTTTTTCTGATTCTTTCTAGCGCAGACTAGGATTAAAACAAGCTCACTTTCAGCAAGCTTTCTCCACCTGCAGGTAGGAGAAAAGCATCCCAAAGCTTCTGAGGGGGAACATGGGCCTGATAAACCCAGAACATTTGCCACAGGTAATCCTGTGCAACACAACATCTGAGGGCTTTCACTGCATAACCCCTGCTGGGCCCTTTACACCCAGTCAGCAGACGGGACAAGAGATTTATGCTTATCTATGATTGCCTTTGTTCTTTTTAGGCAGACAAATTTCAGATGTACGTCACCTACTGTAAAAACAAGCCTGATTCCAACCAGCTGATCCTGGAGCACGCAGGCACCTTCTTTGATGTAAGCCATAGTTTTCCATTATTGAGCCATAGATGAACAGGTGGAAATGCTTCTCTACTTTGGGAAAATGGGTTTTTATCCTTTATTGCTCATTGTTTCTTGGCTACCCAAACTTCTATCTCATGGATAAAGCATGGAGACAAACAAAAGCAGTGTTTGTCTTTTGTTTTACCCTATCCCATCTCAAGAGCTGGGGTTTTAGACAAGGCACATTTGCCCTCCATACCTCGACACCAAACTGAGCTAGCCATAAATCCCATGTGTAGAGGAGACCAACGATGGCACAGGAGTTAAGATGTTTTGCTTCGGCTTCATGCGAGGCTCCCTCAAATCCAGGGGTTCTCAAAGTGTGGTCCCCAGACCAGCCACATCAACGTCACCTGAGAACTGGTTAGAAATGCCTGTTTTGCATGGAGCACTGGGTGTGGTGCAAGAACAATGAATACTGTTACGCTGAAAATAAATTTAAAAATTTTTGAAAAAAATAAAGTTAAGGGCTAAAGTAAAGTAAAATAGAGAAAAAGAAACACTTTGCTTGACTTGCCCCAATTTTTTAAAAAGGTTAGGAAGTGATGAATGATAACACAACAATCTTGGTCTCCACCAGAAATATTTCTGAGCTCCTAGTTATAGATATTCTTTTATATGGTTGTTTAAACCAACCTGAAAGTAGAATGCTTTATATGCATTTAATTCTAATGAGACTAAAATCTTCAATATTTATTTGCTATCCAAATTTTTTTTCAAGTATGAATAAAACTTTAAAAATCTGAGTATTATCTAAATTGTTGTGTATTTTATATAGGATAAGGGTAATTTATCTACAGAAACTTATGTAATGTCAAAGAACCTTTTTTCTTCTATAACTTTATGCTTCTAGGCTCTTCATGTCTTTTGTGAGAAAATGACTTAAATATAAGATTATTAAACAGAAAAAAAAAAAAAAGAAATGCCTGTTTTGGACCCTCCCCACACCCAGGTCTGTCAAATAGAAACTCCATCCCTAAACCCCAGCAATCTGAGTGTTAAGAAGCCGTCCAGGGACCGGTGCCCACTCAAGTGGGAGAGGTGCTACTCCAGTGTGATTGTCTCAACCTTGACTATACATTCGGATTACCTGGGGAACCTTGAAAAATGCTGACTCCTGGGTCCTACCCCTGTGATTCTGATATGATTGGCTTGGATTTGGCCTGGACTTTGAGAGTTTTAAAAGTTTCCAGGTGAGAGTAAGCAAATCCAGGGCTGAGCACTTGTGCTGTAATGGAAGCCAAGTGAAGTGGGCGCCGATGGGCTTTGTCTGATCCCTCGCTTCAGAATGAGGGTCCAGGGCTGTTTGTGAATGATGCTCTAAGTCTCCATAGTGCTGGAGGGTGACCTGTCAGCTCCAAGGTAAACAGAATCAAACGGGCCAATGCAGGATACAAGGGAAGAATAAGGAGAAGAAATGAGGGCAGACAAGAAAGTTCAAGGAGAGACTGTAACAGTGACACCCATTACTCGAGGCCTATCAGAAACAACAACGTGAAATTCAGAACTTTTTCATGTTTTTCGGTCTTTCTGCCTCCCTGCTTTCATTTTTCCCATAAATATTGGAGTATTTCCTGTAGGGAAGATGGTGTGCTGGGCACCTTGGGAAATACAGACATTTAAATGTCATTCCCATAGTCAAGTCTACAAAATAAACCTCTGGGTATCTTTCTAGCCTCATGCTGCCATAACGGAAAGGATTCCACAAGTGTCTTATTGCTCCATGAAGGAATGATCCTTGAATGGGAGAAAGCCAGACAAGGAAAAAGCATACATGACTTTTTAAAATGAAGTGTTAATAGAGAAATGGTCCTGAGCATCCCAATTTGAAATTTTGTTGAGGTTAGATTTGATAAAAAAAATAAAGTGGAAAATTCAAGAAAAGTACTTCTTTAGCTTGGTATCAGAATTTATTGGATATCATATTGGATGTTATATTACCACTGTTATCTTTGTCAACAATGTGTTTATCTTATGTTATTCACCAACAGTATCCAGAAGGGTCTCTGTGAAGTTTTAAATGTTCTGTGTCCTGTCTTCCACTTAACATTTTTCTGAACATACACGCCCTGTGCTTTGAGCATGCCTCAGACTCTTCTGCTTCCTCACCTTTGTTCGCAGTGCTCTCTGTATCTTACCTCTCTGTGTCTGTGTCTGTGTGTGTGTGCGCGTGCACGCGCGCACACACACACACACAGACAGAGTCACTCTTCAGAATTCTTTCTATCCTTTAAAGGTCAAATGTTTCCTGCATGAATCCTTCCCTTTCTCTATGCCTGTGTTATACTTTGTATCTGTCTTATAGCATTGGTAACAATTTGCCTTTGGTCAGGTTCACAGTGTACCCTTCCATTACACACACCTCCTCCCACCTGTGGGCCCCTTGAGGTTGGCTGATGATTTGCCTGGCTCTTTTTGTATACATCACAGTATATGGTGCTAATCTGTATTTTCCTTTAGTCCTATATTCATCATATCCCTGTTTCTAGCCAGTTTCTAGATTTTGACTAGTAAGTTAGATATACCCCCAAATTTTGCACCCTATCCCTCCCTCCCTTCCCCATTTCTGATGTAGTGACCGATGAGACACTGGAAACTAGAAAAGACAGTCCATGAGGTAGGAGTCCCTAGAGCTCAGCATAGAGAGGTGGGAAGGGAGAACAGTAAACTTTCCTGATTGTTCCCAGAGCTTTCCAGAATGCATATTTGTAACTTTTTCCCTTTCCGTCGGAAAGGGTTCCCTAAATTCTACACATAGAAAATATATGCTCTAGGCTCTTATTCTATAAAAGAGACAAGCCCTTCGTTACACTATCTTTTAGTATCCATTATTGTAAACAGTCTGCAGAAAACTGAAGCTCCAGAAAGGGACACACATTCCCATGATCCAGAAGTTTCCACCTCAGATGTGAGAGCTGGGAGGCCATGATGCTTGATGCTATGGTGACTAGTGATCATGATTGGGCTGGCCCAGCCACCAGAGGCAAGGCCTTCCTCACTGCCCCGCATGCAGCCTTACCAGGGCTGGCAGAAAGGGAGGGCCAGCACAGTGTGTTACTGCCTGTGCTGTCTTGTCAGATTCCCCAGGTGAACTCACAGTGTCCCTTGGCCCAGAGAGTCGTGCTGCCCGCTGGATCGCCCATCATCCATGGACAAGTCCTGCTCTAACTGCATACCTCTGGGAAAGAGGCAGATGAGTGAGAAAGTTGCTACTTTCTGGGATAGTTGGCAGGAATGTGATCATCATTGTAATTCCCTCCCCACCCTCCTCCATGGCCACATAGCAAGTCCTATCTTGGGGGTCTTTAAAGTGCTTCCTGTATTCCTCCCAGTGCTTTGTTCTCACTGATCTTAGCTTAGGGCAAGCCCATGTTACATACCTAGAGGGATAGATAGAGCTGTAGCTATCAATTATGCGTGTATTTAAAGTGAACAAGTTCACAGTTTTCGTATATTCACAGATAGGACCAACCATCTCCACAGACAATTGTAGGGCATTTCCATCACCTCAGAAAGCAACCCCACACCCTTTAGCTGTCATCCCCACCTCATCCTCCCCCCATTCCTTAGCCCAAAGAAACCAATGATCTATTTTCTTTTTTAATTATTATATTTTTATTAACATATAGTGTATTATTTGCCCCAGGGGTACAGGTGTGTGAATCATCAGGCTTACACATTTCCAAGCACTCACCATAGCACATACCTTCCCCAAGGTCCATAGCCCAGCCACCCTATTCCTCCCCACCACATCCCCCAGCAACCCTCAGTTTGTTTTGTGAGATTAAGAGTCTCTTATGGTTTGTCTCCCTCCCAATCCCATCTTGTTTCATTTTTTCCTTCCCTGCCCTCCACAGTGCCCTGCCCTGCCCCTCAAATTCCTCATATCAGAGAGATCATATGATAATTGTCTTTCTCTGATTGACTTATTTCGCTTAGCATGATACCATCTAGTTCCATCCATGTCCTTGCAAATGGCGAGATTTGGGGGGTTTTGATGGCTGCATAGTATTCCACTGTATATATGGATCACATCTTCTTTATCTGTTCATCTGTTGATGGACATCTAGGTTCTTTCCATAGTTTGGCTATTGTGGACATTGCTGCTATAAACATTCAGGTGCACATGCCCCTTCAGATCACTACATTTGTATCTTTAGTGTAAATACCCAGTAGTGCAGTTGCTGGGCCATAGGGTAGCTCTATTTTCAACTTTTTGAGGAACCTCCGTACAGTTTTCCAGAGTGGCTGCACCAGCTTGCATTCCCACCAACAGTGTAGGAGGGTTTCCCTTTCTCCACATCCTCGCCAACATCTGTCGTTTCCTGACTCATTTGTTTTAGCCATTCTGACTAGTGTGAGGTGGTATCTCATTGTGGTTTTGATTCATATTTCTATCTCTATAGGTCTACCTGTTCCAGACATTGTATAGAAATGGAATCATGTAATATGTGTTCTTTTGTGACTTTTTTCACTCAGCATAATGCTTTCAGGGCTCATGTGTGTTACAGTGTGTATCAGCACTGCATTCCTTTTTATGGCCCAGTAATACCCCATTGTGTAGGTGCGTGTGTCCCATCGTATATTTCCATTCATCAATTGATGGACATTTGGGTTGTATTCCCTTTTTCATTATTATCAGTAACACCGCTATACACAGCATACGTAAGTTTTTGTAAGGTCATATGTTTTTGTTTGTTTGTTTTGTTTTGTTTTTTTTAAGATTTTATTTATTTATTTGACAGAGAGAGAGAGAGATCACAAGTAGGCAGAGAGGCAGGCAGAGAGAGGAGGAAGCAGGCTCACTGCTGAGCAGAGAGCCCGATGCGGGGCTCTATCCCAGGACCCCGAGATGATGACCTGAGCCGAAGGCAGAGGCTTAACCCACTGAGCCACCCAGGCGCCCCTGTAAGGTCATATGTTTTCATTTCTTGGGCGTATCACTAGGAGCAGAATTGCTAGATCACGTGGCAACTCCATGTTTGCATCCTAGGGATTGTTCAGTAACCTCCTAACTAGTCCCTCTGCCTCTATACCCCCACCTCCACCCTTGCTATGAGGCTTATATGACCCTCTCTGAAAGAGTGCTTTCACCGTGTTTTTCTTCTATTTAAGATCTATAGTACTTTACCATTGAGAAGCTTACCACCAAAATCCTGATTTTTTTTCATCTAGCTCAGCGCCATCAATGACCAAATTTACTTTGCTTACCTAACTGTATTTTTCATTTTTTTCTGGTCTCTAGGTGTGCATGCTCTGTACCATTCTGCATGGTCCCCATTATCACTAAATCCACAGTGATTCTTTCCTGTGGACTTTTTAAATATGTTTTCTGTTTGTAGAATGCCATTTTTCCAGCTTTGCACTCCCCCCCCCAACTATCTTCTGAACCTCAGCTGAAGACTTTATCTCTCCTGAACCATCCGCCACTCTTGGACTAGCCATTCCTCTCTGTGCATCTCCTTTGTTGCTATTTTATGTGCGTGGGCGTTCTCAGCCACCTGGGGTGTAAGGCCGTTGAGGCAGGGAACCATGTGGGCCCTTCGCTGTCCTTCACAGTGCCTACACCTTGGGGAGTGGAAGGTCATTTTGGAGGCAAGATGGAGAATAGACTAAAAAGAGGCTAGAGGCCCAAACTGCAGCTGGAGGTCATGGCCATAGCCTGGGCACAAATGGTGTGGAGAGGAAAGACTTGTCACCAGGGATAACACAAGTTAAAACAACTAACAGGGACTCCACCGTCTCTGGCCTGGTTGCGGGGGCAGTGAGAGGGGACTGAGGAATGAGGGAGGTGTCATGGGTCACAATAAGGAAGTTGTAGGGAATGCAGAGGGCACTCCATGCTGGGGTGGTTTAAGGTGGAGAGGAAGAGGGTGGAAAGGAGATCTGCCCTCTGAGCCCCGCTCTCTGCCTCCCCGTGTTCTCATCGTCCTGCTGTCCCTCTGTGAGTGCCTCCGCTGTGGGTTTATTCCCCTTAATTCCACCCCACTCTGTCTATTATTGCTCTCCTAACTTCCTTTTGCCACTGTTATCCTTCCCGTGTCTTCTTCATCTCCATTTCTCTCACACAAATCTGCTTTCTCTCCCCTTTTGCCATTTCTCCTTTCCGCGATTTATGCATTCATCTGCGTCTCTCTTGTTTCTCTCCCCATCATAGAACAGCTCCTCATAACGGTCTACCCTTTTTTTCTTCTTTCTTCTCACCTTGTATACTTCCTCCCCAAACACACACACATACACACACACACACACACACACCCCTCTGTGTGTAATGGCGCCCATTGTCACCCCTGCAGGAGATACAGCAGCGGCATGGTCTGGCCAACTCCATCTCTTCTTACCTAATCAAGCCTGTCCAGAGGATCACCAAGTACCAACTGCTCCTGAAGGTACCTGCCCTCCCCTCTGTGTCACCCCCCTCCCACACTACCAACCGGGTCCGGGGAGGCCCAGCTTTGCCGAAGGATGGAACGGCTTCCCCGTCAAGACCTCGCCTCCACCTAGAGCAAAACTTCAGAGATGAACCCCACTGGCTTTGCTGCCTCCCAGACTGCATAAACTATCCCAGGAAATTCTGGGTGCTTATTTATTGGGGAACAGAGGAGACATGAGAACAGGAATAAATCATGACTCTTTCCACACCTGCCCACCACTACACATCTTGGAGCAGTTGTCACTGGCTGACACGTGGGGCCTCACTTGGCTGCCCGGGCAGATTCCTCCTAGTGGCCTCTGCTTCTGATAGGATCAGGGGTCAAGGTCTTTGGGGCAGTGCCAGTCTACATAGGCAATAGAGGCCCAGGGTGGCACCTACCATTGCCTTAATCTCTGTCAAGACTATGAGGTTTCTAAGAGAAAACCCTCAAACAGTGCAGATTAAAACACAATGGCACTCTTGTGTCTGGAAGAGCCCATATGTTAGGTAAGGGTTCTTTTGGAGCCAAGGAAAAGATTCAGATTTTCTCCAAAATATTCTCTTTAAAATTTAAATAACCAAATGATATGAAATGCTAGGTAATTTGGGCTGATTCTTCTTAAGGAAAGATACACTAACCATCTGAAAAGATGGCATTTCCCCCACAGAAAGCCTGGGAAATCGATAGTATAAGCAATTATGTAACGCCAGTGTATACCAGTTCTCAAGGTATAAGGGTGGGGTTTTCCCTAAGTTT